>NC_069500.1:1035931973-1037361973 GCF_027579735.1 Bombina bombina | reverse complement strand
ACAATTAAACCTAACACTACACTATCAATAAATTATTTAAATAAAATATCTACAAATAACTACAATGAAATAAACTAACTAAAGTACAAAAAATAAAAAAGAACTAAGTTACAAAAAATAAAAAAATATTTACAAACATTAGAAAAATATTACAACAATTTTAAACTAATTACACCTACTCAAAGCCCCCTAATAAAATAACAAAGTCCCCCAAAATAAAAAATGCCCTACCCTATTCTAAATTAAAAAAGTTCAAAGCTCTTTTACCTTACCAGCCCTGAACAGGGCCCTTTGCGGGGCATGCCCCAAAGAATTCAGCTCTTTTGCCTGTTAAAAAAACACATACAATACCCCCCCAACATTACAACCCACGACCCACATACCCCTAATCTAACCCAAACCCCCCTTAAATAAACCTAACCTTAAATAAACCTAACACTAAGCCCCTGAAGATCTCCCTACCTTGTCTTCACCTCACCCGGTCCCGATCTGTCCAGAAGAGCCTCCGATGTCTTGATCCAAGCCCAAGCGGGGGGCTGAAGAGTGACAACCAATAGAATGCAAGCTCAATCTGATTGGCTGATTGGATCAGCCAATCGGATTGAACTTGATTCTGATTGGCTGATTCCATCAGCCAATCAGAATATTCCTACCTTAATTCTGATTGGCTGATAGAATCCTATCAGCCAATCGGAATTCGAGGGACGCCATCTTGGATGACGTCATTTAAAGGAACCGTCATTCGGCGAGTAGGCGTCGGTTGAAGAGGATGTTCCGCGTCGGTTGGAAAGAAGATGGCTCCGCTCCAGAAGAAAGAAGATTGAAGATGCGGCTTGATAGAAGACTTCATCCCGATGATGGACTTCCGACTTCAGCCGATGATGGATTTCTTCAGCCGCCGCTTGGATCCAGACTTCAGCCCGAGGATGGACGTAACTCTTCAGCCCCCCGCTTGGGCTTGGATCAAGACATCGGAGGCTCTTCTGGACAGATCGGGACCCGGTGAGGTGAAGACAAGGTAGGGAGATCTTCAGGAGCTTAGTGTTAGGTTTATTTAAGGGGGGTTTGGGTTAGATTAGGGGTATGTGGGTGGTGGGTTGTAATGTTGGGGGGGGTATTGTATGTGTTTTTTTAACAGGCAAAAGAGCTGAATTCTTTGGGGCATGCCCCGCAAAGGGCCCTGTTCAGGGCTGGTAAGGTAAAAGAACTTTTTTAATTTAGAATAGGGTAGGGCATTTTTTATTTTGGGGGGCTTTGTTATTTTATTAGGGGCTTAGAGTAGGTGTAATTAGTTTAAAATGGTTGTAATATTTTTCTAATGTTTGTAAATATTTTTTTATTTTTTGTAGTTTAGTTAGTTTATTTCATTGTAGTTATTTGTAGATATTTTATTTAAATAATTTATAGATAGTGTAGTGTTAGGTTTAATTGTAGATAATTGTAGGTATTGTATTTAATTAATTTATTGATAGTGTAGTGTTAGGTTTAATTGTAACTTAGGTTAGGATTTATTTTACAGGTAATTTTGTAATTATTTTAACTATTTTAGCTATTAAATAGTTCTTAACTATTTAATAGCTATTGTACCTGGTTAAAATAAATACAAAGTTGCCTGTAAAATAAATATTAATCCTAAAATAGCTATAATATAATTATAATTTATATTGTAACTATATTAGGGTTTATTTTACAGGTAAGTATTTAGCTTTAAATAGGAATAATTTATTTAATAAGAGTTAATTTATTTCGTTAGAATAAAATTATATTTAACTTAGGGGGGTGTTAGGGTTAGGGTTAAAATTATCTTTAGGGGTTAATACATTTATTAGAATAGCGGTGAGCTCCAGTCGGCAGATTAGGGGTTAATGTTTGAAGTTAGGTGTCGGCGATGTTAGGGAGGGCAGATTAGGGTTTAGTACTATTTATTATAGGGTTAGTGAGGTGGATTAGGGGTTAATAACTTTATTATAATAGCGGTGCGGTCCGCTCGGCAGATTAGGGGTTAATAAGTGTAGGCATGTGGAGGCGACGTTGTGGGGGGCAGATTAGGGGTTAATAAATATAATATAGGGGTCGGCGGTGTTAGGGGCAGCAGATTAGGGGTACATAGGGATAATGTAAGTAGCGGCGGTTTACGGAGCGTCAGATTAGGGTTTAAAAAATATGCAGGGGTCAGCGATAGCGGGGGCGGCAGAATAGGGGTTAATAAGTGTAATGTTAGGGGTGTTTAGACTCGGGGTACATGTTAGAGTGTTAGGTACAGACGTAGGAAGTGTTTCCCCATAGACAACAATGGGGCTGCTTTAGGAGCTGAACGCGGCTTTTTTGCAGGTGTTAGGTTTTTTTTCAGCTCAAACAGCCCCATTGTTTTCTATGGGGGAATCGTGCACGAGCACGTTTTTGAAGCTGGCCGCGTCTGTAAGCACCGCTGGTATCGAGAGTTGAAGTTGCGTTAAATATGCTCTACGCTCCTTTTTTGGAGCCTAACGCAGCCATTCTGTGAACTCTCAATACCAGCGGTATTTAAAAGGTGCGGCCAGAAAAAAGCATGCGTAGCTAACGTACCCCTTTGGCCGCAGAACTCTAAATCTAGGCGTATATGTTTTATTAATAATACAGAAAGAAATTATCCTAACTGTCTAAAGCGTAGCAATAGGTTAAATGAATACAGGCCTCAGGTATATATTAACATCACAAAGTGTAATATGTTGAAAAAACAACTCGGTACATGTGGCCAATTGAAACCCTGAAGATGTGCACATCATAATCACAATGTTGGCAAGAATACAATCCAAAGTTACCTAGTACATTACTACACCCAGGCTGTACACGGTACCCAAGTCTGTACAAGGGATAGTTACCGGACAGGAAATTATAGGGATCCAAGTAATGGTAGGTGCTTTGAAAAGATTTCAGGAACAACAATAACGGCAGTATATCAGCAGTTACATAGAATTGCATACAAGTATGAAGAAGAGCTGTTGCAGTGGTTTTTAGCAATAAGATAGATAGTGGATCATATCAAATAAAACTTCCATATTAAAATGCCTAAACACAGCAGTTACATAGAAATGCCTGCACATATATATATAGAGAATTCTTGCAGAAGATACCGTATATTGCTGAAAAAACAAATAAATCACACCAGGATGACTTTCCACATAAAGCGGTATTGTTTTCAGCGCCAAACTTAGCATAAGTCCATAGGCATTCAAGATGGGATAAGTGCTGTCAAAGCTGCATGCATGTTAGTGAAGCATAGTGAATGTTAGAGCTGCAGGTATTGTATAAGAAGCGGCAAGCCAGCCGAATCAGCAGCAAGAGTCAGTCCAGGCTAACCCCCCACATTCCATATATAAACAGCTGAATTTCTTTACTGAGCAATGTTCATGCACTTATCTGAATAAATGATGTCCACAGTGGAGGTCCGCTGTTTGTTACCAAGTTATCGGTTACCTCCTAGGATACTGCCTTGCAATTGAGTCCCATGAAAAGGTTACTGAGCCAGTCAGAGTTCCACACGCTGAAACGCTGCAGCGTGGTTAGACTGCGTGCCTACTTCCGGGTTGGTCACATGTGCATCCGTGATGCAATTTTTTTTGGTCCTTGTTCTCTTCTTGTAGTTTGTTGAAGACTACATTTTTTATAGGGTCTGCACCATCTCAAAATAAAATAGAATTTTCAAAATTCTGACTATTTTTTCTATAGAAAGAACACATTTACAGTGGGGAAAAAAAGTATTTAGTCAGCCACCAATTGTGCAAGTTCTCCCACTTAAGAAGATGAGAGAGGCCTGTAATTTTCATCATAGGTATACCTCAACTATGAGAGACAAAATGTGGAAACAAATCCAGGCAATCACATTGTCTGATTTGGAAAGAATTTATTTGCAAATTATGGTGGAAAATAAGTATTTGGTCACCTACAAACAAGCAAGATTTCTGGCTCTCACATACCTGTATCTTCTTCTTTAAGAGGCTCCTCTGTCCTCCACTCATTACCTGTATTAATGGCACCTGTTTGAACTTGTTATCAGTATAAAAGACACCTGTCCACAACCTCAAACAGTCACACTCCAAACTCCACTATGGTGAAGAACATAGAGATGTCGAAGGACACCAGAAACAAAATTGTAGACCTGCACCAGGCTGGGAAGACTGAATCTGCAATAGGCAAGCAGCTTGGTGTGAAGAAATCAACTGTGGGAGCAATAATTAGAAAATGGAAGACATACAAGACCACTGATAATCTCCCTCGATCTGGGGCTCCACGCAAGATCTCACCCCGTGGGGTCAAAATGATCACAAGAACAGTGAGCAAACATCCCAGAACCACACAGGGGGACCTAGTGAATGACCTGCAGAGAGCTGGACCAACGTAACAGAGGCTACCATCAGTAACACACTACGCTGCCAGGGACTCAGATCCTGCAGCGCCAGACGGGTCCCCCTGCTTAAGCCAGTACATGTCCGGGCCCGTCTGAAGTATGCTAGAGAGCATTTGGATGATCCAGAAGTGGATTGGGAGAATGTCATATGGTCAGATGAAACCAAAGTAGAACTGTTTGGTAGAAACACAACTTGTCGTGTTTGGAGGAGAGAGAACACCATACCTACTGTGAAGCATGGGGGTGGCAACATCATGCTTTGGGGCTGGGGCTGTTTCACTGCAAAGGGAACAGGACGACTGATCCGTATACATGAAAGAATGAATGGGGCCATGTATCATGAGATTTTGAGTGCAAACCTCCTTCCATCAGCAAGGGCATTGAAGATGAAATGTGGCTGGGTCTTTCAGCATGTCAATGATCCCAAACACACCACCCGGGCAATGAAGGAGTGGCTTCGTAAGAAGCATTTCAAGGTCCTGGAGTGGCCTAGCCAGTCTCCAGATCTCAACCCCATAGAAAACCTTTGGAGGGAGTTGAAAGTCCGTGTTGCCCAGCGACAGCCCCAAAACATCACTGCTCTAGAGGAGATCTGCATTCAGGAATGGGCCAACATACCAGCAACAGTGTGTGACAACCTTGTGAAGACTTACAGAAAACGTTTGACCTCTGTCATTGCCAACAAAGGATATATAACAAAGTATTGAGATAAACTTTTGATATTGACCAAAGACTTATTTTCCACCATAATCTGCAAATAAATTCTTTCCAAATCAGACAATGTGATTGTCTTGTTTTGTTTCCACATTTTGTCTCTCATAGTTGAGGTATACCTATGATGAAAATTACAGGCCTTTCTCATCTTCTTAAGTGGGATAACTTGCACAATTGGTGGCTGACTAAATACTTTTTTTCCCCACTGTATAGTAGCCATTTGTCCTGTACTTCTTTTGGTTTTATATATATATATATATATATATATATATATATATACACACACACACACACTCGCACACGTATATATATATATATATATATATATATATATATATACGTGTGTGAGTGTGTGTGTGTGTATATATATATATATATATATATATATATATATACGTGTGTGAGTGTGTGTGTGTGTATATATATATATATATATATATATATACACACACACACACTCACACACGTATATATATATATATATATATATATATATATATATATACACATACAGGGAGTGCAGAATTATTAGGCAAGTTGTATTTTTGAGGATTAATTTTATTATTGAACAACAACCATGTTCTCAATGAACCCAAAAAAAATATTTTTGGAAGTAGTTTTTAGTTTGTTTTTAGTTTTAGCTATTTTAGGGGGATATCTGTGTGTGCAGGTGACTATTACTGTGCATAATTATTAGGAAACTTAACAAAAAACAAATATACAGGGAGTGCAGAATTATTAGGCAAATGAGTATTTTGACCACATCATCCTCTTTATGCATGTTGTCTTACTCCAAGCTGTATAGGCTCGAAAGCCTACTACCAATTAAGCATATTAGGTGATGTGCATCTCTGTAATGAGAAGGGGTGTGGTCTAATGACATCAACACCCTATATCAGGTGTGCATAATTATTAGGCAACTTCCTTTCCTTTGGCAAAATGGGTCAAAAGAAGGACTTGACAGGCTCAGAAAAGTCAAAAATAGTGAGATATCTTGCAGAGGGATGCAGCACTCTTAAAATTTCAAAGCTTCTGAAGCGTGATCATCGAACAATCAAGCGTTTCATTCAAAATAGTCAACAGGGTCGCAAGAAGCGTGTGGAAAAACCAAGGCGCAAAATAACTGCCCATGAACTGAGAAAAGTCAAGCGTGCAGCTGCCAAGATGCCACTTGTCACCAGTTTGGCCATATTTCAGAGCTGCAACATCACTGGAGTGCCCAAAAGCACAAGGTGTGCAATACTCAGAGACATGGCCAAGGTAAGAAAGGCTGAAAGACGACCACCACTGAACAAGACACACAAGCTGAAACGTCAAGACTGGGCCAAGAAATATCTCAAGACTGATTTTTCTAAGGTTTTATGAGCTGATGAAATGAGAGTGAGTTTTGATGGGCCAGATGGATGGGCCCGTGGCTGGATTGGTAAAGGGCAGAGAGCTCCAGTCCGACTCAGACGCCAGCAAGGTGGAGGTGGAGTACTGGTTTGGGCTGGTATCATCAAAGATGAGCTTGTGGGGCCTTTTCGGGTTGAGGATGGAGTCAAGCTCAACTCCCAGTCCTACTGCCAGTTTCTGGAAGACACCTTCTTCAAGCAGTGGTACAGGAAGAAGTCTGCATCCTTCAAGAAAAACATGATTTTCATGCAGGACAATGCTCCATCACACGCGTCCAAGTACTCCACAGCGTGGCTGGCAAGAAAGGGTATAAAAGAAGAAAATCTAATGACATGGCCTCCTTGTTCATCTGATCTGAACCCCATTGAGAACCTGTGGTCCATCATCAAATGTGAGATTTACAAGGAGGGAAAACAGTACAACTCTCTGAACAGTGTCTGGGAGGCTGTGGTTGCTGCTGCATGCAATGTTGATGGTGAACAGATCAAAACACTGACAGAATCCATGGATGGCAGGCTTTTGAGTGTCCTTGCAAAGAAAGGTGGCTATATTGGTCACTGATTTGTTTTTGTTTTGTTTTTGAATGTCAGAAATGTATATTTGTGAATGTTGAGATGTTATATTGGTTTCACTGGTAAAAATAAATAATTGAAATGGGTATATATTTGTTTTTTGTTAAGTTGCCGAATAATTATGCACAGTAATAGTCACCTGCACACATAGATATCCCCCTAAAATAGCTAAAACTAAAAACAAACTAAAAACTACTTCCAAAAATATTCAGCTTTGATATTAATGAGTTTTCTGGGTTCATTGAGAACATGGTTGTTGTTCAATAATAAAATTAATCCTCAAAAATACAACTTGCCTAATAATTCTGCACTCCCTGTATACCCATTTCAATTATTTATTTTTACCAGTGAAACCAATATAACATCTCAACCTTCACAAATATACATTTCTGACATTAAAAAACAAAACAAAAACAAATCAGTGACCAATATAGCCACCTTTCTTTGCAAGGACACTCAAAAGCCTGCCATCCATGGATTCTGTCAGTGTTTTGATCTGTTCACCATCAACATTGCGTGCAGCAGCAACCACAGCCTCCCAGGCACTGTTCAGAGAGGTGTACTGTTTTCCCTCCTTGTAAATCTCACATTTGATGATGGACCACAGGTTCTCAATGGGGTTCAGATCAGGTGAACAAGGAGGCCATGTCATTAGATTTTCTTCTTTTATACCCTTTCTTGCCAGCCACGCTGTGGAGTACTTGGACGCGTGTGATGGAGCATTGTCCTGCATGAAAATCATGTTTTTCTTGAAGGATGCAGACTTCTTCCTATACCACTGCTTGAAGAAGGTGTCTTCCAGAAACTGGCAGTAGGACTGGGAGTTGAGCTTGACTCCATCCTCAACCCGAAAAGGCCCCACAAGCTCATCTTTGATGATACCAGCCCAAACCAGTACTCCACCTCCACCTTGCTGGCGTCTGAGTCGGACTGGAGCTCTCTGCCCTTTACCAATCCAGCCACGGGCCCATCCATCTGGCCCATCAAGTCTTGAGATATTTCTTGGCCCAGTCTTGACGTTTCAGCTTGTGTGTCTTGTTCAGTGGTGGTCGTCTTTCAGCCTTTCTTACCTTGGCCATGTCTCTGAGTATTGCACACCTTGTGCTTTTGGGCACTCCAGTGATGTTGCAGCTCTGAAATATGGCCAAACTGGTGGCAAGTGGCATCTTGGCAGCTTCACGCTTGACTTTTCTCAGTTCATGGGCAGTTATTTTGCGCCTTGGTTTTTCCACACGCTTTTTGCGACCCTGTTGACTATTTTGAATGAAACGCTTGATTGTTCGATGATCACGCTTCAGAAGCTTTGCAATTTTAAGAGTGCTGCATCCCTCTGCAAAATATCTCACTATTTTTTACTTTTCTGAGCCTGTCAAGTCCTTCTTTTGACCCATTTTGCCAAAGGAAAGGAAGTTGCCTAATAATTATGCACACCTGATATAGGGTGTTGATGTCATTAGACCACACCCCTTCTCATTACAGAGATGCACATCACCTAATATGCTTAATTGGTAGTAGGCTTTCGAGCCTATACAGCTTGGAGTAAGACAACATGCATAAAGAGGATGATGTGGTCAAAATACTAATTTGCCTAATAATTCTGCACTCCCTGTATATATATATACATATATATAATATATATATATATACATACACACACACACATAAATATATACACATATATATAAATATATATATATATATATACATACATCTATATATATATATATATATATACACAAACATATATATATATATATATATATATATATATATACACTGCTCAAAAAAATTAAGGGAACACTAAAATAAAAATGTGCTGACAACAAAATCACACAAAAATTAAAAAATGGAAATCAAAATTTTCAACCCATGGAGGTCTGGATTTGGAGTCACACTCAAAATTAAAGTGGAAAAACACACTACAGGCAGATCCAACTTTGATGTAATGTCCTTAAAACAAGTCAAAATGAGGCTCAGTAGTGTGTGTGGCCTCCACGTGCCTGTATGACCTCCCTACAACGCCTGTGCATGCTCCTGATGAGGTGGCGGATGGTCTCCTGAGGGATCTCCTCCCAGACCTGGACTAAAGCATCCACCAACTCCTGGACAGTCTGTGGTACAAAGTGAAGTTGGTGGATGGAGCGAGACATGATGTCCCAGATGTGCTCAATTGGATTCAGGTCTGGGGAACGGGAGGGCCAGTCCATAGCATCAATGCCTTCGTCTTGCAGGAACTGCTGACACACTCCAGCCACATGAGGTCTAGCATTGTCTTGCATTAGGAGGAACCCAGGGCCAACTGCACCAGCATATGGTCTCACAAGGGGTCTGAGGATCTCATCTTGATACCTAATGGCAGTCAGGCTACCTCTGGCGAGCACATGGAGGGCTGTTCGGCCCCTCAAAGAAATGCCACCCCACACCATTACTGACCCACTGCCAAACTGGCCATGCTGGAGGATGTTGCAGGCAGCAGAACGTTCTCCACGGCGTCTCCAGACTGTCACGTCTGTCAAATGTGCTCAGTGTGCCCCTGCTTTCATCTGTGAAGAGCACAGGGCGCCAGTGGCGAATTTGCCAATCTTGGTGTTCTCTGGCAAATGTCAAACGTCCTGCACGGTGTTGGACTGTAAGCACAACCCCCACCTGTTGACGTTGGGTCCTCATACCACCCTCATGGAGTCTGTTTCTGACCGTTTGAGCAGACACATGCACATTTGTGGCCTGCTGGAGGTAATTTTGCAGGGCTCTGGCAGTTCTCCTCCTGTTCCTCCTTGCACAAAGGCGGAGGTAGCGGTCCTGCTGCTGGGTTGTTGCCCTCCTACGGCCTCCTCCACGTCTCCTGATGTACTGGCCTGTCTCCTGGTAGCGCCTCCATGCTCTGGACACTACGCTGACAGACACAGCAATCCTTCTTGCCACAGCTCGCACTGATGTGCCATCCTGGATGAGCTGCACTACCTGAGCCACTTGTGTGGGTTGTAGACTCCGTCTCATGCTACCACTAGAGTGCAAGCACCACCAGCATTCAAAAGTGACCATAGCATCAGCCAGAAAGCATAGGAACTGAGAAGTGGTCTGTGGTCACCACCTGCAGAACCACTCCTTTATTGGGGGTGTCTTGCTAATTGCCTATAATTTCCACCTGTTGTCTATCCCATTTGCACAACAGCATGTGAAATTGATTGTCACTCAGTGTTGCTTCCTAAGTGGACAGTTTGATTTCACAGAAGTGTGATTGACTTGGAGATACATTGTGTTGTTTAAGTGTTCCCTTTATTTTTTTGAGCAGTGTATATATATATATATACATATATTGATATACACACACACACATATATATATATACACACACATATATATTATATACATATATAAATAATACACACATTATATATACATATTTAAATATATATGTGTTTGTAATATTTATATATAAAATAAGATAATTAGATGTTTTTCCCTCTGCACCAGATTGATCAAAGGGAGGGAGGCTGAGAGCACTATGTCCAGGCCAGACAGCAGCAGACATTCAAGAGGCTTCTCCATTAACAGCAGATATTCATTAGTTAAGTCAGCAACCCCCCTGTAACCCACTTACCATAAATTGCAGGCCTAAACAAAGAGGCTGTTAGTGCCACGATCGGGGCTGAGAGGGAGGAGTGGAAGACTGCACTTGAGTTCACGCCGTGCAGTGCAAAAAAACAAACAATCAGGCTGTTGTTGGGGGGCGGGTGCCACTACAGTCACAGCTTCACAAGTTTTAAAGAAAGCTGCAGTTTTTTTACACAGTGCGCAGGGGCTGTGCAGGGACACCATGCAATTTAACACATCTGACAGCCCTGCGCTCGGTTTAATCATGCTTCAGGGGATTTTATTCAACACACATAGAGGCCTAATTAACAACGGTCTTGCGGACCTGATCCGACAGTGTGGAGCAGGTTCGCAAGACCTCGCTGAATGCGGAGAGCAATACATTCTCCGTATTCAGCATTGCACCAGCAGCTCACAAGAGCTGCTGGTGCAATGCCGCCCCCTGCAGACTCGCAGCCAATGGGCCGCCAGCAGGGAGGTGTCAATAAACCCGATCATACTCGATCGGGTTGAATTGTGGCTATTCCTGTCTGCCTGCTCAGAGCAGGCAGGCAGGGTTATGGAGCAGCGTTCGTTATGAAGCGGACCCACAAGCTCCATACGGAGCTTGATAAATGGGCCTCATAGGCACAGACGTGAGTGAGGCATATATCTATTTGGCCCTATCCACTGCGGCCCACCGGGAAAAGTCCCGACATCCCGGTAGCCCAAACCGGCCCTGTGTATATCACATCAGTAACTAACTCGTGGACTCTCGCCACCACATAGAACATATTTTGCTATATGCATAACATTGGAATGTGAAATATTTACAGTAAATACACAGTATAACACTTTATTAAATATGAACATTGCATAAATATGTTTTTTCATGGTTTCATCTACTTAAAGGGACACTAAACACAAACATTTTCATTCATGATTCACATAGAGGGGTCAATTTATCAAGCTCCGTATGGAGTTAGATGCCCCGTGGCTCTCTCTGCATCTGTGGGTAAAAAAGGGTATTGCAGTGATGCCTCAAAATCAATCACGATCGCTTCCAGCACTTGAAACCCCAGAGGACGTGTCGTTAAGAACTGGTTTTTGTAGGACATGCCTGGCACGTCCTTAGTCATTAACCCTTTAAGGACCACAACATTTTTCCATTTTCTGACCGTTTGGGACCAAGACTATTTTTACATTTCTGCAGTGTTTGTGTTTAGCTGTAATTTTCCTCTTACTCATTTACTGTACACACACATATTATATACCGTTTTTCTCGCCATTAAATGGACTTTCTAAAGATACCATTATTTTCATCATATCTTATAATTTACTATAAAAAAATATATAAAATATGATGAAAAAATGAAAAAAACCCACACTTTTTCTAACTTTGACTCCCAAAATCTGTTACACATCTACAACCACCAAAAAACAACCATGCTAAATAGCTTCTAAATTTTGTCCTGAGTTTAGAAATACCCAATGTTTACATGTTCTTTGCTTCTTTTGCAAGTTATGGGGCAATAAATACAAGTAGCACTTTGCTATTTCTAAACCACTTTTTTTCAAAATTAGCGATAGTTACATTGGAACCCTGATATCTATCAGGAATCTCTGAATATCCCTTGACATATATATATTTTTTTTTAGAAGACATCCCAAAGTATTGATATAGGCCCATTTTGGAATTTTTTATGCCACCATTTCACCGCCAAATGCCATCAAATAAAAAAAAATCGTTCACTTTTTCACAAATTTTTTCACAAACTTTAGGTTTCTCACTGAAATTATTTACAAATAGTTTGCGCAATTATTGCACAAATGATTGTAAATGCTTCTCTGGGATACCCTTTGTTCAGAAATAGCAGACTTATATGGCTTTGGCATTGCTTTTTGGTATTTAGAAGGCCGCTAAATTCCACTGCGCACCACACGTGTATTATGCCAGCAATAAATGGGTTAATTAGGGAGCATGTAGAGCGCTTGTAGGGTTCATTTTAGCTTTAGGGGCCTATGTATCAAAGGTCTTGCGGACCTGATCCAACAGTGCGGATCAGGTCCGCAAGACCTCGCTGAATGAGGAGAGCAATACGCTCTCCGTATTCAGCATTGCACCAGCAGGTCACAAGAGCTGCTGGTGCAATGCCGCCCCCTGCAGACTCGCGGCCAATGGGCCGCCAGCAGGGAGGTGTCAATCAACCCGATCGTACTTGATCGGGTTGAATTGTGGCGATTCCTGCCTGCCTGCTCAGGGCAGGCGGACAGGGTTATGGAGCAGTGATCTTTAGACCGCTGCTTCATAACTGCTGTTTCTGGCGAGTCTGAAGACTCGCTAGAAACACAGGCCCACAAGCTCCATACGGAGCTTGATAAATGGATCTCTTAATGTAGTGTAGACAACCTAAAGTATTGATCTAGGCCCATTTTGGTATATTTCATGCCATCATTTCACTGCCAAATGCGATCAAATAAAGAAAATCGTTCACTTTTTCACAAACTTTTTCACAAGTTTTAGGTTTCTCTTGTAAGGTGTATCCAGTCCACGGATCATCCATTACTTGTGGGATATTCTCATTCCCAACAGGAAGTTGCAAGAGGACACCCACAGCAGAGCTGTAATATAGCTCCTGCCCTAACTGTCATAGCCAGTCATTCTCTTGCAACTCTCAACAAGCAAGGACGTTGTAGGAGAGAGTGGTTAAATATAGCTAGTTTATTTTCTTCAATCAACAGTTTGTTATTTTTAAATAGTACCGGAGTTGTGCTATTTTATCTCAGGCAGTAAATAGAAGAAGAATCTGCCTGAGGTTTCTATGATCTTAGCAGGTTGTAACTAAGATCCATTGCTATTCTCACATATGTCTGAGGGGATTACACAGATGAGGTAACTTCAGCGAGAGAATGGCGTGCAGTTTATTCTGCTATCAGGTATGTGCAGTTATAATTTTTTCTAGAGATGGAAAACACTAGAAAATGCTGCTGATACCGGATTAATGTAAGTTAAGCCTGAATACAGTGATTTAATAACGACTGGTATCATGCTTACTCCCAGGGGTAATACCCTTATGATATTTACAATATAAAAGATTTGCTGGCATGTTTAATCGTTTTTATATATGCTTTGGTGATAAAACTTTATTGGGGCCTAGTTTTTTCCACATGGCTGGCTTAAATTTTGACTAGAAACAATTTCCACTGTTGTAGTATAAAAGTTACAGTTGGTGCAGTTAAAATTACAAACTGTGACATCCAGCTTCCCTCAAAGGCCCTCTGAATGCTATAGGACATCTCTAAAGGGCCCAAAGGCTTTCCAAAGTCGTTTATTGGGGAAGGTAGGGCCACAGCTTGCTGTGGCAGTTGGTTGTGACTGTTAAAAAACGTCTATTTCGTTTTTTTGATCCGTTTTTTGAACTAAGGGGTTAATCATCCATTTGCAAGTGGGTGCAATGCTCTGTTAGCCTATTATACACACTGTAAAAATTTTGTTTGATTTACTGCATTTTTTCACTGTTTTTCAAATTCTGACAAAATTTGTTTCTCTTAAAGGCACAGTACCGTTTTTTATATTTGCTTGTTAACTTGATTTAAAGTGTTTTCCAAGCTTGCTAGTCTCATTGCTATTCTGTATAAACATGTCTGACATAGAAGAAACTCCTTGTTTATTATGTTTAAAAGCCATGGTGGAACCCCCTCTTAGAATGTGTACCAAATGTACTGATTTCATTTTATGCAATAAGGATCATTTTCTGTCTTTAAAAAATGTATCACCAGAGGAATCTGACGAGGGGGAAGTTATGCCGACTAACTTTCCCCACGTGTCAGACCCTTTGACTCCCGCTTAAGGGACTCACGCTCAAATGGCGCCAAGTACATCTAGGGCGCCCACAGCGTTTACTTTACAAGACATGGCGGCAGTCATGGATAATACACTGTCAGCGGTATTAGCCAGACTACATGAACTTAGAGGTAAGCGAGATAGCTCTGGGGTGAGACAAAATGCAGAGCATACTGACGCTTTAAGAACCATGTCTGATACTGCCTCACAATATGCAGAAGCTAAGGAAAGAGAGCTTCAGTCAGTGGGTGATGTTAATGACTCAGGAAAGATACCTGATTCTAATATTTCTACATTTAAATTTAAGCTTGAACACCTCCGCGTGTTGCTTAGGGAGGTTTTAGCTGCTCTGAATGACTGTGATACCATTGCAGTGCCAGAGAAATTGTGTAGACTGGATAAATACTTTGCAGTGCCGGTGTGTACTGATGTTTTTCCAAATACCTAAAAGGTTTACAGAAATTATTAATAAGGAATGGGATAGACCAGGTGTGCCGTTCTCTTCCCCTCCTATTTTTAGAAAAATGTTTCCAATAGACGCCACCACATGGAACTTATGGCAGACAGTCCCTAAGGTGGAGGGAGCAGTTTCTACTCTAGTAAAGCGTACTACTATCCCTGTCGAGGACAGTTGTGCTTTTTTTTTTTAGATCCAATGGATAAAAAATTAGAGGTTACCTTAAGAAAATATTTATTCAACAAGGTTTTATCCTACAGCCCCTTGCATGCATTGCCCCTGTCACTGCTGCTGCAGCGTACTGGTTTGAGTCTCTGGAAGAGGCTTTACAGGTAGCGACTCCATTGGATGACATACTTGGCAAACTTAGAGCACTTAAGCTAGCCAATTCTTTTATTCTGATGCCATTGTTCATTTGACTAAACTAACGGCTAAGAATTCTGGTTTTGCTATACAGGCGCGCAGAGCGCTATGGCTTAGATCATGGTCAGCTGACGTGACTTCAAAATCTAAGCTACTTAACATTCCCTTCAAGGGGCACACCCTATTCGGGCCTGGTTGAAGGAGATTATTGCTGCTATCACTGGAGGAAAAGGTCATGCCCTTCCTCAGGACAGGTCCAAATCTAGGGTCAAACAGTCTAATTTTCGTGCCTTTCAAAACTTCAAGGCAGGAGCGGCATCAACTTCCTCTAATAATAAACAAGAGGGAACTTTTGCTCAATCCAAGACGGTATGGAGACCAAACCTGACATGGAAAAAAGGTAAGCAGGTAAAAAAGCCTGCTGCTGCCTCTAAGACAGCATGAAGGAACGGCCCCCTATCCGGGAACGGATCTAGTAGGGGGCAGACTTTCACTCTTTGCCCAGGCATGGGCAAGAGATGTTCAGGATCCCTGGGCGTTGGAAATTATATCCCAGGGATATCTTCTGGACTTCAAAGCTTCCCCCCCCAAAAGGGAGATTTCACCTTTCACAATTATCTGCACACCAGATAAAGAGAGAGGCATTCTTACACTGTGTACGAGTCCTCCTAGTTATGGGAGTGATCCATCCAGTTCCAAAGGAGGAACAGGGACAGGGTTTTTACTCAAATCTGTTTGTGGTTCCCAAAAAAGAGGGAACCTTCAGACCAATTTTGGATCTAAAGATCTTAAACAAATTCCTCAAAGTTCCGTCGTTCAAGATGGAAACTATTCGTACCATCCTACCACTGATGCAGGAGGGTCAATATATGACTACAGTGGATCTAAAGGATGCTTATCTTCACATTCCGATACACAAAGATCATCATCGGTTTCTCAGGTTTGCCTTTTAAGACAGGCATTACCAGTTGTAGCTCTTCCCTTGGGATTAGCTACAGCCCCAAGAATCTTTACAAAGGTTCTAGGGTCACTTATGGCGGTCCTAAGGCCGCGGGGCATAGCAGTAGCCCCTTATTTAGACGACATCCTGATACAGGCGTCAAACTTCCAAATTGCCAAGTCTCATACGGACGTAGTACTGGCATTTCTGTGGTCGCATGGGTGGAAAGTGAACGAGGAAAAGAGTTCTCTATCCCCACTCACAAGAGTTTCCTTTCTAGGGACTCTGATAGATTCTGTAGAAATGAAAATTCAACTGACGGATTCCAGGTTATCAAAGCTTCTAAATTCCTGCCTGGTTCTTCATTCCATTCCGCGCCCTTCGGTGGTTCAGTGTATGGAAGTAATCGGCTTAATGGTAGCGGCAATGGACATAGTGCCGTTTGCACGCTTACATCTCAGACCGCTGCAACTATGCATGCTCAGTCAGTGGAGCGGGGATTACACAGATTTGTCCCCTCAACTGAATCTGGACCAAGAGACCAGGGATTCTCTTCTCTGGTGGCTATCTCGGGTCCATCTGTCCAAAGGTATGACCTTTCGCAGGCCAGATTGGACAATTGTTACTACAGATGCCAGCCTTCTAGGTTGGGGTGCAGTCTGGAACTCCCTGAAGGCTCAGGGATTGTGGACTCAGGAGGAGTCTCTCCTTCCATTAAATATTCTGGAACTAAGAGCGATATTCAAGGCTCTTCAGGCTTGGCCTCAGTTAGCAACTCTGAGGTACATCAGATTTCAGTCGGACAACATCACGACTGTAGCTTACATCAACCATCAAGGGGGAAAGAGAAGTTCCCTAGAGATGTTAGAAGTTTAAAAAATAATTCGCTGGGCAGAGATTCACTCTTGCCACCTATCAGCTATCCATATCCCAGGTGTAGAGCACTGGGAGGCGGATTTTCTAAGTCGTCAGACTTTTCATCCGGGAGAGTGGGAACTCCCTCCTGAGGCATTTGCACAACTGATTCATCGTTGGGGCAAACCAGAACTGGATCTCATGGCGTCTCGCCAGAACGCCAAGCTTCCGTGTTACGGATCCAGGGCCAGGGATCCCAAGGCGACACTGATAGATGCTCTAGCAGCACCCTGGTCTTTGAACCTGGCTTATGTGTTTCCACCATTTCCTCTGCTCCCTCGACTGATTGCCAAGATCAAGCAGGAGAGAACATCGGTGATTCTGAAAGCACCTGCGTGGCCACACAGGACCTGGTATGCAGATCTAGTGGACATGTCATCCTTTCCACCATGGTCTCTGCCTCTGAAACAGGACCTTCTACTTCAGGGTCCTTTCAACCATCCAAATCTAATTTCTCTGAGGCTGACTGCTTGGAGATTGAACGCTTGATTTTATCAAAGCGTGGATTCTCCGAGTCAGTTATTGATACCTTAAGACAGGCACGAAAGCCTGTCACCAGGAAAATTTACCATAAGGTATGGCGTAGATATCTTTATTGGTGTGAATCCAAGGGTTACTCATGGAGTAAGGTCAGGATTGCTAGGATATTATCTTTTCACCAAGAAGGTTTGGAAAAAGGATTGTCAGCTAGTTAAGTGTCTGGCAGATGTTCCAGACGTTCAGGCATTTTGTCAGGCTTTAGTTAGAATCAAGCCTGTGTTTAAACCTGTTGCTCCACCATGGAGCTTAAACTTGGTTCTTAAGGTTTTTCAAGGAGTTCCGTTTGAACCTCTTCATTCCATAGATATCAAGCTTTTATCTTGGAAAGTTCTTTTTTTGGTAGCTATTTCCTCGGCTCGTAGAGTCTCTGAGCTATCTGCCTTACAGTGTGATTATCCTTATCTGATTTTTCATACGGATAAGGTAGTCTGCGTACCAAACCTGGGTTCTTACCTAAGGTGGTATCTAACAAGAATATCAATCAAGAGATTGTTGTTCCATCCTTGTGTTACACAATTTGGACATGGTCCGTGCTTTAAAGTTTTACTTACAAGCTACTAAAGATTTTCGTCAAACATCTGCTTTGTTTGTTGTCTACTCTGGACAGAGGAGAGGTCAAAAGGCTTCGGCAACCTCTTTTTCTTTTTGACTAAGAAGCTTAATCCGCTTAGCCTATGAGACTGCTGGACAGCAACCTCCTGAAAGGATTACAGCTCATTCCACTAGAGCTGTGGCTTCCACTTGGGCCTTTAAAAATGAGGCTTCTTTTGATCAGATTTGCAAGGCGACGACTTGGTCTTCGCTTCATATTTTTTCAAAATTTTACAAATTTGATACTTTTGCTTCTTCGGAGGCTATATTTGGGAGAAAGGTTTTACGGGCAGTGGTTCCTTCCATTTAAGTTCCTGCCTTGTCCCTCCCTTCATCCGTGTACTTTAGCTTTGGTATTGGTATCCCACAAGTAATGGATGATCCGTGGACTGGATACACCTTACAAGAGAAAACACAATTTATGCTTACCTGATAAATTTATTTCTCTTGTGGTGTATCCAGTCCACGGCCCGCCCTGTCATTTTAAGGCAGGTAATTTTTAAATTTAAACTACAGTAACCACTGCACCCTATGGTTCCTCCTTTCTCGGCTTGTTTTCGGTCGAATGACTGGCTATGACAGTTAGGGGAGGAGCTATATTACAGCTCTGCTGTGGGTGTCCTCTTGCAACTTCCTGTTGGGAATGAGAATATCCCACAAGTAATGGATGATCCGTGGACTGGATACACCACAAGAGAAATAAATTTATCAGGTAAGCATAAATTGTGTTTTCTCACTGAAATTATTTACAAACAGTTTGTGCAATTATGGCATAAATGGTTGTAAATGCTTCTCTGGGATCCTCTTTGTTCAGAAATAGCAGACTTATATGTCTTTGGCGTTGCTTTTTGGTAATTATAAGGCCGCTAAATGCTGCTGCGCACCACACGTGTATTATGCCCAGCAGTGAAGTGTTTAATTAGGTAGCTTGTAGGGAGCTTGCAGGGTTAATTTGAGCTTTAGTGAAGAGATCAGCCTCCCACCTGACACATCCCCCCGATCCCTCCCAAACAGCTCTCTTCCCCCCCCCCCATAATTGTCCCCGCCATCTTAAGTACTGGCAGAAAGTCTGTCAGTACTAAAATAAAATGGTTTTGTTTTTTTGTTTTTAAAACATAATTCTGCTGTGTAGGATCCCCCTTTAGCCCCCAACCTCCCTGATCCTATCCCCAAACAGCTCTCTAACCCTCCCCCTCTACCTTATTGTGCGCCATCTTGGGTACTGGAACCTGTCTATCAGTACCCAGTTTGCCATAAAATATGGTATTTAAAAAAAAAATGATTATAAAATTATTCAATATTTTCTGTAGTTTAGCTGCCCCCCTCAATAGCCAACCCCTCCCCCCTCCCCGATCCCTTAGCTGAAAATTCCCACCCTCCCCAGTCCTCTCTCCCACCTTAATTTTTTATTGTGCCATAGTGTAGCGTTCTCACCTGCTCCCGCCCTGTGTACGCGCCTGCCCCTGTGCATGCACGCCCTCCGGTGGCCCCATACGTGATCCTGCCCCCCTCTGATACACTTCCTTCCATCGATGGCCGCCCACCCGTCCGCCCGCCTCCCTGCATCGGCTCCCACCCACCAACCATCAATGGCCGATGCAGAGAGGGCCACAGAGTGACTCTCTCTGCATCGGACTGCTAACAAATGTTATTGCAGGATGCCTCAATATCGAGGCATCACTGCAATAACATGAAAGCGGCTGGAAGCGATCAGGATCGATTCCACCGCTTGGAAAGACTAACAACGTTTTTTTGTAGGATGTACCCTGTAAGTCGTTGGTGGTTAAGGGGTTAAAACATCAGGAGCAGTGGCTATACTGAGAATTTATAAGTGCTAATTTAGCAAGAAAACAAGTAAGTTATTTGCTGTTTTTAAAAAAATAATCTGTTTCTTTTTATATTCATTTTGATTTAACATATTTGTTTTTACCAAAGAAGCACTGTTTAATATCACTTTAAATTCAATCTACAGAAGAATGTTCTGATATGAAAGGTGATCTATTGTAGAATAGTTTATGCTACGTTTCTTTTTCTTATGGGTAACATGCATTTTATTGTTATTCTAGTCAGACTCTTTTTGTTCTTCTATGTTGTAAATAATTAATGCTAATATATTCAGTCTGAAGGTGTACTGAATATACGAGGTTAAACACATAGAGTAAATTTTACACAGTAAATGACCGCTAGACATTATGATGCATTTAATGCAACAGTTAGCCTTAAAACAGCACATATATGTATTTTTACAAATATATTAAACATAGAAACATAGAATTTGAGGATAGATAAGAACCAAAAAGCCCATCAAGTATACCCATATTAATGTGGAATGTAGAGATACATATAGGAAATTAACTGTGAATCCTATGGAGAAATATAATAAGGAATTATTGAATTTATTGAATAAGGCTAAAAAGGATCAAATCCTTAATGAGGACGAATTTCGTTTTATTTTTTAACCTAATCCTAGGATTCCTATTTTCTATCATTTGCCCAAAATCCACAAGGACCCAGTGAATCCTCCGGGGAGACCCATTATATCAGGAATAGATTCCGTAACAGACCATCTTTCAAAATACATTGATGGTTATTTACAACCCATTGTGAAAATATTAAAACTTATGTTAGGGACACAATGGATGTTATAACTAAGTTTGAGGGTTCCCTGTGGAGTCCTGGGTCCTTGTGGATTTCCTGTGACGTATCAGCATTGTATACCTCAATCCCCCATATAAAAGGAGTGAAAGCAGTAGCTTCACAGTGTGCTAAAGGCAATATGTTAGAGAACCATATTGCATTTATTATAAAAGGAATTCAATTTATTTTAGAACACAACTGTTTTCTTTTTTTTTTTTTTTTAAATATTTTATTTTCAGTTTTCAACATAAACAAAAACCAAAACAAACAAAAGATTACATATTTTGCATCCCTGCATTACATTTCAATTGTCTCATATTGCTATTACCCTTCCCAGAGGGGGAGAGGCATTTTAAGATATGATTATTACATTGATGGTCCTGGCAAAATTGAATAACACATATTAGATATATCCTTAAGTTGAGCAAGTCTCACCCGAACCAGGAATGCCTTCTATACATAGGTCGCATGTGCACAAGTCCAATGTTGGAGTTGTATTTGCCTCAGCTATACTTCCAATGAGGTTTTACATAGCAAAGTAAGGGAGCAGTCATGCAACAAAAATAAAATAAAATACAATACAGACAGACAAGACATACAGGAAAACAAAAAGTCTCCAAAAATTATCTTATGAGTGTGGGCGAATCACAAATGTTTTACTACGAACCATATAAAAGGACCTAACAGCTTCCAGAATATGCCCCTGAGATATGAAAACCAGACTGGATGGGGTTTGCCAGTGTTCTGAACTTAATACCGTGTATCTATTAGTGTTCACTTCCTGCTTCTATATTTGTATGAGTCCCAGATGAACAATATGTCTTCGTATAGATCTAGTTTTCCCTCCCTAAGGAAATAAAATCTCTCGAGGAGAAGGTCAGAATCCACCTGACTCTTCCAATCCTCTATACTGGGGATGGTGGATGATTTCCAATGTCTAGGTATATTTTGCTTTGCTACATTTATCATTATTAAAAATAATTGCCTTCTAATCTTGCATGGGATTTGAGGGGTTTGAGATAAAAGAATTAGTTCTAGACTAGGCGCTAATTGTGTGTGCAGTATCGAGTTTATTTCCTCGAAAATATTCCTCCAAAAAGCATTGATTGGGATGCAATCCCACCAAATGTGCCTCATGTTACCGATTTGGCCCCCACATCTCCAACAAGTATTAGAGCATTTTTTGAATATATATTTAAGTTTTGCTGGTGTTAAATACCAACGCATAAATATTTTAATGTTCGTTTCTTTAGCCTTAGCGGAGTGGGCTGATTTTGACAAATTTTTAAACCTATTGCTCCATTCCTTAGGAGGTGTGGTTTCTATTAATTCCCTGTCCCAGCTCTTAGTGTATGTTGGGAGATCCGGAAATCTGTTGTCTATGACTAATTTGTACATTGTTGAAATAGATCTTTGGGATTTCCTACCATGTATGCAAGCTTGTTCAAATTGAGTTGGGATCCTTGTTAGGTCTGATTTGCATCTATGGGAGTAAATGAAGTGTCTAATTTGATGGTACCTAAACCACGAGGACAAAAAGGGAATATCCATGTCATTGAGCTGTTGTTTTGATTTTAATTTGCCTTTATCCATAATTGTATGTATAGGGATCTGCGAAAGGAAGTCAGGTTTGACATGTGCAGGCTCATCCAATCCTGGGGGGAATTCCTGGTTTGATAATAATGTTGTGAGTGGGGAGTATTGTGTGGAGATTCTTTTAAATGATTTTAATATGAGTTGCCAGTCTCTCCAGGTCTCATTGGTCATTGAAAGATGGGAGATAGCTACTCGTTTTACTGCTGGGAGGTTCCAGCAACTCGTGCCCAAGTGTGTCACCCCTGCTGCAGAATTTTCTATTTGAACCCATCCCTTTGGGGAAGTTGCGGAGTGGTTACACCACTCTACAATCCTTTGTAGTGATACTGCCAATTTATACGAGTGGAGGTGAGGTACTCCCAATCCTCCCCTATCTGGCACTCTGTACATTGTCCCTTTGTTGATGCGGGGTGGTCTACGGCCCCACACGTAGTCATTTATGACCTTTTGTAGTATATCAATGTCTTTGGATGTATTCTGTATGGGGGGTTGTCTGGAGTAGATATAGAGCTTTGGGTAGTAACACCATTTTAGACGCCTGTATTCGGCCCAACCAGGAAATATTCTTAAGGAGCCAGGAAGAAGTCAGAGATTGAAATTCATTAATCAAGGCTCCATAATTGAGTTTACGTGTAAGCTGTGGGTCAGATGAGAGGTATATACCTAAATACTTTAAACAAATTGGTTGGGCTTTCAAGAACACAACTGTTTTCTATTTGAAAAACAATTTTACAGACAAATAGAGGGGACGGTCATGGGTACTACCATGGCCCCCTCATATGCGAATATTTATATGGGGGAATTTGAGGAGCAACATATATGGTCAAATAATCCTTATTTGGGTCATATAAAAAAAGTACTACAGATTCATAGATGATCTGTTATTTATTTGGGAAGGGGACATGGAGGAAGCCCTAAAATTTGTGGAACATCTAAATGTTAATGCATTCAATTTGAAATTTACCAAAGTAATCTCCCAGGATAGTATCAATTTTTTAGATTTAACATTATATATTAATAAGGATAATAAAATCAGTGTGAAAAATTACAGAAAGGAAACGGACAGAAATAACTTTTTAAGTGCTAACAGTGGCCATTTAATGAGGTGGATACAAAATGTTCCACTGGGACAATACCAAGGTCTGAAAAGAAATTGTACTGAAGGAATAGATTATGAGAAGGAGGCAGACATTTTAACCAACAGAGAAGGGATATAAGGAGGATTGGCTTATTAGAGCAAAACATAGAACTGACCAAATAGCTCGGGAAGAACTTCTGATCCCCAAACATAAAAGAAACAAGTCACCAACAAAGAAGACTAAATTTAATGATGAGCCCCTGTTTATTACAACCTATTCTGAAGGATCAAATCAGATCTATAAAATTTTGAATAAACATTAGAATTTCTTAAAGCAAGATTCAATTTTGGGTCCATTGTTAGGAGAGAAGTCAAGGGTTGTATTCAGAAAAAATAAAGATCTGAAACAATTCTTGGCACCCTCAAAACTGAAAGAGGTTCAGGTAACATCATCAGAAACTAACTGGCTATCACAAAAACAGGTCATGCATAGATGTAAAAAGAATGATTGCAATATGTGCCCGCATGTATTGCAATCAGATACATTTCAAGATGCAATGGGTGATGCAAGTTATAATATGAAATATAGATGCACTTGCGAATCAACCCATGTAGTTTATCAATTGATCTGTTCATGCAATAACATTTATTTGGGGAGAACAAAAAGAAAGATAAAAAGGAGATTTTGGGAACATACAAACAATATCATAAAGGGAATTGTGAAGCATAGTGTTGTAGATCATTTTAAAGAATTCCATTTGAGTAACCCAGATGATCTAAAAATAAAGGTAATAGATTGGATCCCACAAAAATTAGGGGGCGCAAATCGTCTCATGCAACTAAGGAGGCGTGAGACTTTTTGGATTACAGAGCTAAAGAGTCTCTATCCAATAGGATTAAATATTGACTTAGATTTGGCAGCTTTCACGTAAGAAAGGTGGCTATATAAAATATTTAATTAATTAAATCTGGGGAGGAATGTGTTAAAAATAGAGACCAAAGGGGCTTAAGAACATTTAGCAAGAAATAATTCAGTTATTAGGATTTTATAGAATCTTTTTTTAATTTATTAAGGAAAATATTAAGTTGCTTAGCACTTGTGTCCGCTATGAAGTTCGTATTTAAAATCTAAATATTCTAAACCTTTTAATAGTTCTTTAATATGTGTGCAGTATATTTATGTTAAAAATTCTTTTGTTGAAACATATTGGGTTAAGCAATTGTGTGTATATATTCTGGTAATATACAAGGTATTAAATGTTTAAGATAGGGCATTAGGACCCAGCAGGAGTATACACCTGTGCAGGTGCCGGTGATCATATCCGGTCAAGAGGACTTTTAAGATCAGGTTTAATGGAAAGGAGTATCAGCAATTTAATACCACTGAAGAAGTTTGCACGATTGCAAAGGAAACGCAGTGGGTAACTAATAAGGGACAGCCGGTGAATCTGCCGAAGTGACCTAAGTCAGCTGAAGTCGGGATCCGGGTTTACAAAACCGCCAGTGTTAAACAACAGAAAGTGCTGCTGAAAGAAAGTAAACAGCTACAGCGGTAAAACATACAGTGAAGGGATCCAAGACGTGCAAGCTAAGACACACTAAAAGGACTAACGGACTATGGCTGTCATATATATGAAGGGCTTGTTTTACACTGCTATCTTGTAAGTGTGAAATTTTTATTTTAGGTGATCAAATAAATTGTTCATAAAGCTACTTTGAATCGGTGGGCGCTGTGTGTTTTTGTATTTTTCAGTTACCATCTCTTTGCCGGGACCAGGAGATCCGGACCACACACTGAGCAGCCTGAACCAAAACAAAGTTAAAGACAGAGGAAAGACTTCTTGTGAATTTTTATTATCAAGTACCAGTTTTTTACAACATTCATTTAGTGGAAATCATACCTTTTGTATATGGTAATATATTTTATGACACTTTTTATGGGATTTTAAATAGTATTTTAAATTATTTCTAGTGAATGTTTTAGGAGTATCTATTGCGGTGTTATTTAAAGTATTATTAATAGGAATAGTCTTACTTTTAAGGAGCCACTATAATATTGTGTACAAGCATATATTTTCTGTTTTGAAGGGAGCGCTGAGATTTATTTTTGTTTGTAAAAATCCAGTTCTGACACTGAATTCTGACAAGGAGTATATTTAAACCATTAACGACACACGCTGTACCCGGCACTTAAAGGAACCCTCTTATTGCAAATACATATTTTTCCTATAGATAAATAACTTATGTGGGATTTTAGGGGGTCACTGTTTGTTTTCAAAAAAGCAACTCTTTGTAGTTTTTATTTAAATACATAAGATAATGAAATTGATTGATGCCTTTTTGACTGCATAGTGTGCCCAGTCAGGCAGAAAATTGCCTGACACTACCTTAATTCTTAGGCCCCCATTCTTAGGCAGCTAAATACTCAAAGGGATCCGCTGTTATGTCGAGAGGCGTTTACTATACATGCCATTGGTCGTGGTTATAGACAACACCCAGCATTGCCGACCATATTGCCGATGTATAGTACAGGGATTCATTGAATAGAACTGGTGTCTGTCTAACCACTAATTCTAATACCCCTAAACCAAAGTACCCCACGATCAAAAACTAACACTACACTAATAAAAATCTATACCGCCACATATCCCATGGCAAGTTGCTAACTATTAACCCCTATGCCTCCACATACCCACCACAAGTCGCTAACTATTAACACCTATGCTGCCACATACCCACTGCAAGTCGCTAACTATTAACCCTTATGTCTCTAATTATAAACCCCTATGCCGCCATATACCCACAGCAATAAACTAACTATTAACCCCTATGCCGCCACATGTCTCTAATTATAAACCCCTATGCCACCACATACCCACAGCAATAAACTAACTATTAACCCCTATGCCGCCACATGTCTCTAATTATAAACCCCTATGCCACCACATACCCACCTCAATAAACTAACGATTAATCCCTATGTCGCTTTGCCTCTTACTATAAACCCCTATACTGCCTTATACCGACCACAATAAACTAACTGTTAAAACCTATTACGCCACATACCCACCGCAAGTATCTAACTATTAACCCCCATGCCGCCACATACCCACCGCAAGTATCTGACTATTGACTCCCTATGCCTCCACATACCCACCGCAAATATCTAACTAGTAACCTCTATGCTGCCATATACCCCAATTGCAAACTAACCTAACAGCTAATCACCCTCTAAACTAAACCCACTCATTTTAATAAACTACAGTATCCAAAATAAATAAACCACCAATATTCCAAACACTAAACTACATGTCCCATAAAAAATGGCCTTTTATAGGGCATTGCTCTAAAGTGATCAGCTCTTTTCTTTTTTCTTTTTTAAAAAAACCTATAATACAATTAACACCCCCCCCAAAAAAATAACAACATCTAACTCAAAAAAGCGTAGCCTAGAAAATAACCAATGACATATTCCCAAGTGAGCTAACCCTACATGAAAATATAAATATTTCACATATCAATGTGAAATCACATAGCAGAATATGTTCTATTTATTCATAAATAGATATTTCTACATATATCTGATGGTATTTTCAACAGTATATATCAATACCTGTATATATAGAGATGATTATATATATATATATATATATATATATATATATATATATATATATATATATATATATAGAGAGAGAGAGAGAGAGAGAGAGAGAGAGAGAGAGAGATCCACATATATATAGCAATATCTGTTGTTCGTCTGGTCAGGACCCGCAGAACAGGTAAATCATTTTGTTGAATATCTCAACGATAATGATTATGATCTGCAGCTTACATTTGAATCTAATTCCAACATGATTAATTTTCTAGATCTCAGTCTGGAAGGAGATGGTGGGGGTCAAATACATACTAGGGTTTTTAGAAAACCCATTTCGGGTAATACCCTGCTTCATGCAGAAAGTTGCCACCGCAAACAAATTTCTTACGCTGTGGCCAAAGGCCAGTTTTGCCGATTAAAGAGAAACTGCAGCAGGGAGGCTGACTACAGGAAGGAGGCAGATGATCTTGAGTTGAGATTGAGAGAACGCAAATACAGGAATAGTCATATAGGAGAAGCTAGGACCAGAGTACAGGAAATACAGAGGGAAACTCTCCTCAAAGATTGAGTAGCTGGGGATACCAAGTCCTCCTTCAAGGGAGTACATTTTGTAACCACATACAGCGAACAATACTCTAATATATGTAAGATAATAAGGAAACATTTACTCTTACTCGCAGCCGATGAACAGCTTAAAGATACTGTTCAACAAGGCGTAAGATGCACATATAAAAAGAGCTGTACCATAGGGAATATATTATCCCCCACTGAGCTAAAACCAATTAAAAAAGCAGCAAGCTCATGGTTATCCCACAGGGGCATGTTCAGATGTGGGCACCGCAAATGTAGGCCATGCGAATATGTACAAGTTTCCAGCACGTTTACATCAGCAACTACAGGGAGAGTTTATGATGTTGGGACATGTATCAATTGTACTCACATCATGTCATTTACCTCTTAACCTGCATCCAATGCAACATTCAATATGTGGGGCTTACGGCCAGAGACATAAATACTGGAAAGAGGTAAATCAACCACACTTCTAGTACAGCACTTTGCAACTCTCCATAATGGCAAATTGGACACCTTTAGGTGGATGGCCATTGAAAAAGTTGCACCCCCCAAAAGAGGAGGGGATATTGAGAGCATTTTGGCCAAGCGTGAGGTGTTCTGGATTTTCCATCTAAAAACCAGAACACCTCAGGGCCTAAATTCCAGGTATGACCTGATTAATTTTTGGGAATAATTTCAGGACATACTTTCTGGAATATACATACTCACCCTACCTTTGTAGTATGACAGCGTCCTTGACTTGCCCAGCTACAGCTGCTGGCTATATTTTATATGTGCCATCACTATGGTTTAATTATTCTATGGTTATGGTTTAATTGATATTAAATATAATAACTATACTGTTTTGGGTACCGCAATAATAGTATGCCTATGAATTAATTCTGGGCTTTTTAATGCGACTTCAGCTTTTCAACAAAGGACAATGAGCATAGTTATGCTCCTTGTTCTTTCATTGGGATACCTACCACTACTCTAAAATGAGTTCATAGTTGCTATCTACACCTACATCTATTGCAAAATACATCTTCATCTATTTCAAAGAAAAGTAAATACAGTACTTGGGCATTTTTGTCATTAGCAATGGATGTGGATTTAAAAACTGCAGCAATTGATATATAAACATATACATAGAGAATTTATATAGCAGTTCTATTTTGTTTACATTCAAAATATTGTTGTAATAATTTATTATTTGCATGTTCTGCACTTGTCTTGAACTTTAGGTTTAATTCATATATATATTATTATTATTTATTTTATTCATTGGCCAATCAGGTTACATTACACCTGTTAAAGCTACCTTACCAACTCTGTACCATATGCTATGACTACGGCCGGAAGGGCCGAAACATGTTAGCAGTGGTACGCCTTTTTACCTATCACTATGGGATTCTTCCTGGATTTTAAGCGTATCAAATAAAGTTTCTACGTTTTATATACAGCGCCTCTTCATCCTTGATTTCTAAATTTCTACCAGTTTACTGAGACGCTGTACCCGCCTGGGGGTCGATCCGATATAAATCGTCGCCCGCAAAAGCCGGCGACGCCAATATTTACGCTGATTTGGTATCCTATATACGGCGTAACCTAGAAGTTACGCGCGTATATTTCTGCCGTCGCCCGTAGTTTTTTGGGCCATAGGCAGGTATACCAAACCAGCGCAGTTTGGTATCCAATATGCAGCGTAAGGACTTACGTGGCGAAAATGGAGAAAACTTACTCCATTTTCACCTCGCCACAAAAAGCAGCCGTAAGAAGCCTTACGCTGACTATTGGAGCCCCGTAACTCCCTAAACTAACTAGAAAATAAACCTAACACCTAACGCATGCGCAATGTCTATCTCCCTGTCAACCGCGATCTGCTAAATAAAACCTAACACCTAACGCATGCGCAATGTCTATCTACCTGTCAACGGCGATCCCCCCCCCCCGAAATCCCTAATAAAGTTATTAACCCCTAAACCGCCGCTCCCGGACCCCGCCGCCATCTACATAAACTAACCCCCTACTGTGAGCCCCTAAAACCGCCGCCATCTACTTTATCTATCCCCTAATCTGACCCCTTACACCGCCGCCACCTATATAAAAATTATTAACCCCTAATCTAATCCCCCTATACCGCCGCCAGCTATATTAATATTATTAACCCCTAATGTAAGCCCCTTACACCGCCGCCATCTCTATTAAAATGATTAACCCCTAATTTAATCTACCTACCCCGCCGCCAGCTATATTATCTATATTAACCCTAAGTATATTATAGTTAATATAGGTATTACATTATATATATTAACTATATTAACCCTAATTATATTAGGGTTAATATAGTTAATATAGTTACTATAGTATTTATATTAACTATATTAACTCTATCTAACCCTAACTAAATTTATATTAAATTAATCTAATTCATTTATAAACTAAAATATTCCTATTTAAATCTAAATACTTACCTATAAAATAAACCCTAAGATAGCTACAATATAATTAATAATTACATTGTAGCTATGTTAGGGTTAATATTTATTTTACAGGTAAATTGTTAATTATTTTAACTAGGTATAATAGATATTAAATAGTTATTAACTATTTAATATCTACCTAGTTAAAATAATTACCCAATTACCTGTAAAATAAATCCTAACCTAAGTTATAAATACACCTACACTATCAATAAATTTAATAAACTACAAACATCTATCTAAAAATACAATTAAATTAACTAAACTAAATTACAAAAACAAACAAACACTAAATTACAAAAAATAAAAAAAAGATTACAAGATTTTTAAGCTAATTACACCTATTCTAAGCCCCCTAATAAAATAATAAACCCCCAAAATAAAAAAAATTCCCTGCCCTATTCTAAATTCAACAAATTTCAAAGCTCTTTACCTTACCAGCCCTTAAAAGGGCCTTTTGTGGGGCATGCCCCAAAGAATTCAGCTCTTTTGCATACAACAAATACAATACCCCCCCCCATTACAACCCACCACCCACATACCCCTATTCTAAAACCACCCAAACCCCCCTTAAAAAAGCCTAACACTACCCCCCTGAAGATCTCCCTACCTTGTCTTCACCACACCGGGCCGAACTCCTGATCCGATCCGGGCGATGTCTTCCTCCAAGCGGCAAAGAAGAATTCTTCCTCCGGCGATGTCTTCCTCCAAGCGGCAAAGAAGAATTCTTCCTCCGGCGACGTCTTCCTCCAAGCGGCAGCAAAGTCTTCATTCTTCCGGCGGCATCTTCAATCTTCTTTCTTCGCTCCGCCGCCGCGGAGCATCCATCCCGGCCGACTGCTGTACTACGAATGAGGTACCTTTGTATGGGATAGCTCGAGTTGCGAGCTGAAACTGCGGGCGACGCCGGTTCCCTCGCTTGCGCCGCAAACTGCGATCTATATCGGATCGCGCCCCTGGTCGGGTTGCTACTGTTCACCAGGTACCGCTGCACTCCCCCCTCCCTTGTGGATACGTCATTTCGGACGTCATACAAGGACCATCCCTCTTCCGGAAACGCAGAAGCGTGCAAACACAGCAGCGCCGGGCGATAGCTGATACAGCTACCGGGAGGTACCCGGTTCGTGAAGCACACGATAAGAGCCCAGCTGAGGATGCATCAAGTCCCTACACTTAAGGACATTTAATCGGACAAGGTAAATTCCGGTTCAAGGGAGGCAGGGGGAATAGAGAGTGTACAAGGTTACGGTCCTGGGCAGATGAATATCTGAAAGGAACACTCACGTTTTTGTAGCTAGCCTTTTCTTCATTAACTTTTTAGAAATACAAAGAACATATTTTGCTATGTGCAAAACATTGAAATGTGAAATATTTACAGAAAATACACAGTATAACACTTTATTATATATGAATATTGCATAAATATGCTTTTTTATGCTTTCATCTACTTAACTGCAAAGGTCTCCAATGCACTTTTATATATCTCTATATGTGTACATATGTATTTATGTGTTTTTGCCCTTTGCCTGCCTTTTTTTCTAACACCTGAGACCTCATATCTTTCAGCCCTTATAACTATTTTGTGCAATTTAAAAAAAAAAATCTTTTTATTAGATATTGTTATTATGAGTGTCACTGTACTTTTTAATGCGTTTTGTGCAACTTTTTTGTTTCATAAAACAGTTAACCAGAGCTCTGAGGATGTGGTAATCATTCTAGCATAATTTGCAATTGCGTTCGCATTTACTTTCAACTTGTAATACGAGCTCTAAACCCAACACACAAACACCCGCGATAAATCCCTTTTTGCTCGCGTAACTGTTAGCGTGCCACTCATAATCTGGCCCACAGCATCAAAATACCTCTAGATAAATACCCTGGGTGTCAAAATTCTAGAAATATACTTTTGTGTAGCAGTTTTGAATTAGATGACCGCTATTAGCTTACAATCCAAACATAGCAAATTTTAGTGTTAAACCAATAATTAATTTTTTGTAGTATTTGGCCTATATTTGGTATAATTTACTTAACATAATGAGGCCTATTTATTAAAGGTCTTGCGGACCTGATCCGGCAGTGCGGATCACAGACATCCCTACTCTCCCGGAAGGTCCGGGAGTCTCCCGCATTGAAATACCGGCTCCCTGACACCTGCAAATGAAACACAATCTCCCGGAAATAGCGGTACCAGAGAAAATAAAATGTGTGCCTGCACTTTTCATTTCTACCTCTAGGTGTCACTGTTCCGTTATAGCTAAATGTAAATAGTTACTGTGTTCCTCTCTAGACTTTTCCCTCCTTCCTGATCTCTACTCTACTCTAGTGCGGTACAAGACAGCAGCAGACCTGAGATGTACAGACTCTCATACCTCTATATTGTGCAGGATCCCATACCTCTCTATTGTGCAGGCTCCCATGCCTCTATATTGTGCAGGCTTCCGTACCTCTCTATTGTGCAGGCTCCCATACCTCTGTATTGTGCAGGCTCCCATACCTCTCTATTGTGCAGGATCCCATACCTCTCTATTGTGCTGGCTCCCATACCTCTATATTGTGCAGGCTTGTGCAGGCTTCCATACCTCTATATTGTGCAGGCTTCCATACCTCTATATTGTGCAGGCTCCCGTACCTCTCTATTGTGCAGGCTCCCGTACCTCTCTATTGTGCAGGCTCCCATACCTCTCTATTGTACAGGCTCCCATACCTCTCTATTGTGCAGGCTCCCATACTCTTAAGAGGTCAGGTGGCCATGGAGCAACCTGTAGAGGGGAGGGTGTCTTGTAATGGTGAGAGAAAGGTAATCTAAAAAATTATCGGCTAGATTTAGAGTTCTGCGGCCAAAGGGGTGCGTTAGCTACGCATGCTTTTTTCCCCCCGCACCTTTTAAATACCGCTGGTATTTAGAGTTCACAGAATGGCTGAGCATAGAGCATATTTACCGCCACTGCAACTCTAAATACCAGCGGTGCTTACGGACGTGGCCAGCTTAAAAAAAGTGCTCGTGCACGATTCCCCCATAGAAAACAATGGGGCAGTTTGAGCTGAAAAAAAACCTAACACCTGCAAAAAAGCAGCGTTCAGCTCCTAACGCAGCCCCATTGTTTCCTATGGGGAAACACTTCCTATGTCTGCACCTAACACCCTAACATGTACCCCGAGTCTAAACACCCCTAACCTTACACTTATTAACCCCTAATCTGCGGCCCCGCTATCGCTGACCCCTGCATATTATTATTAACCCCTAATCTGCCGCTCCATACATCGCCGCAACCTACGTTATCCCTATGTACCCCTAATCTGCTGCCCCTAACACCGCCGACCCCTATATTATATTTATTAACCCCTAATCTGCCGCCCCCGCTATCGCTGACCCCTGCATATTATTATTAACCCCTAATCTGCCGCTCTGTACACCGCCGCAACCTACGTTATCCCTATGTACCCCTAATCTGCTGCCCCTAACACCGCCGACCCCTATATTATATTTATTAATCTGCCGCCCCCAACGTCGCCTCCACCTACCTACAATAATTAACCCCTAATCTGCCCACCGGATCTCACCGTTACTCTAATAAATGTATTAACCCCTAAAGCTAAGTCTAACCCTAACACTAACACCCCCCTAAGTTAAATATAATTTACATCTAACAAAATAAATTAACTCTTATTAAATAAATTATTCCTATTTAAAGCTAAATACTTACCTGTAAAATAAACCCTAATATAGCTACAATATAAATTATAATTATATTGTAGCTATTTTAGGATTTATATTTATTTTACAGGCAACTTTGTAATTATTTTAACCAGGTACAATAGCTATTAAATAGTTAATAACTATTTAATAGCTACCTAGTTAAAATAATTACAAAATGACCTGTAAAATAAATCCTAACCTAAGTTACAATTAAACCTAACACTACACTATCAATAAATTAATTAAATAAAATACCTACAATTATCTACAATTAAACCTAACACTACACTATCAATAAATTAATTAAATAAAATACCTACAATTATCTACAATTAAACCTAACACTACACTATCAATAAATTAATTAAATAAAATACCTACAATTATCTACAATTAAACCTAACACTACACTATCAATAAATTAATTAAATACAATACCTACAAATAAATACAATGAAATAAACTAACTAAAGTACAAAAAATAAAAAAGAACTAAGTTACAAAAAATAAAAAAATATTTACAAACATTAGAAAAATATTACAACAATTTTAAACTAATTACACCTACTCTAAGCCCCCTAATAAAATAACAAAGACCCCCAAAATAAAAAAATGCCCTACCCTATTCTAAAATTAAAATAGAAAAGCTCTTTTACCTTACCAGCCCTGAAAAGGGCCCTTTGCGTGGCATGCCCCAAAGAATTCAGCTCTTTTGCCTCTAAAAAAAAAATACAATACCCCCCCAACATTACAACCCACCACCCACATACCCCTAATCTAACCCAAACCCCCCTTAAATAAACTTAACACTAAGCCCCTGAATATCTCCCTACCTTGTCTTCACCACGCCGGGTTCAGCGATCGATCCAGAAGAGCCTCCGATGTCTTGATCCAAGCCCAAGTGGGGGGCTGAAGATATCCATGATCCGGCTGAAGTCTTCATCCAAGCGGGAGCTGAAGAGGTCCATGATCCGACTGAAGTCTTCTATCAAGCGGCATCTTCAATCTTCTTTCTTCCGGATCCATGTAGTTCATCCCGCCAACGCGGAACATCCATCTTCACCGACGACTTCCCGACGAATGACGGTTCCTTTAAGGGACGTCATCCAGGATGGCGTCCCTCGAATTCCGATTGGCTGATAGGATTCTATCAGCCAATCAGATTGAGCTTGCATTCTATTGGCTGATCGGAACAGCCAATAGAATGCGATCTCAATCTGATTGGCTGATTCCATCAGCCAATCGAATTGAACTTGAATCTGATTGGCTGATTCCATCAGCCAATCAGAATTTTCCTACCTTAATTCCGATTGGCTGATAGAATCCTATCAGCCAATCGGAATTCGAGGGACGCCATCTTGGATGACGTCCCTTAAAGGAACCTTCATTCGTCGTCTAGTCGTCGGAAGAAGAGGATGGATCCGCGCTGGAGGTCTTGAAGATCAGCCGGTCATCATCGGATGGAAGAACATAGAAGATGCGGCTTGGATGCAGATGTTTGCCGGTCCGGATGTCCTCTTCTGCCCGCTTGGATCAAGACTTCAGCCGGAGGATGGATGTCTTCAGCCCCCCGCTTGGGCATGGATCAAGACATCGGAGCCTGGACGGATCGCTGATACCCGGTGTGGTGAAGATAAGGTAGGAAGATCTTCAGGGGCTTAGTGTTAGGTTTATTTAAGGGGGGTTTGGCTTAGATTAGGGGTATGTGGGTGGTGGGTTGTAATGCTGGGGGGGGGGTATTGTATGTTTTTTTCCAGGCAAAAGAGCTGAATTCTTTGGGGCATGCCCTGCAAAGGGCCCTTTTCAGGGCTGGTAAGGTAAAAGAGCTTTTCTATTTTAATTTAGAGTAGGTGTAATTAGTTTGAAATTGTTGTAATATTTTTCTAATGTTTGTAAATATTTTTTTATTTTTTGTAACTTAGTTCTTTTTTATTTTTTGTACTTTAGTTAGTTTATTTCATTGTATTTATTTGTAGGTATTGTATTTAATTAATTTATTGATAGTGTAGTGTTAGGTTTAATTGTAGATAATTGTAGGTATTTTATTTAATTAATTTATTGATAGTGTAGTGTTAGGTTTAATTGTAACTTAGGTTAGGATTTATTTTACAGGTCATTTTGTAATTATTTTAACTAGGTATCTATTAAATAGTTATTAACTATTTAATAGCTATTGTACCTGGTTAAAATAATTACAAAGTTGCCTGTAAAATAAATATAAATCCTAAAATAGCTACAATATAATTATAATTTATATTGTAGCTATATTAGGGTTTATTTTACAGGTAAGTATTTAGCTTTAAATAGGAATAATTTATTTAATAAGAGTTAATTTATTTCGTTAGATGTAAATTATATTTAACTTAGGGGGGTGTTAGTGTTAGGGTTAGACTTAGCTTTAGGGGTTAATACATTTATTAGAGTAGCGGTGAGATCCGGTCGGCAGATTAGGGGTTAATTATTGTAGGTAGGTGGAGGCGACGTTGGGGGCGGCAGATTAGGGGTTAATAAATATAATATAGGGGTCGGCAGTGATAGGGGCAGCAGATTAGGGGTACATAGGGATAACGTAGGTTGCGGCGGTGTACGGAGCGGCAGATTAGGGGTTAATAATAATATGCAGGGGTCAGCGATAGCGGGGGCGGCAGATTAGGGGTTAATAAATATAATATAGGGGCCGGCGGTGTTAGGGGCAGCAGATTAGGGGTACATACGGATAACGTAGGTGGCGGCGGTGTGTGGTCGACAGATTAGGGGTTAAAAAATTTTAATAGAGCGATGTGGGGGGACCTCGGTTTAGGGGTACATAGGTAGTTTATGGGTGTTAGTGTACTTTAGAGCACAGTAGTTAAGAGCTTTATAAACCGGCGTTAGCCCAGAAAGCTCTTAACTACTGACTTTTTTCTGCGGCTGGAGTTTTGTCGTTAGATTTCTAACGCTCACTTCAGCCAAGACTCTAAATACCAGCATTAGGAAGATCCCATTGAAAAGATAGGATACGCAAATGGCGTAGGGGGATCTGCGGTATGGAAAAGTCGCGGCTGCAAAGTGAGCGTTAGACCCTTTCCTGACTGACTCCAAATACCAGCGGTAGCCCAAAACCAGCGTTAGGAGCCTCTAACGCTGGTTTTGACGGCTACCGCCAAACTCTAAATCTAGCCGTATGTTATCTAGTTCAGTTTTACAATTTCTGTCATGAGCTGTACAAAGTGTGGATAACATTATATATTTATATTTATTATATTATACAGTATATATATATATATATATATATATATATATATATATATATATATATATATATATATGTAGTAAACACACTCTGCTATCCCGCTACTCCAGAAAGAGGACTTGAAAAATTAGTTTAAAAAGTTCAAAATTTATTCATCAAAAAGTTAAAAGTTTCAACATGGAAAAACAACAGTCACAGGCCTGCAACAAGATGTTCAGGACTAAAATAGCCAAACATGTTTCGGGCCAAATCTCAGCCCTTGTTCACTGGCATAGTTTGTGTCCACACCCACTAGTACTATTTAAAGGTAAGGAGTTAAGATAATTGCAGGCACCTGTATTTTATTAACCCCTTATGGGCAAAAGAACTAATTCAAGCAAAAAACTTTATATTTAGAATATTTGAAAAACAATGCATACTGATATTTGAAACTTTACATTTGAAATATATATATATAATTTGGGGAAGGAACCGGAAGGGGAGGAGCTAGCAGCAAGATGGATGCTGGCACGCTGCTCTAAACTGAAGGGCAATTTCGATCACCCCCCACCTGCGCTAATCCTTGGCCAGAGAGAACCTATCTGGTCTGGATACCTTTTTGCAGAAGCCGGCTCCTCAATTGCAGACGGACTCAGGAGCAGAGTCATTACGCCGGGTGGCGTTCTTGCACATACCTACCGGGCCTAAAGACATACAAGTAGTGTGGTGGAACCAGCCTAAAGATAACGGCTAAAGGAAGGGGGACAGAGTTGCTGTTGTGGAGGCACAGATCACGGAGGTGTCCGAGTTCAGTGGCCTCGTTACGTACGGTGACCGGTAATCCCTTTCGCCAGAAGAGCTAGGCGCACCCCACTATCCCAGTCAGGATACTCCCGCATGCTGGAGGCGTACAACCGCATAGCCGTAAGCCTGAACACCCAACGACCAAAGTGAGGCTTGGCAGCGTGAGGACGCTGAGACCCGATTGGTTGTACGGCGAAACTCTCTTGCAGGAAGCGCTGTATGCGGGAGGCAGGTACCAGCGGAACTGAGAGTCGGAACAACTGAGAACACAGGAGACTCGAAGGAGAGAGGACGCATGAGTGGAGCTGGTAACAGGGGCAAGGTCTCTACTGCTCCGGCTTGGTAAGACTGTCTCTATATCATCCCAAGGTTGGTCAAGCTAAGAACTGCTCCCTTAAAACTTGCTATAAAAGCTACATGTAGCGAGGTTAAAGGGGCCTTAATCCACTTTAAAAAAGCAAAAGGCAATTATTATTGTTATACATTTTGTTCTACGAACTTGGACTGTTCTAATCTTGGCCCTTGGGGACACTTAATATCTGGGTCCCACTAGAGAGTCACTCTCCGGTCTTATAATCCGGAAAGGGAAAGAGGCCTTTCTGAAATAAAAACGGACTGTGGAGACTCATAAAGTAATAACCACCATCCTAACACCTAATATATAGAATCAAGTGATTTGGTGGGTCCAAGGTGGTTAAAAGATAACTGGAAAACTAAGGCTAAGGGTCCCAGAAGCTACTGACTCTGATAAGCTTGGAATATACTCACACCTTTTAGAGTATTAGATAAATTGTATCTCACATTGTGTCCATTCTATACAAAAAGTACCTAAAGCTGATTATGTATGTAACAAGTTTTCTTGGTATATGTTTAGATAATAATCCCTATGGTTTCTATTTGATCTGTTAACTTTGTACAACAGCTACTGTTTGTTTAAGAAAAGTTTCTTTGTTAAGCGTTCTGGGGCTTTTTTATGAGATAAATCCTTTTGCAGGGAAAGGAGTCTGATAAGTTCACAAAGGCTGGTTTAAAGATCTTTGCATCTGGTCTTGAGTACAATAACCTTTTATAGATGGTATTCTAGACTGTTTTTCTATAGCAAATAATAATTTTTTCAGACAATATAACTTTTTTGTTATTTAGATTGGGAATTAGCAGACTGAGATCAATATAATCTTCTGTAGGTGGCATTCACATATTCACTCGTTTTCTTATTTATATAGTAAAACGTTAGAGGTTTTCCTTTTCACAATAATTGCTTTTTAGGTTAAGTAGACTATGTATACAGAATGTTCTTATTGATGCATGTCTTGCTGTCTCTTTTTTTTTTCACCCTTTTTCCTTCTACACACACATTTTGAGATAAAGAAAGACACACTTACACATTGAGTGAATTGTTCTAGCTTGTTGATATTGCTAGACTGTGTGGCTTTTTTAGCACAAATACACTTTTTTTGTAATATATCCTAACCGGATAGAGACCTTAAACTCACTTAAAAGGATCCAAGATCAAGACAGAGTAGTATATTCTAATTTTAGATATTATATGCAGGATCTAGTCCAATTTCTGACACTTATTCACTTAATACATGGAAAGATTTATTTCACATACTAAATCCACCCCACCCAATATGCCACCCAAATCAAGAGAAAAAAAACTCAAACCTAATGAGAGTAGCTCTGAGATACTTAATCTAAATGATATAGGGGCGAGTGGTTCAGATAATGTGCTACTAATTCAACAGATCTCAGATCTGGTGATGCCACAATTTGAAGCTTTAAAATCAGAAATGGCAACTCTCACAAATGAAATTAAACAGTTTTCGATCCGTATGAATGATGTAGAGACGAGAGTATCTGATGTAGAAGACAGATTTATAGTACAAGACCAGATGGTTAATGCACACGATGTCAAACTTTCAGTGATGCAAGGTAAAATTGAGGAATTAGAGGATAGGGCGAGGCGCAACAACTTAAGGGTTGTAGGACTACCGGAAACTCCGGAGTACCAAGATCTGATTAATTTTGCTGCCATCCAGCTTCCAAAACTAGTAGGTAGCAATATAGAGAATGTAAGGATACCGATAGAGAGAGCCCATAGACTAGGCCAGCCCAGAAGAAACTTAGAGGGACACTTAAGACCTAGAGTTGTGATCATCAAATTTTTAAATTTCCAAGACAAATTCCATATCCTTAGACTATACCGTAAGAACAATAACATCATGATAGGACCCAACAAAATTTTATTATTTCAAGATTTTTCTTTAGAGACCCAAAGCAAGCGCAAGGAAATGGCTCCATACTGTTCTCGTTTAATTAAAGCCAATCTCAAGGCAAGATTAGTTTACCCAGCTAAGGTGATCTTAGAGAAAGATGGTGAAACTTATAATTTTACAAAGCCTGAAGAGATTAAGTCATTCTGTCAGAGTATAGGAGTTTAATTAATGGATATATTTCGACTAAATGAATCAAAAAGAGAGGAAAAATGGAAACAATGGTGATCTCTATAGAGACGGAGATAAATATGACACAGGTAGTTGACTTTGTCAATAGGAATTTAATCACAGATGACTTAGAGGTGTGGAAAGGTGGAATAGTAGTTTCGCTGGCAGGGCGAGAGGGGGGGGACCCCTTCCTTACCCTTCCCCTTTTATTTTATAAATACTTACTTTTTTATTCTCTGTGTATACTTTTAAAGCCCCTTTTTTTTTTTTTTTTTTTTTTTTTTGCCTCCCTCTCCCTTTTTTTCACTACCCAGATGGCTTAAATGGTTAAGTTAAAACTTCTATCTTGGAACATTGGAGGGATTTCATCCCCAAGTAAAAGGAAATTGGTTATTAGACATCTAGGACTCCAAAATCCTGATATAGTTTTCATGCAAGAAACCCATCTTAGACCTAAGGAGGCTATCAAACTTAAAAGCAAATGGGTTGGGGAGGTATTATTCACACCATATGACAAATCTAAGAGAGGTTTAGCCATATTAATTCGTAAACAACTGGACTATCAAATTATAACGATAGAAAATGATCAGAACGGGAGGTACCAAATTTTGGAAATAGTAGTAAATGGTGTTAAATTTATTTTTTGTAATGTTTATGGCCCCAATCTGCTAGATAAAAGTTTCTGGGAAGAACTAAGATTAAAATTGTTTCTGTACTCGGGGAAAAATCTAATAGTTATCGGTGACTTCAATATGGCCTTCTCCCAGGTATTGGACAGATCCAAGACCAGGAGGGTGTTGAGGAAAGCTAGGGGAGCAGATATTCTTCAAAGATTTACTAATAGTTTAGTTTTACAAGATATTTGGCGAGTACAGAACCCGGACTGTCGGGAGTATACTTGTGCCTCTTGGGCACATGCCTCGTTTTCGAGGATCGATTACTTTCTAGTTGCAAAGCATATGCTGAAATTCAAAATGCGGGCAGAAATTCAGGACATCGTGATCTCCGACCACGCTATCATCTCCTTAGAGCTGGGTTTAAGTGGTAAAGTCTCGGCAGCAAACAAGTTTTCCTTTCCCCTATATCTTTATAACAATCCCCATTTTAAAAAATGGATCCAAAAGAGATGGTATCAATTTGTGAGTGATAACTCAGACTATATTGATAACCCAGAAATCCTCTGGGAAACCGCGAAAGCGGTTTTCAGAGGGGAGATTAAGGCGTATACAGCGAAAATGAGGGCAATATGGGGAAAAAGGGAGGAGCAGTTAGCAAACACTTTAACCAACAATTACAGGAGATATTTGGTCAATCCCTCGCCTGAACAATGGCAAAAATATAAAGATAGTAAAGCCATGTATGATCTCTTTCTCAAACAACATTCTGTATCAGAAGATCTAAAGTTGAAGGCCTTATATTCTGGCGTACATGGGGTCTCAGCTAAATACTTAGCAAGGATAGTTAAGATCAGACAGCAGAAGAATTATATTTCAGCAATTAATCATAGAAATAGAAGAGTCACTGACCCCGTATCAATTAGAGAAGCTTTCTTTCAGACTTACCAAGAACTATATGCAGAGAAACAGATTAATTTTGTCTCAAAACAGCAGTTCTGGCAAGGGTTATCCTTGCCCCAAATTAAGAAAGAGGACCTTTTAGAATTGAACAAACCCTTTACTGTAGAAGAAATTGTAAAGGCTATTCAGAAGTTGAAGTTAGGGAAAACCCCGGGGCCAGATTCTCTGCCAGCAGAATTTTATAAACTACTTCCAGATCAGATCCCATTGGTCCTAGTTAAGTTATTTAACGATTATTTTATCAGGAACAAACCACAATCTACTCTATTTGCGGCTTCCAATGTAGTTTCAATTCCCAAAAAAGGCAAAGATCTAGAGCTAACTACATCATACAGGCCCATATCGCTTCTGAACCAGGACTATAAAATCCTAACATATATCCTGGCTAATAGATTGAAACCCTCTTTGGGACACCTGGTTCACCTAGACCAGACGGGTTTCATGACGGGTAGGAATCCCGTTAAAAATCTTAGGAAATTACAATTAGTCCTAGATTTCTTCTGGAATAAAACAGAAAGACAAAGGGCCTTCCCCAAACCAGATCTTGCTATACTTACAATCGACGCTGAAAAAGCTTTCGATTCCATTATATGGGACCACCTGATAACAACATTAGGAAAATTTGGAATAACCGGTTCTTTTCAACAGTTTATCACACAATTATATAAGAGGCCAACCTCTACACTTATAGTTAATGGGGAACAGACTGAGAAAATCACTCTGGGGCGGGGTACTCGGCAGGGGTGCCCTTTGTCCCCATTTCTCTTTAACCTATCTCTTGAACCCCTTGCAATTCTCTTGAGGCGAGAAATTCGGGGTATTCAATTGGGAGGACATAAGCTAGTTCTGTCTCTCTTCGCAGACGATCTTCTGCTATTTCTCAGTAATTCAAGGATAGCTATCCCCCGATTATTGGAACTATGTAATCTTTTTAGCTCCTTCTCAGGATATAAAATCAATTACGATAAATCCGAGATCATGTGGATTCGCAAACCTACAATCCCTTGTATTCATCCATTCTTAGAATCCACCCAGATAACGTATTTAGGTATTATTTTGAGTAGGGACCCCAATAGGTGGTATGAGTTGAACTTCAAGAAGTGCATTAAGGGCTTGGCTCTGAAATTGCAGAACTGGGGTAACCTTCCTTTATCCTTTACTGCTCGAATTATGTTAATTAAAGTGGTGCTATTCCCTAAACTCTTATATTTCTTGCAGAATCTTCCGCTTTTGCTATACAAGAAAGACCTAGATACCCTTAACAGGGCATTCAACCAGTTTATTTGGCAGGGCAAGAAATCACGGATCTCATTATTTAAATTAACACTCCCTAAAGCTTTTGGAGGTATGGCGTGCCCCAATATAAAATTCTACAACTATGCTACAGTAGTTAAATTTGCTCTGGATTGGATCACTGAAAAGGGCCTGATCTCGTTTTACGAGATAGAATCTGCATTGATAAAACCCTTCAGCCTAAAGTCGATCCTTCATCACACGGCAAATAAACTTCCAGAACAAGTACATCAGATGTTTACTTTTAAGTATATTGTATATGCATGGCAGAAGGTCTGTAGGGAATTGGGAGTAGATTTCAGAAAATCAGAATTTCTACCTTTAATTGGTAACCCGAGTTTCCCAATTGCTTGTGAACCTTCGGTTTTTGAGCTATGGGCTAAATGTGGAATTAATTATGTAATACAGATATGTGAAGGTGAAAACCTTAGGCTCCGTTCGTTTGAGAACATTGTTCAGCAATTTCATCTCCCTAGGTCGAGTTTCTTTGCATATTTGCAAATTAGGCACTGGGTGGAGAAACTGAGATCAGATTCAGGACCCGGGATAGATACTAAATACCTAAAACACATAATTTCACAATATCGGGGTGGGGTTAATTCGATTTCCCAAGTATACCACGCTATTATGAAATTGGGGGGCCAGAATAACCTCGCAGATATTTCAATAAAATGGGCAAAAGAAAAACTGAGAGTAGAAAGTGAGGATATTACCCAGAGCATCTCACTGGCAGCTAGGGCAACTTATATGCATACATGGAAAGAATCCCACCTAAAATTAATAAATAGGGCTTATCTTACTCCAGCTAGGCTGGCAAAATGGAACTGGGAAAGTAGGAACTGTCCTAAATGTAGTAAGGAATGCACAGACTATGTTCATGCTTTTTGGGCTTGCCCCAAAATTTTCCAATTTTGGCAGAAGATCAATTTCTGGGCCTCCAAGATAATGGGGACTAAGGTTAAACTGACGTTACCTCAGGTACTGTTTTTATGTAAATACAACATTGCCCTTCCTAATAATAGATTTATCAATGTATTGGTTCTGACAGCCCGTAATCTAATTTTAAGGAATTGGAGGACCCATAAACCACTTAAATTTACAGACTTCTTGAAAGAGGTTCAGTATCAAATGGTGCTGGAGCAATATAATATAAGATCTATTAACCCCAAACAAGTCTCTAGATTTTTCAGTAAATGGAAGATCTACATTATCTCACTTCCTATGGACCTACAAAAACAGGTGGTGGTACACTTTAAATCCTCCCCCTGGCTGCAACACCAAATAGAACGTGGTCTCTGCCCTAGACTATGGTTCTGTAATGATTAAGGGAGTGGTGGGATTTGTAACCTCCCAACTCTTCGCCCTCTCCTTCTTCTCTTTTTCCTCCCCCCCCTCCCTCCCCCCCCCCCTTTTTTTTTTTTTTTTTTTTTTCTTCCCCCCCCCCCCCCCCCCCCCTCTCCTCCCTGTTTGATTCTCATGTCCACCCCCACCTCCCTTATAACATAAGCTTGAGATAATATAAGCTAATCTAAATTATACAAGAGATAATGGGAATTGGTAGACGTTCATACCTTAAAGTAATAGAGGAGACTTAATCGACAGATGTATCTCTCGATATACTAGTCAAGAGTACTTTTTGGTGTAGAATATTTTACCAGTCTAAATTACACTTTAAAAGAGATAAGCGACATATAATAAGGAGTTCGAAGATTTTTTGGGATTTAGGTAAAGGTAACAGTTTATATATCATCAGGGCCCTTCTGTGAAGAAGAAGGGCGCTTTCAGCTTTGTTCTTCTTCTTTCTTAAACCTTCTGCCCTTTAAATATTAGTCAATTCCATTTACCTATTCGCCCATTCCTTACTATGTCTGTAGTTGCTGTTTATTAGTTTGACAAGAAGAACACATGTATTGAATATTGTAATAAGGTTATAATTAGGAGAGGAGGCTTTTTCGCTAGCAGATTAACGTAACTAAAGGACAATGGTCTTCCTTCTTATGTCTTGTTTTCTTTTATTTTACTCTCTGCTTTTTTTTTGCTTTCCCTTCTTACTACCTTTCCCTTACTATGGTCAAGATAATGTAAGTAGTAAGAAATTGAAAAACAATTATACAATTAGGATAATTGTCAACTTTATTTGATATGTAATAATGTGAATCTATGACGTAATAGAATTGTATGGCATGGGAGCTGTGTCTCCCAACAATGTTTCTTTTGTTTATAACGATGAATAAAACTTTTAAAAAAAAAAAAAAAATAAAAAAAAAAAAAAATATATATATATAATTTGGTCAGGTAACAATTTAAAGGGACATTAAACCACTTTTTTTTTGTGGGGGGGGGGGGGGTTTGCACGGTAGCCGGTGAAGCCACCAGCAGGGAGGTGTCAATCAACCCGAACGTATGGCTCTGAGCAGGCGGACAGGGTTATGGATCAGCGGTCTTTAGACCGCTGCTTCATAACTGCTGTTTCTGGCGCTTGATAAATGGGCCTCAATGAATTTATTTGGAGGTATTTTTCTTTAGCTACACTAGTTTTGTAGAAATGGTTATAAAGAAAACTGCAAAAAAGTGAGGTTTTCTATTTTTATTTTTACTCAATTTTTCAGTATTAAATTTACAATAAAGGTCTGTTTGTTAAAAAAAAACCTTTTCATGACATGTATTGGTACGTTTAACAAGAGAGTGGATAATTAAAGTGAATGTAAATTTTTATGATAAAGTACCGGGTTTTTAAAAATTCGATTAAAAACAGGGGCACTTTAATTCAATACTTACCTTTTAATCTTGATCAGACACTGATTCCCACGTGATTGGAGGATGACCAATCCGTCATTTGTTATGTAGGAAGAGGCTTGCGATGACAGGGGGAAGCTGGAGCGGCTGTCAAGGTTAAAAGTTAAAGGGACACTGTACCCAAAAATTTTCTTTCGTGATTCAGATTGAGCATGAAATATTAAGTACATTTCTAATTTACTCCTATGATCAAATTTTCTTCATTCTCTTGGTATCTTTATTTGAAATGCAAGAATGTAAGTTTAGATGCTGGCCCATTTTTGTGAACAACCTGGGTTGTCCTTGCTGATTGGTGGATAAATTCATCCACCAATAAAAAAGTGCTGTCCAGAGTACTGAAACCAAAAAAAAGCTTAGATGCCTTCTTTTTCAAATAATGATAGCAAGAGAACAAAGAAAAATTGATAATAGGAGTAAATTAGAAAGTTGCTTAAAATTGCATGCTCTTTCTGAATTACAAAAGAAATAATTTGGGTTCAGTGTCCCTTTAAGTATGTTCACAACACAAGTGAAATGTAAATTTTGATGAATTAAAGTGCCCATCTGAACACAAGTGAAATATAAATTTTGATGAATTAAAGTGCCCATCTGAACACAAGTGAAATGTAAATTTTGATGAATTAAAGTGCCCATCTGGCACTTTATCATCAAAATTTACATTCACTTTAAGGTGAAACCAATAGTGAGCAAAAATGACAAAATTGCCCATGTTATTTAAAGGGACATGAAACCCAAATTTATTCTTTCATGACTCAAATAGATCATAAAATTTTAAACAACTTTCCATTTAATTCTATTATCTACTTTGCTTCATTCTCTTTGCATCTTTTGCTGAAGGAGTAGTAATGCACTGCTGGGAGCTAGCTGAAAGACAAAGACAAGAGGCATATATGTGCAGCCACCAATTATCAGCTTTGTAGCCTACCTAGGTATTCTTTTAAACAAAGTGTACAAAGAATTGCGGGAGAGGGGAATGAGGGGAGATAGGGGGTTCTCTACGCTACTGAAAATAAATGTTTAGTGAGGGAGGGATGGTTTTCCTACACTATGAAAATGGGTGAGGGAGGGGGACCCTATAGAACGATTGTTTAGGGGTGGGGCGGCGCTACATTACAGAAACAATAAATAAAAATAATGATCAAAAACATTTAAAAATTACTAAAAACTGGGTGCACACAAACAGCTGCCAGTACCTAAGATAGCGGCACCTAGTGAGAGTGGGGGGGTGTTTAGAGAACACTTTGTGGGGGATCAGGGAGATGGGTGGTTGAGGAGGATTCTCTATGCCACAGGTAAAATTTTCCTTACAAGCTACCTCATTAACCCCTTCACTACTGGGAATTTCAGAAGTGTAGTGCACAGCTACAATTAAAGTGAAAGTCAATCCTAGTGTTTGTGAAATGCTAGAATTAACCATTGGATCAAATAAAGGGGACTTTCATTCATGACGCTCCTTTATTTGTTTCAAGTGTTCGCCACACTGAGCTGCTCAGACAGCCCTCGGCAGAAGGCTGTTTTGCTAAAAGGTGACATTTTCACCGCTTAGCAAATAGGGTGTGGGAAATATGGCTTCACAGGGCGCAAAGCCGGATTTCCTGCACCTCTCAAACAAAACAGTGTTGTGCTGTGGGCTGCCTGAGCAGTTCAGTGCGGTGAACGCTTTAAACAAAAAAAGGAGCTTTCTGCATGAAGTATTTTATACTTCATGAATGAAAGTCCCCATTATTTGTTCCAGTGGTCAATCCTAGCACAAATGCTAGGATTGACTTTTACTTTAATGGCCTTCTAATTGACAAATCCTTCAGGAAAGTTTTCCTCTGTGAAAAGCACAACTGGGCTAAAAGAAGCTACTCCCAGGTGGTAACCGGTAAATAGAGCAAGCCACTGAGCTGTTTCTTCCTGGCAGACTGCTTCTCTTTCTGTATGTATTTGGATTATGACGTGGGGACTCCTTGCACAATGTGCTTAGAGGGATATAGCTGCACCTCACTGATGAGGCCCAAAGGAGGCCAAAGCTATTGTCTGGGGTTGCCATTTCCTTTGTTCAGAGGAGAATTGCCTGGCGTTTCGGGGCTGGACTGAACATGTTAGGCTGGATAAGACTGATATACTTCAGGGAAGTTTTCCTCTGTAAAAAGCAGAGTTGGGCTAAAAGAAGCTACTCCCAGGTGGTTAATGGGTCATATAACAAGCCACTGAGCTGTTGTTAGTTTCTGTGAGACTGCTTCACTTTCTAAATGGAATTACCAAAAATAATGGCAAAGCCATGTATGTCTGCTGTTTCTGAACAAAGGGGACCCCAGAGAAGCTTTTACAACCACATTTCTTATAACTGCAGTAGTTATTGTATAAATGATTTCAGTGAAAAAGTTAACTATTTTTTTTATATTGCATTTGGCGGCGAAACAGGAGCATGAAATATACCAAAATGGGTCTTGATCAAAATGCTAAAAATTCTCTGGTACTTTGGGCAAGTGTTTCTCTAACATTCCCAGCCCTTAAGGGCTTACATTTGTGTGCTCTTTCTGAATCAGGAAACAAAAAATTTGGGTTTCATGTCCCTTTAAGAACAAAAACTATGAAAATCCTCTGTCCTTAAGGGTTAAAAGGACATAAAACCTACAATTCTTCTTTCATGATTTAGTTACAGCATACAATTTAAAACAACCAGCTAATGACAAAAGGCATATACGTGCAACCACCAATCCGCAGCTTGCTCCCAGTAGTTCATTGCTGCTCTTGAGCCGACCTAGGTATGCTTTTCAACAAAGGATACCAAGTGAATGAATCAAATTAGATAATAGAAGTAAATTGGAAAATTGTATCCTCTATCTGAATCATTAAAGTTTAATTTTAACTTTACTGTTCTTTAAGGGAACCATGATATTTCCACTGGCAACCACATATGCTATTGTATCTTGGCATAAGTGGGCCTCATCAGACTACGTCTAATTGGATACAGCTTCATGACTAGATATAAATATGGGAATTGCAAATTTGATTGCTTTTAGTTTGGGTGTTTTTCACCCTTTTTTTAACCTCTTTCTTTTTAATATTTCCTCACTTAAAAATAAAACTTTTTTTAGAGCAAAGCCCTCAACATCCTTTGTGTAAAATGTCTGCAGCAACAAACACTATCTTAGGCTTTTAGTCCCATGACATGATACCTCATTGTGTAACACTGTGGAATTTGTTACTTCATAAATAATGTTAAAAAAAAATAGTAATTATTGTTATCATCATTTTGTGTTCTATGATGGTTTTAACTCATTTATCACAAAGCAATATGAGCTGGCACAAGCTGACCTGTCTTACTCATACTACATATGATTGTACAATCATTTATTTATTTTTTTGTGAAAAAAGATTATTATTAATTGAATAACTTGGAAGGGAACATCTCAACACATTGAACAGGATGTTAAAAACTGCAGGAAATACTAGACAGATTTGATTTTTTAAATGAAAAGCACATTTGAACCAGATTAAAAGTTTATATGGACTGCTTTCATAGACACAGTTTTATCCATTGTAACCTAACACCTAGGTAAGTATTCTAGAGATAATACATCTTGGAAATAAGTATGCGTTCAAAATAATATATAACTCATATGTGTTTTTCTTTTTTCTTGCTACTATTTCTAATGTTCTAGAGACGATGGACTTCAATAGGACTTCTGAATATGTATTATTATACACAAGAAAGCAAATCACTAACAATGGTAAATTAAACTTCCAGAGGACATATATGTTATAAACGCATCTGTAAAATTCATAACTTTTAAAGAATTTTATATATAGGTAATATTCTACTTCAGGCTCGACCAACCTAAGATCTGGAGGATACATTAATGCCCAACAAGTACACATTGGGCGAGATTACAAGTGGCACGCTATTTAGCGTTTTCGCTCGAGCGTAAATTTCGATAGAATTAATGTTTTTGCGCGCGTAACGCACATATTAAAAGTAAAAAAGTTTGTTAGGTTTGCTCAAGGGCTAACCTAAGGACTTAGAATATCGCAACTGTGTTAACTTATTCTTTCGATAGACTTCAATGGAGAGCACAGAAGAAAAAACACTTTGCTGACAGGAGTTATTACTAATTCACATTACAATGTTTTTCACATACAGAAAAGTTATATTTTTATTGTAATTATATATTTCTATATCTATTCCTATAGATACCTAGACATAGATATCTATCTTACATTAACATTATAATATATATATATATATATATATATATATATATATATATATGTATATATATATATATATATATATATATATATATATATATGTATATATAAATAAAAATATATATTTAATAATAAATAAAAATTTTATTTATGTGAAAGTGTGCCCTTTAAATATTAAATATAAAATATTAATAATAATTATAAATAAATATATAGAAACTGTAAAATAAATAAATATATATATATATATATGTGTGTATTTCAATTGATTATTTAGATTTTTTTACAGTATCTATAGTAATGTTTAATAATTCTTATGATTTTTTTTTTCATATTTAATATTTCAAGAACGTGCTTTAAGATTACTAATTATTCATGTGTGCTAATCCGACACCACATTAGGCCTTAACAGCGAAATTAGAAGGGTGTTACACATATTTTACATTCCTATGTTCTTCACATATAAACACATTTTTTTAAATTATTAAATAAATATTTCAATATATAATTGATACTTTAAATGTAAAATACATATCTATACCTATATATCTATAGGAATAGATATATAGGAATATATATATACAGATACATATAGAAATATACATTTACAATAAAAAATAACATTTTCCTGAATGTGAACATAATTGGAATGTTAAATATGTACAATAAATATACAGTAAAACACCAAAATACATATGCTCACACATATATATATATATATATATATATATATATATATATATATATATATATATATAAAAATATATACATACACAAATTTAGACATATATATATATATATATATATATATATACACACACAATATAGCCTTTTGCATTCAAATACCTTGTCATATACCATATACCTTTTAACCCTGTTCAATATATTTATGTTGTGTTTAGTGCATCTTTTTTTAAACACACTACCCTTTACATGAGGTTTTCAGTTGCATTTACCCGAAAAGCGTAAAATGTGATTGCGCTCTCGCAATCTCGTTAACCTTCAACTTGTAATATGAGCGCTAATTCCGTTGTGTGCAAAAAAATTATATCGCTCTTGTGCAACATATAGTGCGGCACTTGTAATCTAGCCCTTTATCTTTCCCTTATTTCTTCTCTACTGAAAACTATGAGCAAAATTACAAGTTGTGCGGTATGGCTATACCGCTGAAAAATTGTTCTTCGGGTGCAGAATGGCAGGTCTCCCGTATTACAAGTCACAGCAAAGTTGTTTGGTCAGGCTATTACGCTAGCATTATAGCTTATACCGCCGCAATCGATGCCGTGATCAAAGACCAGTAGTTATGGATTTTGCAAAACAAAAATGTTTCACAAAACTCATAACAAAAATGTTACAAAGTACACTAACACCCATAAAATACATATTAACCCCTAAACTGACACCCCCTGCATCGCAAATACTATAATAACCCTATTAACCCCTAATCCTCTGCCCACCCACATCACCAAAATTAAATTAAAGTATTAACCCTTAAACCACTAACCCCCCACATTGCCAACACTAAATAAACATATTAACCCCTAAGTTACAATATAACTACCTTTATATAAAAAAAAATGTTACCTGTGAAATAAAAAAAACTAAGGTTCAACTTTAAATAAACCTAATAGAACTTTTAAAAAAAAACGAAAATAAAAGTTACAAAATTAAAAAATCCTAACACTACAAATAAATTAAAAAGACAATTACAAAAATAAAAAAAATCTAAGATTACAAAAAATAATAAACAAAATTATCCAAAATAATAAAAATGAAACCTAATCAAATAACCCTATAAAAACAAAAAAGCCAGCCACTTGTAATGACAGCACGGTACGTCTACTGTGTATTTAAGTATGTGGGGGTTAAATTCACGACAGTGTAGGGTCGATAGTTTTAAAATTATATTCTCTAATAACTATTGTGGCCCTTTAATTTTTATAAATAAAATATAAGTGCAGTATACTCACTGAATAAAAAATCCAGTACCAGCGACGCCACAATATGACAAAGAAAACCTTGTGGATTCACATAAAAGTAATATGCACATTTATTATTATTATTTCCAACTAAAAGATCATCAAAAAAGTAAAATACCTTGTCTAATTTTTATAAAAAATTTAATAGAAAAAAGGTTCAAAAAGGAAAAAGTTCATAAACATCTCATAAAAGATTATAATTACTTGTTCATTTCGGGTGGAAATAAAGCTAGCCAATCGGGTTAGGTTTAAAACAACCAATCAGAATATAAGTTCCCTTTCAAGTAGGTACAGGTATGCTAGTCCTTAAATAAGTCTGATCATATTCAGATGGTCACATGATGCTAAAGGACCAATCCGGGTGAAGTATTTATTTCCATGTTGAGGTTCCAGTTTAAGTTCCCAAGTAAGTCCAGAGTTTTCGTGATAAATCATATGTTTTCGATTGTTCTAACACCTGAAATAAACAAAACAGAGATCACCTTCTTGGACCTCTCTATATTCATATTAAATAACTCTATCCACACTAAAATCTTTTTTAAAAAATGTGACATGAATACTCATATAAGGAAAGACAGAAATCATAACCCTATATGGTTAAAAGCTATCCCTAGGGGACAATTCTTTCGGATTAGAAGAAATTGTGACAGGATAAAGGATTTTGAGGAACAGTCAATTCTCCTTAAAAAGAGATTCCAAAAAAAAGGATATGAGGAGGAAGCTTTGGAACAGGAAAGAATAAAAATTAAAGAAATAGAAATGAAATCCTCTTCTAACAGATATGAACAAAAATAATAGAACTCATCAACAACCCAATTTTCTTAGATTTATTACAACATTTAACAGTGGACATAGACAGGTCACAAATATAATCAGGAGACATTGGCATATTCTTAAAGAGGATGAACTGTTAAAAGATATTATAACCCAGACTCCCAAGATAATTTTCAGAAAGAGTACTTGTTTTAAACAAAAGCTTGCCCCCTCCCTCGTGAAGGGTATGTGCCCCCCAAAACCAATCCTAATATCAGACCTAAAGGGCTTTTATACATGTGGGAGATGCAAAGGGTGCGACTATTCAAAGAAGGTATATAAGAGTTTTCAATCAGCAGTTACCGGCAAAGTATTTGAAATTAAGAGTTTTATTGGCTGTAAAACTTTGAATGTCATATATTTGCTGCAGTGCAATTGTAAAATTCAATATTTGGGACAAACAAATGGATTCTTAAAAACGAGGATCCTAGAACATCTAAACAAGATAGATAAAGAACATACTGACCATGGTGTCCCTTTGCACTGAAACAATTGCAAAAGTTTTAAAACAGGGGGCCTCAGTTGGATGGGCATAGAAAAGGGACAAATAGATAAAGAGCTCATAAAAAGAGAACTATGGTGGATACATACCCTCAGAACATACGGCCAATGGGGTCTTAATAACGACATAAGGGTTGCAGCTTTTGTTTAAAAAATGAACATTAAATTCTATATGTATATATTTGTATATGATACATGTTCTATTATAGCTTTATATATTTTTAGCCCCCTGAAATATTGATTTCTGTATATTACACAACTAAATATGCTATATGTTTCATTATGGTTACGTATTTTTCCAGCACCTTGAAAGACATGTTTATATGTCTTCGGCCTTTCCCGATATTATAACCTTGTGATGGTATGATTTAGACATGTATAATATCTAATGACTAATTATGTCTATCTTTTTTATAAGGTTATATCATAAATTCGCTTTACTGTTAATTACAGACATAGGCGAAAGTGTTCTAACACTTTTGGGATTCGGCTATTGGATGTCCACAATCACATGATTTCCTTAGCTGGAATCTAATACCAATAACAAATGATTGGCCGAACCAAACATGTGATTTATCACGAACACTCGGGACCTAGGAACTTAAACTGGAACCTCAACATGGAAACAAATACTTCACCCGGATTGGTCCTTTAACATCATGTGAACATCTGAATATGATCAGACTTATTTAAGGACTAGCATACCTGTACCTACTCGAAAGGGAATTTATATTCTGATTGGTTGTTTTAAACCTAACCCAATCAGATTGGCTAGCTTTATTTCCACCCGAAATGAACGAGTAATTATAATCTTTTATGAGATGTTTATTAACTTTTTTCTTTATCAAACCTTTTTTCTATTGAATTTTTTATAAAAATTAGCAAGGTATTTTACTTTTTTGATGATCTTTCAGTTGGAAATAATAATAATAAATGTGCATATTACTTTTATGTGAATCCACCATCCGGCAGACCAGAAGTTGGATCTTGTACACAGTGTATTTAAACCGCCAGCACTTGCCACAATGTAGCTTACTTTGTTCAGCCTTTTTTACTTGAGAAAGACGACTGGTTCGTTGAAACGCGTAGAGCTTAAAGTGAAAGTAAACCCTAGCATTGTATAAACGCTAGGATTTACTATTGAAACAAATAAAGGGCACTTTCATTCATGAAGTATAAGATACTTCATGTAGAAAGCTCCTTTATTTGTTTCAACCGATTGCCGATTTTAGTGGCTACAGCAGCCCAGGGCTAAAAAAATTTTTGGCTAAGAGGTGACGTTTTCACCTCTTAGCCAATAGCAGTGCAGTAAATCCGGCTTGGCGCCCATGAGACAACAAGGTTTCCTTTGAAATATTGTTGCGTCGCTGGTACTGGATGTTTGATTCAGTGAGTATACTGCACTTATATTCTATCGAGTGTATACAGGCACAAAATTGGAGTCCTTTTATTTCCAGAGCCTTCTGGATTGATTCTAAGTTGGTGGAGTTCCCATTGGAGCAAGCGCCCCCCTAACCTATCCATATCTACTAACAGTTCGCTGGGAGAAACTGTGGGAGGCAGCGGCTCTGCTCCTTAAGGGGAGTATTTGTTCTTACCATTTAGTTTTAGCAATTGTTTTGATATAATCAATTGTTTGTTTTTTCCTGCCATTGTTTAAATTTTGCACTCTTTGCTACATTAGCGCCTTACTACACTATATTACTTTGTATCATTTTTAACTATCGAGGAAGGAGATTGTCTCTTGTGAGCATCTTAGGAGTGAAGTTTTTTGTGGTACACTTCTCTGATTTAATTTTTTATATCACTTATCGTAAGGGCATGTGTGAAAGGAAAAAAGCTTTCATTCTATTGGCTGATTTGAATTTGAAGAATCAAATCAGCCAATAGGAATGTAAGGGTACCCCTATATAAAAGAGGTACCTTGCATTCACCATTCAGTGTGCGGCTGGAGACTGCATGAAGAGGGACCTCCGTGTTGAAGATCTGAAGAGGACCATCGGTGTCGCTGCCGCTATTGCTGCTGTCCTCACAACCGACATTGAAGTTAGAAGATGGACCTCCACCAGGATGAAGATGAAAGAAGATGGACCCGCGATGAAGATGGAGTGCCGTCGGGATGATTTAATGGGTAATTTAGGTTTTATTTAGTTTGTTTTATATTGGGGAGTTGGGGGTGGGTGAGAAGTTGTAATGTTAGGGCGTTAGTGTTTTTTAAAGCAGAAGAGCTGATCGATTTAGGGCAATGCCCTACAAAAGGCCCTTTTAAGGGCTATTGGTAGTTTATTTTTAGAATAGGATTTTTATTTTTTTTATTTTTGGTAATTTGGTTTTTTATTTTTTGTAATGGTAGATTTTTTATTTTTTGTAAATAGTAGTTTTTTTTATTTTTTGTAAATGGTAGGTTTTTATTTCTTGTAAATAGTATTTTTTTTACTTTTTGTAATAGTATTTTTTTTTAATAATGTTATTTTTTATTTTTTTGATTTAATTTTAGAGGTAATTTTTTATTTTAAGGTAGTTAGGATTTTTGTTATAGTTAATTTATGGGTATTTTAATTTTGGTTAAGTTAGCGGGTGTTAGGTTAGGGGGTTTAGATATTATTTTATAACTTTGCAATGTTGGGGGGGTTGGCGGTTTAGGGGTTAATAGTTTATTTAGGTACTGCAATGTGGGGTATGGTGGTTTAGGAGTTAACAGTTTATTTAGGTACTTTGCAATGTTGGGGGATCGTGGTTTAGGTATTTTACGATGAGGGGGGTTGGTAGTTTAGGGGTTAATAGTTTATTTCCTTACTGCAATGTTTATTTAGGTACTTTATGATGTCAGGAGTTGGGGTTTTAAGGGTTGATAGTTTATTTAGTTACTGAGATGTTGGTAATATCGGTTTAAGGGTTTACATTACTTTGCAATGTGGGGGGATGGCGGTTTAGGGGTTAATAGTTTATTTATGGGTGTAAATGTACTTTGTAATGTTTTTTTTTTATGTGTTTTGTGCAACTTTTTAATTTAAAAAAACAGAAATGCTTGTGCAATGGATACACTGTCGGCATTTAGCAATGTCGGGCGGACATAATCTGCTACAGCGTATAATGTACACCCGACATTTGATAAATCTACCCCATATGCTTATAGCTTAAATTACCTTTGGGGAAAAAAAATCTACTCACCGACACTACAGGACCTGCTTTATGAACAAATAAAATGTGTATGTTTTGAGAAAATGCACAGCTATCCACAAAATAAAATTGTATAAAGAAAATAAAATGTGAATTTCATTGGTTAGTAAATTATACTACGTTTATCTCTGATTTTTTTCAGTAATACAGGGAACTGAGCTAAAAAGAGCTTTCAGTATACATTTTACTTTGAATTCTGTGGGCAACTTAAATTTTACAGTTGTAGCTTGTAGTCCAGTGAACAAATTCATCAAGGCTGCTGACCTATGGCTACTATGACATTTCAGAATGGTATTGTACTCATGTAATTACTACAAACATTTTATGCGCACTATAATGGTAATAAAGAAATCCATGTGATATAACTTGTGGGGTTACTTTATCTGCATAAATATTAAATGTGATCACAAAGATATGAGTTAATGGGCTTATACTTAATTTTGTGCTGCTAGTTCAGACAATGTGTCCAATTTATATATTACACTAATATATTACAATATTTATGAAGTGTTTATGCGGGGGTAGACTGGCTGGGTTATTCTCTAGTCCAGAGCTTTCCAAACTTTTCATGTTGGTGACACACTTTTTAGACCTACATAATTTTGCGACACAGTAATTCAGTTGTACTAGCAGAAAGGAGGTTAAACTAACTTGTTTTAAGAGATACGGACACATACATAAATTATATAATAACAACATGTATTTACAAGTAACAGTATGTAAGTATGTGCAAGAATTTTTTTTTTTTTAATAACACCAATAGCTACTTACTATTTTAATGGGATGTATGAGGTTGATGGGATGAACACAGTTTCTGAATATTTGGTGGAATATTAAATAAAGACACTCGCATTTCATCATCAAGCATTTTTAAGCTTCCACTTCCTATCCATATATCAGGAGCAGGAGCAGCAATGCACTACTGGGAGCTAGCTGCAAAAAAAACCCCACTTTGACTTCTGACTTCAGCTCAGCGTTTCAGCTGCTGCCCTCAGAGCTCTGCAAGTCTGACTGACTACTCCCCGCGCTGCAAACACACTGCTGTCCCACTCACTGAATACACGTGCAGTCACAAGCCAATTGAGGATATTACACGTGTAGTCAGGAGCCAATGTGCGGCCAATGGGAATAGTTTCAGTTCTGGCTGAGCTGCGACAATAGCTTAAGATGATCTGTGACCCACTAGGTATCAATCACATGTTAATCACGTGATATGCGTAGCAGGCAGGCGGAAAGTCGTAAACCAAAAAGAAATGTAAACATAATTTTAAATTAAAAAAAATTTGTGCTGAAGCAGGTACACACCTACACACTGCCGCCGACACATTAATGTGTCACGACACACAGTTTGGAAAGCACTGCTCTAGTCCTATCCCTCTCTCCTAGGAAGTTGCATTGTTATAACACATGTTTTATTCTCTCAATAACTTTAAATTTATACAAGAACAAAGAAAGCTCAGTATAATCTGCAATTCAATGCAGACAATTTGCAAGTTTGCTTCAAAGCAGTATGGTAGCACAGCAAAAATGTGTTTCCCAAGAGTATGGGGTCAAATCAGTTTAACGTCCCCTTGCAACGGCTTTATAAAAAATAATAAGAATAAAAATATGTAAAGGATGGTCAGTGATTTCCTATTTTATACTTCTTAAAGGTTATGGCACATTGTACAGTTTCTTGTACTTCCAACTCGATAGTTTCTATCTAGATGTTTACATTCTTATAGAATAGGGCATAGGATATGTACTGAGTAAAATGTCAAGATGGGAGAATATTTTTTAGAAAATAAACTTAATCATTTCCAGATTTTTTTATATATTGCTATAAATTCTTAATGTGTATATGTTTGGCTGATTAACAACATGTCATCCTAAATCTTAATATAAATGTTAAATTTATATTTCTGGATGTGACTTAATGCAAAAAAAAAAAAAAAAATGCATCAAAGAAGTCTTTGGAAACTGGAGAAGTTTTCCATCAATGAAATATTTAAATGCATTTGAGAAATAAAAAACTTTTAGTAGCACAGCAAAACTGTCTTAGTAAAGGGAGTACAGAAAGTAACCGTACAATAATAAATTATGATTTGATTTATTTCTGCTTCATTAAAAAGGTAGCACTAAAATCATTCACTCCAGAATGAAACGGACAACTAGTTCTTTAGCATTGAAATTGGAATGATGATTTAACATATAAAGCAAACTTAGGTTCTAGTTGAATGGAAAAAAGCGTATATAAGAAATTATTGTCAGTCATAAAAAGAAAGGAATAGCAGTGTTATTGTGATGTCTTGTGAAAATTAGAGTAAATAATACAAACTGGCAGAGATCCAGATTCCTTGTGTGAGCCTGTGTGCAGGTATTGTACATTTATGAGCACTTAATCAGTATAGCTTGCAGTTAAGAGACTAGGTGGCCGATTTATTAACTGTCGGACGGACATGATCCGCTGTAGCAGATCATGTCTGCCCGACATTGCTAAATGCCGACAGCATACGCTGTCTGCATTTAACATTGCACAAGCATTTCAAGTGAAATGCTTGTGCAATGCCGCCCCCTGCAGATTCCCAGCCAATTGGCCGCTAGCAAGGGGTGTCAATCATCCCGATCGTATCTGATCGGATGATTGCTATCCGCCCCCTCAGTGATGGCGGACAAGTTAATGAGCAGCAGTCTTATAACCGCTGCTTCATAACATGTTTCCAGCGATCTGGAAACTACGGGGGTATATTGCAGCATCTGCTGCTTGTTAAATCTACCCCTAGAAATGAATCTGATTATTACATTATACAAGTTATTACATAGCTAAGATAATATAGTGCACTATACAGAAGCCTTAAAAGGGATTTCCTTACAGTCTCTCTATTAATTACTGTTGTTAAAATTGCAACATATTGTATCTGTGATTGACTTAAGATATACTGATTGTCTGTGTCAATTTCTTTATCATTGTAACATACTGTTTTCTGTGACCTTTTGTATCTGCACTACTGAGATATACCTGTGGTATACTGTATTTTTGGGTCTTATGCTATCTGTGTAATTATACATTATGGACCAGATTACGAGTGGTGAGCTAACAGTTACGCACAAGCTATATTGTGTTTATTGAGGCTCTTTGCATGCGTCGGATGTAGCGCTTGTATTACAAATTCAAAGTTAATGTCAATTTAATTTAACACGCTTTTGGATAGAACGACCTCAGAGCTCTAGTTAACTGTTTCGGGAAACAAAAAAAGTGTCATAATACACATCAAAAATACATTGAAAAGTACAGTTACACTATCAATTTTTTTTTTTTTAGTTATTAAAAAAATAATGCACAAAAAAAGTTATATGGTTTCTCAAAGATATGAGATCTCAGGTGTTAGAAATAAAATGCAGGCAAAGGGCTTTAACATAGAGGTACATACATATACATGGCTATATATGTATGTGTGTATATATACAGTATATATATATATATATATATATATATATATATATATATATATATATATATATATATATATATATATATAAATACAAAAAGATAAGTCCAGCACCTTTCTTGTATTCTTATTCCAACATAATTTGTCTTGTTAAAGTGCACGTACACTTATTGAGGCCTGCCAACCTCACTTATCTAGATACAACAGAACAAGAAGGCTAGCGTCAGCACTGTTTTTTTAAAAAATTTCCATTCTTTATTTAAGTAACAAACAGATAAAACAGGCTGTTTTATCTGTTTGTTACTTAAATAAAGAATGGACATTTTTTAAAAAACAGTGCTGACGCTAGCCTTCTTGTTCTGTTGTGTATATATATATATATATATATATATATATATATATATACACAGTATATATATATATAATATATAATATATATATATATATATGTTTATATTCGTGTACAGATGTATTTATGCATTTATATGTGTATATATGTATTTACAAAAAGAATAAATGTAAAACCCAGTGACTCAGATATGTCAATAACTTTCGATATATAGTGTTAAATGCATAAAATGTCCAGACTCATTCAAAGGCGTGATGGTAGGTGCAGGGTGCAGGGCTATGACTACGGATGTATTTCTGAAACACGTAAACCTGTCAGTGCTGCGTCCGTGACACCATTTCAGGATTTGCGGTGTTTCCCATGTGTTACATTTTACCTATGTGAATTTAATAAAGACTGTTTTTACGGATAAGTCGGATTCCCCTCTTTTGCTTCTAATCTATATATGTATTTACAAACATATAAATACATATGTATACATATATATATATATATATATATATATATATATATATAAGTGCATTGGAGCCCTTTGCAGTCAAATAGATGAAAACATGAAAAAGCATATTTATGCAATATTTATTCATTATTCATTTTTAATAACGTGTTTAACTATGTATTTACTGTAAATACTTCACATTCCAATGTTCTTCACAAAGGGGAATATGTTCTAAGTATTTATAAATAGATATTCCTATATATATCTGTATATATCTATACCTATATATAATCATATAGATATATAGGTATCAATATATTATGTACCAAAATACCATCAGAAATATGTATTTATGAATAAACAAAACATATTCTATGTGAAGAATACTGGAATGTAAAATATTTTTAGTTTCATGTTGAGTGAGCGCCCTTGAGAGTATGTGATCAGGTTTGCGCACGAGTAGAGTTTTTTCCCACTTTTTTGCTCCATTGACTTCTATGGGGGAATACGTTAACCCAGTTGAATATTCTAATGAGCTTAATCTTTTTACTTTCTACTTGTAATACACGCTCTACTCGACAAATGCAAATGCAAAAAAGGTGCAGAGTTAGTGCGTGAGTGGGAGCACTAAATACTGCTCCACTCGTAATTTGACCCTATGCATCTTATCTTTTCTGTAATTGTGTAACTTATTGCATACTAATTGTATTTGTGGGGCTTACAATACAGTATCTGTAACATACTTTCTGTACGTGTATCTGTTTCTACTTTTTGGGGCTTACAGTACAGTATTTATCTGTAACAGGCTATACGTGTTTGTCTATTTGTGCGACTTACAATAAAGTATGTATGTGTAACAGGCTATACGTGTTTGTCTATTTGTGCATCTTACAGTACAGTATCTATGTGTAACAGGCTATACGTGTTTGTCTATTTGTGCGTCTTACAGTACAGTATGTATGTGTAACAGGCTATACGTGTTTGTCTATTTGTGCGACTTACAATAAAGTATGTATGTGTAACAGGCTATACGTGTTTGTCTATTTGTGCGACTTACAATAAAGTATGTATGTGTAACAGGCTATACGTGTTTGTCTATTTGTGCATCTTACAGTGCAGTATCTATGTGTAACAGGCTATACGTGTTTGTCTATTTGTGCGACTTACAATAAAGTATGTATGTGTAACAGGCTATACATGTTTGTCTATTTGTGCGTCTTACAGTACAGTATGTATGTGTAACAGGCTATACGTGTTTGTCTATTTGTGCGTCTTACAGTACAGTATGTATGTGTAACAGGCTATACGTGTTTGTCTATTTGTGCGTCTTACAGTACAGTATGTATGTGTAACAGGCTATACGTGTTTGTCTATTTGTGCGTCTTACAGTACAGTATGTATGTGTAACAGGCTATACGTGTTTGTCTATTTGTGCGTCTTACAGTACAGTATCTATGTGTAACAGGCTATACGTGTTTGTCTATTTGTGCATCTTACAGTACAGTATCTATTTGTAACAGGTTTTACATGTTTGTCTATTTGTGGGTCTTACAGTACAGTATGTATGTGTAACAGGCTATACGCGTTTGTCTATTTGTGCGTCTTACAGTACAGTATGTATGTGTAACAGGCTATACGTGTTTGTCTATTTGTGCGTCTTACAGTACAGTATGTATGTGTAACAGGCTATACGTGTTTGTCTATTTGTGCGTCTTACAGTACAGTAAGTATGTGTAACAGGCTATACGTGTTTGTCTATTTGTGCGACTTAAAGTACAGTATCTATGTGTAACAGGCTATACGTGTTTGTCTATTTGTGCGTCTTACAGTACAGTATGTATGTGTAACAGGCTATACGTGTTTGTCTATTTGTGCGTCTTACAGTACAGTATGTATGTGTAACAGGCTATACGTGTTTGTCTATTTGTGCGACTTAAAGTACAGTATCTATGTGTAACAGGCTATACGTGTTTGTCTATTTGTGCGTCTTACAGTACAGTATGTATGTTTAACAGGCTGTATGTGTTTGTCTATTTGTGCGTCTTACAGTACAGTATGTATGTGTAACAGGCTATTCGTGTTTATCTATATGTACGTCTTACAATAAAGTATTTATGTATAACAGGCTATTCGTGTTTGTCTATTTGTGCGTCTTACAGTACAGTATATATTTGAATTGTAACAGGCTTTATGTGTTTGTCTATTTGTGGGTCTTACAGTACAGTATGTATGTGTAACAGGCTATACGTGTTTGTCTATTTGTGCGTCTTACAGTACAGTATGTATGTGTAACAGGCTATATGTGTTTGTCTATATGTGCGTCTTACAGTACAGTATTTATTTGTAACAGGCTTTACGTGTTTGTCTATATGTGCGTCTTACAGTACAGTATTTATTTGTAACAGGCTTTACGTGTTTGTTTATTTGTGGGTCTTACAGTACAGTATGTATTTGTAACAGGCTTTACGTGTTTGTTTATTTGTGGGTCTTACAGTACAGTATGTATGTGTAACAGGCTATGGCCCCTATTTATCAACCCGTCAGCTTACTTGCATTCGCCGGCACCAATACGCTCGCCTAAGATCGCCTTACATCGCTGCCACGGACCTGAATACGTTCTCCAAAGTTACCAAAAAAGCTGTCAAAAAGCCACGCACCAAGTACGGGGCGATGAGCAGCGGACTGTTGTTAACTGACAGTCATCGATCTCTCTGCTCTTCGGCTTTTTCCCAGCTTTATTGATATACTGTCACTAAACACCCACACTATACTATACTGTTTTACCCCTATACCGCTGCTCCCGGACCCGCCGCAACTAAATAAAGTTATTAACCCCTAAACCACCACTCCCGGAGCCCAAACCACCTACATTATACTTATTAACCCCTAATCTGCTTCCCCCTACACCGCCGCCACCTACATTATGTTATTAACCCCTAATCTGCCCCCCCTACACCGCCGCCACCTACATTATACTTATTAACCCCTAATCTGCTGCCCCCTACACCCTCGCCACCTACATTATACTTATTAACCCCTAATCTGCCGCCCCCTACACTGCCGCCACCTACATTATGTTATTAAACCATAATCTGCCCCCCCTACACCGCCACCACCTACATAACACTTATTAACCCCTAATCTGCCGTCCCCAACGCCGCCACCACTATTTTAAATTTATTAACCCCTAAACCTAAGTCTAACCCTAACACCCCCTAACTTAAATCTAATTTAAATAAATATAAATAAAATTACTATCATTAACTACATTATTCCTATTTAAAACTAAATACTTAACTATAAAATAAACCCTAAGATAGCTACAATATAACTAATAGTTACATTGTATCTAGCTTAGGTTTTTTTTTATTTTACAGGCAAGTTTGTATTTATTTTAACTAGGTAGAATAGTGATTAAATAGTTATTAACTATTTAATAACTACGTAGCTAAAATAAATACAAAAGTACCTTTAAAATAAAACCTAACCTAAGTTACAATAACACCTAACACTACACAATTAAATACAATTAAATAAATTACATACAATTAACTAAATTAAATACAATAACCTAAATTAAATTAAATTATCTAAAGTACAAAAAAAACACAAAACTAAATTACAGAAAATAATAAACAAATTACAGAAATTTAAACTAATTATACCTAATCTAATAGCCCTATCAAAATAAAAAAAGCCCCCCAAAATAACCCCCCCCCAGCCTAAACTAAACTACCAATAGCCCTTAAAAGGGCCTTTTGCGGGGCATTGCCCCAAAGTAATGAGCTCTTTTACCTGTAAAAAAAAATAGAAACAACCCCCCCAACAGTAAAACCCACCACCCACACAACCAACCCCCCCAAAAAAATACTAACTAAAAAACCTAAGCTCCCCATTGTCCTGAAAAGGGCATTTGGATGGGCATTGCCCTTAAAAGGGCAGTTAGCTCTTTTGCAGCCCAAAGCCCTAACCTATAAATAAAACCCACCCAATACATCCTTAAAAAAACCTAACACTAACCCCCTGAAGATCAACTTACCGGGAGACGTCTTCATCCAAGCTGGGCAGAAGTGGTCCTCCAGACGGGCAGAAGTCTTCATCCAAGCCGGGCAGAAGTGGTCCTCCAGACGGCAGAAGTCTTCATCCAGACGGCATCTTCTATCATCATCCATCCGGCGCGGAGCGGGTCCATCTTCAAGACATCCGACGCGGAGCATCCTCTTCGGCCGACGACTACCCGAAGAATGAAGGTTCCTTTAAGTGACGTAATCCAAGATGGCGTCCCTTAGATTCCGATTGGCTGATAGAATTCTATCAGCCAATCGGAATTAAGGTAGAAAAAATCCTATTGGCTGATTGCAGAATGCAAGCTCAATCCTATTGGCTGTTCCAATCAGCCAATAGGATTGAAGTTCAATCCTATTGGCTGATTGCATCAGCCAATAGGATTTTTTCTACCTTAATTCCGATTGGCTGATAGAATTCTATCAGCCAATCGGAATCTAAGGGACGCCATCTTGGATGACGTCACTTAAAGGAACCTTCATTCGTTGGGTAGTCGTCGGCCGAAGAAGATTCTTCGCATCGGATGTCTTGAAGATGGACCCGCGCCGGATGGATGAAGATAGAAGATGCCATCTGGATGAAGCCGTCTGACGTCTGGAGGACCACTTCTGCCCGGCTTGGATGAAGACTTCTGCCTGTCTGGAGGACAACTTCTGCCCGGCTTGGATGAAGACGTCTCCTGGTAATTCGATCTTCAGGGGGTTAGTGTTAGGTTTTTTAAGGGTGTATTGGGTGGGTTTTATTTTTAGGTTAGGGCTTTGGGCTGCAAAAGAGCTTACTGCCCTTTTAAGGGTAATGCCCACCCAAATGCCCTTTTCAGGGCAATGGGGAGCTTAGGTTTTTTTAGTAAGTATTTTTTTGGGGGGTTGGTTGTGTGGGTGGTGGGTTTTACTGTTGGGGGGTTGTTTGTATTTTTTTTAAAAGGTAAAATAGCTGATTACTTTGGGGCAATGCCCCACAAAAGGCCCTTTTAAGGGCTATTGGTAGTTTAGTTTAGGATAGGGTTTTTTTTTAATTTGGGGGGCATTTTATTTTGATAGGGCTATTAGATTAGGTGTAATTAGTTTAAATTTCTGTAATTTGTTTATTAATTACTGTTATTTAGTTTTTTTTTGTACTTTAGATAATTTAATTTAATGTAGGTTATTGTATTTAATTTAGTTAATTGTATGTAATTTATTTAATTGTATTTAATTGTAGTGTAGTGTTAGGTGTTATTGTAACTTAGGTTAGGTTTTATTTTACAGGTACTTTTGTATTTATTTTAGCTAGGTAGTTATTAAATAGTTAATAACTATTAAATAACTATTCTACCTAGTTAAAATAAATACAAACTTGCCTGTAAAATAAAAGAAAACCCTAAGCTAGATACAATGTAACTAATAGTTATATTGTAGATATCATAGGGTTTATTTTATAGGTAAGTATTTAGTTTTAAATAGGAATAATGTAGTTAATGATAGTAATTTTATTTATATTTATTTAAATTAGATATAAGTTAGGGGATGTTAGGGTTAGACTTAGGTTTAGGGGTTAATAATACATTAAAATAGTGGCGGCGGCGTTGGGGAAGGCAGATTAGGGGTTAATAACATAATGTAGGTGGCGGCGGTGTAGGGGGGCAGATTAGGGGTTAATAAGTATAATGTAGGTGTCGGCGGTGTCGGGCAGCAGATTAGGGGTGTTTAGACTCGGGGTATATGTTAGGGTGCTAGGTGTAAACGTAACTTTATTCTCCCATAGGAATCAATGGGATATCGGGCAGCAGGGAACATAAGCTTTCGCTGCTTTCAGACTCCCATTGATTCCTATGGCATTGAAAACCAGGTACGCAGGGCCGGAATAGGGCCGAGCGTACCTAGGAGAAATTTGTTAACTTGCAAAAGTAGTCAGATAGTGCCGAATTTGCATTTGGAACATCTGTAATGACGTAAACATCGATCTGTGTTGGACTTTGACCAGCGGATCGTATGTTACGTCACAAAATTCTTTTTCTGCCGGTCTGTAGGGTTTGATAAATAAGGGGAATCAGGCTCGCCACAATTACGCTGCGGAATTCCAGCGTATTTGCCCCTATACGTGTTTGTCTATTTGTGCGTCTTACAGTACAGTATGTATGTGTAACAGGCTATACGTATTTGTCTATTTGTGCGACTTACAATAAAGTATCTATGTATAACAGGCTATTCGTGTTTGTCTATATGTGCGTCTTACAATACAGTATCTATGTGTAACAGGCTTATTATGTGTTTGTCTATTTGTGTGACTTAAAGTACAGTATGTATGTGTAACAGGCTTTACGTGTTTGTCTATTTGTGGGTCTTACAGTACAGTATGTATGTGTAACAGGCTATACGTGTTTGTCTATTTGTGCGTCTTACAGTACAGTATCTATGTGTAACAGGCTAAACGTGTTTGTCTATTTGTGCGTCTTACAGTACAGTATCTATGTGTAACAGGCTATACGTGTTTGTCTATTTGTGCATCTTACAGTACAGAGTCAAAGATAGGTTCCCAAAGGGAACCAAAAAGGGGTGCGCTAAATAATTGCAATCAAGTCTGTGCACAAACCGTCAACGATCGGGTGTGGACGGGTAATACAGGAAGGCTCAGATGAGTAGCACAAGAACTGTAGAGGCAGCTCCTCTGGTCCTCGGTGAGAAGATTCTGTGAAATTAGAAGTGAAAAAGAGGGCGCCACATAGCATAATAAAGTTTGATCAGGAGCAGGTAGAACAATTTCAAAAGGCTTACTGAAAGAATGTGCACCGTTCTGTGACCGGTGCTCTCTGGCAGACTAACACTCTCAGTGGTTAGCACACTGGTGGATCTGTGATACCGCTGCACCTGAACGATGACAGGTGGGTCTCTGTGTAGCCCTGGTGAAGGGAGATGAACTTCTTATTTTAGCAGTATTTACAACGCTTTTTTTATATTTAAACGAATAAACTGTAAATGATTTCCAATTTAACAAAATAGACCTTATAAGTCCCAGCGATGTTACTTTTCATTTTGTATTTCTTCTGGCGCCGTGGGATCTCAGTTTACAATTTACAGATTTCTGCCACTATTCATTAGTTTTATTAATTACTTTACTATTTCTTTGTTTTTCTTTCAAACACATACTTTTTGGGTTTATTAATCAGAATGTGAACTCAAACATTCAGGACTAATTTGAAAATGGTCTCTGTTACTTTTGTTATTGTTCTATCACTACTTCTGCAGAGATACACACTTGCATTTGATCAATGGGGCAGTTCACAGGTGAACATCATACACAGTGTTAATAAGCCTCTCAGGTTAAACCAAGCCACCATTGGTCTGTTTTAAGTATTATGACAACTTCTGTTTTTATAACACACCTGTATTTAAGGTCTTCAATTTGTATGAATTGTATCCATTTGTTCATGCCTGATGAAACGACCAGTTTACGGTCGAGAAACGCGTAGCGGTGCTTTTATGGATTAAAGATTGTTTTTATTTCACGGAAGTTGTCCTTTGTTTTATCTTTCCTTGGAAGGGCTAGCAAATTTGATACATACTGCAGCCCTGAAACACCACTTTCCACAGAAGTTCATCTCCCTTCACCAGGGCTACACAGAGACCCACCTGTCATCGTTCAGGTGCAGCGGTATCACAGATCCACCAGTGTGCTAACCACTGAGAGTGTTAGTCTGCCAGAGAGCACCGGTCACAGAACGGTGCACATTCTTTTGGTAAGCCTTTTGAAATTGTTCTACCTGCTCCTGATCAAACTTTATTACGCTATGTGGCGCCCTCTTTTTCACTTCTAATCTTACAGTACAGTATCTATGTGTAACAGGCTATACGTGTTTGTTTAGTTGTGCGTCTTACAGTACAGTATTTATCTGTAACAGGCTATATGTGTTTTTTTTATTTGCGTGGCTTACTGTGCAATAACAACTATCTATGTGTAACAGGCTATACGTGTTTGTCTATTTGTGTGACTTAAAGTACAGTATGTATGTGTAACAGGCTATACATGTTTGTCTATTTGTGGGTCTTACAGTACAGTATCTATGTGTAACAGGCTATACGTGTTGGTCTATTTGTGCATCTTACAGTACAGTATCTATGTGTAACAGGCTATACGTGTTTGTTTAGTTGTGCGTCTTACAGTACAGTATTTATCTGTAACAGGCTATATGTGTTTTTTTTTATTTGCGTGGCTTACTGTGCAATAACAACTATCTATGTGTAACAGGCTATACGTGTTTGTCTATTTGTGCAACTTACAGTACAGTATTTATCTGTAACAGGCTTTACGTGTTTGTCTACTTGTGGGTCTTACAGTACAGTATGTATGTGTAACAGGCTATACGTGTTTGTCTATTTGTGCGTCTTACAGTACAGTATTTATCTGTAACAGGCTTTACGTCTTTGTCTATTTGTGGGTCTTACAGTACAGTATGTATGTGTAACAGGCTATACGTGTTTGTCTATTTGTGCGTCTTACAGTAGAGTATTTATCTGTAACAGGCTTTACGTGTTTGTCTATTTGTGGGTCTTACAGTACAGTATTTATCTGTAACAGGCTTTACGTCTTTGTCTATTTGTGGGTCTTACAGTACAGTATGTATGTGTAACAGGCTATACGTGTTTGTCTATTTGTGCGTCTTACAGTACAGTATGTATGTGTAACAGGCTATATGTGTTTGTCTATTTGTGCGTCTTACAGTACAGTATGTATCTGTAACAGGTTATACGTGTTTGTCTATTTGTGTGACTTAAAGTACAGTATGTATGTGTAACAGGTTATACGTGTTTGTCTATTTGTGCGTCTTACAGTACAGTATGTATCTGTAACAGGCTATACGTGTTTGTCTATTTGTGTGACTTAAAGTACAGTATGTATGTGTAACAGGCTATACGTGTTTGTCTATTTGTGCGTCTTACAGTACAGTATCTATGTGTAACAGGCTATACGTGTTTGTCTATTTGTGCGACTTAAAGTACAGTATGTATGTGTAACAGGCTTTACGTGTTTGTCTATTTGTGGGTCTTACAGTACAGTATGTATGTGTAAAAGGCTATACGTGTTTGTCTATTTGTGCGACTTAAAGTACAGTATCTATGTGTAACAGGCTATACGTGTTTGTCTATTTGTGTGACTTAAAGTACAGTATGTATGTTTAACAGGCTTTACGTGTTTGTCTATTTGTGGGTCTTACAGTAGAGTATGTATGTGTAACAGGCTATACGTGTTTGTATATTTGTGGGTCTTACAGTACAGTATCTATGTGTAACAGGCTATATGTGTTTGTCTATTTGTGCGTCTTACAGTACAGTAGGGATCTGTAACAGGTTATACGTGTTTGTCTATTTGTGTGACTTAAAGTACAGTATGTATGTGTAACAGGTTATACGTGTTTGTCTATTTGTGCGTCTTACAGTACAGTATGTATCTGTAACAGGCTATACGTGTTTGTCTATTTGTGTGACTTAAAGTACAGTATGTATGTGTAACAGGCTATAAGTGTTTGTCTATTTGTGCGTCTTACAGTACAGTATCTATGTGTAACAGGCTATACGTGTTTGTCTATTTGTGCAACTTAAAGTACAGTATGTATGTGTAACAGGCTTTACGTGTTTGTCTATTTGTGGGTCTTACAGTACAGTATGTATGTGTAACAGGCTATACGTGTTTGTCTATTTGTGCGACTTAAAGTACAGTATCTATGTGTAACAGGCTATACGTGTTTGTCTATTTGTGTGACTTAAAGTACAGTATGTATGTTTAACAGGCTTTACGTGTTTGTCTATTTGTGGGTCTTACAGTAGAGTATGTATGTGTAACAGGCTATACGTGTTTGTATATTTGTGGGTCTTACAGTACAGTATCAATGTGTAACAGGCTATATGTGTTTGTCTATTTGTGCGTCTTACAGTACAGTAGGGATCTGTAACAGGCTTTACGTGTTTGTCTATTTGTGGGTCTTACAGTACAGTATTTATCTGTAACAGGCTTTACGTCTTTGTCTATTTGTGGGTCTTACAGTACAGTATGTATGTGTAACAGGCTATACGTGTTTGTCTATTTGTGCGTCTTACAGCAGAGTATTTATCTGTAACAGGCTTTACATGTTTTGTCTATTTGTGGGTCTTACAGTACAGTATGTATGTGTAACAGGCTATACGTGTTTGTCTATTTGTGGGTCTTACAGTACAGTATGTATGTGTAACAGGCTATACGTGTTTGTCTATTTGTGCGTCTTACAGTACAGTATGTATGGGTAACAGGCTATATGTGTTTGTCTATTTGTGCGTCTTACAGTACAGTATGTATCTGTAACAGGCTATACGTTTTTGTCTATTTGTGCGTCTTACAGTACAGTATGTATGTGTAACAGGCTATAAGTGTTTGTCTATTTGTGCGTCTTACAGTACAGTATCTATGTGTAACAGGCTATACGTGTTTGTCTATTTGTGCGTCTTACAGTACAGTATTTATCTGTAACAGGCTATATGTGTTTTTTTTTATTTGCGTGGCTTACTGTGCAATAACAACTATCTATGTGTAACAGGCTTTACGTGTTTGTCTATTTGTGCGACTTAAAGTACAGTATCTATGTGTAACAGGCTATACGTGTTTGTCTATTTGTGTGACTTAAAGTACAGTATGTATGTTTAACAGGCTTTACGTGTTTGTCTATTTGTGGGTCTTACAGTACAGTATGTATGTGTAACAGGCTATACGTGTTTGTATATTTGTGGGTCTTACAGTACAGTATCTATGTGTAACAGGCTATATGTGTTTGTCTATTTGTGCGTCTTACAGTACAGTAGGTATCTGTAACAGGCTATACATGTTTGTCTATTTGTGCGTCTTACAGTACAGTATTTATCTGTAACAGGCTTTACGTGTTTGTCTATTTGTGGGTCTTACAGTACAGTATGTATGTGTTACAGGCTATATGTGTTTGTCTATATGTGCGTCTTACAGTAGAGTATCTATGTGTAACAGGCTTTACGTGTTTATCTATTTGTGTGACTTAAAGTACAGTATGTATGTGTAACAGGCTATACGTATTTGTCTATTTGTGCGTCTTACAGTACAGTATCTATGTGTAACAGGCTATACGTGTTTGTCTATTTGTGCGTTTTACAGTACAGTAATGGATGATCCGTGGACTGGATACACCTTACAAGAGAAAACACAATTTATGCTTACCTGATAAATTTATTTCTCTTGTGGTGTATCCAGTCCATGGCCCGCCCTGTCATTTTAAGGCAGGTAATTTTTAAATTTAAACTACAGTAACCACTACACCCTATGGTTCCTCCTTTCTCGGCTTGTTTTCGGTCGAATGACTGGCTATGACAGTTAGGGGAGGAGCTATATTACAGCTCTGCTGTGGGTGTCCTCTTGCAACTTCCTGTTGGTAATGAGAATATCCCACAAGTAATGGATGATCCATGGACTGGATACACTACAAGAGAAATAAATTTATCAGGTAAGCATAAATTGTGTTTTGTGCGACTTACATTACAGTATCTATGTGTAACAGGCTATATGTGTTTGTCTATTTGTGTGCCTTACAGTACAGTAGTTATCTGTAACAGGCTATACGTGTTTGTCTATTTGTGCGACTTACATTACAGTATCTATGTGTAACAGGCTATATGTGTTTGTCTATTTTTGTGCCTTACAGTACAGTAGTTATCTGTAACAGGCTATACGTGTTTGTCTATTTGTGCGACTTACATTACAGTATCTATGTGTAACAGGCTATATGTGTTTGTCTATTTGTGCGTCTTACAGTACAGTATGTATGTGTAACAGGCTATACATGTTTGTCTATTTGTGCGTCTTACAGTACAGTATCTATGTGTAACAGGCTATACGTGTTTGTCTATTTGTGCGACTTACATTACAGTATCTATGTGTAACAGGCTATATGTGTTTGTCTATTTGTGCGTCTTACAGTACAGTATGTATGTGTAACAGGCTATACGTGTTTGTCTATTTGTGCGACTTAAAGTACAGTATCTATGTGTAACAGGCTATACGTGTTTGTCTATTTGTGTGACTTAAAGTACAGTATGTATGTTTAACAGGCTTTACGTGTTTGTCTATTTGTGGGTCTTACAGTACAGTATGTATGTGTAACAGGCTATACGTGTTTGTATATTTGTGGGTCTTACAGTACAGTATCTATGTGTAACAGGCTATATGTGTTTGTCTATTTGTGTGTCTTACAGTACAGTATCTATGTGTAACAGGCTATACGTGTTTGTCTATTTGTGCGTCTTACAGTACAGTATTTATCTGTAACAGGCTTTACGTGTTTGTCTATTTGTGGGTCTTACAGTACAGTATGTATGTGTTACAGGCTATATGTGTTTGTCTATATGTGCGTCTTACAGTAGAGTATCTATGTGTAACAGGCTTTACGTGTTTATCTATTTGTGTGACTTAAAGTACAGTATGTATGTGTAACAGGCTATACGTGTTTGTCTATTTGTGCGTCTTACAGTACAGTATCTATGTGTAACAGGCTATACGTGTTTGTCTATTTGTGCGTTTTACAGTACAGTATTTATCTGTAACAGGCTATACGTGTTTGTCTATTTGTGGGTCTTACAGTACAGTATGTATGTGTAACAGGCTATACGTGTTGGTCTATTTGTGCATCTTACAGTACAGTATCTATGTGTAACAGGCTATACGTGTTTGTTTAGTTGTGCGTCTTACAGTACAGTATTTATCTGTAACAGGCTATATGTGGTTTTTTTTATTTGCGTGGCTTACTGTGCAATAACAACTATCTATGTGTAACAGGCTATACGTGTTTGTCTATTTGTGCAACTTACAGTACAGTATTTATCTGTAACAGGCTTTACATGTTTGTCTATTTGTGGGTCTTACAGTACAGTATGTATGTGTAACAGGCTATACGTGCTTGTCTATTTGTGCGACTTAAAGTACAGTATCTATGTGTAACAGGCTATATGTGTTTGTCTATTTATGCGTCTTACAATAAAGTATCTATGTATAACAGGCTATACGTGTTTGTCTATTTGTGCGTCTTACAGTACAGTATTTATCTGTAACAGGCTATATGTGTTTTTTTTATTTACGTGGCTTACTGTGCAATAACAACTATCTATGTGTAACAGGCTATACGTTTTTGTCTATTTGTGCGTCTTACAGTACAGTATGTATGTGTAACAGGCTATAAGTGTTTGTCTATTTGTGCGTCTTACAGTACAGTATCTATGTGTAACAGGCTATACGTGTTTGTCTATTTGTGCGTCTTACAGTACAGTATTTATCTGTAACAGGCTATATGTGTTTTTTTTTATTTGCGTGGCTTACTGTGCAATAACAACTATCTATGTGTAACAGGCTTTACGTGTTTGTCTATTTGTGTGACTTAAAGTACAGTATCTATGTGTAACAGGCTATACGTGTTTGTCTATTTGTGTGACTTAAAGTACAGTATGTATGTTTAACAGGCTTTACGTGTTTGTCTATTTGTGGGTCTTACAGTACAGTATGTATGTGTAACAGGCTATACGTGTTTGTATATTTGTGGGTCTTACAGTACAGTATCTATGTGTAACAGGCTATATGTGTTTGTCTATTTGTGCGTCTTACAGTACAGTAGGTATCTGTAACAGGCTATACATGTTTGTCTATTTGTGCGTCTTACAGTACAGTATTTATCTGTAACAGGCTTTACGTGTTTGTCTATTTGTGGGTCTTACAATACAGTATGTATGTGTTACAGGCTATATGTGTTTGTCTATATGTGCGTCTTACAGTAGAGTATCTATGTGTAACAGGCTTTACGTGTTTATCTATTTGTGTGACTTAAAGTACAGTATGTATGTGTAACAGGCTATACGTGTTTGTCTATTTGTGCGTCTTACAGTACAGTATCTATGTGTAACAGGCTATACGTGTTTGTCTATTTGTGCGTTTTACAGTACAGTAATGGATGATCCGTGGACTGGATACACCTTACAAGAGAAAACACAATTTATGCTTACCTGATAAATTTATTTCTCTTGTGGTGTATCCAGTCCATGGCCCGCCCTGTCATTTTAAGGCAGGTAATTTTTAAATTTAAACTACAGTAACCACTACACCCTATGGTTCCTCCTTTCTCGGCTTGTTTTCGGTCGAATGACTGGCTATGACAGTTAGGGGAGGAGCTATATTACAGCTCTGCTGTGGGTGTCCTCTTGCAACTTCCTGTTGGTAATGAGAATATCCCACAAGTAATGGATGATCCATGGACTGGATACACCACAAGAGAAATAAATTTATCAGGTAAGCATAAATTGTGTTTTGTGCGACTTACATTACAGTATCTATGTGTAACAGGCTATATGTGTTTGTCTATTTGTGTGCCTTACAGTACAGTAGTTATCTGTAACAGGCTATACGTGTTTGTCTATTTGTGCGACTTACATTACAGTATCTATGTGTAACAGGCTATATGTGTTTGTCTATTTTTGTGCCTTACAGTACAGTAGCTATCTGTAACAGGCTATACGTGTTTGTCTATTTGTGCGACTTACATTACAGTATCTATGTGTAACAGGCTATATGTGTTTGTCTATTTGTGCGTCTTACAGTACAGTATGTATGTGTAACAGGCTATACATGTTTGTCTATTTGTGCGTCTTACAGTACAGTATCTATGTGTAACAGGCTATACGTGTTTGTCTATTTGTGCGACTTACATTACAGTATCTATGTGTAACAGGCTATATGTGTTTGTCTATTTGTGCGTCTTACAGTACAGTATGTATGTGTAACAGGCTATACGTGTTTGTCTATTTGTGCGACTTAAAGTACAGTATCTATGTGTAACAGGCTTTACGTGTTTGTCTATTTGTGGGTCTTACAGTACAGTATGTATGTGTAACAGGCTATACGTGTTTGTATATTTGTGGGTCTTACAGTACAGTATCTATGTGTAACAGGCTATATGTGTTTGTCTATTTGTGTGTCTTACAGTACAGTATCTATGTGTAACAGGCTATACGTGTTTGTCTGTTTGTGCGTCTTACAGTACAGTATTTATCTGTAACAGGCTTTACGTGTTTGTCTATTTGTGGGTCTTACAGTACAGTATGTATGTGTTACAGGCTATATGTGTTTGTCTATATGTGCGTCTTACAGTAGAGTATCTATGTGTAACAGGCTTTACGTGTTTATCTATTTGTGTGACTTAAAGTACAGTATCTATGTGTAACAGGCTATACGTGTTTGTCTATTTGTGCGTTTTACAGTACAGTATTTATCTGTAACAGGCTATACGTGTTTGTCTATTTGTGGGTCTTACAGTACAGTATGTATGTGTAACAGGCTATACGTGTTGGTCTATTTGTGCATCTTACAGTACAGTATCTATGTGTAACAGGCTATACGTGTTTGTTTAGTTGTGCGTCTTACAGTACAGTATTTATCTGTAACAGGCTATATGTGGTTTTTTTTATTTGCGTGGCTTACTGTGCAATAACAACTATCTATGTGTAACAGGCTATACGTGTTTGTCTATTTGTGCAACTTACAGTACAGTATTTATCTGTAACAGGCTTTACATGTTTGTCTATTTGTGGGTCTTACAGTACAGTATGTATGTGTAACAGGCTATACGTGCTTGTCTATTTGTGCGACTTAAAGTACAGTATCTATGTGTAACAGGCTATATGTGTTTGTCTATTTATGCGTCTTACAATAAAGTATCTATGTATAACAGGCTATACGTGTTTGTCTATTTGTGCGTCTTACAGTACAGTATTTATCTGTAACAGGCTATATGTGTTTTTTTTATTTACGTGGCTTACTGTGCAATAACAACTATCTATGTGTAACAGGCTATACGTGTTTGTCTATTTGTGCGACTTACATTACAGTATCTATGTGTAACAGGCTATATGTGTTTGTCTATTTGTGCGTCTTACAGTACAGTATGTATCTGTAACAGGTTATACGTGTTTGTCTATTTGTGCGTCTTACAGTACAGTATCTATGTGTAACAGGCTATACGTGTTTGTCTATTTCTCTTGTAAGGTGTATCCAGTCCACGGATCATCCATTACTTGTGGGATATTCTCATTACCAACAGGAAGTTGCAAGAGGACACCCACAGCAGAGCTGTAATATAGCTCCTCCCCTAACTGTCATAGCCAGTCATTCTCTTGCAACTCTCAACAAGCTAGGATGTTGTAGGAGAGAGTGGTTAAATATAGTTAGTTTATTTTCTTCAATCAAAAGTTTGTTATTTTTAAATAGTACCAGAGTTGTGCTATTTTATCTCAGGCAGTAAATAGAAGAAGAATCTGCCTGAGGTTTCTATGATCTTAGCAGGTTGTAACTAAGATCCATTGCTATTCTCACATATGTCTTCAGCAATATGTAGAACAGCTGCCAGGCAAAATACTGTGCTCGTGTCGACCGTGGAAATCTGCCCAATTCCACTATAACAATATGCAACATGGGAATGTCCACAGCACAATTTGCTTAAAAAGTATCTTTATTGACAAAAGATAGAGCGACGTTTCGTGACTACTGTCACTTAATCATGCTATACATACAATACTCAGAGGTGGTTCTTTTAAACAGTTATCTTGGCGCCAATACATTTTACTCTTGAGCGCCACCTGCTGCACAAAATATCTTACTCTTCAAACTTTCAAAATTTATACAATTTGCAACAAGATACTTTTTGTTAGAGATACATAGTTTAAACATTTTTACAGCAGACATACTATCCTACAACATTTAAAGCAGTGATAACTAACCCTGATGACAGTACTACATATCTACATACCATTATAAATCAAATTTAATTAAACCTATTCTTCACCAAAAGACTGACCAATCAAAGTCCCTATTCATACCATGTGGTACTAATGATCCCAATCTATGAATCCAATGCATTTCTTTTTGTTTCAATATTTTCTCACGGTCACCACCCATTCTCTGCGGACCCACATAGTCTATAACCTGCCATCGGAGCTGACTGATACTGTGTCCTTTCTCTAGGAAATGATTGGATACAGGTGCCTCCCTGTTCCCACATCTAATATTGGAGCGGTGCTGGCTAAGTCTATCTTTCACTTTTCTTACCGTCTCTCCAATATAGATGAGGGAACACGGACACTTAATTAAATAAATTGCATATGTGGTGTCACAAGTGAAGAAATTCCTAATAGTGTACCTTTTACCACTCCTAGGGTGAACAAACTCTTTGCCCCTTATTACTGAATTACAACTAATGCATCCTAAACAAGGATAACATCCTATATTCTTCTTAGTTAAATGACTCTGCTGTAACTGCTTAGCTGGTCCTATGTCAGACTTCATAAAGTAGTCCCTCAAATTCTTTACCCTTTTATAGGCCATAATTGGTCTCTCTTTAAATTCAACAATGTCATTATTACACCTCTGTAAAATAGGCCAATGTTTATTAATGATTCTAGCTATTTGCCTCCCATGGGCACTAAACTGTGATGTAAAAATCATTCTCTTGTTCTTCTCCTTATGATCTTTATTAGTGGTAAGGTTATTGCTGCATTTATCTAATACATGTTGGGGGTAACCTCTATTGCGGAATTTTTCTTGCATTTCTTTAATTCTTTTATTTAGATTATCTGTCTCTGACACGATACGGTGGACTCTCATCAACTGACTCTTAGGTAAGGATTCTACCAAATGACGTGGATGGAAACTATTGAATTCTAGCAATGTATTCCTATCTGTTTCCTTTGAATATAAATCAAATTCCAATTTAGGACCTTTCTTATACACTCTAGTGTTTTGGACACTAGAGTGTATAAGAAAGGTCCTAAATTGGAATTTGATTTATATTCAAAAGAAACAGATAGGAATACATTGCTAGAATTCAATAGTTTCCATCCACGTCATTTGGTAGAATCCTTACCTAAGAGTCAGTTGATGAGAGCCCACCGTATCGTGTCAGAGACAGATAATCTAAATAAAAGGATTAAAGAAATGCAAGAAAAATTCCGCAATAGAGGTTACCCCCAACATGTATTAGATAAATGCAGCAATAACCTTACCACTAATAAAGATCATAAGGAGAAGAACAAGAGAATGATTTTTACATCACAGTTTAGTGCCCATGGGAGGCAAATAGCTAGAATCATTAATAAACATTGGCCTATTTTACAGAGGTGTAATAATGACATTGTTGAATTTAAAGAGAGACCAATTATGGCCTATAAAAGGGTAAAGAATTTGAGGGACTACTTTGTGAAGTCTGACATAGGACCAGCTAAGCAGTTACAGCAGAGTCATTTAACTAAGAAGAATATAGGATGTTATCCTTGTTTAGGATGCATTAGTTGTAATTCAGTAATAAGGGGCAAAGAGTTTGTTCACCCTAGGAGTGGTAAAAGGTACACTATTAGGAATTTCTTCACTTGTGACACCACATATGCAATTTATTTAATTAAGTGTCCGTGTTCCCTCATCTATATTGGAGAGACGGTAAGAAAAGTGAAAGATAGGCTTAGCCAGCACCGCTCCAATATTAGATGTGGGAACAGGGAGGCACCTGTATCCAATCATTTCCTAGAGAAAGGACACAGTATCAGTCAGCTCCGATGGCAGGTTATAGACTATGTGGGTCCACAGAGAATGGGTGGTGACCGTGAGAAAATATTGAAACAAAAAGAAATGCATTGGATTCATAGATTGGGATCATTAGTACCACATGGTATGAATAGGGACTTTGATTGGTCAGTCTTTTGGTGAAGAATAGGTTTAATTAAATTTGATTTATAATGGTATGTAGATATGTAGTACTGTCATCAGGGTTAGTTATCACTGCTTTAAATGTTGTAGGATAGTATGTCTGCTGCAGTGATGTGCAGTCACTAGAGGCAGGTGAGGCAGTGCTTCACCTCTCGTATGGGCAAAAATATATATTTTTTTATTGGCTTTAAAAAAAAATTGTAATTTTTTTTCCCCAGCATTTTTTTTTATCACAGCTATATGTTGTGCAATGGAGAGGCACAAGCAGGTCTGCCCACCATTACACAACATGCTGCGCCACCTACTGGATGCAAGTGGTTAAGATCATTGCATGGCCCATTAACTGCTTATTTGAGGCAGTCCTATTTGGGCTGAACCAATCCAGCGAGAGGCATTAGTAAGTGGAACTTAGGGTTGGGGCTGGATGTTAAATCATATAAAACAAAACAAAAATGGAAAAAAACAACTTTCATATATTTTGTTGCTGTCCTGTGAACCTGCTAGCTTTGCTAAAGTGAAAAAGAGAGTTCTGTTCTTCCCCTCTAAGTGCAGTGGAATGTGCCACTGTCACTTCCTGAATCCTTACAGAGCAGGAAAAGAGGCACAGAGAGCAGTGTTTCAGCCACATCTTATTAAAGTAAGATTTTACTGAAAGGGATTCTGATAGTGAAAATTATAATTTAATGAATGTGGTTTAGTGTTTGTTTACTCTTTTACAGCAGGGTCGTTTCTGTATTTTGTTTACTCAAACTTTACACCCACTAACTTAGCAGCTTGCCTCTGTACTTCACACTAAATTATAGACTCATTTTCTGAACTCTCTGTAGCTCTGCTGTTTTATTACTTTAAAATGCAGTGGCCCCCCCCCTTGCATGTGTGTGTCTCTCTCTATCTATCCATCTCTCTCCTTATGTGTTGTTCTCCCCCATGGTCTCTTTCTCTCTCTGTCTCTCTTCCTCCCCCTCTGACTCTCATCCCTTATGTAATTAAATAATCTATAAGCATAATTTGCAGCATTAAAGTAAAAAGTATGTTCTAAACATATTTTAATGGGCATGGATTTCTAGATCTCATAATCAGAGCAAGCATTGTGTTATCTGGCAAGAGTTTCTGTTACAATCCTTTTAGACTAAAATCAGATGTTTACTAAGTTGACCAGTTTTCCAAGACACCATTTAAAGGGACATGAAACCCATATGAAACCCATATGCAAATTTAAATAACTTTACAATTTACATCTAATATCTAATTTTCTTCATTCTTTTGATGTCCTTTGTTGAAAATCATATCTAAATATGCTCAGTAGCTGCTGATTGGTGGCTGCACATAGATACCTCATGTGATTGGCTCACCCATGTGCATTGCTATTTCTTCAACAAAGGATATGCAAAGAATGAAGGCGTATCATGCCACTGCCTCACCAGCCTCTGACATCACTGCACGTCACTGGTCTGCTGTAAAAATGTTTAAACTATGTATCTCTAACAAAAAGTATCTTGTTGCAAATTGTATAAATTTTGAAAGTTTGAAGAGTAAGATATTTTGTGCAGCAGGTGGCGCTCAAGAGTAAAATGTATTGGCGCCAAGATAACTGTTTAAAAGAACCACCTCTGAGTATTGTATGTATAGCATGATTAAGTGACAGTAGTCACGAAACGTCGCTCTATCTTTTGTCAATAAAGATACTTTTTAAGCAAATTGTGCTGTGGACATTCCCATGTTGCTCACATATGTCTGAGGGGATTACACAGATGAGGTAACTTCAGCGAGAGAATGGCGTGCAGTTTATTCTGCTATCAGGTATGTGCAGTTATAATTTTTTTCTAGAGATGGAAAACACTAGAAAATGCTGCTGATACCGGATTAATGTAAGTTAAGCCTGAATACAGTGATTTAATAACGACTGGTATCATGCTTACTCCCAGGGGTAATACCCTTATGATATTGCAATATAAACGTTTGCTGGCATGTTTAATCGTTTTTATATATGCATTGGTGATAAAACTTTATTGGGGCCTAGTTTTTTCCACATGGCTGGCTTAAATTTTGACTAGAAACAGTTTTACTGAGACTTTCCACTGTTATAGTATAAAAGTTACAGTTGGTGCAGTTAAAATTACAAACTGTGACATCCAGCTTCCCTCAGGAGTACCCTGTATGCTATAGGACATCTCTAAAGGGCTCAAAGGCTTTCCAAAGTCGTTTATTGGGGAAGGTAGGACCCCAGCTTGCTGTGGCAGTTGGTTGTGGCTGTTTAAAAAAAAAAAAAAAAAAAAAAATCTATTTCGTTTTTTTGATCTGTTTTTTGAACTAAGGGGTTAATCATCCATTTGCAAGTGGATGCAATGCTCTGCTAGCCTATTACATACACTGTAAAAATTTCGTTTGATTTACTGCATTTTTTCACTGTTTTTCAAATTCTGACAAAATTTGTTTCTCTTAAAGGCACAGTACCGTTTTTTATATTTGCTTGTTAACTTGATTTAAAGTGTTTTCCAAGCTTGCTAGTCTCATTGCTAGTCTGTATAAACATGTCTGACATAGAAGAAACTCCTTGTTCATTATGTTTAAAAGCCATGGTGGAACCCCTTCTTAGAATGTGTACCAAATGTACTGATTTCATTTTATGCAATAAAGATCATATTCTGTTTTTAAAAAAATTATCACCAGAGGAATCTGACGAGGGGAAAGTTATGCCGACTAACTCTCCACACGTGTCAGACCCTTTGACTCCCGCCCAAGGGACTCACGCTCAAATGGCGCCAAGTACATCTAGGGCGCCCATAGCGTTTACTTTACAAGACATGGCGGCAGTCATGGATAATACACTGTCAGCGGTATTAGCCAGACTACCTGAACTTAGAGGTTAGCGAGATAGCTCTGGGGTGAGACAAAATGCAGAGCATACTGACGCTTTAAGAACCATGTCTGATGCTGCCTCACAATATGCAGAAGCTGAGGAAGGAGAGCTTCAGTCAGTGGGTGATGTTAATGACTCAGGAAAGATACCTGATTCTAATATTTCTACATTTAAATTTAAGCTTGAACACCTCCGCGTGTTACTTAGGGAGGTTTTAGCTTCTCTGAATGACTGTGATAGCATTGCAGTGCCAGATAAATTTTGTAGACTGGATAAATGCTTTGCAGTGCCGGTGTGTACTGATGTTTTTCCAATACCTAAAAGGTTTACAGAAATTATTAATAAGGAATGGGATAGACCAGGTGTGCCGTTCTCTTCCCCTCCTATTTTTAGAAAAATGTTTTCCAATAGACGCCACCACACGGGACTTATGGCAGACAGTCCCTAAGGTGGAGGGAGCAGTTTCTACTCTAGCAAAGCGTACTACTATCCCTGTCGAGGACAGTTGTGCTTTTTTAGAGCCAATGGATAAAAAATTAGAAGGTTACCTTAAGAAAATATTTATTCAACAAGGTTTTATCCTACAGCCCATTGCATGCATTGCCCCTGTCACTGCTGCTGCGGCGTACTGGTTTGAGTCTCTGGAAGAGGCTTTACAGGTAGAGACTCCATTGGATGACATACTTGGCAAACTTAAGCTAGCCAATTATTTTATTTCTGATGCCATTGTTCATTTGAATAAACTAACGGCTAAGAATTCTGGTTTTGCTATACAGGCGCGCAGAGCGCTATGGCTTAAATCATGGTCAGCTGACGTGACTTTAAAATCTAAGCTACTTAACATTCCCTTCAAGGGGCAGACCCTATTCGGGCCTGGTTTGAAGGAGATTATTGCTGATATCACGGGAGGAAAAGGTTGTGCCCTTCCTCAGGACAGGTCCAAATCTAGGGCCAAACAGTCTAATTTTCATGCCTTTCGAAACTTTAAGGCAGGTGCGGCATCAACTTCCTCTAATAATAAACAAGAGGGAACTTTTGCTCAATCCAAGACGGTCTGGAGATCAAACCAGACCTGGAAAAAAGGTAAGCAGGTCAAAAAGCCTGCTGCTGCCTCTAAGACAGCATGAAGGAACGACCCCCTATCCGGTAACGGATCTAGTAGGGGGCAGACTTTCACTCTTCGCCCAGGCGTGGGCAAGAGATGTTCAGGATCCCTGGGCGTTGGAAATTATATCCCAGGGATATCTTCTGGACTTCAAAGCTTCCCCCCCAAAAGGGAGATTTCACCTTTCACAATTATCTGCAAACCAGATATAGAGTGAGGCATTCTTACACTCTGTACGAGACCTCCTAGTTATGGGAGTGATCCATCCAGTTCCAAAGGAGGAACAGGGTTTTTACTCAAATCTGTTTGTGGTTCCCAAAAAAGAGGGAACCTTCAGACCGATTTTGGATCTAAAGATCTTAAACAAATTCCTCAAAGTTCCGTCGTTCAAGATGGAAACTATTCGTACCATCCTACCACTGATCCAGGAGGGTCAATATATGACTACAGTGGATCTAAAGGATGCTTATCTTCACTTTCCGATACACAAAGATCATCATTGGTTTCTCAGGTTTGCCTTTCAAGACAGGCATTACCAGTTGTAGCTCTTCCCTTTGGATTAGCTACAGCCCCAAGAATCTTTACAAAGGTTCGAGGGTCGCTTTTGGCGGTCCTAAGGCCGCGGGGCATAGCAGTAGCCCCTTATTTAGACGACATCCTGATACAGGCGTCAAACTTCCAAATTGCCAAGTCTCATACGGACGTAGTACTGGCATTTCTGAGGTCGCATGGGTGGAAAGTGAACGAGGAAAAGTGTTCTCTATCCCCACTCACAAGAGTTTCCTTTCTAGGGACTCTGATAGATTCTGTAGAAATTAAAATTTACCTTGACGGAGTCCAGGTTATCAAAGCTTCTAAATTCCTGTCGGGTTCTTCATTCAATTCCGCGCCCTTTGGTGGCTCAGTGTATGGAAGTAATCGGCTTAATGGTAGCGGCAATGGACATAGTGCCGTTTGCACGCTTACATCTCAGACCGCTGCAACTATGCAGGCTCAGTCAGTGGAGCGGGGATTACACAGATTTGGCCCCTCAACTGAATCTGGACCAAGAGACCAGGGATCCTCTTCCCTGGTGGCTATCTCAGGTCCATCTGTCCAAAGGTATGACCTTCGCAGGCCAGATTGGACTATTGTAACAACAAATGCCAGCCTTCTAGGTTGGGGTGCAGTCTGGAACTCCCTGAAGGCTCAGGGATCGTGGACTCAGGAGGAGTCTCTCCTTCCAATAAATATTCTGGAACTAAGAGCGATATTCAAGGCTCTTCAGGTTTGGCCTCAGTTAGCAACTCTGAGGTACATCAGATTTCAGTCGGTCAACATCACGACTGTAGCTTACATCAACCATCTAGGGGGAACAAGAAGTTCCCTAGAGATGTTAGAAGTTTCAAAAATAATTCACTGGGCAGAGATTCACTCTTGCCACCTATCAGCTATCCATATCCCAGGTGTAGAGCACTGGGAGGCGGATTTTCTAAGTCGTCAGACTTTTCATCCGGGAGAGTGGGAACTCCATCCGGAGGTATTTGCACAACTGATTCTCTGTTGGGGCAAACCAGAACTGGATCTCATGGCGTCTCGCCAGAACGCCAAGCTTCCGTGTTACGGATCCAGGTCCAGGGATCCCAAGGCGACACTGATAGATACTCTAGCAGCGCCCTGGTCTTTCAACCTGGCTTATGTGTTTCCACCGTTTCCTCTGCTCCATCGACTGATTGCCAAGATCAAGCAGGAGAGAGCATCGGTGATTCTGATAGCACCTGCGTGGCCACGCAGGACCTGGTATGCAGATCTAGTGGACATGTCATCCTTTCCACCATGGTCTCTGCCTCTGAGACAGGACCTTCTACTTCAGGGTCCTTTCAACCATCCAAATCTAATTTCTCTGAGGCTGACTGCCTGGAGATTGAATGCTTGATTTTATCAAAGCGTGGCTTCTCCGAGTCAGTTATTGATACCTTAATACAGGCACGAAAGCCTGTCACCAGGAAAATTTTCCATAAGGTATGGCGTAGATATCTTTATTGGTGTGAATCCAAGGGTTACTCATGGAGTAAGGTCAGGATTCCTAGGATTTTATCTTTTCTCCAAGAAGGTTTGGAAAAAGGATTGTCAGCTAGTTTCTTAAAGGGACAGATTTTTGCTCTGTCTATTCTTTTGCACTAGCGTCTGGCAGATGTTCCAGACGTTCAGGCATTTTGTCAGGCTTTAGTTTGAATCAAGCCTGTGTTTAAACCTGTTGCTCCACCATGGAGCTTAAACTTGGTTCTTAAGGTTCTTCAAGGAGTTCCGTTTGAACCTCTTCATTCCATAGATATCAAACTTTTATCTTGGAAAGTTCTTTTTTTTTTTTTTTTTTGGTAGCTATTTCCTCGGCTCGTAGAGTCTCTGAGCTATCTGCCTTACAATGTGATTCTCCTTATCTGATTTTTCATACGGATAAGGTAGTCCTGCGTACCAAACCTGGGTTCTTACCTAAGGTGGTATCTAACAAGAATATCAATCAAGAGATTGTGGTTCCATCCTTGTGTTACACAATCTGGACGTGGTCTGTGCTTTAAAGTTTTACTTACAAGCTACTAAAGATTTTCGTCAAACATCTGCTTTGTTTGTTGTCTACTCTGGACAGAGGTGAGGTTAAAAGGCTTTGGCAACCTCTTTTTCTTTTTGGCTAAGAAGCTTAATCCGCTTAGCCTATGAGACTGCTGGACAGCAGCCTCCTGAAAGGATTACAGCTCATTCCACTAGAGCTGTGGCTTCCACTTGGGCCTTTAAAAATGAGGCTTCTGTTGAACAGATTTGCAAGGCGGTGACTTGGTCTTCGCTTCATACTTTTTCAAAATTTTACAAATTTGATACTTTTGCTTCTTCGGAAGCTATATTTGGGAGAAAGGTTTTACAGGCAGTGGTTCCTTCCATTTAAGTTCCTGCCTTGTCCCTCCCTTCATCCGTGTACTTTAGCTTTGGTATTGGTATCCCACAAGTAATGGATGATCCGTGGACTGGATACACCTTACAAGAGAAAACACAATTTATGCTTACCAGATAAATTTATTTCTCTTGTGGTGTATCCAGTCCATGGCCCGCCCTGTCATTTTAAGGCAGGTAATTTTTAAATTTAAACTACAGTAACCACTACACCCTATGGTTCCTCCTTTCTCGGCTTGTTTTCGGTCGAATGACTGGCTATGACAGTTAGGGGAGGAGCTATATTACAGCTCTGCTGTGGGTGACCTCTTGCAACTTCCTGTTGGTAATGAGAATATCCCACAAGTAATGGATGATCCATGGACTGGATACACCACAAGAGAAATAAATTTATCAGGTAAGCATAAATTGTGTTTTGTGCGACTTACATTACAGTATCTATGTGTAACAGGCTATATGTGTTTGTCTATTTGTGTGCCTTACAGTACAGTAGTTATCTGTAACAGGCTATACGTGTTTGTCTATTTGTGCGACTTACATTACAGTATCTATGTGTAACAGGCTATATGTGTTTGTCTATTTGTGCGTCTTACAGTACAGTATGTATGTGTAACAGGCTATACATGTTTGTCTATTTGTGCGTCTTACAGTACAGTATCTATGTGTAACAGGCTATACGTGTTTGTCTATTTGTGCGACTTACATTACAGTATCTATGTGTAACAGGCTATATGTGTTTGTCTATTTGTGCATCTTACAGTACAGTATGTATGTGTAACAGGCTATACGTGTTTGTCTATTTGTGCGACTTACATTACAGTATCTATGTGTAACAGGCTATATGTGTTTGTCTATTTGTGCGTCTTACAGTACAGTATGTATGTGTAACAGGCTATACGTGTTTGTCTATTTGTGCGACTTACAGTACAGTATCTATGTGTAACAGGCTATACGTGTTTGTCTATTTGTGCTACTTACATTACAGTATCTATGTGTAACAGGCTATACGTGTTTGTCTATTTGTGCGACTTACATTACAGTATCTATGTGTAACAGGCTATATGTGTTTGTTTATTTGTGTGCCTTACAGTACAGTAGTTATCTGTAACAGGCTATACGTGTTTGTCTATTTGTGCGACTTACATTACAGTATCTATGTGTAACAGGCTATAAGTGTTTGTCTATTTGTGTGCCTTACAGTACAGTAGTTATCTGTAACAGGCTATACGTGTTTGTCTATTTGTGCGACTTACATTACAGTATCTATGTGTAACAGGCTATAAGTGTTTGTCTATTTGTGCGCCTTACAGTACAGTATGTATGTGTAACAGGCTATACGTGTTTGTCAATTTGTGCGACTTACATTACAGTATCTATGTGTAACAGGCTATACGTGTTTGTCTATTTGTGCGACTTACATTACAGTATCTATGTGTAACAGGCTATATGTGTTTGTCTATTTGTGTGCCTTACAGTACAGTAGTTATCTGTAACAGGCTATACGTGTTTGTCTATTTGTGCGACTTAAAGTACAGTAGCTATGTGTAACAGGCTATACGTGTTTGTCTACTTGTGCGCCTTATAGTAGGGTATTTATGTGTAACAGGCTATGGGGCATATTTATCAAGCTCCGTATGGAGCTTGATGCCCCGTGTTTCTGGTGAGCCTTCAGGCTCCCCAGAAACACAAGTTATGAAGCAGCGGTCTAAAGACCGCCGCTCCATAACCTGTCCGCCTGCTCTGAGGCGGCGGACAGACATCACCGGAAATCAACCCGATCCAATACGATCGGGTTGATTGACACCCCCTCCTGCGGCCGATTGCAGGGGGTGGTAATTGCACCAGCAGTTCATAAGAACTGCTGGTGCAATGATAAATGCCGAGAGCATATTCTGTCGGAATTTATTGATGTGCAGCGGACATGATCCGCAATATTGGATCATGTCCGCTCGCACAATGTTAAATCGGCCCCTATATGTGTTTTTTTATTTGCGTGGCTTACTGTGCAATAACAACTATCTATCGGTAACGTACTTTGCGTTTGGTTGTATCTTTCTGTTTGTATGGCTTACTGTACAGTATGTATGTGTAACTTACTGTGTGTCTGTGTGGCTTACTGTACAGTATGTATGTGCAACTTACTGTGTGTGTCTGTGTTTGTGTGGCTTATTGTACAGTATGTATGTGTAACTTACTATGTGTGTCTGTGTTTGTGTGGCTTTTTTTTTTTTTTTTTTTTTTTTTTTTTAATATTTCTTTTTATTGTAACCAGCAACCAATACATAAACATTCAATACAACACATACGCCACACAGGGCTTAGTACAATTTAAGATGTACAGAAAAAAAAGAAAGCATTTTGGCATACATTGAAAAACAGACATAAAACAACAAAAATGTTCATCGCCAACATGAAGCACATTCACTGTCCTGCATGGTTTGCTGGAATTTTTTACCTTTTAGTAACTTAACACAAAAACTATAATAAACACTCTATTATAAAATTAAATAATAATTTTCTTTGATTATGAAAACCCATAATCACAAAACAAAAACAAAAACAAAAAAAAAAAATAAAAAATTTTTTTTTCCCCATATGAGGGGATCTCTCACTCGGGCCCCCCCGCGTCCGGGTCCGACTACCCCCTCCCTCCTCCCCTACAATTACATACTAGACTTATTTCTGGTAACCCTCATACATCCACTTCCCTTACAGTTGAAAGCCAACTTGTAGGAAACACATTGGATATAACCAGCTCGGCAAACGAGATGGAATTCAAAAAGGGGGCTAAGATCCGTCTTTGTATAGAAAGTGGATAGGATTTAATCACAGGTAGCCAGTCTAGCAAGAAGATTTTTATCTTTGCTTCTGTTGAAAAGATCGTATGATATGATTCATATAATATCTGGTATTGTATTTCCTTAAGAAATACTGAGAAACTAGGTGCCACATGGTCTTTCCAGCTCTTCAGGATTAAATGTCTTGTAATTAAAATAATAATATTCAGAATTTTAGCATGCCTTTTAGATCTATAATCAGGGCTTGTGAGAAAAAATATGTCCACCGCCGTATACTTATTGTAATCTTGATAATATTTGCTATACCAAAACCAAATCTTTAACCACAATTGCTGTATTTTCGGACACGACCAGAACAGATGTAGGATATCTGCTTTAGGAAGTGCACAACGAGAGCAAGCAAAGCTTTGTAGGGGGTAGAACCTAGACATTTTCTCCGGTGAGAGATAATAATTATTTATAAGTTTCATATGTGATTCTTTCCATGCTGTAGATACCAATACCTTATCTATAATCCCAAAACTCTGTTTTATCCTATTCTGTTCTAGATCTGGAAAATACCACTTCCAAGAGTTGTATAGATTATTTTCATGTAGATCCCCTTGCTTGGCCAACATAACGTCATAAATTAAAGAAATTGGTGTAAATCCTAACGCAAATCTACGTATGATATTCGTGATATCTGACCAATCCAATAAAGCTTTGCTATCCCACTTCTGTGTAAAAACAAAATGTTGCAATTGGAAATAAGCATATAAGTTTGAATTTGGAAGATTAAACTTCTGAAATAGTGCTTCCGAGGTCATTAATCTATCATGACCAAAAATTTGACATACATAAGAAATACCAAGCTCAGCCCACTTTCTAAAAACCCCTTGAGCAATACCTGGAAGAAATTCAGGATTTCCTATAATGGGAAGAAACTCTGAAAATGCTGGGGATACCTTCAAGTAGTTACATATCTTCTGCCATGCAATAACAATGTTTTTTATCGACCTTAATTTCAAAATATTAAGAGGTAGTTTCTTTAATGGGCAATGCAAAATAGCCTTAAGTGCGAAGGGGGTAACTAAAAATGTCTCTAAATCTAATGAAGTGAAACGATTTAATTCTGTGATCCATTCAAAGGCAATTTTAACCAAGGAGGCCCAATTATAAAGTCTTAGGTCTGGTAGTGCTAATCCTGCCGTCTCCCGTTTTAACATTAATTTTTTGAGCGCAATACGAGGTTTCCTTTTCCCCCAGATAAAGTTAAACTGCCATCGTTGTAGATCTAATATATCCTTATTAGATAAAAATAAAGGGAGATTTTGAAGCAAATACAATATTCGGGGAAAAATAATTGTCTTTATCAAATTGACCCTAGCAGTAAGGGAGATAGTTATTGAGGACCATAAATCCAAATCAGTTTTAATTTTTTGCAGTAGCGGGCCATAGTTCAGCTTATACCAAGTTTCAGGGTTTCTATGTAAGATAATACCCAGATACCTAAAACAATCAACCATTTTAAATGGATGCGGCAGTATCTTTAGTCTAGATTCAGAAAAAAACAATAATTCACTTTTGCTATAGTTATAGTTATGTATGTGTAACTTACTATGTGTGTCTGTGTTTGTGTGGCTTACTCTACAGTATGTATGTGTAACTTACTGTGTGTGTCTGTGTTTGTGTGGTTTACTGTACAGTATGTATGTGTAACTTACTGTGTCTGTGTTAGTTTGCTTACTGTTCAGTATTTGTGTAACTTACTGTGTGTGTGTCTGTGTGGCTTACTGTACAGTATGTATGTGTAATTTACTGTGTGTGTGTGTTTGTTTGCTTACTGTACAGTATTTTTGTAACTTACTGTATGTGTGTCTGTGTGGCTTACTGTACAGTATGTATGTGTAACTTACAGTGTATGTGTGTCTGTGTGTCTTACTGTACAGTATGTATGTGTAACTTACTGTGTTTGTGTGTGTCTTACTTTACAGTATGTATGTGTAACTTGCTGTCTCTGTGTGTGTCTGTCTTTGCTTACTGTACAGTATTTGTGTAACTTACTGTGTATGTGTGTCTGTGTGGCTTATTGTACAATATGTATGTGTAACGTACTGTTTCTGTCTGTGTTTGTGTGACCTACTATACAGTATATATGTATAACATGCTGTGTGTGGCTATTTGTGTTTGTGTAACCTACTGTACAGTATCTATGTGTAACATCCTGTGTGTGCCTATTTGTGTTAGTGAGACCTATTGTACAGTTTCTATGTGTACCATGCTGTGTGTGGCTATTTGTGTTTGTGTAGCTTACTATACTGTATCAGTGTATAATATGCTCTGTGTGTGTGACTATTTGTGTTTGTGTAGCTTACTATACACTGTATCTGTGTATAATATGCTCTGTGTGTGTGTGTGTGGCTATTTATGTAGCTTACTACACTGCATCTGTGTGTAATATGCTCTGTGTGTGACTATTTTTGTTTATGTAGCTTACTATATGGTATCTGTGTATAATACGCTCTTTGTGTGTGGCTATTTGCATTTGTGTAGCTTACTATACTGTATCTGTGTGTAATATGCTCTGTGTGTGTGACTTTTTGTGTTTGTGCAGCTTACTATACTGTATATGTGTATAATATGCTCTCTGTGTGTGTGACTATTTGTGTTTGTGTAGCTTACTATATGGTATGTGTGTATAATATGCTCTGTGTGTGTGACTATTTGTGTTTGTGTAGCTTACTACACTGTATCTGTGTATAATATGCTCTGCATGTGGGACTATTTGTGTTTGTGTGACCTACTGTACAGTATCTGTGTGTAACATGCTGTGTGTGACTATTTGTGTTTGTGTAGATTACTATACTGTATCTGTGTGTGTGGCTATTTGTGTTTGTGTAGCTTACTATATGGTATGTGTGTGTAATATGCTCTGTGTGTGTGGTTATTTGTGTTTGTGTAGCTTACTACACTGTATCTGTGTGTAATATGCTCTGCATGTGTGGCTATTTGTGTTTGTGTGACCTACTGTACAGTATCTATGTGTAACATGCTGTGTGTGGTTATTTGTGTAGCTTACTACACTGTATATGTGTATAATATGCTCTGTGTGTGTGACTATTTGTGTTTGTGCAGCTTACTATACGGTATCTGTGTATAATATGACCTTTGTGTGTGGCTATTTATGTTTGTGTAGCATACTATACTGTATCTGTGTGTAATATGTTCTGTGTGTGTGACTATTTGTGTTTGTGTAGCTTATTATACCGTATCTGTGTGTACTATGCTCTGTGTTTGTGGCTATTTGTGTTTGTGTAGCTCATTATACTGTATCTCTGTGTAATATGCTCTGTGTTTGTGGCTATTTGTTTGTGTAGCTTACTATACCGTATCTATGTGTAACATGCTGTGTGTGTGTGACCTACTGTACAGTATCTATGTGTAACATGCTGTGTGTGTGTGGCTATTTGTGTTTGTGTGACCTACTGTACAGTATCTATGTGTAACATGCTTTGTGTGGCTATTTGTGTTTGTGTAGCTTACTATGCTGTATCTGTGTATAATATGCTCTGTGTGTGGCTATTTGTGTTTGTGTAGCTTGCAATACTGTATCTGTGTGTAATATGCTCTGTGTGTGTGACTATTTGTGTTTGTGAAGCTTATTATACCGTATCTGTGTGTACTATGCTCTGTGTTTGTGGCTATTTGTGTTTGTGTAGCCCATTATACTGTATCTGTGTGTAATATGCTCTGTGTTTGTGGATATTTGTGTTTGTGTAGCTTACTATACCGTATCTATGTGTAACATGCTGTGTGTGTGTGGCTATTTGTTTTTGTGTAGCTTACTATACTGTATCTGTGTGTAATATGCTCTGTGTTTGTGGCTATTTGTGTTTGTGTAGCTTACTATACCGTATCTATGTGTAACATGCTGTGTGTGTGTGTGGCTATTTGTGTTTGTGTAGCTTACTATACTGTATCTGTGTGTAATATGCTCTGTGTGTGTGGCTATTTGTGTTTGTGCAGCTTACTATACTGTATCTGTGTGTAATATGCTCTGTGTGTGTGGTTATTTGTGTTTGTGTAGCTTACTACACTGTATATGTGTATAATATGCTCTGTGTGTGTGGCTATTTGTGTTTGTGTGACCTACTGTACAGTATCTATGTGTAACATGCTGTGTGTGACTGTGTTTGTGTAGCTTACTATACTGTATCTGTGTATAATATACTCTTTGTGTGTGACTATTTGTGTTTGTGTAGCTTACTATACTGTATCTGTGTATAATATGTGCTGTGTGTGTGACTATTTGTGTTTGAGTAGCTTACTACACTGTATCTGTGTGTAATATGCTCTGTGTGTGTGCCTATTTGTGTTTGTGTGACCTACTGTACAGTATCTATGTGTAACATGCTGTGTGTGACTGTGTTTGTGTAGCTTACTATACTGTATCTGTGTATAATATACTCTTTGTGTGTGACTATTTGTGTTTGTGTAGCTTACTATACTGTATCTGTGTATAATATGTGCTGTGTGTGTGACTATTTGTGTTTGAGTAGCTTACTACACTGTATCTGTGTGTAATATGCTCTGTGTGTGTGTGTGGCTATTTGTGTTTGTGTGACCTACTGTACAGTATATATGTGTAACATGCTGTGTTTGGTTATTTGTGTAGCTTACTACACTGTATATGTGTATAATATGCTCTGTGTGTGTGACTATTTGTGTTTGTGCAGCTTACTATATGGTATCTGTGTATAATATGACCTTTGTGTGTGGCTATTTATGTTTCTGTAGCATACTATACTGTATCTGTGTGTAATATGTTGTGTGTGTGTGACTATTTGTGTTTGTGTAGCTTATTATACCGTATCTGTGTGTACTATGCTCTGTGTTTGTGGCTATTTGTGTTTGTGTAGCTCATTATACTGTATCTGTGTGTAATATGCTCTGTGTTTGTGGCTATTTGTGTTTGTGTAGCTTACTATACCGTATCTATGTGTAACATGCTGTGTGTGTGTGGCTATTTGTGTTTGTGTGACCTACTGTACAGTATCTATGTGTAACATGCTTTGTGTGGCTATTTGTGTTTGTGTAGCTTACTATACTGTATCTGTGTATAATATGCTCTGTGTGTGTGGCTATTTGTGTTTGTTTAGCTTACTATACTGTATCTGTGTGTAATATGCTCTGTGTGTGTGGCTATTTGTGTAGCTTACTATACTGTATCTGTGTGTAATATGCTCTGTGTGTGTGGCTATTTGTGTTTGTGCAGCTTACTATACTGTATCTATGTGTAATATGCTCTGTGTGTGTGGTTATTTGTGTTTGTGTAGCTTACTACACTGTATATGTGTATAATATGCTCTGTGTGTGTGGCTATTTGTGTTTGTGTGACCTACTATACATTATCTATGTGTAACATGCTGTGTGTGACTGTGTTTGTGTAGCTTACTATACTGTATTTGTGTATAATATGCTCTTTGTGTGTGACTATTTGTGTTTGTGTAGCTTACTATACTGTATCTGTGTATAATATGCTCTGTGTGTGACTATTTGTGTTTGAGTAGCTTACTACACTGTATCTGTGTGTAATATGCTCTGTGTGTGTTGTTATTTGTATTTGTGTGACCTACTGTACAGTATATATGTGTAACATGCTGTGTGTGGTTATTTGTGTTTGTGTAGCTTACTACACTGTATATGTGTATAATATGCTCTGTGTGTGTGACTATTTGTGTTTGTGCAGCTTACTATACGGTATCTGTGTATAATATGACCTTTGTGTGTGGCTATTTATGTTTGTGTAGCATACTATACTGTATCTGTGTGTAATATGCTCTGTGTGTGACTATTTGTGTTTGTGTGATCTACTGTACAGTATCTATATGTAACCTATTGTGTGCGACTATTTGTGTTTGTGTGACCTACTGTACAGTATCTATGTGTAACATGCTGTGTTTGTGTGACCTACTGTACAGTATCTATGTGTAACCTGCTGTGTGCGACTATTTGTGTGACCTACTGTACAGTATCTATGTGTAACATGCTGTGTGCGACTATTTGTGTTTGTGCAGCTTACTATACTGTATCTATGTGTAACATGCTGTGTGTACCTATTTGTGTGTTTTACTGTACAGTATCTATGTATAACATACCATGTGTATCTATATGGCTATTATAACTCTGGAAATTACTGGTATAATTGTATTTGTACAACTTACTGCACAGATGCTATATGTGACTTGCTGCATCGGAGTTGATAAACTGCTACCTATACATGTTTTGTCTGAGAGACTTCATATGCCTGTGTATCTGTGACTCATTGTATAACCTTCTATATCTTTGCAACATAGTGTGCAGTGTCAATGAAGGGCTGTTCTTGTATCTCATATTGTAAATTTGTACACTACCTACATTCCTCTTACTATATCTGTGTGCCACTTTTTGTAAATTTCCTATGTGGGATGCACTATACCTGTATGACACTTACTGTTTGATCAAATAAACACATGACAGCAGCACTCCTCAACTAGTATCAATTTATTGCATCCAAAGAATATACATATCTACTTTGGATGCAGTAAATTTGTGTTTATTAAGAAGAGGAGCACAGCTGTCATCATTTGTGCAGACCTATCTTACTACACAGGTGTTGGGTGAACTTATAATTGGTTTACTTTTTGCCAATATCTGTACTTACTGTACCTATGCAACAGGATGCTCTCCACTGAGTCCAAGTCTTCTAAGTTCTTAGTGATAGCTCTTGGAATGATGCGATTTCCAACGTTAAACATATTCTCTGCAGGGTACAGGTTGGCTCATGACAACACAAGATGGGGTTTGTGTTAGCAGTTGTACATTTTGCATCTAGAGCTAGCTTGTTTTGTATACAGAGTTCCAAGGGTACCAGTATCTGAGAAGCATCAACTGCTACTGAGTCAGATATGAGCAATCTTCAAGATCAAGATACTTTTTTCTTGTAATGCAACACAATCCCCACTAAATCCGTCAGCCAGGCTCCATGTGGCCTGAGTGCCTACACAAAAGTGGTGTCCTCTGTGCCCTTCCTGCAGATGAGAGCAGTGTGATGCTGTGGCTGCTTGAGTAGTGCGAGTAAGCTCTGCCATCCTCTCCCTGTCTGTCAGCTCCTACATCTGATCTTGCTAAAACTTTAGCCCTCCCCCTTCTCATTCATACCTCACATCTCTCACACTGCAGCCAGTGAAACAGCCACTATTTAGATAGAGAGAGGGGAGATCAGCTCAAGTTTGTAAAGGAAGGCAACGGAGCTGGGAAGATAGATTATGGCAATGCTGCTAATATTCAATACAAATGAATCATCAGGCCCCAAAGAACACTGGAAGAAAGAGAAATAACATAATCACCTCATATGTTAAATTCTTTACACAGCAGATACCATACTAACTGCACAGATCATCTTTCTTTCTTTTTCTTTCTCTCTTTCTTTTTCTTTCTTTCTTTCTTTCTTTCTTTCTTTCTTTCTTTCTATCTTTTTCTTTTTTTTCTCTCTTTCTTTCTTTTTCTTTCTCTCTTTCTCTCTTTCTTTCTCTCTTTCTTTCTTTTTCTTTCTTTCTTTCTTTCTTTCTTTCTTTCTTTCTTTCTATCTTTTTCTTTTTCTTTCTCTCTTTCTTTCTCTCTTTATTTCTCTCTTTCTTTCTTTTTCTTTCTCTCTTTATTTCTCTCTTTCTTTCTTTCTTTCTCTCTTTCTTTCTTTTTCTTTCTCTCTTTCTTTCTTTCTTTCTTTCTTTCTTTCTCTCTCTCTTTCTTTCTCTCTTTCTCTCTCTCTTTCTCTCTTTCTCTCTCTCTTTCTCTCTCTCTCTCTCTCTCTCTTTCTTTCTCTCTCTCTCTCTCTCTCTCTCTCTCTCTCTCTCTCTCTCTTTCTCTCTTTCTTTCTTTCTTTCTTTCTTTCTTTCTTTCTCTCTTTCTTTCTTTCTTTTTCTTTCTCTCTTTCTTTCTTTCTTTCTTTCTCTCTTTCTTTCTCTCTTTCTCTCTCTCTTTCTCTCTTTCTCTCTCTCTTTCTCTCTCTCTCTCTCTCTCTCTCTCTCTTTCTTTCTCTCTCTATCTCTCTCTTTCTTTCTTTCTCTCTTTCTTTCTCTCTTTATTTCTCTCTTTCTTTCTTTCTTTCTTTCTCTCTCTTTCTCTCTATTTCTCTCTCTCTCTCTCTCTCTCTCTCTCTCTCTTTCTCTTTCTTTCTCTCTTTCTTTCTCTTTATTTCTCTCTCTCTCTCTCTCTCTCTCTCTCTCTCTCTCTCTCTCTCTCTCTCTCTCTCTCTCTCTCTCTTTCTTTCTTTCTCTCTCTCTTTCTCTCACTCTTTCTTTTTCCTTTTTTTCCCTTATGATTTTCCCCATGCACCACATTTAATTAGAAGCCTTTTGACATGCACATGTATATAACCTACCTCTGTATCAGAAGCTGTCTGCTTATGTGAGCAAAGTTATAACTTTGAAAAAATATTTCTAATGGAATTTGAAATTCACTGCTCTAGGAGTCCTGAAGATAAGTGCAATAATAAAAGGTTTTAATTGTGTTTTTTTTTTTTTTATCCCTGCAGTTATAACTTTGAAAAAATATTTCTAATGGAATTTGAAATTCACTGCTCTAGGAGTCCTGAAGATAAGTGCAATAATAAAAGGTTTTAATTGTGTTTTTTTTTTAATCCCTGCAGAAAAGTCTCTTAAAATTGCATGCTCTAGCTCAGTGTTACTCAACCGCGGTCCTCAAATACCCCCAACAGGCCAGGTTTTCATTATAGCTGAACTAGAGCACAGGTGAAATAATCAGCTGATCAGTAACCATGGTTATTAACCTGCTCTCACCCATCAGCTGATTATTTCACCTGCACTCTAGTTCAGCTATAAACCTTGCCTGTTAGCAGTACTTTAGGACAGAGGTTTAGAAACACTGTTCTAGCTGAATTATGAAAGTTTAATTCAACTTCTATGTCCAGAGGCGTAACTAGAAACCACAGGGCCCAGGTGCAAGAATCTAAGAAGCCCCCCCCCCCCAAAAAAAAAGTGAATTTAACACAGAAAAAAAAATGTGATCACATGTCTGCAAAAGGAGGTACCCTGTGCCCACAGTCTGTGAGATGGTCTGACCCCCTATTACTGTATATAGTAACACTATTTAACCCACCAGTACTGTATATAGTGAGTTAGTGACACAGTCTGTAATCTGCTGGTGAGATGGCTGGCCTGAACCTACCCGCCCCAGTACTTTATAAAGTGACCACAGTAGTCTGTGACATGGTCCAGCCCCCGTACTGTATATAGTGGTACTGTATAGTGACACTGTTTGCCCCCCATGCTGTAGTAACAAGGTCTGTAATTTGCTGGTTTCACATACATACATAAATACACACACAGTCTCATACATACATACACACACACATAAACACCAATGGGTAAAACAGAAACACTAACCCCTGTAATCAGAGACACTAGTGAGGCATCATGTCACACTCACATGATATCAGTGCAGGCAGTGGCAGGTCAATGTTTTTTTTTTTAAGCTGGGCCCCCACCCTCAGGGACCCAGTCGCAGTTGCAATCTCTGCACCCCCTGTAGTTTCGCCCCTGTCTATGTCAGGGATAGGCAAGGTGTCCGTACATGGACACTGGTGTCCGAGACTGGCCCTTACAGTGTCCACCACCAGTTTTGTGGTGGGGAGGGACTCGGGATGAGTAGAATCCTCCTTGACACATGTGGCGCCATATTTCACAGGGTTGGGGCAGCGTCCGTGTGAGGACGCCACACAGTAGCGGGAAAGTGACTCAGAGTGAGATGAGAGAGGGACGATTCAAGAAGCAAGCTGCCATTGCACTGTTTCTCTATATGCAAAGGTAAAGCATAAAAAAGCAGTGCACTGACCTGAGATCTAGTGCTGATTATAAGGAAGCCATAGTGGTAATTTTAGCTTGGGTCCTGCTTTTGCACATCTCTAGTTTACCTCTGTTATAAATGTATTAGAATTTTAATTTCTTCAGTTTAAGACAATAGCTATTCTGATATCCCAGACTGTCATTATATATAAATAATCAATACTATTTTGTCATTTTGGCTATGTGCATTTTAATTTAAAATGCATAATATTTATATATTCAGGAGAATAGCTAAGAAAATCAGTCTGATTTGAAGGGAAAAAAATGGAAAACTACTATACATTTTTTTTAAATGTTATTTCATGTTTTTGTCACATACAAGTTACAGTTCTATCTGTTTTTTATTTATTTATGTATTTCTCTATGAAAGATTATATTTTTAACTATTAATAATAATGAAATTTAAGAAACTTGTGGGGTTTCACAAACTAACAGGTCACAAAGAGGCCAGCATTCTTTGATACTTTTTAATTTGTGTTATTGTATTCTTTATGCCCTAAAGCCATTTTCTTACATGATTCAGATAGAGCATGCAATTTTAAGCAACTTTTCTTTTTATTCCTATTATCAATTTCTCTTTGTTCTCTTGGTATCTTTTGAAAAAGCAGGAATGTAAGCTTAGTAGCCGGCCCATTTTTGATTGAGCACCTGGGTAGAGCTTGCTGATTGGTAGCTAAATGTAGACCTTGGTGTCCTTCACTAAGGTAGACTTTGGAAAATGTCCATCACAGCTTTGGTCCATGCCTATCCCTGGTCTACGTCCCTTTTAAATCATTCTGATGTTTCTACAATTCATAAACTGGATGTTGTCTTACAGAGTACATTATACTTGTAGATGGACATAAATAAACTTGTAACATGTAAAGCAATATATTTGGAGTAAATAACTTAACTAAAAATCTTCCAAGATCAAGAAGGACGATTTTCATTTTGTTTATTACTAAGTTATTGGTTATGTTATATACTCCTCTAATCCCATATATTTTGCAAATACAGAACACACAGAATAGTTTGCTTACTAAAAATAAGGCACAAGGCACTTCAGGGCTGCTCAGCAATTTGAAAACTTTGCTCTGTCAAAGTGCTGGTTTATTCTCTTGACTCTGGGGGAAGAGTGCAAAGCATTTTGAGTCTGAAAGGTTCAGCCTTATTACTGATCTCTATCCTTAACCATGTTCTTGTTGATGCCCTGCACATTTACATCATTTTAATATAGAAGAGATAATGCTGATAGCTTTTCTGTGAAATTAAAGAAAGCCAGAACCATTCTTTTTGTTTTGTATTTAGGGTAAAACAAGACAAAAAGTAGGATGTTGTATGGACTGTTTGAGCTTTTTAAACTTTTCTTTATAATTCATTTCTGTTGTTTCTGATAATTTGTTTGAATCATGCATTCTGTTTGCAGGAAAGACAGTATCATATTTGGTATATGAATAGTAGATACCATGTTAACATGGCTTTCAAACTCAATCTCTTGGACACAGAGGACAACATGGTGTCATCGTCCACTTCATGTCCTCTGTGCTGATGAGGTGCTTATGGAACTTCACACAACCCCGCTTCACATAGTGGGAAAACTGACCCCTCATAAGGCCACTTATTCCTCTAGAATGTAGGTGATAACTCTGAGAAAAGTGATCACCTGCCCACTGGGTGACAGAGTTTTGATGTCACAAATAGTTTACAACCGGAAACGGCTAAAGCCCAAAGATTGTGAAGTCCAAAGAGGGCAATAGACTGCTGTAAAAAAAAAGAGAACTATAGTATTCCAGTAACTTAAAATGATATTTGGTAGTATAGTAGGACATTGCATTTTGTAAATCTAAGTAGATCTACCAGTACTGCAGGTAGTGAATTGATTTATTATAAATGGGCAATGAATAACATTACCAAATTGGAAGATGCATAAAACTGTAACTTTATATTTCAAAAACATTTTAAAATTAATGATACAGCTCTGTTTTGTTTTATGCTTTTTTTTTTATCTTTTCAGTGATTTCTCTTTCTCCCAGAACAAAAGGACCATTACTAACCAATCACAGCCCTGTACATGTTTATGAAAGTATATTGTTCTTCACATGTGGTAGAAGAAAGAAAAGGGAAAGCAAAACCCTCCATTATTATGTTTAGCAGGGACTCAGTTAATTAATTACTATTTGGACTTTGGGTGACCTAGCCTTTTGCCCTTGTTAGTTATGCTAAGAAGTATTAATATATTTCCAGTTACATCTTTATATTAAAAAACATTTTTTTCTACCTGTTTACAGTTATTTCTTTAAGTTTTGAGATGCATGTTCAATAAGACAGTTTTTCATTTCTAATAAGCTTAAGTTTTTTTTTTTTTTTTTAATATAGCCTTTGCTATACTTGCCTTTGTTAGTTATGTTAAAGGGACACTGAACCCAATATTTTTCTTTTGTAATTCAGAAAGAGCATGCAATTTTAAGCAACTTTCTAATTTACTCCTATTAACAATTTTTCTTTGTTCTCTTGCTATCTTTATTTGAAAAAGAAGAATCTAAGCTTTTTTTGGGTTCAGTACTCTGGACAGCACTTTTTTATTGGTGGATGAATGTATCCACCAATCAGCAAGGAAAACTCAGGTTGTTCACCAAAAATGGGCCGGCATCTAAACTTACATTCTTGCATTTCAAATAAAGATACCAAGAGAATGAAGAAAATTTTGTAATAGGAGTAAATTAGAAAGTTGCTTAAAATTTCATGCTCAATCTGAATCACGAAAGAACAATTTTGGTTACAGTGTCCCTTTAAGAAGTATTAATATGTTTTCAGTTACCCCTGGACTTTATCCTGCATCTCTTTATATAAAAAGACATATTTTTTCTACTTGAATTACAGTTGTTTCTTTAGGTTTTAAGATGCATTTAAAAAAGACAGTTTTTCATTTCAAATAAGCAGAAGTTTTCTTTTAAATTTAGCTGCGCTTGTTATTGGCCTTTAGTTCCTATGAAGCTTTACAGAACAACAAAGCCTACAAGCTGACATTCTGATTTAGGAGATTTTTCTCAGAATGTCTCTCTCTCTTGGTTCAGTTTGTAAGGAAATACCTTACCCAACTTCAAATGCACATTTAAATTTATCTGTCTGTTCAGAATCCATCCGTTTCTCAACTGTTATGCTCGCTGAGACTTCTGAATCTGTAGTTGTTGTTCAGTTATAGTTTTTGCTAACCATAAAAAGTTTGTTGCAGCCTGTAAATTGTTGTTTTCCTTGAAACCTCAAAATGTCCATTTCGATTTTGTAAAACTCTATTTTGTTATATTTTTTTCATCAAGGAGAACTTTTGGCCTAGACCTCACATCTTCTTGAAAGTTATAATGATGTTACTAATTTGTTTCTTTGACACAATGGGAAGTTTGTATAATGATCTTCTGCAGAAAACATTTTAAGGAATATTTGACAAGAATCCCAATGATCATTACTTACATGCTAGAATATTAAAGCCTTTAAGAGTTAGTTTGATTAACACAGATACCTGACGCTTTAAAAGATGAGTTGCAGGGTTGGATTTCCTCACTCCCTTGAAATTGTTGCTCAGCTTGTTATCGAGACTGATAGCCAGCTTTGTTGAAAAGCTTTTGGACAGTGTTGGCCTATTTTTTATTTCAGAACACCTGTTTATAATCCTGTAAACCCATCCATCTCATAACCATTTGCAGACTTGTTTATCTATAAGAGGGAGCTTGTAGATTAAGACTTAAATCAATATTTTGCTGTGACATGGATGACCACCATACTGTCTGGTTCATCATACAGATATAAAGAGATCTCCAAGCCTTACATGTCTCACCAATATCTTCTGCCTTAATAAAACATTTTATTACTCATCAGCTATTCAGTGGGATCGTATGTACCTGTCTGTAACAAACAGCAAACTGCTCTCCTGTCTGAGCATGTGTTTTCTCAGTGTCAGTTGAAGTGCCGTTGTTTCAGAGTGAAACAAGCTGGAATCAGTGGCTGAGAGGCCCAGTTCACCACAAGCCCTTACTAGAGCACTGGGCATAAAAGCAGTGTTCAAACAAAGAAAAAAACAGTGGTATCCCAAATGATTGCATTGCAGCTCTTAGTAAGAGATACTTTCCCAATTCTCTCACAATCTAAAAATAACAACAAATAAGAGTGCGCTAAAGAAAGCAGCAATTAAAATGACTTTTAGAAGTTAATATAAGTTAAGCAATATGATTAGTGTTGATAACAATCCAGGATAAAGGAAACAGACAAACACAGTCTGTAAGAAATAAACAGTGCAATTTATTAATAAAAGGAAACTAGTTATTACGGTAATAATCTATCTAGACCACCGGTTGTTAAAAATACCTTCAGATAAAAAAAGATTAAAAAACAGGTTTATCAATAATAATACATTGAGAATCAATTGTATAAACAATGTTTGTGAATTTAGATAAGAAATAAAAACAATGATATAAAGCAGGAGAGTTAAATCAATTGCATGTTATATCACTTGTTAAACTGTCCCCAATATGTTGCAAGACCTTAGCTGTCCGTATGAATATAGTTGGTCGTAATCCATGATGTTGCGATTTAGGGAGATTTATACACTTAGTGTGATCCGATATATAGAGTGACTCCTTAGAGTGCGGTACTATATCCAGCATATACCAGAATACGAAATCTAGTTTACCTCAAGATTTCTCTACTCACGGAATCCTTGTGTGGCCTTCTTCTGTGTAGACACTTTGTTACCTTTTTCTGTCATGTACAGCGTTCAGCTTGTGAACTAGGTTGTCTGTTTCAGAAATGTTCAGCTCACATGTCCTCCAGTATCCAATAGCGTGAGTGGATTGCTGGTTGTCTGTTGGAATTTCTTCTATAAGATACGACGAGTCCACGGATTCATCCTTTACTTGTGGGATATTATCCTCCTGCTAACAGGAAGTGGCAAAGAGCACCACAGCAGAGCTGTCTATATAGCTCCTCCCTTGACTCCACCCCCCAGTCATTCTCTTTGCCTACTCTAAGTAATAGGAAGAGTAAAGTGAAAGAGGTGATAAAATGTTAGTTTTTATTTTCTTCAAGCAAGACTTTTTTATTTTCAATGGTACCGGTGAGTGCTATTTTCTCCCAGGCAGCAGATGGATGAAGACTTCTGCCTGGAGACTGATGATCTTAGCAGTTGTTACTGAGATCCAGGGTAGTTCCCAAAGAATGGCTGAGGAGTACTTAAGAAACTTCAGTGTGAGGAACGTTTTTCATGCTACAAGCATTGAGGTATGTTCAGTCATTTTTTTCTGGAGAGACTGTGTTATTTCAGAATTGGCTGACAGTATCCCCATGAGGGAAAGGGTAAGCAGTAATTCTAATGTATAGAGAGGGGTATTACTGGACCTGTATATTGGGCTATATAAAAATGGTTGACACTGATGATATGATGTTTGTGGGCAAACGTTTCTATGATGGGAGTTACAGTTAACGTTTTTTGATAGAAAACATTTTTACTTTATTTAAAAATGGAGGGTACACATGGCTTCATTAATGGGTATATGAACCCACTTGGCTAGATTTTAACCGCTCTGGTGCGGTTATTTTAGGCTGTGAGACATCGAATGAGATGGGCGGGGCCTATTTTCGCGCCTCAGTTGCGCAGTTGTTTTTCCCAGACAAGCAGCAAGCTCCAACTCCGGTGGGCCTGTCAGAGACAGTTTGGGCCTAATCGAAGGGTTAATCCGATTTTACAGACCCCTGAGGGCAGGTAGGTGCCACAGCAGGACTGTGGTGAGGTGCAGGGGGTGTCTTTGTTTGAATTTAACGTTTTATAACACAACGTTTTTTTGGTAAGGGTTAAGTGTTCCTTTCCTTGTGGGGCAAACTTAGCTGACAAGTTGGGATGCATTTATCATAAAATTGTGATAATTTTATCTTTTTAAAGCAGTTTTGGAAAAATTGTATGCTTTTTTTCTCTTAAAGGCGCAGTACTGTTTTTTCAGATCTGTTTTAACATGTCTGACATTGAGGAAAGTCAATGTTCCATGTGTTTAGAAGCCATAGTGGAACCCCCACTTAAAATGTGTCCCTCATGTACAGAAAGGGCCTTACATTGCAAAGAACATATTTTAGCTGATAAAAGTATGTCTCAGGATGATTCTCAGTCAGAAGAGAATCAGGTTATGCCATCTCCTTCTCCCCAAGTGTCACAACCTTTAACGCCCGCCCAAGCGACGCCAAGTATTTCTATTGCGTCTAATTCTTTCACCCTGCAAGATATGGCCGCAGTTATGTCTACTACCCTCACAGAGGTATTATCTAAACTGCCTGGTTTGCAGGGTAAGCGCAGTAGGTCCGGTATTAGAGTAAATACTGAGCCCTCTGATGCTTTAATGGCCATCTCCGATGTACCCTCACAGTGTTCTGATTTGGGGGTGGGGGAATTGCTGTCTGAGGGAGAGCTTTCTGATTCAGGAAAGATGTTCCCTCTAAGAGACTCAGATGTGACGGCCTTTAAGTTTAAGCTTGAACACCTCCGCTTGTTACTCAGGGAGGTTTTAGCGACTCTGGATGATTGTGACCCTATTGCCATTCCACCAGAGAAATTGTGTAAAATGGATAAATACCTAGAGGTCCCTACTTACATTAATGTTTTTCCAGTCCCTAGAAGAATTTCGGACATTGTTACTAAGGAATGGGATAGACTAGGCATTCCGTTCTCTCCCCCTCCTACTTTTAAGAAAATGTTTCCTATATCTGACACCATTTGGGATTCGTTGCAGACTGTCCCTAAGGTGGAGGGAGCTATTTCTATCCTGGCTAAGCATACAACTATTCCTATTGAGGACAGTTGTGCTTTCAAAGATCCTATGGATAAAAAATTAGAGGGTCTTCTAAAGAAATTGTTTATTCATGAGGGTTGTCTTCTACAACCTCTAGCGTGCATTGTTCCTGTAACTACTGCAGCTGCTTTTTTGTTTGAGGCTCTAGAGGAGTCTCTTAAGGTTGAGACCCTATTAGATGATATTTTGGACAGAATTAAGGCTCTCAAGCTAGCTAATTCTTTTATTACAGATGCCACTTTTCAAATGGCTAAATTAGCGGCAAAGAATGCAGGCTTTGCCATTTAAACGCATAGAGCTTTATGGCTTAAGTCCTGGTCTGCTGATGTGTCATCAAAATCTAAGCTATTCCTTTCAAGGGTAAGACCCTATTCGGGCCTGAACTGAAGGAGATCATTTCCGACATTACTGGAGGTAAAGGCCATGCCCTTCCTCAGGACAAGACAATTAAAATGAGGGCCAAACAAAATCATTTTCATTCCTTTCGAAAGGTGGACCCTCTACTTCCTCCCCTGCCACAAAGCAGGAGGGGAATTTTGCTCAATCCAAGTCAGTCTGGAGACCTAACCAGACATGGAATAAAGGTAAACAGGCCAAGAAGCCCGCTGCTGCTACCAAGACAGCATGAAGGGGCAGCCCCCGATCCGGGACCGGATCTGGTAGGGGGCAGACTTTCTCTCTTCGCTCAGGCTTGGGCAAGAGATGTTCAGGATTCCTGGGCATTAGAAATCGTGAGCCAGGGGTATCGGCTAGAATTCAAAGATTCTCTCCCAAGGGGGAGATTTCATCTTTCACGTTTGTCTGTAAACCAGACAAAAAGAGAGGCGTTCTTACGCTGTGTAGAAGACCTATATACCATGGGAGTAATCTGCCCAGTTCCAAAAGTAGATCAGGGGCAGGGGTTTTACTAAAATCTGTTTGTGGTTCCCAAAAAAGAGGGAACTTTCAGACCGATTTTAGATTTCAAGATTCTAAACAAATTTCTCAGAGTCCCATCCTTCAAGATGGAGACCATTCGAACAATTTTACCAATGATCCAGGAGGGTCAATATATGACCACCATGGATTTGAAGGATGCGTATCTTCACATTTCTATCCACAAAGATCGTCACCAATTCCTCAGGTTCGCCTTCCTGGACACACATTACCAGTTTGTGGCCCTTCCTTTCGGGTTGGCCACAGCTCCCAGAATTTTCACAAAGGTGCTAGGGTCCCTTCTGGCGGTGCTAAGGCCGCGGGGCATAGCAGTGGTGCCCTATCTGGACGATATCTTGATTCAGGCGTCAACTTACCATTTAGCCAAATCTCACACGGACATCGTGTTGGCTTTTCTAAGATCCCACGGGTGGAAGGTGAACATAAAAAAGAGTTCACTTGTTCCTCTAACAAGAGTTCCATTCCTAGGAACTCTGATAGACTCGGTAGACATGAAGATTTTTCTGACGGAGGTCAGAAAATCAAAAATTTTAACCACTTGCCAAGCACTTCATTCCATTCCTCGGCCGACAGTGGCGCAGTGTATGGAGGTAATTGGACTAATGGTAGCGGCAATGGACATATTTCTGTTTGCTCGCTTACATCTCAGACCACTGCAACTGTGCATGCTCAGACAGTGGAATGGAGATTATGCGGATTTATCTCCGCGGATAAATCTGGATCTAGAGACCATAGACTCTCTTCTTTGGTGGTTGTCACAGGATCATCTGTCCCAGGGAATGTGTTTCCAAAGGCCAGCATGGATCATAGTGACGACGGACGCCAGCCTTTTGGGTTGGGGCGCAGTCTGGAATTCCCTGAAGGCTCATGGTGTGTGGACTGTGGTGTGAGCAGGAGGCCCTACTTCCAATAAATATTTTAGAACTGAGAGCGATATTCAACGCGCTTCAGGCGTGGCCTCAGCTGGCTTCGGCCAGATTCATAAGGTTCCAGTCGGACAATATCACGACTGTAGCATATATCAGTCATCAGGGGGGAACAAAGAGTTCTCTAGCGATGATAGAGGTTCCCAAAATAATTCGATGGGCAGAGACTCACTCTTGCCATCTATCAGCAATCTATATCCCAGGAGTGGAGAACTGGGAAGCGTATTTTCTAAATCGTCAGACTTTTCATCCGGAGGAGTGGGAGCTCCATCCGGAGGTGTTTGCACAATTGATTCATCAATGGGGCACACCAGAATTGGATCTGATGGCATCTCGTCAGAATGCCAAACTTCCTTGTTACGGGTCCAGAGCAAGGGATCCTCAAGCAGTACTGATAGATGCTCTAGCAGTACCGTGGTCGTTCAACCTGGCTTATGTGTTTCCTCCTTTTCCTCTCCTGCCTCGTCTGATTGCCAGAATCAAACAGGAGAAGGCTTCGGTAATCTTGATAGCACCTGCGTGGCCACGCAGGACTTGGTATGCAGATATGGTGGAAATGTCATCTCTGCCACTGTGGAAACTGCCTCTGAGAAAGGACCTTCTCATTCAGGGTCCGTTCCAACATCCAAATCTAGTTTCTCTGCGGCTGACTGCCTGGAGATTGAACACTTGATTTTATCTAAGCGGGGTCTCTCCGAGTCGGTCATTGACACCTTGATTCAGGCTAGAAAGCCTGTAACTAGGAAGATTTACCATAAGATATGGCGTAAATATCTTTATTGGTGCGAGTCCAAAGGCTACTCATGGAGTAAGATCAGGATTCCTAGGATTTTGTCCTTTCTCCAAGAAGGATTGGAGAAGGGGTTATCAGCTAGTTCCTTAAAGGGACAGATTTCAGCTTTGTCAATCTTACTACACAAGCATCTGGCAGATGTTCCAGACGTTCAGTCGTTTTGTCAGGCTTTGGTTAGAATTAAGCCTGTGTTGCTCTGCCATGGAGTTTGAATTTAGTTCTGAATGTTTTTCAAGGGGTTCCGTTTGAACCCATGCATTCCATAGATATTAAACTTCTATCTTGGAAAGTTCTATTTTTAGTTGCTATCTCTTCTGCTCGAAGAGTTTCTGAGCCATCTGCATTACAATGCGACTCGCCTTATCTTATCTTCCATTCTGATAAGGTGGTTTTGTGTACCAAACCTGGATTTCTTCCTAAGGTTGTTTCAAATAAGAATATTAATCAGGAAATTGTTGTTCCTTCTCTGTGTCCTAATCTTTCTTCTAAGAAGGAGCGTCTGTTACATAACTTGGACGTGGTTCGTGCTTTGAAGTTTTACTTGCAAGCGACCAAGGATTTCCGTCAAACATCTTCTCTGTTTGTTGTCTATTCTGGAAAGCGTAGGAGTCAAAAAGCTTCGGCTGCCTCTCTTTCTTTTTGGCTGAAAAGCATCATCCGTTTGGCATAAGAGACTGCTGGACAGCAGCCTCCTAAAAAAAAAATATTACAGCTCATTCTACTAGAGCGGTGGCTTCCACATGCGCTTTTAAAAATGATGCTTCTGTTGAACAGATTTGTAAGGCCGCGACTTGGTCTTCCCTTCATACCTTTTCCAAATTTTACAAATTTGATACTTTTGCTTCTTCTGAGGCTATTTTTGGGAGAAAAGTTCTTCAAGCAGTGGTGCCTTCCGTTTAGGTATCTGTCTTGTCCCTCCCGTTCATCCGTGTCCTGTAGCTTTGGTATTGTATCCCACAAGTAAAGGATGAATCCGTGGACTCGTCGTATCTTATAGAAGAAAACGAAATTAATGCTTACCTGATAAATTCATTTCTTCTATGATACGACGAGTCCACGGCCCGCCCTGTCAATTGAAGACAGATTATTTTTTTTTATTTAAAACTTCAGTCACCTCTGCACCTTGTAGTTTCTCCTTTTTCTTCCTATACCTTCGGTCGAATGACTGGGGGGTGGAGTCAAGGGAGGAGCTATATAGAACGCTCTGCTGTGGTGCTCTTTGCCACTTCCTGTTAGCAGGAGGATAATATCCTACAAGTAAAGGATGAATCCGTGGACTCGTCGTATCATAGAAGAAATGAATTTATCAGGTAAGCATAAATTTCGTTTTTTCTTTGCTGTTAAAGTCCAAATATAAAATACAGAGTGCTCTGATATATTAAAACATGGACTTGTACTAGGAATATAGGATATGCTCTATCAACGCGTTTTAGCTATCAAATATTGAAAAAAGCTTTTGATAGCTGAAACGCATTGATGGAGCATATCCTATATTACTAGTACAAGTCCATGTTTTAATATATCAGAGCGCTCTGTATTCTATATTTGGCCTTTAAAGCAAAGAAAAATTCCAACAGACAACCGGCAATCTACTCATGCTATTGGAAACTGGAGGACATGTGACCTGAACACTTCTGAAACAGACAACCTAGTTCACAAGCTGAACGCTGTACACGACAGAAAAAGGTAACAAAGTGTCTACACAGAAGAAGGTCACACAAGGATTCCGTGAGTAGAGAAATCTTGAGGTAAACTAGATTTCGTATTCTGGTACATGCTGGATATAGTACCGCACTCTAAGAAGTCACCCTATATATCGGATTACACTAAGACTAAGTGTATAAATCTCCCAGAGTTGCAACATCACTAATTACGACCAAGTATATTCATACGGACAGCTAAGGTCTTGCAACATAATGGGGACAGTTTAACAAGTGATATAGCATACAAGTGATTTAACTCTCCTGCTTTATATAATTGTTTTTATTTCATATCTAAATGCACAAACATTGTTTATACAATCGACTCTCAATGTATTATTATTGATAAACCTGTTTTTTAATCTTTTTTTATCTGAAGGTATTTTTAACCATTGGTGGTCTAGATAGATTATTACCATAATAACTAGTTTCCTTTTATTAATAAAGTGTTTAAACAAAGGCCAGGAGTAAGTGAGCAATGAGACTAAACTTAATAGCTGAACTCTCTCAATTACTTAAAGCAGCCCCTACAAATCAAACAACAATTAAAGGGACATTAAACCCACATTTTTTCTTTCATGATTCAGATAGAGAATACAGTTTTAAACAACTTTCTAATTTACTTCTATTATCTAATTTGCTTCATTCTCTTGATATTCTTTCCTGAAAAGCATATCTAGTTATGCTCAGTAGCTTCTGATTGGTGGCTGCACATAGATGCCTCATGTGATTGGCTCACCAATGTGCATTGCTATTTCTTTAACAAAGTATATACAAAGATTGCAGCAAATTAGATAATTGAAGTAAATTGGAATGTTTAAAATTGTATTGTCTATCTGAATCGTGAAAGTATTTTTTTGGGTTTAATGGCCCTTTAAGTATTAGAAAATAACTGTAAGTTTGTAAATTTACCTATGTAAAAGTTTAGTATCGCTATCAAAACTAAGTTACTTAAATGCAGATCTTCTGATATCAGAGGAATCCAGGGTTAAGGTAATCTAAGTCAGATAGTCCAGGTCAAAGCCTCACAGGGAAAAGCAGCACACAAAGTCCACAAACAAGCTAAAGTTATAAACAAAGTCAGCCCAAACAAAAGACTACAACAATTAGGGCCTAATTGAGCTTTTAGGCCTCCTTAAAGGTACTGCAGCAGGAACAGAAAGCGCTCTCCTAGCCAAGTGCCTGTTATGACATTGTCTGGTAAAGTATTGACTGATTTTGGAGCCATAGGGGTCGATTTATAAAGCAGCAGAAGCTCCTTCCGACCCACTCTGCTTCAGGTCTGCCTGAAGCGGAAGTTAAGAAGCAGTAGTCGTAAGACCACTGCTCCTTAACTCATCCGTCACCTCTGAGGCGGCGGACAGCATCGGGTTGATTGGCACCCCCTGCTAGCGGCTGATTTGCCGTGAATGTGCAGGGGGCGGCATTGCACAAGCATTTAACTAGAAATGCTTGTGCAATTATAAATGCCCACAGCGTGTGCTGTCGGCATTTATAGATGTGTAGCGGACATGATCAGCTACAACTTTGCAACTGCTCATCAAATACCTATGGTTCTTATACCTAATCAAACTTTGAAATTACTTATTTTAAAACTGGTCCAGTTACCAATGAAACAATACCCCTCAAAATACTAGGAGTTCACTAATGTATTCAGTGAGAAATTACCGTAGAATTGTTTTTCAAAATAAATAAATACAATTTTATATACTGTGTATGTGTGTATATATATATATATATTTATAGATGTATTTTAGTTCTATTTTGATAAGTTGTTAGGGGCCATCTAAAATATATAACCTTCTTTTTTCAACTAATGTAATATATTTGAACTAAATCTATGCTTTTAATAGTATTAAAGTCAATAGCAAGTCACTTTAAACTAAATTACAAGCTTGTACAAGCACAGCTATGATTTTACAAACATTTTAGGCAACACTATAATTACAGTAGAAAATAGATATGTAATTAGGCATAAAATATGGTAGCAAAATGTTGACTTTTTCCGCTTCTGTATTTTCTTGGAGATGGCATGCTTATTTAGAGATTAGTGAAATTATTCTTCTTAGAGATTTCAGATCCCACTTGCAGCATAAAATCTCTTGGCAGATGATCTTAGTACTTAAATGCTGTCTGTGGTTACAGTCAGAAATCCATGAGACAGCCTTACAAATTTTATGTATATATACAATAAATAATTTAAATCCTTTTTTTGACTGTGGTCTTCTTCTAGAAACTTTCCACTGACTGTTAAGATATACATTAGAAAGAGTATTTTTGTTATTATGCAATTTAAATACTGATCTGCTCAGCAAAAATCTTAATCAGTTTCAGATAAAAACTCATTCTTAAATGATCAGAGATTGTATCATTACACAAGCTTGTGAATAGTTTTAGTAAGTTTCATCTAGGTCGTGTCACTTTTGGAGAGATATTATAATACATAGTTATTCTTTCCTGTTAATTTCTCATCTGTCATTTGCTTGTTGAAAGTTCAACTAACACTGGTTTGCTTGTCAAATTGCAAGGATCCCACTCTAGGTTTACCTCAACAGCTTGGGTCTAGAGCTCAGAATATAATGACTAGGGCTATGGAGGAAAGATTATACCACTCTAACAATTTTTTAATCCAAAGGGAGCATCTAACGTTTAATTTTGATAAAAAATCAGTGTCTATTCAGATTTTATTTGTCATTGCAGTGGTTAACACAGTCTGATAAACCATTTCCAATTGCAAGCCACTTACAATCCATGCATTAAGCCTCTTTTTGCCATAATGGATGATTTTGCATACTTTTAAGTCCACCAAGCTTTAGAAACACCTTTTGATTACTATCAGACAAGCACATATCAGACTATAAATGGTTAAACATAATTCCCCAAAGAGTCAGTTTACGTTTCAAAATAAATTGACTTTTAGCTGCACAGATACAAAACTAATTTTAAATGATAAAGCTTGAATGATATCACATTTTGAATTGAATCATGGTACTACACTTGCTGAGTGTACTTTGACATTTGGGAATACATTATAGAGTCAATATCACAGAAGTCACTAACTGATCTCATTAGGAACCTATGTATATTGGCAAATAAACACACAAGTTATGTATAAGCATAATGGCTCCTTACATAGTATTAAATAGATTGTTCGGTGACATTTTTAGTGAAGAGAGGATGAGCAAGAGTGATAGTTTTGAAAGCTCCCCTAGTTTTGAATGCTTCAATCGCTCCCTAAAGACTCTACTATTCAGAGACGCGTACAAACTACACTAGCTTTCCTATCTCCACTGCTATCCCTTGAACCCCTTAACATGTAAGCCCAGCTGTTTGTAGTTCACCTTCATAAGAGCCGACTACAAAATTGCAACTCTCAGCAGGGCCCTCTACCCTTTTAAACCCTGTAAATGTTATCTTGTATACCGCCTATGTTTATAGTGCTGCAGAATCTTTTGGTGCTCTACAAATACCTAATGATAATAGTGTGAAGAACTGAAAATGTGAGAATGGCTCAACCTGTGAGGGAGAAAGAGACAAGGTAAGAAAGTAAGAGGGAGTTGGAAAATAAGAGAGAGGAACAGCGGACTTTATCTTGCTCCTAAAACCAGACAGGTTGAGCAATATCTTAGGCTTGTGTTAAGACCTAGGGCATGTAGAAAACTCTCTCAGGGTGTTGTCTTTCAGAGAATTAGGAATGTAAAAGCTCTGTACAAGTATCACTTCTTAACACATTCAAATCTTGCTTTATATATTTTGAAGAATGATTCGGAGTGAGGTCCCTTAAAATGTTTCTGAACGACAAACTTTAGTTTGAGAGCTGTTAACTTACTCTGCAGGATGTAAAGGAAAGACACATACAAGGGCAGACTGGGCCATTTTGTAGGGTGGAAATTGCCTTGAGTCTGTTTTCAATCTATATTACTATGTAACTATGTAATTCATGTATACATATTGAATTAGGCAGAAAATATTAAAGGCATGAATTTTTTAAATAACTTTTAGATCACCATCATGGGAGATAATAGACAAAATGATATATCAGAATTTAGATTTAGAAAAATAATTTGATCAAGGTAAAATTAACTGATTATTTTGCTCGGCATAAACTTTCAGGCAAATAAAGGTACTTTATTTTTTATACTTCATGACTAAAAGTCCACTCTAGCACTGGTAAATATTAGCATTTCAAAAATGCTAGGATTTACCATCACTTTAATTGAACTCATGTTGGGTTAGCGCAAACTACAATCCGACATCACCTACATCACCACAAGTTGTTTCAAGGGTTTCAAGGAAAAAGCCTATACTCTCATCCAAAAACAAACTCAATCGTCTTCAGTTTGCCAGACACTCCTGGAACTTCAAATGAGACCGGGTTCTATGGTCAGATGAAACCAAAATAGAGCTTTTTGTCAATAAACACCAGAGGTGGATTTGGCGCACACAGAGAGGTAGCCATATGGAAAAGTACCTCATGCACACGCTTAAATATGGTGGTGGCTCATGAATGTTTTAGGGCTGTTTTTCTGCAAGAGGACCTGGACATTTTAGGATATATGGCATCATAGACTCTATCAAATATCAACAGATATTAAATGAACACCTGACTACCTATGCCTGAAAGCTTAAAATGGGCCATAGTTGGATCTTCCAGCAGGACAATTTCCAAAACATACATCAAAATCAACACAAAAACGGTTTACTGACCACAAAATCAAGGTCCTGCCATGGCCAGTAACCTGACTTGAACCCTATAGAAAACCTGTGGGGTGAATGGAAGGGGAGAGTCCACTAGTGCTGACCTTGAAATTTGAAGGATCTGGAGAGATTCTGTAAAGACAAATGGCCTCAGATCCCTTGCCATGTATTCTCCAACTTCATCAGGCATTATAGGAGAAGACTCAGAGCTGTTATCTTGGCAAAAGGAGGTAGCACAAAGTATTGACTAAAAGGGTGCCAAATGCCAATAATTGTGCCACACATAGATTTAACAAAAATATGTATTTATTTTTGGATAAAACTGTGTTGTGTTTGCAATTGTTTGATATCCATGAGAGCAGTGTATTTCTGTGTATTTTATTATCAAAAGATCAAAAGGTTAAACAATAAAGACAATTTTTCAGAGTCTTAATTTGCTCATATTTATCAAGGGTGCCAATATTAATGGAGTGCACTGTATATATATATATATATATATATATATATATAAAAATATCTATTTAAAATAAAAATAAAATTTTCCTGTATGTGAAGAACATTGGAATGTGAAATATTAATAACTCCTGTCAGGATAGCACACAAGCAATAAGTGTTAGGTTTTTTCTTCAGCACTCTCCATTGAAGTCTATGGGGGGAAGAAGTTAATGCTTTTGAAGTCGGCTGATTGGAACAGCCCATAGAATGCCAGCTCAATCCTATTGGCTGATTGGATCAGCCAATAGGATTGAAATTCAATCCTATTGGCTGATTGCATCAGCCAATAGGATTTTTTCAACCTTAATTGCGATTGGCTGATAGAATTCTATCAGTCAATCGGAATCTAAGGGACGCCATCTTGGATGATGTCACTTAAAGGTACCGTCATTCCAGAAGAAGACGTCTAAAGAAGAGGATGCTCTGCGCCGGATGTCTTGAAGATGGAGCCGCTCCGCGCCGGATGGATGAAGAAGATAGAAGATGCCGTCTGAATGAAGACTTCTGCCCGTCTGGAGGACCACTTCTGCCCGTCTGGAGGACCACTTATGCCGGCTTTGTTGAGGACATTTTGCCGCTTGGATGAAGACTTCTCCCGGTAAGTGAATCTTCGGGGGTTAGTGTTAGGATTTTTTAAGGGTGTATTGGGTGGGTTTTATTTTTAGGTTAGGGCTTTGGGCATCAATAGAGCTTAATGCCCTTTTAAGGGCAATGCCCATCCAAATGCCCTTTTCAGGGCAATGGGGAGCTTAGGTTTATTTGGGGGGTTGGTTGTGTGGGTGGTGGGTTTTACTGTTGGGGGGTTTGTTTGTATTTTTTTTTTTACAGGTAAAAGCTGATTTCTTTGGGGCAATGCCCCGCAAAAGGCCCTTTTAAGGGCTATTGGTAGTTTAGTTTAGGCTAGGGTTTTTTTATTTTGGATGGGCTTTATTTTATTTTATTTTGATAGGGCTATTAGATTAGGTGTACTTTGTTTAAATATCTTGTAATTTGTTTTTTATTTTCTGTAATTTAGTGTTTGTTTTTCTTGTAATTTAGCTAATTTTATTTAATTTATTTAATTGTATTTAATGTAGGGAATTTATTTAATTGTAGTGTAGTGTTAGGTGTTATTGTAACATATGTTAGGTTTTATTTTACATTTGTATTTATTTTAGATAGGTAGTTATTAAATAGTTAATAACTATTTAGTAACTATTCTACCTAGTTAAAATAAATACAAACTTGCCTGTAAAATAAAAATAAACCCTAAGCTAGATACAATGTAACTATTAGTTATATTGTAGCTAGCTTAGGGTTTATTTTATAGGTAAGTATTTAGTTTTAAATAGGAATTATTTAGGTAATGATAGGCATTTTCTTTAGATTTATTTAAATTATATTTAAGTTAGGGGGTGTTAGGGTTAGGGTTAGACTTAGATTTAGGGGTTAATACATTTAATATAGTGGAGGCGACGTTGAGGGCAACAGATTAGGGGTTAATAAATTTAGTATAGTGGTGGCGGCGACGTTGGGGGCGGCAGATTAGTTGTTAATAAATATAATGTAGGTGTTGGCGATGTTGGGGGCAGCAGATTAGGGGTTAATAAGAATAATGTAGGTAGAGGCTATGTCCGGAGCGGCAGATTAGGGGTTAATAAGTATAATGCAGGTGTCAGCAATGTCGGGGGCAGCAGAATAGGGGTTAATAAGTGTAAGATTAGGGGTGTTTAGACTCAGGGTTCATGTTAGGGTGTTAGGTGTAAACATAACTTTAGTTTCCCCATAGGAATCAATGGGGCTGCGTTACTGAGCTTTACGCTGCTTTATTGCAGGTGTTAGACTTTTTCTCAGCCGGCTCTCCCCATTGATGTCTATGGGGAAATCGTGCACGAGCATGCAAACCATCTCACCGCTGCGCTGGTATTGGAGTGCAGTGTGGAGCGCAATTTTGCTCTACGATCACTTCTTGCCTGTTAACGCTGAGTTGATAAAAACCTGTAATATCAGCGCTGCAGGTAAGTGAGCGGTGAGAATAAACTGAATGTTAGCAACGCACAGCTCATAACGCACAACTCGTAATCTAGCCGCTTGTTAGATAGTTACCTTATCAATCTCATGTTCGACACAGCCTTTTCTTCTAGTGAATGTTTTAACGCTGTACCGTATTGTCCTCAGCAGAAAAAAAATAGATATTGGAGAAAACCTAGGTTCAACCAGGCAGCACCCAAAGCATACTATAGAAACTAAACCTTTACACGTATATATTCAATATTTAAACTACTAAAAAATACATTTACATACTATTACTATCTTTACTTCATATGAATCATTGTATATAACATGTATTTACTGTTCAATATCCCTTTAAGACTGTGTTTAAAGTGATATTAAAGTATTTTTTTTATGCATAAGAAATTACTTACTGGTTTGCAAATGACCTGTATGCAAAATATGAGTCAAACGCATTTAATACCTTTTAAGAGTTATTTATCTTATTTTGCTGTAGCCAATTGGGGAGAGATATAAACAAGCTCCTGCACATAACAACCAATCATTGGGCCGCATGTAGGTGTGTCGGGGTTATGAGTTTCATGGGAGAGGTAGTGAAAACAATACAATTAAAAAGCAAAATAACTATGGGACATGAAACCAAAAAAAAAAAAAAATTTCATGATTCAGATAGAGCATACATTTTATAACCAACTTTCCAATTTACTTATATTATCAAATTTGACTTATTCTCTTGGCATCCTTTATTGAAGGAGCAACAATGCACTATTGGGAGCTAGCTGAACACATATGTAAGCCAATGACAAGAGGCATATATGGGCAGCCACTAATCAGCAGCTAGCTCCCAGTGAGCCTACCTAGGAATGCTTTTAAACAAAGGATACCAAGAGTGTAAAGAAAATGATATAATAAAATTGAATTGAAAAGTGTTTTTAAAATGATAAATTCTGTCTGAATCATGAAAGAAAAATGTTTGGCATCGATATCTCTTTAGTAGCAAAGCTTTAAAATGATAGTGATATTGATTGTGATCATTTTGACTAGATTACAAGTGGAGCACAAAGATATTATTGTGCGTTAACATCGCTGTAGCGCACTCAGTACCACTTACATTTTTTGTGCTCATATTAAAAAGTTATTATTTAGCACTTTATCTGAATGTCAGATATCAATGGGCATTAGTAGGGATTACTGACACTGATTAATTAGTTTTAGGCTAAATTGAAGCTGTTTTTAGTAAGCTTGTTTAGGACAACAAAATATTTTCAGCATGTTTTAACACAATGTCCCTTTAACACGTTGCTGACTGAAGCCATTAATCAACAACAAGTTTATCAGGGATTAGGGACGATTGTATAAAAACAGATTCCATCGTTGCTAAGCACCCTGGTGTTAAGCGGCTTTTTAGTGCAGCCTATGGCTTTTCCAACACATTCCTCTGAAGATTTTTCTTTAGTCGTTACTGTTTTCTGCCCAGCAGACTGGCACAGTGTGTTCTTAAAGATAACACTGCATACATCATAAAATAATCTGTATGTGATATATTTGCCAAATGTATCTTATTAGATAAATAAGTGCTTATCCGCATGTAATTATTTATTTGTTATACGTTCCATCTAACAATTTAGCCGGGTTATATATCCAATAAAAGGGATATAGAAAATATGTACTAGTGAATAAAAAGAAATTGTATTTGCAAATTGTATTAGCCTTTAATTTTGTTTTTTTAAATTGTCTCCTTTATACCCCACGTAAAGATTATTTTGTAACGTAAATCATATTTAAGTTTGCTAAAATATTATGCTGGAGCTGTGGTGCCCAAATATTGAAACACTTGAAAGTGATGCAGCATAGCTGTAAAAAGCTGACTATAAAATATCACCTGAATATCTCTATGCATATAAGCAAGATATTTACCCCAAATATTCCTTGGTGCCACATCCCGTTGTAAATGGACAATCAATCAGGATGCTAATCCCGGGACATGCATAGGAGTATGTACGTTATTTCCCTCCTTAGTTTAAGGAAATCTTGTGAGATTTCAATGAAATCTCATGAGATCACAATAAAGCAAAGTGTGACATCAGTACTGATGAAGCTGATTGGCTGTTGACTACCATAATCCCTCTAGCATGTCCACTCACTACAATTATGTCAAGGTTTTTAAAAAGGCTGAAAGAACCATTCAATACAATTAAATTTTTCAAGGAGCCAGTCATCGAAAGATTTAAAGAGCTTTAATCCAATCAATAAACAAATCTGAGTCAGCCGCACCACCCACAAGGGAACTAAATTTATTTCAGCTAAAAAGGAAAGGGTAAAGCACTACCATAATATTGACTAATCTGTACAATCTGGATATACCTGAGTTTTCCAGTCATCTAATGCCTTTTTACAAGAGAAGAAGAACTCTCAGGGATATGTTAGTGAAGGGAGATATTGGACCAAAACGATCCTTTAGACCAGAGCTTTCCAAACTTTTCATGTTGGGGACACACTTTTTAGACCTACATAATTTCGCGACACAGTAATTCAGTTGTACTAGCAAACAGGAGGTTAAACTAACTTGTTTTAAAAGATATGGACACATACATAAATTATATAATAACAAAATGTATTTACAAGTAACAGTATGTATGTGCAAGAATTAAAAAAAAAAGTTTAATAACACCAATAGCTACTTACTATTTTAATGGGATGTATGAGGTTGATGGGATGAACACAGTTTCTGAATATTTGGTGTAATATTAGATAAAGACACTCACATTTCATCATCAAGCATTTTTAAGCTTCCACTTCCTATCCATATATCAGATTCAAGAGCAGGAGCAGCAATGCACTACTGGGAGCTAGTTGCAAAAAAATCCCACTGACTTCAGTTCAGCATTTAAGCTGCCGCCCTCAGAGCTCTGTGAGTCCGACTGACTACTGCCCGCGCTGCAAACACACTGCTGTCCCACTCACTGGCTACACTTGCAGTCACGAGCCAATTATGGAGACTACACGTGCAGTCAGGAGCCAATGTGCCGCCAAATCCGCCAATGGTAATAGTTTCAATTCCCACTGAGCTGTGCCAATTGTTAAGATGATTTGTGACCCACTAAGTATCAATCACGTGTCAACCATGTGATATGCGTAGCAGGCAGGCGGAAAGTCAGAAACCAAAAAACAATTTAAAAAAATATATTTAAATTTAAAAAAAATTGTGCTGAAGCAGGGACACACCTACACACTGCTGCCGACACACTAGTGTGTCCCGACACACAGTTTGGAAAGCACTGCTTTAGACAAACATATATTGACAATAAAAGTTTGGGATGTTTTCCTTGTTTGAACTGTTCGAATTGTAACATTTTAATAAGTAACTTTAAAGGATACTACACATGTAATACGGACTATGTGGTCTATTTAATTAAAAGTTCCTGTTGGATAATTTATGTAGGAGAGACAACACAGCAACTCTGTGATAGGATAAATCAGCATAAAAATAACATACGAAAAAAACAGATGGATGCTCCTTGCACATCACTTTATTTCAGTAGTACATAATTTGAGCCAACTAAGATTTCGTTGTCCTAGAAAGGGTGGTGATAGGGAGCATTTCTTATCACAAAGAGAAGCGTTTTGGATCTACACATGTTCTGGTGCCACACGGTATGGACAGTGAATTAGATTGTAGATTGGTCAGTATTTTGGTAGGGCTTCCCACCTTTCTTTCTTAGCCAAAACAAATTAAATTCCCTTTCTTAGAAAGAAAAAGAAAATAATCTTGTTGTATGTAAACCTCTACGGGGAGTGGAATATCATAATGAGCCTTAGGGTAAATATAGATGACTAAGTGTTAAAGGGTTGGGATGGGAGGAGTCATTGTTGTATATTTATGTGTGTTTTATGCTTTGTTTGATATGACATGATTGAAGGGACATTAAACACAATTTTTTTTCTTACAGGATTCAGATAGAGAACACAATTTTAAACATCATTCCAATTTACTTCTATTATCTAATTTGCTTCATTATTTAGATATCCTTTGTTAAATAAATAGAAATGCACATTTGTGAGCCAATCACATGAGGTATCTATGTGCAGCCACCAATTAGCAGCTACTGAGCCTATCAAGATATGCTATTCAGGAAAGAATATCAAGAGAATGAAGCAAATGAGATAATAGAAGTGAATTAGAAAGTTGTTTAAAATGGTATTCTCTATCTTAATCATGAAAGTAAAAATTTGGGTTTAATGTCCCTTTAAGGGTTAAAGGGACATGAAAGCCAATTTTTTTATTTCGTGATTTAGAAAGAGCATGTCGTTTTAAACAACTTTCTAATTTACTTCTATTATCTAATTTGCTTCATTGTCTTGATATCACTTGCTGAAAAGCATATCTAGATATGCTCAGTAGCTGCTGATTGGTTGCTGCACCTAGAGGCCTTGTGTGATTGGCTCACATATGTGCATTGCTATTTCTTCAACAAAGGATATCTAAAGAATTGAGCAAATGAGATAATTGAAGTAAATTGGAAAGTTGTTTAAAATTGCATGCCCTATCTGAATCATGAAAGTTTAATTTTGACTAGACTGTCCCTTTAATGCACAAAATGTTATCCTTTTTTTAAGTCTTGGACCAATAAAAGTATTTTTTACATGCATGTGGACAATCCCAATCAATACAATTTTTTTTGACAATGTTTAAAATAATTGTTGGTATTTTTTACCTTATAGCTAAAAAATTGAATTTCACAAAGCTAAATGACACAGTTTGTACATAAATGAAAGAGAAACATCTAAATGTTCTTTATTGGTTGAAGTTAGGTGCAGGTTTAAACATGTTAATTATAAATTACACAAAATGATATGAAATTATGTATTGCACATGACATGGATTGATATTGCTGGGTAAAGTACAAAAAATGCAATCAAATATATAATTGTCATTTAACCTCAATAATGAATTAATTAGCTGCTGCTTAGCTTCGCATATTTTGTTTATGTGATGATTCTTCTCTAAAAATTCATGTGAAAACCTACCTGAAAATCCCATGATACCCCAGTTTCATATAGTTTTTTTGTTTTGTGTGTGTTTAACTAATTTTTGCTGTTATTCTCAATTATTGACTGGGGCCCTGATATTCAAAGATTCTCCAGCTTGGAGAGAAATTGTAGTTCAGACTTCACAAAAACTGAACTCACTGAATTTTCAAAAGAAAAATGGGCGGGACTCTCCAGCACAGCGAGATCTCTCTAATTTATGCATGTGAAGCAGAGACAAGCCCAGTGCAATATTGCACTGCGTGATATGAGAGTTTTGTTACACTTACATTTTGTGCATTGTATTATATATTAATATTCATTTCAGATTGGGTCCTTTCAGTATTATTGCATTTAAGCTTTGCACGTTCTCATTTGTAATTTATTTTTACATTTTGATCTAACAGATTTTACATATTCAGATTATGCTTTGAAAGTTTCTGTGTTACTTTAATCATTTAGGATCATACTTTGTATAAAATTACATTGCACTTTGTATTTTCTCCATTGTAAACTGACAGTTTCACAAAGTGGGAGGGACAGGACAGTTCCCTGGGCTGAACAGGAGAGTTCCCAGGGTATACCTGACGCTCTCTAAGAAGTCTTGTGAAGCTGTATGCAGGTGAAGTTTGCTCAAAATTCACGATACACTTATTTTAACTAACAGAAAAGTAATATATACTAAAATATAGACAAGAGCAAGTTAAATTGTAGTGAAAACATTTCAGTTTATGTTGGAATTGATGCAAACGGAGCACCCCGGGGGTTCTCCAGTTACCTTCTGTCTCCCATGTGAAATTTTCTATCCTCTCCTACACCCAATACACAATTATAAAAGCAATAGATGTTCGTGTACAACTGACATCATGATGCATAATACCCAAAGGGTGTATACAAATACCTGAAAATCTATCACAACCTCTATGTGCAGCATGTACAAATAAAAACAAAATTAATGTAAAGTGCAATCTTGTATGCCATGATGGCATCACTGGTTATGCCCACCCTTTTATAAATAACATAAAAAAATCATACAATCCCTACCTCATGATCCATATGTCCAATAACAAAATGAATGTAAAATGCATTATACACACCCTAAATCAAAAGTGAATAAAAAGTTAAATGAACCATAAAACATACCATGATAGAGTGACTTACGCCATGGACCACGCCTCCCAACGTTAAGAATCGGACCAATAAATCCACTGGAAATTTGCTGGTGCTCCCCTACCCTGCTTAACCCATACACTGCCCAACCACTATCCACAACAGTAATACAACACCCAATCCCTTCTATTATAAGAAGATCTGTAAGTTAATGGGGCAACACGTCATCAACCTTCACCTAATTAAATAACATTGTGCCGCCTACCATAAACATTTCTTCCACCTATTTATACATGAATGTGAATAGTGATTACCTGAAAAATAAAAAATCTGCTATATCCTCAAATACATAGGATCGTCACAATCGACTTCTGAATGAATATCCATGCAAGCCCCCCTTTATTCCAATATCACAGATTAAAGTGCCCTATCAACACACTAATAAATATCTAGGGGACAATAAATAATACCCAAACCCCTAACAAAGCACCAATAAGAAAGCATATAAATGATCCATATACAGGGAGTGCAGAATTATTAGGCAAATGAGTATTTTGACCACATCATCCTCTTTATGCATGTTGTCTTACTCCAAGCTGTATAGGCTCGAAAGCCTACTACCAATTAAGCATATTAGGTGATGTGCATCTCTGTAATGAGAAGGGGTGTGGTCTAATGACATCAACACCCTATATCAGGTGTGCATAATTATTAGGCAACTTCCTTTCCTTTGGCAAAATGGGTCAAAAGAAGGACTTGACAGGCTCAGAAAAGTCAAAAATAGTGAGATATCTTGCAGAGGGATGCAGCACTCTTAAAATTGCAAAGCTTCTGAAGCGTGATCATTGAACAATCAAGCGTTTCATTCAAAATAGTCAACAGGGTCGCAAGAAGCGTGTGGAAAAACCAAGGCGCAAAATAACTGCCCATGAACTGAGAAAAGTCAAGCGTGCAGCTGCCAAGATGCCACTTGCCACCAGTTTGGCCATATTTCAGAGCTGCAACATCACTGGAGTGCCCAAAAGCACAAGGTGTGCAATACTCAGAGACATGGCCAAGGTAAGAAAGGCTGAAAGACGACCCCCACTGAACAAGACACACAAGCTGAAACGTCAAGACTGGGCCAAGCAATATCTCAAGACTGATTTTTCTAAGGTTTTATGGACTGATGAAATGAGAGTGTGATGATCTGCTGTAGCAGATATTGTTGCAGTGAAAATATTAAGTTTGTATCTCTTTTCCTGAATATAGTCAAGCAATATGGTCTTGATAACCTGACTAGTCAGTAGTGAGAGTTACTGTTATAGATTTAAGCGCAGAGTCTTAATCTGAATTGTCTTTCCAGATTAGATAATATAAGTGCATCAATAATTAATAAGACAAGTAATGATAAAGAACAGATCAGATGAGATATGATCACACAGGTGATTAATGAGTTAACTTCAGACGAGATATAACTTCTGTTAAATATGTATCCTCTTCACGCACTCACACATACAACCTTAAAATATATACAAGTCCATTCACATATCCTTTCGTCAGGTATTTAGGCAAACTTTGAGATGATGATTTTAGATTCCTGAGGTAAGTAACATAGAATTAGGATAAAATTATATGCAGCGTTTTTGAACAGAGAGAACTTGTACCTGACGACCGGTCCGGTCGGCGTCTTCAGTGTGAGTGCGGCTTCCGGATTGCGGTAAGTAGTTCCGGCGGCTTCGTGATCCAAAAGCAAGTTAAGTCCGTAAAAACAGACAGGTTGTGAAAGTTGAAAAGTTCGTTACAACTAATGATAAGTGATAACGAAAACCAAGGGGAAAGTAACAGTCCAATAATGAGAATATATTACGAGAGAAGTCAAGTAGCAATATTAACTAGAGAAAACAAAATCACTCTAGTAACAGCAATTTCCAGACAAGGAATGCCTGACCCAAATGTGCTATAAATAGGGAGTTACCTGTTAAAGGCGGGATATACCTTAAAGGTATATCACACACTCCCCCCTTCAAGGTCTCCCCACATCAGCAATGGTTGGTTTCAATGGGTATCGTTTGTGAAAACACTGTATCAAACGCGGTGCATGGATCTCAGATTGTCTTTGCCATGAATTATCCTCAGGTCCAAAACCTCTCCACTTCAGAAGGTATTCCAGATGACGACCACGAATTCTTGAATCCAAAATCCTCTCAATTTCATATTCCTCCTGATCATCTATTTGAATAGCAGGGGGTTTAAGGTTTTCATCCTTATTTGTTGCTTTGTATGGTTTTATTAATGATACATGAAATGTGGGATGTATCTTATAGGACGGTGGTAATACCAATCTGACAGTAGAAGGATTTACAATTTTGTCTATCACAAAAGGGCCAATAAATTGGTTTGCTAATTTCTTTGAAGGTACATGCACCTTTAGGTTTTTAATCGATAATAAAACTTTGTCACCAATTTTATATAGAGGACTAGGTCTATGATGCATGTCATAATACCACTTCTGATAATTCTTGGCTTCCGTGAGGTGAGTTTTAACCAACGCTAAACGTTCCTGTAGCTTACTTGAGTAATCTTTGGCAACTGTTGAATTCACCTCAGTATTGGTAATCAATATGTTAGTTGGATGATATCCATAAGTTACATAGAAAGGAGTCATTTTTGTTGATGTTGAAATTGAGTTGTTATATGAAAACTCGGCCATAGGTAAATAATTAATCCAATCATCTTGAAGATGGGATACGTAACACCTTAGATATTGCTCTAATGTTTGGTTTAATTTTTCTGTCATTCCATTGGTTTGTGGGTGAAATGCTGTTGAATACCTGGAGTTTATTTTCAACAACTTACATAAGGATCTCCAGAATGCTGAAGTAAATTGTGTTCCCCTGTCTGTGATAATAGTTGTTGGAAGCCCATGTAACTTTACAATATGGTTTAGAAAAACATTAGCAGTGATGTAAGCGTTAGGTAAGCTTTTCAATGGTATAAAATGTCCCATTTTTGTTAAGTGATCTATTACTACTAATATTGTATTATATCGGTGTGATAAAGGTAAGTCTACAATGAAATCCATTGAAATTGTGGACCAAGGCCTATCAGGAACTGGCAGTGGGTTTAACAATCCAATCAGTCCCCTGTGATCAACTTTATTTCTAGCGCAAGTATCGCATGAGGTAACATATTGTTGGATGTCTTGATCCATTTGTGGCCACCAGAAACTTCTTCTTGTTTTTTCTATTGTTTTTTGTATACCTGTATGTCCAGATAAGGGTTCGTCGTGAGTGTTTTTTAATATATGGGTTCTCATTACTTCCGGAACATATAACTTGTCTTTGTGATAATAAAGACCTGTTTCTGGGTTTTTAATACAATTCTTAGGATAATCATCCTCTTTCTGTATTACCTTTATTATTTCCTTCTCCAGAGGAGTTAGTACTCCAATGAATCTTTCAGCTGGTATAATTGGAACTATTGCATCATGATGTGATTCTTCTTGTATTCTCGATAGAGCGTCTGCCTTTACGTTCAAGTGACCAGGTTTGTATGTAATTATAAAATTGAATCTGTCCAAAAATAAGGACCATCTTACTTGTCGAGCAGACAAGGTTTTGCTTTTCTTTAAGTATTCTAAATTCTTGTGATCTGTGAACACTTTGAATGGTTTCTCAGTTCCTTCTAATAAATGCCTCCATTGTTCAAGAGAAGTTTTTATGGCTAATAACTCCTTATCTCCTATGCTATAGTTAATTTCAGCAGGAGAAAATCTTCTGGAGTAGTAACCAACTGGGTTCATCTCTGTCTGTTCCTTATTGTATTGTGAAAGGATGGCTCCAATTCCAGAACTGGAAGCATCTACTTCAAGTACATATTGAAGATTATTATCTGGTATGTGGAGCAGTGGAGCTTTAGAAAATTTTTCTTTTAAGAAATCAAAAGCTATCTGTGCCTGTTCTGTCCATTTATACCTTTGTTTCTTACTGGTTAGTTCAGTCAAAGGTTTAACGATGTTAGAAAAATTATCAATAAATTTTCTATAGTAATTCGCGAATCCGATAAATCTTTGCAGAGCTCGTATCGATTTTGGTATAGGCCATTGCAATATAGCAGATACTTTTTCGGGGTCCATTTGAATCCTGTTGGGTGTTATGATATAACCGAGGAACTTTATCTTATTCACATGAAAAATACATTTTTCTTGCTTTGCGTATAGTTTATGCTCTTTTAATCTTGTTAAAACCCATCGAACATGTTTTTCATGTTCTTGTGGATTCTTCGAGTAAATAAGTATATCATCTAGATATACAATGACACAAACATCCAGTAAATCATAGAATATTTCATTAATGAAATGCTGAAAGGTCGCTGGGGCGTTGGTTAACCCAAATGGCATAACATTGTATTGATATAAACCGTATCTGGTCCTAAATGCAGTCTTCCACTCATCCCCTTTTTTGATCCTAATAAGGTTATACGCACCTTTCAGATCTAGCTTGGTGTAAATGTTTGCTCCTTTCAATCGCTCTATAAGCTCTGGAATCAATGGTAATGGATATCTGTTTTTTATTGTAATGGTATTAAGAGCCCTGTAGTCAATTATAGGTCTTAACGATTTATCTTTATTTTTAACTAGAAACATGCCTGCTGCTGCTGGGGAAGTTGAATGAGAAATGAATCCCTTTCTTAAATTCTCATCCAAGTATGTCCTCAGGAATTTTAATTCTTCTTGTGATAATGGATACATTTTCCCATGTGGTATCTGCGACCCTGGAACAAGGTCTATAGGACAATCGAAACTCCTATGTGGGGGCAAATTTTCTGCTTCCTTTAGATTGAAAACCTCTGCCAAATCCTGATACAAACCTGGTATTCCTTCTTCAAGTGAAGCTATAACAGTATGAGGGTAACAAGTTTTATTGCAATAGGAAGAGGTTAGTGTAAGTTCTGAGTGTTTCCAGTTTATTACCGGATTATGTAGTTGTAACCATGTATACCCTAAGATTAAGTTATGTAATGCAATAGGTATTACATCAAATTTTATGTATTCTGTGTGACCTGTATTGGATTTAACTAGTAAAGGTACAGTATGATGTGTAATAGGACCTTTTTTTTATCAAAGTTCCATCAATAGACTTAACATACACAGGTGTTTGCTTGCACACTAAGGGTATTTTATTTTTTTCAACAAACACAGAATCAATATAGCTTCCTGATGCCCCGGAATCAATCAACGCCCTGGTTAGGATATTTTCATGATCCCACTGTAAAGAGAGAGTTAATGTCAATTGTTTATGATCTGAGATGTGACAAATGTGATTTGGGTCTTTATGCTTACCCTTCTTTTGTTTCTGAAGTATTGGACACTCAGATACAGAGTGCTCCTTGTTTGCACAGTATAAACACAATTTTTCTACCCTCCTCCTTATCTTTTCTTCATGAGTGAGAGGTCCTTTAATCGCTCCAATTTCCATAGGTGTAGAATATAGTTGTGGTTTTTCTGAAGTTGAATTATAAGTGATGGTTCGCCTTGTTGATGAGTCATATGACACCCTTTCAGCACGCCTTTCTCTAAGCCTTCTATCAATAGATGTACTTAATTTTATTAGAGCTGGTAAAGTATCTGGCAACTCCTGACGTGAAAGCTCATCTTTTAATGTTTCAGAAAGACCCAGCCTATACTGATTTTTAAGGCTAACCTGGTTCCATTGAGAATCTACTGCCCACATTTGGAAGTCAGTAGTATATTCTTCTACTGTACGCTTCCCTTGTTTAAGTGAGCGTAACTTGGATTCAGCTATTATCTGTGTGTCAGTATCTACATATAAGTTAGACATGGCTTGGAAAAATTCTTGTAATGAATCCAGTATGGGATCATTGTTCTCATAATATCTGTTTGCCCACGTTCTAGGTTCCCCTTGTAGAAAAGAAATAGTGGTGCAAACTTTGATGCGGTCAGTATGGTAAGTACGTGGTCTTAAAGAGAATAGAAGATGGCAAGCATTTTTAAAATCTCTGAATTCATGTCTCTTGCCTGTAAAAGTTTGAGGGTATTGTATGTGGGGTTCTGGTATGTCAGGTTTAGCAGTTACATAGTCTTTGACTATAGTTTTTAGTGCTGCATTTTCTGCTTGAACCTCAGTTAACCCTCTTGCAAGATAATCTAATTTTTGTTGGATATTAGTAAACTGATTTTTTATTTCAGTTGGATCCATTGTATGAAAATCTATAACAGTATTGCAACTTAATTCACTGTGGTCTGGAAATTATGTGATGATCTGCTGTAGCAGATATTGTTGCAGTGAAAATATTAAGTTTGTATCTCTTTTCCTGAATATAGTCAAGCAATATGGTCTTGATAACCTGACTAGTCAGTAGTGAGAGTTACTGTTATAGATTTAAGCGCAGAGTCTTAATCTGAATTGTCTTTCCAGATTAGATAATATAAGTGCATCAATAATTAATAAGACAAGTAATGATAAAGAACAGATCAGATGAGATATGATCACACAGGTGATTAATGAGTTAACTTCAGACGAGATATAACTTCTGTTAAATATGTATCCTCTTCACGCACTCACACATACAACCTTAAAATATATACAAGTCCATTCACATATCCTTTCGTCAGGTATTTAGGCAAACTTTGAGATGATGATTTTAGATTCCTGAGGTAAGTAACATAGAATTAGGATAAAATTATATGCAGCGTTTTTGAACAGAGAGAACTTGTACCTGACGACCGGTCCGGTCGGCGTCTTCAGTGTGAGTGCGGCTTCCGGATTGCGGTAAGTAGTTCCGGCGGCTTCGTGATCCAAAAGCAAGTTAAGTCCATAAAAACAGACAGGTTGTGAAAGTTGAAAAGTTTGTTACAACTAATGATAAGTGATAACGAAAACCAAGGGGAAAGTAACAGTCCAATAATGAGAATATATTACGAGAGAAGAAGTCAAGTAGCAATATTAACTAGAGAAAACAAAATCACTCTAGTAACAGCAATTTCCAGACAAGGAATGCCTGACCCAAATGTGCTATAAATAGGGAGTTACCTGTTAAAGGCGGGATATACCTTAAAGGTATATCACAGAGAGTGAGTCTTGATGGGCCAGATGGATGGGCCCGTGGCTGGATTGGTAAAGGGCAGAGAGCTCCAGTCCGACTCAGACGCCAGCAAGGTGGAGGTGGAGTACTGGTTTGGGCTGGTATCATCAAAGATGAGCTTGTGGGGCCTTTTCGGGTTGAGGATGGAGTCAAGCTCAACTCCCAGTCCTACTGCCAGTTTCTGGAAGACACCTTCTTCAAGCAGTGGTACAGGAAGAAGTCTGCATCCTTCAAGAAAAACATGATTTTCATGCAGGACAATGCTCCATCACACGCGTCCAAGTACTCCACAGCGTGGCTGGCAAGAAAGGGTATAAAAGAAGAAAATCTAATGAACCCCATTGAGAACCTGTGGTCCATCATCAAATGTGAGATTTACACGGAGGGAAAACAGTACACCTCTCTGAACAGTGTCTGGGAGGCTGTGATTGCTGCTGCACGCAATGTTGATGGTGAACAGATCAAAACACTGACAGAATCCATGGATGGCAGGCTTTTGAGTGTCCTTGCAAAGAAAGGTGGCTATATTGGTCACTGATTTGTTTTTGTTTTGTTTTTGAATGTCAGAAATGTATATTTGTGAATGTTGAGATGTTATATTGGTTTCACTGGTAAAAATAAATAATTGAAATGGGTATATATTTGTTTTTTGTTAAGTTGCCTAATAATTATGCACAATAATAGTCACCTGCACACACAGATATCCCCCTAAAATAGCTATAACTAAAAACAAACTAAAAACTACTTCCAAAACTATTCAGCTTTGATATTAATGAGTTTTTTGGGTTCATTGAGAACATGGTTGTTGTTCAATAATAAAATTAATCCTCAAAAATACAACTTGCCTAATAATTCTGCACTCCCTGTACAGTATACAAAAAATCCAATCCAAAGAAACCCCTTAACTTACATGTACAAAGTAAAATCATATTGTTTAGTCCTCCTATTAGGTCTCTGGAATAACTATCCTATAATAACTCACTACCCCCTAAAAAGGGGGTAACAACAAAAATATAATATCATTACTAAAGTTCACTACACGACTGCTATATGGAAAAACCCAGACAAAAAACAAAAGAAGTCTACAATTGTAATGGATCAAAATAAAATATAGCTTTTTATTATATACAGACTAAATGTTATATACTTTTATATATGTGTGTGTGTATGTGTGAGTGTAAATAGATACGTATTAAGTATATATAAGTAAATAATTATGGTGAGTGAAAATGGTAAAGGGGCCCGGGTTACAGAAAATTGGAGAAAAGGACAGACAGTGTCAAAGGGACAGTCAAAATTAAGCTTTCATGCCTCAGATAGGGTATGCACTTTAAACAACTTTCCAATTTATGTTTATCATCAAATTTGCTTTGTTCTCTTGGTATTGTTTGTTAAAAGCTATACCTAGGTAGACTCATATGCTAATTTCTAAGCCCTTGAATGCCGCCTCTTATCTCAGAACATTTTGACAGTTTTTCACAGTTAGACACTGCTAGTTAATGTGTGTAATATAGAGAACATTGTGCTCACTCCCGTGGATTTATTTATTGGTCATCACTGATTGGATAAAATGCAAGTCTGTTAAAAGCACAGAGATAAGGAGGCCATCTGAAGAGGCTTCGATACAAGATAATCACAGAGGTAAAAAGTCTATTAAGATAACATTGTTGGTTAAAGGGACAGTATACACTCATTTTCATATAACTGCATGTAATAGACACTACTATAAAGAATAATATGCACAGATACTGATATAAAAATTCAGTATAAAACTGTTTAAAAACTTACTTAGAAGCTGTCAGTTTACCTCTGTTGAAAAGGTAGCTGGAAAGCCCACTGCAAGTGGCAAATAAGACATTCCCCCCCTCCCCCTTCTTTTGCATATGAAAAGACCCTTTACACAAACAGGAGCAAGCTGGAGTAGGTAGTCGAGCGTATTCACATAAAACTTTGGGGCTTGGTTAGGAGTCTGAAAATCAGAGCAATGTTATTTAAAAATAAGCAAAACTATACATTAATTTAAAAAAAAAAAAAACTTTATGGGCTATATAAATAGATTATCTACAAAACATTTATGCAAAGAAAAAATGAGTGTATAATGTCCCTTTAAGCAAAACTGGGGAATGGATAATAAAAGGATTATCTATCTTTTTAAACATTGAACATTTTCAAGTAGAATGTCCCTTTAAGGACAGGCAGTGGTTAAACTTTGAAACCAGTAAAATTATGTATATTTGTGTCTAATTATCTTTCTGCCTGCATACATTTGGCTCAGTAGACCAAGACATCAAAATCTGTTAAGTTCAGATCATTTTGGTGCATACATTTTTCTATTGAAGTTGTTATAGTTTATGGAGGGTTTTATTACAGACTTATTTTTAGTGAAATAGCACCACCTTATGGTTTTGGGTCAAATTGCTTTATTACTTTTTTTTATACATCCATTGTAAAATGTTATATATAATACCAGATCTTTATAATTTGACAGCAGCATCAAAAGGGTGGCTGAGAAATGAACTATCAAGACTGATGGGTAACATAAAAACAGACAAGAATAATATAAAACCTCAAACATTTATTTTGTGACTCAGACAGAGCAGACCATTTTGAAAAAGTTTTCAATTTACTTCTATTATCAAATTTGCTTTTTTCCCACGATATTCTGTGCTGAATAGATACCTAGGTTGGCATCTAGAGCACTAAATGGCAGAAACTTGTGCTGCCATCTAGTGCTCTTGCAAATGGATAACATCCTTGTAAAACTGTTGCCAAGCTCCTAAGCATACGCCCCTGCTTTTCAACAAAAGATATAAAAAGAACAAAGAAAATTGATAATAGAAGTAAAGTAGAAAGATGCTTAAAATCACAGGCTCTATCTGAATCATAAAAGAAAAAGATTGGGCTTTATATCAATTTAAAGATGCAGAATGTGCTCAGTATCTATTTCTTCCTTTCTTTTATTTTTAAATCATCATTTTCACTTTTTTTACCCAACTTCTTGGTCTATAGAGCACTATAAAGTCAAAGCCTTGAAAGTTTAGGTCAGCTGACATTTTTGAGGTCTGTATGGGCAAAATTAAGGAATATGGGGAATAGCATCCCAGCACCCTCCTAGAACAGAGTCACATATACTCCCCCATATTTACCAATTGAAGCACTTTATGGCAGCAGTTTTGCTAAATACTTTAAAGGGACACTGAACCCAATTTTTTCTTTCTTGATTCAGACAGAGCATGACATTTTAAGCAACTTTCTAATTTACTCCTATTATCAAATTTTCTTCATTCTCTTGGTATCTTTATTTGAAATGCAAGAATGTAAGTTTAGATGGCGGCCTATTTTTGGTGAACAACTTGGGTTGTTCTTGCTGATTGGTGGATAAATTCATCCACAAATAAAAAAGTGCTGTCCAGAGTTCTGAACCCCCCCAAAAAAAGCTTAGATGCATTCTTTTTCAAATAAAGATAGCAAGAGAACGAAGAAAAAATGATAATAGGAGTAAATTAGAAAGTTGCTTAAAATTGTCTGCTCTATCTGAATCACAAAAGAAAAAAATTTGGGTTCAGTGTCCCTTTAACAATATTGAAAACACTGCTGCCATCTAGTGCTCAAAAGCATTCTTGCAAAACTCCTACCATAAAGTTCTCCAGACACATGAATGCTGTCTATGGCAGCTACCTATGTTCTTCAACAAAGAATACCAAGAGAATTAAGCAAATTTGATTACAGAAGTAAATTGTAACCCTTTTTTAAATGATATCCACTATCTTAATCATGAAGGAAAGATGTTGGGCTTAATGACTCTTTAATATACATTGAAAAGTGTACTTGCACAAAACACATCAGATAAATTCCATCTCAGTGAAACATGCTAAGCAGCTATGTATGAAATAATGTCAGGCACAGAAAAAGGGTAACAGTTTTATCTGCTTTTTTGTAGCAGACATAAAGCTAGCACTACATCTAACATTTTGCCTGCCTTGCTCATGTTTTACACTACATATGTTCTCCCCTATATTTACAATATGTAATTGTGACCTAGATTATGAGTGGAGCGCAAAGTTGCGCTTTTGCAAGGGCGATATTTGCTCTCCACTCAATAATATCAGCTCATGCAAATGTGCACTGGTATTACAAGTTAAGCGCTGGAAGCTTTGCGCTCTTGAAGCTCTCTTCCATAGGCTCCAATAGGCGCCTTGTACTCATTCCGTGAGACACAGCAAAGAACCTAGCAAAGCGCAGGAGGTAAGTCGTGCAGCTTTGGCAGCAAATTTATAATATATATGTATATGAATATATGCATATATATTTATGGGTTTATATGTGTATATACACATAGTAACACATACATATATATGTATATAAGCATATACAGTACATATATATTAACAGTATAAAAACAGTCCCCATAGACACAATGTGAAAGCACTTTTAACACCTCACATCCCCTCACTTAAAACTGCTTTGTGTAGTTTTTTTTATAAAAAACCCTTGTTTATTTCACTTAGTGAAGTCCAAAGTAATCCAGCACCAGTGTAGTGTGCTCACTGCCAGGCCTCACACCAAAGACCCAAACATATACATGAAAAACATAGGCAGCAGCACCACTTTAAATAGTTTCCAATTTATTGTAAGTGCAACAAGATCAAAAAAACAGCAACGTTTTGGACTCACAAGTCCTTAATCATGCATAAATTGTAACAGATGTGGCTGACTTAAATAGCACTCTAAACTCCTCCTACTCTGACATCACAGAGTAACTCACCACATAACAAAAAAATGGGACAGAAAAAAATGTGCGTACATTTAAATTTAAAGCAACAGTACATGATATAATAAATAGGTAAAGTCATCTCAATTGAGTCAATTTCACCATAGACCGTATAGATTAATAGTAGATGATACATCATATGCTATATTCATAATCTAAAAAATGAAAATATATACAATTTCTATTATTATTACATTTTTACAAAAATGGGGATAAATCCCAATCTATTTATTTGGAACGTCTCCTAAGACACTGTGGATTTTTTTGAATGAATTGCAAAATCTAGTTCTGCCTACTGGTAAATATATTCTGTACAGTTTAGACATCTCCAGTTTGTACACCTCCATTCCCCATGCTAGTTGTATAGAAGTAGTGAAAGCCTTAATGACTCAATCAAAAACATATAGTTTACAAGAAATTGACTTTCTTATTGAATTGCTGGAGATGGTGCTACACTGTAATTTCTTTCTTTTTCAGTTAAAGGGAACTGCAATGGGTTCCAACGTCGCCCCTACATATGCCAATTTATACATAAATGCTTTTGAAGAACATTTTGTTTATGAGAATTTATTATTCACTCAATATGGCACCACCTGGTGGCGTTATATTGATGATATTTTTGGTATATGGCTGGGCGACGTTGGGACCCTATTAGAATTTGTATCTTCCCTTAATGGTGCCACTAAATGTATAGGTTTCACCTTGGAGTACAGTGAGTGCTCCATTTATTTTTTGGACACCAGGGTATACAAAGGTGATTCTGATCTTGAAATTGATTTATACTACAAAGAGGTGGATATAAATAATCTTTTGCATTTTGACAGCTCACATCCCTTAGCTTTGAAAAAGTCGTTACCAAAAAGTCAATTGCTTAGGGTATGTAAGATAGTCACTGATACTTCAGTATTAGACAACAGGCTGAGAGAGATGGCCTTACTGTTTAAACAGAGGGGCTATCCAGATGAGTTGATAGAAAGGGAAAGAGAAAAGGTATTACAAATTCCCAGGTCTACACTTTTGGCCACAAATACACAAAAGACAAAATCTGAAAATAGGGACAGAATAGCTTATGTCTCACAGTTTAATAATCAAAGTGCAAAAATTATGAAGATTATTAATAAACATTGGGGCTTTTTAAAGCCGAGTAATCCCCGCATAACTGAATTTAAAAAATTCCTATGGCGGCCTATAAATGTTCTCAAAGTCTGAGAGATAAAATGATTAGATCTGATGTAGACCCCGGTAGGATTCAAAGACAGACCTTGATAGGGTCCCAAAGAAAGGGATGTTTTCCCTGTTTGGGATGTATTAATTGCAACAGTCTAATAAGAGGTTTTTACTTTTTTCATCCCCATACTGGGAAGAGATTTACTATCAATGGATTTTTCACATGTAATACAGAATACATATTTATATTCTCAAATGTCCTTGTTCCAAATTATATGTTGGAGAGACGACAAGAAGGGTTAGAGAGACCGTATTGTCGAGCATAAATCAAATATTAGGAACGGAGTTGAGAAATCATCAGTAGCATGTCACTTTAAGAAAGCTAGACATACAGTGAGCCAACTAAGATTTCAAATTATAGAGACAAGAGGCTTAAACAAAGAGAGGCCTTTTGGATCTATCACTTAGAAAGTAGGATACCTATGGGAATGAATAAAGATTGGGATTTATCCCCATTTTTGTAAAACTATAAAAATGTAGTAATAATAGAAATTGTATATATTTTTCATTTTTTAGGTTATGAATATAACATATGATGTATCATCTACTACTAATCTATATGGTCTAGATTTTGGAATTTAGAATGTGAAATTGGCGCAATTGAGGTAACTTTACCTATGTATTTATATCATGTACTGTTGCTTTAAATATTCTTTAAATATATGATGTATTATTTATCATTAGTGTATATGATCCAGATTTTGGAATTTAGAATGTGAAATTTACTCAATTGAGATGACTTTACCTATGTATTTATATCATGTACTGTTGCTAAAAATTTAAATGTACACACATTTTTTTCAGTCCCATTTTTTTGTTATGTGGTGAGTTACTCTGTGATGTCAGAGTAGGAGGAGTTTAGAGTGCTATTTAAGTCAGCCACATCTGTTACAATTTATGCATGATTAAGGACTTGTGAGTCCGAAACGTTGCTGTTTTTTATCTTGTTGCACTTACAATAAATTGAAAACTATTTCAAGTGGTGCTGCTGCCTATGTTTTTCATGTTATTTAACTTAGCGCAAAGTGCTCCAGCGAGCTCACTTGTAATGGCTGGTTATTTAACGTACGCCCGTAAATGAGCAAATTTGGAAGTGTTATCACCCTGTGATTGAAGGGGGGAAGAGATACGTTTTAATGATGTTGAGAATTAGATAGTCAGAAGACATTAAGATGATATATTTGACAAACAGCTAGTAACACCAGCAAGCAGAGAAGATGGTAGGTCTGGTGCAGAGAGACATATTTGGGTGTCAGTATACAGATTATTTTGAGGCCTATGTGACTAGATTGAAAGGAAGATAGAAACTTAGATCTTAACCTTAAAGGGACAAGAAACTCACATTTTTTATTTCATGATTTAGAAAAAGCGTGTAATTTTAAACAACTTTCTAATTTACTTTTATTGTCTAATTTGCTTCATTCTCTTGATATACTTTGCTGAAAAGCATATCTAGATAGGCTCAGTAGCTGCTGAATGGTTGCTGCACATAGATGCCTTGTGTGATTGGCTCACACATGTGCATTGCTATTTCTTCAACAAAAGATATGTAAAGAAAGAAGCAAATTAAATAATAGAAGTAAAATGGAATGTTGTTTAAAATTCTATTATCTACTTGAATCATGATAGATTTTTTTGGGTTTAGTGTCCCTTTAAGCCACACCGATAGAGGGTGCTAAAGAAGCAGTGCATGTGCTTCACAGAGATCAAGAAGGATTACTAGGAATAAAAGGATTTTACACTTCTTACGTCTTTGCCTTGGTTATTGCTGTGTTTGTGTTGTGGAGAAAATACAGAATAAATAGGGTCATGGAGATTATTTGATGTGAGGAAATGGCATAGAGGGCTGCATAGGAGCCTTTTAAAAGTTTAGAGATGAGAGGAAGTAGATTGGGCAGTAGCTAGAAAGAGAGGCTGGGTCAAGTGAAGGTTTCTTAAAGATCATTGTCACTAAATAAAGGGACATTGTTCTAAAAAATCATGTATGTGATAAGGCAGCATTTACGCATTTAAAAAAAACGCAAAAAACTTGAATACATTTTCAAATGCCTTCTTTTAGATTAAACAAAGAAAATGTTGGCTACAATGTCCCTTTAATAATGGAGCAGTCCCTTTTTGATGGAAGACGTTGAATATACCAGCGAAGATTGATGTACGAATAGCTAAAAGAGAAGGCAGTAGTTGTGAGGGAATAGAAGAAAGGGGAAAGGCAGTGACTTGGGAGGATGATAAAAGGTCAGCTAACTCATCCTGTGTAACAAATAAAAAGAAGCTGAGATTATGGGTAGGCTAATCTTTGTTGTTTGTTACTATTTGTGAGACGTGGACATGGTGTGGTGGAACATTATATTGTGCCTGAATCTCATATGAGACATATTTGGTAATATATATATTAGGGTGTGGCATGGTCCAGCCCCCCTGTACTGTATATAGTGGTACTGTATAGTGACACTGTTTACCCCCTTCCCCCATGCTGTAGTAACAAGGTCTGTAATTTGCTAGTTCCACAAACATACACACACACACACACACACACACACACACATACATGTATAAATACACACACAGTCACATACACACACACACACACACACACACACACACACACACACACATACATGTATAAATACACACACAGTCACATACACACACACACACACACACACATACATGTATAAATACACACACACACACACACACACACATAAACACCAATGGGTAAAACAGAAACACTAACCCCTGTAGTCAGAGACACTAGTGAAGCATCATGTCAAACTCACATGATATCAGTACAGGTAGTGGCAGGTCAAAAAAAAATTCTTAAAAAAAAATAATTTGCGACCTCTTAACCCCCTGTAGTTTCGCCCGTTTCACAGTAAACTTCTTGAAACTGATAAGGGAAGCAAAGTGACTGTACCTGCAGATACCAGATACACGCTCCCTTGCAAGTCCCAGGAAAAACGTTCTAAATTCTTTATGTTTTTGCTAGACCCAAATATACACAGAGTAGGGTTGCCATGCTCCCTTATTTATCTGTTCTTACAACATTTTTCTCTCTTATTTTTTACAACTTGTAAAATCTTCATTTCAAACATTTATAATTTTGATGTATCTGACAGTTTAATGACTTTACTTCCATTTCTTTAATGAGAAACAGAATTCACGGATTTGCAGAAAATTGTTGAATATATTAAAGGGACATGAAACCCCACATTTTTTTTTCATGATTCGGATAGAGCATACAATTTTAAACAACTTTCCAATTTACTTCCATCATTTGATTTTCTTAGTTCTGCTGGGAGCTAGCTGCTGATAGGTGGCTGCACATATATGCCTCTTCACATTGGCTTACTGATGTGTTCAGCTAACTCCCAGTAGTACATTGCTGCTCCTTCAATAAAGGACACCAAGAGAATGAAGCAAAATTGATAATAGAAGGCAATTAGATAGTAGTTTACAAATATATGCTTTATCTAAATCATAAAATAAATATTTGGGGTTTCATGTCCCTGTAAGCTAGACTGTATGAATAAAGATGATTTGTAGGGGGACTGGAAGGGGCGGAGACACGATTGGGCGGATCGAGTAATGGCTCTAAAGGGATAGAGCTAAGCCCTGTTGTATACATCTTGTTGCAAGCAATTCCTTGGACCCATTTACCTGTTGACGGCTGCCGGATCTTTTTTGCTCATAGCCTGAGCAGCTTGCAGGCAGCGCACCATAGCCACTTGGGAGCAGCTGCAGTGCCGCTCCTCATGCAGGAGTTCGTGGGCTTTTGACCCGGGCCTATTTGGTCAGCATCTGATCTCTCCTATAACATGCTAATCACCATGGGTGGTATCTCTAAGCCCCAAGCAAAACCGGAGTTCCCAGAACTGTACTCAGCGGCTTACAGGGTCTGCAAGAACCAAAGCCAGAGTGGCAGCTGGAGGATAGCCAGAGCTACAGTGACCAGGCGTGACGGAACGCTGGGCAGGCCTTGGTGGCGGGGTCCCTGGGAGGACCTGCGAACACACGAGAAGCAACTCTCCGGCATCGGACTACGAGGGTGCAGTCTCATAGCTTTAGGCCTGGGCGGAATATATTTGAGCCTGAGTATCTGGTGGAAGGCTTTTGTGGCATGAATCGACACAGAGGGCCACTGTCCAAAGCCCACAGCAAGGAATTTCATAAGAATTAACACTGGTAATTAGCCAGTAGGAACCTAACATTGCCTAGGTACAGAGTAATCCTGAGAGCTCGCACGGCGAATACGCTCTGAAGGCAACTTATTACCAACAGGTTTTGATCTTACGGTTGATTTATCCGGTGTCCAGGGTTTATCCCCTGCCCTATTATATACAGTGGGGTAGCAGAGCCGGCACTGGCAGTGTGATTTCCCGGCCTTTAAGTGAGAAAGAAGAATTTGGGCATTATGACCATATATATAAAATAATGTGAGTGTACATTAAGACATCATATATTCATGGACTCTTGCAGAGGAGACTAAAGAAGCACACTTGTTGGTAGGAACATACATTCTGCTGAATCAAGGTACTTTTAAATATTTTTTTCTTACAACTGCATTGAGTTGGGCTTACAAAGTGGTTTGTTAGTAAGCAACTCTACTGCTGAGGTTAATACCCTCCAACATCAAGGGCCTTCAGGTTTACAACAAACACTGCTTTATATGGTGACTGTCTGCTGGGCGCACGGAGGCCTGCTCAAAACTATTAAATAAAAATGGCAGGCAATACCTACCAACAGTGAATTAAGGTTCATATCGCTATGTCAACCCCGACATTTATATATATCTGATGGACTGTATAAGTTGGAAAATACTTGTGGCAGAACTTTATATCAGGTATATATCTGGTTGATAACACAGCGTGCCAGAAAGCAGGCTTTTGTAGGGTCAGTCTACCTGGAAACCAGGGGACTTTACGCATGTTCTACTAACTGTGCTTTATACTTAGAGTGTCGGAAGGGCTTTTGGAGGCCGTTTAAAATCTGATGAATAAAAACTTGCCTGCAACAGTTGTTATTGGTGGATTAAGGCACATGTTCAAACGCTGATATCTACACAATGTTTTCGGACTACATAAGTTGAAACTATATGTGTTAAACTTCATAGTACATGCAGTTATTTAGTCTATCTGGTTTAAACTTTAAGTTGATTCAGTAGCTAATCTGAACTGGGAGAATTGTAATAGAGGTGAATTGAATGTAATATTTGCATAGCTAAGGGATTTCCTCTCTCTTCTGAATACCTCTCTTGGTTGCTTTAGTTATTAACATAGGCGCTGCCTGGTGTTACACGGTAATGTACTATTAACTTTTCTCACCTCCACTTAGGTTTTTTTTACCCACCTCAGACACCCCTGACACTTCCCCCTCGATTTAGGGAAGTGTAAACACAGAACTTTACTCCCACAGAGGCCTCACCGGGTCTACTGTGGCCTTTTCCTTAGCACAGCCAGCCAGTGGCTCTTTATAATCAATTTCATTTTTCTTTTGCCCTATTTTAGTTCACTGTATCCACCTTTATATGAGCACCACGTTTACACATTCTATGGATAGATTTATTACTAACCTTAAACCTAAATCACCAAACATGCCGCCCAAAATCAGAGACAGGAAAAACAGCAATAGTACTGACAATGTCTCCAATTCCTCCTCTTTAGTTACGCTTTCAGAGACATCTACACCAGACTCCCATGATATAGTCAAACAAATTACAGATCTTATGTTACCACAATTTGAGCAGATTAAAACAGACATACTGAATCTAACTATGGAAATCAAACAGTTTACACACAGACTCAATGAGGTAGAACAGCGTCTCTAACATCCAACAAGAGATGACTATTAAAGAACAAACTAAACATATTGTAGAAATGTAAAACAAACTTAATGAGATTGAAGACATCACTAAAGAGGAGAGAAATTACGCCTTTTTGCACTAAGTTAATAAATATCGGCATAAGGCTACAGTAATATACCCCTCAACAATTAAAATTCTTACAGAAAATGAATGCTTGATGTTGAGCAACCTGGAGGAGGTAAGGGAATTTTTAAAAAATAAGGGTATTTCTCTGTAAGATGATGATATGCTGAATCTTTCTAGAATGACATCTAAAATGTATATGTATTTGCAATACTATATGGAACATAATGATCTAAGTCAGATGATCTTTTTGACAAGAGATTAGTTGCAGTACCAGATTTTTTCTGGTTTTCTTTTCCCTGTGTGCTTGAATTCAGTTTTCCTATGTTATTTTCTCTTGTTAAGTGTATCCAGTCCACGGATCATCCATTACTTATGGGATATTAACTCCTCCCCAACAGGAAGTGCAAGAGGATTCACCCAGCAGAGCTGCTATATAGCTCCTCCCCTAACTGCCATTACCAGTTATTCTCTTGCACCCAACGAATAGATAGGATGTGTGAGAGGACTGTGGTGATTATACTTAGTTTCATACCTTCAATCAAAAGTTTGTTATTTTATAATAGCACCGGAGTGTGTTATTCCTTCTCTGGTAGAATTTGAAGAAGAATCTACCTGAGTTTTTCTATGATTTTAGCCGGAGTAGTTAAGATCATATTGCTGTTTCTCGGCCATCTGAGGAGAGGTAAACTTCAGATCAGGGGACAGCGGGCAGATTAATCTGCAAAGAAGTATGTAGCAGCTTATTATTTTCTGACAATGGAATTGATGAGAAAATTCTGCCATACCGATATAATGTAAACTCAGCCTTAAATGCAGTAGCAGCAACTGGTATCAGGCTGTCATGTATGTATATTTTACACTTCAGTATTCTGGGGAATGGCACTTCACTGGAATTATACTGTATGCATAAAACTTTAGCCTAATTTGCAGGGACTAGCAACAGGCTTTTTAATAACACTCAATTTATTAATGTTAAACGTTTTTTGCTGGCATGTAAAATCGTTTAATTTTCTGAGGTACTGGGTGAAAAAATGTTTTGGGCACTATTTTTTTCCACTTGGCAGTCGTTTTATTTAATTTATGACAGTTTACTGATCTCTCTCACTGTTATGTGTGAGGGGGAGGGACCTTTTTTGGTGTTTTTGCTACGCATCAAAAAATTCAGTCAGAAGTTTATTGTCTTCCCTGCATGATCCGGTTCATGTCTACAGAACTCAGGGGTCTTCAAAACTTGTTTTGAGGGAGGTAATCACTCACAGCAGAGCTGTGAGATTGTAGTTGACTGTGATAAAAAAAAACGTTTATTTCTGTATTTTTTTTTTTTTTTTCTGCTATCAGGGTTAGTTATCCTTTGCTAATGGGAGCAATCCTTTGCTAAAATTGTGTTTTTTACAAAGATTTGATGCTATAACTTTTCAGTTTATTAATTTTCAACTGTCATAACTTTTTCTGTGCTTCTTATAGGCACAGTACGTTTTCATATTATAGTAAATTACTTGAAAAGTATTTCCAAGTTGCTAGTTTATTTGCTAGTGTGTTAAACATGTCTGATTCAGAGGAAGATATCTGTGCTATATGTGCTAAAGCCAAAGTGGAGCCCAATAGAAATTTATGTACTAACTGTATTGATGCTACTTTAAATAAAAGTCAATCTGTACAAATTGAACATATTTCACCAAACAACGAGGGGAGAGTTATGCCGACTAACTCGCCTCACGTGTCAGTACCTGCATCTCCCGCTCGGGAGGTGCGTGATATTGTAGCGCCGAGTACATCTGGGCGGCCATTACAAATCACATTACAGGATATGGCTACTGTTATGACTGAAGTTTTGGCTAAATTACCAGAACTAAGAGGTAAGCGTGATCACTCTGGGGTGAGAACAGAGTGCGCTGATAATATTAGGGCCATGTCAGACACTGCGTCACAATTTGCAGAACATGAGGACGGAGAGCTTCATTCTGCGGGTGACGGTTCTGATCCAAACAAACTGGATTCAGATATTTCAAATTTTAAATTTAAGCTGGAAAACCTCCGTGTATTACTAGGGGAGGTGTTAGCGGCTCTGAATGATTGTAACACAGTTGCAATACCAGAGAAAATGTGTAGGTTGGATAAATATTTTGCGGTACCGGCGAGTACTGACGTTTTTCCTATACCTAAGAGACTTACTGAAATTGTTACTAAGGAGTGGGATAGACCCGGTGTGCCGTTCTCACCCCCTCCGATATTTAGAAAGATGTTTCCAATAGACGCCACCACACGGGACTTATGGCAAACGGTCCCTAAGGTGGAGGGAGCAGTTTCTACTTTAGCTAAGCGTACCACTATCCCGGTGGAGGATAGCTGTGCCTTTTCAGATCCAATGGATAAAAAGTTAGAGGGTTACCTTAAGAAAATGTTTGTTCAACAAGGTTTTATATTGCAACCTCTTGCATGCATTGCGCCTGTCACGGCTGCAGCAGCATTTTGGTTTGAGTCTCTGGAAGATTAGATGAGATTACACACAAGCTTAAAGCCCTTAAGTTAGCTAACTCATTTATTTCAGATGCCGTAGTACATTTAACTAAACTTACGGCTAAGAATTCCGGATTCGCCATTCAGGCACGCAGAGCATTGTGGCTAAAATCCTGGTCAGCTGACGTTACTTCTAAATCTAAATTGCTTAATATACCTTTCAAAGGGCAGACCTTATTCGGGCCCGGGTTGAAAGAAATTATCGCTGACATTACAGGAGGTAAAGGCCATGCCCTGCCTCAAGACAGAGCCAAACCTAAGGCTAGACAGTCTAATTTTCGTTCCTTTCGTAATTTCAAAGCAGGAGCAGCATCAACTTCCTCTGCACCAAAACAGGAAGGAGCTGTTGCTCGCTACAGACAAGGCTGGAGACCTAACCAGTCCTGGAACAAGGGCAAGCAGGCCAGGAAACCTGCTGCTGCCCCTAAGACAGCATGAATCGAGGGCCCCCGATCCGGGAACGGATCTAGTGGGGGGCAGACTTTCTCTCTTCGCCCAGGCTTGGGCAAGAGATGTCCAGGATCCCTGGGCGTTAGAGATCATATCTCAGGGATACCTTCTAGACTTCAAATTCTCTCCCCCAAGAGGGAGATTTCATCTGTCAAGGTTGTCAACAAACCAAATAAAGAAAGAGGCGTTTCTACGCTGCGTACAAGATCTTTTATTAATGGGAGTGATCCATCCGGTTCCGCGGTCGGAACAAGGACAAGGGTTTTACTCAAATCTGTTTGTGGTTCCCAAAAAAGAGGGAACTTTCAGGCCAATCTTGGATTTAAAGATCCTAAACAAATTCCTAAGAGTTCCATCGTTTAAAATGGAAACTATTCGGACAATTTTACCCATGATCCAAAAGGGTCAGTACATGACCACAGTGGATTTAAAGGATGCTTACCTTCACATACCGATTCACAAAGATCATTACCGGTATCTAAGGTTTGCCTTTCTAGACAGGCATTACCAGTTTGTAGCTCTTCCATTCGGATTGGCTACGGCTCCGAGAATCTTCACAAAGGTTCTGGGTGCTCTTCTGGCGGTACTAAGACCGCGAGGAATTGCGGTAGCTCCGTACCTAGACGACATTCTGATACAAGCTTCAAGCTTTCAAACTACCAAGTCTCATACAGAGTTAGTACTGGCATTTCTAAGGTCGCATGGATGGAAGGTGAACGAAAAGAAGAGTTCTCTCTTTCCACTCACAAGAGTTCCCTTCTTGGGGACTCTTATAGATTCTGTAGAAATGAAGATTTACCTGACAGAAGACAGGTTAACAAAGCTTCAAAATGCATGCCGTGTCCTTCATTCCATTCAACACCCGTCAGTAGCTCAATGCATGGAGGTGATCGGCTTAATGGTAGCAGCAATGGACATAGTACCCTTTGCACGTCTACATCTCAGACCGCTGCAATTGTGCATGCTAAGTCAGTGGAATGGGGATTACTCAGACTTGTCCCCTACTCTGAATCTGGATCAAGAGACCAGAAATTCTCTTCTATGGTGGCTTTCTCGGCCACATCTGTCCAGGGGGATGCCATTCAGCAGGCCGGACTGGACAATTGTAACAACAGACGCCAGCCTACTAGGTTGGGGCGCTGTCTGGAATTCTCTGAAGGCTCAGGGACAATGGAATCAGGAGGAGAGTCTCCTACCAATAAACATTCTGGAATTGAGAGCAGTTCTCAATGCCCTTCTGGCTTGGCCCCAGTTAACAACTCGGGGGTTCATCAGGTTTCAGTCGGACAACATCACGACTGTAGCTTACATCAACCATCAGGGAGGGACAAGAAGCTCCCTAGCAATGATGGAAGTATCAAAGATAATTCGCTGGGCAGAGTCTCACTCTTGCCACCGGTCAGCAATCCACATCCCGGGAGTGGAGAACTGGGAGGCGGATTTCTTAAGTCGTCAGACTTTTCATCCGGGGGAGTGGGAACTTCATCCGGAGGTCTTTGCCCAAATACTTCGACGTTGGGGCAAACCAGAGATAGATCTCATGGCGTCTCGACAGAACGCCAAGCTTCCTCGTTACGGGTCCAGATCCAGGGATCCGGGAGCGGTTCTGATAGATGCTTTGACAGCACCTTGGACCTTCGGGATGGCTTATGTGTTTCCACCCTTCCCGATGCTTCCTCGATTGATTGCCAGAATCAAACAGGAGAGAGCATCAGTGATTCTAATAACGCCTGCATGGCCACGCAGGACTTGGTATGCAGATCTAGTGGACATGTCATCCTGTCCACCTTGGTCGCTACCTCTGAAACAGGACCTTCTGATCCAGGGTCCCTTCAAACATCAAAATCTAATTTCTCTGAAGCTGACTGCTTGGAAATTGAACGCTTGATTTTATCAAAACGTGTTTTTTCTGAGTCAGTTATTGATACCTTAATACAGGCTAGGAAGCCTGTTACCAGAAAGATTTACCATAAGATATGGCGCAAATACTTATATTGGTGCGAATCCAAGAGTTACTCATGGAGTAAGGTTAGGATTCCGAGGATATTGTCTTTTCTACAAGAAGGTTTAGAAAAGGGTTTATCCGCTAGTTCCTTAAAGGGACAGATTTCAGCTCTGTCCATTCTTTTACACAAACGTCTGTCAGAAGTTCCGGACGTTCAAGCTTTTTGTCAGGCTTTAGCTAGGATCAAGGCCTGTGTTTAAAACTGTTGCTCCACCATGGAGTTTGAACTTAGTTCTTAATGTTTTACAGGGGGTTCCGTTTGAACCCCTTCATTCCATTGATATCAAGTTGTTATCTTGGAAAGTTCTGTTTTTAATGGCGATTTCCTCGGCTCGAAGAGTCTCTGAGTTATCTGCCTTACATTGTGATTCTCCTTATCTGATTTTTCTTTCAGACAAGGTAGTTCTGCGTACTAAACCTGGGTTCCTACCTAAGGTGGTCACTAACAGGAATATCAATCAAGAGATTGTGGTTACATCTTTGTGTCCTAATCCTTCTTCGAAAAAGGAACGTCTGCTACACAATCTAGATGTAGTCCGTGCCCTGAAATTTTATCTACAGGCAACTAAGGATTTTCGACAAACGTCTTCCCTGTTTGTCGTTTATTCTGGTCAGAGGAGAGGTCAAAAAGCTTCGGCTACCTCTCTCTCCTTTTGGCTTCGTAGCATAATACGGTTAGCCTATGAGACTGCTGGACAGCAGCCTCCTGAAAGAATTACAGCACATTCTACTAGAGCTGTGGCTTCCACTTGGGCCTTTAAGAATGAGGCTTCTGTTGAACAGATTTGCAAGGCTGCAACTTGGTCTTCTCTTCATACTTTTTTCAAATTTTACAAATTTGACACTTTTGCTTCTTCGGAGGCTGTTTTTGGGAGAAAGGTTCTTCAGGCAGTGGTTCCTTCCATATAAAGAGCCTGCCTGTCCCTCCCGTCATCCGTGTACTTTAGCTTTGGTATTGGTATCCCATAAGTAATGGATGATCCGTGGACTGGATACACTTAACAAGAGAAAACATAATTTATGCTTACCTGAAAAATTTATTTCTCTTGTAGTGTATCCAGTCCACGGCCCGCCCTGTCACTTTAAGGCAGGTAATTTTTCCATTAAACTACAGTCACCACTGTACCCTATGGTTTTCCTTTCTCTGCATGTTTTCGGTCGAATGACTGGTAATGGCAGTTAGGGGAGGAGCTATATAGAAGCTCTGCTGGGTGAATCCTCTTGCACTTCCTGTTGGGGAGGAGTTAATATCCCATAAGTAATGGATGATCCGTGGACTGGATACACTACAAGAGAAATAAATTTATCAGGTAAGCATAAATTATGTTTTTTTTAATTCACTCTCTTGCCCCTTCCCTCTCTCGTTTTTCCTTCTGCCCCTTCTGCATTGGTCCCCTCCCCCCATCGTTAGGATATGCTTATTGGCTATGCTTTTTTTCTGTAATAAACACAAATTAAATAAATGAAGGAACATTTATGTATGGCCTTGTGGAACATAGATGGGATTACATAACCACAAAAATGGGAAAGGATTTTAGCACAATTAAAAAATGTACCCCTGATATAGTCTTCTTACAGGAGACACATTTAAAAGAGTAGAATTGGCCAAATTAAAAACAGGGTGGGTTGGGGAGGTAGTCGGAAACCCCTTGTGTAAACAGGAAGAAAGGGGTTGCCTTTCTTTTTAACAAAATACTTCAATACAAGATTTTGGGCTCTGAATTGGACCCAGAGGAAAGATATATAATTCTACAAAATGAGGTGGAGGGAATGATTTTAACACTATGGAATATTAATATTAATAAAGAGCGTTCTGGGACAAGTTTCAGGTGAAACTGCTTTCATTTTATTCAAAAAAATTAATTATTGCTGGCAACTTTAATTTAGTATCATATCCTACATTGGACAGGCTGAAACTCACTCTGAACAGAAACAGTAAGCAAGAAACTAAAGCCTTTAAAATTTTTGGCAAGACATTTTGTGTTAAAGATATATGGCGGATACAGAATCCAGACCTAAAGAGATACGACATGTGAGTCACATTCACATCAAACAATGTCTAGAATTGATTACTTTTTAATATCCGAAAAAATGCTAAGTTATGAAATGCTCACTGATATTAAGGAGATCATCATTTCAGATCATACTATTATTACCTTGAATATTAAAGTTAGGAATAATCAGGCAACAGGTAATAGGTTATTTTTTTCCAGATACCTTGATGCCATTGTCCAGTTTAAAGCATTGTTGAAATTAAAATGGAAGGACTTCTATCAGTTTAATTATGCCCCAGAAGTACAAACTGAAATATTGTGGGAAACTTTTAAAGCAGTAATAAGATGGGAAATTAAAGCCTATCTAGTCATTCAAAAATGCAAAATGGTAGCTAGGGATACGCAGTTGGTGAATCAACTACGTAATGCATATAACTCTTATATTAGTTATCCTGTTAAAAAATTGTGGGAAATGTATAAAAAAAAGCGAAAGAGAAGTATTTATAGCACAAAAAACGGCGCAAGAAGAATTTAGGAATAGGTTTTTTTTTATAGGCATGGGGACAAAGCAGGAAAATTCTTAGCCAATTTAAAAAAATAAAATAAAAATAATGAAATTAATGAATATATTTTGCAATATTTCCAGAAGTTATATTCAGCTAATACAATAAATACTCAAGTTAAGGAGAATTTCTGGAAAAGTACTCAGATCCCAAAGAGAGAAAAAGGTAAACTAGATGAGTTGAACCCCCTATCTCTCATAAAGAAGTCACTATGGCCATTAAGAGAGCGGCGGCTAATAAAGCTGCCGGACCAGACCAGATCCCGGCTGAACTCTACAAAAGCCTTTCAGAAGATATTACACCAACACTGGTAAAACTATTTAATAACTATTATTTGGATGGTATTCCTTGTTCTAGATACTTTATGGCATCTTTATGGCATCTTTAACATCCTTGATTCTTAAAAAAGGCAAAGATAGAGAAGAGATTAGTTCGTACGGGCCAATTTCGCTATTACATAGCGACTACAAAATTCTCACAAGTATTATAGCAACTCAGATTAAATTAGTTATTGGAACCCTTATCCATAAGGACAAAGTTGGTTTTATGCCTGGTAGAAATTCCTCACGTAATTTAAGGAAAATTCTAAATTATACTGAATAGCTATCAAGTACGCGTGCAAAAAAGAAATGTACCAAAGGGGCCTGATGCAGCAATAGTTTCAATGCGGAGAAGGCCTTTGACTCCATTTCTTGGGACCATCTGTTTACAGTGCTTTCTAAGTTTGGAGTCGAGGGCCCCTTCTTTAACTTTATCCATGTAATTTATAATTACCCCAATGTTGTTATTATTAATTATAGGCCTTCAGTCAGTTTTCAGTTATATTAAGGATCACAACAAGGTTGCCCCCTGCCCCCTTACTTATTTAATTTGTCTAAGAAGAGAGATTGAAGGAATTAAAGTGGGCAGAAGAAAGGTCACTACATTATTATATGTGGATGATCTACTAGTGTTAATGTCAAACACTGGAAGAAACATCCCTCTATTAACACAAATATTGCAGGAGTTTAGTGCCTTTTCAGGCTATAAAATCAATACATCTAAAACAGAAATCTTCTGGCTAAAGAAACAAAAAGATTCATATCAATGTTCCCAGTTCAAAGAGGCGAAAGAAGCGTTTACGTATTTAGGTATCAAATTATCTAAAGATAGCAATGATTGGTATATGCTTAATTACCCTCCAATTTTGGCCAAAATAAAGCATGACTTGGAAGATTGGGCTAAATTTAAATTAACTTTAACAGGTAAAGTGAATCTAATAAAGATGGTGATATTCCCTAAACTTCTCTACCTAATGCAAAATCTCCCAATCATGATAAATTGGAAAGACTTAAGCATATTTTTGTGTGTGTGTGTGTGTGTGTGTGTGGGGGGGGCGGAGAGCCATTGCATTTAAAACGCTTTCACTATTTAGGACTGATGGTGGATTAGCTCTACCAGACATCGAATTATATAATTTAGTGGGTATCGCGAAGATAGCATTAGACTGGCTAACTGGAACTGACTACTATGCAGTCCAAGCTATGGAAGAAATCCTAGTTCAGCCATATTCTCTCAAGGCTCTCCTCCACTGTACCTCTGACAAGTGGTCCATTAAAATTATACAACTACCTGTTATCCAAAATGTGATTGTCGCATGGCAAAAAATACTTAAAATGTTGCACATTAATCCGAGATTCTCCAAATATTTGACCATCATGGATAATCCCAATTTCATCCCGACGCTAAACTCTAAAACTTTTAGAGAGTGGGCTTCAAATGGCCTACTATATATATGTCAACTTAGAGAACAAAGAACAGGGAGAAGCAAGTCATTTGCGGATCTAAAACAAGAATTTGGGTTGGTAAATAGAGATTTCTTCACTTTTTTACAGGCCTGACACTATGTTCAAGCACTTTCTTATGATGGTGTAGAGGAGGACACATGGTGTATTCTTGACCCAGCACTTTTCAGAGCGGGTAAATATTCTATCTCACTGTTATATAAAACAATTATGAGTTTCTTTGGTCAATTAAAGGTGCAAAAAATTGCACAGGCATGGCAGGTTGCAACAGATGTTGTTCAGAAGAGCTTTAAACTAGTACATACTGCAACACTCTCCTCTTTGTGGAGAGAGTTACACACTAAACTTGTAAATAGAATTTATATTACCCCTAAAATTAAAGCTCGATGGGATAAGTCAGGTTCTCACTGCCATAAATGTAAGGTTCTAGAAGCAGACAAATACCACTGTTTCTGGAGTTGCCCTAAAATAAAGAAATTCTGGTATAAAATAAACTACTGGTCAAACAAAATTAATCAAAATCATACACAAATAACAGATAATCATGTATTTTTTTTAAAAGATGGTCAAAAAGAAAATCAATTTAAAAATGCCCGCCAATTTAATGCCATAATTATGGTAGGCAGATTATTGATTCTGAAATATTGGAAATCAAATAAAGTTCCTAACTTGACAGAATTTCAACAGAAACTTAAAAATCACATAATTATGGAGCAAATAGATACCTCCATAAATTCAGATACTCAAACTAAACGACTCTTTTATAAATGGAAGAGTGTAATTATAAGTTACCCCAAAGAGATACAACTACAGGTTATGGTGCCCTTTAGGGGATCTATGTTTCTTGAGTTAGCCATTGCAGATAATGAATATCCGGACCTATAGATGCCGGGGGAGGGGAGGCGGAGAGTTTTTGTATCTATATGTTTGGTTATTTTAAATAACAACCCTAACACAGACTAGAATCACACACCAAGTTCTTCAATGAGAGTTTGTTTATTGATAGAGAACTTTTCTTGATGTCTCCTTTAATCATAGTTACTAACAAACTGTATATTTCTATATAGTTACAGGTACTGCATACTATTTTCTACAGGAGAGTATATCATATTGCTAGGCAGGTTATAAAAAGTTACAAAATGGTTAAATTTCTTTAATAATTAGCTGAGCTCTGTAAAATATTAGAAAAAAATAGTTAATTATAAATAAATATGTTAGTCTATTTAAAAAAATGGTACTAAGTAGCAGGGGTGAAACTACCATTGGTGCAGCAGCTGCAGTTACACCAGTGCCCAAGAGCTGTAGGGGGCCTATAACAGCCAGTCTTTACATAGGCATGTGCAGAATATGTACAATTATAATGTTGGGGAGCCTTTTATCCAGCCCCCAAAAAAACTTGTACCAGCAGGGCCCTTTGATGAGTAGGCCCACTATTGTTAGTCAGATAAGAGAATACTGAAACTGATGAGCAGTATAATAAAACCTGGTCATCTGCTTAAATGAGGTATCCTTAATTATCTTATGTTTCTGGTCACTTAGCCATGGGTGTAGCTGGTATTCAGTGTGTTGAATAGTTTAGTATGCCCTGCCTTAACCCCTTAACCAAAACTGCTGTATATATACGTCATGAGGTACATTGCCCATCGTACCTCGCAACGTACAATTACAATGCAGCTTCAGGAAGCTTCTGCAGTCTCGACTGTAAAATGACAGCTGAGAGCTGCTGTTCCTGCTCTGCAGGCATCTCTCTTCATATAGTAACAGAACATGATCGGTGCTCAGTCCCAAATGAAGGCAGATGCCTGATAGTTACCGACAGTGACACTGTGTGTGCCACAGTCTGTAACGATCACCTGCTGGTGCCGGCGGGAGGTGTGGGACGGAAATGTGGGAGGAAAGGCAGGTGGGCGGTTCAGTGGCAGAGGGGGGAGGTAGAGGGAGGAAGTGGGAGGGACCTACCTACATAATGTTTTTTTAAAGTGAGAGGGAAGGATGGGGCACTGCACTACAAAAACGGAGTGAAATGGGGAGTTGAAGGCACCCTACATAATGATCACAGTGAGGGGAGGTGGGGGACCACTACACTACAGAAAAAATAAATTAATTAAAAAATGCACACAAATTAGGTACTGGCAGACAGCTGTCAGTACCAAAGATTGATGTGTTAGAGAGCAGTTTGAGATGGGTCAGGGTGGTGGAAGGGTTGAGAGGGAATCACTACACTGCAGAAAAAAAAAAGATAATTGAAAAAAAGTAAGCCTTAAACTGCCATTACCTAAGATGGTAGGGATGAGCGTGGGTGGTGGGGGCAGGGTGAGAGAGCTGTTTGGGAGGGGATTATGGAGTTGGAAAAGTCCGGTAGAAGATAATACTTACATTAATTTAGTACTTCCCTTATTAGCTGATTAATTAACCACTGAATTAATGCAATTAATACAGTAAAATGAATGGATAGCATGTGGCACAGGTTAATGTCGAGCTAACAGAGGGGATAACAGAGATCATGGAGAAAAACATTTAGCAGAGAGAAGGTTTCCTAAGAAATAGTGGCAATATGTTTTTAATGAATTGATGTTATAACATTATTGGTCCACCAAAACAAATCACAAACATTCAGACTTAGTTAAAGTGCCTAAAATCTTATATGGTATTTACATTATGAACATATATAAGTACACACACACTAGAAGTGTTAAAATATATATAAAAACAATTGTGTGATATAGAAGTCAAAAATAAACCTTGCATGTTAATTAACAAATATAAAAAAACACAAAATATTTTATTTACTTTTTTTAAAAGATTTTATTTATAATAAAATTAAATGTATAAATATAAGTACACAATATCAAGTCTCCATAATTATAGTAAATTAACAAAAGAAAAAATATCATATCTCAAATTTCATTTCTTTTTTTCTAATTTGATAATCTGAAAGTGGTGGTATAATGTGAACATATTCCAAAACATTTTTGCATAATCCTCTATTGAATGGATTAGAAAACTTCCCATTACTGTCCTTGAGATAAGCATACTTTTTCATATTCACTTTTTCATTTGTTGTTAAATTAACCGCTGCCATGATTATCTGTTAAAACATAAAAAAGAGGAACACTTAATACGTTTTGCACACTTGCTAAATTTAAAGTGAAGGTCCATTTTGATGAATTAGTGCCCGGTTTTTAATAAACCTATAAAAAACAAGGGCACTTTAATTCATCAAAATTGACATTTCACTGTTTTCTTCAAAAACGTACCTTCTAATCCTGGCAGCCGCTCCAGCACTTCCTCTGCCCGTCGCAAGCTGTCTTCGCGGGTCCAAAATGACAAATCCGGCATCCTCCAATCACAGCACTGCATCAGGCCAGGATTCCCCGGTGTGGGGGGGGGGGGAGCTGTGATTGGAGGAAGCCTGATTCGTCATTTCAGAAGTCTGCAGAGGCTTCCGACGGCCGGGGGAATCGCTGGAGCGGCTGCCAGGATTAAAAGGTAAGTTTTTGAAGAAAACAGTGAAATGTCAATTTTGATGAATTAAAGTGCCCTTGTTTTTAATCGGTTTATTAAAAAACGGGCACTAATTCATCAAAATGGACCTTCACTTTAAAGGAAAACGTATGCCTAAATGTATTATAATGGTAGCATATTTATCTAACCTAGTGGATATAGGACTTCTTATGGCTTGTGTATGTTTCCTGTTTAGGATGTTTCTATTTTTCTGAAGCAGGGGGCAGGGCGGAGATGGTAATAGTTTTACTTGCTTACAGATGCAGTCTGCTAATGATGAGATATTTTATTTTACTTCCTATCTCCTCTGCTGTGGCCAATTAAAGAGATATTAAACAGTAAATGCATTCTACACATAATGATGTATTTAAAGCAAACAGTCACAGTAGCTGTATATTTTACCATTATATTAGTTATTTAAATATTGATGATGTAAGTGTAAAAGTTTAGTTTCTAAATAGTAACTAGATTCTATAAAGCAATGGGTGCTGTCATGTTTAAAATAGTTTTATATTTATCTCTGTCTTCTGAACAATTAGGAAAAGATATATAAACCAGGCAATAAAGTAGTATTTGCGGAAACCCTCACAACCTTATTTTATATCAGTTCCTAATTGTTTGCAGCAGGACAGTGAGATAAGGTTAAAACTTAAGTTTAGACGTAGTGGCATCTAATACTTTATAGAATCTCAGTGGAATTTAAAAAACAAACAAATTCTAATCAAAATGAAACTTAAATGATTCAGATAGGGCATGTCATTTTAAACAACTATCCAATTTACTTTAATCATCAAATGTGTTTTGTTCTCTTGGTAATCTTTGTTGAAAGATAAACCTAGGTAGGCTCATATGCTAATTTCTAAGCCCTTGAAGGCTGCCTCTTATCTCAGTGCATGTTGACTGTTTTTCACAGTTAGACACTGCTAGTTCGTGTGTATCATATAGATAACATTTTGCTCACTACTGAGGAGTTATTTATGAACCAGCACTGATTGGCTAAAATGTTATTCTGTCAAAAGAACTGAGATAAGGGGGCAGTCTGCAGATACAAGGTAATCACAAAAGTAAAAGATATATTAATATAACAGTGTTGGTGATGCAAAACTGGGGGATGGTAAATAAAGGGATTATCTGTCTTTTTAAACAATAAACATTTTGGTGCCAAACAAAGCACAACATAAATAATGAAAGTATATTACAATGTCTTTTAGCTACATATAATTAATTTTATATTACAATCTTATACTGTTTAATATCCCTTTAATGACAGATATAAATGAGTAACTACAATGATCAACAAATTACTGTGTAGAATTATGTAAAGGAAGGACTGGCAACCTGTGGCCCAGGGGGCAAGTGCAACTCTGTGGTAAAGCAACTCCGCTCTTTTACCCCATGCACAACATGCTACCTCTCACTGACTTGAGAGTATTAAAGGGATGGGGGGAGTTAGTGAACAGAAAAAGGATAAAAGTGAGCAGCTAAAGTTAAGCTGCCAGGATATGAAATGTAAGGAAGCAATTCTGCTGGCAAACATTACTGAGATGATAATGTGGGCTTAAGACGAAAAAATATTAATAATACAAATTAAACTGCTTAGTAGTCTCTGGGCCCATTTTGCCTTAATCAGCCCTGATTCTACCACAGGGTGTTGTTAGTTTTTTAAAAACAAAACATGTTGTACTTAAGTCCTTGATTACATTAAATGGCCCCTCTTTAAAATATCACCCTAGGTGCTATTCTAGGTTCCACACTACGCCCCACTTCAATACATGTTAATTAGGTCCATAGGAGAATATCATACATATCATTTTCACAAGAAATTGTCAAATAAAAGCATTATTCTACACATAAGAAAGGGAAACACACAGGGACATGCACAGAATAACAGTCATACAGAGGAGAAACTCAAGATGAATTTGACTTACATACTTTGGCCACTGTCATTTCAACACAATATAGTTAATGGAATAAAATAAATAACAGATAAAAAGAAAAACATGACATAACAATAAAAAGCATTACATACATAGATTTAAACAGTCTTATTTATTCCCAGTTCTGATTTTTTTCCTGAGCAGAGACAATTAGCAAAGACATTTTCTAGCTAAAAGTACAATAAGAAAATGCTGTAACAAAAGGCACGTGTGTGTGTAACCACCATCACTATTCATGTCAGCCCTGGAGCAGAAGTGAACTGCTCTCTAGAGCTGACTTTAACTATATCTTTAACTGCTGTAGGGGTTAAACACATAATTGTATAAAAACAACAATGAAGTAATAAAATGGTGTCAGATATTAGAGAATGTTATTATTGTTCTTTTCATGTCCCTTTAAGTTAAGCTGTAACTGAATTTTGAATGGGGTTAAAACATTATGGATGAGCAAGGAAGTCACGCTGGAAACTGCTGAAGTCAAACAGGTCTCATGTTTATTGAGGAAAGTGCTTCATTACAAATATATCAAGACACAGTCATGAATGAACGCCTGACGCGTTTCTCGCATGCGTACATGCGCTTCTTCAGAGGCTAATTAGAATCAAACTGTGCAAGCTTATATGTGTAAGAGGAACCAATCATGAGTAATGTAACATTGTAACAAAGCAACAAATGCCAATTGATGTTAGATGGAAACCCTACATCCGGCTAACATAACAAAGATAACATAAATAAACTACAGTATAAATATTAGTAGTTACTAAATCGTGTAAATGTGAATTCCAAAGAGGGTCCTAACAAAAAAAGAAAATATTTAGATTTTCACCACACATAATTAAACAGTGCTAACAAACGATTCAGAATAAAAAATAAAATAAAAAATAAAAGGTGAATAGAAATAAATATAAAATGTCAAAAAAATGCATAAAACCATATCAATTGTAACTGAATAATAAAAAAAGGTAAAAAATAAGTCAATAACTAAAAGGTTATTTATATGATACTGTTGCTCAAAAACATCATATTCAGTGGTAGGTATGAAAACAAACAGGTCTCCTAAAGCATTCAGTACAATACTAAAACAAGGATTAGAGTGTGAATGCTAAAGGGTGATAAGATAGTTATGATCGATGTCACTAGGCATACCAAACTAGATGCCACTGTATATGCTAAATAAGGAAATGCCCAAAAAGTTAGGGCTAATCTTGCATTAAGGGGAAGAAGTAGGGAGAGGAGAGAATATACGTAAAAGAGTCATACATGACAGGGATTAAATTCAATGTTGAGTTACTAATATACTAAATATAATAAGCAGCATAAAGATAAATCCACAAACAGCAACTGGGTAATGTGGAAAAGGTGATAAGATAGTCGTATATTACAACTAAAAATAATATAAGCACCAACCCAGGTTTCTTTAAATGTGGCCACAAACCTTGCAAAAGCTGTGACTATACTGACAAGACACATTCTTTTACCTCTAACAGCACTAATTAGCTAAGCTTTATCATTAAACATAGAATTAAATGCACAGTTTGTGATATATCTTGCTATGTGCAAATACTGTTCTAAACAATATACAGGTATAACGACTCACCCCCTTAAGGATAGAATCAGAGAGCATCTTCTATCATTAACAGATAAAGACCCTAAAACACCAGTAGCGAAACATTTTAGACTACATGGTCTAGGCACACAAGATTTCTCATTTGTAGGAATTGAAAAAATAGTTAAAAATGCTATGGGTGGAGACATGGTTGCCCACTTACTCAAAAGGGAAGTTTATTGGATTATCAAATATACGACTATCTTATCACCTTTTCCACATTACCCAGTTGCTGTTTGTGGATTTATCTTTATGCTGCTTATTATATTTATTATATTAGTAACTCAACATTGAATTTAATCCCTGTCATGTATGACTCTTTTACGTATATTCTCTCCTCTCCCTACTTCTTCCCCTTAATGCAAAATTTAGCATATACAGTGGCATCTAGTTTGGTATGCCTAGTGACATCGATCATAACTATCTTATCACCCTTTAGCATTCACACTCTAATCCTTGTTTTAGCATTGTACTGAATGCTTTAGGAGACCTGTTTGTTTTCATACCTGCCACTGAATATGATGTTTTTGAGCAACAGTATCATATTAATAACCTTTTAGTTATTGACTTATTTTTTACCTTTTTTTATTATTCAGTTACAATTGATATGGTTTTATGCATTTTTTTGACATTTTATATTTATTTCTATTCACCTTTTATTTTTTATTTTTTATTCTGTATCATTTGTTAGCACTGTTTAATTATGTGTGGTGAAATTCTAAATATTTTCTTTTTTGTTAAGACCCTCTTTGGAATTTACATTTACACGATTTAGTAACTACTAATATTTATACTGTAGTTTATTTATGTTATCTTTGTTATGTTAGCCGGATGTAGGGTTTCCATCTAACATCAATTGGCATTTGTTGCTTTGTTACAATGTTACATTACTCATGATTGGTTCCTCTTACACATATAAGCTTGCACACTTTGATTCTAATTAGCCTCCGAAGAAGCGCATGTACGCATTCGAGAAACGCGTCAGTCGTTCATTCATGACTGTGTCTTGATATATTTGTAATGAAGGACTTTCCTCAATAAACATGAGACCTGTTTGACTTCAGCAGTTCCCAGTGTGACTTCCTTGCTCATTCATATTGTTACTATGCGGTTGGGTATACCGCTTTTGTCCGCTCACTGTTAGCTGATTCTCCGTTGTCAAGAAACCTTTTGTTGGCAAGGAGCCTCTCCCCCCTCCCTGCTACCTATAACCTCACAACCTACTGGTGACACACCAGGAAGCACCGACCAGGAGATGCTACACGCACAGCCGACTAACTACCGCAGAGGAATCACAGACCGAACCTGTCCCGGAGGGGTCTCATCGCCCACTAGGATCAGAAGTCTGCAGTGAATCCAAGGTACTGACTTTGCCCGGAAGGGGTTAGAGTTGTAGTAACATCTTATAACTATCGGACTTTACTGACATAGAGGCAGAAGCGGAGGTGTATGGGGTTGAGTAAGGACTATCCTTATATACCAATTTTGACTTTATGTCCCCTAACACATTCATTGGGACTTTAACACTGCATATGGATCTCTTCTACACAGTTTCTCGAAGAGACAACTGAACATACCAAGCACTCCTATATTTGCTTGAACTTAAAACATTATGGGCTAGATTACAAGTAAAGCGCTATTTTAACGTGTGCCCATAAAGGGGCAAATTCTTTGTTTACGGGTGCTTGTTAAATAAACAGCCTTTACAAGTGGCTGGTTAATTCTCCCGCGAGCTCGCGGGAGCACTTTGCGCTTTTAACCATTGGTCAGACCTCTGGTTTATTAAAAAAATGTGCCCCAATTGCCCCCCAAATAAAGTAAACAGTTCTTCGACATAAATAAAAAATATGAGCACAAGGCTTCAAGGCAATGCGAATTTGAGGTTGCGTTCGCATTGCGCCTAACTTGTTATACCAGCGCACATTTACGTGTACTACTGAAAGCACAATATTGCGCTCCACTCGTAAGCTAGGCTTGTTTGTTTATTTTTTTCTCCAAATTAATTACTTACGCATGATGCAGTCATTAACGATGAAACAATAGCAATGATGGCAAGAAACAGGAGTCCTGCTCCTATTATAAAGCTCAGTCCTTCTATTTGAAGCCAGTCCCAGCAGAGGTAACAGCCAATGATACAGCACATACACATGGACACCACAAATCCAAAAAAATAAGCTCTGTAAAATAAAATGTAATAATTGTTCTACCAAACAGAGATACATCACATTTATTTTATTTTGTCTGGGTTTTTTGTTATCTCAAATTTGGTAGATAAATCATCCTTTAAATAACATTCAATTTTCATTAATTTCTTTTATTTTGACATTTAACACCTTTTAATTACAACACATTTTTGTTATGTTGCTATAGAATAACATATCAGCCAAGTCTAAATATTTTTAAAATAACTTAACAGTTCCTGTGCTCACATTATTGAGCTCCTGTTCCAGACACAATCCTGTTTAGGAGTTCAATAATGTGAACGTGTCTGCACTTAGTATGTTTAAAGGCATGTTCCCTATAAAAGCCCGGTCACAATGGTGCAATCTTGTTTTTCTATGCAGATACAGTGTTGCGAGGGAGCAGGTTTACGCTTTACAGATTATATTTTTATATGGAACGTGTTTTTACAAACAATAGAAATAAATATTTTTTTAAATAATACTTGTCAAATATTAAAAAAAGTGAGACTATAGTGATTGAGCAATTGTGCCAGTATGACCATCATGCTCACATAAAATTGGCACTCAGGTGGTTTTGCACTGATACGGATGGAAATGGATTGCAATAGGTTTCTTTCAATGTCATGATCGCGCAATATTCTTTTAAAACCCAGTTATGAAGATGAATGTATTGTTAGTGACTAACACAACACTGACTTAGAATCAAACATTCACTTTAAGAGATTACTCCATGCCATTGGTTAATGTTGGGGTCCTGATGTGATTTTTCCTGCAGATCCTTCTAGCTGTACAGTATATCCCATACCCAACACATATACATATGTATATAAACCTATATGCCCTGTCCACTGTATGTAGCGATAAATAGAGCTTTAATGAATTGATACAATGGGGCCGATTTATCAGTGTCTGGCAGACATGATCCGCTGTAGCGGATCATGTCTGCCAGACATCGCTGAATGCCGACAGCATATGCTGTCGGCATTTAACATTGTACAAGAAGTTCTGGTGAACTGCTTGTGCAATGCCACCATCTGCAGATTCATGGCCAATTGGCCGCTAGCACGGGGTGTCAATCAACCCAATTGTATGAGATTGGGGCAGATTGATGTTTGCAGCCTCAGAGGCATCGAGCGAGTTAAGGAGCAGCGGTCTTAAGACCGCTGCTTCTTAACTCCTGTTTCCAGCGAGCCTAAAGGTTTGCTCGGAAACAGCAGCATTAGGGGCCATTCGGCCCTTAATAAATTGGCCCAAATGTATGCTAATACACCTTTACAATGTCTCCCTTGGCCATTTCAGAGTGGTTAGCACATGTGCAAGATAACATACAGTTTCCAACTAGTCCTGGAATACTTGCAAAGACCTTCAAAATGGCTTTATCAAGTGCCTTGAGGGTTTGAATTTGTAAAGAGAAATCTGGCCTTGAAAAGGTGTTGAAAAGAATTTTGAACTTTTCGACCCCATAGTAAAAATAGTGCTTTTGGTTAGGTTCCGAAAACACAACGGCGGCTGCGAAAAAGAGCAAAAAAGGGACTATTGTGAATGTGTTGAATTGAAAAGTGGCCTTTTCAGCCAATAAAAGAGCTTAGATTGTGACCAACCCTATGTATTTAAAATCATTTATCGACAATAGTTATTATCCAATAACAAATGCAAAACTTTTAATTTTGTACTTTATGACATTGACACAGCCTTGTTGTCTGTGGGCTCCTCCCCATAAAGCAAATGGTAGATGGAGTTATAAAAATAATTGCATTAAAATGGATGTTAATTTATTTTAAAAAATGTTAAAGGGACACTGAATCCAAAAAAAAATATTTCATGATTCAGATAGAGCATGCAATTTTAAGCAACTTTCTAATTTACTCGTATTATCAATTTTTCTTCATTCTCTTGCTATCTTTATATAAAAAAGAAGGCATCTAAGCTTTTTTCTTGGTTCAGAACTCTGGACAACAGTTTTTGATTGGTGGATGAATTTATCCACCAATCAGCAAGGACAACCTTGGTTGTTCACCAAAAATGGGCCCGCATCTAAACTTACATTCTTGCATTTCAAATAAAGATACCAAGAGAATAAAGAACATTTGATAATAGGAGTAAATTAGAAAGTTGCTTTAAATTTCATGCTCTATCTGAATCACAAAAGAAAAAATTTGGGTTCAGTGTCCCTTTAAGCCTTGGCTGATATGTTGTTCCATAGCAGCACAATTGTCTTTTAAATACACAGTTTTTAGTGCCACTTTAAGGGACTAGTACACCACTGATCGGTACTGCACCCAGAACTAAGCATATTCTATTACTCATTGCAGTAAAAGTTCACCTGAGCTTTAAACTAACTGTTAAACCATAGCTGTTACACAGACATCTGATAGCTTTACCTGTTATAAAGACCAACATCATTATAAACATATGGGCAATAGTGATCAAAATGAGAAACACAACGGTTGGTAACACGACAGTGCTTGGAACGTAGAGGCTTCACAAGATGGCAGGTGTGACATAGTCTGTTCAATGGGTTCTTGCCATTCTTCCAGTCATTAAAATGTATTGCCTGAAAAGAAAAACATAGCTAAAACTGGATAGACATACATACTGTATAAATATGCTTCTGTTATGGAACCTTAGATAAAGAGGGAGCAGAAATTACTTTTTAACTTCTAACACATACTAAATGGGAAATTCGTAATAAATGATATGTCTATGTGCATATATGTAGCACTTTTCAAAGCCATTGTCCATAAACCAGTTCTCTTGTATTTATTATGGAAGCATCTGTGCATAAGTGAACACCTGTCTAGGGACAGAGATTACCACCACCCAATATATATAGCTCCCAGGTACAGCAAAATGTATTATGTTCTAAAAATGTATTAGCCTAAGGATATAGCTTGCCAGCAACCCAGTCTATGCTTGTTTTAGACAGAGCACTCAGCTTCAAAAAATGTTTATTATCAAATGCACTTCATCCTCTTGGTATCTTATTGAAGAGAAAACCTAGGTAGGCTCATGGGAGCTCAGTGGTGTGCACTATATAGCAGCAGTGTTTGCAACTAGTTATAATATTACTACAAACATTGTTACAAACATCGCTGCCAAAGTTACGTGCACACTCTGGGCTCCTGTGAATCTATCTAGGTTTATTATTGCACAAAAAATACCAAGAGAATGAAACAAATCTTATGTGCTATTTGTAAAACATGAAAAAATTCTATTCTCTTATTCTAAACATATAATTAAAGTACGACTCAAACGCTGCAGAGAACTGCTGGTCTTTTTTTCCTTTTCTTTCCTTAATCTTTATTGTCATCGTTAACTTGAACTTTAAAATTACCGGCCATGTTGGTAAAATACTGGCTGGGTGGCAACCCTAGGGTCATGTTGTGTAGAATTTATTATAGAGCAGGGCCATACTCCCCCTGTATAATTTTGTTTTGTGTAGTCTGTTTTATGTATCTATATCCTTTTGCTTTACCTTAATTCAGTGTCATGCATACCCCTGCTTCTGTACCCAGCACTACTGAATGTGGCTATACAAATAAATAAATAATAATAATAATAATAAGTAATCTCACTGTTCAGTAACAGAATTGTAGGAGTTAACCTAAGAACTATCTGTACCTAAGGATCAATTGTGCACAAAGCTGCACTTCCTGTTTACTTAATCTTAGGGTGACCATATTGCCGCTTTAAAAAGTGACACATATATAAAATATATAGGTCAGGGCCCTTATACAAAACATGTATTTAAACAGCCCTGACATATGTATTTTTCATGTGTTCCTTTTTAAAGCGGCAATATGGTCACCCTACTTATTCTTCATGCAAAAAAAATATGGTGACATAACTAAATAGTGCTTCTTCATCTGCATGATACCTTTTTTAAGCAAATACTGGAAATTACATAACTGTATTGTAAAAACAGGTGAAAAATACAATTTCTGTTAAGGTGTTTAACTAGCAGAATATTTAATAATTATTTTTTAATGACCATAGATATAGAGTACCTGCTTAACTGTATAATAATATTCCTCTGTGTCTCGGGGAAGGAAGCCAGGATCCATCAGGGAGGCTTTTAAGAAGAAAGCCCACATCAGTGCGTTGCAAACAAGGAATAAGATATGCAATTCCCAGAGGGCATAATAGGAAACTGGCACAATCTGCCCAAAGGAAAACAAACTGGTTAATCAGCAATGCTAAAAAAAACCCCCAAAAACAAACAAACTGCAGAGCAAAACTATTGCATAATCAAGAATTCATCTTTGTGCCAGACCAAATATGGATATTTTAAGTTGCAATAAATATAGATGTGTTTTGTGTGGCTAGACCACTTGTTTATCCTTCAGCTCAAACTGTACATTTTGTTTCTCTGTATACTCAGTCATGGATCATGTTAAAATGTCTTAGTATAACTAATATTATATTTGCACTAAAATAATAAAAGTGGCATTAAACACTTCGAGATATTAATATAAAACCTTTAATTGTATGTAGAAAAACAACTTTGCAATATACTTTCATTATTTATTTTATTCCCTTTTTCCTGTAATTTTATTCTGAATATTCTGGGCTTCCTGTTTAAAGTGGAAGTGCAGACACAGCTGTAATCTACACAGTCATTGGTTGCACACTCTAGTAAGTAATTTATAACTGTCTCTAATTGGCTTTAGCAAAAAATAAACCTAAGTTACAATATGGCAGCACCCACTGCGTTATGTACATTACAATATTAACCTTATTTTTTCAACTTTTTAAAAAGATATATGTATATATTATTCACAGGCTAATATTTGCTCTGAATACATCATATCAATGATTTATTTACCGCTAGATTTGGAGTTTTGTCGGTAACGACCCGAAAAACTAACGCCGGCTTTTTTCTGGCCGCACCATAAAAATAACTCTGGTATTGAGAGTCCACATAAAGGCTGCGTTAGGCTCCAAAAAAAGGAGCGTAGAGCATTTTTAACGCAGCTTCAACTCTCGATACCAGAGTTGCTTACGGACGCGGCCAGCCTCAAAAACGTGCTCGTGCACGATTCCCCCATAGGAAACAATGGGGGCTGTTTGAGCTGAAAAAAAACCTAACACCTGCAAAAAAGCCGCGTTCAGCTCTTAACGCAGCCCCATTGTTTGCTATGCGGTAACCCTTCCTACGTCTGCACTTAACACTCTAACATGTACCCCGAGTCTAAACACCCCTAACCTTATACTTATTAACCCCTAATCTGCCGCCCCCGCTATCGCTGACTCCTGCATATTATTATTAACCCCTAATCTGCCGCTCCGTAAACCGCCGCTACTTACATTATCCCTATGTACCCCTAATCTGCTGCCCTAACATCGCCGACCCCTATATTATATTTATTAACCCCTAATCTGCCCCCCACAACGTCGCCTCCACCTGTCTACACTTATTAACCCCTAATATGCCGACCGGACCTGAGCGCTACTATAATAAAGTTATTAACCCCTAATCCGCCTCACTAACCCTATCATAAATAGTATTAACCCCTAATCTGCCCTCCCTAACATCGCCGACACCTAACTTCAAACATTAACCCCTAATCTGCCGACTGGAGCTCACCGCTATTCTAATAAATGTATTAACCCCTAAAGCTAAGTCTAACCCTAACACTAACACCCCCCTAAGTTAAATATAATTTAAATCTAACGAAATTAATTAACTCTTATTAAATAAATTATTCCTATTTAAAGCTAAATACTTACCTGTAAAATAAATCCTAATATAGCTACAATATAAATTATAATTATATTATAGCTATTTTAGGATTTATATTTATTTTACAGGTAACTTTGTATTTATTTTAACCAGGTACAATAGCTATTAAATAGTTAAGAACTATTTAATAGCTAAAATAGTTAAAATAATTACAAATTTACCTGTAAAAGAAATCCTAACCTAAGTTACAAATAAACCTAACACTAGACTATCAATAAATTAATTAAATAAACTACCTACAATTACCTACAATTAACCTAACACTACACTATCAATAAATTAATTAAATACAATTGCTACAAATAAATACAATTAAATAAACTAGCTAAAGTACAAAAAATAAAAAAGAACTAAGTTACAAAAAATAAAAAAATATTTACAAACATAAGAAAAATATTACAACAATTTTAAACTAATTACACCTACTCTAAGCCCCCTAATAAAATAACAAAGCCCCCCAAAATAAAAAAATGCCCTACCCTATTCTAAATTACTAAAGTTCAAAGCTCTTTTACCTTACCAGCCCTGAACAGGGCCCTTTGCGGGGCATGCCCCAAGAAATACAGCTCTTTTGCCTGTAAAAAAAAACATACAATACCCAAGCCCCCCAACATTACAACCCACCACCCACATACCCCTAATCTAACCCAAACCCCCCTTAAATAAACCTAACACTAAGCCCCTGAAGATCATCCTACCTTGTCTTCACCATACCAGGTTCACCGATCGGTCCAGAAGAGCTCCTCCGATGTCCTGATCCAAGCCCAAGCGGGGGGCTGAAGAGGTCCATGATCCGGCTAAAGTCTTCATCCAAGCGGGGCAGAAGAGGTCTTCCATCCGATTGAAGTCTTCATCCAAGCGGCATCCATCCGGAGCGAAGCGGCAGCATCCTGAAGACCTCCACCGCGGAACATCCATCCTGGCCGACGACTGAACGACGAATGACGGTTCCTTTAAATGACGTCATCCAAGATGGCGTCCCTCGAATTCCGATTGGCTGATAGGATTCTATCAGCCAATCGGAATTAAGGTAGGAATATTCTGATTGGCTGATGGAATCAGCCAATCAGAATCAAGTTCAATCCGATTGGGCTTGGATCAGGACATCGGAGGAGCTCTTCTGGACCGATCGGTGAACCTGGTATGGTGAAGACAAGGTAGGATGATCTTCAGGGGCTTAGTATTAGGTTTATTTAAGGTGGGTTTGGGTTAGATTAGGGGTATGTGGGTGGTGGGTTGTAATGTTGGGGGGCTTGGGTATTGTATGTTTTTTTTACAGGCAAAAGAGCTGTATTTCTTGGGGCATGCCCCGCAAAGGGCCCTGTTCAGGGCTGGTAAGGTAAAAGAGCTTTGAACTTTAGTAATTTAGAATAGGGTAGGGCATTTTTTTTTATTTTGGGGGGCTTTGTTATTTTATTAGGGGGCTTAGAGTAGGTGTAATTAGTTTAAAATTGTTGTAATATTTTTCTTATGTTTGTAAATATTTTTTTATTTTTTGTAACTTAGTTCTTTTTTATTTTTTGTACTTTAGCTAGTTTATTTAATTGTATTTATTTGTAGCAATTGTATTTAATTAATTTATTGATAGTGTAGTGTTAGGTTAATTGTAGGTAATTGTAGGTATTTTATTTAATTTATTTATTGATAGTGTAGTGTTAGGTTTATTTGTAACTTAGGTTAGGATTTCTTTTACAGGTAAATTTGTAATTATTTTAACTATTTTAGCTATTAAATAGTTCTTAACTATTTAGCTATTGTACCTGGTTAAAATAAATACAAAGTTACCTGTAAAATAAATATAAATCCTAAAATAGCTATAATATAATTATAATTTATATTGTAGCTATATTAGGGTTTATTTTACAGTTAAGTATTTAGCTTTAAATAGGAATAATTTATTTAATAAGAGTTAATTAATTTCGTTAGATTTAAATTATATTTAACTTAGGGGGGTGTTAGTATTAGGGTTAGACTTAGCTTTAGGGGTTAATACATTTATTAGAATAGCGGCAAGATTCGGTCGGCAGATTAGGGGTTAATAATTGAAGTTAGGTGTCGGCGATGTTAGGGAGGGCAGATTAGGGGTTAATACTATTTATGATAGGGTTAGTGAGGCGGATTAGGGGTTAATAACTTTATTATAGTAGCGCTCAGGTCCGGTTGGCAGATTAGGGGTTATTAAGTGTAGGCAGGTGGAGGCAACGTTGAGGGGGGCAGATTAGGGGTTAATAAATATAATATAGGGGTCGGCGGTGTTAGGGGCAGCAGATTAGGGGTACATAAGTATAATGTAGGTGGCGGTCGGCAGATTAGGGGTTAAAATTTTTTTTTCGAGTGTCGGCGATGTGGGGGGACCTCGGTTTAGGGGTACATAGGTAGTTTATGGGTGTTAGTGTACTTTAGAGTACAGTAGTTAAGAGCTTTATGAACCGGCGTTAGCCCAGAAAGCTCTTAACTACTGACTTTTTTCCTGCGGCTGGAGTTTTGTCGTTAGATGTCTAACGCTCACTTCAGAAACGACTCTAAATACCGGAGTTAGAAAAATCCCATTGAAAAGATAGGATACGCAATTTACGTAAGGGGATCTGCGGTATGGAAAAGTCGCGGATGAAAAGTGAGCGTTAGACCCTATTTTGAGTGACTCCAAATACCGGCGGTAGCCTAAAACCAGCGTTAGGAGCCTCTAACGCTGGTTTTCACGGCTACCGCCAAACTCTAAATCTAGGCCTTAGTGTTAAATGTCAATTTAAAGGGACATAAAACCATTTTTTTTTCATGATTCAGAAAAATTAATTTTTTTCATGGGATTCTCATAGCGCCGGTATTATGAGTTTTGCGGTACGGCTAAAAAGTGAGCGTTACACTCTAAAACGACAATATCTGTACCGCCATTTTAAGTCAGTAGTTATGAGTGTTACGCTACAAGCTGTACATAACACTCATAACTAAAGTGTTAAAAAGTACACTAACACCCATAAACTACCTATTAACCCCTAAACCGAGGCCCTGCCGCATTGCAAACACTATAATACATTTTTTAACCCCTAATCTGCCGCTCCCCGACATTGTCGCCACTATAATAAACTTATTAACCCCTAAACCGCCGCCCTCCCGCATCACAAACACTATTTAAATATTATTAACCCCTAATCTTCCGTCCGCCAACACCGCCACTATAATAAACCTATTAATCCGTAAACTGCAAGCCCCCCACAATGAAATATACTAAAATAAACTATTAACCCCTAAACTGAAAGTCCCCACAATGAAATAAACTAATTTAAACTAGTAACCCCTAAACCTAACGACCCCCTAACTTTATATTAAAAAATTTCCCTAGCTTAAATTAAATCTTACCTGTCAAATTTAAAAAATAATTTTAACTAACAATTAAACTATTATAATTATTAAACTAAAATTAAACTAACTACCAATGAAATAAAACTAAACTACCAATAAAAAAATCCTAACACTACTCTAAAAATTACAAAAAGTATCGAATTACAAAAAATTAAAACTAACTAAATAACAAACCACCCCCCCACTAAATTACGAAAAATAACAAACAAATGATCAAAAATAAAAAAGAATTACACCTAATCTAATAGCCCTATCAAAATACCCCCCCCCAAATAAAAAAAACCCTAGACTACAATAAACTACCAATGACCCTTAAAGGGGCCTTTTGTGGGGCATTGCCCCAAAGATATCAGCTCTTTTATCTGTAAAAAAAATACAAACACCCCCCAACAGTAAAACCCACCACCCAACCAACCCCCCAAAATAAAAAAACCTAATTCTAAAAAAACCTAAGTTACCCATTGCCCTGAAAAGGGCATTTGTATTGGCATTGCCCTTAAAAGGACATTTAGCTCTTTTACTGCCCAGACCCTAAACTAAAAAAAAAACCACTCAAAAATCCCTTAAAAAAGCCTCACACTATCCCCTGACGATCCACTTACAGTTGTTGAAGTCCCGCCTCTTCAATATTCATCCAGCCGGCGAAGTCCTCATCCAGGCAGCAAGAAGTCTTCATCCAGGCGGCCTCTGATCTTCATCCAGCCGGCGCGGAGCGGGCCCATCCTGAAGAGCATCCTCTTCATATGGTCGCCGCCATACACTGAATCTTCAATGCAAGGGACACGATTCAAGATGGCGTCCCTTGCATTCCTATTGGCTGAAAAATTTGAATCAGCCAATAGGAATTAGGGCTGCTAAAATCCCATTGGCTGTTCAAAACAGCCAATAGGATTTAAGCAACTCTCATTCTATTGGCTAATTCGAACAGCCAATAGGATTTTAGCAGCCCTAATTCCTATTGGCTGATTCAAATTTTTCAGCCAATAGGAATGCAAGGGATGTCATCTTGCATCGTGCCCCTTGCATTGAAGATTCAGTGTACGGCGTCGACCGTATGAAGAGGATGCTCTGCGCCGGATGTCTTCAGGATAGACCTGCTCCGCACTGGCTGGATGAAGATCGAAGAGGCCGCCTGGATAAAGACTTCTTGCCGCATGGATGATGACTTCGCTGGCTGGATGAAGATAGAAGAGGCCGCCTGGATGAAGACTTCTTGCCGCATGGATGATGACTTTGCTGGCTGGATGAAGATCCTTCAAGCAGGACTTCAACAACTGTAAGTGGATCGTTGGGAGTTAGTGTTTTTTTAAGGGTTTTTTGGGTGGGATTTTTTTTTAGTTTAGGGTCTGGGCAGTAAAAGAGCTAAAATCCCTTTTAAGGGCAATGCTCATACAAATGTCTTTTTCAGGGCAATGGGTATATTAGGTTTTTTAGATATTTTTTTTATTTTGTGGGTTTGGGGGGGGGTGGGGGTTTGTAAAGTTAGTGGGTCTTTGTAATTTGTTTTCACTAAAAGAGCTGTTATCTTTAGGGCAATGCCCTACAAAAGGCCCTTTTAAGGGCCATTGGTAGTTTATTCTAGATTAGGTTTTTTATTTTGGGGTGTTTTTTTATGGGTATTAGAATAGGAATCATTTGTTTTATTTTTGATAATTTGTTTATTTTGTGTAATGTATTTTTTTAGGGGGTGTTTTTTTGTAGCAAAAGAGCTGTTCAACTTAGGGCAATGCCCTACAAAAGGCCCTTTTAAGGGCCCTGCAAAAGGCCCTTTTAAGGGCCCCTGGTAGTTTGGTGGGTGGGGGTTTATATAGTGTTAGGGGGTGTTTGTATTTTTTTTGTAGCAAAAGTGCTGTTTAACTTAGGGCAATGCCCTGCAAAAGGCCCTTTTTAAGGCCCCCCAAAAGGCCTTTTTAAGGCCCCCCAAAAGGCCCTTTTAAGGGCCCCTGGTAGTTTGGGGGGTGGGGGTTTGTATAGATGTTAGGGGGTGTTTGTATTCTTTTTTTGTAGCAAAAGAGCTGTTTAACTCAGGGCAAGGACCCCCCAAAAGGCCATTTTAAGGGCCCTTGGTAGTTTATTCTAGAGTAGGGTTTTTTTATTTTGGGGTGGGTTAATTAATCTTTATTTTTTGGGATAATTTAGTGGTTTTTTTTGTAATGATAGGTTTTTTTTATTTTTTGTAATGGTAGTTTTTTTTTATTTTTTTGTAATGGTAGGTTTTAGTGTAAGGCAGGTTAGGTTTTATTTCACAGGTAAGTTTGTATTTATTTTAACTAGGTAGTTATTAAATAGTTAATAACTATTTACTAACTAGTCTACCTAGTTAAAATAAATACAAACTTACCTGTGAAATAAAAATAAAATCTAAGCTAGCTACAATATTACTACAGTATTAGTTATATTGTAGCTAGCTTAGGTTTTATTTGACAGGTAAGTATGTATTTTAGTTTTAAATAGGAATTATTTAGTTAATAATTGTAAATGTAATTTAGATCTAATTTAATTATGTTAAAGTTATGGGGGTTATAGTTAGGTTTAGTGTTAGGTTAAGGGGTTAATATAGTTTAATTTAGCTTGTTGCGATATGGGGGGCTGGCGGTTTAGGGGTTTATAGGTTTATTTAGTTCATAATTGTAAATTTAATTTAGCTATATTTTTATTATGTTAAAGTTAAGGGATGTTAGGGTTAGGTTTAGGGTTACGTTAGGGTTAGGTTTAGGGGTTAATATAGTTTAATTTAGCTTATTGCGATGTGGGGGGCTGGCGGTTTAGGGGTTAATAATGTAGTATAGTAGTGGCGATATCGGGAGCCGCATATCAGGGGTTAATAATCTTATTTAGATTGCGGTGATATCGGGAGCGGCAGATTAGGGGTTAATAACTTAGGCAGGCGTCAGCGATGTTGGGGGCAGCAGATTAAAGGGTGTTTAGATGTAGGGTTTATGTTAGGGTGTTAGGTTTAAACAGTATTTTTATTTCCCCATAGACATCAATGGGGCTGCGTTACGGAACTTTTGTTTCTGTGATCGCAGGTGTCAGTTTTTTATTTGCCGTCTCTCCCCATTGATGTCTATGGGGAAATCGTGCACAAGCACGTCTCAGCAGCGCTCTGATTGTGTTGCGGTAAGGAGCTCAACGCAACCATATCGCACGCAAAAGGCGTATGTTTGAAAACTTGAAATGGCAGCGCTATAGGAAACTTTTGTTGCGTTCGTTAATTTCTATATAGCGCTCAAAACTCGTAATCTAGGTGTATGGGCATTATTATTAAAAGCTTACCAGCATGGGAGAAATCACATGGAGATATTGGGGTAAAAAATTATATTTAAACATTATATTGTAATGTATGTGCCTTAACACTCAACCCTAAATAAAGATAAACAGCTCTAAAGCTAAAACTTGCATTTATCATATAAGAGAAATTGCAGTGCTGATGGACTGTTTTAAATGCTTTTGAGAGAGCTTTAAAGAATTGAGAAAATTGTGTTGCTGGGAAAGAAAAATCTACTCTTTGCATTACTATTTGCATTCAGACAGAATCTTTCATTTTCTGTAATTACACGAGACAAGTATACTATTAAAGAAGATGAATTCAATAATAAACTCAACCAAATTGTAATATTTTTACTGAACAATATTATACAGTAAATAACTGATGTATGCTATAACTGAGCCTAAGTTAATTAACACAAATTAGATAATTAGTTTATGAAACAAAAAGGTTACACTATGTTTGATGACAAGTGACTGAGCTAACAATCAGCTAGATTACGAGTTTGGCGTTATGCTTCATAACGCTGCTTTTTCCCTAACGCCGCTATTACAAGTCTTGTAGGTATAGCTGTACCGCACACCTTTTTGGCCGTCACCAAACGTCAGTACCGCCCTTTTTAAAAAGTCCTTTTACAATGGGACTCCCATAACACCGGTATTACGAGTTTGTCTGGGAAGCCAAAAAGTGAGCGGTACACCCTATTCTGACAATATCCGTACCGCCATCTAAAGTCAGTAGTTATGAGTTTTACTTTACAAAGCTGTACCATAAAACTCATAACTAAAGTGTTAAAAAGTACACTAACACCCATAAACTACCTATTAACCCCTAAACTGAGGCCCTCCCGCATCGCAAACACTATAATACATTTATTAACCCCTAATCTGCCGCTCCAGACATTGCCGCCACTAAAAAAATGTATTAACCCCTATTCTGCCACTCCCCGACATCGTCGCCACTATAATAAACCTATTAACCCCTAAATTGACGCCCTCCCGCATTGCAAACACTATTAAAAGATTATTAACCCCTAATCTGCCGTCCACCCACACCACCGCTATAATAAACCTATTAACCACTAAACCGCAAGCCCCCCACAACGAAATATACTTAAATAAATTATTAACCCTTAAACCTCTGACCTCCCACATCACTAACTCTACATAAATATATTAACCCCTAAACCTAACCCTAACGTAACCCTAAGCCTAAGTCTAACCCTAACCCTAACACCCCCTAACTTAAATATAATTAAAATAAATCTAAATAAATCTTACAATTATTACCTAAATAATACCTATTTAAAACTAAATACAAATTTACCTGTAAAATAAAACCTAAGCTAGCTACAATATAACTAATAGTTACATTGTAGCTATCTTAGGTTTTATTTTTATTTCACAGGTAAGTTTGTGTTTATTTTAAGTAGGTAGACTAGTTAGTAAATAGTTATTAACTATTTATTAACTACCTAGTTAAAATAAATACAGTTACCTGTGAAATAAAACCTAACCTGCCTTACACTAAAAACTAACATTACGATAAAATAAAATAAATTAAATTATTAAAATACACGTTTCTAAATTACAAAAAATAAAAAACGAAATTATCAAAAATAAAAAAACAAATTACTCCTAATCTAATAGCCCTATCAAAATAAAAAATCCCCCCTAAATAAAAAACCCTAGCCTACACTAAACTACCAATGCTCCTTAAAAGGGCCTTTTGTGGGACAGCTCTTTTACCTGTAAAAAAAAATACAAACACCCCCCAACAGTAAAACACACCACCCAACCAACCAACCCCCCCCAAATAAAATTCTATCTAAATAAACCTAAGCTAACCATTGCCCTGAAAAGGGTATTTGGATGGGCATTGCCCTTAAAAGGGCATTTAGCTCTTTAACATTGCCCAAACCCTAAGCTAAAAAAAAAAAACACCCAAAAAAACCCTTAAAAAAACCTAACACTTACCCCCGACGATCCACTTACAGTTATCAAAGTCCGGACATCCATCCTCATCCAGCCGGCGAAGTCATCATCCAGGCTGCAAGAAGTCTTCATCCGGGCAGCCTCTTCCATCTTCATCCAGCCGGCGAAATCCTCATCCAGACGGCAAGAAGTCTTCATCGAGGCGGCAACTTCTATCTTCATCCATCCGGCGCGGAGCATCCTCTTCTTAAGATCGTCGCTGGGAAATGAAGTTTCCCTTTAAGTGAAGTCATCCAAGATGGCGTTTCTTACATTCTTATTGGCTGAAAGATTTCTATCAGTCAATAGGAATTAAAGGGGAAAAAATCCTATTGGCTGTTGCAGTCAGCCAATAGGATTGAGCTCTCATTGTAGCTAGCTTAGGTTTTATTTTACAGGTAAGTATGTATTTAGTTTTAAATAGGTATTATTTAGGTAATAATTGTGAGGTTTATTTAGATTTATTTTAATTATATTTAAGTTAGGGGGTATTAGGGTTATGCTTAGGGGTTAATATATGTATTTAGTGTTAGTGATGTAGGAGGCCAGAGGTTTAGGGGTTAATAACTTTAGTATAGTGGCAGCGACATTGGGGGCAGCAGATTAAGGGTTAATAACTGTAATGTAGGTGGTGATTAATAGTTTTATTTAGGTGTCGGCGATGTTAAGGGCGGCAGATTAGGGGTTAATAACATTATGTTGGTTGCAGCGATGTTGGGGGCAGCAGATTAGTGGCGCTTAGACGTGGTTTTTATGTTAGGGTGTTAGTTTTAAACATAACTTTTTCTTTCCCCATAGACATCAATGGGGCTGCGTTACGGAGCTCTTGTTTCCGCAATCGCAGATGTTAGGCTTTTTGTTTGCCGGCTCTCCCCATTGATGTCTTTGGGGAAATCGTGCACGAGCATGTCAAAGCAGTGCTTGTTGTCGGTGCGGTATGGAGCTCAACGCAACCATATCGCCCACACAAGCCTGCTTTTTGTAAACTTGTAATAGCAGCACTATAGGGAGCTGAAATAATGCTGCTTTGTGGCAGTCGTTAATTTCCCTATATCGCTGAAAACTCGTTATCTAGCTGAATCTGTTTTAACTAAAAAATGTGACACTTGGTTTCTGTAGAGACAGGTTACTTGTGTTTAAAAGTTACAGGGTGTGGGAATGTCTAAAAAGAGTGAGGTTATGCATTCTTCATATGTTTGCAACTGGACCATTGAACTACAATTGCATCAAACAAGACGATCATCTGGAAACTGCAGAAAAATGTTGTAATGAAAAGATTTAAAGGGACAGTCTAGTCAAAATTAAACTTTCATTATTCAGATAGGATATGTAATTTTAATCAACTTTTCAATTTACTTTTATCATCAAATTTGCTTTTTCTCTTGGTATTCTTAGTTGAAACTAAACCTTGGTAGGCTCATATGCTAATTTCTAAGCACTTGAGGGCTGTCTCTTATCACATGCTTTTTAAATTGCTTTTCACAACAAGAGACTTGATAGTTCATGTGGGCCATATAGATAACACTGTGTTTAGGCACAGACATGTATTTAAGATTTAGCACAACACAATGCTAAATGCAAGTCAATAGATAATAAATAGTCACAGGCATGTGATCAGAGGGCTGTCAGAAAGTTCTTAGATACAAGGTAATCACAGAGGAAAATGTTGTATTAAAATAACTGTGTTGGTTATGCAAAACTGGGGAATGGGTAATAAAGGGATTTAAATGCTTTGCAATGAGGGACAGAGTAATGCTATTGTATATATCCAACTTTTTCATATGAAGGCTCACACACACACACATATATATATTTATTTATATTTATATATACACACACACAAACCCAGAAATATACACTTTAGTTATTTCAAGAGAGGACATGAATAAACCAACTCTGTAGTATGTAGCCTTTCATTCTTACCTTGTAAAAATAGGCTGGGTAACCCCACAATAATAAATTTCCATAAAAAAACAGGATAGGTCCCTTTGATTTGCCTGGTCGACCAAACAACCATGCTCTATGAAGAAAGATACAGTTCATTGTTTATTGTAAAATGGAATTTTAAGACTTAAAAAAAACAAGCAACCCCCCCCCCCCAAAACATTAATTTTTATATCTGCAAATAAAAATGTGCTATATTGCTAACATACGGCTAGATTATGACTTTTGCGGTATGAGTGAAAAAGCAGCGTTAAGGCTCTTTTTCACTACCGCGGGTATTACGAGTCTTGTAGGTCTAGCTGCACCGTACACTTTTTTGGCCGTAACGCAACGTAATTACCGCAGCTTTCAAAAAGTCCTTTTTCAATGGGACTTCCATGGCGCCGGTATTACAAGTCTGCCTGGGAGGCCAAAAAGTGAGCCACCAAGAAGTATACCGCCAAGATCGATACCGTAAACTGAAAGTCAGTAGTTATGAGTTTTACGCTACAAATCTGTAACATAAAACACATAACTAAAGTGCTAAAAAGTACACTAACACCCATAAACTACCTATTAGCCCCTAAACCGAGGCCCTCCATCATCGCAAACACTAAAATAAAATTATTAACCCCTAATCTGCCGCTCCAGACATCGCTGCCACTATAATAAACATATTAACCCCTAAACCGCCGCACTCCTGCATCGCAAACACTAGTTAAATAGTATTAACCCCTAATCTGCCGCCCCTAACATCACCGCCACCTACCTACATTTATTAACCCCTAATCTTACGCACCCCAATGTCGCCGCCACTATACTAAATTTATTAACCCCTAAACCTAAATCTAACCCTAACTCCCCCTAACTTAAATATAATTAAAATAAATCTAAATAAAACCTACTATCATTACCTAAATAATTCCTATTTAAAACTAAATACTTACCTGTAAAATAAACCCTAAGCTAGCTACAATATAACTAATAGTTACATTGTAGCTAGCTTAGGGTTTATTTTTATTTTACAGCAAGTTTGTATTTATTTTAACTAGGTAGAATAGTTACTAAATAGTTATTAACTATTTACTAACTACCTAGCTAAAATAAATAGAAATTTACCTGTAAAATAAAACCTAACCTGTCTTACACTAACACCTAACCTTACACTACAATTAAATTAATTACCTAAATTAAATACAATTACCTAAATTACAAAAAACAAACACTAAATTACACAAAATAAAAAATATCAGATATTTAAACTAATTACACCTAATCTAATAGCCCTATTAAAATAAAAAAGCCCCCCAAAATAAATAAAAAAACCCAAGCCTAAACTAAACTAACAATAGCCCTTAAAAGGGCCTTTTGCAGGGCATTGTCCCAAAGAAATCAGCTCTTTTACCTGTAAAAAAAAATACAAGCAACCCCCCAACAGTAAAACCCACCACCCACACAACCAATCCCCCAAATAAAATCCTAACTAAAAAAAACCTAAGCTCCCCATTGCCCTGAAAAGGGCATTTGCATGTGCACTGCCCTTAAAAGGGCATTTAGCTCTTTTTCAAGTGCCCAAACCCCTAATCTAAAAATAAAACCCACCCAATAAACCCTTAAAAAAGCCTAACACTAACCCCCAAAGATCCACTTGCAGTTTTTGAAGACCCGACATCCATCCTCAACTAAGCGGCAGAAGTCCTCATCGAAGCCGGCAGAAGTCTTCATCCAAGCGGCCGAAGTCTTCATCCAAGCCAGCAGAAGTCTTCATCCAGACGACATCTTCTATCTTCATCCATCCTGTGCGGAGCGGCTCCATCTTCAAGACATCCGGCGCGGAGCATCCTCTTCAATCAAAGTCTTCTTGCAGAATGAAGGTTCCTTTAAGTGACGTCATCCAAGATGGTGTCCCTTGAATTCCGATTGGCTGATAGAATTCTATCGGAAGCCAATTGGAATTAAAGGTTAAAAAGTCCTATTGGCTGATGCAATCAGTCAATAGGATTGAGCATCAATCCTATTGGCTGATCCAATCAGCCAATAGGATTGAGCTCGCATTCTATTGGCTGATTGGAACAGCCAATAGAATGCAAGCTCAATCCTATTGACTGATTGGATCAGCCAATAGGATTGAAGCTCAATCCTATTGGCTGATTGCATCAGCCAATAGGATTTTTTAACCTTTAATTCCGATTGACTGATAGAACTCTATCAGTCAATCGGAATTCAAGGGATGCCATCTTGGATGACGTCACTTAAAGGAACCTTCATTCTGCAAGAAGACTTCGATTGAAAAGAATGCTCCGCGCCGGATGTCTTGAAGATGGAGCCGCTCTGCGCCGTATGGATGAAGATAGAAGATGCCGTCTGGATAAAGACTTCTGCGGGCTTGGATGAAGACTTCGGCCACTTGGATGAAGATTTCTGCCGGCTTCCATGAGAACTTCTACCGCTTCATTGAGGATGGATGTCGGGTCTTCAAAAACTGTAAGTGGATCTTCGGGGGTTAGTGTTAGGCTTTTTTAAGGGTTTATTGGGTGGGTTTTATTTTTAGATTAGGGGTTTGGGCACTTGAAAAAGAGCTAAATGCCCTTTTAAGGGCAGTGCACATGCAAATGCCCTTTTCAGGGAAATGGGGAGCTTAGGTTTTTTTTAGTTAGGATTTTATTTGGGGGATTGGTTGTGTGGGTGGTGGGTTTTACTGTTGGGGGGTTGCTTGTATTTTTTTTTACAGGTAAAAGAGCTGATTTCTTTGGGACAATGCCCTGCAAAAGGCCCTTTTAAGGGCTATTGTTAGTTTAGTTTAGGCTTGGGGTTTTTTTTATTTTGGGGGGCTTTTTTATTTTAATAGGGCTATTAGATTAGGTGTAATTAGTTTAAATATCTGATATTTTTTTATTTTGTGTAATTTAGTGTTTGTTTTTTTGTAATTTAGGTAATTGTATTTAATTTAGGTAATTGATTTAATTGTAGTGTAAGGTTAGGTGTTAGTGAAAGACAGGTTAGGTTTTATTTTACAGGTAAATTTGGATTTATTTTAGCTAGGTTGTTAGTACATAGTTAATTACTATTTAGAAACTATTCTACCTAGTTAAAATAAATACAAACTTGCCTCTAAAATAAAAATAAAACCTAAGATAGCTACAATGTAACTATTAGTTATATTGTAGCTAGCTTAGGGTTTATTTTACAGGTAAGTATTTAGTTTTAAATAGGAATTATTTAGGTAATAATAGTAGGTTTTATTTAGATTTATTTTAAATATATTTTAGTTAGGGGATGTTAGGGTTAGACTTAGGTTTAGGGGTTAATAAATTTAGTATAGTGGCGGCAACGTTGGGGCGGAAGATTAGGGGTTAATAAATGTAGGTAGGTGGCGTGATGTTAGGGGCGGCAGATTAGGGGTTAATAATATTTAACTAGTGTTGTTGATGCGGGAGTATGGCGGTTTAGGGGTTAATATGTTTATTATAGTGGCGGGCTGCAGATTAGGGGTTAATAAGTGTAGGTAGGTTGCGGCGACATTGGGGGCGGGAGATTAGGGGTTAATAAATATAATGTAGGTGTCGGCGATGTTGGGGGCAGCAGATTAGGGGTTAATAAGTATAATGTAGGTGTCGGAGATGTCAGGGGCGGCAGATTAGCGGTTAATAAATATAATGTAGGTGTCGGCGATGTCGGGCCGGCAGATTAGGGGTGTTTAGACTCGGGGTTCATGTTAGGGTGTTAGGTGTAAACATAAATTAAGTTTCCCCATATGAATCAATAGGGCTGCGTTACAGAGCTTTACGCTGCTTTTTTGCAGGTGTTAGACTTTTTTTCAGCCGGCTCTCCCCATTGATGTCTATGGGGAAATCGTGCACGAGCACGTAAAACCAGCTCACCGCAGCTTTCAGCAGCGCTGGTATTGGAGTGCGGTATGGAGCTCAATTTTGCTCTACGCTCACTTCTTGCCTGATAAACCTCTAATACCAGCGCTGTAGGGAAGTGAGCGGTGACAATAATTGGAAAGTTAGTACCGCACCCCTCATAACGCAAAACTCATAATCTAGCCAATATTTTCTAAAACTATACAAAAAAAAATATATGCATGATCTTTGACCTAACAAATTTACCTCCAATTACATTTAGCATTAAGATTCTTTGACTGTGTAATAGCACTGTGTAAAAATGAGATAAGATTATTATCCTTTCGCCCTTTGGCCAACGTCAGAGGGGTATTTCTTTTCTTGTCTTCACCTTCCAATTCAACTCCCTCCTAAGGGTAGAATTAGGATTGAAATAATTAGATACATGAAATAGAATATTTGGCAATATATCTTAATACATTTTACAAATTGCATTTCGCCATTTATATTGTAAAATGATGGTTACAATTAAACTAAGCTGCTTGAATGTGATTATAGAAGGAGTTATGTATTTCTAAAGATTCCCTTGCTATAGACATGAGAGGTATATATGTATCAGTGCTTGTTACATGCAAATATATTTTTATTTTTGTGAATGATGTCAAATGGACCATACAGGTGGTCATTATATCCATCCAGGAGCAGCTTTAAAATTGCACAGATATGCAATAAGACCTCCTTAGTGTAATATATGGAGCTATTCTGCTGAATGAACCAATGCACAAATTCCTTTATAACAATGCCTCTTTGTTCCAGCTACGGTGATATGGACACAGGAAAGGTCCTAGGTGCTTTTTTAAGGACTTTAAGAATCTATTTTTAAACCATGTTTTGTTGTGTGTATGAATACAATGCATGAACAGTAAATTATGACTACATAAATATAAATAAGAGGCACAGTGAATTAGGTGGGTAAGATAAATATATAGTTAATTGGTGCTGTTGTTGAATAAATACCCAATGAAGGAAAACAATCCCAAAGAGAGAATAATACTGCAGAGTTTATTCACGAATATATACGGAGATATGTTGCTCTTTTCAGACAACAGACATATCTAACAATCACATGAAAAAACAGGTAGTTTATACCTTAACAAGAATACTCTGCACGTCATTTCTTAGGCAGTTTCGGGTAATTTTATTGCCACATACCCTGTACATGACAGAGAACTTTCTAATCTTGGATATCACATGGCCACAACCAGTGTTCCCTCCAAGGACAGTTTTGTGAGCGGCCCAGTAGTGAAACAGTTAATTAGAGCAATTAGCAAACACTACACAATGTAGACTGCAGTGCAAGGTGTGGTTCCCTTATTAACTGTTTTGCTGCTGGGATGCTCACAAAACTGACCTTAGAGGGAACACTGGCCACAACTTCTTAGCTACTTTCCTCTTTACACACCCCCCCCCTCTTGGGCAGGATGTCCGTGTCTGGAGCACGTACCCTGTGCCATCACCCACCCTGGGCACATTCACAATGAGGGACAAAGGCTATGTGTACAAAGGTTACATGTATTAGTGTATTGATCTATTAGTTATTTGTTCGTACATATAATATTTTTTTATATAGACTTCCACAGTGCTAAAAAAAAAGAATGGAGTTTGGTGGATTCACTATCCCTTTATGAGTTTATATATCGTGTAGTAAATGAAACTATAATGTTCTGGTTTCAAGAATTCAACAGTAGACTTGGGTTTTAAAGACAAAACTCCTTTATTGGCGCTAGCATGTGAAATACATTCCATATTAAAACAGCAAGAAATGTCTTATGTGTACTGTAGATGTGTTTTGTGTACTGTAGATGCAGGCAAAGTTTTACTCACTTGTTCACATATCAGTTGGACAGTAGAGATACTTCCACTTAATACAGCTAAATGCAATGGGGTCTGTAGAGAAATAAGAACAATGATTTACAAACTAAAACTATAGGCGTACTACTGAAAACATACATGTTGCTAGTGGCAGTTACATAAAATAAACAATAAAAATGTATTATTAATAGTTTATTAAAATATTGGAATGTTAGTCTATATGTGTGTGTGTCTGTCTGTGTATATGTGTGTGTGTATATGAGTTTGTGAATCAGTGTGTGTGCATGTGTCTATGTGTATGTTTTTATGTGAGTGTGTGTGTGTGTTTATATATGTGTGTGTATGTATTTGTCTGTTTGTGTATATGTATGTATGTGTGTGTGTGTGTGTGTGTGTGCATATGTTCATATGTGTGTGTATATATGTGTGTGTATATGTGTATATTTGTGTGTGTATGAATATGTGTGTGTATGTATATGTGTGTGTATATGTATGTGTGTGTGTGCATATGTTTATGTGTATGTGTGTGTTTGTGTGTGTGTATATGTTTGTGTATGTCTGTGTGTATGTGTATGTCTGTGTATATGTATGTGTGTGTGTGTGTGTGTGTATGTGTATGTCTGTTTGTGTGTGTTTGTGTATGTGTATGTCTGTGGGTATATGTGTGTGTATATGAATATGTTTGTGTGTGTTAATATGTATATGTGTGTGTATATGTGTGTGTATGTGTATGTCTGTGCATTTGTATGTGTTTGTCTGTGTGTGTATATGTGTGTGTATATATGTATGTGTGTGTATATGTATGTGTGTGTTTATGTGTATGTCTGTGTGTATGTGTGTGTGTTTGTTTATGTGTGTGTATGTGTATGTCTGTGTGTATATGTGTGTGTATATGTGTGTGTGTGTATGTGTATGTCTGTGTGTATATGTGTGTGTGTTTGTATGTGTATGGCTGTGTGTGTGCGTATATGTATGTGTGTGTGTATATGTATGTGTGTGTGCTTAAAATAGATAAGATAGATAGATAAAGTACATCATTGTGATTCTGTGTATAGTATGTCAATTTTTGCATCTCTATTTCAAATAGGTTTTCAAGATTAGCATTTATTGAATCTAGGAGATCATGTTTGAAACCACTGTTACTTCACTGAGCACCTTGACTGCCTGTGTGCTATATTTATTGCCTTTATTTTATCACATGGTTGTGCAATAGAGAGGAACTCTTAAATTAGCACAAGATGCCATTCCCCCAGTAACTTCCGAGTATCAGTTAACAGCTGAGAATGTAGAAACTGTGTTCAGTCACACGTTGGTCATTCATAATACTTCAGTTATCTGCATTAGCAAATTAAATGCATTTGTGAAGCTTTTATATAGTTTTGTAAACCTCATACATTTACATCAAAATGGTGTTACAGTAACATAGGTTATATCTGAATATCTTAACATCTATTTCCGTATCATTACCATTATCATATATCAGTGTTAGTGGTTAAAACTTGTAAAGCTAGTGCTTCAATCATTTAAATTAGCGGGACTTCTGTATATTAGGAGAAGAGTCAGCAAAGAGGAGTTATTAGTCAAACACTATATATCAGTGGGTTAATTTAGATGTGGGTAATTTTAATTGTTTGATGAACTCATTAGGCAGATATTTGGGCCATATGAACCTTGTGAACAGGTGCTTATAGAAGCTGCAAGTATTTAGGATCTGGGAGTAAGCCGGGCCGTTCTGGCCGCAGACAGCCCAGTCACTCGAAGTCCCCCTACATTTTATTTTTCTAACAAAACAAAATATGAAATGAAGAATATTTTTGTGGTTTTAGACTTGCAAAGCATTTCCAGTATGTCTGGTTTTTTTTCTATTTTCTGCATCAGAAGAAAACTTTCTTACCACCACTATGCTTGTAATTTAGCTGTTGCTATGTGGTGGGGAGGTATGCTTGCTGCTTTGTGACAGACTTGGGGTCAGACTGATATGCTCTGTGTATAGCATAAATAGATATTAAACACCATTTTTTTGTGTAAAAATTGTACTTTGTCCCAAACTCCCTAGAGAGGCCAAAAACTCAAAATCTATAACCGAGGTTTTCAAAATGCTGTAAAGTGACTATTGCTTTCATGAAAACTATATTAGCACTCCACTGAGTAATACCAGCACTGGTTATTAAAGCGATATTTAGTGCTCCATTGGTGACCTGGCCCTAAATCAGCTATTCGATTTGCAGCCTTTGCTGGTTACAGAATTTGCATTATGGCCTCTTTAGGGAGTGTGGGACAAAGCACAACTTTACACAAAACAAGAAGATGTTTACTATCCTTTAAGTGAGTTAAACAAGACTTATACATTTACCATTTCCGAAAAAGTATTTTATAAAAAAATAAAAATTGTACCATTTTTATTTTTTAATAAAATAACTGCACCAGGCATGTTTTGGGGCTAAAGTTGGCAGCTGTGGAGTGTTAGAAAAATAACGACACTGAAAAGTGCCTTTACATTGAGGTCTATGGGAACTGTGTGTTACCTGTAAATATATAGTGACGTGCACTCATAGGAGGCAGGTGAGGCACCTGCCATTTAGCTTGAAATTAAAAATAAAATCACGTCTATAATATTGCACAATAGAGGCAGCAGGTTGGGCTTTTTCTCTATTCGCAATATTATGCATACATTTGTATCACTAGTCGCTCTGCTGCGCCTCCCGGTGGTGATTTGTAGCTGCAAAACCTATTATAGAGGCATGTATAATGAGGCCTCTTATTTTGCTGGGAGCCAATCAATGCTGGTCATGTATGTTCTCCAGGTGATTGACAGCACAAGGAGAACGTACTGACCGGAGTTTGTTTGACTCCCTGCTGTGCATGCTCAAAGCGAGGACCACTGTCTGGCGGGAACAGAGTGAGAGACTGAGACTGCTGTGGTGACACTCCTGTTGGGACTCCTGACCTGAGCTGCCGCCAGCCTGTGGTAGCCTCTTCAAATTTAGACAGAGGTGGAGCCGGAGGATATCTTCCAAACCAGACGTCAGACGACATCATCAGCTGCTGCCCTGGCCCCTGCCTGAGGAACGGACCATTTTAACTACATACCGGTAGGGGCAAAAACAAGTAGAGTACTGACTGTCTCTGACTTCTGTGACTGTGAAGAAGTGAAGGCAAGGGGACCCCACGTAATATTGGATGCTGCATAAACGGACCGGTCCTCATATGAGTATGACAGATGACAGATCACATGAGGACCAGTCCGGTTATGCAGCAGTGAGCTCAATTTCTTCATTTCTTCATGAAAACATAGGGACATTATATGAGTACCCAAAAGGGGAGGTAAAGACCCAAAATAAATTCAGTGAATTAGAAATCAGACTGGCTTGGACATGAATATGCTGGACATTATCAGGCAGTAATCTACTGAGAGGAAGTTTCTTGTTTTGTTTTTTCTATGGAACTTCCATAGCGCCGGTATTACAAGCTTGTCCTGGGAGGCCAAAAAGTGAGCGGTACAGCCTATCCCGCAAGATTCTTAACGCATTCTAAAGTCAGTACTTATGAGTTTTACGCTACAAAGCTGTAGCATAAAACTCATAACTAAAGTACTAAAAAGTACACTAACACCCATAAACTATCTATTAACCCCTAAACCAAGGCCCTCCCGCATCGCAAACACTATAATAAAATTATTAACCCCTAATCTGCCGCTCCTGACATTGCCGCCACTAGAATAAACATGTTAACCCCTGAACCGCCGTACTCCCGCCTCGCAAACACTAGTTAAATATTATTAATAGTTACATTGTAGCTATCTTAGGGTTTATTTTTTATTTTACAGGCAAGTTTGTATTTATTTTAACTAGGTAGAATAGTTACTAAATAGTTATTAACTATTTAATAACTACCTAGTTAAAATAAATACAAATTGACCTGTAAAATAAAACCTAACCTGCCTTACACTAACACCTAACCTAACCCTACAATTAAATAAATTCCCTAAATTAAATACAATTAAATAAATTCAATACAATTAGCTAAATTACAAAAACAAACACTAAATTACAGAAAATAAAAACCAAATTACAAGATCTTTAAACTAATTACACCTAATCTAATAGCCCTATCAAAATAAAAAAAGCCCAACCAAAATAAAAAATACCCCTAGCCTAAACTAAACTAAACTAAACTACCAATAGCCCTTAAAAGGGCCTTTTGCGGGGCATTGCCCCAAAGGAATCAGCTTTTTTACCTATAAAAAAATTGCAAACAACCCCCCCAACAGTAAAACCCACAACCCACACAACCAACCCCCCAAATAAAACCCTAACTAAAAAAACCTAAGCTCCCCATTGCCCTGAAAAGGGCATTTGTATGGACATTGCCCTTAAATGGGCATTTAGTTCTATTGCGGCCCAAAACCATAATCTAAAAATAAAACCCAACCAATACACCCTTAAAAAATCCTAAAACTAACCCCCGAAGATCCACTTACAGTTTTGAAGAGCCGACATCCATCCTCAACAAAGCCGGGAGAAGTCTTCATCCAAGCGGTAAGATGTCCTCAACAAAGCCGGCAGAAGTGGTCCTCCAGACGGGCAGAAGTCTTCACCCAGACGGTATCTTCTATCTTCATCCTTCCGACACAGAGCGGCTCCATCTTCAAGACATCCGGCGCAGAGCATCCTCTTCAATCGACGGCTTCTTCTGGAATGAATATCTCTTTAAGTGACGTCATCCAAGATGGCGTCCCTTAGATTCCGATTGGCTGATAGAATTCTATCAGCCAATCGGAAATAAGGTTGAAAAAAATCCTATTGGCTGATGCAATCAGCCAATAGGATTGAACTTCAATCAAATTGGCTGACCCAATCAGCCAATAGGATTGAGCTCGCATTCTATTGGCTGATTGGAACGCTGGATGTCTTGAAGATGGAGCCTCTCCACGTCAGAAGGATGAAGATAGAAGATGTCGTCTGGGTGAAGACTTCTGCCCATCTGCAGGACCACTTCTGCCGGCTTCGTTGAGGACATCTTGCCGCTTGGATGAAGACTTCTCCAGGCTTCATTGAGGATGGATGTCGGCTCTTCAAAACTGTAAGTGGATCTTCGGGGGTTAGTGTTAGGCTTTTTTAAGGGTTTATTGGGTGGGTTTTATTTTTAGATTAGGGGTTTGGGCACTTGAAAAAGAGCTAAATGCCCTTTTAAGGGCAGTGCACATGCAAATGCCCTTTTCAGGGCAATGGGGAGCTTAGGTTTTTTTAGTTAGGATTTTATTTGGGGGATTGGTTGTGTGGGTGGTGGGTTTTACTGTTGGGGGGTTGCTTGTATTTTTTTTTACAGGTAAAAGAGCTGATTTCTTTGGGACAATGCCCTGCAAAAGGCCCTTTTAAGGGCTATTGTTAGTTTAGTTTAGGCTTGGGTTTTTTTTTATTTTGGGGGGCTTTTTTATTTTAGTGTTAGGATTTTTTAAGAGTGTATTGGGTGGGTTTTATTTTTAGATTAGGGGTTTGGGCCGCAATAGAGCTAAACGCCCCTTTAAGGGCAATGCCCATCCAAATGCCCTTTTCAGGGCAATGGGGAGCTTAGGTTTTTTTAGTTAAGGTTTTATTTGGGCGGTTGGTTGTGTGGGTGGTGGGTTTTACTGTTGGGGGGGTTGTTTGTATTTTTTTTTACAGGTAAAAGAGCTGATTTCTTTGGGACAAATTTAGTTTCCCCATAGGAATCAATGGTGCTGCATTACTGATCTTTATGCTGCTTTATGCAGGTGTTAGACTTTTTCTCAGCCGGCTCTCCCCATTGATGTCTATGGGGAAATTGTGCACAAGCACGTAAAACCAGCTTACCGCTGAGTTAAGCAGCGCTGGTATTGGAGTGCGGTATGGAGCACAATTTTGCTCTATTCTCACTTCTTGCCTTTTAATGCCGGGTTTGTAAAAACCTGTAATACCAGCGCTGTAGGTAAGTGAGCGGTGACAATAACGTGCAAGTTAGCAACGCACCCCTCATAACGTAAAACTCGTAATCTGGTTTTAAATAATTTATGCACAGTGTATATTCTGATTTTATCTTTAAACAATTATTAATATATTAAAAGAACATAGAATTATTATTATTATTATTATCGGTTATTTGTAGAGCGCCAACAGATTCCGCAGCGCTAGAAACACTGTTACCATGTTAAACCAATCCTAATAAATTGCTTGTCTGGATGTATTTAGTAAATGCTATGCTGACCTTGAAATGTATGCATTTAGAGGGACATGAAACACTTTGAGATGGTAATATAAAATTATAAATCATATATATAAAAAAACCTCTGCAATTTACTTTCACTATTTATTTTGCCCTTTTCCTGTAATTCCATTCTGAAATTGAGAGCATTTCAGTTCCTGTTAGAAATGGAAGCGCAGAACACTGTTTTATTCCACACAGCCATTGACTGTAAATTCTAGTGACATATTTATAACCGTCCCTAATTGGCCACAACAGAGAAGGTAACTTAAGTTATAACATGGTATCTCCCATTGTTTTATAGACACTAAAACTTTACACTTATTTTGTCAATATTTAAACAGCTAATGAAACCTTAAAAAAAATAAACCTACATGTTATTCTCAGACTAATCTTTTCTTTGAATGCATTGTTCTATCTAACATTTATTTAGTGTTTAATGTCCCTTTAATGCCACAACACTTTGAAACAAATCTGCAAGTGCACATAACTTACAGCTTTACACCAGAGTACATTATGGGGCCCATTTATAAAGCTCTGTATGGACCTCCAGACTCGCCATAAACACCAGTTATGAAGCAGTGGTCTAAAGACCGCTGCTCCATAACCTGTCCACTTGCTCTAAGGAGGCAGACAGAGATTACGTGAAATCAACCCGATCGAATACGCTGATTGGATCATGTCAGACAGGCATTTCATAAATATGCCCTTATACAACTATGCTTCTTTATCATCAAATTTATGTTTCTCACAATCTCTAGTGTGCAGTATGAGATTGCATGCTTGGGAAATATAGGTATTGTTTCAGACAAAATTCTTTAATTCCTATGTATCCTATAGAGATAATTCCCTTGGTCAGCCCTCCAAATTTAATGAATACATAGACAGTAGTAATCATCTTCAAAATTTCTCTGTTGTATATTGAGTGCACTTGAGGAGAGCGATACTGGGTAGCAAGGATAGCACTAATGCTTTATATCTTATTTTTGGTAAGAATAATCTACAAGATGGGTATATAAAAATGATATACTTCTTCCTTGCCCCATCAAAAAATCTCAAGTACCAAGGAAAACATCTGAATGTTATATAGTAATAAGAGGCCTCATTTGAAAGACGGAACTCTCCTTATACTTGAGTAACTTTTTATCATAAACACAGTTATATTGATCAACCAAAGATATTACCATTTTGACAAGGTCATGTGTTATCTGACCATCACTGAAAGGAGGATGGTTTTTTGTGTATGTTTATTTTTTTCGCACAGAGAGGGTTAATCGTATAAATCCAAGCACTCCACTTTCCCTGCTGTGTTTGGAGGACAACACTATGTTGTCTACTATTAAAAGTGTTTTCATTTGTTATCTAGTTGCAAAATGTGAAGACCCTGGTGGTCCCTCTTGATTATTAGTATTTCCATAGTGGCTGATGACATTCACATGTAATGAGGATGAGTAAATATCCACAGGCAGAGATACTTACTCATTGTTCATGGTCTGGGGATGGCTCTTTTGGAGTCCCCACTTTTGCCTGTGCAATCTCTCATTAGAAAGAAGACTTTCTGTTCTTTAAATTGAGGGATTACCTAGCTATTTAGATGCTGACGACTACTTTAGAAGTGACAAGAACCTGCAACACTAGCCAACTGGGAGTATTGACTGATAAAGAGGGGGGTCCAATGGAATGATGAAAAATGGTAATCACCTGCCCTTAGACAGGTAGATTTTCTGTGATGAGGGAGGGGGCTATTACAATGTTTTTCTCTTTTTTTGATAAAAGAAACCTGGCAATAACAAGAGCCCACCCAGGAATACCCAAAAACCTAACCTTGGCAAATAAAACCACCATCAACCTCCTAGACCCCCTCCTACTCTTCCCTCGCCTTCACAAACTCCACCCTCACTAGCACAGATGAGCCTCTGTTCCAGGAAGTGGAGAAAACAATGATGGGAATTCTACTACTGACATAAATCAATGTAACTGTATGCATGCCTGTATGAATAATTAATATCTGCTATTTCTAGAGCACTAGTATGTTTGTAAATACTCTAATGATTTTTTTTAATAGTTCCAAGACTTTATAGTTAAGACTTTATAAGTGATCGTATACAGATCAACTTTCATTAAATGTAGTGAAGGGTGTCTGATGGACCTATCTAGCATCCTCTGCATTTGGAGATAAAAAGCTGGGTACACCTTACTGTTTTAATGATATTTAAAACCTAGACTACTGGAAAAAAGACCAATTCTTTAGTAAAAAGATATTCATACAAATCAATGAAAACGCTGAAGATAAGCAGATAAATCCAGTGTTTGTAGTTATACGACCCCTTTATAGAGGTACTAACATTATATTAGCTAAGGTATTAGAAATACAATTAGTATATGTTATGCACAGGGACATTGCATGTTTCAACAAAATAATAATCTCATACTAATCTCACTTTATATCTTACCTGCCCATGGTTATCTGGCTGTCTAGGATTGCAACCTGAGTATATCAGCAGGTGAGCTAATTCACAGTGACCTATACATAAAACATGAAGCAAATGTAACGTATTTTATAAAAATATAAGTATAATCAACATGAAAGTGGTTATTTGGTAAATGGAGTGGCCATTGTATTTACTTTTACATTTTAGAGTACTTGCCATTATTTTTAAAGAAGATTAGATTGTAACAATTTCCTGAACATGATGTTTTTTTTCTACATAATCATATTAACCACTTTGATTATGTTTTTTTGTAGTTTTTACATTTCTCCCAATTATAAATATTTTCTTTCTTTGAGATACCTGTGTGTTTAACCCCTGAAAAGTACTATTGGTTGTAAGCTAAACATAGCAGCCAAGTTAAGCATTGGCGATATATTTGTTTAGCCATCAATCACTGACCATATTCTGCTCAAGACTGGCAGTGTATTGCTTATCTTGAGTCAACTTTAACTATGTGTTTATCCCCTTTGCAGGGGTTTGAGGGACATTACTAAAAAAGTGTCTGGTTTTATATGTAAGTGAGTGGTAACTAATGGGTTAACCGTGTATGTGACTGAATTTGACTTTCCAGAATGGGGGAACATAGTAAAATTGTACTTCATATTTGGATAGAAGTATTTTTGCAATATGCATGTTCATCCTAATAAGTGATTGTTTTTACTGTGCACAGATCACCTGTACATATACAGGATAATGGAAAGACTAGATGGGTATTTTGCTTTGTATAAAAAAACTTATACTTCTCCCTTACTCTTAGTATGAAAAATGTCTTAATGTTATATGGTAATAAGAGGGCTCATTTAAAAGACAGAGTGCTCCTCTTTTGAATGAGGGGTCTTATATATGTGTTATTTTTTTTTTATCATAGATACAGTCATATTGATCACCCAAAGATACTACCATTTTGACAGGACCATGTGCTATCTAACTATATCTGGAAGGAGGATGGTTTTGTGTGTATGCTTACTTTTTGCAGCTAGAAGGGCATAGGTCAGAGCACATTCAATCTTATTACTTTAACCATTCCACTTTCCCTGCTGTGCTTGGAGAACAACACTCAGTTTTCTTCCATTAGAAATGGTTTCCTTTGTTATGATGCCCCCTCCTGATTATTTATTAGTATTGCCATGGTGGGTGATGACATTTACATTCATAGGGGTAGATTTATTAATAGTCGAGCGGACATGATTCGCTGTAGCGAATCATGTCCGCTCGACCTCGCTAAATGCCGACAGCATAAGCTGTTGGCATTTAACATTGCACAAGCATTTCTAGAGAAATGCTTGTGCAATGCCACCCTACACACTGGCGACCAATCGGCCGCTAGCAGGGGCTGTCAATCATCCCGATCGGATCAGGATGATTTCAGTCTGCCTCCTAATAGGTGGCGGACAAGTTAAGGAGCAGCGGTCTTATGACTGTTGCTTCTTAACTTCTGTTTCAGGCGAGTCTGAAACAATGGGGTTTCGAAGCAGCATCCACTGCTTAACAAATGGAGCCCATAGACACTTCCTCGTTGATAATGGTGTGGGGGTGGTTTTTATGGGATCAACACTTTGGCCCAGTACCATCTCTCATTAAAAAGAGGGTTTTCTGTTCTTTAAAATGAAGTATTACCTATCCCTTTAGATATTGCTGGTGACTACTTTAGAAATGGCTATCACCTGCAACACTAACCAACTGGGAGTATTGACTGAAAGACAGAGGGGTCCAATGGTATGATGGCCAACGGTAAGCTTTAGATGCTGAAGGCTAGAGAACCTGCTCAGGGAACATATATTTAATCAGAAATTACTCATTTTTTATACCTACCACCACTTGTTTACTAAGTAAACACAGTGTTTCAATTAAGGTGCATGAGGTATCTGTACATTAACTTTTACTAGATGCATTGTGCCAATATAAATGTATTAGACAATGCTCCTTTTCAAACCTTGAATGCATTTGAATGTATAATATATTTAAAAACAATAACTATTAGTGATGACATAACATAACAGATTGTAATGAGTCATAAGCTATGGCACAATATATTGTAGTGCAACTTTACACGAATCTCATAGCATTTCTGTTGCATGGAGAGTAATTTCACAAAGGGACATGAAAGTCCAAATTAAACTTTCATGGATCAGATAAAGTGAGATATTTACTTCTATTATCAGATTTACTTTGCTCTCTTATCATTTGTTGAAAAACATACATAGGTAGGCTCAGGAGCAGCAATGCGCTACTGGGAGCTAGCTGCTGATTAGTGGCTATGCAAAATATTGTCTGGGTGGCATTGGTTATAATACTATGTTTAAAACAACAGTTGTATATACAGTTAATATCTATAATCAGAATTTATTGTATGTGCTATTATTAGATCACAAATAGCACAATTTTCACACCAAGGGCTAGATTACAAGTGGAGCGCTATTTATCGCTCCCGCTCGTGTGCTTACTCTGCTAGAAATACGTTTTTTTCATGCGCCGGGTAGCGCAAATATTACAAGTTGAAGTTAAAAAGTTTTTGCATGAGTGCAAAAAGCCAAACTTACTCTTTGTGCGCATCTGAATTTGCACGCATATTACGAGTTGAAACAAAACAAAATAAACCCCTTTTTGCTTGCGTGCAACAGTTAGTGCGCCACTTGTAAGCTTGCCCCAAATGAGGAAGAAAGTATAAAAGAAGGGGAACAAGTTCCTAAACACAACACTATACTTTACTCAGAATTATGTAAAACGCAACATCCTCACACTGTTGAAATTATCTTTTTTAGAAACAGTTTGGGCATTATGCTTTAACTTGTTTTTTTTTTACTTAGATTTTTGCTCCAAAATCTCCATAAGTAGTTTTGGTGGAAACATTTTTTCATATATATTTTTTTAACTGTATCAAGTAAGCCAGCTTCTATGCACAATGAAAATGTCAACTCTATAACAATCCATACTAGATTGTTCATTATCCATTCAAATAGGGATTTATTGATTGTCAAAATAACCTCACAAAGTAACCAATTGCCACCAATACATCTTCTGGAAATCTTTTCACTGTATCAAGTATAATTAATTTGAAATATATAAACACACACACACATATATAAATAAACAAAAACGTGGTGGATTTCATTTTGAGTAGTTTTTAACTACTGGGGGTTTACCTTTAAAGACAGCCCAGTGCAGTGCAGTGTCTCCTTCAGAGTCACATAAATGTATTTTGGCTCCTCTTCCAATCAGGTAGCAAACCAGAGCTGTGTGTCCATATTGTGCAGCTGTGATTAAGGGTGAACAACCCTTCTGGTCTTCTACTTCCAATGACACTCCTGTCTTCAGAAGCAGATCTATCACATGAATATGGCCACTAACAGCAGCCCAATGAATGGGGCGCTGTCCAAGCTCACCTTGGCTTGGGAGGTTAACTGGTCCTTTACTGTCCACAAACATCTCTATCAGTTCCACAGACCCTGCAAGTGCTGCCCAGTGGACAGGTGTGTGTCCTCTATCATCATATTGTCCTAAGATTTCTGGACCTTCCGTTTCAATTATTTGCTGGCATCTCTTTACATCCCTGTTGAAGAAACATATAGTAACGTTAAATATGCACAGGGTTAAATAATATTCCAACTACTACTAGTCCCAGGAAAATAGCCCACTTTTTCAACACAAATATTTGCATAGACATACATAAAGTTATAATACTTCATTATGCACTTATATATTTTTAAGAATAAAACATTATTTTATACTCTTATAATAATATACAGTAACACTATTCTCTTACATGAGAGCAGACTGAGGCAGACTCAAACACATGCACGCACACACACACACACACAGAGGCAGGGATCGAGACACAGAGGCAGTTATAGAAACATACACACACACTGAATAAAGCTGACATTCACAGCTTTATTCAACTAGACCATCAAGTAAAAAGTGATTATTTGCTTTTAGGTAGCTAATTATTCAATATGATATGGAAGCTTTACATTACATATATATCAGGTGTTTCACAGTACTGTGGTATTAAATCATTATGGATTGTCTTGTGTGTCTCAAGTGAAAGAATAATCATATTGATGATTTCATAAAGGTTCTTAATGGTGGTTCCGTTTGTTCAACATTTGCTGAAGTCTTCATAGAGGAATTCATTGCATCTTTCTAGAAAGTGTTCGCTGGATTTTATGTTTTCTATACCTATAATCGTCATGCGAATGGCTTAAAGTATTGCAATGACCAATTTTAAAGCAATTGAGGATCTCTGGTTGAGATTAGAACCACTTGGTACAACACAAAATAAAAATTCACTTTTCACTTTGCGAAATGTATTTAAAAAAAAAATCTATGGATCTACCAAACCAACCTGTTTTTTATTTTAATTTTATTATTTAGGCAGACATTTGTAATTGTTTCTAATCAATAAGAGAACATTTAGGGGCCTATCTAGCAAGCTCCGAATGGAGCTTGATGCCCCGTGTTTCTGGCGAGCCTGCAGGCTCGCCAGAAACAGCAGTTATAAAGCAGCGGTCACAAAGACCGCTGCTCCATAACCTGTCCGCCTGCTCTGAGCAGGCGGACAGACATCGCCGGAAATCAACCCAATCGAGTACGATCGGGTTGATTGACACCCCCCTGCTTGCAGGGGACGGCATTGCACCAGCAGCTCTTGTGAGCTGCTGGTGCAATGCTGAATACGGAGAGCGTATTGCTCTCCGTATTCAGCGAGATCTGGCGGACCTGATCCGCACTGTCGGATCAGGTCCGCCAGACCTTGATAAATAGAGGTCTTAGTGTGGATATAACGCTTAGCATCAACATTAAAGGGACATGAAACAGCAGTTATAAAGCAGCGGTCACAAAGACCGCTGCTCCATAACCTGTCCGCCTGCTCTGAGCAGGCGGACAGACATCGCCGGAAATCAACCCAATCGAGTACGATCGGGTTGATTGACACCCCCCTGCTTGCAGGGGACGGCATTGCACCAGCAGCTCTTGTGAGCTGCTGGTGCAATGCTGAATACGGAGAGCGTATTGCTCTCCGTATTCAGCGAGATCTGGCGGACCTGATCCGCACTGTCGGATCAGGTCCGCCAGACCTTGATAAATAGAGGTCTTAGTGTGGATATAACGCTTAGCATCAACATTAAAGGGACATGAAACCCAAAATTTTTCTTTCATGATTCAGATAGAGAAAACAATTTTAAACAACTTTCTAATTTACTTCTATTATCTAATCTGTTTCATTCTCTTGGTATCATTTGTTGAAGGAGAAGCAATGAACTACTAGTTTTTAACTGAACACATGGGTGAGCCAATCACATTCAATATATATATGCAGCCACCAATCAACAGCTAGAACCTAGGTTCTCTGCTGCTCATGAACTTGCCTAGATAAACCTTTCAGCAAATGATAACAAGAGAAGGAAGCAAATTAAATAATAGAAGTAAATTGGAAAGTTGTTTAAAAGTGTATTCTCTATCTGAACCATGAAAGAAAATTTTGGGGTTTCATGTCCCTTTAAGCCTAAAGAAATTTAAGTGTCAATTTGCCCTTTACAGCCAACATTTAACATTTATTGGAAGGTGGAATTAGACTTATTTTTTCCCAACTTAAATTTATAATCTTGGAACCGTACTTTTTTCTAATAATAATAATAATAATAATAATAATAAAAAAATACAGTTCAGTAAAACGCAACAGAATTAGTCTACGTACTGTACAAAGATAAAAAAAATCATGCTGCTATAGGTATATGCAATGCAGATGGATGTGACTGAAAGAGCCTTACTGTGTTAGTGCAATTTAGCAACTGACATACAGTATAAGCCAAAAAAATAGCAATTTCTTTGGCAATATATTCTTGTACTATAAAAGGTGACAGTATTTTATCCACTTGAATACATAGCCATAAAGTATTATGCAGTAAATAGCCTCAAAAAGATCAAGTTATACAGGGGCTTGGATTTAGTTCCACTTTGAAAGAGTGATCTCTGCAAGCTATTAAATGGAATTCCATGAGCCAAAAGTAAACATATTCCTCCCTAATAGCAAACACTGGTTGATATCGGTCTTCACCATTCCACAGTGAGAAGATGCTAAAGCAAGAATAGTTATTGGGCTGAAAGCTCCTGGAGCGTAGCTCTGACACGCTTTATGGTTGTACTGTGCTAAATGATTCCAGCCACCACTGTCGTTCTTTCTCTGCAGAAGCCATTGCGCCGCACAGTTATAAACCTGTGCATGGTTGATATTTTAAATAAATGTTTAAGTTAAATAAATAAAAAAAAAATAAGCTTGTGTGCAAAAGTGTGGTTATTCATGAGCATTGACCAGGAATTTCATATTTCAACAAGTTAACACAACCTTTTAGTCGGACAAATAAACTGGAAATTTGAATGCAAAGTGTTAATGTATTTGCTGGTTTTAACTGATTGACAAAAAAGCACAAAAACATGAGACTTGCAAAAGCTTGGGGACCCTACTGGTTAGTGTCTAGTGATAGAGCATTTTGAAGTTAGCTAATAGTTCTGTTTTTCTTTAGAAATATTTCCCCATTCTTACAAAAGTCTCCTAGTTCATAAATATATTTAGGTTGTCTTGCATGCATATTTAATTACTAGTGGGTATATAACCTTGTGGCTTCTTACAAATGACTTCTATAAGTCTTCGAGGACCTTCCTCTTCATTTGTGTGCTGCATCTTAAAGGGCCACTAAACCCAACATCTTTCTTTCATGATTCAGATAGAGAATATAAATTTAAACAACATTACAATTTACTTCCATTATTTATTTTGCTTAATTTTTTTAGATATCCTTAGTTGAAGAAAAAGCAATGCACATGGTGAGCCAATCACACGAGGCTTCTATGTGCAGCAACCAATCAGCAGCTAGTGAGCATATCTAGATATGCTTTTCATCAAAGAATATCAAGAGAATAAAACAAATTAGATAATATAAGTAAATTAGAAAGATGTTTAAAATTGCATTCTCTTTCTAAATCATAAAAGAAAAAATGTGGGTGGCATGTCCCTTTAACTGCTTAGTTCACATGAAGCCAAACCAGGATCTACCCCCTTCTGTGTGTCAGTATCCTTGATAGTAGATCATGCTCTATGCATCAAGAAGTGCACAGTCACAAGAGAAATGCAGCTGAACTTGCTGTGATGAGGGGTGATAACAAAATCTTTATGAATTTCACAACTTTTAAGCAACGAGGTTGAGTCAAATTGTTGTAGAAACATTAGTTTCACAAATGACTTTTATTGAATCTAGGCTGATATTACTTCAGATATAAAGAAATAGATTTATCAGTAAGCATACATTCTGTTTTCCGGAACCACATTGCCTAATCAGATATTGTGGCATCCTTAGTAGTTTCCAAACAATTATTGCTCTAAGTAAAGCATGTTAAAGGGACAGTCAACACCAAAATTGTTATTGTTTATAAAGATAGATAATCCCTTTTATTACCCATTCCCCAGTTTTGCACAACCAACGCTGTTATATTAATACACTTTTACCTCTGTGATTACCTTGTATCTATAATCTAAGCATCTTCTGACAGCCCCCTGATCACATTACTTTTTATTTATTATCTATTGACTTGCATTTTAGCCAATTAGTGCAGATGTCAGGCACAACCCACGGGTGTGAGTGCAATGTTATCTATATGGCCCACATGAACTAGCAGTCTCCTGTTGTGAAAAGCTATAAAAAAGCATGTGATAAGAGGCTGTCTGTAGTGACTTAAAAGAGGCAGGAATTTAAAGATTTAAATGTTATAAAGTATATTAATATAACAATGTTAGTTATGCAAAGCTGGTGAATATCTAGTAAAGGTGTTATCTCTTTGTGGTGTTGACTGTCCCTTTAAGCAGAGACAAATGCCTGCTCTTTAGTTAAAATTTAAAAATGAGAGAATCCCAGCAGAAGTTACTTTCACCTTTCATAAATAATCAGTTTGCTTTTCTGAGCTCAACCTAAACCTGGCAAACACACTGCAGATGCATGTGCATATGCTGTCCATTAGGTTCTGCAGTGCCCATTCAGAATTGCAAGAAATAATCATTTTGTTGAAAATCAGCAAACTGTTATTAGGTCTCTACATAGAGAACATATACATTTAAAGCAAATAAAAGACACCTCAAGCCTTGCATTTGCAAGTGGTGGCATTGGTTGGTCATAAAGTAAAACCTAAGTCTATAAAACCCCTGTGAGTGAAACCAGGAGGTGATATTCTTATTATTATGATAGAGTACAATAGTCAGTCATTATAGAGGTTTACAGGAGGCAAAACTCCTGCAGAAAAAAAAGAAACAAGCTGTATAGAGAGGATCACACAAAAGGCTCGCCGGAAACAGAAGTTATCAAGAAGTTATGAAGCAGCGGTATAAAGACCGCTGATCTATAACTTGTCCACCTGCTCTGAGGCGGCGGACAGAAATCAAACCGATCGAATACGATTGGGTTGATTGACACCCGCCGCGAATCTGCAGGGGCCGGCATTGCACCAGCAGCTAAAAAGAACTGCTGGTGCAATGATAAATCTCGACAGCGTATGCTGTTGGCATTTATCGATGTGCCGCGATGTGCAGCAGACCTGATACGCTACTTTGTATCATGTCCTCTCGCACATTGGTAAATATACCCCATTGTTTTCTTTTATCTATGTAAATAAATCCAACATGATGAAGCTGAACTTCAGTCCATGCTACCTAACTTTATAGATGTGCAAGGGAAAGGTATATATAGAAGAGGGAGACACCCCGATACCTCTAGCAAGTCTTACTTACTCAACAAAGGCATAAGGCTAAGCATTTCCCAGTTTTTTAAAGTGTGATCTCAGATGTATGTGTGGCACTTTACACAAGATGTAACTTGACTATGAATCATTATAAAAAAATCACTTCAGAATCACAAGAAAAAAAAAAAAGTACTGATATGCCCCATTATTTTTTCAGGCCATTTATTTTGTCTGTACTCATTTTAATTTAATTAAAATTATATCTATTGCTTTCACTTTTTTTTCTTTTCATTTGTCTTGTATTTATACTGAACCTTCTCAGCAGTCTGACTAGAGAATATTTTAATGTTCATTCTTCTGCATTTAGATCACTCAGTCAGAGGAACTGGGGATGTGAGGATAAAGGTCTTGCATGTATAAATATAATCTGTGATAGATGTTGACTAGTATGTTAAAGTAACACGAAACACCTTCTAATTAAAAGACATGACTATTGTTCTGCTATATATAATAAAATATCAGCTAAGTCTAAACATTACCTACCACCTGCTTTATTTGGAAGAGCCAATATTGGCTTAAAAGGGACAGTCAACACTAAAATTGTTATTGTTTAAAAGATAGATAACGCCTTTACTACCCCGTTCCCAGCTTTGCACAACCAACATTGTTATATTAATAAACTTTATAACATTCAAACTCTAAACTTCTGCCTGTTTCTAAGCCACTATAGACAGCCTCTTAATCACATGCTTTTCTCTTGCAAGGTGTATCCAGTCCACGGATTCATCCTTTACTTGTGGGATATTCTCATTCCCTACAGGAAGTAGCAAAGAGAGCACACAGCAAAGCTGTCCATATAGCTCCCCCTCTAGCTCCACCCCCAGTCATTCTCTTTGCTGGCTCTAAGCACTAGGGTCTCTCTCGGGAGTGTAAAGTGAATGTGGTGTTAGAATTGTAGTTTTATTATCTTCAATCAAAAGTTTGTTATTTTAAATGGTACCGGTTTGTACTATTTACTCTCTAGCAGAAAAGGGATGAAGATTTCTGCTGAGAGGAAAATGATTTTAGCATGTTGTAACTAAAAGACTAAGATAATGCTAGAAGAGACTGACAATATCCCCATGAGGGGAGGGTAAGCTATGTTCACAGACTTAGTAAGGAATTGAATGCTTACATAATAGGGCTAATATACTGGTTGACACTTATTCAGGGCAATCGATTGTTTGGCTAAGGAAAGATCGTTTTGCAAGATACTTTGAAAGCCCTTTTGAGTTCTTTCTGGGGTTATTACCACATGGCTGTTTTTTTAGTCACTTAGGAGTGATTTACTAGGCCTCACAGCTCCAGAGTAGAGTGGGAGGGGCCTAATTTCACGCCTCAGATGCGCACTTAGAATTGCAGAGAAGTTCATGCTTTTTCACATGGAGGGTCCTGCTGATGTTTGAGGGCCTAAAAGAAGATATATACCCCCAAATCTGATCCCTAAGGGCAGGTAGGGCCACAGCAAGGCTGTGGCAAGGTGCTGTAGTCATTTAACTGGGTGTTGGCTTTAGGCTGCTCCGATTTGGGCATTAAGGGGTTAATCGTTTTGAAACTTGTGGTGCAAACTTATTAAGGCTTTAGCTACATACTGTGAAAATTTCAGAAAGATTGATGCATTTTTCACTGTTTTGTAAAATTGTGTGCTCTTTTTATCTCTTAAAGGCACAGTAACGTTTTTTTCAAATTGTGTTTTTTATTTGATTAAAGTGATTTCCAAGCCTGTTTGTGTACTCTACTAGTCTGTTAAACATGTCTGACACTAAGGAAAATCCTTGTTCAATGTGTTTAGAAGCCATGGTGGAACCCCCTCTCAGAATGTGTCCCACTTGTACTGATATGTCTATACACTTTAAAGATCATATTGTTGCACTTAAGAATGTGGCCCAAGATGATTCTCAGACTGAAGGTAACGAGGGTAGCCCGTCTGCCTCTCCCCAAGTGTCACAACCAGTTACGCCCGCGCAAGCGACGCCTAGTACCTCTAGTGCGTCTAACCCTTTTACATTACAAGACTTAGCGGCAGTCATGGATAATTCTCTTACAGCTTTCTTATCTAAACTGCCCGTGTTACCTACAAAGCGTGATAGCTCCGTTTTAAGAACAGATTATGAGCATTCTGACGCTTTGGTAGCCGTATCCGATATACCCTCACAACGCTCTGAAGTGGGAGCGAGGGATTTGATGTCTGAGGGAGAAGTCTCTGATTCAGGAAGGGTTCCTCCTCAGACAGATTCAGATACATTGGCTTTTAAATTTAAACTAGAATACCTCCGTGTTTTACTTAGGGAGGTATTAGCTACTCTGGATGACTGTGACCCTTTGGTGATCCCAGAGAAATTGTGTAAAATGGACAAGTACCTAGAAGTCCCCGTTTACACGGATGCGTTTCCGGTCCCTAAGAGGATTGCGGATATCGTTACTAGGGAGTGGGATAGGCCAGGTGTCCCTTTTGTCCCCCCTCCTGTTTTTAAGAAAATGTTCCCCATATCTGACCCCATGCGGGACTCGTGGCAGACGGTCCCTAAGGTGGAGGGGGCTGTTTCTACACTAGCTAAACGCACAACCATACCAATTGAAGTCAGTTGTGCTTTTAAAGACCCTATGGATAAAAAAAAAAAAAAGAAAATTTTTGTTCAACAAGGTTTTCTTCTCCAACCTATTGCCTGCAAGACTCGCTCCAGACGGAGACCTCATATGAGGAAATTATGGATAGAATTAAGGCTCTAAAGCTAGCTAATTCTTTTATCACTGACGCCGCTTTCCAAATAGCTAAGTTAGCGGCAAAAAATTCAGGTTTTGCCATTTTGGCGCGCAGGGCGCTATGGCTAAAGTCCTGGTCGGCCGATGTGTCGTCTAAATCCAATCTTTTGAACATTCCTTTCAAAGGGAAGACCCTATTCGGGCCTGAATTGAAAGAGATTATTTCAGATATCACCGGGGGAAAAGGCCATGCTCTTTTTTGTTCCTTTCACAATTTCAGGAACGGCCCCGCTTCATCCTCTCCGGCTGCAAAGCAAGAGGGTAACGCTTCACAGCCCAAGGCAAACTGGAAACCTTACCAGGGCTGGAATAAGGGTAAACAGGCCAAAAAGCCTGCAGCTGCCACCAAGACAGCATGAAGGGGTAGCCCCCGATCCGGGACCGGATCTAGTAGGGGGCAGACTCTCTCTTCGCTCAGGCTTGGGCAAGAGATGTGCACAATCCTTGGGCATTAGAGATTGTAGCCCAGGGATACCTTCTAGAATTCAAGGACTCTCCTCCAAGGGGAAGGTTCCACATTTCTCGTCTGTCTACAGATCAGACAAAGAAAGAGGCGTTTTTACGCTGTGTAGAAGATATACATACAATGGGAGTGATCCACCCAGTTCCATTTGCAGAACAAGGACTGGGGTTTTACTCAAACCTGTTTGTGGTTCCCAAAAAAGAAGGAACTTTCAGACCAATCCTGGATCTCAAAATTCTCCTATCCACAAAGATCATCACCAGTTTCTTAGGTTCGCCTTTCTGGACAAGCATTTTCAGTTTGTGGCTCTTCCTTTCGGGTTGGCCACTGCTCCCAGAATTTTCACAAAGGTGCTAGGGTCCCTCCTGGCGGTTCTAAGACCGCGGGGCATAGCAGTGGCGCCTTACCTAGACGACATCTTAATTCAGGCGTCAACTTTCCAAAAACCAAGTCTCACACGGAGATTGTATTGGCCTTTCTGAGGTCTCACGGGTGGAAGGTGAACATCAAAAAGAGTTCTCTCTCCCCCCTCACAAGAGTTCCATTCCTGGGAACCCTGATAGACTCGGTAGAAATGAAAATATTTCTGACGGAGGTCAGAAAGCTAAAACTCTTAAGTACTTGCGGAGCTCTTTATTCCATTCCTCGGCCATCTGTGGCTCAGTGCATGGAGACAATTGGACTAATGGTTGCGGCAATGGACATAGTCCCTTTTGCTTGGATACACCTCAGACCACTGCAACTATGCATGCTACAAACAGTGTAATGGGGATTATGCAGATTTGTCTCCTCAAATTTAGTTGGACCAGGAGACCAGAGATTCTCTTCTCTGGTGGTTGTCTCAGGATCACCTGTCTCAGGGAATATGTTTCCGCAGGCCAGAGTGGATCATTGTAATGACCGACGCCAGTCTGTTAGGCTGGGGTGCGGTCTGGGACTCCCTGAAAGCTCAGGGCTTATGGTCTCGGGAAGAAACTCTTCTCCCGATAAACATTCTGGAACTGAGGGCGATATTCAACGCTCTTCAGGCATGGCCTCAACTAGCTGCGGCCAAATTCATCAGATTTCAGTCGGACAACATCACGACTGTAGCTTACGTCAATCATCAGGGGGGAACAAAGAGTTCCATAGCGATGACGGAAGTAACCAATATAATCAGGTGGGCGGCGGATCACTCCTGCCATCTCTCAGCAATTCACATCCCAGGAGTAGACAACTAGGAGGTGGATTTTCTAAGTCGTCAGACTTTTCACCCGGGGGAGTGGGAACTCCATCCGGAGGTATTTGCCCAGCTGACTCAGCTATGGGGCATTCCAGAGTTGGATCTGATGGCGTCCTGTTAGAACACCAAACTTCCTCTCTATGGGTCCAGGTCCCGGGATCCCAAGGCGGTATTGATAGATGCTCTAGCAGCGCCTTGGTCCTTCAATCTGGCTTATGTCTTTCCACTGTTTCCTCTCCTCCCGCGTCTGGTTGCCAGAATCAAGCAGGAGAAGGCTTCAGTGATTCTGATAGCTCCTGCGTGGCCACGCAGGACTTGGTATGCAGACCTAGTGGACATGTCATCTGTTCCACCATGGACATTGCCAATGAGGCAGGATCTTCTGATACAGGGTCCGTTCAAGCATCCAAATTTAGTTTCTCTACGTCTGACTGCTTGGAGATTGAACGCTTAATTCTATCAAAGCGTGGGTTCTCTGAGTCAGTTATAGATACTCTGATTCAGGCTAGAAAGCCTGTCACCACGAAAATCTACCATAAGATATGGCGAAAATATCTTTGTTGGTGTGAATCCAAGGGTTACTCATGGAGTAAGGTTAGGATTCCCAGGATATTGTCTTTTCTCCAAGAAGGATTGGAGAAAGGATTGTCAGCTAGTTCCTTAAAAGGACAAATATCTGCTTTGTCTATCCTGTTACACAAGCGTCTGGCAGAGGTACCAGACGTTCAAGCGTTTGCTCAGGCTTTAGTTAGAATCAAGCCTGTCTATAAACCTGTGGCTCCGCCATGGAGTTTGAATCGAAGAGTTTCAGAATTATCTGCCTTACAGTGTGATTCACCTTACCTGGGGTTCCACGCAGATAAGGTAGTTTTGCGTACCAAGCCTGGTTTTCTTACTAAAGTGGTTTCTAACAAGAATATTAACCAGGAAATAGTTGTTCCTTCTCTGTGTCCTAATCCATCTTCGAAGAAGGAACGTCTTTTACACAATCTTGATGTAGTTCATGCTTTAAAGTTCTATTTACAAGCAACTAAGGATTTCAGACAAACATCTTCCTTGTTTGTTATCTATTCTGGTAAGAGGAGAGGTCAGAAAGCGACTGCTACCTCTCTTTCCTTTTGGCTGAAAAGCATCATCCATTTGGCCTATGAGACTGCTCGCCAGCAGCCTCCTGAAAGAATTACTGCTCATTCTACCAGAGCAGTGGCTTCCACATGGGCTTTCAAAAATGAGGCTTCTGTTGAACAGATTTGTAAGGCAGCGACTTGGTCTTCACTGCATACTTTTGCCAAATTTTACAAATTCAATACTTTTGCTTCTTCGGAGGCTATTTTTGGGAGAAAGGTTTTGCAAGCAGTGGTGCCTTCCATTTAAGGTACCTGTCTTGTTCCCTCCCTTCATCCGTGTCCTAAAGCTTTGGTATTGGTATCCCACAAGTAAAGGATGAATCCGTGGACTGGATACACCTTGCAAGAGAAAACAGAATTTATGCTTACCTGATAAATTACTTTCTCTTGCGATGTATCCAGTCCACGGCCCGCCCTGGCATTTGAGTCAGGTAAACATTTTTTGTTTAAACTACAGTCACCACTGCACCCTATGGTTTCTCCTTTTTTCTTCCTAACCTTTGGTCGAATGACTGGGGGGTGGAGCTAGAGGGGGAGCTATATGGACAGCTTTGCTGTGTGCTCTCTTTGCTACTTCCTGTAGGGAATGAGAATATCCCACAAGTAAAGGATGAATCCGTGGACTGGATACACCGCAAGAGAAAGTAATTTATCAGGTAAGCATAAATTCTGTTTATTATTTGCTTTTCACATTAGGAGACTGCTAGTTCATGTGGGCCATATAGATAACATTGTGCTCACGCCCGTGGGTTGTGCACAACACAGCTAAAATGCAAGTCAATAGATAATAAATAAAAAGTAAGGTGATCAGGTGACTGTCTGAAGAGGCTTAGATACAAGGTAATCTCAGAGGTTAAAAGTATATTAATATAACCATGTCGGCTGTGCAAAACTAGGGAATGGGTGATAAAGGGATTATTTATCTTTTTAAACAATACATTGACTGTCCCTTTAAGTCTGAAGGCTATTCATTTTTTTTTATTTAAAAAAATACTTCTCTAAACATGGACCAGTCTAAAGTGAAATAACAAACAAAAAATATTTTTAAAGTGATATATTTATTAATAGTTCAAAAATGCTTTTTAGTTTTTGCACCAAAGTGTTGTGTAAAGAAATACATTCTTTACATGTCTGATTGTTTAAGCCAGCAACATGCTTAGCTGCACACTTCTCACAGTTGTAACCAGTAATGGTTTATATGCAGCAGAAATTATGCACATATTTTTGATACCTTTTTTTTACAGGCCTAATGTTGTATAAAGCATTGTATAATGTTGTATAAAGGGCTAATGGAGGGGATTAAAAGGTAATAATATGTAGTGAAAGATGACGAGGTCCATAATATATACCTCTGCACCCATAAGTTCCTGTTTTTTGCAACCACAAGTTTTATGTTCTACAACAAGCCCCAGTTAGATCTTTTGGTAAGTTTCATGACAAAATACACAAGGGATGTAAACAAGCACTGCCCTGGTGACAAATCTGACAAAATATCCACAATAAATGCAAACTGAATTCAGCACTGATTCATTTTGAATCCAGCCGTACTAATTCTTCCTGCAGATTTTGGTTGAGTGACTGATAGCATTAGGCTTTCAACAATGTATTATGGAAATGATTGCATGTCAAGGAAAACCTAAAGCAACTATTATGGTCAGGTAACAAAATGGATATTAGCTTCATATACAGGGGCAGATCAATATGGGTCAATAACTTAACCTATTATGTGCAGATAACTAAAGGACAGTCATTTAAAATAATGGTTTAAAAAATTATGGTATGCATTTGAAAGAGCAGCAAAGAAACTTGTTAACAATTATTATTATTTTTTAATTTTTTTTTAACAGGAACTGCATGTTTGTGTACAACTGATCTCTAGGCTCAGATTGTTCACTCGTAAACATTCACATCCCTATTGTGGGTCAAAAATACACATCTACCAGCATGAATACAAAAAACAGAAACGGAACATCTATTTAATAGAAACAAACATCCCATAAATTGAAATACATAGTAAAATACCATTTTGATGTGTATGTTGATGCATGTAGAGTACCTATAAAGACAGGAGGAAAAGTTAACATATTAAATTGACAAATTACAAACTATGCATATCTGCTACAAGTTGCTAAGCCATGAATTTAATATGTCAGGTATAAGTGGCCAATGATTGCTTAAAGGAGATTCCTTATTTTGATATTGTGAGAAAACGTTTAATTTTGCATAAAAAAAAAAGAAAAACAAAAAAATATTTACATTACACTTTCATTATTTATTTTGTCCTTTTTGTATTGAGGTTTAAATCAAGGCATAGGAATAACATAGATAAAATTGCATTGCAATATATAATACCTAATTACCTCCATATCAATCAAGAAAGTGGTAATTTTTAGCACAATTATCAGAGATACAGAAAATGATCTAAAGTGAGAATTTCAGTAAAGAAATATATTCATGCAGTATCCCAATTGAACTATAAACCTTCACACTAAAAAGGGACACCAATTTTTATATAACTGCATGTAATAGACACTACTATAAAGAATAATATGCACAGATACTGATATAAAAATCCAGTATAATTTTTTTTAGAAAATTACTTAGAAGCTCCCAGTTTGGCTCTGTTAAAGAAGTTAGGCTGGGACACCCACTGAAATGGGCTGGAAAGCAAAACAGGCAGACACTCCCCACTCCCCTGCATATGAAAATACCCTTTACACAAACAGGAGCAAGCTGGAGTAGGTAGACAACACACAGTCTACTTCTAAAGCTTTGGGGCTTGGCTAGGAGTCTGAAAATCAGCACAATGTTATTTAAAAATAAGCAAAAGTATACATTTTTTACAACAAAAAAAATATGCCTGTATGGGCTATATAAATGGATCATCTACAAAACATTTATGCAAAGAAAAATCTAGTGTACAATGTCCCTTTAACACTTTAGGAATCTCTTGGACCTCATGAAAATGCAATGATTGCAATAGATGGAACAAAAACAAAAACTAGACTCTTTTTTTTAATTTATTTATGTAAAAATGCCCCATAAATTAGAGAGATATCTGCAAACATAAACTATCCCCTAATGAGTTTCAACAGCCTCTTTTGGACCACTCAAAATATAATTGTAAAATAAAAGAGGGAGCGAGCTACATTCAGTTCAATGGCGCGATCGGGTGTGCTGTGATTAGACAGTGCGCCCGTGAAGTGCTTTTGAAAACCAAGACCTGATCAGAAGAGCCTGGAAAGGAGACCAGGTAAGTCGAACTTTGATAGCAAAAATCTCTCAATGCTTTTGATTTAGAAAGCTGCCGCGAAGATAATGTTATATAATTCTGCACTATGTGTAGAATTATATAACATTATTTTTAAGTTTACTGTCCCTTTAAGGGAAGTTTTATTTGTGTTGTATTTGGTAACATGTTTTGATTTACTTTATCATTTCTGTTATTTGATTTGGTTATTAGGGGGCAAAGGCTACAAAGGTCACTCTTGGACCCAAAATATAGTATAGAATGACAAATTTTAACTCAAACATCCACTGTATAACTGTAGAAGGATTACAACATAAGCACGTCAATCTACTTGTACTATACTAAAGCATGCACTACACTGCATTTAAGGCTAAGAGAATATTTACATTTGGGAATAATTTAGGCAACCAATTATGGCATAGTAGAGTTGTACCTATACTATAAAGTATAAAGTAAAATTGATGCTCTAACATATTAGAATATATGCTCATCTGAGGCCAACTTATAAGTCACAAAGTAGACCCACATTGTCTTAAGCAAGAGGGAAGCATTACCTCTCTATAAAAGGGTTAATTATATGATATATCTATTATCCTTATAGCAATGCAGAAATCCTAAGCCTAACATGTATATATAATATATCTGATATTCTCATTTGAACCTTGAGTTAGCTGGGGCTGACTAGGTAAAATAGGGCAAGGGAAGGAAAACAGAAAGACTTATAAAATATGTACATTTTAGGGATGAATGCAGGGGCGTATTTTGGTCTAGGCAAACAAGGCACTTGCATAGGGCAGCAGATTGGAGGAGAGGGGCAGCACAGTTTTTGTGGCTATATTTATAAGAAGCTTACGATTATTTTAGAAGTATTATACAGGTATATAATGGGTGATTTTGTCCAACAAGCTTACATTCTAGGAGGGGGGGGGGGATAATACAAAACTACCCATGGATCTTACAGATTAAAGTGGTGACTCTGAACCTTCTCTAATTATTCAACTAGCTATTGCCTTTAGTTTTGTTGGCTTTCAGCACTTAGTATTATGTTTGGGGAAGTATTGTTTCAAGAAACCTGTTTGTTTTATTTTATATATATTGCAGCAATAGATAGATATGTGTGTGGGTGTGTGAGTTAGTGTGTATGTGCATAACTCTGTGCGTGTATGTGTCTTTCACTATGTGTGTGTGTGCCAGTGCATGTGTGTATGCAAGTGTTTTGCAAGCCCTGGTAAACATTAACTTGAGAAATGCCATAAAATTACAAAAACATGTTACTCCCTGAGCAAAAAATATTGTGGCCAAAAATGGCCTAAAACTGGAGGGGCAGCAGAATTATTACTGCCTAGGGCAGCACAAAAACTAAATACGCCACTGGATAAATGGTATCACTATACTCACAAAACATATGCATTTTTTGGCTAATATTTTGTCCTATTTATAATTTAATTTGGAAAATTCTGGTCTTGGTAATTCCCTGGAGTTTCTATAAAGTAATGGGCACCTCCATGTTAACACTTAGATTTCCCTTATCTAGAAGCTTCTGCTGAGGACAATTAGGGAAATATAAAGTGTGCAAAAAATTGCTTTGTGGAAGCTTTGCAGAACATAGCAATGTTAAATGGACTGTAATCCCTGATTAATAGAATTACATTAACATTGTCACATTCCAACCACAACCACTGTTGGCGCAATTTATATATCTAAACTTAATTGTCCTGACTCAGAAGGATAGATCAAATTAAAAAAATTAAGGTTTCAACATGGTGGCTTCCATTATTTTATAGAAAAAAGTACTTTATTGAAACTAAAACTTTAAACATATTTCTTCAATATTTAAACTAATATATGTCTTTACCAAATACATCTACAAATTATTCTCAGGCTAATCATTTATTTACTGTTGAATGTCTGTCTAAAATAGCCCCGTTTGAACTAAATGAAAAACAACAAAGAAACAATTGTCAAATCTGCCTGTTAGTCTCAGTAAGAGGCATTAATCCACTTTATACAGTTAATTAATTTGCTGCAAGCCTCTCTACATCTATAGCTTTATTATAATAAAAAACTTTTGCATTTGTCCCTTTTGCAACTATGTTTTTCACTAACCAGCACCAATTCCATCTGCAAAAATACAGTAAAATAAGGAATTAGCAGTGTACCAAGAGCTTATATTGTTTCTGCAATTAATACAAATTGGCTGGGTGTTTTTGTCACATAGTCTCAAAGCCTAACAGCCCTCAAATCTCAACTGTGTCTGAAGTATTTCAGTTTATGGTAAAACATCTGTACATAATTTTCTGCACTGTACTGTTTGAGCCAGAGTTAACTGGAAATAAATCTCATATGGTTACTAGATACAGCCCAGAGCTTGTATTTCTTTATGGAAGCCAAATATAGAGAATAGCTGGTAAAGAACAATTGCATATAATGTAATCTACAGTCACTAAAAATAACCTCCTATATATTTCCTTAGTTATCCAAGGCAGCTGATTTATATAAATGTATAGAATCACTGCTACAGGATAACATAGGAATTATACTTTTTCACATACATTTCATAGGATTTTTTGTTTTGTTTGTTGCAAATGAGATCAGTTAAAACAGCAGATCCCCTGTTGTCATTACAAGTGAACTACTTATCGCTTCATACAAATCGTTCTGCAGCATTTGTATTCACATTGCACATGTTCAGCACTGAGTGTAAAGTAAGTGCTAAGTATAATAATAGGAGTTTTTATTAGTTAGTACTTGTTATATGACTGTAGGAACTACTCACCTATTTTCCACTGCCTGGAAGATTTCTCCCATGCTGTAGCAGCCCATGCCACCCGAAACAGTTCCTGCAGCCTCAGCAGATATGGGCGTGGTCTCAGCGTGCCATGTGCCAGTCCCACCTCCAGATATGCCAGCCCTGTCACTGCTCACCCTTAGCTGGTGCCGTTCACTTACTACTGAGGCACCGGTCAGCTTTGTGAGTCTGAGAAACGGCTGAGAGGCTGTCTGGATCATTCCCTGCAAGCTGTAGACCTTTTTTTTTTTCTTAGTACAGAAACTTGAAATCCTTAGCACTGATTATTTTATCATCATAGCTTGATGCTGCACTTAAACATAAACCATGCTTGCAAGAGAAAGGAGCCCTGTAACTGTCTTCTGAGGTGAGTCCTGGGGCTTCCTTACTGTTAGTTTAGCAGGTGCGGCAGCAGGGGGAAAGAGCATTGCCCAGGACTGGTGCTGACAGTTTAGTGTTGTACACTCATCTCCACGGGAGTTAATAACATAGCAACTGATGCAGGGCAGGGGGTCAACAAGGATGCAAGAGAGTGAATACAAACAGTAACTAACGGCAGAGTGTTTAGTAAGGAATGAACCTACAACTCAGTAATGATATTGTTGTTTCACATTGTTTAACATATTTGTTTTATTATCAGAAAGAAGCTCATTTGTGCTCCTGGAGGAGACAGGCTTTTAGTAAGTGTAACATGCACAGACATTTGTGTCTAACACTGGCTCACTTAGGAAAGCATTTCTTGCAGCTGAGTATTAAATATTTATGAGTTACCATATGTAAATGTTACAACAAATAATCCATAATAATCCAGAGAGAGATAAAAGGGCTAATTTTCTTAGTAACAAGATGACTGCTATATTTCCTATACTCCAACAACAGGTAGAAAAGCTCATCAATTATTTTTTCCCAAGAGGAATTTAATTATCCACTTTTAAACAAAAGAACAATAGACACTACATATATGTAAAATAGTATTGATAATTTCAGAACAAAGATTAGGCTAAACTATAAATACAAAACATGCTGATTTGTTTCAATTTGATTTGATATTTAAATATTAAAGAAATTTCTAAATTGTAGTCCCCATAAAGTAATGGGAAGTGTCATGGTTATTTGGAGGGAGGGGGGGGGGGGCGGGAAATGCCCCCCTGGAATTTTGCTAATTTGATTCAAACCTAAATATTTACTTGATTGTATAATAAGTAACTCTCACCTGTCACTTATATGATTATGCTTGTGGGATTGTATTTTTTGCCCATTCATTCTAAAAAATGATGCAATACCCATGGTTGCTGCCATGTTGTAACCTACATTTCCTTAGGCTATTAAGACAGTTTTATTATTTCCTCTGTTGTGAATTAATGACTAAATAGCTATTTCACTGTGTTTAATGTTGCAAAATAACACAAAAGTGCAGACATACAATGCTTTATGTATCAGAGTATTGTATTATTGCACTATAACCGCTAATCATGAAATGAACATAGTTGTTGTTTGGTTGTTACTTATAGATGTTTAATGCATTGCCAGTCCAGAGCTGACTTTTTATGTTTACAATTATTTTGCAGGTAAAACTCAGCTCGCTGCAAGCAATAGTTCATAAATACAATGCTCTAACTTATTACTGCAAGTTTTTTCTCTTGTGTTTTGTTTTACACAGCAAATGAAGACAATGTGCACCTTGTATTTTAACAAAAACAATATAAATGCAATTTAAACATAATATAATTCAAACATATCTGATGTGTCATTCCACAAAATTGTGTATTTACTAATTAAATACAAATATTATACATTTATAATTTTATCAAGAAAAACATTATTGATATTCAACAAACATTATCTTAGATAAACTTCTTGTTACAATCAGCAAGTGCCTTGGAAAAGGAATATACTGGCTGAAGGAAAACTCACACAGCACTATTGGTGGAATCCACGCAGGTGTAAGTAAAAAAAAGGGTTCAGCAGCGAGAAGTTTGGCTTCCTAAAGTCAAACACAAAAGTCAAAATGAGTTCAGATAGAGCATGCAATTTTTAAGAGATTTTTCTATTATCAAATTTACATTGCTCTCTTGATATCCTTTGTTAAAAAAGAATCCCCAGGTAGGCTCAGGAGCAGCAATGTACTACTGTGAGCTAGCTAATAATTGGTTACTGCACACATATGCCTGTTGTCAGCAGCACAATGCTGTTCTGGAGATTACTTTAACTATGTGCTTAACCCCATTTCAGGGTTTAAATAGATAATTATATCCAAGCAATGATTTATTTATCTTTAAATAATTTCTTGAGCATGTAGAGACCACTAAGATACTCTTTTAGTCACATTTTCATAGCTTGTTAATACATTGGCATGTCATGCACTTTTTGGTGCTTTTATAATAAACATATTTAAATGGCTATACGCTTATTTGCAAATTAATATTCTGATGATATTGTACATATTTTAGTAAAGCAGGGAACATGCAAAATGAACATTTGATACAATAAATAAACAAATGATTTGAAAGCTGGTGTGAAAAGTGTTTATGGATAGACTGAATTACTCATTGGTATGGGGACCTCAAAGCAAAGAAGCTGATGGTTTATTATAGTGCAAACAATACCTCTATTTTCTTGTGGATTTACTTTACAAAACAACAAAACAAACACACACAACAACAAAACAAACACACACAACAACAAAACAAACACACACAACAACAAAACAAACACACACAACAACAAAACAAACACACACAACAACAAAACAAACACACACAACAACAAAACAAACACACACAACCAGATCTCATTCAGACAAGTTCTTATCAAAAGCTTTTGTGTAGGTTGTAATATTGTTCACTTCTCATTTTTAAAGGGACAGTATACACTAATTTTCATATAACTGCATGTAATAGACACCACTATAAAGAATAAGATGCACACATACTGATATAAAAATCCAGTATAAAACTGTTTAAAAACTTACTTAGAAGCTTTCAGTTTAGCTCTGCTGAAAAGGTAGCTGGAAAGCCCACTGCAAGTGGCAAATAAGACACTCCCCCCCTCCCCCTTCTTTTGCATATGAAAAGACCCTTTACACAAACAGGAGCAAGCTGGAGTAGGTAGCTGACGGTATTCTCATAAAACTTTGGGGCTTGGTTAGGATTCTGAAAATCAGAGCAATGTTATTTAAAAATAAGCAAAACTATAAAAATTTTTAAAAAGAAAACTTTATGGCCTATATAAATAGATCATCTACAAAACATTTATGCAATGTGTATAATGTCCTATTAAGGATCATGTTCCCTACAACATTTGCATTTCATGAAATCAACTACAGGCTTAGATTTAGTCCCACATTTATTCTCACTCTTGGTGTATTTTGATGGGTATAGTCACTTTTATTAATATAATTAGAATGCTGAGAATCTAAATAGGAAAATGTGTCATCTTGTGGTTCAGATACAAAAATGTAGTTTTAAAGCATTTACACTCCATTGCAAAGAAAACAAATCTGCATACAAATTACAGTTGCATAAAAAAATTATCAAATGCTTTCTGCTTACAATTATATCATGTGAACAATTATATTTCTTCTTGTTAATCTGGATTGTAGGGAGCATGGAAACCCTTGTATTTAATAAGTGGTAGATTCTTCTTTAGCAGCAATAAGTCCCACCAGTCTACCTGTAGCTGCTGACTTGTAGAACAGGAGGATTTTTGCTAACATTCCTGTTACAAAAATAGTTTCAGCTCATTGATATGCTCTGGATTCCTTTCTTTACAGCATCTCAATTGTGTTGTGGCCTCTGACTTGGCTATTCCAGAACAAATATTTTCTTTTCCTAAGATATTCTGCTGTTGATTTACTCATAAAGGGTTACTACTCACCGTGCTAGTGTTTGCTCGTCATAGTCGTTCTTTTAATTTAACCCTTCACAAGTGCAGATGAAGCTTTGCATTTTCACACTGAGAGCCACCTTCGTATTCTTGTACCATGTGACAGAAGTGGTTCACATTCACAGATCAGATCTTCTTGACAAACCAAACCATGCATGTTTAGCAAATACAATACAGAGCATGAGCTCTACATCTGATCTTTTAATTTGTGATGTAACTATTAAACTGTTAAAAAAACAAAAACAAAATGTAAAAAATGCAACTCTTCTGTTTTCTGTTGTGCAAGCTAATCCAAAGTACAAGGCACTGCTGTCAGAGAGCTGGTAACCTCTCTCATTTGAAAGGGTTTCTTTCACAGAATTCAACAATATGTGAATACTAAGATGGCAGTGCCCAGGGCCGGACTGGGATCAAAAAAAGGCCCGGGCATTTTAGGGCAAAGAGCCCCCCTGTATTTTGTCAATTGGTTGGTATGAAAAAAAGTAAAATATAAAAACAACACAACAAAACCAAAATAAAGTGCTAGATTTTCATGAAAAACAAATGCATTCTTAAAGGGACAGTCTAGGCCAAAATAAACTTTCATGATTCAGATAGAGCATGTAATTTTAAACAATTTTCCAATTTACTTTTATCACCAATTTTGCTTTGTTCTCTTGGTATTCTTAGTTGAAAGCTTAACCTAGGATGTTCTTATGCTAATTTCTTAGACCTTGAAGCCCACCTCTTTTCAGATTGCATTTTAACAGTTTTTCACCACTAGAGGGTGTTAGTTCACATATTTCATATAGATAACACTGTGCTCGTGCACGTGAAGTTATCTGGGAGCAGGCACTGATTGGCTAGACTGCAAGTCTGTCAAAAGAACTGAAAAAGGGGGCAGTTTGCCGAGGCTTAGATACAAGATAATCACAGAGGTTAAAAGTATATTATTATAACTGTGTTGGTTATGCAAAACTGGGGAATGGGTAATAAAGGGATTATCTATCTTTTAAAACAATAAAAATTCTGGTGTAGACTGTCCCTTTAAACAATTCCATCTGAATAAGCTAAACTTTAATCTAGTTTTAAGGAGTATGAAAGCCAAAAGGAAACTTTCACAATTCAGACTAACTTCTATTATCAAGTTTATTTTGTTCTTTTGGTATCCTTTGTTAAAAAAATGTATGTACATATCCTAAGCAGCAATGCACTACTGGGAGCTAGCTGGTGATAGGTGGTTACACACACGTGTACTTATTAACTCACTAGATATGTTCAGCTAGCTCACAGTAGTGCAAAGCCAGGCAATGCTTCTGCACCGCGTGACACAGCACATGAAATGTCCCGCCTGGCCTACAGCTGCAGCTCACTGATGGCATCATGTGACCTGTATCATGTGTGAGTACAAATCTGCAGGTGTGTCCCACTCCCACATAGGGTTGCCAGGCGTTTGCTACAAAAATACCCGACAGATAAACAGGGCAGGTGGGGTATTGGGTAAAAAAAGTGTGTGTGTATATATAAGAATATGAAGTCAAGTCAACACAATAAAGGAACATGTTAACCACTTTTAAAACAGAACAGAACAGAGCAGGTTATTTACAATTTAATACACAGAGGGGTGCACATCTGCTATATACTGCATATATTTATATATACAAAAATACAGGACAGATAAACGGGGGGGGGGGCGGGTTTGGGTAAAAAAGTGTGCGTGTGTTTATATATATATATATACTGTATGTGTGTATATATTTATATATATATATATATATATATATATATATATATATATATATATATATATGTACTTATATATATATATAAAATGAGAATATGAAGTTAACACAATAAAGGAACACGTTAACCGTCTAAAAACAGAACATAGCAGGTTATTCACAATTTGATACGCAGAGGGGTGCACATCTGCTATATACTGCATATAAAATCATTTTATGGGGTTTTGGGGGCTAATAATTTTTTATTTTTACATTTACATATAGCAGCTTTTAACATTTACATACAGCTGCTGCACTATTTAAAAAAAAAATAATAATATATATATATATATATATATATATATATATATATATATATATATATATATATATATATAAAAATCAGGGCTCAGAATTTCCCTGTGTGTATGTACAGGGAGTGCAGAATTATTAGGCAAGTTGTATTTTTGAGGATTAATTTTATTATTGAACAACAACCATGTTCTCAATGAACCCAAAAAACTCATTAATATCAAAGCTGAATAGTTTTGGAAGTAGTTTTTAGTTTGTTTTTAGTTATAGCTATTTTAGGGGGATATCTGTGTGTGCAGGTGACTATTACTGTGCATAATTATTAGGCAACTTAACAAAAAACAAATATATACCCATTTCAATTATTTATTTTTACCAGTGAAACCAATATAACATCTCAACATTCACAAATATACATTTCTGACATTCAAAAACAAATCAGTGACCAATATAGCCACCTTTCTTTGCAAGGACACTCAAAAGCCTGCCATCCATGGATTCTGTCAGTGTTTTGATCTGTTCACCATCAACATTGCGTGCAGCAGCAACCACAGCCTCCCAGACACTGTTCAGAGAGGTGTACTGTTTTCCCTCCTTGTAAATCTCACATTTGATGATGGACCACAGGTTCTCAATGGGGTTCAGACCAGGTGAACAAGGAGGCCATGTCATTAGATTTTCTTCTTTTATACCCTTTCTTGCCAGCCACGCTGTGGAGTACTTGGACGCGTGTGATGGAGCATTGTCCTGCATGAAAATCATGTTTTTCTTGAAGGATGCAGACTTCTTCCTGTACCACTGCTTGAAGAAGGTGTCTTCCAGAAACTGGCAGTAGGACTGGGAGTTGAGCTTGACTCCATCCTCAACCCGAAAAGGCCCCACAAGCTCATCTTTGATGATACCAGCCCAAACCAGTACTCCACCTCCACCTTACTGGTGTCTGAGTCGGACTGGAGCTCTCTGCCCTTTACCAATCCAGCCACGGGCCCATCCATCTGGCCCATCAAGACTCACTCTCATTTCATCAGTCCATAAAACCTTAGAAAAATCAGTCTTGAGATATTTCTTGGCCCAGTCTTGACGTTTCAGCTTGTGTGTCTTGTTCAGTGGTGGTCGTCTTTCAGCCTTTCTTACCTTGGCCATGTCTCTGAGTATTGCACACCTTGTGCTTTTGGGCACTCCAGTGATGTTGCAGCTCTGAAATATGGCCAAACTGGTGGCAAGTGGCATCTTGGCAGCTGCACGCTTGACTTTTCTCAGTTCATGGGCAGTTATTTTGCGCCTTGGTTTTTCCACACGCTTCTTGCGACCCTGTTGACTATTTTGAATGAAACGCTTGATTGTTCGATGATCACGCTTCAGAAGCTTTGCAATTTTAAGAGTGCTGCATCCCGCTGCAAGATATCTCACTATTTTTGACTTTTCTGAGCCTGTCAAGTCCTTCTTTTGACCCATTTTGCCAAAGGAAAGGAAGTTGCCTAATAATTATGCACACCTGATATAGGGTGTTGATGTCATTAGACCACACCCCTTCTCATTACAGAGATGTACATCACCTAATATGCTTAATTGGTAGTAGGCTTTCGAGCCTATACAGCTTGGAGTAAGACAACATGCATAAAGAGGATGATGTGGTCAAAATATTCATTTGCCTAATAATTCTGCACTCCCTGTATATATATATATATATATATATATATATATATATAGATATATATTATATATATATATATATATATATATATATATATATATATTATACACTGTCACCTCTCTTGCTAAGTACATTTACCACCTGAGTGAAGGGTTAACCTAACCTTGCTGGCTCCTTCCTACAATCTTGCAGGCTGCTGTACATAGGCAGCCGGCCCAGGCCTAGTACTAGTAAATGAATGTATATTTTAGATAGTAACTAATACTACTATTAGTAATTGTAAACAAATCAAAATAGAGGGCGCCACATAGTGCAGATCATAAGGTAATTCAAATGTAAATACAGGAATGGTAGAAGAATCCTACTCACAAAGTGTAAAGCACAGATGTGCAATACCAGCAGTCCGGAACCACACGTCGTCCGGTAGACCAGTAGGTAGAAGAGGAATCCTCGTCTCGCCAGGGAGAGTCCAGAGAAACCACAGAGGAGTTCTGTACAGCGATGGTCGGTCCCACAAGTCCAGAGGCCTGGGAAGAGAGTCCACAGCTCCAAATAGGAGGATAAGTCCCAAATTTGGGAAATAATGGTCGGCAGCAGAAAGAGGATTGATAAACTAATTTTAAAAGTTTATTAAAATGATAAAAACAACAGCAACGCGTTTCTCAGTGTAACACACTGTTTCATCAGGCTATATACAAACACACTCTAAGCTGCCATATTTATACCATAACAGACCAATCAGGCTGCAAGAAAAATTACACTCCCCCAACAGGTCATACCCAAAAGCATCATTTGCTACACAATCCGGATAACATTACGCCACTCCATCACTTTATTCATTGCTAAACTATCCAATATCAACAAATTATGATGGCATTTGGAATCTTATTATAATACACATTTAGTATCAGGTCTATTTTTCAGAGACAGTCGTGTAAGAACAACATGTCGGCTTAAATTAAGAATATATTTTTAGTATCTATTTTAATTCAGTATTTATTTATTCATTTTAACTCATTATTTAATTTATGACTCCAAGATTATCAATCTATAATTAAATGTCAGGAATTAGTTGAACACCTAACCATTTGGAAATATATATATATATATAGATCTTCTGAAAAGACCCGATCCTATAGATAACTCTTATTGGAAGGCTCCCATCTCCTATTCCCAAAGTAAAGAGCAAGCGTAACACTTAACTCTGTTAATAATCTACAAGAAAGCTCCCATCCCCTCTCCACCAATCAAAAATCCAATATATTACACACCCTGTTAAGAACCCACAACTAATGCGGCCAGAGGTGACGTCATGACTAAAGGGATTGGTCGAATATCGGCACATAGTCCATTGTGATTGGTCGAATATCGGCACACAATGCTAAGCGAAAAACTAGCGAAATTGGACACATAAAATCAAGTACCCAAATTAAACCATGTAGGTATTAGCAAACTTACATCCACAGGCATAAATCAACCCACCAATTTATCTACAGAAGTGCCGAGATATGCGGCAATATTACCCGACCGGAAGTGACGTCACCATAATACGGAGGCTATTATGAGATACTTAATAGACTACCACGATCTAATGAATATGTTGCATTCTTTATATAATTTATGCATCTACGAGATTGCAGAAGGTAGACTATAAAGAACATAATTCTTTATAATAATAGTATAAATACAACGAAACCGGAAGTTAGTTTACAATCAACACTTCCGGTCAGTTAGTATAAAAGGCTATCAGTGATCACTAGAAATCAGTCTTGATAAAGGCCTGGCAGGGCCGAAACGCGTAGACCAGCATTGGTAAGCCTGATTTCATTGAAGTTCATTTTATGTTTATGTATTACACATTGGATCTATCTTTCTCTCCACAGGATACATCTTATGCAATTCGTTGGTGAATAAACCCTCTAAATCCTAGGAGACTACTAGTCTCAACACTTTTTTCACCGGATACAGAGTTGTTGGCACAAATTAAACACCACTGGCTCACTTTTTGATTTTTAGATTTCATCGTTTTTTTCGAAACCTTTGTTGAAAGATCACTATTGACTATTTTTTTCCACATATTATTTGACTTTTGGATTCACTAACAGTCTTTTGGATTGATTATTGTGTTTCATAAACTCTCACTACAATTTTTTATTTTTTGGATTTATTGTTCTTTACACACATTTGTTGAAAGATAATTATTGACTATTTTTATATATTTTTTATATATTTTTTTATATTTTTTGGGTTTTTTGAATTACCTGACATACTTTTGGATCCGCTCACTGTGTTGCACTACATTCTTTCACTATTTTTTGATTTTAAGTTGGATCAACCTGATTTGTGTAACTCACACTGACTTTCTGGACAAGTTTTTTTGAAGCCATTGTTTTTTGGGTCACAAAAAAATCACACTACTTATTTGGTCACTACACTTTTCATTTGGATACCACATTTTTTATTTGGACACTAGACTCAATTTTAGGAATTGATTGGATGCATTTTTAAGATCATAATCTCAGAACCGGACGCCATCAGAGTTTTTATCCTCAGACATTCATATTTTTAATGTATTTTTTTTTTTTTTTTTTTTCTTTTTCTTTTTTCTTTTATTATAAATGATCAATTTTTCTCAGGAGTTTTCCTTGACCAGGGTAGTTTACATGCAGTTTTGATTTCAGTTCACTCAGCTGGTTATAGATACAGTTAATTAATTGCTGAGCCAGTCATGATAACAATCTAAAAAAAGTGAAAATAAATTAGACAACCATATAACAACCAACCTAACAAACCAATATAAACAAACTAAAAAAAAAAAAAAAAAAAATAGGAAGAAATAAGAAATTAGAAAAAGATTTCTCCTGTCCCCCCCCTCCCAACCCCAGTCCCCCCCTCACCAAACATCCAGCAAGACCAGTTCAGAATTTCTGAATGGATAAATTAGATGATCTATTTCAGAAGGTGAGAACATCCTGATAAATTTAGCCCATTTACTGAAAAACGCTATTATTTCTCGTTCTGAGGATAGATCCGTTGCTTTTTGTTCGATTAGGCATTGTTTTTTAAGATAATTCTTGAGCTCAGTAATTGTAGGGCTATATCTATCCTTCCAATTTCTAAAGATTAAATTTCTAGCTGCTAGAATAGTTAAGTTTACTATTTTTGAATCGGTGAAGTCCCTATTGTTGTTCGACAGGAAAATAATCATGGGCAGCGAAAGTTTAATATATGTAGTCTTCATCCTTTTAAGTAAGAGGTATTCAGTTTTACACCAAAATTGTTTGAGTCTAGGGCATTTCCATATCATGTGAATTAAATCCGCTGCCGGTAAACTACATTTTGGGCATTTATTGAAGTTTAGGTTATGCCACCTGTAGCCTTTGTCGGGGGTGAAATAAGTTTGATATAATAACTTTATATGAGACTCCCTCCAAGTTTCTGCAATTGTAGCATCATTTGCTAATCTTATAGATCTAGCTACTTGTAATTCACTCTCTATATTAATATTACTAAGTATTGTCCATTTATGAGCTATTTTCTCTAAATTCACATTTCCTTTATATGAAATCATAAGGGTGTACCAGGGTGATATGGAAAACAAACCTGCTCTGGTCAAGGCCACCCAATTCTCCAATCTTCCCCAAGTCCATTTCCAGGGGAACTTATTTACTAATTGTAAAGTATAATGTCTTGCTTGGAGAAAGGTAAAAAAATCCTGATTGCTCAGGTTAAAATCGTGTTTCAGTTCATCAAATGATTTAATATTACCTGTCTCTGGATTAAGAAATTGTGAAACCAATTTTAGTCCCTGATTATGCCAATGTCGCAATTTTACCGATTGCGATCCCTCTTGGAATTCGGAATTCCCTAGAAAAATTTGATATTTGGGTATATTGATATCCACTTCTAACAGTATGGCTATTTTTCTCCAGGCAGCAATTATCGTATATATAGTTTTGAAGATTTTCACTTGCTTAGGGATCAAATGAAGTGAGATGTGGAGCATAGATGTGGGCAACAGAGGGTATATTATACTGGCTTCTAGGTCATAATCTGAAAAATGATTTGTTTCCGCGATCCAATCTGCTGCGACTCTTCCTAGGAACGACAAATTATAGAGATATATATTAGGCAATGCCAGACCTGCCAATTGCCTAGGAAGATATAACCTTTGCAAAGATATTCTGGTTTTTTTTGATTGCCATATGAATTTACGCAATGCAGTGCTAAATTTCTTAAAGTCATATGATTTTAATCTAATAGGGATATTTTGCAATATGTAGCAGATCTTAGGCAGTATTACCATTTTAAATAGTGCGATACGTCCAGTTAATGAAAGTGGTAAATTCTGCCAATTTCTCATCTGCGTTGTAGCTTGTAGGAGAATTGGTGATATATTCAGAGAGTACCATTCCTGAGGATGAATAGAAATCAATATTCCCAGATATCTAAACGTTTTGGTCACTACCTTGAAAGGGTTATCTATATAGGAGTTTTCCTTCATTCTTAGCCATAATAATTCTGATTTCATGTTGTTCATTTTGTAACCTGAAAAATAACCAAATGTTTCAATTATTTACAATAACTTTGGAATGTTAACTAGGGTATTAGAGATGTAGACCAAAAGATCATCTGCATATAAGGCTATCTTAACCTCCTTATTAAGAATTTTAATACCCTCGACTTGTTGCCTAATTTTAATAGCCAGTGGCTCTATTGCCAAATCAAATAGTAAGGGGGATAATGGACACCCCTGCCTTGTACCTCTTTTTAATCTTATTTTGTCAGATACTAACCCATTAGTAATTAAACTGGTAGATGCTTGTAAACTGATTTTTTTAACTAGGTTGATAAATGTATTCCCTAGTCCAAATCGTTCTAATGTATCGAATAAATGTTCGTGATAGACCTTATCAAACGCTTTTTCAGCGTCTATAGCTAAAATAGCTGCGTCTGGGTAGGTCAGAGGTAGTCTTTTTTCTGAATTATTGAAGTAATCAATAATTAGAAGAAGTTGTCTTATTTTAGCTGCTGAGCTGCGTTTGTATAGAAACCCAGCCTGATCACTATGAATGATCTCAGCTAGCCCTCCCTGTAATCTTTTAGCTAAAATAGAGGAAAATATTTTATAGTCAGAATTTAATAAAGCTATAGGTCTATATGATTCCCTTTGTTGTGGATTTTTTCCTGGTTTGAGTATTAAAGTGGTATAAGATTCCACAAAATTTGATGGGATTTGAGTCTCTTCTAAAAAGAAATAATTAAAGAGTTTAGTTAACTGGGGAGTAATTGTTGTTTCTAAAGTTTTATAAAATTCGTTCGGGATTGCATCGGGACCAGGGGCTTTCTCAGTTTTTAATGTTTTAATTGTTTGCATTACTTCTAATTCGGTTATTGGAGCGTTTAATTTAGCTTTAAACTCAGTATCACACTTTGTAATGGGTGTATCCTTCCAAAATTTGTCTTGTGCATCTGTCTTAGATATAGGGGTAGAGTATATAGCTTTATAGTATTGCAAGAAAGATTCTGAAATTTCCTCCGTTTTAGTGAGACTATTCCCATCTACCTGTAGACATTCAATTATGTTGGACTGTTTGGAATTTTTTACCAGTTTAGACAATAGTCTGCCTGATTTGTTACCATATCTATAAAACTTTGATTGATATTTTAATTCCATTTGCGTTGTTTGTGAGAATATAAAATTATCTCGTTCCTCTTTCAATTTGACATATTTTTTCCAATATTCCTCTAGTGGGGAGATCAGGTATCTATTATATGCATTCACAACAGAATTTAATAATTGGTTTTCCTTTAAACGTGCTTTTTTTTTTATTTTTGCGGTATAAGAGATAATATCACCCCTTAACACGGCCTTCGCTGTTTCCCAGATAATTGGCAGACTAGGCACCGAACCTTCATTTAAATTAAAAAATTCTTCCATTTTATTTTGTATCCAATTCTTATATTTCTGATTATTTGTTAAGTATTTTGGGTAGAAGAAACGTGACCCTCTTAATTGGTTCTTTTGAGTTGGAATATCTAAAGTTATGGGGGCATGATCTGAGATACATATTTCCATGATTGCTGCCTCAACTCCTATATTATATAACTTGTCGTTTACTAAGAAGAGATCTATTCTCGATAAAGATTTAGATGCCTTCGAATGACATGTGTATCCTTTATAATCTGGGTTTTGAGCCCTCCACACGTCCCTTACCGCAAGATTATGGAAAATAGTGTTAAACAGTTTTGCTTCCAGATTATCTTTTTTAGTCTTTCTTTGTGTATTACCGTGTCTAAATCTATCTAGGGGGCATCGGGGGGCCATATTAAAATCACCCGCTATCACTACATAGCCTTCTGCTACCTGTAACATTTTGGCTTGGAGGGAGTCCCAAAATCGTTGATCTATTACATTCGGGGCATAAAGGTTGCAGATGGTGTATAATACATTAGAGATTTTCAACTTTAATATTATATATCTGCTATCTATATCTATTATTGTGTCTATTATCTGATAAGATATCTTTTTACCCAATAGAATAGCAACCCCTTTTTTCTTTTTAGTGACGGAGCAAATATTACCTCCGCTACCCATGAAAATTTTAACTTCAAGGATTCTTCACTGTTTAGGTGTGTCTCCTGTAATAATGCTATAGATGTTTCGAATTTCCTAAGGTGAGCTAAGATCATTTTTCGTTTAATTGGAGAAGTTATACCCCCTATGTTCCAGGACGTTATTCTAATTGCGTTATTCATTTACCTATTGTCCCTGGAGACCCAGCCCCTTTACCCCTCCCAAGAACAGGAGAGGGGGGTAGGGGGGAGAGAAGAGGAGGATCAACGGGGGCCTGCAAGGGGAAGATAGCAAGGCAGGGGAAGGGGGGAGAGGGAGAAAGAGAGAGGAAAAAGAGAGAAAGAAGGGAAAAAAAAAAAAAAAAAAAAAAAGAAAAAAAAAAAAAAAAAAAAAAAAGGGGGGGGTAAAAGTAAAAAATTAAATACATAATCTGTTCTATATAGTGAAGCAGGGAATGCATTCTCCATTGCATTATAAACTTGTTATTTCTTACCCACATACTTTATATACAGGAGATAAATAACAAAGAAGACAGGATGAGGGGAGATGCTTATCAGTTTATCCCCTGTTCCACTAATTTTTTCTCCGCCTCTTCAACTGAGTAAAAAAAAAACATTTGACCCCCTAATAACAATTTAAGTCTAGCAGGATAGATGACAGTGGCCTGCCACCCTGCCTTAAGCATCTTTCCACAGACCGGGGAGAGCTCCCTCCTCTTTCGAGATGTCTCTACAGAGAAGTCCTGAAAAAGCAAGATTTTATTGCCCTTATACATGATAGGTTGGTTTTTACGATAATTTTGTAGAAATAATATTTTGTCCTGAAAGTTTAAAAATTTTGCAATAATTGGTCGAGGTTTAGAAGTAGTGTTAGGACTATCGGCAGCTCTCCCCAGTCTGTGGACTCTTTCAATCAAAATAGAGGACTGGGATTCTGGAATTTTAAGAATTTGGGGTAAAATATCTGTCATTACTTTCATAAGGTCTTCCTGCTTAAAAGGGTCTGGGAACCCAATGATTCTAAGATTATTTCTTCTTGACCTATTTTCTAAGTCATCTATTTTTGCTTGTAATTTTATAATTTCACTCTGGGTGTCCTCAATCTGGGGTATATGAGAATTTGTTATGTCTTCTAAATCTGAGATTCGTTGCTCGACTTCTTGAAGTCTCCTAGAGTATTGTCTCACTTCTGTTGTTAGTAGAGAAAAATCATGTTTTAGTTCATTTTTTAGAATATCAAATTTAGGAGAGATTGCTTCAAGGATATTAGCTACCAAATCCTGGTTCTCTTGTGATACTACAATTTTTGGGTTTTTTAATGTAGTGACTTCACTCAGATTTTCTGCTGTGATTTCTGTTGTATTCTTATTCTTACGTTCCCTATTCTTGGACGTCATGCCTTGATTGTGCTTAATAGTGATAGTGGGTGAAGTGATATATTTATCCATTAATTAAGGGCAAGGGTGTGAGTCCTGTGATTAAGTGTAAAAGATCCCCCCTTGGAAGAGGGGAAGTCATGGTCTTGGTGGGAGAAAAAAAAGGAAGAGTGATGCAGAGAAGAGAGAAATAAAAAAAAAAAAAAAAAAAAAAAAAAAAAGAAAGGAAAAAAGGATAAGTGAACGTGCTGTGTAAATTTTAAGGTGCAATATATTGCCCCATGTGGTGACAGTGAGTTCTTATTGAGAAAAATAAAAATAAAAAAAAATTCGTGAGAAAAGTGCATTAAAGTGATAAAGCAACCAAGTGACAACCGATTTAGTTAATCAAGAGATGGCGGCCAGAGGGGATAAATTCTGTTAACAGAAGACTTTAAGTTCTATTTTTTTTTCCCTACGGGGTGGATAAATAACTGGGGGATTATTAAGTATGACCCAATTCAATTATTTATATCATTTATGTATATTTTTCTTTGACTCCTAACCTTGTCTTACTACTGGAGGAAAAATTCTATCTACATATCCTTTTTAGGGAGGAGGGGAAAAAGAAAAAGCAATACCAGCAGAAAACAACAGGAAAAACAGAAGGGGAGCGATGTTACAATTATAACTAAGCAAAACCGTCCTCTAATATACATAAGCAAATGACCAGAAACTTCATAATACAGAACAATTTCAAGGTTAGTATCGGGAGAGAAATAAGAAACAAAAGGAAAAAAAAAAGACAAAAAAAAAGAAAAGAAAGAAAAAGAAAAGGGGAAAAAAAAAGCAAGAGCACAATAACAGATACTCTGGAGTATTTTATCTATAGTAATTCTGAGAAAGTCTCCACAATTATTTAGAGTATTCTCCTCTCTTTCTTCTTTCACCTTCTCCTTACTTCTGCGGCTTTATTCCTAAGGGCCTATGAATTATTTTATCATTGCAATATGTCCTTATTCATATGATGGTGATGTTATTTATGGACATTCATGAGGGTTTCTACAGTCCTTGGCCCCCAAAGACTTTAATACTGTTCTGTTCTGCAGGATTTAAACTGAGGATCCTTTATCTATCACATATCATCCCTGGAGGTACAAGCTGTATTCTTTGTAAAAAAGTTCCACTCACCCCTCTTGCGCTTTGTTACTCACAGCCTCTGTCGCCAGCAGCGTAGTGTCCCAGTGTTTTAGACTATTCTCTAAGCCAGCTGTCCCGGGCTTCTTAGATATATGAGTCCCCCCACTTTCTATGGGGACCTTCAGTCTCCTGACTGCACTCCAATCAGTTCTAGAGCCCGGGCCTCTCCCGGTCCTGCTCCGCACAGCCGCTCCACTCTTCCCTCTGTCAACGTGTCCGGTAAGTGACAGGATTCAGCCTCAACCCCGTCAGCGTCAACTCCGAAGATCACCGCACCGCCCGCCCCCACACGCAGCACCGGTGGGTGGGGCAAGCGGCTAAGGAACCAGGTCCGCGGTAAGACTCTTAGGTAATTATTTGGGAGTATGGCTGGGATTTCTGACTTTTCAGTAAGTTATCTTTACTTGTGTCTCCCGCTGCCAGTCGACCGGGGGAGCCTGTTCAAGTGGGCTAAGAAAGTCTTGCGTTTACCACCCCCTCACACGCAGCACCGGTGGGTGAGGAGGGAAACGCTGGCGACAGGCTGTGTGATTTTTGGGGTGGGTGGTGTATCAATAGCAGTTCTGCCTAGAGAAAAAATAATATAAGCTGAGTTGGCTGTCTACCCCGTACTCCCAATGTGAGAGGGGGGAGATTTTCAAGGTCTTTTCAGCCTAATTGGGAGCTTTGTTCGTACAGCCTTCAGAACCTAGCTCCGGGCAGATAGTTTTTTCAGCGTTGTTAGTGGTATACGCTGTAGGAAGAATTACCCAGGCAATGTATAAAAAACTGGCTGCAGTTCTCCTCTTCACAGAGCAACCTGGCGCGAAAAGAACCGCCTCTGGAATACCTGCAGGGGAGATTCACCTGCCCTATGGACAGACTCCTCCTCTTCCTCTTGAGCATGTAATTTTCTTTTTAATGTATTTTTAATGTACTTTTTAATATTCGCAATTGTATTGTCTAAAGTGTAAGTCCCTGTAGATACACTGTCATTGGTTTATCAGTTATACAAGCACATTGTTTTAACTTCATGGATCCATTATTTTTATTATATAATTTATTTTAGAATTGTATGCATATTGTTGATAAATATTGATTGTAATAAATTGTCGTATTTCTAAATATCTCACCTAGCCTCCGTTAGTTGGCGCCTGGTTCACTCCTATTCTAACCATTGTACCCTATTGGTGATAGCTAGGGATCACCTTTTCCAGGCCTACAGGTGTTCACTGGCGCTTAGTTAACCATTCTATCATACTTGACATTTACGTTGCAACATTCTACACAGTCCGATATTTCTGTTGTTTTGCTATAAAATACCACATACCTCAGCCAAGCCAAAACATTTTAAAACAAAATATTGTGTTTGCTGCAAATGTTTTTCAATAGCCAAAATCCTTCCAAGCCAATCTTGGTTTGCTTTTGGAGAAGATAAGGGTAGCTATATTGATTATGTCAGTGTAAAGTAAATTTTTTGTGCAGTTGTTAACTGCTGAAACCAATACGAGAGTATATGTTGTAGGGTTAGCCTTGAGAAATCTGCAGTTTGCATTTACAATTCAGATAACTAGAAAGTCCACTATTGTGAAATATGTAAATAATGAAAGTATATTGCAAAATTGTTTGCTATGGATTACTAAACACGTTATATTAAACTATCAATGTTTTAATGTCCCTTTAATAGATTTTTAGGAGGTGTATCTCTTACCTGCTTTTAAATAGCAAAACCTCTTAAATTCTGCTAACATGCGGCTAGATTACGAGTTTTGCGGTAAGAGCTGCTCGGTACTAACTTGCAAGTTATTGTCATTGTTCACTTACCTACAGCGCTGGTATTTCAGGTTTACAAAAACCCGGCGTTAGCAGGCAAGAAGTGAGCGTAGAGCAAAATTGAGCTCCATACCGCACTCCAATACCAGCGCTGTGGTGAGCTGCGGTAAACTGGTTTTACATGCTCGTGCACGATTTCCCCATAGATATCAATGGGGAGAGACAGCCAAAAAAAAGCCTAACACCTGCAATAAAGGAGCGTAAAGCTCCGTAATACAGCCCCACTGATTCCTATGGGGAAAGAAAATTTATGTTTACACCTAACACCCTAATATAAACCCCGATTCTAAACACCCCTAATCTGCCGCCCCCGACATCGCCAACACCTACATTATACTTATTAACCCCTAATCTGCCGCCCCAACACTGCCGCCACCTACCTACACTTATTATCCCCTAATTTGCCGCCCCGACATCGCCAACACCTACATTATACTTATTAACCCCTAATCTGCTGCCCCAACATCGCTGACATTTACATAATGTTATTAACCCCTAATCTCCCGCCCCCAATGTCGCCACAAACCTACCTATACTTATTAACCCCTAATCTGCTGCCCCCAACGTCGCTGCCACTATACTAAATTTATTAACCCCTAAACCTAACCCTAAGTCTAACCCTAACCCTCACTAATTTTAATGTAATTAAAATAAATCTAAATAAAACCTACTATTAATAATGAAATAATTCCTATTTAAAACTAAATACTTACCTGTAAAATAAACCCTGAGCTAGCTACAATATAACTAATAGTTACATTGTAGCTAGCTTAGGTTTTATTTTTATTTCACAGGCAAGTTTGTATTTATTTTAACTAGGTAGAATAGTTACTAAATAGTTATTAACTATTTACTAACTACATAGCTAAAATAAATACAAATTTACCGGTAAAATAAATCTAACCTGTCTTACACTAACACCTAACCTTACACTACAATTAAATCAATTACATAAATTAAATACAATTAACTAAATTAAAAAAACAAACAAACACTAAATTACACAAAATAAAAAAGAAATGATCAGATATTTAAACTAATTACACCTAATCTAATAGCCCTATCAAAATAAAAAAATACCCCCCAAATAAAAAAAACCCTAGCCTAAACTAAACTACCAATAGCCCTTAAAAGTGTCTTTTGTGGGGCATTGCCCCAAAGAAATCAGCTCTTTTACCTGTAAAAAAAAATACAAACAACCCCCCCAACAGTAAAACCCACCACCCACACAACCAACCCCTCAAATAAAATCCTAACTAAAAAACCTAAGCTCCCCATTGCCCTTAAAATGGCATTTAGCTCAAACCCTAATCTAAAAATAAAACCCACCCAATAAACCCTTAAAAAATCCTAACACTAACCCCCGAAGATCCACTTACAGTTTTTGAAGACCCAACATCCATCCTCAACGAAGCCGGCAGAAGTCCTCAACGAAGCGGCAGAAGTCTTCATCCAACCGGGCAGAAGTCTTCATCCAGACAGCATCTTCTATCTTCATCCATCCGGCGCGCAGCGGGTCCATCTTCAAGACATCCGGCGCGGAGCATCCTCTCCAATCGACGTCTTCTTGAACAATGAATTCTCTTTTAAATGACGTCACCAAGATGGCATCCCTTGAATTCTGACTGGCTGATAGAATTATATCAGCCAATCGGAATTAAAGGTGAAAAAATCCTATTGGCTGATGCAATCAGCCAATCGGATTGAGCTTGCATCCTATTGGCTGATACAATCAGCCAATAGGATTGAGCTCGCATTCTATTGGCTGTTACAATCAGCCAATAGAATGCAAGCTCAATCCTATTGGCTGATCCAATCAGCCAATAGGATCTTTTCACCTTTAATTCCTATTGGCTGATAGAATTCTATCAGCCAATTGGAATTCAAGGGACACCATCTTGGATGATGTCATTTAAAGGAGAATTCATTGTTCAAGAAGATGTTGATTGAAGAGGATGCGCCGCGCCGGATGTCTTGAAGATGGACCTACTCCGCGCCAGATGGATGAAGATAGAAGATGCCGTCTGGATGAAGACTTCTGCTGCTTCGTTGAGGACTTCTGCCAGCTTTGTTGAGGATGGATGTCGGGTCTTCAAAAACTGTAAGTGGATCTTCGGGGGTTAGTGTTAGGCTTTTTTAAGGGTTTATTGGGTGGGTTTTATATTTAGATTAAGGTTTGGGCGGAAAAAGAGCTAAAAGCCCTTCAAATTACCTTTTCAGGGCAATGGGGAGCTTAGGTTTTTTAGTTAGGATTTTATTTGGGGGGTTGGTTGTGTGGGTGGTGGGTTTTACTGTTGGGGGTTGTTTGTATTTTTTTTTACAGGTGAAAGAGCTGATTTGTTTTGGCAATGCTCTGCAAAAGGCCCTTTTAAGGGCTATTGGTAGTATAGTTTAGGCTAGGGTTTTTTTATTTTGGGGGGGATTTTTTTATTTTGATAGGGCTATTAGATTAGGTGTAATTAGTTTAAATATCTGATAATATTTTTGTAATTTAGTTAATTGTATTTAATTTATGTATTTAATTTAATTGTAGTGTAAGGTTAGGTGTTAGTGTAAGACATATTAGGTTTTATTTTACAGGTAAATTTGTATTTATTTTAGCTAGGTAGTTAGTAAATAGTTCTACCTAGTTAAAATAAATACAAACTTGCCTGTGAAATAAAAATAAAACCTAAGCTAGATACAATGTAACTATTAGTTATATTGTAGCTAGCTTAGGGTTTATTTTACAGGTATTTAGTTTTATATAGGAATTATTTAGTTATTAATAGTAGGTTTTATTTAGATTTATTTTAATTACATTAAAGTTAGTAGGTGTTACTGTTAGACTTAGCGTTAGGTTTAGGGGTTAATAAATGTAGTATAGTGGCAGCGACGTTGGGGGTGGCAGATTAGGGGTTAATAAATGTAGGTGGCAGTGATGTTAGGGGCAGCAGATTAGGGGTTAATAATACTTAACTAGTGTTTGCGATGCGGGAGTACAGCGGTTTAGGGGTTAATATATTTATTCTAGTGGCGTTGATGTCCGGAGTGGCAGATTGGGGGTTAATAATTTTATTTTAGTGTTTGCGATGCGGGAGGGCCTCAGTTTATGGGTTAATAGGTAGTTTATGGGTGTTAGTGTACATTTTAGCACTTTAGTTATGAGTTTTATGTTACAGCTTTGTAGCGCAAAACTCATAACTACTGACTTTCAGCTTACGTTATGGATCTTGAAGTTTTAGGGTGTACCGCTCACTTTTTGGCCTCCCAGGCAGACTCGTAATACCGGCACAAAGTAAGTCCCATTGAAAAAGGACTTTTTGAAAACTGCGGTAGTTACGTTGCGTTACGGCCAAAAAAGTGTGCGGTGCCCCTAAACCTGCAAGACTCGTAATACCAGCGATAGTGAAAAAGAGCCTTACCGCTGCTTTTTCACTCATACCGCAAAACTCGTAATCTAGCCGAAAATGACAGTGTTATATTATTAAAAACATGTATTTTTGCAATTCAACACTAAATTATATATACTATAAGTTTAAAGAAAGTAAATTATTAAAACCCTAAGATGGCAAGTGAGCAAATCTTAGAAAACCCACTTAATCAAAAATATATAACAAACTTTAAATGATCAGTGCTTTATAAATATATTCATCATTTATTTAGAATCAGTATCTGGTAACATTAATATACTACGTCTGAGGTTGAGGAGTCCCACAGAGACAAACATACAGAATTTCCTATAATTGTTTGAACATTTCATTAATAATTCATCAGCATCTATTTTCTGCTTAAAATGTATGAACTTTAAATAGGCTGATAGGCATACTGTATGTATGTATGTATGCTGTATATATATCTGCCTATACATAATATTTATGTATAACAGTCTAGATCATAATTTATTGTTATTAACAATGGCCTAGATTTGGAGTTTGGCGTTAGCCGTGAAAACCAGCGTTAGAGGCTCCTAACGCTGGTTTTAGGCTACCTCCGGTATTTGGAGTCACTCAAAATAGGGTCTAACGCTCACTTTTCAGCCGCGACTTTTCCATACCGCAGATCCCCTTACGTCAATTGCGTATCCTATCTTTTCAATGGGATTTTTCTAACTCCGGTATTTAGAGTCGTGTCTGAAGTGAGCGTCAGAACTCTAACGACAAAACTCCAGCCGCAGGAAAAAAGTCAGTAGTTAAGAGCTTTCTGGGCTAACACCGGTTTATAAAGCTCTTAACTACTGTACTCTAAAGTACACTAACACCCATAAACTACCTATGTACCCCTAAACCGAGGTCCCCCCACATCGCCGCCACTCGATTAAATTTTTTAACCCCTAATCTGCCGACCGCCACCTACGTTATCCTTATGTACCCCTAATCTGCTGCCCCTAACACCGCCGACCCCTATATTATATTTATTAACCCCTAATCTGCCCCCCACAACGTCGCCGCCAGCTACCTACACTTATTAACCCCTAATCTGCCGACCGCAAAGCGCCGCCAGCTACATTATCCCTATGTACCCCTAATCTGCTGCCCTAACATCGCCGACCCCTATATTATATTTATTAACCCCTAATCTGCCCCCCTCAATGTCGCCTCCACCTGCCTACACTTATTAACCCCTAATCTGCCGAGTGGACCGCACCGCTACTATAATAAAGTTATTAACCCTAATCCGCCTCACTAACCCTATAATAAATAGTATTAACCCCTAATCTGCCCTCCCTAACATCGCCGACACCTAACTTCAATTATTAACCCCAAATCTGCCGACCGGAGCTCACCGCTATTCTAATAAATGTATTAACCCCTAAAGCTAAGTCTAACCCTAACACTAACACCCCCCTAAGTTAAATATAATTTACATCTAACGAAATTAATTATCTCTTATTAAATAAATTATTCCTATTTAAAGCTAAATACTTACCTGTAAAATAAATCCTACTATAGCTACAATATAAATTATAATTATATTATAGCTATTTTAGGATTAATATTTATTTTACAGGCAACTTTGTAATTATTTTAACCATGTACAATAGCTATTAAATAGTTAAGAACTATTTAATAGTTACCTAGTTAAAATAATTACAAAATTACCTGTAAAATAAATCCTAACCTAAGTTACAATTAAACCTAACACTATACTATCATTAAATTAATTAAATAAAATACCTATAATTACCTACAATTAAACCTAACACTACACTATCAATACATTAATTAAATACAATATCTACAAATAACTACAATGAAATAAACTAACTAAAGTACAAAAAATAAAAAAGAACTAAGTTACAAAAAATAAAAAAATATTTACAAACATAAGAAAAATATTACAACAATTTTAAACTAATTACACCTACTCTAAGCCCCCTAATAAAATAACAAAGACCCCCAAAATAAAAAATGCCCTACCCTATTCTAAATTACTAAAGTTCAAAGCTCTTTTACCTTACCAGCCCTGAACAGGGCCCTTTGCGGGGCATGCCCCAAGAAGTTCAGCTCTTTTGCCTGTAAAAAAAAACATACAATACCCCCCCCCCAACATTACAACCCACCACCCACATACCCCTAATCTAACCCAAACCCCCCTTAAATAAACCTAACACTAAGCCCCTGAAGATCACCCTACCTTGTCTTTACCTCACCAGGTATCACCGATCCGTCCTGGCTCCAAAATCTTCATCCAACCCAAGCGGGGGCTGGCGATCCATCATCCGGTGGCTGAAGAGGTCCAGAAGAGGCTCCAAAGTCTTCATCCTATCCGGGAAGAAGAGGCGATCCGGACCGGCAACCATCTTGATCCAAGCGGCATCTTCTATCTTCATCCGATGACGACCGGCTCCATCCTGAAGACCTCCACCGCGGACCCATCTTCTTCCGGCGACGTCCAACTGAAGAATGACGGTTCCTTTAAGGGACATGATCCAAGATGGCGTCCCTCGAATTCCGATTGGCTGATAGGATTCTATCAGCCAATCGGAATTAAGGTAGGAATATTCTGATTGGCTGATGGAATCAGCCAATCAGAATCAAGTTCAATCCGATTGGCTGATCCAATCAGCCAATCAGATTGAGCTCGCATTCTATTGGCTGATCGGAACAGAATCCTGGAAAAGGAGCAATACACAGTTCTTTAAATATAAATTGTTTTGAGTCTACACTGATTTATTTTGAGCCATTCTTGATGTAAATACATTTGTTTGCAAACTGACTTTTATTAATTATTACTAAAATAACCTCTTTAGTAATAATACAAAGTTCACAAGCCCGCTCACCAACACCCAACGCACCATCCAAAATGAACACTTACTAAGAACAAAGGGACTCCACTTCATCACTCTTCTCTGCAACACTCCCAATAGAGGGCTAGATTACGAGTGGCGCACTAACTGTAGTGTGTGAGCGATACTGGATTTTTCTTGGCTTTTTGCACGCAACGGAAATAACGCACAGATTACAAGTTGAAAGCTGGGGCACAATCTCGATTTACGCTTGTTGGGTTAGCTCGCATAAAGAGTAGGAGAAGAAAAAAAGTTGCACGGAACACAACATAAATACATGTAAAAAATACAGTTACACTCATATTAACACTATCTGATAAAAATTAGTTAAAAACATTTAATAAAAAAGTTATAAGGGCTCAATGGATATATGGTATAAAAAAAAGGGCTTTAACATATACAGTATATGCATACATAGACATGTCTAAATATGTGTAAGTATGTATATGTATGTGTATATATATATATATATGTTTGTATACATGTGTGTACATATGTACTTAAGTATTTTACTGTGTATGTACTGTAAATATTTAACATTCCAATGTTCTTCACTTACAGGATAATGCACTTTTTATTGTAAATACATATTTCTATTTATATCAATATATATCTATATATCTATTCCTATAGATATATAGGTATAGATATGTATTTTACATTAATAGTACATTATTTTCTATGTGAAGAACATTGGAATGTAAAATACGTGTAATACGCATCAAGGATCGTAACTTAGAACTAATGCGGTCAGGTTAGCTCACATGAAGAATTGCTATACTCAGTGCTCGTTATTGAAATATTAAATATAAGCTATTAAAAATGCATACTGTAAAATATTCTAAATAATCCATATAATATATCTATATTATCTATAGGAACAGATATACAGGTATAGCTATATTTACAATAAAAGTACATTGTTCTGTGTGAAGATGATTGGAATGTGGCATTTTCATAGCTTCTGTCAAGTTAGCGCATGAGTATAGGTGTTTTTTCCAGTTTGCGCTCTTCATTGACTTCTATGGGGAGAAGAAGAATATTTGGCTAGCAGGTGTTGGGATTCGCTTGCTCACAAGTTTATTACTTTTAACTTGTAATATGAGCGCAACCACTCGTGCGCAAAAAAAGCTTCTGTCTGGCGAAGTTAATGAGCGAGTGGGATTGCAAAATAGTGAAAGGCAACCTCCTAAATGACTTTCCCAGCACAATACCCCAAACCTCCCATTGCTATACCCCCCAATAGCCAAGGGAGACCCTACATGTTCTGTACAGCAATAACGCAAAACTCAAGGGACCACACTGAATGATCCTCCTTCTGCAACTTCTACAATACCACCAGGACCCAACGAAACCCCTTCATTAAAGGGACACTAAACACAAAAAATTTCTTTCATGATTCAAGTAGAGAATACAATTTTAAACAACATTCCAATTTAATTCTATTATCTAGTTTGCTTCATTATTTAGTTATCCTTAGCTGAAGAAGTAGCAATGCACATGGGTGAGGCAATCATATGAGGCATCTATGTACAGCAACCAATCAGCAGCTACTGAGCATATCTAGATATGCTTTTCAGCACAATATATCAAGAGAATAAAGCAAATTAGATAATAGAAGTAAATTAGGAAGTTGTTTAAAATTCCATGTTCTTTCTAAATCATAAAAGAAAGAATTTGGGTGTCATGTCCATTTAAGTTCTTTACACAAACAGCACTACATATTCACAACTCTCAGGGGACCCATCTACATGGCTCACCACAATACCCCAAAACTCACAAGGAGCCTCTTGTATGACCCCTGCTGCAATACCTCCAACACCCAAGGGATGCCCCTCCATGATCCTCAATGCAATATCACTACAGGTAAGGACTCCCTGCATAACCCACCACTGCAATATCCCTTCAAACCTATTGAGACCCATTTATAACCAATCTACTGAAAATAATACTAAACACAAGTGACCATACTACATTACCACTTGACTGCAGTACCCTAGTACCCAAAGGGCTCTCTCCATCACCTTCCTCTGCAATACCATCTTAACATAAAAGAAAGTTCCCTACACTATTCCACCAAAATACTTTCCAACACCCAAGGAAACACTACCCCGTCTGCAAGAAGCTTGACTACATAACACTTAGTGTATATGCAATACCCCAAAACCCAAGAGACAGCCCTGCACATCCCCCCTTTTGAAATACACCTAAAACAAGAATCCATACATCAACTGAATTGCAATACTCCTCAACAGAGAATAGGGAACATCCTACCAGAGCTTCAAGGCATAACACTCAAGGAACCAGTCTACATAACTCCCCACCACAATACCACCTAAATACCCTTTTACATGACTACTGCTGCAATACTTCCAATCACCCACTACATGACCACTCTACTGAAAGTACAGCTTAAAAAACCCAAGGGATCACTCTTCATTACCCCCTTACTGCAATCCCCTGCAACACCCTCCGACCACAATACTCCCCATCAGCAAAGTAAACCCAATACAAGATCCTTTTGCTATACTCCCAACATGCCAATGACCCTTGCTATATGATCCCCCAATTAAGGCAATCCCCTATGCCATCTCCACTGCATAACATTGGGGGACATGACCCTTTCCCACCAATAAATTCCTGACCACCCAAAACATTTTTTTTTTAAATTATGACCACTGCTGCAATATCCCAACACCCAGGTGATTCCCCTACTTGATCCTGACTACAATTCCATAAACATTTTAGGGACCTTATTGCAACATCCCTAACAGCAAAGCAATTTCCTTCACAAACACATCCACCCTACATACATTCAAGAAATAGGAAACTCCCCTACATACAGTGAGGGAAAAAATTATTTGATCCAATGCTGATTTTTTACATTTGCCCACTGACTAAGAAATGATCAGCCTATAATTTTAATGGTAGGTTTATTTGAACAGTGAGAGACAGAATAACAACAACAAAAAATCCAGAAAAACGCATTTCAAAAAAGTTATAAATTGATTTGCATTTTAAATGAGTGAAATAAGTATTTGACCCCTTTGCAAAACATGACTTAGTACTTGGTGACAAAACCCTTGTTGGCAATCACAGAGGTCAGACATTTCTTGTAGTTGGCCAACAGGTTTGCACACACCTCAGGAGGGATTTTGTCCCATTCCTCTTTGCAGATCCTCTCCAAGTCATTAAGGTTTCAAGGCTGACGTTTGGCAACTCGAACCTTCAGCTCCCTTCACAGATTTTCTATGGGATTAAGGTCTGGAGACTGGCTAGGCAACTCCAGGACCTTAATGTGGTTCTTCTCGAGCCACTCCCTTATTGACTTGGCCTTGTGTTTTGGGTCATTGTCATGCTGGAATACCCATCCACAACCCATTTTCAATGCCCTGGCTAAGGGAAGGAGGTTCTCACCCAATATTTGATGGTACATGGCCCTGTCCATCGTGCCTTTGATGCGGTGAAGTTGTCCTGTCCCCTTAGCAGAAAAAACATGCCCAAAGCATAATGTTTCCACCTCCATGTTTGATGGTGGGGATGGTGTTCTTGGAGTCATAGGCAGCATTCCTCCTCCTTCAAACACGGCGAGTTGAGTTGATGCTAAAGAGCTCAATTTTGGTCTCATCTGACCACAACACTTACACCCAGTTCTCCTCTGAATCATTCAGATGTTCATTGTCAAACTTCAGATGGGCCTGTACATGTGCTTTTTTGAGCAGGGGGACCTTGCGGGCGCTGCAGGATTTCAGTCCTTCACGGCATAGTGTGTTTCCAATTGTTTTCTTGGTGACTATGGTCCAAGCTGCCTTGAGATCATTGACAAGATCCTCCCGTGTAGTTCTGGGTTGATTCTTTACCGTTCTCATGATCATTGAAACTCCACGAGGTGAGATCTTGCATGAAGCCCCAGACCGAGGGAGATTGACAGTTTTTTTTGTGTTTCTTTCATTTGCAAATAATCGCACCAACTGTTGTCATCTTCTCACCAAGCTGCTTGGCGATGGTCTTGTAGCCCATTCCAACCTTATGTAGGTCTACAATTTTGTCCCTGACATGCTTGGACAGATCTTTGGTCTTGCCATTGTGGAAAGTTTGGAATCTGATTGATTGATTGCTTCTGTGGACAGGTGTCTTTTATACAGGTAACAAGCTGAGATTAGGAGAACTCCCTTTAAGAGAGTGCTCCTAATCTCAGCTCATTACCTGTATAAAAGACACCTGGGAGCCAGAAATCTTGCTGATTGATAGGGGATCAAACACATATTTCACTCATTAAAATGCAAATCAATTTATAACTTTTTTGAAATGCATTTTTCTGGATTTTGTTGTTGTTATTCTGTCTCTCACTGATCAAATAAACCTACCATTAAAATTATAGACTGACTATTTCTTTGTCAGTGGGCAAACGTACAACATCAGCAGGGGATCAAATATTTTTTTCCCTCACAGTAGTTGCTCCACAATAGTCCATACCTTCCAAGGGACACTTCATGTTCCCAACCTCCATGGTCTCTCTTACACCAAACTGACCTCCCAAACACCAAAGTACACCCTAGAAAGGGTCATCTTGGGATTCTCATTCTTGCTGCCAATCTAGGCATACTCTTTTGTTCTCTCTTATGTAATTTAAGTAATCTAATTAAGTAATCCAATTTAACAGTCAGCATTGTCCCCTACCACATTTGAGCCTGTTCACTCAGTGGTGAAACTACCAATGGTGCAGAGCAGCAGGTACAGTAGCACCAGGGTCCAAGCCCTGGGGGGAGGAGAGGGGGTTAACACCCAGTCAATTTATAAGTGTATGCAGAATGTGTACAATCCTAACACAGGGGAGTCTTTTATTAGTGCAGGTTGCAGGGCCATCTTATCAATTTATCTATCCTCTATATTATTATATGTATATTATTATTATTGCCTAATATTTGGTTACTTTTGGGGGAGCCCAAAATTTTTTTTTTCACCAGGGCCCTCTGTTGAGTAGGTCCGCTACTGCTGTCACTCGTCAGTTTGGTTAATCAATGAGCTGCAAGATTAATGACAGCATCTGTTTGTCTACAACTGGCATTTAAAGGGGCGTTATACACCTTATAATTATAAGAAATTTCTATTATTTTTCTATAGAATACCATCTCAGTCAAGTCTTAATGTTTTTCAAACAAATTAACACCCTTTTTACTCAATAGCCAAACTCCACCCTCCTTTTGCCTTATTTGGAGGAGCCAATCTGGGCTTTAGTCCACAGACAACAAAACCAGCTGCTGTCATAAAATTAGTTTGCAGTTGTTATCTGATAATGCCATTTAGATGAAGCAGACCTAGCCTGGAGAAGTCAGCAGGATGCATTCCAAATTCTGAGAATTAGAAATTGCTCAATTTTCATAGCTAAATTAAATGAAAAGGGGGCAAAATAAATAATATAAATATATTGCAAAGTTGTTTTATTATGCATAGCTAAAAATGTATATAAAAATCCCAAGGAATTTACTGTTCCTTCAAGAATGTTTATGCTCTACACTATACTATGAATACACTCACAGTGATCATGTTCTTGGGCAACAGTAAGCAACGTTAAGAAAAGTGCATTTTACACTGCTATATCTAAACAAAAAAGCGGCATCATAACTCACATAAAAACAACTATTCATGTTACTTTGGTGAATTGATATCCTCAATAAATTTTACGTATTTAAAAGTACATGTTACCCATATGCTAAATCACTTGAAAGTGTTGCAGCATATCTATAAAAATCTGACTAGAAAATATCACATAGATTTGTCTATGTAAAGGAATAGCCATATCCCAATTGCAGAGGTACTTTAAACACTCAGGGTGATATTACATATACGGCATAGGTTTCACCGCAAATGCTAAAACTCCCGTCACCCATAAATTCACCTCGCACATCTGGTGAATCACATAAACCGTGCCGGCAGATCATATACTGTCGTAAGTTGGATAAACTGGCGAGGTTCAGAAATGTTCGTAAATTCACATTTCTGGAGTTGCCATTGATTTACGGCAGTATATAAACTGCCGGCGTCTACGTTTTAAAAAAAATCTCACATAAAACTCAAACCCGTCTAAAACATAAATAAACCGACACGTCAAAACCTCTATATCCACCATCCCCCCACATTGCAACTACTAATAAAAGTTATTAACCCCTAATCTGCCATCCCCCACAACGCAAAATACTATATAAACCTATTAACCCCTAATCCACCAACCCCCAAATCACAACGACCTAATAAAATTATTAATCCCTATTCCACAAACCCCCCACAATGCAAAGTACATAATTACACTATTAACCCCTAAACCACTAAATACCCTGTTAGGAATTATTGTTACAAGATGTCAAATGGCTGTGATTTGTTCTGGGCTAGGAGGCCCAGTTACTGTTATCTGAAGTTTGGTATTTCTGTAGAAATGACTCCCTAACACTCCTTTTCTTCCAATTATATTTTCTATGAGTTTCTTTGTTCTTATAGAAATACTATGTGAAATGATGTAATTATGAATACGTCACTTGTTAAACCTATATGCTGTAACTCTTGGCTATAAAACAGTGCCTTTCAACTTGCAATAAACAGAATAGCTTTTGGAATCATAGCTGCGTGGTCTGAAATCTATTCTCCTGGACGTCCTGAACAGATAAGTACTGATTTCCAGCTGGTATGGTGTGCCCGATGCCCAGTCCTGAACTGACAACCCCCTCCTGAAACCAACACGTAACAGTTTCTGGTGTCAGAATTGGGATTTACACTGGGTGAGTGGATCAGTGTTTATTTACTCTGCTTTCCCTCTGTGAATCTGAACCTAAATTTAGTTGGTTTTATTTTTTTGTAATAGGTGTTGGTAATATATGAAAAGGATTAAAAAAGGGATTCCTGCATTAAAGAAAGAAGCAGGGTTTGTGCGAAGGTTTGAGTCCTGTCTCGGCACTTGTGATAAATCACTCTAGACAGGTTAATAGTCCTATGCTAGTTCTAGACAGGTATTGTAGTCCTGTGCTAGTTTATGACAGGTATTGTAGTCCTGTCTGGTAAGCGCGCAAGTTAAGTTAGCATGCAATTTGACGACAGTTTTTTTTTTTTTTTTCTTTGTAGCTGTTGTCTCTCTCCCATATACTATATGTTTACTCGCCAGAAAATATAAAACAAGTATTGGGATTGAGACCGCAGCACTTTACTTTATTATATTTATTAATATCTTAAAAAAAAAAAGAATAAAGACATTACAAAAGACAAACAAAAAAAAAAAAAAAAAAAAGAAAGAAAAACGTATAAGCTCTCTCCCCTCCGCTCCGCACCCCCCCGCCCGTTCACTCCCTATACTCTGTCTTTGTTTAAAAATGTTTCCCAATAGAAACATATCATAAGGAAATAATCCTCCCTTTTAGATTTTTTATATGAGAACTCTTCTAGTTCCAATAACTCATTTACTCTAGGTATTAGCATGTCTTCCTTTAGAGCTTCCCTTTTCTTCCAGTTGCGTGCTATAATAGATTTAGTGCCATTTAGTATGTATATTATAAGTTTGGCTTTGATTTTACAAATGCCATTAATAGGTTTGTTCATAAGGGCATTGTATATATCCAATTGGATTGTATTATTTAAAATGAACTGAATGCAGGAGGAGGTGCCCGACCACAGCCTCTGAATCAATGGGCAATCCCACCATATGTGCTTCATTGTCCCAGTCATGCCACACCCCCTCCAGCAGTATTTTGATGAGTTCGGATAAATGCTATGCAATCTGGCTGGTGTCAGGTACCATCTGGTTAATATTTTATAATTAAGTTCTTGAATATTTGAGGATACTGAAGTCTCAGCTGTCTTTATAAAGATGTGGTTCCATTCTGTGTTTTCCAGCTGGGTACCAATCTCTTTTTCCCATTTATGTATATATACGTGGTTTTTAGGCTTGTCTGACTCTGTTAACAATTTATAACTATAAGAGATTGTCCCCTTTATTGGGATTCCTTTATAGCATATTTTTTCATAAGTGGTTAGCTTTCTAACTAAATTATCTTTCAGCCTGTGGTTATGAATAAAGTTTTTTAATTGAAAATATTTTAGCCATTTTGAATATGCTCCCCCTGCTATATTTGTAAGGTTTTCCCTAGGCTTCAGTTTGCCTTGTGTAAGAAAATTTACTAGTGGAGTCGTGTCTTGTATCTGTTTAATGTTAAAACATCTAGGAATTATTCCTCCCTGGAATTCCGCATTATTGTCTATTGGTAATAGTGGTGATGGGGATGTCGATATATTGGGATATGTGGCTATTATCTTATCCCATTGTGTTATTATATGTTGGATCAGAGGGTATTCTCCTATACCTGTGGGTCTGCTTTCTGCCGTTATCCAGCATAAATTGCTGATTGTTTGGGCTTGGCTTAGATCAGTTTCTAATGCTACCCATGCTTTATTATTTTTATTTGTGTGCCAATCTATTGCTCTCTGTAATACTATTGCTCTATAATAGTTCTTGATATTCGGTACTCCCAACCCTCCTTTTTTCTTTGGCATATATACTGTAGTTATGTTTATCCGGGGTTTTTTCCCATTCCAGATGAAGGTATTAATCATCCTTTGGAAATCGATACAGTAATTTTTTGGGAGAGCTATGGGGACTGTCTGTAATATATATAAAAGGCGAGGGAGAACGTTCATTTTTATTGTGTGTATCCGCCCAAACCAGGAGAGTGTTTTTTTTTCCATTGATTAAGATCTTGCTGAATGTTTTCTGCTAATTTCACATAATTTTCTAAGTATAGGCTTGCCATATCTTGCGTTAATTGGACACCCAGATATTTAAGCGATGACTCTTTCCAGGAATATGAATTTTGTTGTTTGCAGATCTGAAGAATCGGTGCAGGTGTTGAAATAAATAGGGCCTCTGATTTGTTATTATTTATCAGGAAATTTGAGTATTTACCGAACTCTTGAAAGGCCTCTTCTAGGGCGTTAATTGAGTCCTCTGGATTGGTCAGAGTCATTAAAACATCATCGGCATATAACGATATCTTGTATTCTTTCTTCCCAATATTCAGCCCCTTAATTTTATTATTTGCCCGAATTCTAGCCGCTAAGATATCCATAGAAATTACAAATAGTATGGGCGACAGGGGACACCCCTGTCTAGTGCCATTAGTTATATTAAATGAATCGGAAATCATACCATTTACTCTTACCCTTGCCGATGGACAGGTGTATAAGTGGAATATTTGCTGAATAATTTTTTCCCCAAATCCAAATCTTTTAAGCGTTTGCTGAAGGAATGACCAGCTGAGCCGGTCAAACGCTTTTTCAGCGTCCTTTGATATTGTAACCAAAGGGATCTTATTTAGCTTAGCATATTTAATTAAGTGTAATGTTTTGATGGTATTGTCTCGTGCTTCTCTGCCTGGGACAAATCCCACCTGGTCAGTGTTAATTATACAAGGCAGAATCCTGTTTATTCTATTATAGATGATCTTTGAGTAAATTTTTATGTCATTATTAAGTAATGAAATTGGTCTAAAGTGTTTCGTATTATTGGGTTCTTTACCCGGTTTGGGTAGCACGACTATTCTTGCTTCTAGCATTTCTTTTAAAAAGGATGAGTTATCATTCAATGAATTAAACAATCTGAGTAGTTTCGGTGCTAATGATTCTATAAAGGTTTTATAATATGTTGCATTGAGGCCATCCGGGCCCGGGCTCTTACCGACTGGGAGATTCCTAATAGTCTGAGTGACCTCTTGTAATGTAAATGGTTCGTCTAACGACCTTTGTTGTGTTTCTGTAAGAGTAGGTACTTCCGTTTCTTTTATATATGCCAATTTTTCTAGCTCATTATTTTGTTCATTATTATTGGGATTTAAATTGTATAATTTCTGGTAATAATTTTTAAATTCTCTGGTTATCTCTTGACTCCCCACTATATAATTCCCTTGCGTATCCTGTATTTTTGAAACATGTGATTGAAATATTTTTTTTTTTAAGGCTCTTGCCAGCAATTTTCCAGCTTTATTGCCTCCATTAAAGAAGCATTTTTTGAGTGCCAGCGCTTTTTGTTGGGCGCCTTTATTCAGAAATACATTAAGGTTGTTACGTGCTTCTTTAAGCTGTGTTGCTGTGTCTATATTATATGGGTCTTTTTTATGTAATTGTTCCGCCTTTTGCAGTGCTTCATTTAAAGAGAGATAGGTTTTATTCAAGTTTTTTTTTATTCTAGCCTTGTGTTTAATGAATTCTCCTCTTATCACTTGTTTGTGTGCCTCCCACCAAATTGCAGGGGAGGTATCTCCCCATTGGTTACAGTGGAAATACATATTTATTGTTTCTTGAATGGATGACTTGATTTGTAAATAATTCAGCAAATAATCCTCTAGTCTCCATTGATATGGGGCCACTGGTGTTTCTGGCCACTTTATGCTTATCGAAATTAATGAGTGATCTGACCAAGATATATTATATATTTTTGTTTCCTGGACCAGAGAGTAACTATTTTGATCAATAAAGAAATAGTCTATACGTGAATATGATTGTTGAGGGGCCGAATAGAATGTATAGTCCCTTGTTGTGGGATGTAATGTTCTCCAGCTATCTACCAGGGATAAGGAAAGTAAATTAGTTTTGACCGACTTAATTATATGTTTAGCTATATTGCTCTTTTTCTTTGAGCAGTCTATCAATGGCTCAAGCGCTAGGTTAAAATCTCCACCCATTATTAATGTACCTTTCATATTTTCCATTATCAAGTTAGTGATTCTCCTAAAAAAAGCTTTTTGTCCTGTGTTGGGCGCATATATATTAACTAGCATGACGGGTCTGTTATATAATAAACCGACCAGGCACAGGAATCTACCCTCCAGATCCTTTTCCATGTGTAAAAGTTGAAAAGGTGTATCTTTCTGAATTATTATGCATACTCCGTTTCGTTTCTGTGTATTCGAGCTATAATAAACAGTTGGGTAAAATTTGTTTGTAAATTTAGGTTCGTTATTACATAAAAAATGGGATTCTTGAACAAAAACAATATCTCCTTTTGATTTATGAAAGTTATGTAACGCAATGTGCCTTTTATGGGGTGCATTAAGGCCCTTAGCATTTTGAGATAAAAATTGTATTTGTTTTATGTCCATTTTACTTTAATTGAGAGGAAATGCTTGCTGATAAGTAATCCTATTCTCTGGGTTATCATCTTCCCAGCAAAATGAGAGTGCCCCGGCGGCCAGGGAGAGTGGAGGGGGGAGAGAGAGGAGAGAAGGAAAAAAAAAAAAAAAAACCCCACGCAACACATAAGAGTCGTACATAGACCAACATGAAAAAACAAAACAACGTCCATGTACCTCCTGAGCAGCATTGCAGTTTTAAAGCTTAAAAAAAAAAAAAAAAAATACTCTGTCGCCCTCATCCTCTGTGAGAGAGATAGGAGAGGGAGGAGAAAGGAGAAAAAGGGGAGGAAAAAAAAAAAAAAAAAAAAAAAAGGGGGGATCAAGGGGGAAAAATATTCTATAAAATATCTTCTCTATACTTAATCGATTTCTATTAATCCAGGAATTGAGCTTTCTTATTGTGTGCTTACTATCCGTGTCCGCTACCAACCTTATATAGTGTTCAATATTACTACATGCCTATCTCTTACAAAATATCTTCTTTGTCTGTGATGTGTCTGCTAAAAGTATATTCTTTATACTTAATCTGTTTCTATAAATCCAGGTATTGGGCTTTCTTATATGTGCTTACTATCCGTGTCCGTTACCGACCTTATATAGTGTTCAATATTACTACATGCCTATATCTTACAAAATATCTTCTCTATCTGTGATGTGTCTGCTAAAAAAATATATTCTCTATGCTTAATCTATTTCTATAAATCCAAAGATTGAGCTTTTGTGTGCTTGCTGCCCGTGTCCATTACTGATCTTTTATAATATTCAGTATTACTTCATGCCTATATTTAAAAAAAAAAATCTCTCTTTCTGTGATGTGTCTGCTAATTCTACTATTTGTTGTTGTACTATAAAAAAAAAAAAAAAAAAAAAAAACACCAACCCCTATTCGCACCGTAAATTTGCTATTACTCTCTGGTCTTGAGGGTAATTGTTCTAAATATGTGAAATATTACCTTCTATTCTAACGTGATTAAGTGACTAGTGATATTCCATACAAATACTCTATTTGTTAATAATTATCTTCCTAATTAAGGTCATCTCCCCTTTAAGAATCTTCCTTGCATATATGTTACTAACCCTATGTGATATTAAGTGTTGCTTTATACCTACAGTTTTATAGGTTTATCTTCCCTTACTATATATCTATTGATTCTTATATCTGTGGTAGTGTGTGTTTTAACCTATACTATAGTAAAAAAAAAAACAAAAAAAAAAACCCACATCCCTCTTCTTCCCCTTCCCTTAATTTTTCTTTAGAGATGGAATCTTATCTTTCTATCTACTTTCCAATCCCTTCTCTCTTCTTCCCCTTTTATTGCTTATATGTCGCTTTAGACCATTGTGAGCCCTGCAAATGCAGGGGAGCTTTTGGTTGTTTTGCATATTGAACTGAGACAGTGTTATGAGATTCTTGATTTTCCATCTGAGTGGGGTGGGGTGGGGGGTCTATTCCCAAAGTGGTGCAAAATGTATTTATATCATCCATTGATCTTAAAATCGCCGTTTTTCCATTTATTGTTGCCCTTAGATCGAATGGGAACCCCCATCTGTAGTTGATGTTCAGTTGACGTAAATGTGTAGTCAAGTGTCTCACTTCTCTTCTCCTCTGTAATGTCCTTGGGCTGAGATCTGTGAAAATCTGTATATTTTGTCCATCATATGTTATATTTTGTTGTTTCCTTGCCATTTGCAGAATGAGATCTTTATCCTTGAAATGTGCAAATTTAATTATTATATCCCTCGGTGGTTCCCCCGGTCTGGGTTTAGGCCTGAGGGCTCTGTGACTTCTTTCAAGGGTCCTTAATACATAGTTATTGGTGCCTGTGAGATTGTTAAAGAATTGGAGGAGATATTCTTCTAGTTCTTCCTTCATCACATTTTCTGTGATCCCCCTTTTTCGGAGATTGAGCCTTCTATGTCTGTTCTCCATATCTTCTATTTGATTCTGTTGTGTTAAGAGTGCCTCCCCTTGTTGGCGTATTTGAGTTGTTAAACTATCAATAGTGTTATTAACTATTATACTTTCTTCCTCCACTTGTGCCACCCTGTTACCAATCTCAGAAACATCTTTTTTTATGGCTATAAGCTCCGTTTTAATACATTGTTTAACCTGGGAGATTTCATCAAGGAGGGTCTGAATATCTTTTTTACTGGGTAGGTTCTGTAGATCTGCCTTTGTTACAGGAGACGAATTTAATTCAGATATACTCTGTGAGGGTCTAGAGGGAGATTGCTCTTCTAGAGTGCTTATTAAGGATGTGTCTGTTGTTTTAAAGTACTTATCCACTTTTGATCCTTGTGGTGTAGTGATTTTATTTATTTTGTCTTGCTTATTTCCTTTTTTAGAGGTCATATTAGTGGTTTTTAGTTTTTACCCAGCTTTAATTAACCCTTCCTTTTCCCTTTTCAATATAGGGCTTAATTAAGTGAGTGTTTCTAAACGTACTTTGAGTTATATTCCTCTGCTTTTTAGTTATTCCCTTAAATTGCCTTAATTTTAACTATATGGTTTTATTTGTATGAGTCACTCAAGGCAGTCCACAGTACTACAAGTCCTCACTATATATTATAGGCCAAACATATAATTGCTCATACATTTAATGTCACTAGCATTTCACTGTGCATGCAAGAGTATTAAACCTTTAGCAGTAAGTACCGTCTCAGTATTAAAGTCTCAATATGCGTTATTGCCAAAATATATCAACCTAAAAGCATTCCTTTTACTTATAACCTTTAGTATAGAGTAATACTGCTTACTTTTTTATCCAATACTGGTATGGGCAAAGAAAAGGAAAATACTTGCTATTTTAAGGGTCCTTGGGAGTTTTTTCCTTCCGACCCAGTTTCTTTTCCAGGATTCCAGTGAAAGGGGTTGGGGCTCCTCCAGCGACTCGCACCGGTCAACAGCTTTCTGCTCCGAGAGACACCGCGGTCTTTGCAGGCGTCACCCGCCTCAGGTGAGACCGGCAGCGTGGATTCCACCTGTAAACCTATCTCACCTGGAAATTTCGTAGCGCTAAAAGGGTGTCTCTCCACGCTCCAATCTCGCGGCTCTGATCGTTCCTCCCTCCGCTCTGCTAGCTTGTTAGCTCTAGCTATCGAGCTCCTTACAGGTACTTCTATCCCGCTCTCTTTCCTTTCAGCGTGCCTTGGCGTAGCGGGGCGGTGATCCTCCAGTCCCTTGAATCTCTTTCCGCCTTGGGGGTTTGCCTCAACCTGTTTTAGTTTTATGATTATGAGCGGGGCCGCTTCTGGGTTGCTATGGGGGGATCCCGGTTGTCATCTCTTTGCTTTAGCTCCTCTCCCCTCTCTCTCACGGAGTGTGGGCTGTTATTCTATGCTGCTCGTAGGGGGTAGTATTCAGCAGGAGCTCCTAGTACCTGCAGCCATGTTCACTCTCGGCCGGCTCCGCCCCTGACGACAGTTTTTAAGTTAAGTTAAGTTCCCCGGGCAAATTGGCATCGCTGTGTTGAAGTTGTCCCTATACATTCCTATAGTAGATTTTTGTTACCTATCACTGGAAATTGGATACTAATTTGTTTGCTTGCTTGCCTTTTATTGCTATATAATTGCTGTGCTGTTTTGTGCTTAAAATATATATTAAGTGACTGTGCATTTTATTACTGCTGCTCTTTTTGTGTTGTTAAAGAAAAGTTTATTTCAGGCAGAAAGGCACCCACTCTAGAGAGGGAGGGGGGATCATAAAACATCTGTCAGTGAGCAGCTGTGTAGAGTCCATGAAGAGAAATATAAAAAAAAAACTGTTTCAGAAGCTCCGTTGTATGTGTGTGTGCAGTAATGAAAGGGAGATTTAAGTGTAACAGATTTAATTATTTGAAATGTGTTTATCTCAATTTGTGAAGACATGGCCAATCTTTTTCAAATTCAGATATGTACAAATACATTTTAAATTTGGAGGAAAATTAATAAATATATGTTTTCCTGAAAAAAAAAAAGGGGGGAGTGAATTGCTGGTATGCGAGATCATCTGAGCTTGTGTGTATCGCTGTAAAAATGACGTTGTAATGAGGTATTTTGAAGTCTTATTGTTACAACTTTAAAGTCATAAGCATGTTTTAAATATGTGTGTTATTAATAAGCAGTTTTAGTTTTAAGTGATATTTGTTGTATGCAAAAAAAAAAAAAAACTGTCCACCTGATGCAGCATATAAATATATTGTTTTTGCAAGGAAGCAAGGAAACTAATTAAAGGATTTGTTACATGATAAATGGTTAGTCCTTAAAGGGACAGTGTACTGTAAAATTGTTATATATTAATGTATTTGTAATGACTTGTGATACAAGCTGAATAGTTTAAAATGTAGGAGAAGTTGCATTTGCAAGTTTGTGTATATATGAAGTAAATTGTAATGGGTTGAATTGTTTGTCTGTAAAATCAGAGCTCAGTGCGTAGACAGAGCACTAGAAAATTGTCATTTTATTATTTAAAGGACCAGTTCACTCATGTGAAAGGAGTTCAGGAGCAGCAATAACACTGTATTAGTAGTTTGCAAAATATATATTTTTTGGAACCTTTCTTTGTATTATTCTTTTTAAATCTGCCATTTAGTTAGCAGATATTTATTTTGCAATGTAACTGAATTCTCTCTGTAATGCAAACTGAATTGATAAGTTGTCTACAATCTTAGTGTTACGATCTGTGAGACTAGCGAAGAAAAAAAAAAAAAAAGACAAACAGAGGAGTGAAAATATTTAAAGGGATACAGGCAAACTGATATAAAATCTGAGATTTTAAGGAAATATTTACAGAGAAGACAATGAGGTTTACTGTAAGCCTAATACTAGTATATTTAACTGTGTCAGCAGTTTCAATTAAAGATAATTTTTAATTTGAGTAAAATGTCCCTTTAACTAGCCTGCATCCCACTGTGAGTGTGTTTTTATGCTGGTTATGCTTGCTTAGGCTATTTAATGAATGTCAGTATACATTTTTATTATAAGTAAGGCAAATGACTCATTGGGAATAATTTAAAGGGGAAATTTTATTATTATTTTTTTGAAGAGTGCTTATTTTATTTTTTGTTATATACATTTGTTACATTTGGCTAGAGAGCTGCAGAATGGTTAATATCAAATTATAAACAAAGTTAAATCAAATAATTGTGTTGTTATTAAAAGTTTGGTTATGTAAAAGTATAGACTGGATTCTAGCAGCTTTTCACAAATTATTTGTGCCACACCTGACTTACTTAAAGGGACAGTCTACCATGTAATTGTTGTTGTTTTAAAGATAGATAATCCCTTTATTACCCATTCCCCAGTGTTGCATGGCCAACACAGTTGTATTGGTATGCTTTTTGCCTCTGTAGTTGCCTTGTGTCATACCTTCTTCCAGCTCCCTGGTCACATGACTGTGACCAGGGAGCTGGAAGAAGGTATGACACAAGGCAACTACAGAGGCAAAAAGCATACCAATACAACTGTGTTGGCCATGCAACACTGGGGAATGGGTAATAAAGGGATTATCTATCTTTAAAACAACAACAATTACATGGTAGACTGTCCCTTTAAATTTAACATTGTTTTGTGCTGGATCTTGGATGACCCCCTGTGCCTGAACACAGTGTTATCTATATGGCCCACGTGTATTTTGTCTCTCTGTGTTGGAAAGAGATTTTAAAAGCCTGTGATAAGAGGCAGCCCCCAAAGGCTTAGAAATTAGCATATGAGCCTACCTATGTTTAGTTTAACCTAAGAATACCAAGAGAAAAATTTGATGATAAAAGTAAATTGGAAAGTTGATTTGCATGGTGCATGCGAGCAGGAGCTAAATAGAACAGTGGCTGTATCATTATTATCTAATTATTCCCAAAATTGGATACTTAGGTGTTTGTGTGTTCTTTTGTAAATTTATGGTTAGGGATTTTATGTGTAAATATGCAACTGGAGTTTATTGAGCATCTGCGGTGATTGCATCATTAGTATGATATCATAGAATTGTACATGGTAGAATTTGCAGAACCAGGGTATAGATGGTTGTTTTAGGATTTTAATTATTTTGTAGTGTTTTGCGAGTGCTGTGTTTCAGTGAATGTAAATATATGTGTTGAATTTCAGGTTAATTCTGGTTGTTAAAAGTTTGTGTCGACTGTTCATGTTTTGTTTTGTAAAATGGACAATTGGTTTATGTGTTTTCTAAGAGAATGTTATGTTTTTATTTTTCGTGAATGCGTGTGGTAAGGTGCTGTATGAATGGAATATTGCATGTGGAGGTGTATTTGATTTTGCTTGCTATTGAAAATTGTATTCTGCATGCATGAGTGGAGTGCATAATTTGTCTTTTAGTTTCTTGTTATGTTGTGTTTGCGTGTCACATGGGATGTTTCACGCAAACAAGGGGGAAGTATTGATGAGTATTGATGAGTATCTTTATGTGATAGGGGTGATTGTTTTTAGGTAAGAAGGTGAACCTAAAGCGTTTTGAATCTCCTCTTACAATGTTATTGCATAACCACCAGCTGTGCCCTAAATTTGTCTTTCTGTGTTTTGTTTTGCTCTCATATTTCAGATGCCTAAAATGTTTTATTTTTCTATTTGGTTCTTAACACTATATTTGTATTTGCAGGATGAGATCATGCAGCTGTATCCAGAGATTAAAGACACTAAGGCCTAGATTTGGAGTTCGGCGGTAGATGGGCTGTTAACGCTCCGCAGGCTTTTTTCTGGCCGCACCATAAATTTAACTCTGGTATCGAGAGTTCAAACAAATGCTGCGTTAGGCTCCAAAAAAGGAGCGTAGAGCATTTTTACCGCAAATGCAACTCTCGATACCAGAGTTGCTTACGGACGCGGCCAGCCTCAAAAACGTGCTCGTGCACGATTCTCCCATAGGAAACAATGGGGCTGTTTGAGCTGAAAAAAAACCTAACACCTGCAAAAAAGCAGCGTTCAGCTCCTAACGCAGCCCCATTGTTTTCTATGGGGAAACACTTCCTACGTCTGCACCTAACACTCTAACATGTACCCCGAGTCTAAACACCCCTAACCTTACACTTATTAACCTCTAATCTGTCGCCCCCGCTATCGCTGACCCCTGCATATTTTTTTAACCCCTAATCTGCCGCTCCGTAAACCGCCGCAACCTACGTTATCCCTATGTACCCCTAATCTGCTGCCCTAACATCGCCGACACCTATATTATATTTATTAACCCCTAATCTGCCCCCCACAACGTTGCCGCCAGCTACCTACACTTATTAACCCCTAATCTGCCGAGTGGACCGCACCGCTACTATAATAAAGTTATTAACCCCTAATCCGCCTCACTAACCCTATCATAAATAGTATTAACCCCTAATCTGCCCTCCCTAACATCGCCGACACCTAACTTCAATTATTAACCCCTAATCTGCCGACCGGAGCTCACCGCTATTCTAATAAATGTATTAACCCCTAAAGCTAAGTCTAACCCTAACACTAACACCCCCCTAACTTAAATATAATTTTAATCTAACGAAATAAATTAACTCTTATTAAATAAATGATTCCTATTTAAAGCTAAATACTTACCTGTAAAATAAATGCTAATATAGCTACAATATAAATTATAATTATATTATAGCTATTTTAGGATTAATATTTATTTTACAGGCAACTTTGTAATTATTTTAACCAGGTACAATAGCTATTAAATAGTTAATAACTATTTAATAGTTACCTAGTTAAAATAATAACAAATTTACCTGTAAAATAAATCCTAACCTAAGATATAATTAAACCTAACACTACCCTATCAATAAATTAATTAAATAAACTACCTACAATTACCTACAATTAACCTAACACTACACTATCAATAAATTAATTAAACACAATTGCTACAAATAAATACAATTAAATAAACTAGCTAAAGTACAAAAAATAAAAAAGAACTAAGTTACAAAAAATAAAAAAATATTTACAAACATAAGAAAAATATTACAACAATTTTAAACTAATTACACCTACTCTAAGCCCCCTAATAAAATAACAAAGCCCCCCAAAATAAAAAATTCCCTACCCTATTCTAAATTAAAAAAGTTACAAGCTCTTTTACCTTACCAGCCCTGAACAGGGCCCTTTGCGGGGCATGCCCCAAGAATTTCAGCTCTTTTGCCTGTAAAAAAAAACATACCATACCCCCCCCCCCAACATTACAACCCACCACCCACATACCCCTAATCTAACCCAAACCCCCCTTAAAGAAACCTAACACTAAGCCCCTGAAGATCTTCCTACCTTGTCTTCACCATCCAGGTATCACCGATCCGTCCTGGCTCCAACATCTTCATCCAACCCAAGCGGGGGTTGGCGATCCATCATCCGGTGGCTGAAGAGGTCCAGAAGAGGCTCCAAAGTCTTCCTCCTATCCGGCAAGAAGAGGACATCCGGACCGGCAAACATCTTCTCCAAGCGGCATCTTCGATCTTCTTCCATCCGGTGCGGAGCGGGTCCATCTTGAAGCAGGCGACGCGGATCCATCCTCTTCTTCCGTTGTCTCCCGACGAATGACGGTTCCTTTAAGGGACGTCATCCAAGATGGCGTCCCTCGAATTCCGATTGGCTGATCTGCGGTATGGAAAAGTCGCGGCTGAAAAGTGAGCGTTAGACCCTTTAATCACTGACTCCAAATACCGGCGGGCGAACTCCAAATCTAGGCCTAACGGAATTATTTTTGAGTTTTTTCCATATTTAGGTAAAATCTGTACAGATAAAATTCCATAAGTGCACTCTTCAAAAGATTAAAGATGGAATGCAAGTAAACCTTTAAAGAAAGAAAAGATGAAGATAAAAGACCTTTTGTCAAGCTTGTTTTAACCACCATACTGCAGTAAAAGTTGCTGAACTATCTTTGGATCCATTCTTTGCTTTGCATGCTGGTACCAGCCCCAGATCTGGGTAATCCATGACTGTCTCCTCTGATGTGTGTCTTCAGAACATAAAGACTATCTTTCTCTGGACTGTGCCTTGCCAGTTGATATGGAGGACCTGTTATGCTGTTACAGGGTCAAACAATTAAATTAGGGGAGTATTGTTTTAACTCGTGTACTTATATTTCTTGTTTTGTACGCTATTGTATTGGTGTTATTTTTTGTTGATCACATTAGTTATAGTCATATAGTTTTGTCTGCAGAAAAGTGTAACCCTTTAGATAAGTGTAAGTCTAAACTTTGCAGTATTGTAACCTATTGAATGGCCCACTGAGTATAGAAAATATGTTTGCACCTTTATAATTTAAAGAAAATGCTGAAATATATCACAATATTTTAGACCCTCCACCCTGTGGAACATAATGAGGACATGTTTCAGCTAGACGTTTATATTAATTAGACAGAGAAATATTTGTTTAGGGAGTAGCATAATTATAGTCATATTGATAGTATATTTTATACATGCCATGGCTCTTATTGGAGCTATGTTATGAAAGCAAATGTATTTTGTTTCCCTTTTATTAATTGGTATGGTACATGCAATTTGAAATTTGGTAATTCCAGATGTTTGTCAAAGAAAGGATTTATCTTACCATACAGAAGTGTTTACCTTTAAGAGATTTTGTAGTTTTAAATGATGTTATGATTGTATTCTTTCCTCATACAGGAGTGTGAGAGAATTTAGGTTGCATAAAATAATTAGTAAACTATTAAATGTTTATATCAGATGAGATTGTTGACTATTAAGATCATAGTTGGAGAATTATAAACATTATAGATAGTAGCTGTGCAGAATAAAGCAACACTAGGTTCTTTTACTTTTAGTAGTTCAAAGTAACCGTGTAAAGAAATTCATTTGAGAAAAAATGTTTTTATTGACTGTTTTATTTTTCATTTTTGCTACAGGGCAGGCCTTAGCATAAGTTTTTGTATAGCCATGCAGCCTCTTGATGAAGTTTAGCTGTTTTCACTTGCTTAATATTCATGAAGTATCATTTAAATTGTATAGAGAAGCTGTGAATTATTCTCTGTAAAGTATCAATGTATTTAGTTTGTATTATATATCCACAATGTTTACATAGGATGAGTTAAGCTAAAGGAATTGTGATGCTTACAAAAAAAGATTAAAGAAGTTTTATTTGGACATAATTGTGATTGTATTGGGGTGTGTACTCATCTTGTGCTGTTTCTGTTTCTTTCCTAGACTCCCTGTGACTTGAGTGTCTTCTTGCCATGGGGATCCACTGGCTGCCTTGTCTACCCCATGAACAAACCATCAAATTTCCAGCATCTCCCTGCGGAAGAACACTGGATAAGCACCCCTACTGCAAATGAACTGTTGGAGAACTGTATTATAGCAAAGTGTCTGAGGAAGGTGAAGAGGACAAAGGCTGTTCTTAAAATGATCAGAGGCCACCTAGAGACAGTTGTGCTGTTACCATGTCATGCTTTACTGTGGAGAAAGGAACTGTTGGAAATATTGGGGGTTGCTAGCAATGCAGGTGGAGAAATAAGAGATGCAGCGTTGTTTGGGGGTAGATGGGGGGCTGGTTGGGTCTTTGTGCAGATAGACCAGTAGTTTGGGGATGCTGGGTGGTGAACGGAGAGTATTGGAGGGACCGCACCGATGTGCAGTGACAAATTGTGCCCTATTAGCCTATAAAATTATACCACTACATATGAATATTCTGCTGTATAGTATTCTCACATAGAGTGCTGTTACCATAGTATTAAGCTTATACTGTTGTTAAAGGCTTTACTAATTTTCTGCGCCTGTCTATTTTTGTGTTATTCTGTTAGAATAAAAGAGTGGTATGTTAGGAATTATTGTTAGCATGACTAGCGCCATCTTGTTCTTCGCCGCCATTTTGTCTTAGGCATCCATCTTGGGTAATGAATCTTTTATTATAGTGGTTTATTATGTAGTAAGAAATATGCTGATGTTAAGGAGACTTGCATAGATATAATAGCCCTGAGAATGACCCTGACAATGTGCTTGGGTGCATTGTTATCTCTACAAGATGTCAAATGGCTGTGATTTGTGCTGGGCTAGGAGGCCCAGTTACTGTTATCTGAAGTTTGGTATTTCTGTAGAAATGACTCCCTAACACTCCTTTTCTTCCAATTATATTTTCTATGAGTTTCTTTGTTCTTATAGAAATACTATGTGAAATGATGTAATTACGAACACGTCACTTGTTAAACCTATATGCTGTAACTCTTGGCTATAAAACAGTGCCTTTCAACTTGCAATAAACAGAATAGCTTTTGGAATCATAGCTGCGTGGTCTGAAATCTATTCTCCTGGACGTCCTGAACAGATAAGTACTGATTTCCAGCTGGTATGGTGTGCCCGATGCCCAGTCCTGAACTGACACCCCCCTCCTGAAACCAACACGTAACATACCCCCAAGGCAAACAACTAATTAAACTATTAACCCCTAAACCGCCAACCCCCCACAACGCAAAGTAATAATCTAATACCTAAACCCCCTAACCTAACACCCCCTAAGTTAACCCCAATGAAAATACAATTACATAAAATAAAAAAAGAGTATCTGACATAAAAATGTATTAAAAATGATTAAAAATAAAAAATCCTATCTTTACATTAAAATAAAAAATCCTAACATTACATGAAAATAAATAAACCTAAGATTACAGTAAAAAAAAACAAACTAAGATTACATAAAAAAAAAACTAAGATTAAATTAAAATAAAAAAGCTAAGATTACAAAAATAAAAAAAGCTTATATTACAGAAAAGCCTAATCTAATCTAATTATTCCTAATCTAATACCCCCTTATAAACAAAAAAGCCACTCTAAAATAAAACACCCCCTAATCTAACAATAAACTACCAATAGCCCTTAAAAGGGCCTTTTGTAGGGCATTGCCCTAAAGAAAACAGCTTTCATGAAAAAAAAAACACCCAACCCCCTAAAATAAAAAAGACTTAAAGGGACACTGAGCCCAAATTTTTTCTTTTGTGATTCAGATAGAGAATGCGATTTTAAGTAAATTTCTAATTTACTCCTATTATCAATTTTTCTTCGTTCTCTTGCTTTCTTTATTTGAAAAAGAAGACATCTAAGCTAAGGAACCAGACAATTTGTGGTTCAGAACCATGCACAGCACTTGTTTATTGGTGCTGTCCAATCAGCAAGGACAACCCAGGTTGTTCACCAAAAATGGGCCGGCATCTAAACTTAAATTCTTTCTATTCAAATAAAGATACCAAGAGAATAAAGAAAATTTGACAATAGGAGTAAATTAGAAAGATGCTTAAAATTGCATGCTCTATCTGAATCATGAAAGAAAAAATTTGGGTACAGTGTCCCTTTAACTAAAAAAAAACGTATCTACCCATTGGTATGGGCAATCAACTCTTTTAGTGCCCATGAAAATAAAAAAGGGCTGGATATTGCGCATGCATTAGGTGTTTTATAAGGCTTCTAGGGAGTTACGTTACTTATATATTCAGCGCAGGGCTTGCTGCGCCTGCCTATGTGTGGCAATGTGAAATTGGAGTAAAATTTCTCCATTCTCTGCGTGTAAATGTTTGCATTGAATGTGTGATACTGACTTGTGACACCGGTTCTATGTTAGTTTATGGGAGTAAAAACAGCGGGCGACGGGTGAAATATATGCGCCGAACTTGTATGCAGCGCCGTATATGTGATGGCTCGATCCAACTAAAAACAGGCGACTCCTGGTTTTGCGCCCGACGCTGCATATGTAATCTTGCCCATAATCTGGATGTGTGCATGGTGAAACCAAAAAAACAGCATCATCAGTTTTGAGTTCACACTTTGCTTTACTGTTTATGTGATTTTGCTATAATCACCTTAGTAAACTTCCTTGAACTAAGGAGGAATAGAGAGTGAAGAGGTCTGCACATGCTGGATTCATGCTCAATCCTGATTGGATGTATAGAGTGCAATATGATGGCTACTGAGGATATTTTGTCGTAAAATATTTCCCCTTTTTTACATAGAGATGTTCATGTGTCAGCTTTTTACAGATATGGTGCGTCAATGTCAAGTGTCAGCGTTTGGGTAACATGTCCCTTTCCTTTAACACATACTAATTAGGAATCTAGTGGGTTTCCTTAACATTCCTTTCTTAAAATTTACATTTTAAATTTAAAAAAAATCCACTAGCTAAAAATCCAAAAACTACTTATTTTAAAAGGCTCCTTAAAATGTATAAAATATTTTAATCCTTTCTATAGAAATAGCTAAATTGAAGCTAGGGCCATCTTTTTTGACAAGATTATACAACAATCACACCTTTTGTTTGTCTCATGAGTGTGCAGAACTCCAAACGGCTTCCCTGCTCTTGTGTATTGACTTGCTATAAACATTTTTATTGGCTGGCTTTGGTGTGTCTGTTAAAGGGACACTGAGCCCCAATTTTTTCTTTTGTGATTCAGATAGAGCATGCCATTTTAAGCAAATTTCTAATTTACTCCTATTATTAATTTTTCTTCGTTCTCTTGCTTTCTTTATTTGAAAAAGAAGACATCTAAGCTAAGGAACCAGACAATTTGTGGTTCAGAACCATGGACAGCACTTGTTTATTGGTGCTGTCCAATCAGCAAGGACAACCCAGGTTGTTCACCAAAAATGGTCCGGCATCTAAACTTAAATTCTTTCTATTCAAATAAAGATACCAAGAGAATAAAGAAAATTTGACAATAGGAGTAAATTAGAAAGATGCTTAAAATTGCATGCTCTATCTGAATCATGAAAGAAAAAATTTGGGTACAGTGTCCATTTAACTCATTTTTCCTTGGCACGTATTTCCCATGCGCAGATTAGGAAACGCTGAACTGCATAAACAACTGTTTGCTGGGTTATTTTACTAAAAGTATTGGAAGTACTTATATGTCAGCATTATAATTACTGTACTCTTTATACATATATATTTGATCAGATCTTTACCCCGGTCTGTATTAAGGGCTGTAAAACTGAAAGATGGGGAACAGCAACAATCAGGCACAAGAGCAAGGAGTCAGCCACCCCTCCGTATCAGCAAATATTGAATTAAGGTACTCCGGACTTGTCAGATTTCATAAAATGACCTTTATTGTACCATGGTCCACACAAAAAAAACAACGTTTCAGACCTATACTAGGTCCTTAGTAATGTCTGCATAAGTATACAAAGAGGTTACCTTTATACCTGTACACAGGTGCAGGCCAATCACCCATTGATTAGAACACAGCGCCACCTAGTGTAAATTGTTTTTATATCTTTTACACAGAGTAATTCTTATCTTAAGGTGACAGTGTAAATAATGGGTTATAAAAGCAGTACAAAATAAACAATAAAATGATAAACCTATAGCAACTGTATATACAATTTAAAAAAATGAGAAGCAGCATTGCATATTAAACTCCACTACAAAATTTACTTTTTATGTAATAAGGTAAAAGTAGATCATGCTGGGAGTACAGCACTGCATTGTGTGTATATAGTTGCTAATAAATAGCTTAAAACATATTGATTTTATGTAATAAGATAAAAGAAGATCATGCTGAGACTACAGCACTGCATTATGTGTATATACTTGCTAATAAATAGCTAGCTTAGATCAATTGGTTAAAGGCGTATATTCTTTACTAGAGCTTATTTGCTAATAACGTAGTCAAACCTTTTCGTAATGATTTTAAAGATGTATACATATATATTCTTTTTAAGTAAAGTCAGTGCAGTCATCCTTATGGTTATGGGTGTTAAATAAAGTGGACTTGTAATGTTTTAAACAGGACCTTAGCTAAGTATTTTCTATAGATGAGGTTTGTGCATATTCCTATTAATTTAGGGGATGAAATAGTGTTCTTTCTGATTTGAATGTATATGGAGAACAAGAGAACTGATATTCTAGAGAAAATATACTTAATTTTCTGCCTCAAAATTTAAGATTGGTGTTTAAGTTGTTCTAGTGGTTGGATTAAAGGGACAGTAAAGTAAAAAAAAACTTTCATGATTTAAATGTATGTGTATGGGCATGTAATTTTAAACAACTTTCCAATTTACTTTTATTACCAATTTTGCTTTGCTCTCTTGGTATTCTTAGTTGAAAGCTAAATGTAGGAGGTTCATATGCTAATTTCTTAGATCTTGAAGGCCGCCTCTAATCTGAAAGCATTTTGACAGTTTTTCACCACTAGAGGGCATTAGTTCATGTGTTTCACAGAGATAACATTGAGCTCAGGCCCGTGAAGCTCCTAGGAGTCAGCACTGATTGGCTAAAAATGCAAGTCTGTCAAAAGAACTGAAATAAGGGGGCAGTTTGCAGAGGCATAGATACAAGGTAATCACAGAGGTAACAAGTGTATTATTATAACTGTGTTGGTTATGCAAAACTGGGGAATGGGTAATAAAGGGATTATCTACCTTTTTAAACAACAAAAATTCTGGTGTTTACTGTCCCTTTAACTAAATTGTGAGAATTAATTTGTGTACTGATATGTCAAAAATTGAATTGATGTTGCTTTGTGAAGCAATGGTGAAACGATAAAAGGGGGGGGGGTGTGTGCTCTGATTTGGTATGACAGCCAGTGTTAGAGTTAAGAAACATTGCTAGAGGTCACTAGTGGGCTCTGTATTGACCTAAATTTAGACTGGTGAGGTGACAAAAGAAAACAAGAATAAGAAAATTTAAAACACTTTTGTTAAATTATATGTGTATTAGGTGCATATTGTTAGGTGACATTACTATAATCATACTCAAGTTTTATCCCCATTTCTGAGAGTGCAGAGTTCTGCATACTTTGCATTAGTTGTTAGTTATACTTTCCATTGGATTAGTACTAGCATGTATCCTATATAAATTATTAGAAGATATTAGAATAATTAAGACCAGAAATATCTGCAGATTTCCATTATATTTTTAAAGGAACACATTGTAGTTATTAAAGTCATTAAGGCCAAAAGGTCTAACAGTGTTAAGTAAATGAATCTATATGCATTCCATTTGTAACAAAGTTTGTTCCATGTTGCCCCTTAATGCCCAAATTTGCTTTTTGAATGAAAGCATATTTTAGTGAGCTGTCTTTTGAGTTATGATGTGAATGAAAGTGCTTGGCTACACTTGTAATAGTTTTGCCAGCTTGTAGGTCTTTTGGGGCATTGCGGATATTGCGACAATGTTCCTGTATTCTGATACTGATCTTTCTAGTAGTCATACCTGTGTAAAACAAGTTGCAAGAACATTTTAGAATATACACTACACCTGTGGTGGAGCAGGAAACATGAGTAGTTAGCTTATGTTTATACTTATATTTGTCTGTAATTTCCTGAATTTTCCATACTTTTGGGCAGACATTACACATACCACAAGGGAACATGCCTGGATTCTGACTTTCCTTTTTTGGAAAGTGTACATAATGGCTTTTTACAATATTATCTCTCAAGTTTTTAGGTCTCTTGTATCCAATGTCAATCCTTGTACCAATCTGGCTAGCTAACAATTTGTCTTGTAATTAGGGTTGCACCGATACCGATACTAGTATCGGTATCGGTACCGATACCAAGTACTTGCATGAGTACTTGTACTCATGCAAATGCACCGATACTTAAACCGATACCTCCACTTACTACCCATATGCTATCTTGTGGTGTTTTTTTCAAACGGCATGTTCCCATTTAATTTAAAGCTGGAGTGGAGACTAAACTAAAAATTGTTTACTACTGTTCTGCCAATACAAATTGCTCTTATTTGTTTTATTGTAGGAGAGATCCAGCTCTGGCTAAAATGGCCCAAAAATATCTTTCTGCCCCATGCAGTAGTGTGGAAAGTTGAACTTCCTTACTGATTGTAAAAACAGACTTATAGCTGAATATGCAGAGATGCTTCTGTTTTGTTCCTTAAAGGAGCAGTAAACACAACAGATTTGCATAATCAACAAATGCACGATAACAAGACAATACAATAGCATTTACTCTGAATTTCAAATGATTAGTAGATTCTTTTCTAACACATTTTAAAGTTATGTATATTTCCACTCCCCCTGTACCATGTGATAGCAATCAGCCAATCACAAATGCATATACGTATAGTCTGAGTTCTTGCACATGCTCAGTAGGAGCTGGTGACTCAAAAAAGTGTAAATATAAAAGACTGTGCACTTTTTTTTAATGGAAGTAAATTGGAAAGTTTTTAAAATTACATGCTGTATCTGAATGATGAAAATGTAATAAAACCTGAGTGTCCCTTTAAAAAGAACTTGCCACTAACTTTTGAAAAATTATTCTAATTGCTAGATTGCCTTTTATACTACTAGTTCTTATCTTGCACAATTATGTTCAAAACATACTGTACTCTGAGGAACATCTTAGCTTATATAATTGCAGGAAGAGTACTCATAGGAAAAATTAAGTTAATCACAATGAACACTCGTCCTGCAATTACAGGACTAGATTTAGATTACATTTGATTGGTAAGCTTTACCAATGCTCTGTTCACATTTCCAACTCCATAGCCTTTAATGGAGTAGGACGTGTAATGAGAGCATTGGTAAAGCTTACCAGTCAAATGTAATCTAGCCCATAGTGTTGTTCACCATGATTAAACAGTATTCTGTTCTATTTTTTACTGTATGGCACTTTTGGTTGGTTGCAATTTTATATTTGTTATTTATTGTTGTTGTTAATATATTTTATTGTAATATTTTTATTTCTAAACATGTTCTGTGAACTTTGTGACAAATAAAACCTGTTTTATTATTTCATAATGTCTTTTGAGCTACAGTCCTTCATAATTATAAAGAAGGAATCTTAAATAATTAGTCTGTATTGTGCTTGGTAAACTGTCACATGACATTAAAAAAAAGTATCGGTAATTGGTATCGGCGAGTATTTGAAAACAAGTATCGGTACTTGTACTCGGTCTTTAAAAAATGGTATCGGTGCAACCCTACTTGTAATAAGATATTCCAATTTTTGTTCATGATTTGAATGACTTCAGACATTTGTGGATTGTATGTAGTGATTAACCTAATTTTGTTGTCATTGCTCTTAAACTTTGGTGTTAGTAAACTATCTCGTTTAATGTTTAAGGCATGATCTCTTGCTTTTTTAGGGATCTGTGGCTGTAACCTCTGACTCTTAGCCTAGACATTAATTTTATTGACTCATTTTTATAAGTGCTAACATCAGTGCAATTGCGTCTTAATCTTAGGAACTCTGCTTTTGGGATTGCCTTTATTGTGTTATACGAGTGAGCACTTGTAGAATGTAGGAGTGTATTAGTAGCAGTAGGTTTCCTATATAAAGAAGTTGCAATAGATCCATCAGACTGTTTATAGATAGTGAGATCGAGAAAGTTTATTTGATGAGAGCTGAAATCATAGGTTAGTGTTAAATTGATATTGTTGTGTTCAATTCTTTCATGAATTCAAGCAATACATTTTCTGGGCCTTCCCAGATGAAACAAATGTCATCGATATATCTTATCCAGACCAGTATATGCTTAGTAAAATGATCATTGCCATGAGAGAATACTTGGAGTTGCGCCCCAATATTTATGCCCTCTATCATACCATACTTATACACAGTCATTACTTTTAGTTATTAGCTTTCGAGAAAGAACACAGAAAATCTACACATTTCCCTACAAATTCAATCAAATTAAAATCCTATGTAGCACAATTTGTTGAAGTGTGCACAAACCTCCAACTCATATCTTATACAGCGCACACAGAGTTAAGTTGTTTTCATTCAATTAACTAATAGCTTGAGTCAAACAGCGCGTCGAACCCCTCTGAGGAAGCGTACAAATGAAACGCGTTTGTGTTTATTTTAACTGCACTCTGTTAATTTCAGACTATTTACTAATTTATATTTTTATCTATTGTAGTAACATTTGTTGTAACATTTGGGGCATATTGTGGGAAGGATGCGGAAGGTATATATAGCATATTTAGTGTAAAAGAGTGGCTTATCTACCCTAATATAGGCCAATACAGGACACAGTTCCTAAATAGAGGTTCTTACATTTACCTAACATCGCTGATTTTTCCCCTCCTCCACATATGTGATAGAAAACCTAAAATCAGCAACATTGAAGTACTTTATACAAGTCATAGTTACTGAGTTGTGTTTCTAACTATTTTACTGGCACGCTAGATACAACTTCTATTTCTGCTGCCTTTTTAACTACAACTAGTAAAAGTTAAATTGTAAGTGGAAAAATATATACTTTATGTGTAGAAAGAGCATACTTTTCCCTATTCTCTTAATGGGTTTTTTTTTCTTTGACTCTGTAAATTTTGTAGTGGAGTTTAATATGCAATGCTGCTTCTTATTTTTTTAAATTGTATATACAGTTGCTATAGGTATATCATTTTATTGTTTATTCTGTACTGCTTTTATAACCCATTGTTTACACTGTCACCTTAAGATTAGAATTACTTTTGTGTAAAAGATATAAAAACAATTTACACTAGGTGGTGCTATGTTTTTATCAATGGGTGATTGGCCTGCCTCTGTGTACAGGTATAAAGGTAACCTCTTTGTATACTTATGCAGACATGACTAGGGACCTAGTATTGGTCTGAAACATTGTTTTTTTTGTGAAAGATTGTGGAAAAATAGTGCGCTGGTGTATAGAGTATCAGACCGCTTACAGTGTTTTAGATCCTTCAGTCTAAAAATAATGTATAGTGAAAGAAAAAGGAGGTCTTGTAAGGGCGCTAATAGCTGAAGATACTTATGTGAAATTATTAATATTACTGGTGATAAATATGTGTACAAAAGTAAAATAAAAATAAGAACAGTATCTAAGATAACAAGTGATTTATTTGGTTACAATATGATTTGAAAAAATAGAGACGTCTCTAGTACAATTCAATTAAAAACAATGATGAAATATAGCATAAAAAATGATAAAAAGTGGTACTGATTAGTACTTCATGAGAAATTTAGATTACTGTTTAATAGTGTAGTCACAAAGAAAATTTTTGGGGTGTGACTAAACAGTTAGCCAAGATTTCTCGTGAGTTATTAAGTCTGTATACAGTTATGCATAAAAATATTTAAAATACCGATATCGGCTTGATAAAACTTCTGCAAAGGCTATATATTGCACACAAAAAATTATAATGGAGCTTAAAGAGGAGCTGTGCATAAGAGGAAAATTATATAGGGTTATGCTCTAGCTCTGATTATGTCAATCCTTATATCTGTATTCTCAGCGAACTTATTGATATGTCCATACGTATGAACCAAGAGAAATGTCCAGTAATATATACTGCTAGTAGTTTAGGATTACAGTTCGCAATCTTAAAGCAGATGGTACCTTATAGTAAGCTTGAATAGCAGCAGGGAATCCTATGCGTCCTGCGGCTCAGTTCTTCTGACAGTGTCCTCGTGTTGTTGGCGTCTGACGTCACACCCGATGTGCGGGGGCTTGTCTTGCGTCGGCCAATCGCTGCTTAGACAGTTGTGAGTATCCGAAATGCCTTTTCACGTCCGATATTGTGTATTCACAATTTTTCTTCTGTCTGATATCTGTACTTATTTAGGCACCAATCAGCAAAAAAGTATCCGTTGTGAGTAAGTTCACCTGCACTTAGTGCTGTTAGCACGCAGGTTCCGATGCAATTTCTCCTTCGTGTCCTTTGTTGACAGTCAACCCGGGTTGGTTCAAACAGCTGATAGGATAGTGGAGTCAAGAAAAAACAGTCTTTAGCTTCTATGCGTTTCACTCCCTCCAGGAGCTTTATCAAGAATGATTTGGACTGTTAGACTCCTCTCTTTAATAGGTGTATCCTGAATCCCATTGGTTCATAGTAATCCCATATTTAAGGTGGTATGATTTCTTTGCACTTGCTCCTAATACATTGCTCCATTCTATTGTTAAACATGGATCAGCTAAACATACTTAAGATCCTGAATGAGCCATAAACCATTTTTCTATAAGACCGATAAAAGAGATATAGTTAAAATAGACCAAATGTCTTTAAAAAATGTGTCTGAATGCCTAATGGATACAGGTTATGGGGAAATTAGATTAATTATATTTATCATGCATCAGAATATATATATATATATATATATATTCCCTAATCGAGAAGAAATGGTGAGATGTCCAGTAAAGTAACAGACAACCCCAGTTTTGTTTTCAAAAAAGCAAGTAACTTAAAATCAGCCCTTGCACCCAGTGAACTAAAAAAACCCAAAAATAATAAATTAATACAAAAAGATCTTCATGGACAGAAGCTAACAGGTTTCTTTCCATGCCACACATGTAAGTCATGTAAGCACAGCAATAAATCCAATATGATCCAGATAGGTCCAAATAGCACCATACTAATTAAAGAACTCATAAGATGCTCACATAAAGGAATTATTTATGTCTTAAAATGCACCTGCAACCTTTTTTATTTCGGAGAAACTAAGAGAACTCTGAGAGATAGAATCAGGGAACATCTCAATAATATAAAGAATGGAATAGAGGACACACATCTGTATAAACATTTCAAAACCATACATAAGGGTAATACAAAAGATCTATCTTATTGGGGCATATACAAAGTAGAAAAACACTGGAGAGGGGGGGACATACAGAAAAAACTGCTTCTAAAAGAGGCAGAATATATCTTTAAATTTGACACACTATTCCCCAAAGGTTTAAATTCAGAACTGGACATCTCACCATTTCTTCTCGATTAGGGAATATATATATATATATATTCTGATGCATGATAAATATAATTAATCTAATTTCCCCATAACCTGTATCCTTTAGGCATTCAGACACATTTTTTAAAGACATTTGGTCTATTTTAACTATATCTCTTTTATCAGTCTTATAGAAAAATGGTTTATGGCTCATTCAGGATCTTAAGTATGTTTAGCTGATCCATGTTTAACAATAGAATGGAGCAATGTATTAGGAGCAAGTGCAAAGAAATCATACCACCTTAAATATGGGATTACTATGAACCAATGGGATTCAGGATACACCTATTAAAGAGAGGAGTCTAACAGTCCAAATCATTCTTGATAAAGCTCCTGGAGGGAGTGAAACGCGTAGAAGCTAAAGACTGTTTTTTCTTGACTCCACTATCCTATCAGCTGTTTGAACCAACCCGGGTTGACTGTCAACAAAGGACACGAAGGAGAAATTGCATCGGAACCTGCGTGCTAACAGCACTAAGTGCAGGTGAACTTACTCACAACGGATACTTTTTTGCTGATTGGTGCCTAAATAAGTACAGATATCAGACAGAAGAAAAATTGTGAATACACAATATCGGACGTGAAAAGGCATTTCGGATACTCACAACTGTCTAAGCAGCGATTGGCCGACGCAAGACAAGCCCCCGCACATCGGGTGTGACGTCAGACGCCAACAACACGAGGACACTGTCAGAAGAACTGAGCCGCAGGACGCATAGGATTCCCTGCTGCTATTCAAGCTTACTATAAGGTACCATCTGCTTTAAGATTGCGAACTGTAATCCTAAACTACTAGCAGTATATATTACTGGACATTTCTCTTGGTTCATACGTATGGACATATCAATAAGTTCGCTGAGAATACAGATATAAGGATTGACATAATCAGAGCTAGAGCATAACCCTATATAATTTTCCTCTTATGCACAGCTCCTCTTTAAGCTCCATTATAATTTTTTGTGTGCAATATATAGCCTTTGCAGAAGTTTTATCAAGCCGATATCGGTATTTTAAATATTTTTATGCATAACTGTATACAGACTTAATAACTCACGAGAAATCTTGGCTAACTGTTTAGTCACACCCCAAAAATTTTCTTTGTGACTACACTATTAAACAGTAATCTAAATTTCTCATGAAGTACTAATCAGTACAACTTTTTATCATTTTTTATGCTATATTTCATCATTGTTTTTAATTGAATTGTACTAGAGACGTCTCTATTTTTTCAAATCATATTGTAACCAAATAAATCACTTGTTATCTTAGATACTGTTCTTATTTTTATTTTACTTTTGTACACATATTTATCACCAGTAATATTAATAATTTCACATAAGTATCTTCAGCTATTAGCGCCCTTACAAGACATCCTTTTTCTTTCACTATAGTTTTTTTTGTGTAGACCATGATACAATAAAGGTCATTTTATAAAATCTGCCAAGACTGGAGTACCTCAATTCAAGATTTTCTGTATTAAGGGCTTCCAGAAATATTGTAGCACATAACTGATGTACACAATGGAACTGTTAATAATTAAGAACATTTCCATTTCCCTTTTAAGTCCATTTAAATAAAATAACACAATCAAGCCTGCCCTGAATAATTTCATATATCCTCAATATTTCTGTAAATGTTAAAACAGGCAACTCCCTACAGGTGATAGTAGTGTCAAGTCATACTAAAGCATCAACATAAAAAAAATAAAAAACAGCAACGCTACCAGGAGCAGTAGCCAGGAGCCCGCAGCTGCAATAGGCAATAGCAAAAGCAGCAGTAGTAGCAGCAGCCAGGGACCAGCAGCTGCAGTAGCCATTTGCAATGCTACCAGGAGCAGCAATCAGGAGTCAGCAGCTGCAGTAGCCAATATCAACGCTACCAGAAGCAGCAGCCAGAAGCTGCAGTAGCCAATAGCAACGCTACCAGAAGCAGCAGCCAGAAGCCAGCAGCTGAAGTAGCCAATAGCAATGCTACCACAAGCAGCAGCCAGGAGCCAGTAACTGCAGCAGTCAATAGCAAAAGCCAGCCAAAGCAGCAGCCAGCCAAAAAAAGAAACTATCAGGGGAAGTGAGGTAAGCACTCCGTGACACACTTGGCATTAGCGTTCAGAGAAAATCACGCACCTTGCAGAGTGATGTCAGTGAGTATTGCTTACAGAAAACAACGCTATTTACAGAGTGATGTCAGTGAGTATTGCTTACAGAAAATCATGCTCCTTGCAGAGTGGTGTCAGTGAGTATTGCTTACAGAAAATCATGCTCCTTGCAGAGTGATGTCAGTGAGTATTGCTTAAAGAAAATCACGCTCCTTGCAGAGAGGTGTCAGTGAGTATTGTTTACAGAAAACCATGCTCCTTGCAGAGTGATGTCAGTGAGTATTGCTTACAGAAAATCACGCTCCTTGCAGAGTGATGTCAGTGAGTATTGCTTAAAGAAAATCACGCTCCTTGCAGAGTAGTGTTAGTGAGTATTGCTTACAGAAAACCATGCTCCTTGCAGAGAGGTGTCAGTGAGTATTGCTTACAGAAAATCACGTTCCTTGCAGAGTGGTGTCAGTGAGTATTGCTTACAGAAAATCACGCTCCTTGCAGAGAGGTGTCAGTGAGTATTGCTTACAGAAAATCATGCTCCTTGCAGAGTGGTGTCAGTGAGTATTGCTTCCAGAAAATTATGCACCTTGCAGACAGGTGTCAGTGAGTATTGCTTACAGAAAATCATGTTCCTTGCAGAGTGATGTCAGTGGGTATTGCTTACAGAAAATCACGCTCTTTGCAGAGTGGTGTCAGTGAGTATTGCTTACAGGAAATCATGCTCCTTGCAGAGAGGTGTCAGTGAGTATTGCTTACAGAAAATCACACTCCTTGCAGAGAGGTGTCAGTGAGAACTGCTTACAGAAAATCATGCTCCTTGCAGAGAGGTGTCAGTGAGTATTGCTTACAGAAAATCACGCTCCTTGCAGAGAGGTGTCAGTGAGTGTTGCTTACAGAAACTCACGCTCCTAACAGAGACGTGTCAGTGAGTATTGCTTACAGAAAATCATGCTCCTTGCAGAGTGATGTCAGTGAGTATTGCTTACAGAAAATCACGCTACTTGCAGAGAGGTGTCAGTATTGATTACAGAAAAACATGCTCTTTACAGAGTGATGTCAGTGAGTATTGCTTACAGAAAATCATGCTTCTTGCAGAGTGGTGTCAGTGAGTATTGCTTACAAAAAATAATGCACCTTGCAGAGAGGTTTCAGTGAGTATTGCTTACAGAAAATCATGCTCCTTGCAGAGAGGTGTCAGTGAGTATTGTTTACAGAAAAATATGCTCCTTGCAGAGAGGTGTCAATGAGTAATGCTTAGAGAAAATAATGCTCCTTGCTGAGTGATGTCAGTGAGTATTGCTTACAGAAAATCATTCTCCTTGTAGAGAGGTGTCAGTGAGTATTGCTTACAGAAAATCCTGCTCGTTGCAGAGAGGTGTCAGTGAGTATTGCTAACAGAAAATCACGCTCCTTGCAGAGTGGTGTCAGTTAATATTGCTTACAAAAAACCATGCTCCTTGCAGAGAGGTGTCAGTGAGTATTACTTACAGAAAATCACGCTCCTTGCAGAGTGGTGTCAGTGAGTATTGCTTACAGAAAATCACACTCCTTGCAGAGAGGTGTCAGTGAGTATTGCTTACAGAAAATCATGCTCCTTGCAGAGTGGTGTCAGTGAGTATTGCTTCCAGAAAATCATGCTCCTTGCAGACAGGTGTCAGTGAGTATTGCTTACAGAAAATCATGTTCCTTGCAGAGTGATGTCAGTGGGTATTGCTTACAGAAAATCACGCTCCTTGCAGAGTGGTGTCAGTGAGTATTGCTTACAGGAAATCATGCTCCTTGCAGAGAGGTGTCAGTGAGTATTGCTTACAGAAAATCACACTCCTTGCAGAGAGGTGTCAGTGAGAACTGCTTACAGTAAATCATGCTCCTTGCAGAGAGGTGTCAGTGAGTGTTGCTTACAGAAACTCACGCTCTTTGTAGAGTGATGTTAGTGAGTATTGCTTACAGAAAATCACGCTCCTTGCAGAGTGATGTCAGTGAGTATTGCTTACAGAAAATCATGCTCCTTGCAGAGTGATTTCAGTGAGTATTGCTTACAGAAAATCACTCTACTTGCAGAGAGGTGTCCGTATTGATTACAGAAAAACATGCTCTTTACAGAGTGATGTCAGAGAGTATTGCTTACAGAAAATCATGCTTCTTGCAGAGTGGTGTCAGTGAATATTGCTTACAAAAAATAATGCACCTTGCAGAGAGGTGTCAGTGAGTATTGCTTACAGAAAATCATGCTCCTTGCAGAGTGATGTCAGTGAGTATTGCTTACAGAAAATCATGCTCCTTGCAGAGAGGTGTCACTAAGTATTGCTTACAGAAAATCATGCTCCTTGCAGAGAGGTGTCAGTGAGTATTACTTACAAAAATCCATGCTCCTTGCAGAGTGATGTCAGTGAGTATTGCTTACAGAAAACCATGCTCCTTGCGGAGTGATGTCAGTGAGTATTGCTTACAGAAAACCACGCTCCTTGCAGAGAGGTGTCACTGAGTATTGCTTAGAGAAAACCACACTCTTTACAGAGTGATGTCAGTGAGTATTGCTTACAGAAAAATATGCTCCTTGCAGAGAGGTGTCAATGAGTAATGCTTACAGAAAATAATGCTCCTTGCTGAGTGATGTCAGTGAGTATTGCTTACAGAAAATCATTCTCCTTGTAGAGAGGTGTCAGTGAGTATTGCTTACAGAAAATCCCGCTCCTTGCAGAGAGGTGTCAGTGAGTATTGCTTACAGAAAATCACGCTCCTTGCAGAGTGGTGTCAGTGAATATTGCTTACAAAAAAACCATGCTCCTTGCAGAGTGATGTCAGTGAGTATTGCTTACAGATAATCACGCTCCTTGCAGAGTGATGTCAGTGAGTATTGCTTACAGAAAATCACGCTTTTTACAGAGTGGTGTCAGTGAGTATTGCTTACAAGAAATCACGCTCCTTGCAGAGTGATGTCAGTGAGTATTGCTTACAGAAAATCACGCTCTTTGCAGAGTGATGTCAGTGAGTATTGCTTACAGAAAATCAGGCTCCTTGCAGACAGGTGTCAGTGAGTATTGCTTACAGAAAATCACGCTCCTTGCAGAGTGGTGTCAGCGAGTATTGCTTACAGAAAATCATGCACCTTGCAGAGAGGTGTTAGTGAGTATTGCTTACAGAAAATCATGCTCCTTGTAGAGTGATGTCAGTGAGTATTGTTTACAGAAAATCACGCTCCTTGCAGAGTAGTGTCAGTGAGTATTGCTTACAGAAAATCAGGAGTAGTGTCAGTGAGTATTGATTACAGAAAACCATGCTCCTTGCAGAGTGATCTCAGTGAGTATTGCTTACAGAAAATCATGCTCCTTGCAGAGAGGTGTCAGTGAGTATTGCTTACAGAAAACCACACTCTTTACAGAGTGATGTCAGTGGGGCATATATTTGCCCCATGTTTCTGGCGAGCCATGAGACTCGCCAGAAACAGCAGTTATGAAGCAGCGGTCACAAAGACCGCTGCTCCATAACCTGTCCGCCTGCTCTGAGCAGGCGGACAGACATCTCCGGAATTCAACCCGATCGAGTTGATTGACACCCCCCTGCTGGCGGCCTATTGGCCGCGAGTCTGCAGGGGGCAGCGTTGCACCAGCAGCTCTTGTGAGCTGCTGGTGCAATGCTGAATACGGCGAACGTATTGCTCGCCGTATTCAGCGAGGTCTGGCGGACCTGATCCGCACTGTCGATCAGGTCCGCCAGACCTTGATAAGTATGAGCCAGTAAGTATTGCTTACAGAAAATCATACTCCTTGCAGAGAGGTGTCAGTGAGTATTGCTTACAGAAAACCATGCTCCTTGCAGAGTGATGTCAGTGAGTATTGCTTACAGAAAACCATGCTCCTTGCAGAGTGATGTCAGTGAGTATTGCTTACAGAAAATCATGCTCCTTGCAGAGTGATGTCAGTGGCCTCTATTTAACAAAATCTGGCGGACCTGATCCGACAGTGCAGATGAGGTCCGCCAGACCTTGGTGAATGCGGAGAGCAATACGCTCTCTGTAATCAGCATTGCACCAGCAGCTTACAATGGGCCACCATCAGGGAGCTGTCAATCAACCTAATTGTACTCGATCGGGTTGATTTCCGGCGATGTCTGTCCGCCTGCTCAGAGCAGGCGGACATGTTATGGAGCAGCGGTCTTTGTGACTGCTGCTTTATAACTGCTGTTTCTGGCGAGTCTGAAGACTCGCCAGAAACACGAGCAGTCAAGCTCCTTTTGGAGCTTGATAGATAGGCCGCAGTGAGTATTGCTTACAGAAAACCACACTCTTTACAGAGTGATGTCAGTGAGTATTGCTTGCAGAAAATCATGCTCCTTGCAGAGAGGTGTCAGTGAGTATTGCTTACAAAAATCACGCTCTTGCACAGAGGTGTCAGTGAGTTTTGCTTACAGAAAATCATGCTGCTTGCAGAGTGATGTCAGTGAGTATTGCTTCCAGAAAATCATGCTCGTTGCAGAGTGATGTCAGTGAGTATTGCTTACAGAAAATCATGTTCCTTGCAGAGTGATATCAGTGAGTATTGCTTACAGAAAATCATGCTTCTTGCAGAGTGGTGTCAGTGAGTATTGCTTACAGAAAACCATGCTCCTTGCAGAGAGGTGTCAGTGAGTATTGCTTACAGAAAACCATGCTCCTTGCAGAGAGGTGTCAGTGAGTATTGCTTACAGAAAATCACGCTCCTTTCAGAGTGGTGTCAGCGAGTATTGCTTACAGAAAACCATGCTCCTTGCAGAGAGGTGTCAGTGAGTATTGCTTACAGAAAATCACGCTCGTTGCAGAGTGGTGTCAGTGAGTATTGCTTACAGAAAACCATGCTCCTTGCAGAGAAGTGTCAGTGAGTATTGTTTACAGAAAATCACGCTCCTTGCAGAGAGGTGTCAGTGAGTATTGCTTACAGAAAATCATGCTCCTTGCAGAGACGTGTCAGTGAGTATTGCTTATAAAAAATCACACTCCTTGCAGAGAGGTGTCAGTGAGTATTGCTTACAGAAAATCTCGCTCCTTGCACAGAGGTGTCAGTGAGTATTGCTTACAGAAAATCACGCTCCTTGCAGAGTGATATCAGTGAGTATTGCTTACAGAAAATCACACTCCTTGCAGAGTGATGTCAGTGAGTATTGCTTACAGAAAACCTCGCTCTTTACAGAGTGATGTCAGTGATTTTTGCTTACAGAAAATAATACCCCTTTACTTGGTGTCAGGAATCATTTTTTTCTTAAATACCCATTGACAGCAATGCAAAGGAGCCTACTTTCTCTAATATTTCTGTGTGAAGCTATAATCTACTACTCAAAATTATCATTGATGCATAAAGTTTTTTTAAAATATTGCAAGTTTGGAAAAAAATTCTCATACGGTTCACCCTCATGTCCTGCTTTTACTGGCACTTTTTCCTCTTTCTGCGATTAAGTCATGCATAGTAAGCAACCTGCATACAGAAAATCACGCTCCTTGCAGAGAGGTGTCAGTGAGTATTGCTTACAGAAAATCACACTCCTTGCAGAGAGGTGTCAGTGAGTATTGCTTACAGAAAACCATGCTCCTTGCTGAGAGGTGTCAGTGAGTATTGCTTACAGAAAATCAGGCTCCTTGCAGAGAGGTGTCAGTGAGTATTGCTTACAGAAAATCATGCTCCTTGCAGAGAGGTGTCAGTGAGTATTGCTTATAAAAAAATCACACTCCTTGCAGAGAGGTGTCAGTGAGTATTGCTTACAGAAAATCACGCTCCTTGCAGAGAGGTGTCAGTGAGTATTGTTTAGAGAAAATCACGCTCCTTGCACAGAGGTGTCAGTGAGTATTGCTTACAGAAAATCACGCTCCTTGCAGAGTGATGTCAGTGAATATTGCTTACAGAAAATCACACTCCTTGCAGAGTGATGTCAGTGAGTATTGCTTACAGAAAACCTTGCTCTTTACAGAGTAATGTCAGTGAGTATTGCTTACAGAAAATCATGCTCCTAGCAGATTGATGTCAGTGAGTATTGCTTACAGAAAATCACGCTCCTTGCAGAGTGATATCAGTGAGTATTGCTTACAGAAAATCACACTCCTTGCAGAGTGATGTCAGTGAGTATTGCTTACAGAAAACCTCGCTCTTTACAGAGTGATGTCAGTGATTTTTGCTTACAGAAAATAATACCCCTTTACTTGGTGTCAGGAATCATTTTTTTCTTAAATACCCATTGACAGCAATGCAAAGGAGCCTACTTTCTCTAATATTTCTGTGTGAAGCTATAATCTACTACTCAAAATTATCATTGATGCATAAAGTTTTTTTAAAATATTGCAAGTTTGGAAAAAAATTCTCATACGGTTCACCCTCATGTCCTGCTTTTACTGGCACTTTTTCCTCTTTCTGCGATTAAGTCATGCATAGTAAGCAACCTGCATACAGAAAATCACGCTCCTTGCAGAGAGGTGTCAGTGAGTATTGCTTACAGAAAATCACACTCCTTGCAGAGAGGTGTCAGTGAGTATTGCTTACAGAAAACCATGCTCCTTGCTGAGAGGTGTCAGTGAGTATTGCTTACAGAAAATCAGGCTCCTTGCAGAGAGGTGTCAGTGAGTATTGCTTACAGAAAATCATGCTCCTTGCAGAGAGGTGTCAGTGAGTATTGCTTATAAAAAAATCACACTCCTTGCAGAGAGGTGTCAGTGAGTATTGCTTACAGAAAATCACGCTCCTTGCAGAGAGGTGTCAGTGAGTATTGTTTAGAGAAAATCACGCTCCTTGCACAGAGGTGTCAGTGAGTATTGCTTACAGAAAATCACGCTCCTTGCAGAGTGATGTCAGTGAATATTGCTTACAGAAAATCACACTCCTTGCAGAGTGATGTCAGTGAGTATTGCTTACAGAAAACCTTGCTCTTTACAGAGTAATGTCAGTGAGTATTGCTTACAGAAAATCATGCTCCTAGCAGATTGATGTCAGTGAGTATTGCTTACAGAAAATCACACTCCTTGCAGAGTGATGTCAGTGAGTATTGCTTACAGAAAACCTTGCTTTTTACAGAGTGATGTCAGTGAGTATTGCTTACAGAAAATCACGCTCCTTGCAGAGAGGTGTCAGTGAGTATTGCTTACAGAAAATCACACTCCTTGCAGAGTGATGTCAGTGAGTATTGCTTACAGAAAATCACGCTCCTTGCAGAGAGATGTCAGTGAGTATTGCTTACAAAAAATCATTCTCCTCGCAGAGTGATGTCAGTGAGTATTGCTTACAGAAAATCACACTCCTTGCAGAGTGATGTCAGTGAGTATTGCTTACAGAAAATCACGCTCCTTGCAGAGTGATATCAGTGAGTATTGCTTACAGAAAATCACACTCCTTGCAGAGTGATGTCAGTGAGTATTGCTTACAGAAAACCTCGCTCTTTACAGAGTGATGTCAGTGATTTTTGCTTACAGAAAATAATACCCCTTTGCTTGGTGTTAGGAATCATTTTTTTCTTAAATACCCATTGACAGCAATGCAAAGGAGCCTACTTTCTCTAATATTTCTGTGTGAGGTTATAATCTACTACTCAAAATTATTGATGCATAAAGTTTTTTTAAAATATCGCAAGTTTGGAAAAAAATTCTCATACGGTTCACCCTCATGTCCTGCTTTTACTGGCACTTTTTCCTCTTTCTGCAATTAAGTCATGCATAGTAAGCAACCTGCATACAAAACATGTATTTTTCTATACTATTTAGTATGTTTATCTTATCTCCTCTACTGTAGCAAATTACAGATATAAATAAACTACCACACTGAGCAAGCAATAATGGTGCAGCTTGGTTTAGTAATTTAGGGGTCGATTATCTAAAGCAGTGATTTTTAACCTTTTTTTTGCCGTGGCACACTTTTTTACATTAAAAAATCCTGTGGCACACCGCCATCCCAAAATTTTAAAAAAATTACACATTGTAGCCTAATACAGCATATATATACACATACACACAAACACACACATACTGTATGTATTGTGCTGTTATGCCATGCCTCCTACAAACTACCCCTGCACTGGGAGTAAAAAACAAGCAAAGTTTAAAAAATATGTCACACTGTTGTCAGTCTGCCGTGGCACACCTGAGGATCTCTCACGGCACACTAGTGTGCCACGGCACACTGGTTGAAAAACACTGATCTAAAGGTCTCTAGGCTGGCGAGATTATTTAAAGGGACAGTCTAGCCAAAATTAAACTTTCATAATTCAAATCCAATTTACTTTTATCATCAAATTTGCTTTGTTCTCTTGGTATTCTTAGTTGAAAGCTAAACTTAGGTAGGCTCATGTGCTAATTTCTTAGCCCTTGAAGGCCACCTATATCTGACTGCATGTTGACATTTTTTTCACAACTAGAGAGCGTTAATTCATGTGTGCCATACCGATAATATTGTGCTATGCCTGTGGAGTTACCTAGGAGTCAGCACTGATTGGTTAAAATGCAAGTCTGTCAAAAGAACTGAAATATTTAGTTACAAAGTGTATTTATATCAATGTTTGAGCTAGTTGCAAATCGCCAATTTTATCTAGAAAAAAAGTGATGATCTATATTTAGGAGTAAAGATCAAATGGGGAACTGTTAGAACAGCAAATCTATACAAACATCTTATTTTACTGTAAGCAGATAAAGCTCTAGAAGCACAAGCTAACTTTGGCCAATTATATTTAACAGGAAATAGTAATACATTTCACTTTAAATAAGTAGCTAGGACCCTAAAGAACAACAAATTAAAATGACTTTTTCTCTCTCTTTTTTTTTTTTTGCATAATTTGATGGACAAATACCTACAAAATAATACAATGGCCCTAAAAATTAAACAGGGAGAAAAAGGAAGTAGGAGGTCAATAGACAGACCAATAGACCATCAGCAGGTAATAATAGAAGAAGGCTATGAAAGTGACACTTACAATATAATAACTCAGATAACTGAAATTCTGATACGAAAAATTGAAAGTGTCCAAAAAGAACTATAAAAAGATATTCAAACTTTATCAACGGAAATTAAAATCTTTCAACAACGAGTTTTGCGTTAGAGGCTATGCGGTGCTAAAGAGCAGTTTTTTTTATCACCGCTCACTTACCTGCAGCACTGGTATTATGGGTTTTTACAAAACCAGCGTTAAAAGGCAAGAAGTGAGCGTTCAGCAAAATTGTGCTCCCTACCGCACTGCAATACCAGCGCTGCTTAAGTCAGTGGTGTGCTGGTCGTACGTGTTCGTGCACGATTTCCCCATAGGAATCAACGGGGAGAGAAAAAGCAGCGTAAAACTCAGTAGCACAGCCCCATTGATTCATATGGGGAAATAAAAGTTATGTTTACACCTAACACCCTAACATGAACCCCGAGTCTAAACACCCCTAATCTTACACTCATTAACCCCTAATCTTCCGTCCCCAACGTCGCCGCCACTATAATAAACATATTAACCTCTAAACCGCCGCACTCCCACCTTGCAAACATTAGTTAAATATTATTAACCCCTAATCTGCCGTCCCTATCATCGCCGCCACCTACCTACATTTATTAACCCCTAATCTGCCGCCCCAACGCCGCCACCGCCACTATACTAAATGTATTAACCCCTAAACCTAAGTCTAACCCTAACCCTAACACCCCCTAACTTATATATAATTTGAATAAATCTAAATAAATATTAATATTATTACCTAAATTATTCCTATTTAAAACTAAATACTTACCTATAAAATAAACCCTAAGCTAGCTACAATATAACTAATAGTTACATTGTATCTATCTTAAGGTTTATTTTTATTTTACAGGCAAGTTTGTATTTATTTTAACTAGGCAGAATAGTTACTAAATAGTTATTAATTATTTAATAACTACCTAGCTAAAATAAATATAAAAGTACCTGTAAAATAAAACCTAACCTAAGTTACAATAACACCTAACACTACACTACAATTAAATACATTTATTAAATTAAAAACAAATAAATTAAATTAGCTAAATCACAAAAACAAACAAACACTAAATTACAGAAAATAATAAACAAATTACAAGATATTTAAACTAATTACACCTAATCTAATAGCCCTATCAAAATAAAAAAAGCCCCCCCCCCAAATAAAAAACCCCCTAGCCTAAACTAAACTATCAATAGCCCTTAAAAGGGCCTTTTGCGGGGCATTGCCCAAAAAGTAATCAGCTCTTTTACCTGTAAAAAAAAAAAATACAAATACCCCCCCAACAGTAAAACCCACCACCCACACAACCAACCCCCCAAATAAAATCCTAACTAAAAAAACCTAAGCTCCCCATTGCCCTGAAAAGGGCATTTGGATGGGCATTGCCCTTAAAAGGGCAGTTAGCTCTTTTGCGGCCCAAACCCTAATCTAAAAAATAAAACCCACCCAATACACCCTTAAAAAACCTAAGACTAACCCCATGAAAATAGGAGAGTTTGATATGAATTCACTATATCATCTAATAAAGTCTTAATGTCAATATAACCATAGGGTTAACAACCACACATAGGGCAAGCAGGAGCTTTCAGAACCAGCGCCCTATGTGTGGTTGTTAACCCTATGGTTATATTGACATTAAGACTTTATTAGATGATATAGTGAATTCATATCAAACTCTCCTATCGTTGTGTTATATATACTATTGGTTCTTAGCTGGGACTCTGACAGGGTTTGCACCGCTCCAGTATTGCACTAGTGATAGGTTACTTGTTTTGAGGTCAATCCTCTTTTTAGATTAGTTATTCAGTGCAATCCGTGAGCATTTTTGGGTGCTTCCCTGCCAGATACACCCACATTACTTTTTACAACACACTTTATGGTTGATACCTGGGCATGCGTGCTTTCCTTTTGTTTCATAACAATTTTACTTGTTTTTATACACACACACTAGCAAGTGTCCTTTGATAATTTTAATTAACTACTTATTAAATGTTAAGTTTTATTTATTAACCGACTCCAACCAAACCTCACTGTTGATTTACATTGTCTTGCTTGAATTATATAGTACTAACTGAATGCTCTGAACTATCCATTTCTCTCCTTCTTTTTGTCAGATATCATAGGATAGCGAGCACCCCCCATGATTCCCTATAATACATAGCCAATTCCTTTGACTGTATGATAATTTTGAATTACTTGGGGATATATAGGAACTTTGTTAATTTTTAAAGTGCGCCTCCTGCTCACTGCTAACTTCGCTCTATATAGCGAAGTTTCCCTTTCCAGCAAGCTTCATTAATTTCAATAGGAGACATCTCGTCACTCGTAGGGACTGTCCCTTTTTAAAGATAATTCAACCAGGGAAGTCCCTGTGAGGGTCAGCTAGAAGCACCACGTCTGATCTGGTGAAGTTTAGATAATCGACCCCTTAATGTTCCAGAAAGGTCGAATTTAAAGGGACAGTCAAGTCCAAAATAAACTTTCATGATTCAAATAGGGCATATCATTTTAAACAACTTTCCAATTTACTTTTATCACCAATTTCGCTTTGTTCTCTTGGTATTTTTAGTTGAAACCTAAACCTAGGTAGGCTCATATGCTAATTTCTTAGACCTTGAAGGCCGCCTCTAATCTGAATGCATTTTGACAGTTTTTCACCACTGGTGTTAGTTCATATGTGTCATATAGATTACATTGAGCTCACACACATGAAGTTACCTAGGAGTCAGCACTAATTGGCTAAAATGCAAGTCTGTCAAAAGAACTGAAATAAGGGGGCAGTTTGCAGAGGCTTAGATACATAAATACAAGGTTGTGTTGGTTATGCAAAACTAGGGAATGGGTAATAAAGGGATTATCTATCTTTTTAGACAACAAAAATTCTGGTGTTGACTCTCCATTTAAGGAAGACAATACATTTTATAATTAGAAGTGTGATCCTTCAAATAATATTTTATTTTAATTGTGATAAAATTATTATTCAACTGTAAATCTGTTTCACCCTAATGTGTTTCCAATGACAGCTACATTTATATATGGGAAATTGCTCAGTTGGGTTTATTTTTTGTATATAAAATAGCTGTTTTTGTTTGTTGAAACCACAACCCAAGGGCATGTCAATTGAAATGGTCTGAGTGTGCAGGGAGCGCAAACTTGCATATCTTATATATCTTTAAACACAAAGCCCAATACTGAAATGTGTTATTTTATTTATGGATTGAGATTTCAATAAGTAAAACCAGCTACTTTGATTGCAAGAATAAGCATAAATCAGTAATTAAAAAAACAAACATATTTATAAAATGAACAAAGTAATACAGCAAATTTAGTAGATTTACTCTATGAGACAACAAATATTTTCCCAACATACAGCTTACTTAGAGAAAGCTGCAACTAGTACTTCTCACTTTTATATCTTAAAACAACTTTTTTTCAAACCCAGAAAGTGTTCATTTTAATAAAACCTCTTAAAGGGACATGAAACCCCAAATATTTCTTATATTATTCAAATAGAGAATACATATAAAAAAAGTTTTTAATTTACTTCTGTTATCAAATTTGCTTTGTTCTTGTTATTTTATGTTAAACAGATACCTAGGTAGATAGCGTGCAACTGCCTGAATCACTACATCACAGAAAATAGTGCTGCCATCTAGTGTTCTTGCTAATGTATAACATTGTTGCAAAACTGCTTTGCTATTCACTTCCTAAGAAATTTATATTATTTTAAAATATTAGAAATGACTGGCATTGACGTCAAGTCAAAATGAAACTTTAATGATTCAGATAGGGAATGCAATGCAATTTTAAACAAAATGTCCAATTTACTTTTATCATCAAATTTGCTTTGTTCTCTTGATATTCTTTATTGAAAGCTAAACCTATGTATGTTGATATGCTGATGTCTAAGCCCTTACAAGCTGTCTCTCACCTAAGTGTATTTTGACAGTTTTCACAGCTAGACAGTGCTAGTTCATTTGTGCCATATAGATAATGGGAGCTATTTATGGGGCAGTCTGCAGAGGCTTAGATACAAGGTTATCACAGAGGTAAAAAGTGTTTTAATATAACAGTGTTGGTTATGCAAAACTGTGGAATGGGTAAGGAAGGGATTATCTATCTTTTTAAACATTACAAATTTTAAAGTAGACTGTCCCTTTAAACTTTAAATCTTGTGTAACTTGAATACATCATTAAAAGAATAGGGAAAGAATATAATACTTGACGAACCTGTGCATTTGTGGTTCCAACAGGAATCAGCATTTCACAGTGCACAGATTTGGGGGCAAAGGGAATGCCTTTATAGTGGGAGCTGACATGAGATGTGACTGGCCAGCTTCTAATATTGCATGCTGGTAGATGCAGTACTCTCCTGTTTTATTATCTGGAGCTGCTATGTGCAGAACATAGGAATGTGATGTACTTACAGTAAATACATAGTTAAAGCTTTTATTAAAAATTAATATCTCATACATTTTTTTCATGTTTTTATCTACTTAACTGCAAAGGGCTCTAATCACTTATATATATGTCTATATATGTATTTTTGTGTTTATATGTGCATATATATATATGTCTGTAAATACATATATACACATATAAATACATAAATACATTTGTACACATATATAGACAGGTCACATGGCCGATACTAAGTTACAATCACCTAGATTACGAGTTTTGCGTTCGTGTTTTAACGCTGAAAAAATTGTAATTTCAGCGTTAAAACAGCAGCGCAGCCATTATGAGTCTTGTCGGTATAGCTGTACCGCAAGCCTTTTAGCCTGTAATGCAACGTTCATCCCGCACTCGTAAAGATGACGTTTTTTTCATGGGACTTCCATAGCGCTGCCATTACGAGTTTTGCGGTGAGGCTAAAAAACTTGCGTACCGCTATCTGAGAGCAGTAGTTATGATTTTTACGCAACAAAACTGTTACATAAAACTCATAACTAAACTGTTATAAAGTACACTAACACCCATAAACTACCCTCCCGCATCCCAAACACTCTTTTAAAGTTATTAACCCCTAATCTGCCGCTCCCGACATAGCTGCCACTAATAAAAGTTATTAACCCCTATTCCGCTGCTTCCCGACATCATCACCACTATAATACATATTATTAACCCCTAATCTGCCATCCGCCCACATCGCCCCCACTATACTAAAGTTAATAACCCCTATTCCCCCGTTGCCCGCCACTGCCGCCACTATAATAAACCTATTAACTCCCAAACCGCAAGCCCCCCACAACGAAATATACTAAATTAAACTATTAACCACCAACCCGAAAGCCCCCCCACATCGCAATAAACTAATTTAAACTAGTAACTCCTAAACCTAACGCCCCCCTAACTTTATAATAAAATTACAATTTCCCTATCTTAAATTAAATTAAAACTTACCTATCAAATTAAAAAAACTAAGTTTAAACTAACAATTAAACTAATATAACAATTAAACTAAAATTAAACTAACTACCAAATAAAGAAAAATAAAATACACATTAAAAAAATCCTAACACTACTTTAAAAATTAAAAAGTATCTAATTACAAAAAATAAAAAATTCTAAATTACAAAAAATAACAAACACCTAATTACACCCTATAAAAATAATAAAGCTCACCTAAACTAAAAAAACCCTAGCCTACAATAAACTACCAATAGTCCTTAAAAGGGCCTTTTGTAGGGCATTGCCCTAAGTTAAACAGCTCTTTTACCTGTAAAAAAAATACAGACTCCCCCAACAGTAAAACTCAGCATCCAACCAACCCCCCAAAATAAAAAAACCTAACTCTAACAAAAACCTTAGCTACCCATTGCCACAAAAAGGGTATTTGTATGAGCATTGCCCTTATAAGGGCATTTAGCTCTTTTGCATTGCCCTGAAAAGGGCATTTAGCTTTTTTAAGGAAAGCCCAAACCCTAAGCTAAAAAAAAAACACACCCAAAAAAGTTTAAAAAATCCTAACACCAACTCCTGAAGATCCACTTACAGTTTCTGAAGTCCGGACATCCAGGCAGCGAGAAGTCTTCATCCAGGCGTGAGGTCTTCATCCATCCAAGCGGCGTCTTCGATCTTCATCCAGGTGGCATTTTCTAGCTTCATCCCGGCAGCGTCTTCTATCTTCATCCCAGCGGCATGGATCGGGTCCATCCTGAAGACATCCGGCGCAGAGCATCCTCTTCATATGGTCGCCGCCATATACTGAATCTTCAATGCAAGGAAGCCTTTTCAAAATGGTGTCCCTTGCATGCCTATTGGCTGATTTGATTTTGGAAATTCAAATCAGCCAATAGGGTGAGAGCTACTGAAATCCTATTGGCTGTTCAAATCAGCCAATAGAATGAGAGCTACTGAAATTCTATTGGCTGATTTTAACAGCCCCCAACAGGGGTGGGGGGTTGTATACTGTTAAGGGGTGTTTGTTTTTCTTTGTAGAAAAAGAGTTGATTTCTTTAGGGCAATGCCCTACAAAATGCCCATTTAAGGGCCCACAAAAGGCAATTTTAAGGGCCCTTGGTAGTTTATTATAGATCAGGGTTTTTTATTTTGTGGTGTTTTTTTTTTTTTTTTTAAAGGGTATTAGAATAGGAATAATTTTTATTGTTTAGGATATATATATATATATTTGTAATGGTAGTTTTTTTATGTTTTGTAATTTTAGTGTTTTTTATTTTTTGTAATGTTACGTTTTAGTGTAAGGCAGCTTAGGTTTTATTTCACAGGTAAGTGTTTATTTATTTTAACTATGTAGTTAGTAAACAGTTAATAACTATTTACTAACTACAGGGAGTGCAGAATTATTAGGCAAATGGGTATTTTGACCACATCATCCTCTTTATGCATGTTGTCTTACTCCAAGCTGTATAGGCTCGAAAGCCTACTACTAATTAAGCATATTAGGTGATGTGTATCTCTGTAATGAGAAGGGGTGTGGTCTAATGACATCAACACCATATATCAGGTGTGCATAATTATTAGGCAACTTCCTTTCCTTTGGCAAAATGGGTCAAAAGAAGGACTTGACAGGCTCAGAAAAGTCAAAAATAGTGAGATATCTTGCAGAGGGATGCAGCACTCTTAAAATTGCAAAGCTTCTGAAGCGTGATCATCGAACAATCAAGCGTTTCATTCAAAATAGTCAACAGGGTCGCAAGAAGCGTGTGGAAAAACCAAGGCGCAAAATAACTGCCCATGAACTGAGAAAAGTCAAGCGTGCAGCTGCCAAGATGCCACTTGCCACCAGTTTGGCCATATTTCAGAGCTGCAACATCTCTGGAGTGCCCAAAAGCACAAGGTGTGCAATACTCAGAGACATGGCCAAGGTAAGAAAGGCTGAAAGACGACCACCACTGAACAAGACACACAAGCTGAAACATCAAGACTGGGCCAAGAAATATCTCAAGACTGATTTTTTTAAGGTTTTATGGACTGATGAAATGAGAGTGAGTCTTGATGGGCCAGATGGATGGGCCCGTGGCTGGATTGGTAAAGGGCAGAGAGCTCCAGTCCGACTCAGACGCCAGCAAGGTGGAGGTGGAGTACTGGTTTGGGCTGGTATCATCAAAGATGAGCTTGTGGGGCCTTTTCGGGTTGAGGATGGAGTCAAGCTCAACTCCCAGTCCTACTGCCAGTTTCTGGAAGACACCTTCTTCAAGCAGTGGTACAGGAAGAAGTCTGCATCCTTCAAGAAAAACATGATTTTCATGCAGGACAATGCTCCATCACACGCGTCCAAGTACTCCACAGCGTGGCTGGCAAGAAAGGGTATAAAAGAAGAAAATCTAATGACATGGCCTCCTTGTTTACCTGATCTGAACCCCATTGAGAACCTGTGGTCCATCATCAAATGTGAGATTTACAAGGAGGGAAAACAGTACACCTCTCTGAACAGTGTCTGGGAGGCTGTGGTTGCTGCTGCACGCAATGTTGATGGTGAACAGATCAAAACACTGACAGAATCCATGGATGGCAGGCTTTTGAGTGTCCTTGCAAAGAAAGGTGGCTATATTGGTCACTGATTTGTTTTTGTTTTGTTTTTGAATGTCAGAAATGTATATTTGTGAATGTTGAGATGTTATATTGGTTTCACTGGTAAAAATAAATAATTGAAATGGGTATATATTTGTTTTTTGTTAAGTTGCCTAATAATTATGCACAGTAATAGTCACCTGCACACACAGATATCCCCCTAAAATAGCTATAACTAAAAACAAACTAAAAACTACTTCCAAAACTATTCAGCTTTGATATTAATGAGTTTTTTGGGTTCATTGAGAACATGGTTGTTGTTCAATAATAAAATTAATCCTCAAAAATACAACTTGCCTAATAATTCTGCACTCCCTGTAGTCTACGTAGTTAAAATAAATACAAACTTACCTGTGAAATAAAAATAAAACCTAAGCTAGCTACATCATAACTATTAGTTATATTGTAGCTAGCATAGGTTTTATTTCACAGGTAAGTATGTATTTAGTTTTAAATAGGTATTATTTAGTTAATAATTATAACTTTAATTTAGCTCTATTTTAATTATGTTAAAGTTAGGGGGTGTTAGGGTTACGGTTAGGTTTAGGGGTTAATATAGTTTAATTTAGGTTGTTGCGATGTGGGGGGCTGGAGGTTTAAGGGGTTAATAACTTTATTTAGTGGCGGCGATGTCTGGGAGCGGCGGAATAGGGGTTTATAGATTTGTTGTTGGGGTGCAGGGAATAGGGGTTAATAACTTTAGTATAGTGGCTGCGATATCGGGAGCAGCAGATTAGGGGTTAATAACTTTATGTAGGTGTCGGCAATGTCGGACCGGCAGATTAGGGGTGTTTAGACGTGGGGTTTATGTTAGGGTGTTAGGTTTAAGCGTAACTTTTTTTCCCCCCATAGACATTAATGGGGTTGTGTTATGGAGCTTTTTATTCTGCGATCGCAGGTGTTAGATTTTTTTTTCTAACCCGCTCTCCCCATTGATGTCTATGATGAGCACGTCAAAACAGCGCTTGTATTTTGTGCGGTATGGAGCTCAAACCAACCATATCGCATGTACAAGCCAGCTGTTTGAAAACTTGTAATGGCAGCGCAATGGAGGGTGAAATAACACAACACGTTGCGCCCATAACTTTTAATCTACCTGATTGTTAGTTACGTTATCACCTTTACTCTTTTCAAGCAACTGCTTCACCGGGTGAGTGTTGACATTTTGCTATATAAGCTTAATATATCAGTAAGCCACTAGCAAATGTATTATGAGGGATGTTTTGTGTACTAGTTGCCATGGAAACACTATGGTGCCTTTTTCACAGGGGTGGGGCTATTTGTATTTAACCTCACATTGCGCAATTGTATTTTGTCTGAGGAAGTGGAGAGTTTCCTCGAAAACAATCACGCTTCATTAAAGCTTGTTTGCTGTAGAAAAAGGACCAATGAGTGCTGTATTGTTGCTCTTTGAATATATACAGTGGATATAAAAAGTCTACACACCCCTGTTAAAATGTCAGGTTTCTGTGATGTAAAAAAATGAGACAAAGATAAATCATTTCAGAACTTTTTACACCTTTAATGTGACCAATAAACTGTACAACTCAATTGAAAAACAAACTGAAATCTTTTAGGTAAAGGGAAATAAAAATAAAAAACTAAAATAATATGATTGCATAAGTGTGCACACCCTTAAACTAATACTTTATTGCAGCACCTTTTTATTTTGTTACAGCACTCGGTCTTTTTGGGGATCAGTTTTTCAGCATGGCACATCTTGACTTGGCAAGATTTGCCCACTCTTCTTTGCAAAAACAATCTAAATCTGTCAGAATGCGAGGGCATCTCCTGTGCACAGCCCTCTTCAGATCACCCCACAGATTTTGAATTGGATTCAGGTCTGGGCTCTGGCTGGGGCATCCCAAAACTTTAATCTGCTTCTGGTGAAGCCATTCCTTTGTTGATTTGGATGTATGCTTTGGGTCGTTGTCATGCTGAAAGATAAAGTTCCTCTTCATGTTCAGCTTTCTAGCAAAAGCCTGAAGGTTTTGTGCCAATATTGGCTGGTATTTGGAACTGTTCATTATTCCCTCTACCTTGAATAAGGCCCCAGTTCCAGCTGAAGAAAAACAGCCCCAAAGCATGATGCTGACACCACCATGCTTCACTGTGGGTATGGTGTTCTTTTGGTGATAATGCAGTGTTGTTTTGTGCCAAACATATCTTTTGGAATTATGGCCAAAAAGTTCAACTTTGGTTTCATCAGACCAGAACACCTTTTGCAACATGCTTTTGGGAAACTTCAGATGTGTTTTGCCAAAATTTAGCCGGGCTTGGATGTTTTTTTTTGTAAGAAAAGGCTTCCGTCTTGCCACTCTACCCCATAGCCCAGACATATGAAGAAAACGGGCGATTGTTGTCACATGTACTACACAGCCAGTACTTGCCAGATATTCCTGCAGCTCCTTTAACCCCTTAATGACCACAGCACTTTTTCATTTTCTGTCCGTTTGGGACCAAGGCTATTTTTACATTTTTGCGGTGTTTGTGTTTAGCTGTAATTTTCCTCTTGCTCATTTACTGTACCCACACATATTATATACCGTTTTTCTCACCATTAAATGGACTTTCCAAAGATACCATTATTTTCATCATATCTTATAATTTATTGTAAAAAAAATTATAAAATATGAGAAAAAAATGGAAAAAACACACTTTTTCTAACTTTGACCCCCAAAATCTGTTACACATCTACAACCACCAAAAAACACCCATGCTAAATATTTTCTAAATTTTGTCCTGAGTTTAGAAATACCCAATGTTTACATGTTCTTTGCTTTTTTTGCAAGTTATAGGGCCATAAATACAAGTAGCACTTTGCTATTTCCAAACCATTTTATTCAAGATTAGCGCTAGTTACATTGGGACACTGATATCTTTCAGGAATCCCTGAATATCCCTTGACATGTATATATTTTTTTTTAGAAGACATCCCAAAGTATTGATCTAGGCCAATTTTGGTATATTTCATGCCACCATTTCACCGCCAAATGCGATCAAATACAAAAAATAGTTCACTTTTTCACAAACTTTCGGTTTCTCACTGAAATTATTTACAAACAGCATGTGCAATTATGGCACAAATGGTTTTAAATTTTTCTCTGGGATCCCCTTTGTTCAGAAATAGCAGACATATATGGCTTTGGCATTGCTTTTTGGTAATTAGAAGGCCGCTAAATGCCGCTGCGCACCACACGTGTATTATGCCCAGCAGTGCAGGGGTTAATTAGGGAGCTTGTAGGGAGCTTGTAGGGTTAATTTTAGCTTTAGTCTAGTGTAGCAGACAACCCAAAGTATTGATCTAGGCACATTTTGGTATATTTCATGCCACCATTTCACCGCCAAATGCGATCAAATAAAAAAAAAAGTTCCCTTTTTCACAAACTTTTTGTTTCTCACTGAAATTATTTACAAACAGCTTGTGCAATTATGGCATAAATGGTTGTAAATTTTTCTCTGTGATCCCCTTTGTTCAGAAATAGCAGACATATATGGCTTTGGCGTTGCTTTTTGGTACTTAGGCCGCTAAATGCGCATCACACGTATTATGGCTAGCAGTGAAGGGGTTAATTAGGTAGCTTGTAGGGAGCTTGCAGGGTTAATTTTAGCTTTAGTGTAGAGCTTAGCCTCCCACCTGAAACATCAGACCCCCTGATCCCTCCCAAACAGCTCTCTTCCCTCCCCCACCCCACAATTGTCCCCGCCATCTTAAGTACTGGCAGAAACTGCCAGTACTAAAATAAAAGCTATATTTGGGCTTTTTTTTTTAAAGAAAAGGCATATTTACATATGCTGCTCTGTAGGACCCCCCTTTAGCCCCCAACCTGACTGATCCCCCACCAAACAGCTCTCTAACTCTGTCTGCCAGTACCCAGTTTAGAATAAAATTGATCATATTTTTTAATTTTTCCCCTTTTCTGTAGTGTAGCTCCCTGCCCCACCAAAGACCAACCCCCCCACCCCCTCCTACATTCGATTTATATTTTTCAAACTAAAATACCCCACTCTCAAACTTTTATACACTTTCATATTTTCTGTAGTGTAGCGTTCCCACCCGCTCCCGCCCCGTGCACGCGCCCGCCCCCCGCCCCCCGTGTACGCCCCCATCGGCCCTGCCCCCGATCCCGCCCCCCTCTACATTACCCGGCCCATCGATGGCCGCCCACCCGCCTCCCAAGTCGGCTCCCACCCACCAACGATACCGGCCATCGATGTCCGGTGCAGAGAGGGCCACAGAGTGGCTCTCTCTGCATCGGATGGCCATCTAGAGTTATTGCAGGATGCCTCCATATCGAGGCATCACTGCAATAACCGGAAAGCAGCTGGAAGCGAGCAGGATCGCTTCCAGCTGCTTTCCACACCAAGGACGTGCAGGGTACGTTCTCAGGCGTTAACTGCCTTTTTTTTGAGGACGTACCCTGCACGTCCTCGGTCGTTAAGGGGTTAATGTTGCTGTAGGCCTCTTGGCAGCCTCCCAGACCAGTTTTCTTCTCGTCTTTACATCAATTTTGGAGGGACATCCAGTTCTTGGTAATGTCACTGTTGTGCCATATTTTCTCCACTTGATGATGACTGTCTTCACCGTGTTCCATGGTATATCTAATGCCTTGGAAATTCTTTTGTACCCTTCTCCTGACTGATACCTTTTAAGAATGAGATCCCTCTGATGCTTTAGAAGCTCTCTGCGGACCATGACTTTTGCTGTAGGATGTGACTAACAAAAATGTAAGGAAAGACCTACTAGAACAGCTGAACTTTAATTGGGGTTAATCAGAGGCACTTTAAATGATGGCAGGTGTATGCTGACTCCTATTTAACATGATTTTGAATGTGATTGCTTAATTCTGAACACAGCTACATCTCCATTTATAAAAGGGTGTTCACACTTATGCAAACATATTATTTTAGTTTTTTATTTTTTATTTCCCTTTACCTAAAAGATTTCAGTTTGTTTTTCAATTGAGTTGTACAGTTTATAGGTCACATTAAAGGTGGAAAAAGTTCTGAAATGATTTATCTTTGTCTCATTTTTTTACATCACAGAAACCTGACATTTTAACAGGGGTGTGTAGACTTTTTATATCCATTGTACACACAAACACACACATATATATATATTATCAAAGACTATTAGAAAAGAAAAGGAACATCTTAATAAATGAACCATGCAAAAAGATAGGGATTCAAGAGCTCTTTTAGATAATTAACATCAGTATTTATTTATCTTATATACATGGGCTAAAACTCATATAGATTATAGGATACGCTGTGCTATAAAAGCAAAGCAATTGCCACTGAAATTTTTCAAGACAAAATAACATTGCAATATACAAGAAGTCACGTGACTGTAAAATGTTACCCTGTGTAAAAATCGAAACATAGTATACATAATTCATAAAATGTACACCTTACACAGTGTGTCGCTCACACTACACCCCAGCTGCACACAGAACCCCTGAAAATTACAGGGGCTATTTCTGGGCAGGTTAGATATAGGGATCTAAGTATGGCGATACACATTAAGATGTTAAACAATATCAAGGCTCATCAAGTTGCTGACAGCAAGTGTAACTTAATAACCACAACATTGCATAGGTTAGTTCCAGTAAATCACAGTTCCAATACTATGAATAGTTCAGTCTCTAGACAACTAGGTTTAGCAAATTCGACCCTCCACTATGCGGTATTGCCAGAGACCAACCAGATAGAGCATTAAAGCATCAATGCCAATTCATATGCAGTTGTTTTTGTGTGAAACCAATCACTTATCTAAATACGTAGTAAGTAAAACTGTTATCCATTTGCGCAATTCAGATGAGATGGTCCGTGCGGTATAGCAGCAACAGCTTTTTGAGCCACCAACAGGAACGCCAAACTCGTGTGGCGCATGAGAACAGCAAACTTCCTCATACGGGTATGTCACGTGCTCCTACTGTCCAATGCCTACGATCGTTTCACCCCTAACGTCATGTGCAAGACAGGGATTCCTCAGGGCAATAGCCATGAGAAAGCCCCGTCTTGCACATGACGTTAGGGGTGAAACGATCGTAGACATTGGACAGTAGGAGCGCGTGACATACCCGTATGAGGAAGTTCACTGGCAGCATGTGTAACTTAATAACCACAACATTGCATAGATTAGTTCCATTAAATCACAGCTCCAATACTATGAATAGTTCAGTCTCTAGACAACTAGGTCTAGCAAATTCGACCCTCCGTTATGTGGTGGCAACAGCCCTGAGGAAGCCCCTTCTTGCACATGACGTTAGGGGTGAAACAATCATAGGCATTGGACAGTAGGAGCACATGACATACCCGTATGAGGAAGTTCGCTGCTCTCATGCGCCACACGAGTTTGGCGTTCCTGTTGGTGGCTCAAAAGGCTGTTGCTGCTATACCGCACGGACCATCTCATCTGAATTGCGCAAATGGATAACAGTTTTACTTACTACGTATTCAGATAAGTGATTGGTTTCACACAAAAACAGCTGCATATGAATTGGCATTGATGCTTTAATGCTCTATCTGGTTGGTCTCTGGCAATACCGCATAGTGGAGGGTCGAACATTTAAGGTGTATCGCCATACTTAGATCCCTATATCTAACCTACCCGGAAATAGCCCCTGTAATTTTCAGGGGTTCTGTGTGCAGCTGGGGTGTAGTGCGAGTGACTCACTGTGTAAGGTGTACATTTTATGAATTATGTATACTATGGGCGTGATCTGATCTACGGCGTAGTTTTCGGCGCAAGCGAGGGAACCCGCTCCGCCCGTAATTTCACCTCGCACATCGGGGTATCCAATATATGGCGCCTTCAGATGCTAAAGTGGCATAAGTAGGACAAACTGGTGTTGTTCCGAAAAGTGCGCAAATACACATTTTAGTCGTCGCAAGTACTTACGCCAGTATTTTGTCCACGTAAAGTCTCAATAAAGTGTAGTTTTATGCAAATTAGGCTAGCAATCGTAAAAATTACCCGCGACTCCATCTAAAAATGCACAACGTAATTACGCTATTCAAAAGTCATATATAAACCCATGCGCAGCCACCATTTTCTTCAGTGTGTTTGGATGGTTCGTTGAGCTACAGCACACTACAGTGAGTTTAGGATTAGTAAGAGTAGTGAGAGAGGCGCAGCAAAATAGTTAGTTAAGTCAGATTTTTGTTTGGGTAAGCTTGTACATTTACTTACACTTATTTTTACATATTGCACACATATTGCATACATACATATACAAAATACACAACACTTTTTTTTCACACACTTTATTTAAATTTTACAGTGTGATAGGCTGAGTGTTTGGTTGTGATTGTGTGTGATTGAACTGGGAGTGAGTGTGAGTGTGTGAGTGTGTGTAGTGTGAGGATGTCAGGGAGAGGTAGGGTGGAGGGGAGCGGAGTTGCAGGGAGAGGAGTATTGTAGCGGACAGGAGGAGCAGTGGGGTCCCCATCAGGGAGTAAGTGGAGTGGGGAGAGGGAGAGTTAGAAGGGATGATGGGAGGGGAGATGCCCAGAGACCAGGCACACTTAGAAGAGGGACAGAGGGTGCACATGGGGACAGAAGGGGGAGGAGGGAGAGGCTAGGGAGGGACCCACACCAGGGACATCCCAGGGAGCAAGCCAGGTGGCCACAGAGGAGGAGCGCATGAGATGCCCAAACTTCTCATTCGATGAGAATGTTGCGCTAGTCCAGGCCATCATGGACAACCACAGTGCCCTCTTTGGCCAGGAGAAGGGCAAAGGCATTGCCTGAAGGCGTAAGACAGCATGGTTGGCGGTAGAGGATGCTGTAAACAGTGTGGCCCCGCCTTAAAAAAATGTGGAACGATTGCAAGAGGCAGGTGAAAGAGAAGATGGGGCATGAAGCCATGCACCAGAGGGTAACAGGCGGTGGTCCACCCCTGGAAACCGAATACAACACCTGGCAGGAGATGATACGCAGGTCCCTGAGTATCACAGCAGTCCGTAGACTTCCAGGGGCTCGTGACTCAGGGGCTGCAACCACAGCACTTCATGCTGGTGAGTAACATCCCACACACCAGTATTATATGTATTTGAGATATAACATCCTTTAATGTCACACATTCATGTACACAATGAGGAGCATGGTATTTGGCCTACTAACAAAAACATCTACAATTATATTTGACATTAATGCTACTTAACACAATGCAATTCATGATATGAGGTGGAATAGTGCAATACTAACATGTCTCAGAGTAACACAGGCCACAAGCCACATGTAGAGTTTTCAGTAAATGGACACTATAGCTATCACAATACTTTTAGCTCTGAAAGCAGGTTCTGTGCCTACATCAGGCTAAAGTAAATTGTGTGACCATAGTGTCACTTAAAGAACACATTTTCTCCATCACTGACATGTACACATAACTATTGTATGAAACACATACCTGTATACTGTGCAAATTAAAATCCCTCATGTCACAAATCACATTGTGCACATGCATGTTATACAGTTTGACATGAGAATGAGTATTGTCCCTAGCATGTATCAATGTACATTGTATGCCCACATGGACATATATATGACTGTACTAATCCCTCTCATCATTTGACTCCTCCACAGAACCTCCTGTCACCAGGCTGCAAACAGGCATGCCACCACCTCCACCACCAGCACCAGTCACAGGCATGCAGCCACCTCCACCACCAGTCTTCAGGCAGCAACATGGACAGTATGCTCCCAGGCATGAGCAGGGTTGGATTGCCTCCGCTGAGGACCCAGAAGTTATGCCACCACCATTTGCATACAACCCCTGGCAAGATACCTGGCCTGAGGAATATCCTTTTGGCTTTGAGGGGGAGCCAAGTCAGCCACGAAGGGTCCATGTCTTTACCCCCCCAACACAATATCAGGCCAGTCATGGCTTTTCCACACAGGGGATGTCACAATAAATGCAAACTGGACAGGCTGAGTAGTCACACACTAGTCAGCAATGGGACTATCAATCCAGCCTGAGAGCTCCACCATCCTCTTCTCTTGGGAGAGCTCCACCATCTGCTTCCCTTGGGAGAGCTCCACCATCCGCTTCCCTTGGGAGAGCTCCACCATCCTCAGATGAGCATATAGCTGAAGTTGTCCCTGAAGCACCAGCAGCTGAAGTTGTCCCTGAAGCACCAGCAGCTGAAGTTGTCCCTGAAGCACCAGCAGCTGAAGTTGTCCCTGAAGCACCAGCAGTTGAAGTTGTCCCTGAAGCACCAGCAGTTGAAGTTGTCCCTGAAGCACCAGCAGCTGAAGTTGTCCCTGAAGCACCAGCAGATAGAGCTGAACCTGCACCTAGAATCACTGCTGCTCAAGAGCCTGTAGATCCACTGTATTCTCCCCTGGGCGAGGAATACATTTCACTCCAGAGGAGGCTTATAACAAGCTGCGAGAGCAGACAAAAAGGCCAACACAGGTTTCACAGGAGCCAACAGAGGTTACTCCAGCGTACCACAGAGCTGCAGAGGGACATGACAGCATCATTAACTGCACATCCATGTGAGGGGTGTTTTAGTACACTAATATTGTTTAAACATATAATAAGGCCTGTGTGGAAATGGCCCAAAAAGGGTAATATCATCATGTTTATGACATATTCATGTTCTATAAACCACATCACATAGTTGTGTATGAAGGTAATATTCACTAATAAGATGCAAATCAAGGTTTCTCACATCCAATGGATATTGACACATGGGCAGGGATAGGCACAAGGGAAGGCTGTGGCGGACATTTTCTAAGGTAAAGACCTTTAGTGAAGGACAGCTTGCCTATCCCTGCACATGGGTATATATATCTAAATAATAATGTTTTTACAGAAGGTGTGAACATAAGGTATGAACATCCATTTTCATTCTTCTTAATGATAGTCAATAAATCATAGTGACCTAAACATGAATTAAACAAATGGGATATTTTCAGTAATTAGGGTGGTTAAGGGAAGGGGGTGGGATGTAGTAGTTTCACTTACATGCAGTGGAAATCTGCAGTATGTAATTCTATGACCAGCTGCAGTAGGGGCAGCACCATGACCAGGGACCTCAGCAGCAACTATAGAATCAGCATGTATAGACGGAACAACAGGGGCTTGTAGGGCTTCCAGCACCCCTTGTGCCCCATGATGCACCCTTGTGCCCCATGATGCTGCCTCTCTATGGAAAGCAGGAAAACATGGTGGCTAATGAGGATGTGCATTGGCAGATTTTTAAGGCTTCCTGTTGTGAGGTTGTGCTGTTTGTGATTGGTTTGACACACTTGCAGGGGCAGGAATAATAAATGCTTTGAAGGGTTTAACTATTTGTGATCAAGCTGATGATATGTATGTTGTTGAGCATGCATTTGTTAGGCCTTCAGAGAGTTACGTTGGTTTATAAGTCAGTGCAAGGGTTGCTGCGCCTGCAATTTGTGGCGAGATGAGAATGGAGTAGATTTTCTGAAATCTGCGCGCATAAGTCCTTACGCTGTATATTGGATACCAAACTGCGCGTGTTTTGTATGTCAGTCTATGGGTAAAAATAATACGGGCGAAGGCAGAAATATATGCGCGTAAGTTGTATGCTACGCCGTATATGTGATACCAAGCCAGCGCAAAATTTGGCGTCGCCGGCTTTTGCGGGCAACGCTGCATATCGGATCGGGCCCTATGTTTCTATTTTTATACATATGGTTGCGTTTTTATACAGGGTAACATTTTACAGTCATGTGACTTCTTGTATATTGCAATGTGATTTTGTCTTGGAAAAAGTTTAGTGACAATTGCTTTGCTTTTATAGCACAGAGTATCCTATAATCAATCTGAGCTTTAGCCCATGTATATAAGATAAATAAATACTGATGTTAATTATCTAAAAGAGTTCTTGATTCCCTATCTTTTTGCATGGTTCATTTATTAAGATGTTCATTTTCTTTTCTAATAGTCTTTGATAATATTTTTTTACATAGGGTCTGCACCATAAGACAATGTAAAATGTTGTTCTTTCAGTATTTTCTCATTTATATTGACCATTTGTCCCTCACACTTTATGTTGTTTTATATATATATATATACAGTATATATTTAATACTACATAAGGTAAGCAATTTCCCTTAAAGTGTAACACCTATTGCTGAACCTCTTTCTGACATATTGTAACTCTGATGTACCAGCAAATGAGTGGCAACAGCAACTGTGTTCCATATGTGCAACAGATACTTCCTCTTTAATTGCTTTGTGGGATATTAATATATCTTGTGTTAGGATGCTGCATAACAACACTATTTAAAGTATTTGAAATAGCATCTTGTTTTTCCTGTTATCAGTGTTCTGCAAATTACAAAACTCTGTGAAATAATGCAAACATAATAAGAAATTGAAGGGTCATTTTGGTGTTTTAATTAAAGGGACATTAAACACTATGGGGCCAATTTATCAAAGGTCTTGCGGACCTGATCCGACAGTGCGGATCAGGTCTGCAAGACCTCGCTGAATGCGGAGAGCAATACGCTCTCCGTATTCAGCATTGCACCAGCAGCTCACAAGAGCTGCTGGTGCAACGCCGCCCCCTGCAGACTCGCGGCCAATGGGCTGCCAGCAGGGAGGTGTCAATCAACCCGATCATACTCGATTGGGTTGAATTCCGGCAATTCCTGTCCGCCTGCTCAGAGCAAGCGGACAGGGTTATGGAGCAGCGGTCTTTAGACCGCTGCTTCATAACTGCTGTTTCTGGCGAGTCTGAAGACTCGCCAGAAACATGGGCTCACAAGCTCTGTTCGGAGCTTGATAAATGGGCCCCTATATAAAGGCTCAGGAGGATAGCATGCACTCTTGTATTCCCTTAAGGAGGTTTAGCACTAATTAAACTTAGATACTATTGCAAAAAATAGTTTGCCTATCCTGACTGTTGATGCAAAACTGATAATCCACATTTTAAAAGCATGTGACACCATAGAAGCTTAGGGAGGTAGGAAAAGTAAACAAAAGCTTGCATAAATTGCCTTAATGTATTAACCCAAGCCTCCCTGGGAGAAAGTGTAACACACAATTTTTAGATGTATTTTACAACAAAAAGCTGCAAAATAAATAATGAATGTATATTGCAATACTATTTTGTTTGCAATAATGAAACATTTTATGCATTGTTGAAATGTCAAGTTTAATGGTCCTTTAAAACAAAGATTAGCCTCAGAATAATGTACAGATGTATTTTTAAAATTATATTAATTGTTTAAATATTGAAAAAGTCAGTATAAAGTTTTAGTGCCCATAAGGCAATGGGTGCTGTCATGTTGTAACTAAGGTTTTTCCTTCTCTGTTTTGGCCAATTAACGACAGCTATAAATTAGTCATTAGATTGTGCAACCTAAAATTGTGTGGAATATAGCAGAATTAAGTCTGGAGTCTGCACTTCCTCTTTTAAAGGGACACTAAACCCAAATTTTTTCTTTCATGATTCAGATAGAGCAGAACATTTTAAGCAACTTTCTAGTTTACTCCTATTATCAAATTTTCTTTGTTATCTTGCTATCTTTATTTGAAAAAGAAGGCATCTAAGCTAAGGAGCCAGCGGTTTTTGGTTCAGACCTTGGACAGCACTTGTTTAATGGTGGCTGACATTTAGCCTCCAATCAGCAAGAACAACCCAGGTTGTGAACCAAAAATGGGCTGGATTCTAAACTTATATTCTTGCTTTTCAAATAAAGATAGCAAAAGAATGAATAAAATTGATAATAGGAGTAAATTAGAAAGTTGCTTAAAATTGCATGCTCTATCTGAATCATGAAAGAAAAAAAATTGGGTTCAGTTTCCCTTTAACAAGAAATGGAAAGCCCACAGTTTTCAGAATCAAATTACAGGTACAGTCTACACCTGAGTCATCTTAAAGTCTTACTGTAGATAAAGCTGCAAATATCCTCTTGCACCCTTTCTATATCATGCAGCAGTAACAGTAAAGTTATTTTAAAATGTCTATTGTTTCTGGTCACTTTGAAATGGCTGCCAAGCTCTGCCCACTGATGACATCACAATCTGGGCTGTATCTAGGCAGTCTGCTGCATAGCATTGACAGTCTGTTGAATACAATTAGTGAGTCTTTTGTAAATAGAAGCCTTTAAGCCCAGATTGTGATTCCCAAATAGGCATATTGCGTTGTGAAGGGGGTTGTCGGTTTAGGGGTTAATACTTTTATTAGTTCCGATGTGGGTTTGATGGCGGATATAGGGGTTTTACATGTCGGGCGATTTAATTATTTTTTTTCTTAGGTGCCGGCAGTTTCTAAAGTGCCGTAAGTCACTGGCGTCTCCATAAATTTGTATTTTCGCACATTTCTGGACATCGCTAGTTTATCCGACTTACGGCACTTTATTAACTGCCGGCGCCGTATATGTAATAACCCGATGTGCGAGGTGAAATTATGGGCGGCGCGGGTTGAAGCGCTTGTGCTGAAGCCTGCGCCGTATATGTAATCTCGCCCATAGTGTCAGATTTGGTCCTGCAGCTTACTGGGTGTGTTTTTAGACTATAGCTGTATTTTATCAGTGAATAAGCTCTTTTGCCAAAAAAACTAAACAAAAAACCTATACTTAAAATTTTAAGTTAAAAAAAACCTATCATAAAAAATGCTCTGAAAAGGGCATCAGTGATTAAGCTATTTTGCAAAAAAAATAAATCCCTATACCAAAACTAAAAAAAATAACCTACAGCTTCCACCTAGTCCTCCTTCCTTATGCTGTCGCAACAGCACACTGAAGGTTGAATGCAAGGTTCCTCCTTATATAGGGCTACCCTTACATTTCTATTGGCTGATTTTCAATCCAAATTCAAATCAGCCAAAAGAAAAAGCTTTCTTTCTAAACGATTGCGCTCCATCCGTAATATAGCTCTTTATATTATAATTTCAAAGTGTTAAATATCCCTTTAAATGATTTAATTAGTGCACAAATATTTGTAGGTAGCTTTGTAAAGGGTTAACGTTCCACTTAGAAGCCTTAATACATCAGGTAACTGTAGAACATATAGAAAACATCAAAGTAAAAAAAAAACACACTTTCTAATTTGCTTTTTGGCTCAAATGTACTTCTTAATTTTGATATAATTTTTAAAACTTAAAGGGACACTGAACCCAATTTTTTTCTTTTGTGATTCAGATAGAGCATACAATTTTAAGCAACTTTCTAATTAACTCCTATTATCAAATTTTCTTTGTTCTCTTGCTATCTTTATTTGAAAAAGAAGGTATCTAAGCTTTTTTATTAGTTCAGAACTCTGGACAGCACTTTTTTTATTGGTGGATGAATGTATCCACCAATCAGCAAGAACAACCCAGGTTGTTCACAAAAAATGGGCCGGCATTTAAATGTACATTGTTGCATTTCAAATAAAGATACCAAGAGAATGAAGAAAATTTGATATAGGAGTAAATTAGAAAGTTGCTTAAAATTGCATGCTCTATCTGAATCACAAAAGAAAAAAATTAGGTTCAGTGTCCTTTTAACTCCTTTCAAACTTTCTTTGAATTACTTAAAATATCATACATATAACAGAGTTGTCATTATCAGACAATGAACATAGAACACAACTGATACTTCTATGCAGTGATAAATATTAGAACATGCCCAGCTTCATATAAAGCACAATGTTTTGGTCTGCAGTGTAACTCTGGATCAAAATATATAGCAGCAGTAGGACAATGTTTATTCTGTTAGTAAAATAAAATACCATAGGATTGTAAAATGTTTTTTTCTCTCTGCACCTTTCATAGTTCCGTATTTGTGCTTCCTCACCTAAATAACATCAGCAACAATGTCATTGATTATTTCCTGCATAATTTAATCAGTAAACACTTTGATTTTTAAGTATAAAAATATCTTCAATAGTGCTTGTTTGTTTAGTTGTTTAATTTTAGTGAAATGAAAGAAAATGAAATTAATGCTTACCTGATAAATTAATTTTTTCTTGACACAGTGAGTCCACGGATCATCATCAATTACTGTTTGGAATATCACTCCTGGCCAGCAGGAGGAGGCAAAGAGCACCACAGCAAAGCTGTTAAATATCACTCCCCTACCCACAATCCCCCAGTCATTCGACCAAAGGGAAAGGAGAGAAAGGAAGTAACACAAGGTGCAGAGGATCCTGAGGTTTATATAAAAAGAAACTGTCAAGAAAGAAAGAAATTTATCAGATAAGCATAAATTTTGTTTTCTTTCTAATGACACGGTGTGTCCACGGATCATCATCAATTACTGTTGGGAACCAATACCCAAGCAAGAGGACACAGATGATAAGGGAGGGACAAGACAGGAACCTAAACAGAAGGCCCCACTGCTTGAAGAACCTTTCTCCCAAAAGAAGCCTCAGCCAAGGCAAAAGAATCAAATTTATAGAATTTGGAAAAAGTGTGCAAAGATGACCAAGTTGCAGCCTTGCAAATCTGTTCCACAGAAACTTCATTTTTGAAGGCCTAGGAAGAAGAAACAGCCCTTGTGGAATGAGCTGTGGTTTTCTCAGGAGGTTGCTGTCCAGCAATCTCATATGCCAAGTGAATAACGCTCTTCAGCCAAAAGGAAAGTTAAGTAGCCATTGCTTTCTGACCGTTGTGTTTCCCAGAAAAGCAAACAAACAATGCAGAAGACTGACGAAAGTCCTTAGTTGCCTGCAAATAAAATTTTAGCGCTCGCACAACATCCAGATTATGCAACAAGCATTCTTTGTGAAAAGAATGATTAGGACACAGAGAAGGTACAACGATTTCCTGATTAATATTCTTTGGGCAGGAAACCAAACTTAGTACTCAGAACCACCTTATCAGAGTGAAATATAAGATAAGAGAAATCGCACTATAAAGCAGAGAGTTCAGAAACTCTCCGAGCAGAGGAAATAGCAACAAGAAACAAAACTTTCCAAGATAACATCTTAATATCTAAAGAATGCATAGGCTCAAACGGAGCCTGTTGTAAAACTTTAAGAACAAGGTTAAAGCTCCATGGAGGAGTAACAGGTTTAAATACAGGCCAAATTCTAACCAAGGCCTGCCAAAACGATTGCACGTCTGGCACATCCGCCAATCGCTTATGTAACAAAATAGACAATGCCAAAATCTGACCCTTTAGAGTACTTTCCGACAAACCCTTCTCCAGACCATCCTGGAGAAAGGACAAAATCCTAGGAATCCTTACTCTACTCGAAGAGTATCCTTTGGATTCACACCAATACAAGTATTTACGCCAGATCTTATGGTACATCCTGTGAGTCACAGGCTTACGAGTCTGAATCAAGGTCTCAATGACGACTTTGAAAATCCACGCTTAGATAAAACTAAGCATTCAATCTCCAAGCAGTCAGCTCCAGAGAAACGAGATTTGGATGAAGGAAGGGACCCTGAAGTAGAAGGTCCTTCCTCAGAGGCAGTCGCCAAGGTGAAAAGGATGACATGACATGACTAAGAACCAATTGCTGGTTTCAAACGTTGTTGTATTATGGACCCTGTGTGAATAAAGTTTTTTTAAATTTTACTATTTGGAGGCTGTAAATCTTTTGATAAAGTGTTAAAAAGATGGCGCCTGAACCAGAATGTCATCCAGATAAGGTGCCACTGCAATGCCCCGAGATCGAAGCACAGCTAAAAGAGCTCCCAGAACCTTTGAAAAAATTCTGGGAGCTGTGGCAAGGCCGAATGGAAGGGTCATAAACTGGAAATTATTGTCCAAAAATGCGAATCTCAGAAACTTGCAATGGTCCCTCTGAATGGGAACATGAAGGTATGCATCCTTTAGGTCTATGGTTGTCATGAACTGACCCTCTACCAAGGGAAGAATAGAGCATATAGTCTCCATCTTGAAGGATGGCACTCTGAGAAACTTGTTAAAACATTTTAAATCTAGGATTGTTCAAAAAGTTCCCTCCTTTTTGGGAACTATGAACAGATTCAAGTAAAATCCCAGACCCCTTTCCTGAAAGGGAACTGGAACTATTACCCCAGGATGGCATGGTCCTTGACACAATGTAAGAATGCCTCTCTTTTTATCTGGTTTACTGATAATCTGTAGAGGAGAAACCTGCCTCTAGGAGGAAAATATTTGAAGCCTGATTTGTATCCCTGGGAGACAATGTCTACCACCCAGGGATCCGGTACATCTCTTATCCAAGCCTGGGAAAAAAGAGAGAGTCTGCCCCCTACAAGATCCGCTCCCGGATCTGGGGCCAACCCTTTATGCTGACTTGGAATCAGCTGAAGGCTTATTAGATTGCTTTCCCTTATTCCAGGACTGGTTGGGCTTCCAGGAAGGCTTTGCTTGATCTTGCTTGGAGGAAGGGGAGGAAGACTTGCCTTTAAAGTTATGAAAGGAACGAAAAATAACTCTGATGTCACTTATGCTTATTCTTTTAATCTTGAGGAAGAAAAGAACCCTTCCCTCCAGCAATATCTGAGATAATTTCCGCCAAACCAGGTCCAAACAAGGTCTTACCCTTGTAAGGAATAGCCATCAGCTTAGATTTAGATGAAACATCAGCAGACCAGAACTTCAACCACAAGGCTCTGGGGGCTAGGACCGCAAAACCAGAAATTTTGGCTCCCAGTTTAATAACCTGTAAGGAAGCATCTGTAATGAAGGAATTGGCTAACTTGAGAGCCTTAATCCTGTCCTGGCTCTCATCAAGAGGGGTATCCATCTGAAGAGATTCAGACATCGCATCAAATCAGTAAGCCGCAGTGCTGTTAATAGTGGCGATATACCCTACAGGTTGCCATTGTAGACCCTGGTGGACATACATCCTTTTTTAGTAAAGCCTCCAAATTTTTATGCATTGGATTTTTAAAAGAACAACTATCCTCTAAGGGAATAGTAGTCCTCTTGGCCAAAGTGGAGATCATGCCTTCTACCTTAGGAACCGTCTGCCATGACGCCTTAATAAAATCCGCTATAGGAAACATCTTCTTAAAAATAGGAGATGGAGAACAGGGAATACCAGGTCTTTCCCATTCTCAATCAATAATCTCTGCAGCACGGTCAGGAACCGGAAAATCCTCCACCGCAGACGGGAACATCAAAGTATTTGTTCAATTTACTAGACTTTTTAGGATTGACTACGATAGTTGTGTTGGAGTCGTCCAAAGTAGCCAAAACCTCCTTAAGTAATAAGCGAAGGTGTTCTAGCTTAAATCTGAAGGATACCACTTCAGCATCAGAAGAAGGAATTACACTGTCTGAGTCTGAGATTTCCCCCTCAGATGCTACCGACACGTCTTCTTCCTCAGGCTTATGAGAAGGGACACTCTGGATAGCCAGAACTTGATCAGACACCTTACTAACTGTTTCCTTTAATTTCCTTTTACGCTTTCCCTTCAACATGGGGAAAGCTGACAAGGCCTCAGAAACTGCAAGGGATACCTGGGAAGCAATGTCTTGTAGAGAAAATCCTACAGGATTGCAAGAGGAAACACAGGGCACTGTATGTGGAGACTGAAAAAGTTGGGACGCTTGAGGAGAAAGCTGGGGCATATCTACAACAGGAGACACCTGAACAGCATTTGCCTGGGATAATGGTGGCTCATGATCAACTATTTTATGTCTATAACTTAAAGTTCTCTCAATGCATGAGGAACAAAAAGGAACTAGGGGTTCCACCTGAGCATCAAAACAGCAACTTCGCCTGGGATAATGGTTAGAAAAGACTCTTGATCCATATTATGTAATAAATAAGGATAAAGTGTAAAAATTCTTTATCTGAAAATAAAAAATAAATGTGTACTGTGTCTTTAAATAGAAATGTGTGTTAGAGCAACAAGCCAAATAGACCTCTGGCTACCTATACACCTCAGTAGCTTTACTGAGGTGCCTACCTGACCTGCAGCTCATTTTCAAATACAGAGCGGTTACAGAGCCCTAACTGCCGAAATAAAAACTGCTTACAACAGTAATCTCCATGAACAAAAGTTAAAGTATAAAAACTACTATAACACATTGAGCCACCATAAATCACCTCACAGTCTCATTGCCCAAACTGCCTAAAATAAACCCCAAACATGACGGTTTAATAAAGTCCCATATTATATAAGACAACTTTTAGCTGTAACAAGTGCCAGCAATCTCCTTGCAAAAGAAAATTAAAATGGCACTTACCTGAAAGGGCTGTCCGGCAGCAGGAAAGCTCACCTGGTTTGAGAGAGTGCAGCACCTTACATGGACCTGGGAAGATAGAAAAACTGAGTAAACCTACTCAGGTTTTCTAGTTAGGGCAGCAGATTCTTGAGAAAATGCAGTGTACCTCACAAGTTCTCAAGTGCTCAAAAGCCACCACTGCCCTACTGAAGAGACTGATGTGGACTAGGCTAGACCCCAGAAAAGAACAAAATAAGCTTACTCTGCTAAACAAATAATAGCATCTTGATTGAAGAAAACTTCTCATGAGACACCTAAACTTCACCTCCTCCTTGCACTACAGGCAAGAGAATGACTGGGCGATTGTGGTTAGGGGAGTGATATTTAACAGCTTTGCTGTGGTGCTCTTTGCCTCCTCCTGCTGGCCAGGAGTGATATTCCCAACAGTAATTGATGATGACCCGTGGACTCATCTTGTCATTAGAAATAAATACATTTTTTATTTTTAAAATCCATGGCCTAGATTTAGAGTTCTGCGTTAGCCGTCAGAAGCAGCGTTAAGGGGTCCTAACGATGGTTTTGGCCGGCCGCTGGTATTTAGAGTCGTGTAGGTAAGGGTCTAATGCTCACTTTGCAGCCGCGACTTTTCCATACCGCAGATCCCCTTACGTCAATTGCGTATCCTATCTTTTCAATGGGATCTTCCTAACGCTGGTATTTAGAGTCTTGGCTGAAGTGAGCGGTAGACCCTCTACCGACAAGACTCCAGCCACAGAAAAAAGTCAGTAGTTAAGAGCTTTATGGGCTAACTCCGGTTTATAAAGCTCTTAATTACTGTGCTCTAAAGTACACTAACACCCATAAACTACCTATGTACCCCTAAACCAAGGTCCCCCCACATAGCCACCACTCTAATATTTTTTTTTTAACCCCTAATCTGCCGACCGCACACCGCCGACGCCTACATTATCCCTATATACCCCTAATCTGCTGCCCCTAACATCGCCGACCCCTACATTATATTTATTAACCCCTAATCTGCCCCCCCCCCAACGTCGCCGCTACCTTACCTACACTTATTAACCCCAAATCTGCCGACTGGACCTCGCCGCCACTCTAATAAATGTATTAACCCCTAAACCGCCGCACTCCCGCCTCGCAAAACCTATAATAAATAGTATTCACCCCTAATCTGCCCTCCCTAACATCGCCGCCACCTAACCTCAAGTATTAACCCCTAATCTGCCGACCGGACCTCGCCGCTACTATAATAAATGTATTAACCCCTAAAGCTAAGTCTAACCCTAACCCTAACACCCCCCTAAGTTAAATATAATTTTATTCTAACGAAATAAATTAACTCTTATTAACTAAAGTATTCCTATTTAAATCTAAATACTTACCTGTAAAATAAACCCTAATATAGCTACAATATAACGAATAATTATATTGTAGCTATTTTAGGATTTATATTTATTTTACAGGCAACTTTGTATTTATTTTAACTAGGTACAATAGCTATTAAATAGTTATTTACTATTTAATAGCTACCTAGTTAAAAAAATTACAAAATTACTTGTAAAATAAATCCTGCCTAACGCAGCCCCTCAGACAACTCTCAATACCAGCGTTGTCTTAAGGGTGCGTTGGGAAAAAAGCGGCGTTAGCTATGCGGGTCTTTACCGACAAAACTCTAAATCTAGGCGCATGTGTTTCCCAGATTTTGTACATTGGAGTGAGAACATAAATATTCACAAAACTTTTTTTGGTTATGGCATTTGTGTATCTATATAACTGAAGAAAAAAAGCATTTATTGAATAATACACATTTGTATAAGCCTGTGAAGGAACTGGGTTAAAGGGATAGAAAAGTCAAAATAATACTTGTATGATTCAGATAGAGCATGACATTTTAAGACACTTTTACATTTACTTCTATTTTCAAATGTACTTTGTTCTCTTGGTATTCCTGGTTGAAAAAGAATATGCATATATCCTACACTAGTAGTTGCTGATTGGTGCCTGCATACATTTGTCTAACACATTGGCTAACTATATATGTTCAGCTAGCTGCCATATTATGTTCCATCAGCAAAGGATAACAAGAGAATGAAGCAAATTTGATAATAGAAGTAAATTTGAAAGTTGTTTCAAATTATATGTTCTATCCAAATAAAAAAATCTTGGGGTTTTATATCCCTTTAATTTATTTGTAGTTAATACTTGTTATTAAAATATTGAAATGTAACAATTTATACAAAGTATAAACATTATCGTAAAGACAGTAAAGTCAAAATTAAACGGATAGGAAAGTCAAAATTATTCTTCCATGATTCAGATAGAGCATTCTACTTTGACACTTTTAAATTCAATTCTATTTTAAAATGTGCTTTGTTCTTTTGGTATCCCTTGTTGAAAAAAATACACACATATCGTATACTATTGGGGGCTATCTGCTGATTGGTGCCTGCACACATTTGTCTATTGTAATTGGCTAACTAGATGTATTCAGCTAGCTGCCAGTAGTGCAATGCTGTTCCTTCAGGATAAAAAGCGATAAAGCAAATTTGATAACAGAAATAAATTAGAAAATTGTATGTTCTATCCAATTTACTTCTATTATCTAATTTGCTTCATTCTCTTAGTATTCTTTGTTAAAAAGCATACCTAGGTACTATTGGGCTTGTTGATGATTGGTAGCTGCACATATATGCCTCTTGTCATTGGCTTACCTGATGTGTTCAAATAGTTCCCAGTAGTGTATTGCTACTCTTTCAACATAGGATTCAGAGATAATGAAGCACTTTTGCTAGTGGAGTAAAATGGAAAGTTGTTTAACCCATTCACTACCGGGAATTTTAGAGAAAAACTTGCTCAAAGTACTATAGAATGTTTAGCATTTTTGCTATCACTCCATTTAAACAGAATAGAGCCTTTTTTAAATGTATCTATCAAAACTAAATATTTTTTTTAAGTAGTCAACCCAAGATAATGATCTAGGACCATTATGGTATATTTCATCATGCTATCATTTCGCCCTGGAAAGGCAATCATAAAAAAAAAAAAATATTAACGTTTTCACAAATTTTGGGTTTCTCATGGAAATTATTTACATACCTCTTGTACAGTCATAACACAAATGGAAGTAAAAGCATCTCTGTGATCCTCATTGTTTAGAAACAGCAGCCATGCAAGGTGCTTTTTGGCAATTAGAAGGCTGCAGCTGCACACCACAGTTCTGAAATTTTCTGCGGTGAACGGGTTAAGTAGTTAGCTGGTAAGGGTTATAGTTTAGTAATGCATGATTACCATCACACCTGATACCTTCCACCTCCTTGATTTCTCCCAAACAGCTCTTTTCTCCCCCACACCCACACTTCTCCCCACCATCTTAGGTACTGGCACACAATCTGCCAGAATGCAGTTTAAGGCTTTTTTTATCAGTTTTTTTTTATGATGTTATTTTCTGCAGTGTAGGGATAACTCTTCAGCACTCCCACCTCCCTGATCCCCCCCAAACAGCTGTTTGACTCTCCCCCTCTCACTTATGGTGGCCATCTTAGGTACTGGCAGCCGTTTGACAGTATCCAGTTTATAGATATTTTGTAAATTTAAAAAAATAATGTTTTCTACAGTGTAGTGGTGTCCCCTACCTCCCCCCTCCCTAAGATCGTTGGATAGGGCTCCCCCCATTCATTCAACCCTTTTGCATTAGTGTGTAGCTTCCATCCCTCCCTCTCCCTTCTAAACTTTATTTTCTGTAGCGTAGGGCCCTGTCCATCCCTCTGACTCCCTCCCCCCCTCCGCTGCTTTGCCCTCCCACACCTCCCAACTGCACCAACGAAAATCATTACAGACAGTGACACAGACCGTGTCACTGTCTGTAGCAATCTGGAAATCGGCCTTCATATGGTAACGGAGCGCAGATTGTGTTCCGTTACCATATGAAGACAGATGCCTGCAGCTTAAGAACAGCAGCTGGATCTTCCTGAAGCTGTCACGTATATATGCGTCAAGCAGTACACTGGGCAATGTATCACATGTTGTATAATTACGTTATTGGCACAAGGTTAAAATTGTATGCTCTATCTGAATAACAAAAGAAAAAAAAAAATAGGGTTTCATATTTCATATCCCTTTAAAGGGACACTGAACCCAAATTTTTTCTTTCGTGATTCAGATAAAGCATGCAATTTTAAGCAACTTTCTAATTTAGTCCTATTATCATCTAAGGTTTTTTCTTGGTTCAGAACTCTGCAAGCACTTCTTTTATTGGTGGATGAATTTATCCACCAATCAGCAAGGACAACCCAAGTTGTTCACCAAAAATGGGCCGGCATATAAACTTACATTCTTGCATTTCAAATACAGATACCAAGAGAATAAAGAAAATTTGATAATAGGAGTAAATTAGAAAGTTGCTTAAAATTTCATGCTCTATCTGAATCTCGAAAGAAAAAATTTGGGTTCAGAGTTCCTTTAAGAAAGCTTTTTTTTAAAAAAAAAAAAGAGAAAAAAATGAAAATTGGTTTTGGTCTAAGAGATGGACTTCACACTCTGGCACCCATACAGAAATTACTCAGGCACCCCGGATAATTTTCTCCTTACATGTACCCAGTGGCATATCTTTGCTTAACAAGGTAATAATTGGTCTAATTAGCTATACGAGAAGAAAGCACGCACAATTTAGGAAGAAAAAAAATTTAACTGTAAAGCTAAATCACTTTAACAGCCATTGCATGTTCTCTATTTCTGTTTCTATCCAGATTAATTATATTATGTTTAATCCATCATGAGAAATGGTCTCGTATAATTGCGATAATAGCTGCGCAAGTGCGTGGAGCCTTCTATTTACTTTTCATAATACGAAGTAGAAAGTGACAGATTCAATTTGGAAATATTTTAGCTAGCAGGGAAAGGCTCTTTACAGAAGGAGGAGCTATTCCCTCATACACACCCAGACGTCTAAAAATAAGACAGCACTCTCTCAATGTTACCAGTCAGATGAACTTATAAACATAGCAGCATATTTGTCTAAGACTTACTGCAAAAGTTTCATGGATCTCTCAAAAAAAAGTTTCAAAATAAAATCTATTCTTTGTTATTTCTTAATTTAATTATTTTGGTAGATTGCCTGGAAACCTAATAGGTTAATTGCTTTGTTTGCATTGGCTGCCAATGAGGCCTGATTAGCTTTCAGTGACAGAGTGTGAAGGATATTTTATACAGATGCCAACATTTTGTCTGTAAAAATCAGGAGGTTTGGGTCTGTTAGAGAATGTGTAAGAGAGGTGAGGGATTTACTCATTCCCTTGCACACCATCACATTTTTATTAAAAAAAACATTCAACCATATTTTATATTTGTACGTTTTCTCCTTTTCATTAATTTTCACACTTATTTTGATCAATAGAATTAGATTTTGAATATAATAATAGTAATAATAATAATAGCATTGCTGGGTGTTTTTATTAACCCCTTCAGGGCGGACCCAAACGTCCAAGTTCTGATAGTAAACAAAAAAAGGAAAATGAAGCACATCATCGTCACTGTGATCATGTGCTTCAAAAACATTGCTGATTGGCTCCTGGTGAACTGCCTATATTGCTAGGCACGTCCCCCAGTCAGATCAACCACCGTTTGTTTTAGAATGGAACAGTTAGGACTTTCCACGCCATCCTAAAGAAGTTTAAGCCCAGAGATTTTAGGACAGCAATGAACGTTCTAACAGCATCTAGGGTTAAACTAAAATTAACTTGCTGACATTAACCCAAAGCATATTTTCTAATGTCATTCCCCCCCCCCCAAAGCTTCCCTTAAAACAGGAAATAGAGGACTAACAGATTTTCTTTAACAATTTCAAATGACCATTAAAATGATACTGGATTTGTCTGAAGCATTTTTTTGCTCTATGCACATCTCTAATAAGATTCCTCTGGAAAGACACATAATTATATAACTAAACAAAAATTAAATGTCATAATACTATTAAAATAGTGGGAGTTTAGAATTGTGTTCCTTTTAATTAATTTGCACAATAAAAAATAGAATTAACATAGCAATATTATTATTATTATTATTAATAATATTAATATTGCAACTAATAATAATAATAATAATAATAATGGGAAGCATTACTGTTTTTAACATCTTTTTATCATGTAATTCCTCACCCCTCATGTACTGAATTATAACTGTATACATTTGTTTAAAGAAAAAAAAGAATGAATGCTGTTTAAAGGGACATAAAACCCTTTTTTCTTTAATGAGTTAGATAGAACATAACATTTTAAATAACTTTCTAATTTACTTCTATTAATTTTCTTGTTATCCTTTGTTGAAAAGCAGAAATGTAAGCTCAAGAGTGTGCACGTGTCTGCCGCACTATATATCAGCAGTTTTGTAACAATGTTATACATTAACAGGAGCACTAGATGGCAGCACTATTTCCTTTCATGTAGTGCTTCAGGCATGTGCGCACGACCTACCTAGGTACCTCTTCAAAAAAGAATAACAAGAGAATGAAATAAATTTGATAATAGAAGTAAATTGGAAACTTTAAAAAAATGTTATCTATCTGAATCATGAAAGAAACATTTTGGCTTTAACGTCCCTTTAAATATCACTTATAAGCTTGTTGCTCATCATTTAATTAGTCTTAATAAGTTCCATTCATTTAATAGTAGTTTTTTAGAGTATGTTTTTAAATCAATACAACTTCAAACATTTCACCAAGATGGGAAGGTGAACAAGAAGTCATGAGACGGATGACAGAGAGGAAATAACATGTATCAGACACGTAGACGATATATACCCTCTAATAGATAACCTTTAACTTGATGATGTGATTAGACTCACTCACGCACACCTCTAATAGATAACCCTATGGGGCAGCGACAGTATATCTGAAGAATGCAACCCATAAACAGTGAACTGCATGTCATATATCAAAAATAAACACTCAGACCAACTATTTTTTACATAGTTTTCTTCATCATACACAATGTTATGGTAGCTGCCAAAAAAAGAGCAAATTATACCTATTTTAATTAAACCACTGTCTCTGCCCAAGGCTAAGTAGTGAGCAAAATGAGCACTTAGTTTTTAGCCGCAAAAGCTGAATTTAGACACTCTTGACAGAATTATATAAGCAACTACACTGTCGTGAGCTAAACATTGTGGGTACAGAAAATAAAATCTGCAATTTAAAGTATTTTCTACAAATAACATACATGTAAGTATTAACATCATTTCTTTACTGAGTTATCATTTTTTTAAATTGGCAATTGGGTAATTTTGAATGTCCAGCTACAAACAGAAATTTGACATATACTACAGAGGGCTGTTTAAAATGCCATAGTGTCTGCAAGATAGCGCAGTGCATGACTATTTTTGTGTGTCAAAAGTTGTTTTGAAACATCAGGACTAATAAATAATAAACAATATTTTTTTTCAGATTTAATAATAAAATCTATGCAATAATTGTGAAATTGTTTTATACATTTACAAAAAAGTCAAGGAAACAAAAACAAAATAAAATAATCATACATATTAAGATTAGTAAAAAATACTATTGAGCATGAGTAGGACATACAAGTAATAATATTGCAATCAGAATAAATACAAATTTAAACAACATTCACATTACAATTCTTCAGACAATACATATATCAGTATGAGCTACTATACTGATCAAGTCGTTAATGTGTAGAATGTTGCAGGTGACAGTTTGAAAGTCTGGATAGTGTGTTTCAAACTCTAGTGGAAATGGCAAAAGTCACTTTTTTCAGAGTTAAATTGCAGGAAGAATGAGCAATATAAATAATGAAAAATAATTTTTACTACAGTTTAACATTTTATGCAGAATTACATTTCAGTTTTATATCCCTTTTAATGCAGCCAAAAACGTAAAAGTACTTGAAAGTCAAAATGAAACTTTCATGATTTAGATAGAACATGCAATTTAAAACAACTTTCCATTTCACATCTAATATCAAATTAGCTTTGTTCTCTTTGTATTGTTTGTTAAAATGCATGCCTAAATAGAATCAGGAATAGAACTAGAGCTGAGGAAATTTCGGTCCATCATTGAGAAATATATTGGGATATTAATAGGACAACAAGTACAGTTTTCTTTAGACTCGACCATGGCCCTACTTAACCTTGTACCCTCTTATCCCTGTAAACTTAGACTTAGGGGTAGATTTATAAAGCAGTGGATGCTCCTCCAACCCACTCCACTTCAGGTCCACCTGAAGCAGAAGTTAAGAAGTAGCAGTCGTAAGACCGCTGCTCCTTAACTCGTCCGCCACCTCTGAGGCGACGGACAGCAATCATCCCAATCTGATATGGTCGGAATGATTGACACCCCCTGGCCGCAAATGTGCAGGGGGCGGTATTGCACAAGCATTTCATGAGAAATGCTTGTGCAATGATAAATGCTGACAGTGTATGCTGTTGGCATTTATCGATGTCCGCCCGCACAATGGTAAATCGGCCCCTAAGACTAATAGAATTAGCATTGAATTCAGCTAGACCCCTTATAGCAAAACAATGGATTTCCCAAAATAGCCCTACTTTTGAATGTTGGATTACTTACATGGATAATATATAGAAAACACACTTGGCAAAGATACAAACAATCACAGTTCATGTAGTATATGCACCTTACAGCGAGTCAGCAGTCTAATAACTACCTTGATAGACTCAATTTGCAATGTTACAGGCGCTATACAGTGTATCCCAACACTCTGTAAAAAGCAGTATGCAAGCTCTTACCACGTCAGACGCCGGCTCGAGATCAGCTCCCCCCAGGCCAGGCAAATAGTAAATTGGCGTTCTCCTGATAGCGTATGTTACATAAGCAAAAACAGACATATGTGTCCCCAATAAGTAGTGGTATACTCACAAATAGGGAGAGGAGATCCGATCACACTGCCTCCTAATAGCCACTCTGTGTAAACGGTACACGATATCCAGCCGAATTGCCCAGGGCTTCTCCAAAGTACCCCTAACTTGAAACACATATGTAGAAAGGCCGAAACAGCAATTACGGCAGACAGATAATAGAAGCAAGGACATAGCAAGAACGGTTTAAAGTCCATTTATTAGTAAAAAACGTTAAAAGCACAAAGGGCACAGCAAAACAGACCTGGACAGCTGACGTGTTTCATGGATAATACATTAATACTAGAAGAATATGGTTACTGTAAACTGAATACATTAGAATTCTTTAATGATATGAAATCTATATGGGACATCAGTAGAAAAGACTTAATTATTAACCTTCTACCCACATCATGCACTACAACTATGACATAATATAACCACTAACTCATAAAAGAATCTTTAAATAGAAATCCATATACATCATTTAACTAGAACAGGGCTGTCTCGCCACCGTCACCCCCTATACACCCTTTTATTTTTATCCTTGTTTCTACCTTTGCTCCTATTTTATAATAACACAGTAAAACAATAGTATAGGAGATATACGAGATTGTCAGGGGTGGACTGATCAGTTGGGCAAATAGGACCAGGTCCGAGGGCCCAGCATGTCTGGGGGCCCACAAATGGCATTTCCATGGCTCCTGGAGTGCTGCTTAAAGGGACACTCAACTCAAAATTTAACTTTCATGATTCAGATAGAGCATGACATTTTAAACAACTTTCTAATTTATTTCTATTAACAAATGTGCACAGTTTTTTATATTTAAACTTTTTGAGTCACCAGCTCCTACTGAGCATGTGCAAGAATTCACAGAATAAACGCATATGCATTTGTGATTGGCTGATGGCTGTCACATGGTACGTGTATGCTTTTGTGATTGGCTGATGGCTGTCACATGGTACAGCGGGAGTGGAAATAGACATAACTTTTAAAATTGTCTACTACTCATTTGAAGTTCAGACGAAGTGCTATTGCATTGTCTTGTTATCTTGCATTTGTTGATTATGCAAATCTACTCTGTTTACTGGTCCTTTAAGCTGGGGCTGACAGCTGCCCTATCAGTAACTAAGCAGTTAAGTGTAGGTTTAGTGGGGCCCTGGCCTGGATGTGGGGTTTGTTGCTGGGGGGGTCCTAGAGTGTGTGGGGGGGGGGGGCCCTGCCTCTGGCCCTTGATGTTGAGGGTCATGGCCCTGGAGGTTGGGGGGGCTGGTAGGGGCAGGGAGGCTGCAATGTTCATTTGCATACATTTAAATACATGTTGGTAATTGTGAGATAGTGGGGGCCCTTCCCTAATTTTTGCCCGGGGCCCTGAATGGTCTCAGTCTGCCCCTGGAGATTGTAGCATACTTCTCATGATTGAGAACAGACCCAGGTGGTTACTGTTTAAGTTGTTGAATTTGTTATTATTATCTTACAGTTTGTGCATGTAAAAACGCAGTTTACAGGCGATCAACATTCTGTACGGACTTACGTGAGGACTGAAGATGTTATCTACATAACCTGTCATTTGTAACCTGTATTACCAACTATCATAAGTTATAACTTTGTCTGTAACGTAACAATTATTTATAAAAATAAACAAATTTAAAAAAAGAATGAACAGAAATGCACTACTGAGAGGTAGTTGCTGATTGGTTGCTGTTCATACGTCTCTTGCCACTGGCTCATCAGATGTGTTCAACTCCCAGTAGTGCATTGTTGCTACTTCAAAAAAGGACACCAAGAGAATGAAGCAAATTAGATAATAGAAGTAAATTGGAAAGTTGAATGCTCTATCTGAATAATAAAATAAATATTTTGTCTATCATGTCCCATTAAAGTGCCATAAAACAGGATGAATAGAGCACACAGCACTGAAGGCCCTGAAATGTAAAGAGTATTATTTAAAAAAAATGTAGTCAATATTTTTAATACATTTAAAAATTTTGCAGAAAATACTGACCTCTGCTCAGCCCTGCCTTATCAGCAATGTTGTTGTCCTGGTTAGTGTTATCGGGCTGTACCAAACAGTATCTTGTGCTATTATGCAGACTATCATGTAGGTATGCGCATCACTGGCACGCCCATGAGCTACTGAATAAGTGATTGCACAGGTGAGCATCTGGCGGGTGAATGCGTAAAAATGACATTTCATTTGTTGACACTCTGAAGCAGTGCACTGCTTTAGACAGCTGATACGCAGGGGCGGACTGACAAGTCGGGCAAATCGGCCTTTGCCCGAGGGCCCGGCATCTCTTAGGGCCCGCCCTGCTGCCACTGCAGGCATGCTGTATTCAGCTGCAGAACTAATAATTTAAAAAAAAAAGTATATTCAATTTTTATTAAAGGCTGAAGGCAGTTTTTTTTTTTTTTGGTTGGTGTTTTTTTCTTTTTATTACCGCCGGGGTGGGGGTGAGGTGGATGCGCGCTCTCAAGTATGCAATGGACTGGAAGGCTTGTATGTGAGTGCAGCGGCATTGGTCTCCTTGACACACGCAGCATCACATTTTGTTTGGTGGGGTTGAGGCTGGCTGCGCCCACATCACATGACGCCACGCAGCCCGCGCTTAGACAGTCAGTAGCGACTTAGTGGCAGGAATGGCACTCTTGCAGTGACAACTGACAAGAAGAGAGGCTCAGGACAGGCAGGGAAGTACTACCAAGCTTGCTGCCCTTTGTATGTGCCATATGGGACAATGTACATCAACCCTTAAATCTAAAATGTAGCAGACTGAGCCAGAGATGTCCTTGCAGTGCGGTACCCTGAGAGGGACTGGGAATCGTGACAGAATCATCACCCAGAATCCTTGTCCAGCTAAAATGACTGAACCCTGAGAGGACCACTGCATAAAAACAGTCAGAGGTGGGTTTTAACATTCAGATTTATGCACATACTACTTCTAATGCAGTTTTACAATTGTATGTGTGTCTTGTATTGACTAGTGTGCTGTTTTTGTTTTGTGATACCCCTGACTCTATTTGTGACCCTTGACTGCAAGAGAGTGTTGCTTTGCATGCCACTGCATAAAAAGTAAGAGTCTTCCCAATGGAGATTAAAAACAAATGTAGAATACAAAACTTTAATTTATTTGTGCTCAATTTATAAACGCAATAAAGTAAATAATGAGAATATATTAAGTACTTAATCTGTTTACCCATCTTGTTGTTGTGTCTATACTTTCTTAGCCCTAATTCTGTGTGACAGGTATAGTGACACACTTGTGTGCCCAGACACCTTGTTGGGGACTCACTGGATTAGTACAACGTGTCCCCTGTCATTTACTCTCACATAAGCAAACCACATTTTTGTTGAAAGCTCAGCTCCTCTCATATGTGACAGCAAATTATATAGACAACCCTCTCCTGCTACTGCATCTCAGCACTTGGATCAGAGCAACTATGTGTGTGTTTGTAGTATGGCTTTTGTGTCAGTAAAGATAAGGTCATATGTATTTGTCTCAGAACTAGTTAGACCCTAATAAAGAGATTAGATTACAATGCGATTCTTTTACTAGAATGGAACAATAAATTTTTGCCTGTGAATGTTTGTGTATGTTTGTATGTTTCTGTGTGTGTGTGTGTGTGTGTGTGTGTATGTTTCTGTGTATGTGTGTGTGTGTATATGTTTGTATGTGTGTGCATGTTTGTGTGTGTGTGTATGTTTGTATGTTTCTGTGTATGTTTCTGTGTATGTGTGTGTATATGTTTGTATGTGTGTGTGTGCATGTTTGTGTGTGTGTGTATGTTTGTATGTTTCTGTGTATGTGTGTGTATATGTTTGTGTGTTTGTATGTTTCTGTGTGTGTATGTTTATGTGTGTATGTTTGTGTGTGTATGTTTGTGTGTGTGTACAGTATATGTTTGTATATGTGTGTGCATGTTTGTGTGTGTGCATGTTTGTGTGTGTGCATGTTTGTGTGTGCATATCTGTGTGTGTGCATGTTTGTGTGTGTATGCATGTGTATGTTTATTTGTGTGTATGTTTGTGTGTGTATGTTTGTGTGTGTGTATGTTTGTGTATGTTTGTTTGTGTGTATGTTTGTGTGTGTATGTTTGTTTGTGTGTGTGTATGTTTTGTGTATACAGTATGTGTGTGAGCATATTTATGTGTGTATGTTTGTGGGTGTATGTGTTTGTGTGTGTATACAATATATATACTATATATATATATATAATTTTATTTTTATTTTATTTTTTTCTAATCTATCTCCATGGTCATATTGCATTGTGCTTTTCACAATTGGACTAAAAGGGTCTGCTCCCAGGTGGTAAATCGCCATAGTACTAACAACTGATCTGTTTTTCGTTCCTGGCAGATTGTTTCCCTTTCTATATGTATTTGCAATATGACCCTGGATAAGTCTCACTATGGACCTGATTCTCAAAAACTCTCTGGCTGCTGGCATGAAGATAAATTAACATCTTATTTCACTGAGCAATATATTGTAAAGTGTCTCTCCTTCACAAGAAGAATACTAGTGAACACCCCTAAATCAGATACATAGATCCCAAGATAAAAAAATGTCTTTAAAACAATTTCTAAGCAGCCTTGTAATACTGACAAGGCATCTTATACTGTAGAAACTCGCCAGGCCAGAGAGCTTTAGAGAAACCAATCCCTAAAGGTTATGGGGGAAGCCAGACGTGGACTATTTGCTTAGAGGGATATGGCTGCACCTCACTGACAAGGCCCAAAGGAGGCCAAAATGATTGTCTGGGGTTATCATATCCCTTGTTTAGGAGGGAAGGTGGATTGGCTGGTATTTTGGGGCTGCACTAACCATGTTAGGCGGGATCAGACTGATACTTCAGGAAAGTTCTTCTCTGTGAAAAGCACAATTGGGCTTAAAGAGGCTACTCCTGGGGGTAAATCGCCATAGAACAAGCTACTGAGGCTCACGTACACCCACACTCTCTCTGTCTCATACACACTCCACACACTCTTTCTCTGTGTCACACACACACACTCTCTCTCTGTGTCACACACACACACACACTTACTCTCTCTCTGTCATGTACATACACTCTCTCTCTCTGTCACACACACATACAGATGAGGTGGGAGGGGCAATAAGGTGGAGAAGGGGCAGGTGAGGTAGGTATGTGGAGCAAAAAGGGGGTGGGGGGGGGCCCTGTCACACTTTTGCCCGGGGGCCCCAGTTGGTCTCAGTCCGCCCCTGCTGATACGTCACTAGATAAGTCATGTATGATGTCTGTGCACCACAAACACTGGTAGAGGTGAGTTTTAACCAAGCGCAAAGCCTGGATTACAGTCTTCTTATATGGTAAAGGGAAGGGGGAAGTTTGAATGGTAGAATGGAGGAATACAGGGGTTAATTAAGTTTTGAAAGCAACACACATTACATTTGTTATTTTGTATTTTACAATACAATCTTTATCTCCACTTGTTTTGTGGTCCTTTAAAGTGCAGTGCTGATGAGTGTTTCCTGAGCAACTAATTAGCATTAAAAAAATTGGGACCCACGGGGGTGGAGCTGACCGCTGGAGCGGCAGGACGGACATTACAAGAGCTCCTCCAAGATCTTTGGCCTAAAGAGGTTTAATCATAGATTCCTGAGTTAAGACAACTATTTTATGGGACTACATATGACAAGCTGGAATAGAAGTATATCTAGTGAGACTGCAAGACCCTGATGTGACTTTGTTCCAAACCTATGCTATCCAGTGTGGCCACAAGGAGGCTGATATACTGCGCCACTGCTGAAGCCACTGCAATTTTCTTTAAAATGCTCAGCTAACTTTGAAGCCTAGGCTGCCGTTTCCCCCTCCCATATTAATGGGAGAAGCCAAAATAAGCGTTCTAACAGATATCTGTAATAGTACTAAGATACTCACATCCAATACCTATATCTCAGTCACTGAACCGGATCTCAGTGCAATGACTTTGAAAATGGAGACTAGGATTGATTCACTATTTACTGACTTTAGCACTCATGTGGCAGACTATTTCAGGATCCTCAGCAGGGAGATAGAGATACGATGTAGCTTATCATGTCCGCCGCACATCGATAAATGCAGACAGGATACGCTGTCTGCATTTATCATTGCACAAGCGGTTCTTGTGAACTGCTTGTGCAATGCAGCCCCTGCAGATTCGCAGCCAATCGGCTGCTAGCAGGGGGTGTCAATCAGCCTCAGAGCAGGCGGATCAGTTATGGAGCAGCGGTCTTTAGACCGCTGTTTCATAACTGCTGTTTCTGGAGCTTGATATTTCGCCCCCTATGTTTGCTCCTGCCCTTGCTACTTATGCAAGTGTTGATAACATGCAGGCAGCACAGAAGCAGCACAATATGCCTGTGGATCGACTATTAGATTGCTCTTAGACCTCTGGAACTAAGGATCATACCTATGCTGAACCAACAGACGATTCCCATATTACAAAGCTCACTGAAGCTGAAGGATTACTATGCAAAACCCTCTTAGTGGACCGGAGGACTCTATGTGATCCTGCAGCTACAGCAGACATAAACATGATTGGGAACAGCGGGCCATTTGCCCCAAAGACTGAACTGCACTTTATACATCAACTACTAAGGCTGACTACCTGGACAAAAAAAGCAAGAAATGTAACGCCTACCCTGCCGTATATGTTATTCAAGTCTTTGAGGAGAGACAGAAGTGGAGTGCTTTATGGCGGCTTCATATATCTTGGGGGTTTCATATGTCTTGGGGGCTTCATATATCTTGGGGGTTTCATATGTCTTGGGGGTTTGCTAATGATTTCTACTGCTCGTATCCTTAAGGGCGTCCCTGCAGTATCCTTAAGGGCGTCCCTGCACATCTCTTAATTCGATCTGGTGTGGGATAGACATAGGATCCTCTCATTACTATCTTCACAGTATTTGTTACCAGAATGTTTGCCATTTGCTAAAGTTTCATACCTACGTATATAGAACTCTGATGCTAATGTTTAATAGTTAAGTGCATGATGCTAATTCTGTGTTTTAAAATATGTAATGCCGCTCATCTCTTGATCTTTTGCCACCTAGACTTACTTGTTCTGCTAATTACATCAATGTCATCAATGTCAATAGCAGCTAATATTTCTCTCATTACGTTTTTTTATGACCATGCAATATTGTGTCTGAGCTGCCTGCGGCCGGGGTAGCAAAATACGTGTTATCTATGCTTACATATACACAATTTTTAGAGAGTATGGCTCCTTACTCCCATAACTTTGACGTTATCAGTGGCAGATGCTTGCACATTTCAGGAACCTGTATATTTAATGCCCCTTGCAGAATAAGGCATGCACTAGCGGATTGGATACTATACTACCTTGATATCTGACATGCTTAATATTCAGATTATAAATACAGTTCTCCTATTCTGTAATATATTCAATGCACACTTAGAGGCACTCTTTGATACGATACTCTATATCAAGGGTGCCCACACTTTTTTGTGTTGGGATCTACTTTTCAAATGACCATCTCAACTAGATCTACCCACTAAAAATGGGCCGGCTCCTAAGCTTACATTCCTGCTTTTTCAAATAAAGATACCAAGAGAATGAAGAAAAAATGATAATAGGAGTAAATTAGAAAGTTGTTTAAAATTGCATGTTCTATATTTGAATCATGAAAAATAAAAAAAGTGTGTTTCATATCCCTTTAAGGTTGTATGATTTAGCAACAAGTGGATGTGCAAAAGCATAAAGGTACAAAAGATTAATCCTGACGATAAAAGTAGCACTGACTTTAATTAGGGTTAACAGGAGCAACCCCTTGTGCCATGTTACAAAACACTGCATTCAAATTACAACCACTGACCCCCTTTACTTTGAGCCACAAGCTTGGACTGATATGACCCAGTGAGGCTTACACAAATAAATTTCAATAGCGCACCATGCAGACCATTTCTTACCGGGTCAACATGTTAATTTGCCAGACGTCAATCAGACTGTTTCCTTTAGCATAGCACAGCAGCCTCCGCCTTTACTTTTTCTATCTATTGACACTTACCCTCCGATCTGGGGGGTGTCAATCATCCAGATCAGATCTGATCGGGATGATTGCTGTCCGCCACCTCAGAGGTGGTGGATGAGTTATGGCTGTGACACACTGCAACCGCGTCACATCGCTTCTGAAGTTCAAATATTTAATCTCTGAGCGCTCAGCTATGCAACCTGATGTGGCAGAGTGCTCAGAGATGAAAAGGCAGTACACACTGACCACGCACAGCTGCATCTACACCCTGCACGCCGCTCTGTTTGCAGTGTGTCACAGTCTTTAAGGAGCAGCGGTCTTACGTCCATGGCTTCTTAACTTTTGTTTCTGGCGAGCCTGTAGACTCACGCAGAAACAGCTGCATCCGCAGCATAATAAATCTACCCCTTAGGGTCTGTTAAATTTTCTTTTTAATTTCATATGTTTGTTTTATACCGGGGGGCTGCCTTGGGTCTTCGCAGACCTCCTCGAGCTGTTCCAATACAGGGACTCCTTATGGTTCAAATATACAAAAACATGCTCCCGAGATGACCACGTTGCTTATAAACCACTGCGTAACACCTGCACTAAACAGACCAGGCTAGCTAAAGACCTCATTTTTTCAGACCAGCTGAACAACAACCTGAACAATCCGGCCAACTTCTGGAGTGTGATTAAAAACCTCTATAAACCCCTTATCATACTCCACCCACAAGCATATAAACAGACACTGAGATTCTAAATTGCCCCATAGACATTGCAAACTTATTTGATAACCATTTTGTTGGTTGTGCCACCTCCCTGATTGCTAAATGTAAAAAGGAGGATGAAAAAGAGGTTAATATCCTAGACTCAGCAACTCATTACCCACCCAACAGTACAAATACATTTGTTTCGTATTAGTTTTATACCTGTATCCACTAATGAAATAACAGATCATCTCCAAAATCTAAAACTAAGATCTCAGTCTAGGCCAAACCACTTACTCCCTATGCAAATACAGCTTAATTATCACCTCCCTGATGTCTGGATATGGCTCCAAGGCTTGGAAAACAGCAAGGGTTGATCCAGTCCACAAAAGTGGGGATAAAACTCTAGTCTCAAACTATAGGCCTTTATCCTTACTCCCTGTGATGGCCAAAATATTGGAGAAATGTGCCTATCGCCAACTGTGCAGTTTTTTCCAGAAGACGAGCTACGACACCCCATTCCCATCTGGCTTTTGCCCAAACCATTCTACTGTAACAGCTCTGTTAAAAGTTACCAATTATTTTCAGATTAGAATGGAATTAAGTGAACTGACTGGAGCTATTTACCTTGATTTTGCAAAGGACTTTAAGAAAGCACGAAATCCTCCGGCAGCCTGAAATCCTTAAAAAGAAATGTCTCTCCATCTTTACAGACAAATCAATGCTGTAAAGACTTTAAATTGTACCTTGTGTCTGTATATTACTATGTAAAAATTTAACTATTTGTACAATATGTAATGTACTGCTGGCATATCCCAGGACATACTTGAAAACGAGAGAAATCTCAAAGTATTTTTTTTCCTGGTAAAACATTTTATAAATAAATAATTCAATTAGTAAGGGACTAACGGCTAGATTACAAGTTTGCGTTATGAGTGGCTCGGTACTAACTTGCAAGTTATTTCCACCGCTCACCTCCCTATAGCGCTGCTATTACAGGTTTTCATAAACCCGGCATTAGCAGGCAATATGTCAGTATTGAGCAAAATTGAGCTCCATACCACACTCAAATACCGGCGCTGCTTTGAGCTGGCTTTACGTGCTTGTGCACGATTTCCCCATAGACATCAATGGGGAGATCCGGCAAAAAAAAAGCCTAACACCTGCAATAAAGGAGTGTAAAGCTCCGTAACGCTGCCCCATTGATTCCTATGTGGAAAGAAAAGCTATGTTTACACCTAACACCCTAACATAAACCCTGAGTCTAAACACCCCTAATCTGCCGCCCTCGACATCGCCGACACCTACATTATTACACTTATTAACCCCTAATCTTCTGCCCCAATGTCGCCGCCACCTACATTACAGTTATTAACCCCTAATCTGCCCCCCCGACATCGCCACCACCTACCTACACTTATTAACCCCTAATCTGCCACCCCTAACGTTGCCGCCACTTACCTATACTTATTAACCCCTAATATGCCGCCCCCAACGTCACCGCCACTATACTAAAGTTATTAACCCCTAAACCTAACCCTAAGTCTAACCCTAACCCTAACATAACCCTAACACCCTCTAACTTTAACATATTTAAAATAAATATAAATAAAAATTAGAATTGATGCCTAAATAATTCCAATTTAAAACTACATACTTACCTGTAAAATAAACCCTAAGCTAGCTACAATATAACTAATATACAATTATTTATTAATACAATTATTTTTATTTCACAGCTAAGTTTGTATTTATTTTAACTAGGTAGACTATCTAGTAAATAGTTATTAACTATTTACAAGCTACCTAGTTAAAATAAATACAAAGTTACCTGTAAAATAAAACCTAACCTGAGTTACACTAACGCCTAACCTTACACTAAAATTAAATATATTACATTAATTAAATACAATTAACTAAATTACAAAAAAAATAAACATTAAATTACACAAAATAAAAAAGAAATTATCAAATATTTAAACTAATTACACCTAATCTAATAGCCCTATCAAAATAAAAAATCCCCCCCAAAATAAAAAAAACCCTACCCTAAACTAAACTACCAATAGCACTTAAACGGGCCTTTTGCGGGGCATTGCCCCAAAGAAATCAGCTCTTTTACCTGTAAAAAAAATACAAACAACCCCCCAACAGTAAAACCCACCATCCACACAATCAACCCCCCAAATAAAATCCTATCTAAAAAAACCTTTTTCTTCTCTGAACTATTGCTCAACATTTGATTCCTTCTTTAAAAATGATGTAACTTATTCAGCTAATTTATTTATTATTGAAAATAAAGTAACATTTTTTCTAACTACTTTGATAATGCTCTCAAAACGACTTTTTTTTTTTTTTTAAATCAGCTTTATTGAATGATCAGACATCATATTACAATCATTATCACACAGTGGCATATCAAAATGCACGGAGCTCAACATATTTCAAAATAACATTGTGTTGTGCGTATCTTAAAGCATTATGAGCATTATGTAATAACAAGACATCCAATCATTTTTTAAATCAGAAAAACTCTTAACACAGAAAACAATTTAGTCATCCCTAGCCGAGTGTTTCGGTATAACTCTGTTATATAAAACAAAACTGTTTGTAATCTGAGGACCTAAGTTTGCCTTATACCATAGCTGGTTGATTATTCGGCACACTCAGCCTGGTCAGGTCTTTGTAAGGAGGTTGAAGAAGTGTTAAGTGAAGGTGTATAGGGGAAGGGATGAATAAGAGGGGTATTAGTAGAGGGACAAAGGTATCAGCAAGGGGGTTAAGAAGTTCAGGTCGGGGGGGTATGCGAAGGTCAGAAAGGAGGGAAAAAAAAAAAAAAAAAAAAAGGGGGGGGGGAGGAGAGGGGAGAGGTTTCCACTCTTCACGGGTTCATCTCAGTAACTCATGCAAGTCAGGTCCTGTATACTCTGCCAAATCGGCAATGGCTTATATGTCTCTACCTTCCCAAATTAGAGTCATGTACTCATGCAGCTCTAGTTTCCCAGTTCGCAGGTAATGACTCAAAACGACTTTTAACTAGATTACAAGTGAAGCTCTAATTTATCACACTCCCGCAAGCAGGCAAATTCGCCCATTTACAGGTGTGCAACAAATACCCAGCTATTACAAGTGGATGGTTATTGCTACTGATATCTTGTGGTATCTTAGAGCTCTGAAAATTAACCAGGGGTCTGACCTCTGGCTAATTTTTTAAATGTGCCCTAAACTGCCCCCCCCCCCAAAAAAAAATGGTTGCATTTTTTTTTATTTTTTAAAAATGTACTTGGCAGTTTTTCGGGGCTACAGTTGGCGGCTGTGGGGTGTTAGAAAAAAAAAACGGCGCTAAAATGTTCCTATACACTGCTGTCTATGGGAACTGTGGGGTTCCTGTAAATATATATGTATATGCTTAAATACATATATATTTATGTGTTAATATGTGTATATAAACATATTAACACATAAATATATATGAATATATAATCATATTCATATATATTTAAAATTGCTGCACATTTCTGCGGGAATTACCCCATTCTCTGCGTTTTGGTTCTGTGTTGTCTATGCCGGCATGAGAACGAGTCTCCCATTGAAGCCCATGAAAGCGTGCTCTAGTGAGCACAATGCTTCTGTGCAATTGTCACATTTGCATTGCACCTAACTTGTAATAGCAGCACACATTTGGGTGCGCTGGTATCACAAAGTGGAGCACAAATATCGATTTAGCGAAATATATTTTGCACTCCACTTATAATCTGGCCCTTTATGTCTTATAATAGCATACAGATTGAAACTGTGCTGGTTTTAGTAGAAACGGTAATTTTTTTAAAAAAGGTCTGCAATCTGTAGGTGGGCGATAAATAATGTACATTCATTCCAATTAGTTCAAGATCTCATTTTGTGTCTGCAAATCAGGAAACTTGGATATAGTTATGGGAAATATCACAGTCTATTTAACCAGATTTCTTCATTTCAAAATGTTATTACACATAGAATATTGCTGTTCTAAAACACCAATAGTGACACACTGTAGCTTATGGTTTCTATAACACCTACACCTGTCTGCTTTGAACTGAGATATGACCACCAACATCTGCCAGTGAATGCCATATGGTAATAATCTGCACCCATTAACAAGCTAAGTTATATTTGTGCCATTGACCTCCAGGTTACGAGCTCTGCAGTCCATGAACTAGTCAGTATTTTTTTCTGCTTAGTTTGATTGTTTATGAGTTCTTCTTTTCAGTTTACAGTCTGAATAACATCTGCAACCAATTTGATTGCAAAAAGAAATGAAAATTACACATTCAATCTTCGTATTTACCCACTATTATGTGAACAATTGTCCCATGTGACTCCTCTGTGTTATCAGCAGTATGTACCTGAATTGCAATGATTTCGATTTTACAAAAACATGATTAAAAACTTTGAAGAAATGTAATTTATTAAAATATGTTTTAATATGAAGATGACAGTTTACTATTTAAATGTTTGCTTAAATTATATAAGATGGTAATTGACATAAATGCTTAATACTTAAAGGTTCATTATGAGTAATAAACTCAGAATATACTTAATTTAAAAGTTATATGTCTATGCCTTTGCTCCCTAGATTTTATTTTGTTATTGGGGGTCATAGGGTCTAGGGTGTTTGCAATAGGAAATTCATGGTAATGGACTGTTTTTAATGAGAGGTTTACTTAGGGAAATTTATTTTCTGGGGGTGGGTTCTTTATATTTTGTAGAAGATTTGGGGGGGGGGGGTTTGCAGTTAGTAATTGTTATGCCGGTGTCTTAGAGTGTCTCATTGCAATGCGAGATACAGTAAGGCTTACTTGTAAGGGTTACATTTTGTTGGTTGATCTGGCGGTGGTTGCTTTTTGGTTTAACTCATGGTGGGTGGTCTAAGGGGTCTTGGTAAGCGTTAAAAGTTGTGGTAGTTTTTCTTTTCTTTTTTAAAAAAAAATAGTATTTTTACTTTTTTAGTCCTTTAGTATTCATGCAAACTTTAAACAAAACTCCTAAAGGAAGCTTTGGGGAAGAAAATGGACAGCACACAGAATTGTAGCAACACCGGGAAGATACTATTCATAAACTTATGTGGTGACTCTTAGAAAAAACATATTCTACATGTCACAATCTATCTATACCTTGCAATCACATTCATTTGGGATATTGTCATTATATTGCTTTATCAGTCCCCTGTTGCCATAGGCGGCTCTATTAGTAGGCCCCATAGGCGACTGCCTAAGGCCTTGCTTATGATGAGGCTTCACACAGGGACATAGGAAAACAATGTGTACTTTTTTGTTTTAGCCCACTGACAGTTTTCTTTTAGCTGTATAGCGGCCCTGCTCACAAGCTACCGAATATTGTAAACACCACAGCCTCTTTTCTCAAACACAAGTTCTCTGGCTGTCAAGTAGAGGTTCCTCCCTTTCCTCTACCTTCTACCTGCCCTAGAGCAATTCTGTCAGCCTCAGTGTAATCAGGAGGCAGGGTAACATAGGCAGCAAGAAACATGCAAGGGGGGCAAGGGGGCTACACGCTCCTACACGTTATTTTCAAGTCCCTCCTAGGCTACCTACCTGCAGGTCACTGCTGGACATCGTTTTTTAACACCTTTGCAACCAGAGGTAAGCTGCTAGCAATATTTTTTATACTCTTTCTACCCTCTCACTATCTTACCACTCTCTCTCTTTACTGTCTTCTCTCTCTCTCTCTCTCTCTTTACTGTCTTCTCTCTCTCTCTCTCTCTCTCTCTCTCTCTCTCTCTCTTTACTGTCTTCTCTCTCTCTCTCTCTCTCTCTCTTTACTGTCTTCTCTCTCTCTCTCTCTCTCTTTACTGTCTTCTCTCTCTCTCTCTCTCTTTACTGTCTTCTCTCTCTCTCTCTCTCTTTACTGTCTTCTCTCTCTCTCTCTCTCTCTCTCTCTCTCTTTACTGTCTTCTCTCTCTCTCTCTCTCTCTCTCTCTCTCTCTCTCTCTCTTTACTGTCTTCTCTCTCTCTCTCTCTCTCTCTCTCTCTCTTTACTGTCTTCTCTCTCTCTCTCTCTCTCTCTCTCTCTCTCTCTCTCTCTTTACTGTCTTCTCTCTCTCTCTCTCTCTCTCTCTTTACTGTCTTCTCTCTCTCTCTCTCTCTCTCTCTCTCTCTTTACTGTCTTCTCTCTCTCTCTCTCTCTTTACTGTCCTCTCTCTCTCTCTCTCTCTCTCTTTCTCTCTTCTCTTCCTCATCTGTCTCCTACTCTATCCTCTTCTCTCTCTGCTGCTCTCTGTCTTCCTCTTTACTTTCTTCTTAGTTTTCCATCTCTCAATCCCTCACTCTCTCCTTTCTCTTTCCTATTCTTTCTCACCTTGTCTCACCTTTCTCACTTCTTCCTCTCTCATATCTGTCTCCAGTATCTCCCCCCTCTTTTCTCTGTTTCTCCATTTTATCTCTCTCTTCCTATTCTCTTTTTCTCCCTGCTCTCACCATTCTCTCCTCTCAACTCAGCTGTCTTCTCTTTCTGTCATCTCTCCCCCTATTTTGTTATCCACTCTCTCCCCCGGCTATCCTAACTCATTGCCTCTTCTACTCTCTGTGTAACAGCTATCTTTATCCTCCCTGTCTTTTCTATTGCTCCCTTCTCTCTCCCAATCTCTCTCTTCTCTAGCTACTGTCTGTATTCTGTCTCTAGTCTATTCCTTATCCCTCTCTTTTCTCTCCTTCACTCTCATTCTCCCTTGTTTTTGTCTCTCTTTTCTCTCTTCTCTCCCTCCTCTCTTTCTCTGCTATCTTTGCCATTGTCTCTCCCCTCACTCCCCTTTCTCCTGTCTCATTTAAATTTTTCTTTTCTCTCTGTCTTCTCTTTCATATCTCACCTCATTATTATTGAGAGATTTGGTGCAAAACATAAATGATACAGTATAGGAACATCTTTATTGGGTAATAAAAATTAAACCCGAGACAAGCCTCATATTTGAATTTTGCATAAGGTCTCATTAACTCTAGAGCTGCCTCTATCACTACCTGGAGTAGCATTAATTTGTAGCATCTTGGATATGATAACTTACAAGCAGTTATATGGCGTCAAGGTGTTAACCAATGGATCTAGAATTTAGTTTAGAAGTGATTATTTTTCAGTCCAGTACTTAATTTCTCAAATATACTGTTTAGATATAAAAATAACTTTAGTGTCCCTTTAAGGCACTGCATATTTTCTGTATTATTGTTCACATTTTTGTATATTTTTCACATAGACCACGTAACTATAACTGTAGCACCATTAAAGTGTTGACATATTGTGATTAGTTCACTGAATTGTTTCAATATGAATGTCTGTTGAAAACAACCTATTTTACATTTGAGTCAAAAGTAATATGACCCTATTTTGTCTATAAATATTTGCCCTTTACACAGTATCACACTAAATGATTTGAGTTCAAGAAAATGAGTGTGTTCTCTATGAACTCTGCATGCTTCAACTGTTACCAGAGACTGATATTAAACCTACACCAGCTGTGAGTTTTGTAAGATATCACTTCAAGTCCTTGATTATTCAAGAACACAGTGCTGAACTTACAGTATAAAATGGGTTAAAATAACATATTTAATCTACTCAGAAGCTCAGCAGAGAATACACTTATACATGTATATAAAGGGTAATAATGAAAGAGATGTGTGCTCTTCATCTGGTGCCACATTACAGCAAAATGCATAACACAGGACTGTCCAACCTACATCCCAAGGGCTGCAATGCAACTTCTGAATGTGTTGATTTGATTGCCACTTAGGGTTGTGAGTTGTGCTCCATAAAAATACCGGATGACCTACAGGTGAATGAGCACAACATGTCCCCCAAAAAGCTCAACCTTATGCCCTACCCTTGATCCCGCTCTGTATATTTTTCACAACTGAGCAGACATACCCACACACACACACACACACACACACATACACACATACACACACACACACACACACAGATACACACACACACACACCCACACACAGATACCCACACACACACACACACACACATACACACATACACACACACACACACAGATACAGCAATTATTTAACATGAATGCATGTAACACATATATTAGAAAATGCACTTCTTTTTGTGCCTTTTATATAATACATAGAAGCACAGGAGGTCCTTTGTATTTAGCTAACACTCAGGGGACTTTAACAATACTGGGCATTTAGGTGAATAGATATTACTGGATAGCCTACTTAATTCTGGACTTTCACATAGTAACCCTATTGCCCATTACACAGAGTGCTGCTTTTTTACTTGTGGCTCAGCCTTGTCCTTTCTATGAGGATGAAATATATAATATATATATAATAATAATTTTCCTTTAATTCTTTCGTTGATATCAACTCTCAAACATAAAAAGAAAGTAATTAATACCAATTGTTGTCCAGTAGAGGTCACTGTGACTCCACTGTTCTCCCATCACTTCCCAAGAATATTTTGCGTTTATTAGCTTAAATTTTGAAGTTTATCCTGCCCAGGGCTGTTTTTATTTCAAGTGGAAAAGTATTACATGAATAAATTGGCCTAACAAAATTCTGTTCAGAACCAGCAAAGAAATTTAACTAAATAGGCTAGAAGGCATTTCTGTTGAGGTTAAGCCACGAATAGGATCATATACAGGTTTAGTGACCCCTGCGGCAGCTAAGAGGTTTTTAGCATAAAAGTCAAATATACTGATTAGCACAAAAATAAAACTGTCTCCTCTTACACAAAACTTGTTGAAGTAAGAAAAGCAGAACTATATTTTGTGTTAATAGGAAGTAAGGTTTCGGATTCCTCTGTCATTGCTTTGGAACAGAAAAGAATATAAGAAGTCTGTGTAATGAATATATTTTTTTTCTAAACAGAATTGTTGCTTGAACGTCTCTGAAAAAATGCCCAAAACACACTTTAAAAAAAAAATAAAAAAAAATATTGCATGGAAATTCCTTTGTTTATAGACATGCAACTGGTGTGAGTCCCTGACATAGAAAAACAAACAACTGACATTAAATAATTGCACAAAGAAGCCCTCTTTATGCTTTACTACGCATTTGAGTATTTGGGGATTTAAATATTAATATGATCCATGCAATTGCCAATTAACTCAATTTTGGTTTAGGTTTTGCTGAGGTTTGACCTTTTTCTAATTAATAAAGCCCCCTATAGCCTTCTGGGGTTTTTCTTGCTGAACAAAAGACACCATGTGAGAGTCAAAGCCTGGGAACAATTCACCTAAAAAAATGTACAATGCATTAAATGGCATTACCATTATTCTCTCTATGAAGACTTTTCCTAACTAGCAATAAAACTGGATTTTATTTGGTTTAAATATTCTTAAATGCATAAATATATAGATATGTTCACTATGTTAAATAAGGTGTACTGGTGTTTAAAATAATTTAGATTTTCTATCTCAGTCTCTCTCTCTCTCCCTCTGTCTGTCTGTCTGTCAGTCTGTCTGTCTGCCTGTCTCTCTCTCTCTCTCTCTCTCTCTCTCTCTCTCTCTCTCTCTCTCTCTATCTATCTATCTATCTATCTATCTATCTATCTATCTATCTATCTATCTATCTATCTATCATTTACTTTAGCTTTTTTAAATATATGTCCCTGTAGTGCACTATCCAGTTTTTATTTCTAACAGGGCTCATGAAGGCTTGGGGGTAGATTTATCAAGCAGCGGATGCTGCAATCTATACCTGAAGTTTCAGGTCCGCCTGAAACATAAGTTAAGAATCAGTGGTCATAAGACCACTGCTCCTTAACTCATCCGCCACCTCTGAGGTGTTGGACAGCAATCAGCCCGATCGGATACGATTGGGATGATTGACACCCCATGCTAGCGGCCGATTGGCCACGAATGTGCAGGGCGGTATTTCACAAGCATTTCACTAGAAATGCTTGTGCAATGATAAATGCCGACAGCGTATACCACCAACATAGGGCTCGTTTCCATTGAGCCGTAATTAGGTTTGTGTGTGCTCGCAAACCGTTAAATATGCTGTGGGAAGCAATATCGTTCACTAACTGCTTTCAACGGCCCATTATACCTCACTTTCGGCAACTCAACTCAGGTTAATCTTTAAATAATACCAGGTTTCTAATGACAGCCCAAACCGTTAATACACTGTTGGAGGCTGTCGATACATTAACAAAAATTACACTCAGCTCAACTAGGTGTAAAATAGGAAAAAGGTGCTTTTTGAGACTTTTTACCCATTAAAATCTAACCCGCCTACCAGAAATAAACCCGACACGTCAAAACCCCTCTATCTGCCATCCACCCCACATCGCAACTTATAATAAAAGTTATTAACTTCTAAACCGCCACCCCCCCACATTGCAATTTATAATAAATGTATTAAACACTAAACCGCCAACCCCCCCACATCGCATATATGTGCATGAAATGTAATTTTAAGTATAACTTCCCTTTCATTTTGCCACAGTAAAAGTTACCCTGCAACATGCTACACAGTGATCTCTTAGAAGATCTGTTTATTTCACATTGCTTCAGATTCCCCACAGTAAGGGAGATTGTGTAAACATGCAAAAAAAAGTGTTTTGTTGTGTCTATAATTCAGTTCAAGTCTAACTGCAAAAAATATATTTTTGTTATCATCTAGCTACTATCTAAACTAGTGCATACCAGATACAACTGTAAGCTCAGCAAAACAGACAAGGCCAACTGTAACTGCTATGAAACTACATCTCCCAGAAAGCACTGTTATAATTAAAACATAACGCGTTTTCAACAGTTTCTCATCAGGAATATGGTCCCAACAGGCAATGTTGTGGTGTCAGCATGATGTCAGCATCGGAATGTTGCAGGTGACAGCGTTATCAGAGGGAAGACTGCAGTTAACACCATGGATGCCAGAGAGGGCTTATATATATATGTTCCTAGCTGTGTAGTGTAAATGATCCCTCCATGAATCGCTGGTTGTAATAAATAGGTGAGGGAAATATGATAAAAATTCCAAGTAAGAAAATATAACCCACACTCTATGAATAAATATGAGCAGAGTTGTCTGAACTTTATATCTTCTGTTTTTTACTATTTAATTACAACCGATTTACAAAATACAATAACAGAATGTTACAAATTTTAAATGTTTTTGTTAGTTTTGGGATATGGTTATATAACAAAAGGGGAAAGTTGGCTGCTCTTCCTTAAAAAGCCTAGGCCTATTTTTGGTCCCCGCCTGGCCCTGGTACAAATTAAAATATATTTTAAAAATAAAGTTGAAACGTTTTATTTAGTTGCTGCTATAAATATTCTCTCCTTAAAAGTCCATTGCACATACCTACTCTGCAACGTACAATTAGTGAGCAGTACTTTAATTATGTGTTTAACCCAAGTAAAGGGGTTGAACACATATAGTCAAGTATCGCTCAGAAGCCATAAATAATTGCTAGTCTGGAGTGGAAACCGGATTGTGAAACTACCACTATTGATTGAGTGAGTGGCAGTTTCTTTAGCCATTTGTTTAAGCCGGTAGTGTTAAAATGACATGCTCAAATAAATTAGACTAAAGATAATCTAACAAAAGATTATCCCTAGAGGGCGCTCATAAATATATGTGAAAAGAACATATAAATAAAAATAAAGTGATAGTCAAAATTTAACAGTGTCAATCAATAATAATAATAAAGAGTAATAAAAATATATTCTATATGCAAAAATATATAAACCAAACGTTTAAGTGAAACACCACCCAACTTAAGTGTCAATAAGAGTGATCATCAAATGAAACTATCTCTCAGCTAGATTGCGAGTTTGGCATTATGAGTGAAAAAGCAGCGTTATGGCCCATAACGCTTAATTTTCCCTAATGCTGCTATTACAAGTGTTGTCGGTATAGGTGTACCGCACACCTTTTAGCCAGTCACGTAACGTCAGTACCGCACTTTTAAAAAAGTCCTTTTTCAATGGGATTCCCATAGCGCCGGTATTATGAGTTTGCCTGGGAGGCCAAAAAGTGAGCGGTACTCTCTATAACCACAAGATCCGTACCGCCATCTAAAGTCAGTAGTTATGAGTTTTACGTTACATAGCTGATTGGAACAGCCAATAGGATTTTAGCAGCTCTAATCCTATTGGCTGATTGGAACAGCCAATAGGATTTTAGCATCTCTAATCCTATTGGCTGATTGAAATATTTCAGCCAATAGGAATGCAAGGGAAGCCATCTTGGATGACGTCACTTGCATTGAAGTTCCAGTGTACGGCGGAGACCGTATGGAGAGGATGCTTTGCGCCGGATGCCTTTAGGATAGACACGCTCCGCGCAGGATGGATGAAGATAGAAGATGCCGTCTGGATGAAGACTTCTTGCCGCCTGGATGAGGACTTCGCTGGCTGGATGGATCCTTCAAGCAGGACTTTAAGAACTGTAAGTGGATCGTCGGTTGTTAGTGTTAGGTTTTTTAAGGGTTTTTTGGGTGGGTTTTATTTTTAGTTTAGGGTCTGGGCATGTAAAAGAGCTAAATGCCCTTTTAAGGGCAATGCCCATACAAATGCCCTTTTCAGGGCAATGGGGAGCTTAGGTTTTTTTTATATAGTTATTTTATTTGGGGGGTTGGTTGTGGGGTGATGGGTTTTACTGTTGGGGGGTGTTTGTATTTTTTTTTACAGGTAAAAGAGCTGTTATCTTTGGGGCAATGCCCCACAAAAGGCCCTTTAAAGGGCCATTGGTAGTTTATTGTAGGCTAAGGTTTTTTTTATTTTGGGGGCTTTTTTATTTTGATAGGGCTAATAGATTAGGTGTAATTCTTTTTTATTTTTGATAATTTGATTCTTATTTTTTGTAATTTAGTGTTTGTTTTTTTATGTAATTTAGTTATTTTTATTTTTAGTAATTTTACTGTTTTTTATTTTTTGTAATGCTAGGTTTTAGTATAAGGCAGCTTAGGTTTTATTTCACAGGTAAGTTTGTATTTATTTTAGCTAGGTAGTTAGTAAATAGTTAATAACTATTTACTAACTAGTCTACCTAGTTAAAATAAATACAAACTTACCTGTGAAATAAAAATAAAACCTAAGCTAGCTACAATATAACTATTATATTGTAGCTATCTTAGGTTTTATTTTACAGGTAAGTTTGTATTTAGTTTTAAATAGTTATTATTTAGTTAATAATTGTAACTTTAGTTTAGCTGTATTTTAATTATGTTAAAGTTAAGGGGTGTTAGGCTTAGGGTTACGTTAGGGTTAGGGCTACGTTAGGGTTAGGGTTGGGTTTATGGGTTAATGGATTTATTTAGTGGTAGTGATGAGGGAAGCCAGAGGTTTAGGGGTTAATAACTTTAGTATAGTGGCGGCGACATCGGGAGCGGCAGATTAGGGATTAATAGTTTTATGTAGGTGGCAGCGATGTTCGGGGTGGCAGATTAGGGGTTAATAACTGTATGTAGGTGGCGGCGATGTCGGGGCAGCAGATTAGGGGTGTTTAGACTCAGGGTTTATGTTAGGGTGTTAGGTTTAAACGTAACTTTTTATTTCCCCATAGACATCAATGGGGCTGCATTACAGAGCTTTTCATTCCGTGATCGCAGGTGTTAGGCTTTTTTTTTGCCGGCTCTCCCCATTAATGTCTATGGGGAAATCGTGCACGAGCACGTAAAAGCATCGCTTGTTTTCGGTGCAGTATGGAGCTCAATGCAACAATTTTGCACGCACAAGCCTGTTTCTTGTTAAACTCGTAATACCAGCGCTATAGGGAGGTGAAATAACGCCGCTTTTGTGGCGGTCGTTAAAATCCCTATAGCGCTCAAAACTCGTAATCTATCTGTTTCCAAATGAAAACACTGATAGGCAGCTCTTCCTTCTATGACAGGGGTGCCACATTGCATATCAAAAGTCTCCAAAAACAGTGAACAAGTAATTCCAAAGTGAGCCTTCCTTGCCCACACCTGCATATTAGGGGTTTAAGTATTGTGAGTACACGCTTTGGAGTTACCTTTTCACTGTTTTTGGAGCCTTCAAATAAATTAGAGCGTGTCATTTGTCCACTATAATAGCCCTATACCCCCTTAATGACCACAATGTACCTTGTATGTCACTGGTCGTTAAGGTTTTTTTCAGGACATAATAGCACAAGTCTAGCAAGAACACGCTATTAATGCCCTCCCTCCAGCAGGCTTTGTGGAATAGATCAGTCTCAACGCTGGTGGCAAGACCGCGCTATAAAACAATCAATTCCCAAAAAAGGGCCAGCGACATACAGGGTACGTCGCTGGTCCTTAAGGGGTTAAATAAAACGAGTGGCAAAGAAGATCTATCAAGGGAATGGACACAAAAAAACAATTGGAATTACTTAAATGTAATGTTCAGTTTATGGTTTTTGAGCATTGGTTATGTCTCTATTATATGAGTAGAGCTGTCACTTATTTACAACCTAAAACTGCAATTGGACAAGATGAGAGGAAATTGGTCAAATAATTGCTTACTTTTTAGCTCCTGTTTCTAAGTAGCATTGATTTTTGTCTTATAGTTCAGAGATAGAGCTCCCTATCCGTTTTAATGACTGCATGGTTCATAGAGTGTACATTTGCAATATATAATCTGATTACATTTTTCCTATGCATGGTATAAAGTTAAAGTTTGATCTATATATTTTCCATCCAAGGTTGGTTATGGTTGAAAAATGAATTAGCTTGTTTCATACATTCTGCTTGGTCTGTCCTGAAAACTAACATTTACCACTAACCACTAGAAGGATTTAGTACAATGCATTCTTTTTTCTAATTTAATATTTAGTACTTGCTCATTGGACAGCTTCATTTTCTTTTTTTTTTTCTTTCTAAACCCATGACAGAGTTGCTGACATTTAGAAATTGGCCCATTGAAGTAATTCTGATGCTTAAGTTACTGGAACTGTGTTTTTTATAGCCGGGACAGGCTGGGTATTAAGTGAGAAATATGTGTTTTACTGTGATTATAACTTTGCCTCAAGTGTGCTGTAGGCACATATCCAGATATCCAGTAAGAGATTTAATGACCACTAATCAAGCTGTCTTAGTATAATATTAATGTGAATTCAGTCAGCCGGAAGTTGTGAATGCTACAAAATAATATTTGGCTTAGCTTACAATCAGACAAAAGCCAACACCTAAAATCTACAATACCTCATATTCTTAGATAATTGGGTAATATAAATTGACTGCAGCCTTTTAAGCAGCTGTTGTTCTGAGCACACGGTAACCCCTTTTTATTTTTCCTAGGGCATGCACACAGTAATTACTGTACTTGTATAATATCCACAAACTATAGAGAAAACTAGTAAGCAGTGAGAGTGCTATAAACTATATTCTTCTCAACTTAGATATGATTTGTGTAGTCTAATACATTTTATATATATATATATATATATATATATATATATATATATATATATACAGGTATATATATATATATATATATATATATATATATAAACTTGCATTGTTCCCTTTTATGTTGCATTACAACCTGGAATTAAAATGGATTTGGATTTGGATTACATGTAATGGACATACACAAAATAGTCCAAAATGGTGAAGTGAAATTAAGAAGAAGCTTGTTTAAAAAATATATGAAAAATAAAAAAACAAAAAATTGGCGTGTGCATATGTATTCACCCCCTTTGCAATGAAGCCCCTATATAAGATATGGTGCAACCAATTAACTTCAGAAGTCACATCATTATTTTAATAAAGTCCACCTGCGTGTAATCTAAGTGTCACAAGATCTGTCACATGATCTCGGTATATATACACCAGTTCTGAAAGGCCCCAGAGTGTGCAACACCACTAAGCAAGTGGCACCATGAAGACCAATGAGCTCTCCAAACAGGTCAGAAAAAGTTGTGGAGAACAGATCAGGGTTGAGTTATAAAATAGTATCCGAAACCTTGAACATCCTACTTTATGGCCATCAAGGAAAATGCTATGTCTGGTACAAACCCAACACCTCTCATCACCCCGAGTACACCATGCCCACAGGGAAGCATGGTGGTGGCAGCATCATGCTGTGGGAATATTTTTCATCGGCAGGGACTGGGAAACTGATCAGCATTGAAGGAACGATGGATGGCACTAAATACAGCGAAAGACTTGAAGGAAACCTGTTTCATTCTTCCAGAGATTTGAGACTGGGACGGAGGTCAACCTTCCAGTAGGACAATGACCCTAAGCATACTGCTAACACACAAGTGGTGTAAGGGGAAACATTTAAATGTCTTGGAATGGCCTAGTCAAAGCCCAGACCTCAATCCAATTGAGAATCTGTGGTATGACTTACAGATTGCTATAAACCAGCGAAACCTATCCAACTTGAAGGAGCTGGAGCTGTTTTTCCTTGAAGAATGGGCAAAAATCCCAGTAGCTAGATGTGCCAAGCTTTTAGAGACATAGCCCAAGGAAGTTGCAGCTGTAATTGCTGCAAAAGGTGGCTCTACAAAGTATTGACTTTAATTTATTTATTGTTTGAACCATAATAAAACATATTTTGCATATTCAAAGTGGTAGGCAAGCTGTGTAAATTAAATAATACAATCTGCACACCCAGATTCTTCCATCAGTCTGACAGATAGTGAAGCGTGATTAATCACGCCAGAGAACACATTTCCTTGGCTCCAGGTTCCACTGTCAGTGTGCTTTACACCACTCCAGCTGCCTCGGATCACACAGCACTTACTCTGGTGAGCTGAAGAAATTATGATGTAAAATATCTTCCTGTTTTACATAGAGATGTTCATGTGATATATTCTTGTCAGTTTTTTTTTACAAATATGCTATATCACTTTCAAGTATCTTAGCACATGGGCAGTATGCCCCTTCTATCTATTTATCTATCTATCTATCTATCTATCTATCTATAATCTATTTATCTATCTATAATCTATTTATCTATCTATCTATCTATCTATCTATCTTTAATGTGCAGTTTCATACATTTGAGTTAATTATACCATACAAAATGAGCTATTGTCCTTTTGTACCAAAACTACCTAGAATATGTCATTCATTAATGCACGGGTCTTATACTAATGAAAACTACTGACAACCCTGCATATTAGACATGTGACACATTTGACAAAGAAATAGTTGTGTGGGGGGATTTTAACTAAGAAACAGAGCAGTAAGCAGTAGAAAATGTTGCGTTCTGACCTGTACCTCCAGTTATTATATGTAGCTAACTATCCATGTTAACGGCTCACCCAGCCACTATACCACTATTACAACAAAGAATGTGCACTGTAAATATGCTGTGTTGATTCAGGAAATGATCAAACTCAAAATATCTTTTTCAATGAAAATCTATTGAACTATATTTGATTTGCACTATAGTACAATGTCAGGCTTATACGAATGCATGGAAAGGTCTGAAGAAAACGTTTTCAGATATTCTTATGTATAAAAAATGTCAGGATTAGAAGTCTAAATTAAATGTTCATAGTTAAAATAGAATGTACAAGTAATAAAAAGTTCTAATTTACTTCTGGTCTTTGTTGAGATGTGGCTCCTTTTCCATGACAGCATACCTTGATAGACTCAGGAGTGTGCACGTTTCTTTAGCTCTATGTGACAGCATACTGTGTAGCAATGTTATACAATCAACCTGTAGAGGAAACTTTAGAGTAGAATTTTATGGTAAACTGTGCTAGTGATGTATAGCTAGAACTTATACTAATAAAGAAGGCTGAATACAAACTGAGAGTGCATCTGTCATTGGGTAGGAATCATTTAAACAGTGTGCACAAGCAGTAGTAACGGAAAGCAGTTTGAGAGTGTTCCCTGCTGTCACTCTGTACCTCCTGCTGCAGCCTCTGCCACATGCTCAAGACATATACACTCCCGAGACAGTGGGGGGCATTTTTTTAACCAAGAGAAAAAGATAATAGAAATAAATTGGACAGTTTTTGATTTTTATCTGCATCACAAAATGTTAATGTTTGCTTTTATGTTCCTTTGAAAAATGTAAGGACACTATACACACCTACAACAAAAAGATCTGTCATCCATATGCTAGGGCAGCATTGAAACATTTTGGCATTTATGCAAACTGAAAGAATATAAAGCTGTTTAAAGGGACACTAAACACTAAATAAATGTAATGCAAATCCGTCTAATCATGGATGCTGCCATTATGGAAACTAGTTTACTGGTTTCTGTAGGAGAGTTGCTGCTCGTGTACAAACAGGCCAGCACTGGAATGTGGTGCAAGAAATATTTCAAAATGGTGGCATGTATGACTAGAGGAAAAAGGGAATAGCCTTAATACTATGCTTATAATATGTATTTAGTGTTTAATGTCCCTAAAAATTAAAGTCAAGCTGATATTCCAGATTCAGTTTTTAACTTCCTACAAATGCTCATTGAGGGGTCTCATATCTCTTCAATGTATTAGGAAGGGAGTAAAAGGGGTTTTCTCTCCTCAGTGATCAGAATTTACTTGTTTGTAGCAGGGCAGGTGATCAGCTACATCTTAGGGAGGCAAAGATTATTTTTCTTCGTCTCTCTAGCAGAACTGTGTGGGGGGGGGGGGGGGCTTAAAGGGACACTATACACCAAATTTTGCTTTCATGATTCAGGTAGAGAATATAATTTTAAACAACATTCCAATTTACTACTATTATCTAATTTGCTTCATTCTTTAGATATCCTGTGTTGAAGAATAAACAATGCACATGGGTGAGCCAATCACATGAGGCATCTATATGCAACCACCAATCAGCAACTACTGAGCCTATCTAGATAAGATTTTCAGCAAAGGATATCAAGAGAATGAAGCAAATTAGATAATAGAAGTAAATTAGAAAGTTGTTTAAAATTGCATACTATTTCTAAATCATGAAAGAAAAAAATTAGGTTTTATGTCCTTTTAATGTTATTTTTATGATGATCACTTGCATCTTACATGGAATTCCCTTCACTTCAGTAACAAGGAAATCCCTGCTGCTGTGTACATGGAGATGTCATAGGGAGTTTCCACTGCAGCCAGCGATGGGAAAGGAGACTACAGTCTTCTTTCCTGGTGGGGATGTCCCTAGATTCCACTTAGAAGAAAAGATTACACATATGCCCAGATTATGAGTGGAGCACTATCGTTAGTGCAAGGAGGGCAAAAACGATATCAAGAGATTGAGGTTTTCTTTATGCTCAAATCCATATTGCAAGTGGAAGGCTGTTTAAATTACCGCAAATTTGTTTGCACAAACAACCTAACCTAACCTTACCTGAAAAATAAGAAACCTAACCTTATCTTAAAAATAAAAAAATAATCTTACCTGAAAAATAAAAAATCCTACCATTACGGAAAAAAACACCCCAAAATAAACAACCTATACTAACACTAAACTTCAGCAATCAACCTTAAAAGGGCATCAACCCTAAAAAAAAAAAAAAGTGATTTATGTCTTTTTCAAATAAAAAGACCCTAACACCAACCAACAAGTAACTTCCACTCCCCAAAAGAAGGCTATCTGAAAAAAACTACTCTAAAAATTGCCCTGAAAAAGCTTTAATTCCATTGCCTGATTTGAATTTGATGTTTGGTTATTTAAAAAAAGAGCTAAATCCCTTTGTGGCAATGCCCTAGGGGTCATTGCTGTAGTTAGTATAGTAGTATTAGTATAGGTTTTTATTTTGGGGTGGTTTTTTTTTAAGTGGGGTCTTAGAATCCACATAACTGTTTTTTATTATTGGTACAAAAAAAATAAATCTGTAATGGTAGTTTTTGTTTTATTTTCTGTAATGGTAGGTTTTTTTAAGTTTTTCTATGTAATGTTATGTGTTTTCTTTTTTCAGGTAAAGTTAAGCTTTTTTATTTTTAAGGTAAGGTTAGGTTTTAATTTTTAAGGTTAGGATAGGTAATTTTTATTTTTAAAGGTAAGGTTATGTTTTTTATCTTTAAAGATAAGGTTAGGTTTGTTTATCGTTGAGGTAAGGTTAGTTTTTTATTTTTTACTGGTAAGGTTAGTTTTTTGGGGGTAACTTACGGGGGGTTAGCTAGTAAGGGGGTTTAAATGTTAGTGGGGTATTTTGCGATGCAGGGTTGTGGCGGTTTAGGGGTTAATAGTGTAGTGGGACTTTGTGGTGGGCTATTCAGCGATTTAGGGGTTATTAGTGTAGTGCAGACTTTGCGGTGGGCTATGTGGTGGGCTAGGGGTTATTAGAGTAGGGGGCTTATGGTGATTCGTGAGTATGGGTATTTTTTTTCCCTTTTCTCTCTCCATTGAAGTCCATGGGAGAGGACGTTAACGTGGTTGCGATATTCTAACTTCTGCTCTTCGTGCGCTCTCGGTTAGCAAGCAAGTGAAAATCATTTACTTTTAACTTGTAATACGCACTACCCGATGAGCGCAAAGAGCAGAAGTCGAGCGTAGCAGTAATTACTGCTCCTCTTGTAATCTTGCCCATACCCGTTTTGTGCACTGTGACCAGTGACAATGAGTAATGATTGCAGCTTTGAGATGTTATCGGCACTCAAGGGATTAAACAACTTTTACTCCATATTTTTTCCATACTGAAAACAAAAAAACTAAAAACATGTTTAGATGCTGGTCTTTCATGTGACATAACATTTTTGTGTTTACCGCCTCTTTAAAATTCTTTAGAAAATCAAAGATTTAACTGTAAACTATAAATATTTTGGTTATAGTCCATATATTTAACTGATGTAGAAAGAAGATATAATTATTCACTCACAGAGAAACAGACAAGCTTTCTGTCTTGCGTGACAAACTCTTTTGCTATACAGCCAAACCCATAAAAAATGTAGGCACTTTCATGCTGTAGATGTGAACTTCCAAAATACTTCTCTTTGTTTTTCCTTTTCAGTGATGCAATGCTACTTTTATCAGCAATGTAAGGATTTTTATGAGGGTTTGTGGTTTTTACATTTTATACACTGCACAGTTTCAAACCTTTACTGGTCTGAAGATGTCTCAAATACAGCAGCATTATTCAGCACCACTGAAGTTGTTAATATGAAGCATATGTACTAATGTAAAAAAAAATATCTGATGCACAGTATCAACAATGATTACACATACACAATGGTGCTTTCAATTTCATTCCTGGAATTTAGGCCTTTGTACAGAGAAGCTGTGAATGTAGCTCGATTGCTGAAAAAGCCAAACCACCCATTATAGAACGGAAAAATATATATAAATGCATAAATCTATTTAAATAGTATGTTATGCACAGGGTTATATTTTACATGATGTATATAAAACAGTTCATATTTCAGTCCATTTGAAAAGCTTCATATTTAACTCAAGTGCTATTTTCTTTCCATTTCTATTTATATCCATTAGAAGCTTGGCTGTTTTTTTTTTTGTTTTTTTTTTTCTCAAAAGAGCTTTATTGAAGCGTGTATAAGCATACATGAGAAACAAAACATTCAACATTCCGATGCTTTACAAATGAATTTCAAATCTCATTAATGGAAACAAAAAACATACACTTCTGGTTGAAAATTACTCACGCCCTCAAACACATTCTGGGAGCGCAAGTGTATAGGCTAAGAATTTTAAACAATTTTGGGATATTTTTACCAGATATATCCAATTGAGTATAAGTGTGGGAGAGGGTGAAGCAGAGACAAAAGACTTACTAGAACGGAAATAAAGGAGTAAAAGAGTAGAGAGAGCAGAGAGGGAAGGGAGGTAACGCCACACACACAAAAAAAAAAAAAAAAAGAAAGGGAGGGGTGAGAGAGGGATTAGACTTTATATTGTTCCTTTCCATATTGCCAACATGAGTTCATATTTATCTAATGTGTGACTTTTGAGATAGTGGAATCTCTCTAGGAGCAGAGTGTCATCCACCTGGCGGTGCCATTCTGCCAAAGTGGGCAGGGTTCGAGATTTCCATTTCTTTGGAATTAATTTCTTAGCCCCGGTGAGCATAATTAGCAACAAGGCAAGATGTGTCTGACTTTGTGTTTTGGGCAACCTCAGGAAAAGCAGTATCTCGGGGGTGTTTGGTAATGGTATGCCAAGGATGTCTGACATCTTTTCAACCACTTCCCTCCAAAAGGATGCCAAGAGGGGGCAACCCCACCATATGTGCAAAAGGGAGCCGCGCTCACCGCAACCCCTCCAGCACATAGGGCTAACTGTCGGGAAACTCTTATTCAATCGAACAGGCGTGAGATACCATCTGCTCAGAAGTTTAATGTGCGTCTCTTGGATAGTCGCAGAGACCGAGGATTTTTTAATCAATTTAAACGCCCTGAGCCACATCTCTATGCTGATGTCCGTCCCTAATTCCTCTGTCCAGCGTGTAGTGTAAGTCAGGAGTGTATCAGTTCCCTGAACCGTCATTATCTTATATAAGAGGGAGATCAAATGCCTTGGCAAGACCTCTCCCGAACAGAGTCTCTCAAAAGGGGTAAGTGATCTACCTAGTTCTTGTTTTTGTTTGTGGTTAGATATAAAGTGTATCAATTGGTTGTAGTGCAGCCACAAAGAGAATATCTGTGGTTGGAATTCTGTAAGTGCCGGTTGGGGTAAGACCCTCCCATTTTCCACCACACCAAAAACCGAGCCCTCTTTTATTTTGTAGGGTATTATTCTAAGGTATCCCAATTTGTGGTAAGGGATCTCAGGATGTTCTACAATTGGCGTTAGGGGAGAGGGGCTTGTAGAGATATGAGTAGAGGTCGCAACAGTTGAGTCCCAAATGTTGAACGTTTCCTCTATTAAATGATATCTGTGAATTATTTTGGGGCACTGAGCAGATGGAAGCCACGCAAGGGTACCCACATTACTTTTTTTGAGGATCTGTCTGTCCAGATCTACCCATGCTTTGTGTTTAGCGTTTTGGGCCCATTCCACAATCCTCTGCAATCCTATAGTCTTTTTATATAGAGAGATATCTGGCAGTCCCAGTCCCCCCCTCTCTCTTGGTAAGTACATAGTTCGTTTTGGGATCCTAGGTTTGGTGTTAGCCCATATGTATTGTTCAATAAGTTTCTGCAATTGATTGGTGTAACCTCTTGGTAACGTTATAGGTAGGGTCTGGAAAAGATATAAAATTCGGGGCAAGATGTTCATCTTAACCACCCCTATTCTGCCCAGCCAAGATGTGAATGTATTTTTCCAAGAGGAAAGGTCAGTGGCTATATCATTTTTAAGTGGAGTGTAGTTGTGCTTAAAGAGATCTTTTGGGTCTTCTGTCAGGAAGATACCAAGATATTTTAATTTATTTGTGGCTATAGTAATCTTGTACTTTTGTTGTAAGCTCTGGACTACTCTTGCGCATGTGTTAACGTTAAGGAGTTCGGATTTGTTCAAGTTAAGGGAGAAATTGGAGGCCCTGCCATAGTCCCTCAGTACCCCCAGAAGTTCAGGTAGAGACTCTGAAGCATCAGCTAAAGTGTATAACACGTCGTCAGCATATAGTGCTTGTTTATTTTCGGTGTCCCCCACCCTTATACCTCTGATATTGGGATTAATTCTCACCTTCTGTGCGAGAACCTCAATGGTTAGGGCAAAGAGTAGTGGGGACAGGGGGCAGCCCTGTCGGGTCCCGTTCCTTATGTCAACTGTTTTTTATAAAGTGCCATTGACTCGAATCCTAGCATTTGGATTCGAATAGAGTGCCATGACTGAATGTATAAATGCCTGGCCGAATCCCATCTTCTCCAGAACCCGACGCAGGAAGACCCAGTTTACTCTGTCAAAGGCCTTCTCTGCGTCCGTGGAGAAGAGCACCATAGGAAGATTAGCTAGTCTGGCATGATTAATGAGTTGCAATACTTTAATAGTATTTTCCCTGGCCTCTCGACCAGGGACAAAACCAACCTGGTCATTGCGCACCAACTCCGGTAAGTACTTATTGAGTCTGGTCGCCAAAATTTTTGCTAGTATCTTCATATCCAAATTAATCAAAGAAATGGGGCGGAAGTGACCGGGAGATTCTGCGTTTTTTCCGGGTTTGGGAATAACCGTGATATGAGCCTCCAAGAGGACACGAGATAGATTAGGGTTATCACGAAGGTCATTAAACAGGTTTAGCAGTGGGCCCGCCAGTACTTCTTTAAATTTTTTATAGTAGGCTGATGAAAATCCATCGGGGCCTGGGCTCTTGCCCCCTGGGCTTTTTTTTTGGCATCATAAAATTCCTCAACTGTTATAGGGGAGTCCAGGAATTCTGAGTCCTCCTTCGACAGTGATGGAAGGTCAACACTATCCAAATAGGAACCGACAAAGTTTTCATGGTGAGAGTCCCCCAGCCTCTTGTTTGGGTCAGATGGATGGTCTGCTATATTGTATAAAGAATGGTAGTAACTGTGAAACTCATTGGCTATCTGCTCACTACTGCGCAAAGTCTGGCCATCCGAGGATTTGAGAGAGTGTATATGAGATTGGAGCTGTTTCTTTTTAAGGGATCTAGCTAGGATTCTGCCTGGTTTGTTACCCCCTTCATAATAGTGCTGCCTCAAATATAGAGCTGCTTTTTGATGGGATTCCGCTAAATGTTTTTGAAATTCTGTTCTAACCTCTTTCAGTTGAGTTATAGTATCCTTACAGGAAGGGTCTGCTTTGTGTTTCACTTCTAGAGTAGCCAGTCTGGATTGGATATCATGATATTTGGCTCGGTATTGTCTATTAAGGAAGGCCTTGTGTTTGATTAAAGCTCCTCTAATAACGCTCTTGTGCGCTTCCCATATGATACCTAACGATGACGAGGGGTATGTGTTATTATCAAAATATTCCCGCATAATTTTAAGTATATCATTGTAGATTAATGGGTTATCTAGAATGGAATCATCTATTCTCCACACCTTTTGATTTATAGGAATATCAGGCCAAAGAATCGAGCAACTGACAGGGGCATGGTCCGACCAGGTAATATGGTCGATAGTGCAATTGTGCGTGATCGAGAGGCCAGAAGAGTCCGTGTAAATGTAGTCCAACCTAGAGTAACTGTTATGTGGTATGGAATAGAATGAGTAATCCCTAGAAGTCGGGTGTAGTGTGCGCCATACGTCGTGTAACCTTAAGCATGTGAGAGTATCTTGAACCTGATTGATCGTGGAGGTTGATGTACATGATATCCCCCTTGAGGTGTCAACTAGGGGGTCAGCAATGAGATTAAAATCACCTGCAAGATATACTACTCCTCTAGAGTGTTCTAGGAGGAGGTCTTTAATACGTTCCAGGAAAGTCTCCTGTCCGTGGCTGGGAGCATAAATTGAGGCCAAAGTGATGTAGTAGCCATAAAGTGTACCCACTACAATTATAAACCTCCTATTTGGGTCCCTTACAGTATGTGTCTCAGTAAAGGGGACTGTTTTGTGAAAGACTATCCCTACTCCTCCTTTTTTTTCCTGTCCCGAGGCAAAAAAAGCCAGAGGAAACTGGGGGTTAAACCATTTGGGTTCCTTGCCTCTTTTATAATGTGTTTCCTGAAGTAAAATTATATGACTCTGTGATTTGTGGAGTTCCCTAAAGGCAATAGAGCGTTTTCTTGGGTTGTTCAGGCCTTTTGCATTAATTGTGGTGAGGTTAATGGAGTAGTCACAGAATTTTTTTGATTTGAACTGATGAGGCATGTTTATCGTTTTTCCAAAACAGAAAAAATAAATAAAATTAAATTAAAATAAAATAAAATGAAATGGGGGTGGGAAGAAAACAGAAGGAGAGGTGTTGCTCTGAAGGTATAGTACAAAGTGTAAAGAGTAGAGTATTGCCTAGAGTGGCAAGAAAGACCTAGGTGCATTAGTAGAAAACAAACCAACAGCTACCCTGTAAGAGACAGAAAATACAAAGTAAGGGAAAAGCCCCTCTACTGACGTAGGTTACTTAAGAAATAAACAAATGTATATTTATAGCATTTCTATTATGCAATAGTGCTGTCCAACCTTAATGTCAACGTTTAATATATAACTATAGTACTTAGATTCATCCCGCCTGGATCATAGACACAACTAGAACTTAGCCCCCCGTTATGAATACTAGTGGATATAATGGGGCAAGTACAAAATACCACAAACATAATAAGCAATTTAACTTATAACACAGAGTTGGCATTTGTGAAGTCATATAAAAAAAACATAAATCAGAGGATAACATGTTAAGAGATAGCTAATATTCACGTTTAAGAAGAAACCTAAATTGCTGGACCGAATATCTATCTATATCTAGAGAAAGGGAGAAGCCCCTTTATAATGGCGTAAGTTAAATAGAGAGATGTACCTAGGTATATTTATATCTCATCCTCCCTCTATAGATACTTAGGGATGTGGTTAGGATACCCCAGCAAGGTTCCGGTCCAGCTAAACGTGTTATCAAGAAAGGGGGGGGGCTGTGGTACAAACAATTATGATCTCTTAGATGTTCCCTATTTTACAGGGGCTTTAGCAAATCTAATGTCAAAGCCCCAAGGGCCCATAGGGACTAAACAAGAATATAAACATGAACCATAAACATAGAGATTATTTAAAACATATGAAACAGAACTAGCATCTGGAAAGATACATTTACAGTATATGGCAGGCAATGTCACGATGATAGATAAACCTCAGAGAGGACAGTTCTAAATTTAAATTAGCTGTTAGACACATAGATTTCTCCTAGAGCAAAATTAAAGATTATACTAATATTCTAGTCCAGTAAGGAACAAAAGTTGTAGTTCCAAATGTTATTCTGTACATTACCCATCCGGTTTCTCAGCATTGTGATCTTATGAAGGCCGAAAAGGTACTGGGGGCCTTTCCGCAAGAGCTCCGCTTGAAGAGGGAGCTTGGATCTCCAGGTTTTCAAAAAAGGCCTTGGGATCCATGCCAGGCCTGAAAATAGATGTCTTGTTGTTATTCGTGGTGATGATAGAGACGGGAAAACCCCATCTGTAAAGGACCTTATGAGTTCTTAAAACAGATGTAATATGTCCTAAGTCCCTTCGCTTTTGCAGAGTCATGGGGGATAAGTCAGAGAAGACCTGAATTTCCTCTCCTGCATGTGTGATCGGGTGTTTCTTACGAGCTCCCTGAAGAATTTCTTCCTTATCTTTAAAGCTCAGAAATCTGACAATTATATCCCTCGGGGGCGCTTTATTTGGCGGTTTGGTCCTAAGGGCCCTGTGCGCTCTCTCAATGGGAATCTCCTGGGATGATGATGAATCCTTGATAATTCGGAACAAAGCTTGGAGATAACCCTCAATATTCTGTGGGGCAACAGCCTCCGACACTCCACGAAATCGCAGGTTATTCCTGCGTCCTCTATTATCAATGTCTTCCAGCTTGTCGCTGAAGTATTACATATTGTCAGCCTGGTTCTGTATTTCAATTGTGTTTTGTTGCACAGAGGTTGCATTGTCATTTGCTGCCTTCTCAATTTGAAGCACTCTAGTTTCCAAAGCTGTAAAATCTTTTCGTAAGTCCCCAAATTAGGTTCCTCATCTCACTCATGACGCCTTGTATGTCATCTTTAGAGCATAAGTGAGAAATGTCCGCTTTTGTAACATACTGAGGGTTAGTGTCAATACTAGTTAGGTCAGAGGTGTTTGTGGTGTTCTGATGTCCCTCCATATTGCTTCTTATGGGGTCACTATTGCTGTCTAAAGGCTTGAGGTAATGACTCATAGGTTTAGAAGCACTTATCTTATCCGCCTTACTTGCTCTTTTATTAGGCATACCCTTATCAGTATGTGAATCAGGCCTGGGGTACACAAGGCCCTGATGGCCTACTTAATAGGGTCCTGGATACAGGCAGAGTGAAAGAGAGGAAAAAAAAAAGAAAGGTCCTCCCAGCCTGTCGTCCGTTGACAGACTTAGCAAGACAATTACAAACTTTGAGTGCAGCTCCTTTAGATAAAGTTATGTCAGATGTTAATGACTACTGTGATGCATCACACTGTAATAAATGTTCCCCACGAGCCCTGAGAAGCTGCCTTTATCATAGAGGATTAAAAAGGTTGATCCCGCTGGTAACACAGGTAGTGGCTCAACAATATTATATTGTGTTGTGTCTGAAAAGGGGCTTATGGCTGGAGTCAGCTAGGCCATATACATTAATAGCAAAGGATATGCGTGCACAAGTACCGGCCCTATACCCTCCTGAAGACCCGTCTGTGATATCTCTGCGTGATAACCCGCTTTGGCTTACCGGTCTGTTTGATAATGACACCGCCACTCCTCTGGGACTCCCTGCGGCTGCCACCATCGATCGGCAATGGAAACAAGTTTGCGCTGCTCTTCCCCCTATGAGTGTTTAGCTGAAGGGTGAGTAAAAAGGACAATTCCCGGTACTCCTCCTCGCTCCCTGTTGGAGCTTTATGTATCCTCTCAAGCCGCTTCACTGAGTGCAGGGAGCCGGAGCGCTCCGATAGTTACAGATGATGTGCCGGTGATCGGGTTAGTTTTCTTTTGAGGTTAGTATAGCCAGCCGGGGAAGGGTTGCTACAACAGTGTTGCCGCCGGGCCAGAGATGAGGCTCCACGTGGGGTACTGAAACAGCCGGGCCTCACAGTTCTCCCGCAGCCGTTTCAAAGCTGCATAGTGCCTTTATGAAAGTTCTCCAGTGGGTCCTGTAGCTGGGTTATACTTGGACATACACCATAAAAACAGGCTTTAAAAAGTGGGCATTAATGCTAAAATAAAGCTATTATGTCAGTATTGGCGGCAGGAGCCTTCCTAATCTGCGACCATCTTCCAGCATGGTCAGGCTCCGCCTCAGAAGCTTGGCTGTTTTTGTTAAAGAAATACTGAACTCATAATAACTGACTCCTCCAAAAGCACTTTAAGGAAAATTAAATAATCTGGCAAACAAGGTGCAACCGACCAGCATGGTGATAACGCTATACACTTAACTGTGCAGCAGGTAGCCGAATACCCCTCTAAACTTTACAGAAGGAAGAAGTGGTTGCTGTAATGGAATCACACAGCAAGCACATCGGTATTCTGAATCAAGGTGAGTTCTAAAATACGCAGGTGAATTTCTGAGGCAGAGTTAGGACACAGCAAGGCGTGCGGAAGCGGTTTAATCCAAAATACAGTACCTGTAGAACTGTTATACCTACCGGGACGGTAAATATTGAGGTAACCATTTTTTGCATACCAGGGTCCTTACCAACATTTTCTCAGCACCATCTACTTCTGTTCTGTAATTGGTGCGTGCGTTTGCACTAAGTGCACAGAATTTGATTGGGTCTTGTATGCACTAAGTACCTCTTCCTCTGACAGACTCTGTTCACCGGACTGTTTCCCCTATAGATAGTGTATGATTTTTGGCTTACTTGCATGTGCACATATGTTGTTTTGTATGTAGGTGATGGGATGAATTTAACGCTCAAACAAAATAAAAACCCTTATCAATTGGTACAGTTCTTATGTGGCTTTTTGTTGTTGTCAATTGCTCTTTTCTTTTTATATTGGTACTAGTCCTAAAGCCCGTTCACACGGGCCGTGTGGTTTATTTTTATATTCTCTCTCTGTCTCTCTCTCTCCCCTATCTCTCTCTCTCCCCTCTTTCTCCCCCCTGTCTCTCTCACTCTCTCTCCCCCTGTCTCTCTCACTCTCTCTCCCCCTGTCTCTCTCACTCTATCCCCCCTGTCTCTCTCACTCTATCCCCCCTGTCTCTATCACTCTATCCCCCCTGCCTCTCTCACTCTATCCCCCCTGTCTCTCTCACTCTATCCCCCCTGTCTCACTCTCACTCTATCCCCCCTGTCTCACTCTCACTCTATCCCCCCTGTCTCACTCTCACTCTATCCCCCCTGTCTCTCTCACTCTATCCCCCCTGTCTCTCTCACTCTATCCCCCCTGTCTCTCTCACTCTATCCCCCCTGTCTCTCTCACTCTATCCCCCCTGTCTCTCTCACTCTATCCCCCCTGTCTCTCTCACTCTCTCCCCCCTGTCTCTCTCTCTCTCTCTCTCTCTCCCCCCTGTCTCTCTCACTCTATCCCCCCTGTCTCACTCTCACTCTATCCCCCCTGTCTCACTCTCACTCTATCCCCCCTGTCTCACTCTATCCCCCCTGTCTCACTCTCACTCCCCTGTCTCTCTCTCACTCCCCTGTCTCTCTCACTCTCTCGCCCCTGTCTCTCTCACTCTATCCCCCCTGTCTCTCTCACTCTATCCCCCCTGTCTCACTCTCACTCTATCCCCCCTGTCTCTCTCACTCTATCCCCCCTGTCTCACTCTCACTCTATCCCCCCTGTCTCTCTCACTCTCTCCCCCCTGTCTCTCTCTCTCTCTCTCTCCCCCCTGTCTCTCTCTCTCTCTCCCCCTGTCTCTCTCTCTCTCTCCCCCCTGTCTCACTCTCACTCTATCCCCCCTGTCTCACTCTCACTCCCCTGTCTCTCTCTCACTCCCCTGTCTCTCTCACTCTCTCCCCCCTGTCTCTCTCACTCTATCCCCCCTGTCTCACTCTCACTCTATCCCCCCTGTCTCACTCTCACTCTATCCCCCCTGTCTCACTCTCACTCTATCCCCCCTGTCTCTCTCACTCTATCCCCCCTGTCTCTCTCACTCTATCCCCCCTGTCTCACTCTCACTCTATCCCCCCTGTCTCACTCTCACTCTATCCCCCCTGTCTCTCTCACTCTCTCCCCCCTCTCTCTCTCTCTCTCTCTCTCCCCCCTGTCTCTCTCACTCTATGCCCCCTGTCTCACTCTCACTCTATCCCCCCTGTCTCACTCTCACTCCCCTGTCTCTCTCACTCCCCTGTCTCTCTCACTCTCTCCCCCCTGTCTCTCTCACTCTCTCTGAGGCTATGTTTGCATGCGCGTTCGCGTGCGCGTGCGCAGTTGCGAGGGTGCGTGCGCATTCTGCAAGTGTGCTGTGTGATAGGCTAAGTGGGTGTCAACATCAAGTGTGCTGTGTGATAGGCTAAGTGGGTGTCAACATCAGTTTTTGCTTTGAGGGTACGGTGCGCATGAGGTCACGTGGGTGCGAGGGTGCGCGCGGTGAAAGTGTCACATCAGTTTTGTACGCATCAGTTTTGTACGCGGGTGCGCACGGTGAGGGTGCGCGTGCGAGGTCAGCGGTGTGCGGTGAGGGTGCGCGTGCGAAGTATCAACAGCTGTCAGCTATAGGCCAAGGGTGCGCGTGCGATCAGCTGCAAGAGTTTGTCTGAACTGCGCATGACGGCTTCAGACAAACTCTTGTCTTTTATAATATAGGATTTATTGAAAATTAAACAACCTTGCAATATAACATTTATCAATTACCTCTGAAAATTATGCTTCTCTCTCCGGAAAGTCTGAAGTGTATCTGTCATACTTAAAGGGACATGAAAGGCCCCCAAATTTTTTTTTTACGATTTAGAGCATAACAATTTTAACCACTTTCCACTTTACTTCTATTATCTAATTTGCTTTGTTCTCTTGGTATCCTTTGTTGAAAAGAATAGGAGCAGCAATGCCGCACTAGTAGCTAGCTGCCACTTTCAAAGCCACTGAGCTCTTCGGTATGACCCATTATACTGACAATGCTTGTCTATCATGGCTATGCGCGTATGTTATTATTATATATATGGAAAATGTCACTGGATTACTATTCAGGAGTTTAACTTTACTAGCCCAGAGGGAAAAAGTTAGTAGTCCACTAAATGTTAGGTGGAAGGAAAAGTCTTACTGCAATTTCTTCTCATCCGGGACATATGGACTAGTGGAAATTTCAAGCCCTATATATATTTAGACATAAAAAAAATTAAATACCTTGTAATGGAACAATCTGATACCCAGATATGATACAGGGACATAAATGATTCAGGAAGAACATACATTTTTTAAACAACTTTCCAATTTGCTTATATTATCAATTTTGATTCATTCTCTTGGTATCCTTTTCAACAAAGGATATAAAGGGAACATTTTGTTTGCTGTTTTAGTTTAGGTAATTTAAATGGTTCGCACGATTGAAATGTTTATTATTTAACAAAGGCACTTTAGAATTGAGAAATATATAAGTTGAATTGTATGAATGCTAATAAAGCAGGAATGATAAGTTCTCTTCCTTGTGTATGAAGTAACTAAATAACAACACAGAAACAATCATTACCAACTTAAATAAAGTCCACCTTTACATTGGAAGCCACACAGGTGTTGATAGAAATCAAAAGGAAATGAAGGAACCAATCAAAACACATTCATACCTTTAAAAAGCCAGTAGCTAGCAGGATAAACATTCTTGATAAAGCCCAGAAGGGTGAAACGCGTTGAATGGGACCTGCTAGACTCTACTAAACTTCATTTACCACTGTCACAAAGCTGTGTGACCCTGCAACTTTAAACTTTTCTCCTGACCCTGCAAGTTAAAATCTACCTTTGGCAACTTCAGGGAACACGGTGTTACTGCTAAACACTGACCAAAGATTTCTTCAAACCTCAAGAAGTCTGAGGGAACCCAGATGAAAGTAATATTTGGGCTATAAGAAGAAAGGAAAACAAAAAAGGATAACTACATTAACAGAACGGATCATCACCCCTGACCTCTGAATCAAAGAGAAGGTCAGGTGACTTATCAGAAGCACCAGGATCTAACAGTCTGTGTATCCCTCACAGTGAAGAATATCAGCGGTTGCAACCAGGACAGATTAAGCTACCTCTACATTAATTTGCACTGCGGTTTTTTAAATCACGCAAACTGAACTTTAAAGACATCAAGGTATTCATATGTTAAATTAACCATTTCCATTAACCACGATTGTTTTGGCACCAAATTCAGAATAACGGCTGTTTTTTGCCTTTTAACTATCCAGCACACCTGAGCCAATTATATGTCCAAGGAGAGTAACTGTCTAACTTTATAACGGTATTTGTTACTAAAGAACTGCAAAGCTGTTACGCTAAATTTCTAATCACAGTTGTACCGAAGCCGTTACGCTCACCTTCTAATTACAGTTGAACATTAGCGCTGAATCTATTTGCTTTTAATATATTAAGATTGATACATTTGTGCCTTTTAAATATCTAATTCACCAATTTTTTTGCTTGCCATATGTTATCTATAGAATTAATTCTTTTATACCTGGAATTCTAGGGTTTATCAATATATGGTTCTAGTCTGTTTTTAAAAGTGTTGAATAAGGGAGACGTCCCTTTATTAATTAGGAATAGCATTTGCTGTTGTTTTTATGTGTTATAAGAATTTTTAAATAAACAAGATTGTATAATACATTAGTTAGATTGGTATCATCATTTCCAAGCTTCTATTAGCGCTGCTAAATAAACCCCATTTTTTTCTCTTACAACTAACCGTTAAACAGAAGAAAAAGAGTGAGTACAAACAGCAAGCTGGAATATCATAATAACTTTGATGTGTACATTGCAAATCCCAAATATATCAATATCTAAGAACGTTTTTTTGATTTGAGCAGTTAAGCCGTACGTAAAAACACACAGTAGACTTGTGCCTATACAGCACGGCACTGATTCAAAAGACATTGGAGACATTGTTGTTCAAATCCTCGACCAGAGAGTCGTTATATTGCTGCATTGTTTCTGTCTGTTAATAATGTACATGTAAGTTGATCGCAGACAATAAAAAGTAAATAACCCTTAGTCCTTATATGCTGCAATATTTTATGTGAGTGCATTGATTTTTTGATTTTTTGATTTTACAGACACCGGTGTCATATTATATTTTATTGTCATATTTTATTTCATTTTGCAAAGAGTTGACATTTTATACTCATTGTTCTTATATTCACTTTATTATTGGATGAGTGTCCAGTTTTATCAAAAATCTTTTTTTTTTTGCTAATATTTTTGTTATATTTTATACACAGTCTCATTTGAGGAATTTGTTATATTCCATCACAAAATATTTTTTCTTTAATCAAAACTACAGCACTAGTTAATTAGTACCAGAGAGTCATCAACTCAGTGATTCACACTTAGTAAATACAAACACTTTTAATTTTCACAGTCAGCCCTTGGGCGCCACTAACAAACACACCACACAAGCTATTACAAGCATAGCTGTACTTCACACCTTTTAGCCTGTACCGCAACGTCAGTCCTGCACACGTAAAAATTACGTTTTTTTCATGGGATTCCCATAGCGTCGGTATTATGAGTTTTGCGGTACGGCTAAAAAGTGAGCGTTACAGCCTAAAACGACAAGATCTGTACCGCCATCTAAAGTCAGTAGTTATGAGTGTTACACCACAAAGCTGTAGCATAAAACTCATAACTAAACTGTTACAAAGTGCATTAAACACCTATAAACTACCTATTAACCCCTAAACCGAGGCCCTCCCACATCGCAAACACTATATTAAAGTCATTAACCCCTAATCTGCCGCTCCCGACATCGATGCCACAAAAAATGTATTAACCCCTATTCCGCTGCTCCCCGACATCGTCACCACTATACTAAAGTTATTAACCACTAAACCACCACCCTCCCGCATCAAAAACACTATTAAAATATTATTAACCCCTAATCTGCCGTCCGCCCACACCGCCGCTATAATAAACCTATAACCCCTAAACCGCAAGCCACCCACAATGAAATATACTAAAATAAACTATTAACCCTAAAGCGAAAGCCCCCCACAAAGAAATAAACTAATTTAAACTAGTAACCCCTAAACCCAACGACCACCTAACTTTATGTTAAAATGACAATTTCCCTAGCTTAAATTAATTGAAAACTTACCTGTCAAATTAAAAAAAATATTTTTAAACTAACAATTGAACTATTATAATTATTAAACTAAAATGAAACTAAATACCAATTAAATAAAACTAAACTACCAATACAAAATCCTAACACTAATTACAAAAAAACCAAACACTAAATTACGAAAAATAACAAATTATCAAAAATAAAAAAGAATTACACCTAATCTAATAACCCTATCAAAATAAAAATCCCTCCCAAAATAAAAAATCTCCTAGCCTACAATAAACTACCAATGGCCCTTAAAAGGGCCTTTTGCGGGGCATTGCTCCAAAGATATCAGCTCTTTTACCTGTAAAAAATACACACACACACCCCAACAGTAAAACCCACCTCCCAACCAACCCCCCAAATAAAAAAAACTATCTAAAATAACCTAAGATAACCATTGCCCTTAAAAGGGCATTTAGCTCTTTTACTGCCCAGACCCCAAACTAAAAAAAAACCCCACCCAAAAAACCCTTAAAAAACCTAACACTAACCCCAAGACGATCCACTTACAGTTGTTGAAGTTCCGCTTGAAGGATCCATCCAGCTGGTGAAGACCTCATCCATGCGGCAAGAAGTCTTCATCCAGACGGCCTCTTCTATCTTCATCCAGCTGGCGAAGTCTTCATCCATGTGGCAAGAAGTCTTCATCCAGGCGGCCTTTACGATCTTCATCCTTCCGGCGCGGAGCGGGTCCATCCTGAAGACATCCAACACGGAGCTCCTCTTCTTACAGTCGCCATCATAAACTGAAGCTTCAATGCAAGGGACGTGATTCAAGCTGGCGTCCCTTGCATTCCTATTGGCTGAAAATTTTTAATCAGCTAATAGGAATTAGGGCTGCTAAAATCCCATTGACTATTCAAATCAGCCAATAGGATTTAAGCAGCTCTCATGCTATTGGCTAGGTTTTTTTTTTATTTTGGGTAGGCTTTCTTTTATTTTGATAGGGCTATTAGATTAGGTGTAATTTCTTTTTATTTTTGAAAATTTGTTTGTTATTTTGTGTAATGTATATTTTTAGGGGGTGTTTTTTTAACTAAAAGAGCTGTTTATCTCAGGGCAATGCCCTATAAAAGGACCTTTTAAGGGCCCTTGGTAGTTAGGATTTTTTATTTTGGGGTGTTTTTTTAAGGGTATTAGAATAGGATTAATCTTAATTTTTTTGATAATTTCGTTGTTTTTCTTTGTAATGATAGTTTTGTTTTTATTTTTTGTAATGGTAGGTTTTTTTATTTTTGGTAATGTTAGGTTTTAGTGTAAGGTAGCTTAGGTTTTATTTGACAGGTAAGTTTGTATTTATTTTAACTAGGTAGTTAGTAAATAACTATTTACTAACTAGTCTACCTAGTTAAAATAAATACAAACTTACCTGTGAAATAAAAATAAAACCTAAGCTAGCTACAATGTAACTATTAGTTATATTGTAGCTAGCTTAGATTTTACGTCACAGCTATGTATTTAGTTTTAAATAGGAATTATTTAGTTAATAATTGTAAGTTTAATTTAGATCTAATTTAATTATGTTAAAGTTAGGGGGGTTAGGTTTAGGGGTGAATATAGTTTAATTTAGCTTGTTGTGATGTGGGGGGGCTGGCGGTTTAGGGGTTAATAGGTTTATTTAGTTATTAATTGTAAATTTAATTTAACTATATTTTTATTATGTTAAAGTTAGGGGTGTTAGGGTTAGGGTTACGTTAGGGTTAGGTTTAGGGTTTAATATAGTTTAATTTAGCTTGTTGCAATGTGGGGGGCTGGCGGTTTAGGGGTTAATAACTTTAGTATAGTGGCGGCGATATCGGGGGGGGGCAGATTAGGGGTTAATAACTGTAGGCAGGGGGGCAGCAGATTAGGGGTGTTTAGACGTAGGGTTTATGTTAGGGTGTTAGGTTTAAACAGTATTTTAATTTCCCCATAGACATCAATAGGGCTGCGTTACGGAACTGTTGTTTCCGCGATCGCAGGTGTTATTTTTTTTTTTGCCGGCTCTCCCCATTGATGTCTATGGGGAAATCATGCACGAGCATGTCAAACACAGCGCTCTGATTGTGTGCGGTATGGAGCTCAACGCAACCAAATCGCACGCAAAAGGCGTATGGTTGCAAATTTGTAATAGCAGTGCTATAGAAAATGAAATAACGTAACTTTTGTTGCATTTGTTAATTTCTCTATAGCACTCAAAACTCATAATCTATCTGATTGTGTGTGAACAGATACACCTGCAAACGCATTTCGTGCATGCGCACTTGATCCCTGCATGTGTGAATACCTGAGCACACATCTATTTATTCAAATTTCTCTTAAAACTATAAAAATCATTATATAAGAAAAGCCATAAAGCGGACAAAAAGCCAAAGAAACATCTTATAGTTCTATCCAGTCATTAGTAAATATATCTTGCAAATTCCCTTATTGAAGAGTAACTATTTATTTGATAGATATCTAGAAAATTTATATTATATTTTTCACAGTTTTAAATACACGCTGGCTCATCAAAAGAGGGGGACAAAAACAAATGCTGACTTTTTTATATGTCTTATAGATATTTCCTTTTGTAACGCTAAAGAAATTCCTTTCTACATGAAAAAATACAATGTGTTAATAACTAAATGTTAGTCCCTACAAAGCATCAAAAGTAATGAAATGAAAAACAATGTGGCTATGTACTGTTATATTCATATTTGAGGCTGACAACTTATCCATGTACATAGGATATGGAAGAGAGAAAGATAATAAAAGAAGATCATGTAAATAAATCTAAATCTCTTCTCATATTTAGTCCCTGAGGACTACTAGTGTTGAGTGTAAACATCCAATAGATCTCTCGCTTATTAAGTTTATTCTCTCTGTCACCTCCTCTCTTCCACACCGGCACATGGTCTATACCCTGTATAGTCAATTTTGTGACATCAGCATTATGTAGTTCTTTGAAGTGTCTTGCTACAGGTGTGTCTGATTCGACATCATCTATAGATCTTAAGTGTTGGAGAAACCTATCTTTTAGAGGTCATTTGGGTTTCCCTGTATTTTGTTTTAAACAAATCTGACATGTAAGTAAATAAACAGCATGTGTAGTCGAGCAATTTATAAAGAAATGAATGTCATGTTCATGTCCTGTACTGCTAGAGTTAAATGTACTACCCTCTATTACATGAAGACATGTTTTGCAGATAGGATGTCTACATTTGTAGAAACCATTCTTCCTTTTAAGCCAGCTGCTGTTAGATTTTGATGGCAAATCTGAAGGAGACAAAAAATTTGCTAATGTTTAACCTCTTCTAGTGACAAAATAACAACCCTTTTCCACAATTTCTTAATAATTGGATCTGTATGCAATATAGGAAGCAATTCCTTAATAATACTGCATTTTTTGTGATATTTGTCACTATAAGTAGTAATAAATTTGGGTTTAGACTGTTCATTTTTATCTCTTGCTGTGCTTTGTTTATATCTGAGTAAATCTCTCTTAGGGATATGTTTTACCTCCTTTCTTACTTTCTCAAGCAATTCTTCTTGATATCCTCTGTCATTCAGTCTATTCTATTAGTAATAGTTTGTGCTTGTTTTTGATAATCCTCTTCCTTGGTACAATTTCTTCTAGCGCTGATTTATTCCTCTTTGGGGATTCCTCTGACTACATGTTTTGGACAATAAGAATCAAATTGTAAAATTGTGTTACCTGCTGGGGGTTTCCTATAAAGCGTGGTATTAATTTGACCACTGACAGTATCACCCATTATTTGTATATCCAAAAAATTAATGGATTCCAAGTTATTTCAGGTAAATACAAAAATCATTGGCCATCCCATCATCTCCATCAAAGATGAAAAGCAGATCGTCAATATAGCAATAATATTGTATGATTCTGTCTGTAAATAGATTCCCATCTGCATAGACATGGGACAGCTCTCACCATCCCATGAAGAGATTGGTGTACGAGGGGGCAAATTGTGCCCCCATCGCTGTCCCACGTCTCTGCAGATAAAAATCCCTCTGAAACATAAAAAAGTTATGCGTCAGTAAATATTCTATTGCTTTAAGTCAAAACTGCCTTGTAGCAGGTTCGAAATTACTATATAAATCAAACATGTTCTCCATAGCATTAATGCCCATATCATGCAAAATAGAAGTATATAATGATGATACATCAAGTACCAAGAATCTATAGGTAGATTTTCATTCAAGATTTGTTAACTTAGTGAGTAAATCAGTTGTATCCTGTATGTAACTTGGGAAGTCTATAACCAAGGGTCACAAGTATCCACTAGCTCTGATAGTGATTCATTAAGGGAATCTATCCCTGCAATTATGGGACGACTTGGGGGACAGAGTGGGTCTTTGTGGATTTTAGGGAAATAATAAAACACTGGTGTCACAGGAAACGAGGGTATAAGGCTATCATACGTAGATGTACTAATATTATTATATTTAGCCATTTGTATCAGACACACTTGTAGCAAGACACTTCAAAGAACTACATAATGCTGATGATACAAAATTTACTATACAGGGTGTGGAAGAGAGGAGGTGACAGAGATAATAAACTTAATAAGCGAGAGATCTATTGGATGTTTTTACACTCAAGACTAGTAGTCCTCAGGGACTAAATATGAGAAGGGATTTTGATTTATTTACATGATCTTCTTTTATTCTCTTTCTCTCTTCCATATCCTACGTACATGGATAAGTTGTCAGCCTCAAATATGAATATAACAGTACATAGCCACATTGTTTTTCATTTCATTACTTTTGATACTTTGTAGGGACTAACATTTAGGTATTTACACATTGTATTTTTTCATGAAGAAAGGAATTTCTTTAGCGTTACAAAAGGAAATATCTATAAGACATATAAAAAAGTCAGCATTTGTTTTTGTCCCCCTCTTTTGATGAGCCAGTGTGTATTTAAAACTGTGAAAAATATAATATGATTTTCTAGATATCTATCAAATAAATAGTTACTCTTCGATAAGGGAATTTGCAAGATATATTTACTAATGACTGGATAGAACTATAAGATATTTCTTTGGCTTTTTGTCTGCTTTTTGTCTTTTCTTATACACACCTTTGGGTGTGAGGAGCGGACACACCATGAAGCAGAATTTAGCATTCCATACCTGCTCCTTTCTCACTCTCCATTGTGCCGGGTTCAGAGGTTACAGCGGCTAGTGCTGTGGAATCTACAATCAAGGTGAGAACTTTTGTGTGCGCTTTCCCTGCAGTGTTTTGGTTGGTATATATATATATATATATATATATATATATATATATATATATACATATGTATACATGTGTATTTATGTATTTATATGTGTATATATGTATTTACAGACATATATACACATATAAACACGTACATACATATGTACACATACATAGACATATATAAAAGTGCATTGGAGCCCTTTGCTGTTAAGTAAATGAAAACATGTAAAAGCAGATTTCTGCAATATTCATTTTTAATGAAGGTTTTAACTTTGCATTTACTACTTAGAATATGTTTTAAGTATTTATAAATAGATATTCCTATATATATCTGTAAAAAAAAAAATATATATATATATATATCTGTAAATATTTCTGTATATAATCATGTATATATATATATATATATATATATATATATATATATATTTATATATATATATATATATATATATATATATATATATATATATATATATATATATATATATATATATATATACATACAAACAAAGAGGTATTGGCGCACATCAATTTTCAAAAGCACAACATATTTTTTTTGAACTGCTGCAAAAAAATTGCCTGCAAACAACATCAAGAGACAACTATTCTTTTTAAATAATATTGGGATCTTAGTCACACAATATGGCCATATTCTGCTTAGCCAGTCACCAACTTACAAGGTGCCCCAATTAGACTGGTCCTAACACTACTTTGCCACAGAGGGCTGAATCATTCCTGCTTTTACTCTCCATGATAGAATGAGACTCCCTGGCTTTCTATCATGGAGAGTAAAAGCAGGAATGAGTCAGCCCTCTGTGGCAAAGTAGTGTTAGGACCAGTCTAATTGGGGCACCTTGTAAGTTGGTGACTGGCTAAGCAGAATATGGCCATATTGTGCGACTAAGATCCCAATATTATTTAAAAAGAATAGTTTTCTCTTGATGTTGTTTGCAGGCAATTTTTTTGCAGCAGTTCAAAAAAAATATGTTGTGCTTTTGAAAATTGATGTGCGCCAATACCTCTTTGTTTGTGTAATTACTGGGTCATATTGGCAGCACTCACAGATGTTGTATATAAATTTTGTAAGGTGTGCTAAAAAACCAAATTTTGTATTTGTACTTAAAAGTAATCAGGGAGACTGACCATCTCCCATTGGTTTAAGCACCCCACCCAAGCTCAGGTGTGCTCATGGCAGTGTAATAGTTGTGAATAAAAAGCCAGGGAGTCTCATTCTATCATGGAGAGTAAAAGCAGGAATGATTCAGCCCTCTGTGGCAAAGTAGTGTTAGGACCAGTCTAATTGGGGCACCTTGTAAGTTGGTGACTGGCTAAGCAGAATATGGCCATATTGTGCGACTAAGATCCCAATATTATTCAAAAAGAATAGTTGTCTCTTGATGTTGTTTGCAGGCAATTTTTTTGCAGCAGTTCAAATAAAATATGTTGTGCTTTTGAAAATTGATGTGCGCCAATACCTCTTTGTTTGTGTAATTACTGGGTCATATTGGCAGCACTCACAGATGTTGTATATAAATTTTGTAAGGTGTGCTAAAAAACCAAATTTTGTATTTGTACTTAAAAGTAATCAGGGAGACTGACCATCTCCCATTGGTTTAAGCACCCCACCCAAGCTCAGGTGTGCTCATGGCAGTGTAATAGTTGTGAATAAAAAGCCAGGGAGTCTCATTCTATCATGGAGAGTAAAAGCAGGAATGATTCAGCCCTCTGTGGCAAAGTAGTGTTAGGACCAGTCTAATTGGGGCACCTTGTAAGTTGGTGACTGGCTAAGCAGAATATGGCCATATTGTGCGACTAAGATCCCAATATTATTTAAAAAGAATAGTTGTCTCTTGATGTTGTTTGCAGGCAATTTTTTTGCAGCAGTTCAAAAAAAATATGTTGTGCTTTTGAAAATTGATGTGCGCCAATACCTCTTTGTTTGTGTAATTACTGGGTCATATTGGCAGCACTCACAGATGTTGTATATAAATTTTGTAAGGTATGCTAAAAAACCAAATTTTGTATTTGTACTTATATATATATATATATATATATATATATATATATATATATATATATATATACAGGGAGTGCAGAATTATTAGGCAAATGAGTATTTTGACCACATCATCCTCTTTATGCATGTTGTCTTACTCCAAGCTGTATAGGCTCGAAAGCCTACTACCAATTAAGCATATTAGGTGATGTGCATCTCTGTAATGAGAAGGGGTGTGGTCTAATGACATCAACACCCTATATCAGGTGTGCATAATTATTAGGCAACTTCCTTTCCTTTGGCAAAATGGGTCAAAAGAAGGACTTGACAGGCTCAGAAAAGTCAAAAATAGTGAGATATCTTGCAGAGGGATGCAGCACTCTTAAAATTGCAAAGCTTCTGAAGCGTGATCATCGAACTATCAAGCGTTTCATTCAAAATAGTCAACAGGGTCGCAAGAAGCGCGTGGAAAAACCAAGGCGCAAAATAACTGCCCATGAAATGAGAAAAGTCAAGCGTGCAGCTGCCAAGATGCCACTTGCCACCAGTTTGGCCATATTTCAGAGCTGCAACATCACTGGAGTGCCCAAAAGCACAAGGTGTGCAATACTCAGAGACATGGCCAAGGTAAGAAAGGCTGAAAGACGACCACCACTGAACAAGACACACAAGCTGAAACATCAAGACTGGGCCAAGAAATATCTCAAGACTGATTTTTCTAAGGTTTTATGGACTGATGAAATGAGAGTGAGTCTTGATGGGCCAGATGGATGGGCCCGTGGCTGGATTGGTAAAGGGCAGAGAGCTCCAGTCCGACTCAGACGCCAGCAAGGTGGAGTACTGGTTTGGGCTGGTATCATCAAAGATGAGCTTGTGGGGCCTTTTCGGGTTGAGGATGGAGTCAAGCTCAACTCCCAGTCCTACTGCCAGTTTCTGGAAGACACCTTCTTCAAGCAGTGGTACAGGAAGAAGTCTGCATCCTTCAAGAAAAACATGATTTTCATACAGGACAATGCTCCATCACACGCGTCCAAGTACTCCACAGCGTGGCTGGCAAGAAAGGGTATAAAAGAAGAAAATCTAATGACATGGCCTCCTTGTTCACCTGATCTGAACCCCATTGAGAACCTGTGGTCCATAATCAAATGTGAGATTTACAAGGAGGGAAAACAGTACACCTCTCTGAACAGTGTCTGGGAGGCTGTGGTTGCTGCTGCACGCAATGTTGATGGTGAACAGATCAAAACACTGACAGAATCCATGGATGGCAGGCTTTTGAGTGTCCTTGCAAAGAAAGGTGGCTATATTGGTCACTGATTTGTTTTTGTTTTGTTTTTGAATGTCAGAAATGTATATTTGTGAATGTTGAGATGTTATATTGGTTTCACTTTTAAAAATAAATAATTGAAATGGGTATATATTTGTTTTTTGTTAAGTTGCCTAATAATTATGCACAGTAATAGTCACCTGCACACACAGATATCCCCCTAAAATAGCTATAACTAAAAACAAACTAAAAACTACTTCCAAAACTATTCAGCTTTGATATTAATGAGTTTTTTGGGTTCATTGAGAACATGGTTGTTGTTCAATAATAAAATTATTCCTCAAAAATACAACTTGCCTAATAATTCTGCACTCCCTGTATATATATATATATATATATATATATATATATATATATATATATATATATAGGTATATATATATATATATAGGTATATATATATATATAAATAAAATTAAGACAAAAACATTATATATATATCAATATATGAATAAATAGTATATATTCTTCTATGTGAAGAATATTCATATTTTCATGTTGGGTTAGCGAACATGAGAATATGTGTTCGGGTTTGCGCGAGAGTGGGGTGTCAGTTTTTCCCCCTACTTTTCTCTTCATTGACTTCTATGGGGGAATACGCAAACACACATGCAATATTCTAAGTTTGGCTTTTTGAGCTCGTTAGGTTAGTGTGCGAGCGAAAACAGCTTACTTTCAACTCATAATATGAGCACAACCCAACAAGTGCAAAATGCTTTCTTCTAACGCAATTAATGCTCAAGTGAAAGCGTTAATTAGCGCTCCACTCATAATCTCGCCCTCAATTAGAAAAAAAAATTGTAGACCTCAAGTAGCCCTAAAGACCCGATTTAAAGGATTTACCTACACAAACACAGGTAAGTTAGTCACAGTGATTCACAATTATGACAACACTGGTTTGATCAAGAGAGAAATACTTTAAAATATGTTTTGTTAAGGGTATCTGTACACTGGCCAGATTACAAGTGGAGCATTATTTAATGCTCCCACTCGAGCGTTAACTCCACTATAAGTAAGTTTTTTGCATACATCGGGTAGTGCTCGTATTACAAGTTGAAAGTAAAAAGTTTTCGCTTGTGCGCTAACCCGATGTGCATTAAAAGCCGAACTTACAATGCTGCGCGCAATAACCTACTCCCCCAAAGAAGTCAATGGAGCAAAAAAGTGGAAAAAACCCCGACCCTACTCACATGCAAACCCGATTGCATACTCTTAAGTGCACTAACCCAACATGAAAATATGAATATATAGCATAGCAGAATATGTTCTGTTTACTCATAAATATATATATATATAAATATATATATGTGTATATATGTGTGTGTTCTTTTGCACAAATATATATTTATACCTATATATACATGATTATATATAGGTATAGTTATATACATATATTTAGAAGACTATGCGGTGCGGTATTAACTTGCACGTTATTGTCACCGCTTACTTCCCTACAGTGCTGGTGTTACAGGTTTTCATAAACCCGGCGTTAACAGACAAGAAGTGAGCGTAGAGCAAAATTGTGCTCCATACCGCACTCCAATAAATTACGTCATCCAAGAGGGCTTCCCTTGAATTCAGATTGGCTGGTAGAATTCTATCAGCCAATCGGAATTAAAGGTGAAAAAATCCTATTGGCTGATGCAATCATCCAATAGGATTGAGCTTCAATCCTATTGGCTGATCCGATCAGCCAATAAGATTGAGCTTGCATTCTATTGGCTGATTAAAACAGCCAATAGAATGCAAGCTCAATCCTATTGGCTGATTGGATCAGCCAATAGGATTAAAGCTCAATCCTACTGGCTGATTGCATCAGCCAATAGGATTTTTTAACCTTTAATTCCGATTGGCTGATAGAATTCTATCAGCCAATCGGAATTCAAGGGACACCATCTTGGATGTCGTCAGTTAAAGGAAGAAGAGGATGAAGAAGAGGATGCTCCGCGCCGGATGTCTTGAAGATGGAGCCGCTCCGCGCCGAATGGATGAAGATAGAAGATGCCGTCTGGATGAAGACTTCTGCCCGTCTGGAGGACCACTTCTGCCGGCTTGGATGAAGACTTCTCCCGGCTTCGTTGAGGACTTCTTGCTGCTTCGCTGAAGACTTCTCCCGGCTTCGTTGAGGATGGATGTCCAGTCTTCAAAACTGTAAGTGGATCTTCGGGGGTTAGTGTTAGGTTTTTTTTAAGAGTTTATTGGGTGGGTTTTAGTTTTAGATTAGGGCTTTTGGGCTAAAAAAGAGCTAAATGACCTTTTAAGGGCAATGCCCATACAAATGCCCTTTTCAGGGCAATGGGGAGCTTAGGTTTTTATAGTTAGGATTTTATTTGGGGGGTTAGTTGTGTGGGTTTTACTGTTGCGGGGTTGTTTGTATTTTTTTTACAGGTAAAAGAGCTGATTTCTTTGGGGCAATGTCAGGCAAAAGGCCCTTTTAAGGGCTATTGGTAGTTTAGTTTAGGCTAGGGTTTTTTTTATTTTGGGGGGGCTTTTTTATTTTGATATGGCTATTAGATTAGGTGTAATTAGTTTAAATATCTGATAATTTATTTTTTTATTTTGTGTAATTTAGTGTTTTTTTTTGTAATTTAGGTAATTGTATTTAATTAATGTAATTTATTTAATTGTAGTGTAATGTTATGTGTTAGTGTAAGACAGGTTAGGTTTTATTTTAGAGGTAAATTTGTATTTATTTTAACTAGGTAGTTAGTAAATAGTTAATAACTTTTTAGTAACTATTCTACCTAGTTAAAATAAATGCAAACTTGCCCGTAAAATAAAAATAAACCCTAAGCTAGCTACAATGTAACTATTAGTTATATTGTAGCTAGCTTAGGGTTTATTTTATAGGTAAGTATTTAATTTTAAATAGGAATCATTTAGGTAATGATAGTAGGTTTTATTTAGATTTATTTTAATTATATTAAAGTTAGGGAGTGTTAGGGTTAGACTTAGGTTTAGGGGTTAATAAATTTAGTATAGTGGCGGCAGATTAGGGGTTAATAAATGTAGGTAGGTGGCGGCAATGTTAGGGGCTAATAATATTTAACTAGTGTTTGCGATGCGGGAGTGCGGCGGTTTAGGGGTTAATATGTTTATTATAGTGGCAGCGATGTCGGCAGTGGCAGATTAGGGGTTAATAATTTTTTTTAGTTTTTGCAATGCGGGAGGGCCTCGATTTAGGGGTTAATAGGTAGTTTATGTGTGTTAGTGTACTTTTTAGCACTTTAGTTATGAGTTTTATACTACAGCTTTGTAGCGTAAAACTCATAACTACTGACTTTAGATTGCGTTCCGAATCTTGCGGGGTAGGCTATACCGCTCACTTTTTGGCCTCCCAGAAAAAGCTTGTAATACCGGCGCTATGGAAGTCCCATTGAAAAAAGACTTTACGCAAATTGCGTAAGTTAATTTGTGGTACGGCCAAAAAAGTGTGCGGTGCCCCTAAACCTGCAAGGCTCGTAATACCAGCGGGAGTGAAAAAGCAGTGTTATGAGCCTTAACGCTGCTTTTGTACTCATACCGCAAAACTCGTAATCTAGCCGAATCTATTTAAAAATACATATAACATATTTCTTTATGTGCAGAAGATTGGAATGTGAAATATTTACAGTAAATACACAGTAAAACACTTTATTAAATATGAATATTGCATACATATGCTTTTTCATGTTTTCATCTACTTAACTGCAAAGGGCTCCAGTGCACTTATATATGTGTCTATATATGTGTACATATGTATTAATGTGTTTATATGTGTATATATGTCTCTAAATACATATATACACATATAAATACATTAATACATATGTACACACACACACACATATATATATATATATATATAGATATATATATACATACATATACATATTTAGACATGTATATGTATGAATCTCTATGTTAAAGCCCTTTGCCTGCCTTTTTTTTTCTAACACCTGAGACCTCATATCTTTGAGCCCTTATAACTTTTTTGTGCAATATTTTCCAGAGTATCTGATGTACGCAGCGCTTCAAACACAGCTATGTATTCTGGGAAATTATATGCAAATTAGATTTACAGTGTCTCACTTCGTAATTTTCTCTATACACAGATTCTCTTATGCGTATGTAATGCGGCTCAGGACAAGTATTTCACCTCATAAAATATATATATGTGAGGGAGGATTTTGATTAAAAAATTGTTTTGTAGCAAGACTATCTTCTAATCTCTTGTGAATGCTCTTTAACTTGCTTTATAAATTAATGTATTTCAAATGATACAATAATGTTTTTTTTCTCTAAAACAAAATTTACTTTTAGAGTAAAAAAAAATAATAATTTAATATTATAAAAGAACCGGAGAGGGAGAAAGAAAATAAATGCATTTAAATCAAGTGTTTTATGTAAAATAACACTTTTGCCATCCTTTGCTGCTGCTATCTAACAAACCCTTCACTATGGGAAATATACAAAAGAACCAGTATGAAGACAGGAATATAGGATGGTCATTTTACTACAATAATGTGTTAAATATAAATGTAAATAACTGATGGGCCATTTCTTCACTACTGGAGCGATTAATATTAATGCCATCCACTCTTGAAAAACATGAAGACTTATGCTACTGAAACACACAGATGTATTCCATGGGACGGACAGTTGGAAGGATAAAGCCTCAATTTATAGTGTGGGGGAGCAGCAGTTCTAGTCCTGTCGGTTAGTCTGGCTGAGCGCAGAAATCTGTTTAATTAATCACAGATGATTTCTCCCAATAGGTATCAAACATTTTCCAGCTTCCCTTGCAAGCTGGAAAATCAGAGGTAGTCCTGCATTATACCATGTTTTCCATCTCATATATCATTTTCTGCTCTGAATTATTTCTGTATTTGCAATTCCCCAGCCTGCTTTGTATATATAATTGTTTCACTTTGTTGCCTTATGCTTCCTTGGTTGGTTCATCATGCTGACCCTACATCTCTTTGTCATAAATGACAAGTCTTTTTGTTCCTACCCCTGGTATTCTGTACAGAGCTCCATTCACTAAGTCTGTTCCCAGCATCCTCCTGCCCTCTATCTCATACACTGTACATTTCAGAAATGTCCCTGTCTAAGTTCTAGCTAACCTATAGGTTAAAAGGGACATATCATGAAATGTCCATTACATTTTAATATTAAATAGAAACATTTTTTGCAATATATATGTATTAGCAAAAATGTTCCTTAAAAACGTTTTTACTGTTATAAGGGGATATGTACATATGCTGCACATGCCCAGTGCACTCATATTCAAACACCATACCTGCTCAAGAGAACTGATAGTGATGTGTACCATGATTTGCATCATACAAACCACTGCTAGTTCTTTAAGCAGGTAAACGGTTTGAATGTGGGTGCACTGAAACACAGCACATGTAATTAGGTTAAGCACATACTTACATTACAAGCAACAGTGGAATAATAAACTGTGCTAACACATAAAACCATTTTCTCTCTGCACTTGTATTTCCCTTTAGGTATTTTTCAGACCCCTTGAGTGCCAGGCAAGTCAGTTTCACATGCTAACAACTCACGAGACTACACTTTGAGTGTCAAATGTGAAAGTTATGTACTGCCCAATAACTGCTTGTGCGGTGCTTTTAGCTTTATGTCAGCTGTTACTGTGTGATAGGGAGGAGATGAAAGATTTTCCTTTTCCCTTAAAGGGACAGTCAACACCAGAATTGTTGTTGTTTAAAAATATAGATAATCCCTTTATTACCCATTCCCAGTTTTGCATAACCAACACTGTTATATTAATATACTTTTTACTTCTGTGACTAACTGGTATGTAAACATCTTCTGACCGCCCTAATCACATGACTTTTAGTTATTATCTAATGACTTGCATTTTAGCCAATTAGTGCAGTGTCTGTCACTAGCCATGGGCGTGATTACAATGTTATCTATATGGCCTACATGAGCTTGCTCTCCCCTGCTGTGAAAAGCTAATGAAAAAGAGGCGGCCTTCAAGAGCTTAAAAATTATCATATGAGCCTTCCTAGGTTTGCTTTCAACTTGAATACCAAGAGAGCAAAGCAAAATTGTTGATAAAGGTAAATTGGAAAGTTGTTTAAAATTACATGCCCTATTTGAAAAATTTAAGTTTTTTTTGGACTTGACTGTCCCTTTAAGGCTCATAAAGCCCAACCCCCTGCTTTTCAATCAATCAGTCTTGCAAGAGAAGGGCTTGTAGACAGTTCTCAGAAAGATGAAAACAATTACTAGTCAACTCAATGTTAAAGAAAGTAAAAAGTCAGATTTTTTTTTTTACTTTTTCTCTGCACATATATTTAGCAACAATAGGGCCCGTGTTTCTGGCGAGTCTTCAGTCTCGCCATAAACGCAAGTTATGGAGCAGCGGTCTAAAGGCCGCTGCTCCATAACCTGTCCGCTTGCTCTGATGAGGCGGACAGAGATCGCCACAATTCAACCTGATCGAGTACTATCGGTTTGAATGACAACCCCCTGCTGGCAGCCGATTGGCCGCGAGACTGCAGGGGGCGGCGTTGCACCAGCAGCTCACAAGAGCTGCTGGTGAAATGCTGAATACGGAGAGCGTATTGCTCTCCGCATTCAGCGATGTCTGTCAGACCTGATCCGCACTGTCGGATCAGGTCCGACAGACCTTTGATAAATAGGCCTCAATATCAGTAGTCTCAGTTTCAGTGATATTGTAAAATCATATATGATTCCTTAAATTAATGAGCACACAAAGTAGTGACAATTGGTCAAATCCTTATTGGCTATTTACTCAAGATGCCCTCCATCATACGAGGTAAGAGCCAAGTGTAAGTGGAGAGCCCCTTTTGGCACCTGTGTGTGAGGTGAAGAAGGAGAAATTAAAGCCTTTGAAACGTGTAAAGATTTTTTACTTTGCTGGATGCCCTTGGTTGGTTTAATTTGGCTGCAATTCAGCCTCACATGGACATTGGTATAAGGGAATCAACCACAAGGGACATTTGGTGACTTATATGCTATAATTAACTCATGATTGTTTGAGGTTACAGAATGTGAGCTTTGTTGCAAAGAAGTTTTATTAAATTAAAACAATATTACACTATTGTATGCCTTTTTTTCTGACTTCTATCCACCCATGCTAAGGAGGGTAAAACTTGGACACACAGGTGCCAGAGAGGCTCTCCACTTACACACGGCTCTTAGCTCATATAATTGAGGGCATCTTGAGTAAGTAGAAACCCTGACAGCAGGTATAGCCAATAAGGATTTGACCAATGGTTACTACTCTGCCTGCACATCATTTAACGCCTCCTCTACTGGGAATTTCAGAGAAAAACTTGCCCAAAGCACCAGAGAATTTTTAGAATTTTTGCTATCACTCTGATTAAACAGAGCTTTTTATTTTTTGAGTTACCTATGAAAAGTAGACAACCCAAGGTACTGATCTAGACCCAGTTTGGTAAATTTGATGCCACTATTTGACCACCGGATTTGATCATTAAAAAAAAAATTGTTAACTTTGTTTTTTTCACTGAGATTATTTACACACAACTACTGCAGTCATATGACAAATGGTTTTACAATCTTCTCTTAGATCCCCTTTGTTTGGAAATAGCAGACATGTATGACTTTGCCATTGCTTTTTGGCAATTAGAATGATGCTAATTGCAGCTGCTCACCTTACGTGAAATTTCTGGCAGTGAAGGGGGTTAATCAATTAGCTTGTAAGGTTAATTTTTAAAGCAGAGAAGAGATTACCCTCCCACCTGACACCTCCCACTCCATGATCCCTACCTGATCCCTCCCAAACAGCTCTCTTCCCTCCCTCAACCCCAACTGATCACCACCATCTTAGGTAATTATCGTGCCACCCTCTACCTTAAAATGTATTTCTGTAGCATAGGGCCCCTCTCACTCCATCCCCCTCCACCTCTGTGCCACCCACTCGCCGTCCCCCGCCTTCCCTCCCACACTCCCCTCCGAAACTGTCTGTAATGATTAGGCATCTGCCTTCATATAGAAGCAGAGCACTGATCATACTCCGTTACCATATGAAGACAGATGCCTGAAGCTCAGGACAGCAGCTCTTGGCTATCACTTTACAGCCGAGGCTGCTGTAGTTGTGATGTAAATATACGTTATGAGACACGATAGGCAGTTTATCACATGACATAAATATACATCAGTTTAGGTGAAGGGGTTAAACAGACTGCGCTACCCTATCTAGGGCTGGATTACAAGTGGAGCAATATCATTAGTGCTAGAAGAGTAAATGCGAGCGTAAGATCGCAGTGTTTTTTACTCTCAAATCCATATTACAAGTGGCGAACTGTTTCAATTACCCCAAATTTGTTTACGCTAATATGCGTTGTATTACAAGTTGAAATTAAATGCGATCTCTCAAACACAATAGCATTTACTGCTCAAACTTTTTACGCAACCTGAAAGGTCACTTAAATAGTTTGTCCGGATAAAACAGTTGCACTAAACATGACTATGAACACCTAAACCCCCACCTCCCCAAAATGAAAAAAACTATCTAAAAAAAACAACTAATCTACAAAGTGCCTTAAAAAGAGCATTTGGCTGGGCATTGCCCTTTAAAGGGCATTCAGCTCTTTTGCAGCCCAGATTAAAAATAAATAAATAAATAACTAAAGCCCAAAATGGTACTTACTGAAGATGATGGCGGTGGTGGTGATAGAAACGGCAGCGACGGTGGTCCTCATCTTCAGAGCTGATGTTTTGTATAACGTTCATTTTAAGGAATAAAGTTTTGGATTTTTACATTAGCCTTGGCTGAAGCTCTTTTCTTCATCTATTTCCTTCATATGGTGACTTGGAATTTCTATGGTATGTGCGCTATCCGTTTTTGTACTAATATGTACTAATATATGCACTCGTTGTTTGAGGCGTGCCCAGCAGTTCTGCCCCGGAGTAGCAGCCAATCCATAGACAGAAGCAAGGGGGTGTGTCCCCGCCCACTCTCTATTGTGCCGAATCCCTGTCCTCGCACCGGACTTACAGGCGAGCGCATGTTACGGTGATCTTGTGTCTCTCTCTATATATATATATTTACTGTTTGGGATTATTTTATGTAATTTGTGATGGATGTCGTGTATTTTTGGTTTATCAAATTGTAAAAAAAAAACAATTTATGATATTGCAAGTTGGCTGGTAGCAATATAAACAAATGTCAATCAAAATAACTTGTGCACTGATATATAGCTGAACAAAATGTAAATGATCATAGAAGAACTACATATTTAACCCCTTAATGACCACAACACTTTTCCATTTTCTGTCCGTTTGGGACCAAGGCTATTTTTACATTTCTGCTGTGTTTGTGTTTAGCTGTAATTTTCCTCTTACTCATTTACTGTACCCACATATATTATATACCGTTTTTCTCGCCATTAAATGGACTTTCTAAAGATACCATTATTTTCATCATATCTTATAATTTACTATAAAAATTTTTATAAAATATGAGGAAAAAATGGAAAAAAACACACTTTTTCTAACTTTGACCCCCAAAATCTGTTACACATCTACAACCACCAAAAAACAACCATGCTAAATAATTTCTAAATTTTGTCCTGAGTTTAGAAATACCCAATGTTTACATCTTCTTTGCTTTTTTTGTAAGTTATAGGGCCATAAATACAAATAGCACTTTGCTATTTCCAAACCATTATTTTTCAAAATTAGCGCTAGTTACATTAGAACACTAATATCTTTCAGGAATCTCTGAATATCCATTGACATGTACAGTATATATTTTTTTTTAGTAGACATCCCAAAGTATTGATCTAGGCCCATTTTGGTATATTTCATGCCATCATTTCGCCGCCAAATGCGATTAAATACAAAAAATCGTTCACTTTTTCACTAATTTTTTCACAAACTTTTGGTTTCTCACTGAAATTCTTTACAAACAGCTTGTGCAATTATGGCTTAAATGGTTGTAATTTCTTCTCTGGGATCCCCTTTGTTCAGAAATAGCAGACATATATGGCTTTGGCATTGCTTTTTAGCAATTAGAAGGCTGCTAAATGCCACTGCGCACTACACGTGAATTATGCCCAGCAGTGAAGGGGTTAATTAGGGAGCATGTAGGGAGCTTTTAGAGGTAATTTTAGCTTTAGTGTAGTGTAGTACACAACCCCAAGTATTGATCTAGGCCAATTTTGGTATATTTCATGCCACTATTTCACCGCCAAATGCGATCAAATTAAAAAAACGTTAAATTTTTCACAATTTTAGGTTTCTCACTGAAATCATTTACAAACAGCTTGTGCAATTATGGCACAAATGGTTGTAAATGCTTCTCTGGGATCCCCTTTGTTTAGAAATAGAAGACATATATGGCTTTGGCATTGCTTTTTGGTAATTAGAAGGCCGCTAAATGCCACTGCGCACCACACGTGTATTATGCCCAGCAGTGAAGGGGTTAATTATGTAGCTTGTAGGGAGCTTGTAGGGTTAATTTTAGCTTTAGTTTAGTGTAGTAGACAACCCAAAGTATTGATCTAGGCCCATTTTGGTATATTTCATGCCACCATTTCACCGCCAAATGCGATCAAATAAAAAAAAATGTTCCCTATTTCACAAAATTTTTCACAAACTTTAGGTTTCTCACTGAAATTATTTACAAACAGCTTGTGCAATTATGGCACAAATGGTTGTAAATGCTTCTCTGGGATCCCCTTTGTTCAGAAATAGCAGACATATATGTCTTTGGAGTTGCTTTTTGGTAATTAGAAGGCCGCCAAATGCCGCTGCACATCACACGTATATTATGGCTAGCAGTGATGGGGTTAATTATGTAGCTTGTAGGGAGCTTGCAGGGTTAATTTTAGCTTTAGTGTAGAGCTCAGCCTCCCACCTGAAACATCAGACCCCCTGATCCCTCCCAAACAGCTCTCTTCTCTCCCCCACCCCACAATTGTCCCCGCCATCTTAAGTACTGGCAGAAACTCTGCCAGTACTAAAATAAAAGCTATATTTTGTTTTTTTTTGTTTTTTTCTTAGCATATTTACATATGCTACTGTGTAGGATCCCCCCTTAGCCCCCAACCTCACTGATCCCCCACCAAACAGATCTCTAACCCTCCCCCTCTGCCTTAATGGGCGCCATCTTGGGTACTGGCAGCTGTCTGCCAGTACCCAGTTTAGTAAAAAAAGTGTTTTTAATTTAATTGCCCTTTTCTGTAGTGTAGCTTCCCCCCCCCAGATCAACCCCCCACCCCTTCCAGATCCCTTAGATGATTTATTTATATTTTTTATTGTTTTTTTTTTACTTTTATTGACCTTTATTTTTCTGCAGTGTAGAGGTTCCCTCCCGCTCCCGTCCCATGCACGCGCCCGCCCGCCCGCTGCCCCCCGTGCACGCGTGCGCTCCCGTGCACGCTCCCGTCTGTCCCGCCCCCGATCCCACCCCCCTCCACTTTATTCGGCACATCGATGGCCGCCCACCCACCTCCCAGACTTGCTCCCACCCACCAACGATACCGGCCACCGATGTCCGGTGCAGAGAGGGCCACAGAGTGGCTCCCTCTGCATCGGATGGCCAAGGGGGGTTATTGCAGGATGCCTCGATATCATCACTGCAATAACCGGAAAGCAACTGGAAGCGAGCAGGATCGCTTCCAGCTGCTTTCCAGACCAAGGACGTACGCCACACGTCCTCGGTCATTAACTGTATTTTTTTTGAGGACGTGTGGCGTACGTCCTTGGTCGTTAAGGGGTTAAATAGAAACATTTTTTCAATATACATGTATTGGCAAAAATGCTTCTGGAAAAAGTCATCACTGTTTTAGTTTATCATTTAGCTAAATATTCTCAGTGCACCAGCACCTTAGGCTCTCTGAAAATGTGCTGTGTTTAAAATGCTGGTGCACGGTGCATACTTAAATATACTTTTAAAACAGCTATAGCTTTTATTAGAAGCATTTTTCCTAATACATATATATTACAAAAATGTTTTTATTGTAAACTGAAATGCATCCACCTGGATTCCAATTGTTTCTGGAATTTAAGAAAATGTTTATCGGCTGCTCAATTTTTGCATCAGATGAGAACAACTGGAAACCCACCAAAAAGAAGGCGCTTAACAGTTCATTTTTCACACTCTAGATTAGCTCATCAACTAGTACATATCACACAAAAGCACAATCTAATGCTAATTAGTTTTCACAATGAAATTGAATTTGTACACCTTACAGCTGTCATGTTAAGAACAATAACACCCTTAGCATTTGCGGGGCCCTGGGCAAGAAAAAGTTGTGGGGCCCCATGGCCCAGTGCTTTTAGTCTCCTCCCCTGTTTGCCCTGCCACCTGTATGGTCCACCCCTGTCCCAACATTTAGTTTTACCTATAAAAGAATAACAATATATATTACACCTTCTGATACCATAATCTTGAAGATTTACATTGCACCTTCTCATTTTTTTTATTTTTTATTTTTTTTTATTTATTATCCAACAAAGCAAAATACAGCATTTAGCCAATATTACTAGATCATTACACCACGCAGGGTTAACGATCCCGAGCATTATAAAACTACATAATCTTATTTGTTTTAGCCCCTATGAACACAATAGTAATAATAAACTTCTACCTTACAAGTTTAATTAACACCTGTATCTATATTGTCGACAAGAATTTAAACCGTGGTTAAATAAATTAACAACATCTATATCCCTAGACACATAAGACCTGTACCCAAGGACTGAAATTTATGAGATGTGTCTAAAGCTAACTAGGGGCCTCTTAATCGGCCCTAAAGCGGGCCCATAACACCTTTTCCTATTTAAATGCCCTGTATTAATTTAATTCAAATTTAAGGCCGACAAGCATTCATGCACTTGTTGGAGATTTTTATATTTATAACACAAACACACAAAAGGAAACATAAAAAACAGAAAAAAAAACAAGAAAGAGAGAAAGAAAAGAGGGAGAAAAAAAAAATATATAAAATTTTTATATTTACCCCACTGTCTGCCCACTCTAACCTTAATTAAAGGCTTTATACAAGAATCTCACTACTGATTTCACCCCTTAATAAGGCAGTTTGAATCCAATTAGAATGTTTAAAGGGGGAAATAAATCTTATTTGTATCTCTATAGGATTTGAAAAAATATAATCACTCCATTTTCTAAAAAAGTTATCAATTTCACTTTCAGAGATTAGTGAAGTTTCAAATTGTTCCAAAATCATCTTAGCCTCTACTTGATTAAGCAGCCTATTGAGGGAAGGTTGTTTATTAGACTTCCACGAGGAAAATATAACATTTCTTGCACAAAGTATTATAAAATTAATAAAAATAATATTCTCCTCCCGATCCCTAAATCTCCTCAAGAAAACAATCTCCGCCTTATCCAAAGTTACTACATACTTTAATATCCGGGAAAGCCAAAACGATACTTTGCACCAAAATTGATTTACTTTTGGGCAGTCCCATATGCAGTGCATCAGGTTGGCATTATGCATACTGCAACGTCAACAAGAAAAGATCTGGGCTCTATTCCATCTTCCAACATCCTCTGGCGTAATATAAACTCTATTTATTAATTTAATATGGGATTCACGCCATGATAATAGTGGCGTCGCTACCCATGCCCTTGATATGCTCTTTTCAATTGTTTTAGACTCTATACCAGGTAAATCCCGGGCCCATTTTTCTTGTAAGCGTTGCATCAAAACTTGTCCTTCTTTTAGCAACAGAAGGTTATACCATTGTGATATGGCAACCTTACCCTTTTGGAACCAATTTAGACCCATGTAGACTCTCTCCCAGTTCCGGTTAAAATCTTGTAGCTGTTGTGTATTCTGAAAATGCCTAACTTGAAAGAATCCAAATAAATCACGGTTTGGAAGATTAAATTTTTCTTTCATGGTACTAAATGTATGTATCTCATAGTTAACCGAATCAATACATTGCATGAATGATTCAAGTCCTTGTGCTTTCCACACATCCGTTTCGTACCCTGCCGGAAATATCGGATTTTTTGTATAGGGAGATATTTAGAACATTGAAAATTAATATTCAAAGCATGACATAACTTATGCCAGGCAATTATAGGATTTTTAAAAGTGTTCATAATTTTAAGTTCTAATGGCCATTCTTTCTGATTAGAGTGAACTAATGCTTTTAGCGAATAAGGTTTGAACATATCTTTTTCCATCTCTCTAAATGTCGAAAACCATTTCTCCATTAGCCAATCCGGAACTATTTTTATTAGACATGCAAGATTATAATTTTGAATCGAAGGAAAACTCAGGCCAGCCTGTTATTTAGGCTGATACAGCCTTTTTAAAGATAGCTTTACTTTAGTTTTATCCCATAAGAATCGCACAAACGCAGCATTAAGTTGTTTAAAGTCAGCTTTTTGTAGAAAAAGAGGAATATTTTGCATCACATATAGCAATTTAGGTAGAGCAATCATTTTGATTAAGTTAATTTTAGCAGCCAATGAAAGAGAAAAGAATGACTATTTTCTCATATCCTCCATAATTTTATTGATAGCCACAGAGAAATTTGCCCTATATCAATGCTCCGGGCAGGCTGATATGGAAATACCTAGATACCTAATACATTTGACTTCCTGAAACGGTATTGCCATATGAGAGTCACTAGTCTGGTTTAGCCATAGCATTTCCGATTTTTTTGAATTGATTGTGTATCCTGAAAAGGATCTAAAAGTGTCAAGCAAGTGCAGAAGCACTGGTACCTCCTGCCGGGTGTTAGAGAGAAATACTAAAAGATCATCCGCGTACAAGGATATTTGAGTATTCGTGTTGCCCACTTTAATACCCTTAATTGCGTTCCGTAGTGTAGCTTCCCCCCCCCGATCAACCCCCCACCCCTTCCAGATCCCTTAGATGATTTATTTATATTTTTTATTGTTTTTTTTTTTACTTTTATTGACCTTTATTTTTCTGCAATGTAGAGGTTCCCTACCGCTCCCGCCCCGTGCACGCGCCCGCCCGCCGCCCCCCGTGCATGCGCGCGCTCCTGTGCGTGCTCCCGTCTGTCCCGCCCCCGATCCCGCCCCCCTCCACTTCATTCGGCACATCGATGGCCGCCCACCCGCCTCCCAGACTTGCTCCCACCCACCAACGATACCGGCCACCGATGTCCGGTGCAGAGAGGGCCACAGAGTGGCTCTCTCTGCATCGGATGGCCAAGGGGGGTTATTGCAGGATGCCTCGATATCGAGGCATCACTGCAATAACCGGAAAGCAGCTGGAAGCGAGCAGGATCGCTTCCAGCTGCTTTCCAGACCAAGGACGTACGCCACACGTCCTTGGTCATTAACTGTATTTTTTTGAGGACGTGTGGCATACGTCCTTGGTCGTTAAGGGGTTAAATAGACACATTTTTCAATATACATGTATTGGCAAAAATGCTTCTGGAAAAAGTCATCACTGTTTTAGATTTATCATTTAGCTAAATATTCTCAGTGCACCAGCACCTTAGGCTCTCTGAAAATGTGCTGTGTTTAAAATGCTGGTGCACGGTGCATACTTAAATATACTTTTAAAACAGCTATAGCTTTTATTAGAAGCATTTTTCCTAATACATATATATTACAAAAATGTTTTTATTGTAAACTGAAATGCATCCACCTGGATTCCAATTGTTTCTGGAATTTAAGAAAATGTTTATCGGCTGCTCAATTTTTGCATCAGATGAGGACATCTGGAAACCCACCAAAAAGAAGGTGCTTAACAGTTCATTTTTCATACTCCAGATTAGCTCATCAACTAGTACATATCACACAAAAACAAAATCTAATGCTAATTAGTTTTCACAATGAAATTGAATTTGTACACCTTACAGCTGTCATGTTAAGAACAATAACACCCTTAGCATTTGTGGGGCCCTGGGCAAGAAAAAGTTGTGGGGCCCCATGGCCCAGTGCTTTTAGTCTCCTCCCCTGTTTGCCCTGCCCCCTGTATGGCCCACCCCTGTCCCAACATTTAGTTTTACCTATAAAAGAATAACAGTATATATTACACCTTCTGATACCATAAACACTTCTTGAAGATTTACATTGCACCTTCTCATACTCTCACCCCTGAAAGTGCTGGGCCCCTCAAAGCACCTATTACAGTTGACACATTTATTTCTTGACCTGTGTAGTTACTCAAATATATATGTCCTAAACCAAAACAGAGGACATAACATAATACTCAAAGGGCTTTTCAAATTACACAAATTTTACTAATAAAATAACAGTTTCAACATTTATTTTGTATGCAGATAATTTGCAATTCAGTGCTTAATTACTGATATTTGCTATACATATTAAAAAATAGTTTGATTTACCTTTAACACAGTATTCCAATCCTACAGAAAAGTTAGCACCTTAGGTACATGTCAGATATACTTCATAGAACATTACAATTTACTACAACTCATGTCAGTAAAAGCATTGGTCCAAAGAAATATTGCATCACTAATTAGTAAAAGCATTGGTCCACGAAATATTGCATCACTAATTAGTAAAAGCATTGGTCCAAGAAATATTGCATCACTAATTAACTCCATGGAGCTAGTTTTAAGTGCTGCATGGCTTAAATATAGATTTCAATGTTATATTGACACTGGCATTAACCCCTATGCTGCTACAATCTTATTTCACACTACCCATCAAATTATAAGCTCCACATTTCCCATACACAATATCCTATATAATAAAAGGCCAAGTGTGTTTGTCCGAAGCTGTCATGCGCAGTAGACAGCACAGCACAAGGACAAACACACCTGGCCTTTGAGAGTCCCTAAGTCTCTGCTCTGCAGTGCGAGCAGAAGTGTGCGTGACCGAGCGTGGCCGGGGGCATGGCTGAGCACAAAGGGGGCGTGGCCGAGCGCGTGACCCATGAGGGGGCGTGGCCGAGTGCGAAGGGGCGGGGTCAGACGGGCCGTGAAAGGTTGTGCAGTTTGAGAGCTCAAAACAGCTCAAAAGAGGGGAGAGAGGGGGTAGGGAAAAGATAAGAAAGGTGAGAGAGAGATCAAGAGGGTAGAGAGAGATCAAGAGGGGAGAGCAAAAGAGAGGGGGAGAGACAGCAAAAGAGAGTGGAGGGAGAGCAAAAGAAAGGGGACAGAGAGATCAAAAGAAAGGGGGGAAAGAGAAAGAGAGGGGAAGAGAGAGAGAGAGGGGGAGGAGAGAGAGAAAGAGGGGGAGGAGAGAGAGAGGGGGAGGAGGAGGGGGAGGAGAGAGAGAGAGAGGGGGAGGAGAGAGAGGGGAGGGAGAGAGAGAGGGGAGGGAGCGAGGGGGAGTGAGAGTGAGAGGGGGAGTGAGAGAGAGATGGGGAGTGAGAGAGAGAGAGGGGAGGGGGAGTGAGAGAGAGAGGGGAGGGGGAGTGAGAGAGAGAGGGGAGGGGGAGAGAGAGAGGGGAGGGGGAGAGAGAGAGGGGAGAGAGAGAGAGGGGAGGGAGAGAGAGAGGGGAGGGAGAGAGAGAGGGGAGGGGGAGTGAGAGAGAGAGAGGGGAGGGGGAGATAGTGAGAGAGGGGAGGGGGAGGGAGTGAGAGAGAGGAGGGAGAGAGAGAGGGGAGGGAGAGAGAGAGAGGGGAGGGAGAGAGAGAGGGGAGGGAGAGAGAGAGAGGAGGAGAGAGAGAGGGGGGAGATAGAGAGGGGGGAGAGAGAGAGGGGAGAGAGAGGGGGGAGAGAGAGGGGAGAGAGAGAGAGGGAGAGAGAGAGGGGAGAAAGAGAGAGAGGGGGAGAGAGAGGGGGAGAGAGAGAGAGGGGGGAGAGAGAGAGAGGGGGAGAGAGAGAGAGGGGGGAGAGAGAGAGAGGGGGGGAGAGATAGAGGGGAGAGAGAGAGATAGAGGGGAGAGAGAGAGAGAGATAGAGGGGAGAGAGAGAGGGGAGAGAGAGAGAGAGAGAGAGAGGGGGAGAGAGACAAGGGAGAGAAAGAGCACAAAAGAGAGGAGGGAGAGAGAGCGCAAAAGAGAGGGGTGAGAGAGCGCAAAAGAGAGGGGTGAGAGAGAGAGCACAAAAGAGAGGGGGAGAGAGAGCGCAAAAGAGGGGGGGAGAGAGAGAGCGCAAAAGAGGGGGGAGAGAGAGAGCGCAAAAGAGGGGGGGAGAGAGAGAGCGCAAAAGAGGGGGGGAGAGAGAGAGCACAAAAGAGGGGGGGAGAGAGAGAGCACAAAAGAGGGGGATAGAGAGAGCGCAAAAGAGGGGGGATAGAGAGAGCGCAAAAGAGGGGGAGAGAGAGAGCAAAAGAGAGGGGGAGAGAGGGGGGAGAGAGAGCGCAAAAGAGAGGGGGAAGAGAGAGAGCGCAAAAGAGAGGGGGGAGAGAGAGAGCGCAAAAGAGAGGGGGGAGAGAGAGCGCAAAAGAGAGGGGGGAGAGAGAGCGCAAAAGAGAGGGGGAGAGAGAGAGCGCAAAAGAGAGGGGGGAGAGAGAGAGCGCAAAAGAGAGGGGGGAGAGAGAGAGCTCAAAAGAGAGGGGAGAGGGAGCGCAAAAGAGAGGGGGGGAGAGAGATCGCAAAAGAAAGGGGGAGAGAAAGCGCAAAAGAGAGGGGGGAGAGAGAGCAAAAGAGAGGGGCAGGGAGAGAGCGTAAGGGGTGGGACCGCTGTACCTTGCAAAAAATGGCCCGTGTGAACGGGCTTAAGGACTAGTATCTTATAATTTGTTAACTATGAATCAGCTAACACTCCCCCAAAAATTTAGACCCAGTAGCCTTGTAAGCTTATTCACAACACCTTTGGGTGCTATGATCCTCTCCTCCATAATCCTATCCTTTACCAACCCCACTAAGGTTCTTCTAACCTTGAATATTTCCCCTCCTGGTTCTATCCTTTCTATGACTTAGCCAGCAGAAACTTTACTTAAAATCCCATCCTAAGAATCCAACTACCTTAAAGGGACACTGAACCCAATGTTTTTCTTTCGTGATTCAGATAGAGCATGCAATTCTAAGCAACTTTCTCATTTATTCCTATTATAAATTTTCTTCATTCTCTTGGTATGTTTATTTGAAAAACAAGAATGTAAGTTTAGATGCCAGCCCATTTTTGGTGAACAACCAGGGTTGTCCTTGCTGATTGGACAGCACCAAAAAACAAGTACTATCCATGGTTCTGAAACAAATATTTGCTGGCTCCTTAGCTTTGATGCCTTCTTTTTCAAATAAAGATATCAAGAGAACAAAGAAAAATTGATAATAGAAGTAAATTAGAAAGTTGCTTAAAATTGCATGCTCTATCTGAATCATAAAATAAAAAAATTGGGTTCAGTATCCCTTTAAGCACTCCTCTACTCAATGGATCTCCACATCCAAATGGCCTAGCTAATACAATCTATCAATTAAACTCCCAAAGTGCATAAAATAGATATTGGCTGGGTATTCAAAATCATTCCAAATAATTTAAAAACATTTTGATAACCCATTTACCTAATACTTTTAAAATGTGTTTATGCTATGAGGACAGTTTGATACAGCTATTCCAATAGATAAGTAAATACTTTTTTGGCAGTCTTTGAAACAAATGTAAAATTTTTATAACCCAGATAGAAAATACAATTTTAAGAGATTTTTTTCTGTTATGAAATGTGCTAAATGCTTTTGGTATCCCTTGTTGAAAAGCATACCTAGATAGGCTCAGAAAATGCAATGGACTACTGGAAGCTGGTAATTAGTGGCTACACACATATTCTACATGTCATTGGCTCACCAGATGGGCCCAGCAAAGGTCCCAGTATTGCATTCATGCTTCAGATCTGACTTTAACTATGTGCTTAATCACTCTGCAAGTGATAAGACGTTTATCGTGGGTGTTGGCCCGCGTCGGAAGTAGCACTCATATTACAAGTTTAATCTAAACTTGTCCGCCCGAGCACAGTTGAATTTAACGCACTTCAGAATTTTGTAACCTCAGAGCTCTGGTTAACTGTTACGCTCAAATAAAAAGTGTCACAAAAACATCAAAATACATTTAACAGTACAGGTACACTCATATTACCACTGTCTGATACAAATTATTCAAATAAAAATATTTTGAAAAAAGTTGTAAGGGTTCAAAGATATGAGATCTCAGGTGTTTTTACAAAGGCTGCAAAGGGCTTTAACATAGAGATGAATACATATACATGTCTAAATATGTATATGTATAATGTGCAAAAGTCTCAGGCCACCATTAGATTTGTTGTTTTAGCAATGGTATAAGGACTATATATAATTATTTATCAGTCTGTTTATTAGAATACAACCAGAAAATACAGGATATTTGTATGCAGTATTAAAAAAATGATTAAATAACAAAAAACAGCTTCTAATGACTAAAGTGGCAAATATTTAGTGTGACCTCCCCTTACACTTGAGCAATAACAGGAACCTGGCTTTTGTAAACCTAAATGGAATGGAACCCTAATTAATGTCATTGCTAACACCTGTATTTGTCCTACTATTTCATGTCAAAATGACTGCTGTGAAAAAAAGTCTATTACAACAGGTTTGTGCAAGACATGTTTGAGCATTACATACATATGTGTTATGAGTTTAATTTATTGGAAGCTTGCTAATAAAACCAGATTTCAATCACATCATTCCATTCAAAATACCAAAGATCACAGAATTTGACAGACATAAAATCAAACTTTTGCCTCAGCAAGGCCACTCCAAAAGGGAAATCAGCAAACAAACTGGATACTCAAGATGTGGTATTCAAGCTGTTATAAAGAAATTTGAAGAATCAGGAGAGGTCAAGGACAAAAAAAGGACTGAAAGGCCTTTATTTGAAATGTTTATTTGAAAAACAAGAATGTAAGTTTAGATGCCAGCCCATTTTTGGTGAACAACCAGGGTTGTCCTTGCTGATTGGACAGCACCAAAAAACAAGTACTATCCATGGTTCTGAAACAAATATTTGCTGGCTCCTTAGCTTTGATGCCTTCTTTTTCAAATAAAGATATCAAGAGAACAAAGAAAAATTGATAATAGAAGTAAATTAGAAAGTTGCTTAAAATTGCATGCTCTATCTGAATCATAAAATAAAAAAATTGGGTTCAGTATCCCTTTAAGCACTCCTCTACTCAATGGATCTCCACATCCAAATGGCCTAGCTAATACAATCTATCAATTAAACTCCCAAAGTGCATAAAATAGATATTGGCTGGGTATTCAAAATCATTCCAAATAATTTAAAAACATTTTGATAACCCATTTACCTAATACTTTTAAAATGTGTTTATGCTATGAGGACAGTTTGATACAGCTATTCCAATAGATAAGTAAATACTTTTTTGGCAGTCTTTGAAACAAATGTAAAATTTTTATAACCCAGATAGAAAATACAATTTTAAGAGATTTTTTTCTGTTATGAAATGTGCTAAATGCTTTTGGTATCCCTTGTTGAAAAGCATACCTAGATAGGCTCAGAAAATGCAATGGACTACTGGAAGCTGGTAATTAGTGGCTACACACATATTCTACATGTCATTGGCTCACCAGATGGGCCCAGCAAAGGTCCCAGTATTGCATTCATGCTTCAGATCTGACTTTAACTATGTGCTTAATCACTCTGCAAGTGATAAGACGTTTATCGTGGGTGTTGGCCCGCGTCGGAAGTAGCACTCATATTACAAGTTTAATCTAAACTTGTCCGCCCGAGCACAGTTGAATTTAACGCACTTCAGAATTTTGTAACCTCAGAGCTCTGGTTAACTGTTACGCTCAAATAAAAAGTGTCACAAAAACATCAAAATACATTTAACAGTACAGGTACACTCATATTACCACTGTCTGATACAAATTATTCAAATAAAAATATTTTGAAAAAAGTTGTAAGGGTTCAAAGATATGAGATCTCAGGTGTTTTTACAAAGGCTGCAAAGGGCTTTAACATAGAGATGAATACATATACATGTCTAAATATGTATATGTATAATGTGCAAAAGTCTCAGGCCACCATTAGATTTGTTGTTTTAGCAATGGTATAAGGACTATATATAATTATTTATCAGTCTGTTTATTAGAATACAACCAGAAAATACAGGATATTTGTATGCAGTATTAAAAAAATGATTAAATAACAAAAAACAGCTTCTAATGACTAAAGTGGCAAATATTTAGTGTGACCTCCCCTTACACTTGAGCAATAACAGGAACCTGGCTTTTGTAAACCTAAATGGAATGGAACCCTAATTAATGTCATTGCTAACACCTGTATTTGTCCTACTATTTCATGTCAAAATGACTGCTGTGAAAAAAAGTCTATTACAACAGGTTTGTGCAAGACATGTTTGAGCATTACATACATATGTGTTATGAGTTTAATTTATTGGAAGCTTGCTAATAAAACCAGATTTCAATCACATCATTCCATTCAAAATACCAAAGATCACAGAATTTGACAGACATAAAATCAAACTTTTGCCTCAGCAAGGCCACTCCAAAAGGGAAATCAGCAAACAAACTGGATACTCAAGATGTGGTATTCAAGCTGTTATAAAGAAATTTGAAGAATCAGGAGAGGTCAAGGACAAAAAAAGGACTGAAAGGCCAAGAACACTTTCAAAATCTGATGAGAAGTTTCTCAGTTTCTTCTTTGAGAGACCGGAAGAAGTCCAGCAAGGACCCTGCTCAGCATCTGGCAGCTTCATCAGGATGCTAAGTTGACCCTTCTACAGTCTGAAGAAGCTTGACCAGGAATGGTCTTTGTGGAAGGGTAGCAGGTTATAAACCATTTTTTTTGGAAGGGGAACAGTTGAAAAGGCAAATATTTGCTAAAGCTTACAAAGTTTAGAATGAAGATCAGTGGGAAAGAGTATTATGGAGTGACATATCCAAGTTTGAAATGTTGGGGTCCAATCATCGACAACATGTAAGAAGAGAGTTGGAGAGAGATGGAAGAATGAAAGTTTGCAGCCTTCAGTGAAACATGGTGGAGGGTCTGTCTTGGGGCTGCATTTCTGCCCGTGGTGTTGACGATATTGTCCGAATTGATGGGTCCATGAATGCTGAAAAGTATAGACAGGTTTTTATTCATCATGCCATTCCTTCTGGAAAGTGCCTGAATGGTTTTTATTTTCAGCATAATAACGATCCCAAGCAAACTGCAAATCCAGTGAAATCATATTTGGAGAGGAAAAAACAGCTGATAAAAGATGGACCGTCATGGACTGGCCTCCATAGAGTCCAGACCTGAATATTATAGAAGTAGTATGGGATCACCTGGACAGAAAAATAAATGAAAGACAACCTAAATCTAAAGAAGAAGTGCTGAAAGAAACCTGGTATAATATACAAGAAGATTAAGTCAAAAAACTTCACAACAGTCTCCCCAAAAGAGTTCAAGATGTCTTAGTACCAAGGAAGGTCACACTAAATACTGACTTTTGCCTGAAGAAGCCATTTTGTTCTGAAAATTATGTTTTTTTATATTTTTGTGCACAAAATCCTGTATTTTCTGTTTGTATCTTAATAAAGAGACGAAAAATAAATATAGATGGTAATTAAAACATTGCTAAAACAACAAATCTAATAGTGGCCTAAGACTTTTGCACAGTAAATATATATATATATATATATATATATATATGTGTGTGTATAAATGTGTCCACACGTATTTATGTATCATATATATATACATATATATATATATATATATATATATATATATATAGCGAGAGAGAGAGAGAGAGAGAGAGAGAGAGAGAGAGTGAGAGAGAGAGAGAGAGAGAAAATAACTCATTGTGTAGTTCATTAACAAATTTAGAATGAACTATATAATTTATATTGTAGCTATATTAGGGTTTATTTTACAGGTAAGTATTTAGCTTTAAATAGGAATAATTTATTTAATAAGAGTTAATTAATTTCGTTAGATGTAAATTATATTTAACTTAGGGGGGTGTTAGTGTTAGGGTTAGACTTAGCTTTAGGGGTTAATAAATTTATTAGAATAGCGGTGAGCTCCAGTCGGCAGATTAGGGGTTAATGTTTGAAGTTAGGTGTCGGCGATGTTAGGGAGGGCAGATTAGGGGTTAATACTATTTATTATAGGGTTAGTGAGGCGGATTAGGGGTTAATAACTTTATAATAATAGCGGTGCGGTCCGCTCGGCAGATTAGGGGTTAATAAGTGTAGGCAGGTGGAGGCGACGTTGTGGGGGGCAGGTTAGGGGTTAATAAATATAATATAGGGGTCGGCGGTGTTAGGGGCAGCAGATTAGGGGTACATAGCTATAATGTAGCTGGCGGCGGCGTGCGGACGGCAGATTAGGGGTTAATAAGTGTAGGTAGCTGGCGGCGACGTTGTGGGGGGCAGATTAGGGGTTAATAAATATAATATAGGGGTCGGCGGTGTTAGGGGCAGCAGATTAGGGGTACATAAGTATAACGTAGGGGGCGGTCGGCAGATTAGGGGTTAAAAAAATTTAATCGAGTGGTGGCGATGTGGGGGGACCTCGGTTTAGGGGTACATAGGTAGTTTATGGGTGTTAGTGTACTTTAGAGCACAGTAGTTAAGAGCTTTATAAACCGGCGTTAGCCCAGAAAGCTCTTAACTACTGACTTTTTTCTGCGGCTGGAGTTTTGTCGTTAGAATTCTAACGCTCACTTCAGCCACGACTCTAAATACCGGAGTTAGAAATATCCCATTGAAAAGATAGGATACGCAATTGACGTAAGGGGATCTGCGGTATGGAAAAGTCGCGGCTGAAAAGTGAGCGTTAGACCCTTTTTTGACTGACTCCAAATACCGGCGGTAGCCTAAAACCAGCGTTAGGAGCCTCTAACGCTGGTTTTCTCGGCTACCGCCAAACTCCAAATCTAGGCCTAAGTGTGTACATATATCATTCAATTGTATTTTATACCAGAACAATAATCAAATCCATATTAGTTCATTCTTATGTTTACAACATACCTATGTAAAACCATTGGTCTCACAATCGGTTTACAGTTACAGTAAATATCAGGTGGATATAGGTAAATATACGTAAATGTAAGTTAAAAATGACCGCTGTGCACTTGTCAGATAGTGGAATAAACATAAGGAGTAGAAATATATGTCACGTGATGTGTGCAGCCTGTCAAAGTATAACGCATTATCAGAACGGCCCCGTATGCAATAAGAAGGGAAATCAGAAATATATCACATAATAAATGTTTAAAAAAAGCTGTTGAGTTTACATCACTGCATACCTGTTTAAGACGCAATTCAGCAGTGTTACCCCATATGCTGCTAAGCAACCTCCTGCAGCATACTAACGGAACAGGCGCAGATGTTACAGATCCAACGTCTGCGTGGCCCAAGATCAATGCACATGTCTAATTAGCATAAAGCTCTGACGTGTGTTCAGACACAGAGCGCTTAGGAATGTCATGCATCAGACTACGTTAGCCCAATCTGAGCCTACTCTGTTACATCAACTACAGTGTTCACATATCAAAGCTAGGACAATTACATATGTGTGAATTTAAAACCGGCTAATAGCTAGCTGCTAATAGTAATATATGGGAAATTGCACAATCTAATGCAAAACCATCCACAATACTTAGAATATTTGCATGTGCCCAACAATATATCGAACAAGGATGTATCAGCGTATGTATGAACAGCTAGAGGAGATAGGTATTACCTCAGTGTGTTACACGTGGGAAATATTACAATGGTAGGACTGTAATCTAAACCTTATGTGTATCTAGATATGCAAGATGACAGCCTATCAAATAAAACATATTAATCCATATGAAAGCTCTAACCAGTAGCATGTGGCCACTGACAACCAGTATGTACGTATCGTCCCAATTAATGAAACCATGTGTGACTGGATACATAATTTAGCATGTGATGATTATTATCAAGTATGTACATGTACATGAAGCTATAAAACAAAGGTTCAGCCAAAATCTCCCCATTCAGGAAACAACAAGTCTATGTCATAAATATACCACAGTCAGGTGTTAATATCATACATAGTTATGGGTTCATAATCCATGTGTCATCCCAGGCTAAGGGGATGAGATTAGACCTTATCAATGAAATCATTGGTCTATCCTTTGACAAGCGACAATCATGGTAAATAGTAAATGCCCAGACCCTGTGTCAGAGTATACATGTCTCTTACAGTCAGACCTCAAAAAGTTGTAATATCATTGGTCCACTGTTAACAAAAGGCAATCAAGGTCTGAGATTAGAGTGTCATATCAGGCAACCTATTAGTAGGTATCAGAGTCAAAAGTCAAAACATTTCCTGCACGCAAAGCACAAGGTATCTGACCTACGTTTTATCCTGATTGATCATGCCCCCCCCCTTAAACGGGGAGGGGAATGGGATAGAATACTTCTCCAACTTGAATCCCGATGGATATACCGTCTGGGTACCCTACACCCGCAGGGACTTAACATGTCTTATGATTGGCATTGTTTCCTTTGAACACTGGATGATGGGTGAGTAACCTTGAAGCTATATTATCTGGTATCTCGGACCAGCATGAGTTACATGCCATAGTGGGACTCCTACTAGGTCTGAGCCAGTTTAAAACATAAAGCACATATAGCATGTTCTGGGTTTAACCAAATGCCAATGCAATACCTGACATAACAAATATGACTATTTAGTAGGGTACCACACAGGAGAGGATAAATCTGAACCGCTGACCTTGGTGCAGTGTGCACATCTTCTATCACATATACTTTATATGGACCATTTAAATTGACTCTGATACCTACTAATAGGTTGCCTAATATGACACTCTAATCTCAGACCTTGATTGCCACTTGTTAACAGTGGACCAATGAAAATACAACTCTTTGAGGTCTGACTGTAAGAGACATCTATACTCTGACACAGGGTCTGGGCCTTTACCATTTACCATGATTGTCTCTGACAAGTGCATAGTGGTCATTTTTAACTTACATCTACGTATATTTACCTATATCCACCTGATATTTACTGTAACTGTGATCGATTGTGAGACCAATGGTTTAACATAGGCATATTGTAAACATAAGAATGAACTAATATGGATTTGATGATTGCTCTGGTATAAAATACAATTAAATGATATATGTACACACTTAGTTTTGTTACACTGATTTTATTGTTATATTTGTGATGGAAATACACTATGTATTTTAAATGTTCCTTTTTTGTGTATGCTTGTAACCAGGCAACTATGGTGTTGCCATGGATATACAGTTTTGGCGTGATTTCTTGTAAATGTTTGATGGGTGGGGCCTAGTACATTTAAGTTGCACTTTTTTCACTTGCACTATGTTTGGTCTGAGGAAGGGGTCTGCGAACCCCGAAACGTTACCACAATAAATAAGTAATTTTGTATCCAAATCCAGTGAGTGCAGTCTTTGATTGAAGAAGATTGCTATTGAAACATTGACTTTGCACCCTGGTTCATGGCCCAGCTGAATTGTGAGTGCAGATACACATGGGAGATATATATACTGTATATATACTGTATATATATATATATATATATATATGTATTTATGAATAAGTAAAACATATTCTACTATGTGAAGAACATTATAATGTGAAATATTCATATTTCATGCCGGGTTAAGCACTTGGGTAAACACGATCGAGTTTACACACGAGTAGGGTGTTAGTTTTTTCCCCCACTTTTCGTGCTCCATTGAAGCCTAAGGGGGAATACGTTAACGCTATCAGGATATTGTAAGTTGAGCTTTTTGCTTGCGTCGGGTTAGCACGCGATAACTTTTCACTTTCTACTTGCAATAGGTGAGGTATCCAATGCACGTAAAAAACTTCTAGCGTAGTTAGTGCGTGAGCGATACTAACCACTCCTCCTATTAATGTATCGTAGTGAAAACTTTTTACTTTCAACTTGTTATACACGCAGTATCCGACATGCGCAAGAAACAACTGGCCAATAGTTATTTGAAGGGAATGGGCAATAATAAAAGGCTTCAACACATCAGACCCCTTTCTTTTTGTACGTTTGTGTACCTTTAATTGTAGTACTATCCCCAATCCTATACTGAGGACACTATAAAATACAAGAATTAATGTAAAACTAATTAAAAATGTATAAAGTATTAATTAATAAAAGAAATGAATATTCAGCAAAATACATTTTATCCATCTGATAAGTCAACTTTTGTAAACTGTAATGTTTCTGAACCGGTATATTATTTTATCCACTGAATAGATATACAGTATATATGCAGTACCTAATATAGAGTTCAAATTATTATTTTTATTATTCATTTTTTTAATGTTAAAAAGTCACAGGCATTTTTCTTGTTCTATTGTACAATTTGCTATGCTTCCCCCAACATGAATAACATTTAACCTAGTGATTGCAAACCTAATAAATCTTAAATTGTCAAACTAACAAGGCTCATTTATTTTTTACTTTATATAAACCCTATTCATTTTTATTTCTAGAACCTTTTGCTACCAGTTCCCTTGTTTCTTATGCTAACATTTATCAAGTAAAATCTAAAGACTCTTGGTCCACTCAGCTTTCAGTGCTTTGAATATTAATGGTTAAAAAATTGCTTTTCCACTACAGCATGCTTTGGAGTTCAGCCTTATGAATCTATTTTCTTACATTCAATTTTATATGTTGGTTTTTCATGATCCGAACTGTTTCAACCATATGTCATTTTATAAAAAACAATGAATGTTGTGTATGAGGGCTATTCATACAAGTAAATGGAAGACATTATGCAGTTCTAATCCATATGGCAAATTAAAGTAACAAATGTGATCATTAGGTTCAGTTTAACATCATTGGGAAAGAAACTACATTTTGTGGGATTTAAACTGTTCTTTTTCTTTTCTTTTTTTTATTTCTGAGGTTAAGGTTTTTAGCTTTTGCAGTGCTTATAGGAGGTCAATTAAATTACTGTGCACCAGTCAAGTTTTTGAATTTATTTCAATCCTATTTGAAACTTTAATTATCTCTTGATTAAAGATAAAGGGAATAACCATAAGCACTAGAAGGAGGAGCTATGGGAAGGGAGATAAATATATAACAAATAGCAAAAAAGGATGACAATTAAGGTTGCCTATAATGTGTATTTTTGCATATGTAAATACATGTATATATCAAGATAAAAGATTATTGCAGTAAAGTAGTAATATATTTTTATTGGATTAACTTTCCATAAAAGCAACTTTGTAGTGTTAAAATAAATTGCTGTATTCTTTGTATTGAGTATTTGATGTTCAAATCAATTTCCTTATCTTAAAATTGGATCTGTTAAGGCTATCCTACTCCATTAGAAAACCCAGTTTTCTTGTGATTTGTCAATGGATTTGCTTTTCATTGAGATAATTTGACTGTGGTATTCTATACCCGAGTTCTTGAAACCACGGGTCGGGACCCATACTGGGTCTTGACTTATGTGTTTGTGGTATGTATGAGTTGTGGGAGTCTGTATTTACCTTTTACCATATTTTTAAGTTTGACTACAATCAGGAATAAAGTACATACATATTTTAGTCACTTTGCCAAAAATTGCATCTATCTTGTTGTATTTTACTTAAGAAATTTTTAGACCAAACACAAAAATAGGGAGTCATGAATGAATGTTGTATCACGGTACTGGGTCTTGGGATTTTTTTTTTGAAGAACTCTGTTCTAGACCATCAGAAAACACTTCTCAAGCAGATTTTCACAGAATCTTTGAACTGTCCAAAGCCAACAATCATGTCCTTTTGTAATGGCCTACGTTTATAGATTCTCATCAATTTGCCAAATGGTCTTGTAAAGATGAGATCATGTTCAAACATTGAGCATCGCTTCACCTATATTTTCTACAGGGTTGTTAGCGGCCATTGCTGCTATTAATATCTATAGTTGCATTATGTGCCCAATACATGATATCTTGTATATGAAATGAGAATTTATTGCTTAGCGGTTAAAAAAATTATTATGTAACTTACTTTGGTCACAGACTTGAAGCAGGGTTAATATAAATATTTGTAGGTGTAAATTATTCATGTCTGTTCATTATAGAAAAGTCTCTCTGGATAGAATGAAAAGTGTCTCTGAGATCTTGCAGACATTACCAGAGGCATTCTATGGTGTCCAGGGGTGTAATCAGGATTTTTCATCCTTACTTAAAGTGATAGTGAACTCTAAGCTTTGGATAAACAGATCTGGAATGTTAGTGATATTTTAGATGGAGTTTAATTAATCATTACTAATAAAGATGTGCTACTTACTTACTTACTTACTAACTTTTAAATGTAGATATGAAATTGAAATACCTCATGCTCTGGCCACCCACCTCCAAACTAATCTTTTTTGTGAGCTAATGGTTTGAACTGTTTTCCAATCAGCGCTCCAGCCGTATGGCACTTTTGTTGCAGCTAAAGCACTGATTGGAGAACAATTCAAACAATTAGCTCACAAAAAAGATTTGTTTCGAAGGGGGTGACTGGAACATGGGGTATTTGAATTTCATATCTACTTTAAAATGTAAGTTATAGCGCATCTTCATTAAAACTGATTAATTAGGGGGAGTGGCCAGGCAGCGGCCATGGACAGTCGCAATATTTGGAGCTGCTAAAGCGATGTGCATATTCCGCCGATTTATGCAAGGACTCTGCTATATTTAATGACAGCTTTCTTATCTTTAATTAGATGGAGTACAGAAGCATTGATTTTTACTACACCTGCTGAGCGTATGACCTATGGGATCCAAATCTGGCCCGTTAAGTTTTTAGGCGGCGGCCTTTCTACAAGACTTTAACCCCCCCCCCCGTAATCCGGGGTATAACAGTCTTAAAATAGACTGTTCACTATACTAGAGTGGAGAATCATCCTTTTGGACATTTAACTGTAACTTCCATATTAGCGTGTATGAGGAGTAGCTATCGGCCTGACAATGGAGGCCTTGGACACGTGGGAAAAAAAGATGGTGCAGCTCATTGAAGACCATTACCGGAACCTGGAAGCAGAGCTCACTAGACTTCTATTCACACCTGTAACCACAGCAGCCCCACCAGCTGAAACTAATTGTGACAATGCACCTTGCTTACCTACCTGGAACGGCGTGAGGGCATCTGATTCTATTAGACAAGCAGACATGGCCTGCCCAGGGAACCTCGAGGAACCAGAGAGAAAGCTAACGCCGCCTAAGTCAGATGAGGGTCTTACCACTACAGAAGCCTGGTCTCCTGATGTGCAGTCATCGACTCTTGAGCCGCTGGTTGAAGATGACTATAGGAGTTTGAGAGAGGAGGTCGTGGCCTTAAAATTGGTGGCTACCGCTTCAAAGTACCCCCAAGCCGCAGATCATGGCGACACCAAGAAGCAGACAGGGTCAGGTGTCAGATCGGTAGATTCTGAGAACTTCTGCTGGCTCCCGCTGATATACTCACCCTTGATTGTGTCCGGAGCTGTGGGGAAAACAAGCAGAGAGCCTCTGGTGGCTTGGGGAAGCCGGGATTTGCATGCAGGTGGACATTCACGAGCCCTTAAATGTCGGGATGAACACTTCAGGTACTTAGGGCCCCACACACGAGTGACTACCTTTCTCACTGACCGTCACGGAGTGGGCTGAGAATTAGCTATAGTTCTACATATGGGTACCAGGTCCGGAAATGTTGGAGGCCAAGGGGACTTGCTGGTACTAATACGGGACTTTGTTAATCAAGCAGGCCTGAAGACATGATACAGAAATGTTAGTATAAGCTCCTTATCAGTTTGAGGAGCAGAAGATGGCTGTTTTTTGTTTATAATGTTGTACTTCTTTATTTTATTTGAGAATATTGTTTATCGACTTTTGGGTGTTTGAATGTTTCATGCCACATAGTGACTCCCACTCTGACTATTCTCAAGCCAGTTACTTGTTATGTTCTCGTTAATCTATATACAGTACATGTAAATCTCACTGAGCCTATTTTATAATAAGGCTGCAACTTATTGCTGTGCCATTGCAATGAAGATTCCCTTATGATGTAATTACCCTTCTAAGTCCCATTGCAATCGAAGCATACTAGCATATGTTCATTCAGCTCTGGCTGAGTTTTCCTATATTGGACTGTAATGAGAACATTGCCTATTTCATGCGTAATAATATTATTTGTTAGGCTTTTTATAACTGTTCGTTTTTGTTAGGTTAACACAGTTTGCCATGTAAACAACCCTGTAATACTTTAGTAGCTACAAACCTATCATTGTCAGTTATGTCTACTAACAGTACCTAGCAGTGCCTGGATATTTATACTATTTTACACCTACTCTGAGTTATATGAGGATATGGGAGGATATGTAGCAGCCCAAGTATAATTCCTGAGCTAGCATATACAGATTATAACACTGTAATTTTTAATCATTATGATCATTAATTTTTGTGGGGATGGTTTCATTTAGCTCAATATATTGGGGTGCTGTCTGCGGCCGAGGCAGCACACCACACTTTATTTCTTATAATTACCATTGCCCATATGTGATATGGTTAATGCTTACCTATTTCTCACCCTTACTTCCTCAGCTTTTAACGCTCATATAGATAATGATATACCTGTTTATAAGTTGTTATTCTTAGCCACTTATTATATAATACCCATACGGTCCGGGACTTGTCAGCTAACCTTAGAAGACCTCACCTAAGTGTACCTACATACTATACTTTCCCACCCCTAAGCTCCCTGCACTTAAGTTTTGATGTAAACATTCACCCAAATGTTAACTTTGAAAATTTAATAAGGATGATCCTCCCATCATTTTATCTCTACAGTATCTAGACCTAGGTCCAAGAGTGGCCTATTTTGTTATTTTTATTTCCTCTTTAAAGTCCCCCATTATGTATATGATGTAGTCCAGGAGGCCCAAGAGAGACCTCATTAGATCGCTGGGGGAAATAATTTTTCTTTATATAGAACCATGCTTTAAGAGGACACTTCCTATTAAAAACTGAGGTTCATTGTGTAATACTTCTGCATACTTTCAAGCAACATTTGTATTAATTGATGGTGTTATTTTTTTTTTACTTTGTATCTGTTAATTTTGTGTGTGGTTTGACATTCTGTGCAATAACTTGCTTGTCTTACCTATTTCTAACCCTCAATAAAAATTTTTTTTAAAAAAAACCCAAAAAACAAAACAAAAAAACAACAACTGATTAATTAAACTCCATCTAAAATATCACTAACATTACGGATTTGTTTATCCAAAGGGAGAGTTTACTATCATTTTAAGCCCATCATGTGGAATTCATAACTACTCTATTACCCCTATAAAGTTTGTGTTGTTCTTGTTGTTATGTCTCACTAGTTCACAACTGAGAATAGAAACATAGATATTGACGGCAGATAAGAGCCATAGGCCCAGCAAGTCTGCCCGACCTTACCTAACAGTATAAACTTATCTAGTTCGTAGGATAGCCCTATGCTTGTCCCATGCATTTTTAAAGTCCCCCACAGTGTTTGTTGCTACTACCTCTTGAGGAAGTTTATTCCATAAATCAATCACTCTTTCTGTAAAGAAGTGCTTCCTCAAATTACTCCTGAATCTACTACCCTTTAGCTTGAGCTCATGACCCCTTGTTCTTGAATTTTCCATTTTATGTAAAATACCCACAGCCTCAGTTTTACTAAACCCTTTAATGTACTTGAAAGTTGCTATCATATCACCTCTTTCCCTTCTCTCCTCTAAGCTATACATATTTAGGTCATTGAGCCTATCCTGGTAAGTTTTATTTTTTAGACCATGTACCATTTTGGTAGCCCTCCTTTGCACAGATTCAAGTTTGTTAATATCCTTCTGAAGATATGGTCTCCAGAACTGCACACAATACTCAAGATGAGGCCTAACTAATGATCTATAAAGTGGCATAAGAACCTTACTATTTCTGCTGCAAATACCTCTACCAATACATCCAAGCATTCTGCTAGCCTTACTCGCTGCATTACTACATTGTTTACTAAGTTTTAAATCATCTGAAATAATAATTCCCAAGTCCTGTTCCTCGTCTGTAACAGTCAGTAAAGTGTCAATGAGTCTGTAATTAACATTTGGATTTTTCTTCCCTAAATGCATTATTTTACACTTTGCTGTGTTAAACTTTAGATCCCAGTCGTTTGTCCAATCCTCCAATTGTTGTATATCACTTCTCATTTTGTCTACCCCCCTGGAACATCCACTCTGTTGCAAATTTTTGTATCATCTGCAAAGAGACATACTTTCCCCTGTAGCCCTTTGCTGATATCGCAGATAAATATGTTAAACAAAACAGGCCCCAGAACTGACTCCTGAGGAACACCACTAGTAACAGCCCCCTCTGCTGAATGAACTCCATTTACTAAGACACTTTGTTTTCTGTCCTTAAGCCAGCATTCCACCCATTTCACAATTTTTGAATCTAGACCAAGGAGATATAGTTTGTGAATAAGTTTATTGTGTGGGACGGTGTCAAATGCTTTGCTGAAATCTAGATATGCTACATCAACTGCTCCTCCCTTGTCTAATACTTTTGTTACATAATCAAAGAAGTCAATTAGATTAGTCTGACATGATCTCCCTGAAGTAAAACCATGCTGATTTTGGTCCTCTAAATTGTTTGTCTTTATGTAAGTCATAATTCTTTCTTTTAAGAGGCTTTCCATTAATTTCCCTACTACTGAAGTTAAACTAACTGGCCTGTAGTTGCCAGATTCTTCTCTACTGCCCTTTTTATGAAGGGGTATTACATTTGCTATTCTCCAATCATCTGGGACAGCTCCTGTTAATAGTGACTGATTAAACAAATCAGTTAATGGGACAGTTAGCACTGATCGAAGTTCTTTTAAAACCCTTGGATGAATATTATCAGGACCCACTGCCTTTGTAACATTTATTTTTGATAATGCTAACAAAACCTCATCCTCTGTAAAAAGATTACTGTTAAGCTTGTTTCTATTTTGCGTAGCATCCCTTAATGTAGACATTGTATCTTCACAATCTTTAGTGAAAACAGAACAGAAGTAATCATTGAGACAGTCTGCAATCTGCTTATCTCCTTCTATTATTCTACCATCAACTGATTTCAATTTTACTATTCCTACCTTATTTTTTCTTCTTTCACTGATATATCTAAAGAATGTTTTGTCCCCATGTTTTACTGACTGTGCTATCTTCTCTTCTGCACGAGCTTTAACCTTCCTAATTAACTGCTTAGTCTTTTTTTGTTGGAGTCTCCATATTTTCATATCATCATCTGCTTGTGTGTGTCTGTAATTTTTATAAGCTATCTTTTTTGTCTTTACAGCATGTGCTACTTCTTTGGAAAACCAAATTGGTTTCCGCTTTCTTTTACTTTTACAGACATGTCTAATACAGTGTGCGGTTGCATCTAAAATGGCACCTTTCACAAATTCCCACTGTTCTTGAACCCCTGTAATAAGAGTTTTCCCCTTTAAATAGTTTTTTAGGTATTCTCCCATTAATGAAAAATCTGCCGTCTTAAAGTCTAAAACTTTTGTTTTAGTCTGGGTGGACAGTTCCTGAACATGAATACTAAACCAAACAGATTGATGATCACTGGATCCTAAGTTCTCACCTACAGACACATCTGAAACTGTATCACTGTTTGTAAGTATTAGATCTAATATAGCTATTGTTGTTGCTTTGTTTTGTTAATTAATTTGCTCTGTAATGATATGAAAATGTTTAAGAGATGCCTTCATAGCCGAGCTCTTTTCTATGTACTAAGAGGTGAACAGTTACAAAAAAAGATGTTTCTGCATTGATTATTGATTGATTGATAATGAAAAATCACTAGTGAATCACATATGTAACAAATGGTGGGTACAAATCTATGAATTGTGATGTTTTCTTTTGTGAGATGTGAGTTTCATTAACTGTTTTATCCAATCTAGACTGGTGTTAACATTTTTATGCTCCATTCCCATGTCAATTAACAAGACAGGGCACAAGTTGCTGAAATCACACTTTTAATCTTTGAAACTTGTACACAACTTAAACCTTAACATCTAAATATATTGGGAATAACTGCAAATAAATGAATGGATGATAAACATTGGCAATACCAAAATTGCACATAGTTGCAGTCTACATTGTTTAATGTTTGCTAATTGCTCTAATTAACTGTTTCACTGCTGGGCTGCTCACAAAACTGGTCTTAGAGGAAACACTGCGTATGAGTGTTACATGATATTAAAGAAATAGAAAGGTCAAAATTGAAACGTGCATAGGTTCAGTTCAATTTTAAATCAAAGCCTTTTTGCTATATACTTTCATTAGTAAAATTCCTTCTAGTAAAAGTTACTACTCTCTTTTAGAGGCAAGAGAGGAGAAGTGCCGATGCAGATGAACCTCCGTGAGTGTGTGTAGGGAACACAGATAAAAAAAACGTGCATAGGTTCAGTTCAATTTAAATCAAAGCCTTTTTGCTATATACTTTCATTAGTAAAATTGCTTCTAGTAAAAGTTACTACTCTCTTTTAGAGGCAAGAGAGGAGAAGTGCCGATGCAGATGAACCTCCGTGAGTGTGTGTAGGGAACACAGATAAAAAAAAACAGCCAATGACTAGGGCAAGTGGAGCCAACACAAAAAATGTGAGCGGCGGACTACCGCAAGTAGCAAACAATGAAAAAACTGAAGGCTACAAAGCAACAGTCGAAAAATGCTTTAATCCTTTAAAAAAGAGACAGGATACAAATCACACACAAAAGTGCTTAGTTAACTTATGCGTTTCACGCAGTGTGGTGCTTACTCATAGATGCTGAGCAACAAGTAAACCGTGGGTACATTTAAAGGCATCATAATCAATCAGACACAAACCATGAGTGACGTGATGACAGCTGTCAAGCTGACAAATACAATTACTGAGGTAAGTCTGCCTTTAAAATGAATGTAACAGCGTTTAAAATCAGCAGACATTCCAACCTACAAAAACTCATTTCAGGGAGGTGACTTCTCCCGCTTCTGCGCCGCCAAACCCCCCCTCCCAGTTATATATTGGACACCTTGAAACCCTAAATAAGATAGAGACTTATCATTAAAGTAGCTTCCCACTAAAGTTACAATAAAAAAGTAGCTTTATTGCACAACCACATACAACAAACCTATTTTCCAGTGACGCTTGTTCAATGCTCAAATATTTTAGAATACAAAGTTTAATTACGTGCAGTAAATAAGGTAGTATTTGTGTTTTTATTTTATTAGAATAAGTGGGGGTTTTTTGGTTACTGATGCATGCTTTGAAGGTTCTTTAACGTCCCAGCAACTAATGGCATTCCTTAAAGAAGCACTTATCCAGATTTGGGCCAAATTGGATCATGGTACTTGGAGTTTCAGGGAGATTGCATTCAATTTGCTGGCATCAGGGAGCTGCTATTACAATCAGGGAGACTCCCTGAACTTCAGTGAGACTTCGGATGTCTGAATCAGTAAAAAACATTACTTGCAAAGACAGCAAAAGGATACAAAATATGGCCCTTAGAAATATGTAGACATTGAATGCTAAATATTATAGCAATACCAAGTATATGTCATATATTATGATTATCAAAGTGCACTACTAACTCTATTAATCAGTATTAAAATGCACAAGAATTATTAAAAAACAAAAAAAGATTAAATTTAGTATATTTTAGATTAATACTGTGCATCCTTGATGCGTTAACCCAAAACTATACCATTAGATATGTCACTATTATCCTTCCTTAAAAGGCACTGAACCCAATTATTTTCCAGATTTTAAACGCTGTTACATTCATTTTAAAGGCAGGCTTACCTCAGTAATTGTATTTGTCAGCTTGACAACTATCATTACGTCACTCATGGTTTGTGCCTGATTGGTTATGATGCCTTTAAATGTAATGGCGGTTTTACTTGTTGCTCAGCATCTATGAGTAAGCGCCACACTGTGTGAAACGCGTAAGATAACTGAGCCCTTTTGTGTGTGATTTGTATCTTGTCTCTTTTTTAATGGATTAAAGCATTTTTCGACTGTTGCTTTGTAGCCTTCACTTTTTTCATTACTCTTTTTTAGAGCCATACACACATATGCTGTGAGGGCCTGTATACCAGTATTGAAGCTCAGATAGCTGGTGGCGGTGTGTATTGTACCTTTGTGTCATATAAACCACTGCTGACTCTGCAAGATGGTCTGCTGTTTGAATACTGATGCATGGGACCTCACAACATATGTGTGTACGCTGCTGAAAAGCAGTAATAAATTTTACTATAAGCATTTTTACTAATGAATGTATAATATTATTGTTATTATTCTCATTTATTTGTATAGTGTCATAAAAATTCTTTAGCAAAAGTATATTGTAAAAATGGTTCCATTTAAAAATGAAATACACCAATGCACATTTCAATGTTGACCTTTCTTTACCTTTATAGACCTTTTGATATAAAAGTTTATTCTTACATTCTTTGTAGGCAAGTATAAATGGTAAACGTTGACGTCTATGTATGAATTTATTTAACTTATTGTTGTTTTTAAATGCATCCCCGGCAAGTAGTTTTAATTTAGAACCTCAGTGAATTTTAGAGCTGCAGAGTTTTGATTCATGATTAAATCATAATGATAAAGGTTGATGTAATAAATGTGTGCCTTTAAAAGTGAATTTGTAGAATGTTATTTTCCCACTAATAGCTGATGCAAGCTAGTTGTGTTGCGATATTATAGGGTTGGTCTTAAGTAACCTTATTTGCTAAAAGGCTATCTTTTTTCTTGTAGTAGTCTATAATATGACAAGAACAGCTCAACTTAGTAAAGAGAAATTACAGTCCTTTATTACTTGAAGAAATGAATATCAAATAATCCATCAAATTTCAAGCTTAATTACTTTTGAAATTGTACTTTCAGTTCAGCACTATGATAAATCACGCTTTCACCTGCCTCAGAAATGTCAGAGTTCAAGCAGCAGACAGATCTCACATTTATTTATTTAGAGGAGATTGTATGAATCAGACCTTTATGGTAGAATTACTGTGAATAAATTACTACTAATGATTATTCATAAGAAAAATGCTTTGGCTAACAAACAAAGTTAGTGGACATCAGAGCATTGGAAATCAGTTATTTGGTCTGATGATTCCAAGGGGCCGAATAATCAAGGGCCGAATAGCCCCTGATGCCATGCGAACCTTCAGGCTCACCGGAAACAGCAGTTGTGAAGCAGTGGTCTTAAGGCCGCTGCTCCTTAACTGGTCCGCCGCCTTGGACTGATTGACACACCCTGCAGGGGGCGGCATAGCACAAGCAGTTCACAAGAACAAGCATATGCTGTCGGCATTCGTCAATGTCTGTTGGACATGATCATGACGAAAAGACCGATGATAAATTGGCCCCCAAATTTGAATTTTTTTGGTTCTAACCTCTTCATCTAGTAAGACTCATAAAAGGTGAATACATGATGTCTGGATGTGTAGTTCCCACCATGATGCATGGCGGAGGAGTAAGGGTGTAGGTGTGTTGATGATTTCCTGTTGGTAATTTAGAGTAAATTTAAGCATGCCTACCAGCACATTTTGCAGTGGTGCCCTATTTACATTTTTTCTATTACTCTAAGCAGATCTCATATTATACAAGGGGCGGTAATGATGTTACACAGAAACCCATTTTATCCTTAGCGTTAGTCTGTAAAAAAAAAAGAGAAAGAAATACTAGATGGAGCAGTGGAATATTATAAAAATTTCTTGAACACAATTATTCTGAACATTTGTCTTGGCATTATGTATCTTTTTTATAATTGTATATTCTAAAATAAATTTACATACATTAAAAATACTGCTTAGTATTTTATTTGTGCCCAAGCAGTTTTCCATTTTGTTTACTGTATGGCTAATCTTAATCCTTTGTTTTCTCCCCCACCTCCTCCCAGTATATTAAACAACATATTGTTTCCATTCTTCCTCTACCTTGTAAATAGCACTCAGTTAGTTAAAAACACAGACGGAAACCCTTTGTCCACACATCTTTAGAGTGAGACTTGGCAAAATGGCACATGACGAAAGACTTGGCAAACATTGAGTCTTTTGCTGAAATTGTTATTTAACTAAAAAAAGAAAGAATTATTTAAATGAAAACAATAACAGTACATAACTTTTTATTGTTTTGGCAGATACATAAAAAGTGGGAAAAGCAAGCAATTTTTCTAAATGCACAAGTTTTACAAACATGATACAAACCAACACACACACACACACTTTCCTATGATGAAGAAGGTTGTTAATACCTACAAAATTTAGGATTGCCTGCTATTGAATGCATATTGTTCCCTCTAAGACCAGTAATGATTACTGTAAAAATGTCAAAATAAAAAAAAAAAAAGTAATCTCACTATCAAAAAGAAAATGGAACTAGAATTACTCAAAAATGATACGGAAATAGTGATCAGGGAAGCTGTCAAAGGGGGCGGTATAGTCATCGAAAAAAGAATTGATTATCTAAAAGAGACTTACAAATTACTAGCAGACGAAGGGGTATATAAATAAATACCCTCAAATGCTACTGACTTTTTAAATCTTAGATGAGGCCCACCATAAAAACATTTTTAAATGACGAGATAAAGTTTTTAAAAATAATAGTCCAACTACTACTATTTTCTACCATCTCCCAAATGGGGAGGAGCTTCAGATCTTGAACCACAAACCATACCTAGATGATATAGTGGTTTCGCGTGTTTTATAGATGATATTATCTTGATCTGGAAGGGGGTGACAACTCTTTATTATTTTTTAAAACTGATCAACAATAACCAAGCAAATCTTTGTTTAACAGCCAAATCGAATGTTATGGAGATTGAATTTCTAGATCTAGTTCTGTTCCATGAAAATGGACAAATCCTAACCAAATTATACAGAAAAGATACCAATAGTAATGAGTATCTACATGCAGAGAGCAGTCACCATGCAAAATGTATTGAATATATACCATGCGGGCAGTTTCAAAGAATTAGGAGAAACTGTTCGAAATGGAAGATGTTAAAAATGAGGCAGGGGCTCTAAAAAATTAATTTATAGAAAAGGGTTATAAAGAAAAGAGCTCAGATATAGCCTGAGAAAAGGCCAAAACATTAGAAATGGAAACTCTACTCATAAAAACAGATCATAAAAATAGGAAGTATAAACATAAGGAGTACAGAAATTAATTTAATTAAAACCTATTATGAGGGAGCTAATGATATCAAACAAATTATCCAAAAAACATTGGGTTATCTTTAAAAAAGACCCTATCCTAAAATAACTAATAGGAGAAAAACCAGGGTTCATCTACAGGAAGGAAAAAAGATTAAAAAACATTCTAGCACCAAGTGAACTAAAAACAAACAAACAAACACACAGACGTGGTTACATGATAGAAGCAAAAGCTTCCTTAAAGGGACACTCAGGTCAAATTAAACATTCATGATTCAGATACAGCATGTCATTTTCCAATTTACTTTCAATAAAAAAAATATGCACAATCATTTATATTTACACTTTTTGAGTCACCAGCTCCTACTGAGCATGTGCAAGAATTCACAGCATATACGTATATGCATTTGTGATTGGCTGATGGCTGTTACATGGTACAGGGGGAGTGGAAATATACATAACTTTGAAATGTGTTAGAAAAAAATCTACTACTCATGTGAAGTTCAGACTAAGTGCTATGGCATTATCTTGTTATCATGAAGTTGTTAATTATGCAAATCTACTTTGTTTACTGGTCCTTTAAATGTAATAGAATCAACTGTATTTCATGTAAACATACGTCCTCAAATAAATCAAGTAGAAATTTTACATTCACATCTAATGGCAAAACGTTTGATATTTAATCATTATGTAAGTGCAAGACTGATCATATAATCTGTCTTCTTCAATGCCACTGTAATCTTCAGTATATGGAATGTTTGACCAGACCCTACAAGAAGCGACTGTGGGGTACATTTACCAAGCAGTGGATGCTGCTTAATTCCGTGCGAGACTTCAGACCTTTTAGGTGGCGGACTGCAATCATCCCAATCAGATACGATCGGGATTGACAACCCTGCTATTGGAATTGCAATTTACTTACCTCATTTGTGATTGAGATTTTTATATGTGAGTGTATACATTTCTACCTTGCTAAAAGAGACAGGAAGCGAAACATACAGAGTGGCACTTACATCATAAGGATTGAGGTACATTGAAGTAAGTGGATACCCTATATATACTGTATATATATATATATATATATATATATATATATATACATATATATATCTCAATATATATGTGTGTATGTGTATAGTTCAAATCAAAGGAACTTAAAACACATTACATTTGTTTACAAATGATATTGCATATTTCAAGGTATTTGACTGGAAAGTGCTCAAAAGTTGGTGTGTCTGAGTGGGCTCTCGAAGGTGAAAGCAAGCAATCGACCAATCCCCATGGGTGCTGGTTAACTGGGAGTTTACTGTATATATATATATATATATAGTAGGTAAATGATTCAAAGCACTCTCTGGACTTCTGAAAATAACGGCAAATTCTTTATTGTGATAGTGACGTTTCGGGACCAAACCTGTCCCTTCTTCTGACAGTCAAACAATGCAAAAACCAAACTTAAATAGGCCATTCAGACCCTCCCCTGTATTGCTACCAATCACAGGTAAGCGTGTGCAAAAGTGAAGACCACACCAAAATAAGGTGTGGACAAGTGATGGTGTACAATGTGCAATTATAAAAGTGTAAAGACATATGTAAATCTATAATCTCATATTAGTGTAATCATCAAATATTAAAGTGAGCTTTGATCATAGAATTGTGAAAGCAATTAATGTGAATTTTCATAATGTATATCAAAGATTCACCCCTCCCTTAAAGTGCAGCAAATGGATTCTACCACTATTCAAAAGAACCACCCCTATTCATTAATAGATACTAGTCCATAATCACAGCACTATTATATAATATAACCATCATGATCATCACATCATTAAATCAAACTATTTTTTATAGTTGTACCTTTACAACACCTCCTATATGTGTTATTAGTAAGCCGCAGCACAAAATAGGTTTTTATATAGACTGTGCGATCACATCTCAACTCAATGCTATTGACACCATAACATTTGTTGACACACCCCTCCTGCTCTTATAGGTTAAGCCTAGAACACCACCTCTCCAATTTCATATGTGTTGGAAAGTAAAATAACGATAGTAATACCATCCTTGTAAAATTAAACAACAAAGTTTTAGGGTACCATTCCGCCATATGATGCTTCACAACCGCATACTATAATTACAACAGTGTACACCGTGCGATCAGATCGCAACTGAGGTCTGTTGTCATCGTGTCATCTGAAACCACACCCCTCTTGCTCACATAGGTCAAGAATAGAACACGCCTCTCATCTTGCATAGCTATTAGAAAGTAAACAAATCAGCCAATTTTTACTCAACTAGGTTGCCGACATCTAAATAGTACATCCCTCATAGGGCTATAGCAGCATAAATCGTGCGATCAGATCGCAGCTAAAGGTAACTGTCATCATAACATCCGTAAAGTACACCCCTCATGCTGTCATCGATCACAGGCAACTGCCGCTTCTCACCGCACACGCAAGTGAGAAAGAAATGAACAAGGAGAAACAAACCCCCTCTAGATCAGCCCCCAGGGCATTAAACAGGACCCAAGTGATAAATGCTAACTTGACACGCGCTATAATCTTTTAAAAAAGTGTAAGCACAGTGTCGGGCTAAATCATACCGCAACCACCAATCACAATTGCTCTACCGCCACACACCCCCGTGACAAATCCGAGTGGATAGTAACCACAACAAACCTGACCTCTCAGACATGACATTCTCTAAGGCTAATGTTCTACAGTTTGAACATTCATTACAACCAACCAAAGTCGTGGAGGCACAAAGCTCTTATAAATAGTCAAAAACAGGGGCAAAGGTGGTATCTCTGCGTCACAGCAATCATAACAGTTATTCAAATATGCACCTACTAATCGGATGTATACTTCCCCTAACTTACGTATTAACTTAAACCAGAACATGCACACTAATATGTACGCTGACCATCTATAGTCTCATATAGCCTCATATAGAATTTATACAATCTTAGCCTTCATCATGAGAATACTATTACTCTGTGAAGTAGTGTCAAAGCACTGTAACCGACAGCTTAAAAGGTACTAAGAATGTAAGCACCTGACAATCAATCACCATGCAGAATGTAAGCTAACATAAAGTATACAAAAAAGTATACAAAAAAATGTTACATAAAGTTACAGATTTTTTGTCTATTATAAATAACTCTAATCGAAAGCGTGTTTCCGGCATAGAAGTAATTAAAGGCAAATATAATAGGTATCAAGACCTCTATAGAGGCTATGGGCAGGAGGGGTCATATCGTCTACATATAAGTGGATAAAGTCAAAAGTAACCAAACAAGAGAATCCCACTTGGGCACTTCAGGGGTGTGAATCTTACTTATCGAGCTGATCAGGCTCTGTACAAAATAGGTGAGTGAATATTTGATGGTGTATTACACAATTCCACGTGATACATGGTGAAACAAAATTGTGAAAAATTGGTTAAAACATATGTTTCAAATAAACATAAAAAATAACATAAAAATTAAAAAATTAATTAAAAGCACTAGTGTCTATTGAAAGAAAAAACAACAGTAATGGGATAAACCCCTATATACTGGGCCCCATATACCAATGATAAATTAAATGGATAAGGCAAGGGATCAAATACTTTAAGATAAGAGGCAAAAGCTTGACCAGACCATCATATTCTCTCCTTTATGTATAATCTCTCCTTTTTATACAATGAATCAGGACTCTCATCTGATAATAGTGTCCATGTGTTAGCCCAAGAAAGCTTGCCATCCAGATTGTATATTGAGGCCTCTGGGCACCAATGTGCCCAATTCATGGATCCAGCGAGCCTCCTTTTGGAGCAGAATCTTTGCTCTGTTGCCTCCCCGTCTTAGTGGTGGTACATGATCAATCAGGCGAAACCTGAGATCAGTGACTGAGTGGTTGTTGTCCAGAAAATGCCGAGCAACCGGTTGTCCCGATTTTCCACTCTCAAGTGCAGCTCTAATGCTCGAACGGTGGTTAGCCATTCGAGTTCTGGCATCATCTGTCGATTTTCCAATGTAAAACTTCCCACATGGGCAGTTGAGGAGGTATATAATATGTGTGGTAGTACACGTTAGGAACCAGTTGATCTTATACTTTTTCTTTTTTTCGGGGTGTTGGAACACATTCCCAGTGTGCATACTGTTACATGTGACACAGCTTAAACACTTAAAGCACCCATTTTTCTTTTTAAGCCAAGATTGTTTTTCACTCAGTGGGGAGATATCAGTTTTCATAAGGCTATCTCGTAAACTCCGCCCTCTTCTGTATGATAGTCTTGGTGCCTTCCAATGCCTAAACGGTAAGTTACCGTCTGTTTCAATAATCTTCCACTCATCTTTAATGGCTCTAAGAATTCAATACTGATCTGGTGAATATGTTGTGACAAAAGTCATTTGTTTTTCCGCCTCATTGCTAGTGGCCTTAACCTCCGCCTGGTTAGTCTGATCACAGGTGGCTAATAATTCTTTCTTCTTATAACCTCTTTGCGTGAATCTCTCTGTCATCTCAGTCAACTGAGTGAGACATAAATCCCCATCGGTGTTGTTTCTCCTAACCCTCTGATATTGGGCTTTGGGTATATTTTTAATCAGTGATGGCTGATGACAGCTTCTGGCATGTAATACCGTATTCCGATCCGTGCTCTTCTATATATAAAGAAAAGAGGTGTGTCTGGCGCAAAGGAGAACCATCAGCTACAAAATATATATAGTTGTAGAAGTGTAATGTAGGTTAAATGCTGCCCCAATCTATCTACCAAGGAAGGAGAGTCCCTCTACCCTCAAACCAAGGTAAGAAAAAATATACAAGAAAGAGATTTGATAGAGGATAGGGAGCAAAATGGATATTATGATTTTATCAGTAGTATCAATGTAAATGTCGGTTGATACAGTAGCAGGGTATAGGATCTTGTAATTAGATTTTATCAAATAGTATAGAAAAAGACTTAGATGTATTGATAAAATGGTATCCAAAATAATGCAATTAATGCAAAATAAAAATGTTTTACACTTACGTGTGTGTAGAAGCCAAAAAGTCTATGCAGATACTTTAAACACTTCAAAAGAACATATTATTCCAAAAAGTATAGAGATACAAGGAGAAAAAAATGAACTCCTACAGTTCTAGAGTAGAATATACAGCTATGTAACATATATTAGTAAATTAATAAATAAATAGATAAAACAGATCAAGAAATCGTGTCAAGAAGGGTATTCCTATGTAGAAATATTCTAATTGACCAGTTTTGCACTTAAAAGTACTGATTAGAGTAGCACAGTGTTTAAAAAATGCAATTCTTATATTGTCTAGTAAACAAATATTACATTTAAAGAGCTTGCACAGTATTGACCTACAGGATATCATATAAAAGTCTTAATATATTTCATATCCAAGCTTTAAACTGAGTTGTAGATCAAATGTAGGGAATAGAAATAACAGTATTGATGGTAATAATATTGGTAGTAGCTGCCCAAATACCAGAGTTCAGGTCCCCCTAGGGGTGTCTACTTACACTTCTTAACCTCAATCACTATGAGGTAAGTGCCGGGTAGTGTCCTTTGGTCTCCGGTCATTCAGAAAGTCGGATAATAGCTTGCAGGACTTCAATCCAGGTACTTGTCTTTACTGGGGTATTAGTCCCCTCTCCATATAGCCATGCACATGAAAGATAAATAAAGATAATAATAGTGCAACCCCGTGTTTAAAGTATATCAATTGACTTTATTAGATACAGTGCCCTCACATTTAAAAACCTCAACAATGTATGAGGTATTAATAAGCAAATCAACTAAAGGTCTGGCTTTTCCGGCCAGCAGAAATTCACAAGTAATACTCTTAAGGTGTTGTTTCACAGTTTATAGAAGAGAAAGTCCAAAAAAAGTATCAGTCCTGGTTATCCTGTAAAGATTAGAGTCCTATCCTAACGCGTTTCAAAGGCATTGACACATTACAGCCTTCTTCATCAGAGGAATTTACAGACAGCTGTGTGTGGGCTAGATTTCAAGCGTAGCGGCGGCACACTCCCCTCAAATCTGGAATTTAATTGGATGTATAGAGGAATCACATGACCTGCAGTCAGCGTGTAGTATTTCAAAGTGGTGCAATAATTACCACTGATTACCAACTTGTAGTTCCTTTGCAATTGTTATAGATATGGTGTTGACATAAATAAATATATACAAAACACATTCACGTTAATAAATTCTAAATAGTGTGATTTCATTTATTGCGAGACTAATTATCATTTGTTTTGAATGCCACAGAATACATTTTGAGTGTACAGAAGAAGACTTTCACAATCTGTATCCAAATTTATTTTGCCGTACACTAGTATAGGAAAGTAAAATTAAAAGAAAGTGGAAGTAAAGTGGAATGGAATATAAATAAGAATTTAATTTGTATCACTAGTGGTCTTCGTGGATAAGTTTATGTTAAAAGTGTATTTTAAGCAGTAGAGATTTGTAACAACGTGTTGTCGCTACAAAATAGAGCAAATAAATATATTCAATAACGTATTTTAGACAATAATGAAATATGGATAGATGGCCTGTGTGAAGCGCCTGATATATGTTATATATCTATATAAATAGAATATATAGTGCTAACGAAACTTGAAAAATCTGATTATATAAAAAAGCGTATTAATATAAATAAATGTATATACCGAGGTAATCAGTTGATGTTCATACCTGACTATACAGTGAGAATAAATAATTAGTTTTTTTCTTTTCAATTTTTTGTGTATTTCAAAAGTGGAATATTACTTAGGGGTCAGGTATAGAACCTATGTAGATAATAAAATGTGAATAGATGGCCTGTATGGAGCACTAGATATATGTTAAACGCCTATATAGGTAGAATATACAGTACTAACGAAACCTAAAAAATTTGATTAATTAAAAGAGCTTGTTCGTGTAAATAAATATATATACAGAAGGAATCAATTGATATTCGTACCTGACTATGTAGTGAGAGAAAATAGCTAATTTTTTTCCCCTTTCAATTCTTTTGTTTATTACAAAAATTAAATAATACTCAGAGGTCAAGTGTAGTACCTATGTAGATTTAACATGGGTCTAAATTAGTATGTAGTATGAACGTGTTATCGAATTAGTTATGATCCCCAATAAAGAGTCTCCTAGTGGAATCGGAACACTCGAATTCAAAGTAATATTAATATTAGTATTAATATTAATGTTAAAGATTCAATATTCAAAAATAAAAACTTTTATACTCTCAAACCCTAAACAGCATAACTCATATATCACATTGATTTATTTATTAGATTGTTCTATTTAATATGTAATAGAATTGTAAGGCCTATAGGGATAGATGGGAGGTTTATAATTGAAATGTGATAAAACTTTTACTTTAAAATTAATATATTTTTTAAAAATATTTTTTAGAAGTATTTTTTTTATTTTTTATTTTTTTTAAAAACATTTTAAAAGTGAATAATAATAGAAATAAATGACAGTTAAAATAAGATAAAAATGGAAATAGAAAATGCTATAATAAGTTATTGATTTGTTATATTTAATATTAAAATATTAAAAAAATTATTAGGAAAAATTACCATATTAAGACGTTACCAAATTACAAAATTACTGTTCGAATAGTAAATGGTGTTTTGTTACTAGAGATTCTGAATAAAAACATATAGATATATGTAAAGCTATTTTTACTATCTAACCTTTATTCCCAGTAATATTAATATGAACATAACCTGTCCCCAATTCAAATTATAAGTGATGCAGAAAACTTATTATTTTTATAGAGAACTGGTTTTTAAAAAGGTACTAAAAATATGTTCTAAAGGGGGGCGGAGCCGACCATGGACTGAAATGGCCGCATAAAGTGAAGCTCTGTAAGTCTAAAGGCACAGTTGGGTAATAAACCTATATTTATTTATGCTTCAAGCTGCACAAAATATGCCATAAAGGCACACAGAACTTCAACACTCCAATAAAGCGGAGAAAGAGAATGTGAGCATCGCTACAGCACAGTATACATAGAAGCGCCAAAACTGCCATATCAGGCAAAGAACTTTCCCTGTCTACAAAGAAATCCTCACCCGTGAAATAGGAACCGCAACAGCGACTTAGAACCAGATATACCCTCTCATAAACGGCAGCCTTCCAACCGCCGGAGAGGTAAACAGGCACTGGAGAAAATCGGGTGAAGTGACGAGACTGAGTGCGGCGGCCATTACGGCCCTAACGCTGACAAAAGGTGAGCGCCATACTTAGCGCAATACAATAACAGGAGAGGAGACATACATATATTGCAAGGGGCTGAGGACCGGGAAGCACAGAGACGAGCAGTACTCACGAACATAAATACACTGATGATCCTTCTCTTCTGATCGCACTGCACTCTCACTGAGGTCCGGTGGCCTCTCACAGTAAAATACACGCAACTTGCAGAAACGGTCCCAGGGCACATAACTGCTAATTCTCCAGCAGGCCTGGTCACACTATCTCGGAGGCCTAGTGAACCACCAGCAGGGCACATAACGCTGAGAATTAGCTTTTAACTATAGTTATCTAACACACAGAATCTCCCTTGATTATATCAGGCTAGATAGGTAAAGCCTGCTGAGCATAGCTGTATTCTCAGTCTTTAGGTGGTGTGAGGATTGGATCACATCTTCTTCTTCTAACTACCACCCCTGCCTGAAGCTCTTGCTGTGGGATTTGAGATCTTGATGTATACATAGCTCTGCAGCTTTAACATAGAAAATATAATAAAAACAAAAATACACAAATAAATAAAAATACACAAAAAAAAATAAAGGGAAAAAAACAAAACAAAAACACAAAAAACAAAAAAAAAAACAGGAAAAAAAAACGAAAAAAAAACCTAACAACAACAAAAACAACAATAAAGGGGAAAAATAAAAAGACAAAACAAACAAATAATCTCAAGCATGGCATCAAAGAGATCAAATAAAAGCGATAAGAAATTGAAAAATAACCCCAACAAGTTGAATATGTTTTTTAAATCAACGCAGGCATTAACAATGGACGATGAAGATTCAACTCAGACCCAGAGGAGACGGATAGTCTGCAGAATACAATAACGGATACTCCACTCACAAGAGCTGACCTGAAAGACCTTCCCACAAAAGGAGACTTCTCCCAATTTATACAGCAGGTAGGCCGCATGATTAAAGATGGGCTGGCGGAAGTAAGGAAAGAGGTCAACGAACTAGGTAATAGAGTGGAATACTTGTAAGAACAATCAGAAACACAGACCACAGATTTGGACTTGATGAATAGAAAACTATCGGCCCAAGAATCTCAAATATCCTTCCTTCAAGAAAAACTGGAGGACCTAGACAATAGAGGAAGGAGGCAGAATATAAGGATTAGAGGTCTACCGGAAAGAATTGCCCCTGAAAATATGTCCTCCTCCCTCCAGGATTTGTTCAAAACTTTGCTGAAGGAACCGGATTATGCCACTAGATAGAGCCCATAGGGCACTACGCCCACAACCCAAGGATAAAGACCCTCCAAGGGATGTAATCATAAAGTTTCATAAATACCTTGACAAAGAGAGAATAATGAAAGCTGCACGGCAACAGCAATCAATAACCTACCAAGGACATCAACTACAGATCTATTCCGATCTTAGTCCACTCACTCTGCAAAACAGAAAAGAAACAAGATTTCTGACGCAACATCTCCAAGATCATGGAATTCCCTATAGGTGGGGGTTCCCCTTCAGTGTTAAGGTGCTGAAGGACAACCGAATGCACGTATACAAATCACTGGAGGACTTAGAAACTTTTTGCACTCAATTAGGAGTACCACAACCCTCCTTGCCGCCTCTTCACGAGACAAAAGCTTCAGAAGGATCCAACCCACTACAACAAAGACCACGCTGGCAAACAGTCCAGCGAAAAAGAACAAGAGCTCCCTCCGTGAGTGGTCCATCAATAGCTCAAGATCCAGACAATGGATGATGCGGATATCTTTGGATGAGAAACAGAGCCTGGAAGAACCCAAAAGCGCTGAAAATAATTCCTGAACTGTAACTATTAAAGAGATGACTCTACATTCAGGTAATACTGTTTACTGTTACTCTTGTTTTTATGTTCCAAGCCCCTCACTAAAGCCCTTTTTAGAAATAGAAAATGGGTCACGTTGTAAAAGACTAAGAGGGAGGATTTTTCCTTGACCATCTATTGGGCCCATCTATCAATGACATTGAAAGACTCTGCTTTAAGGACTATACACCAAAGATATAGTAGTTCTGTAGAATTGTAGTTTATTTGTTTTGAAATATGTGCACTTACTTTGCGCTCTGATACCCTAACTGTGCCTAGACCGAGTTAGGTCTTTGGATTCCCCTATCTTTTTTGATTCACCTCTCAATTGAGAGATTAAAGTTAGTGATCATATTCATGGTCAAAAAGAGGTTATTGTTTAATCCTGTTAATAGGTATGTATTGATTCTTGTTTACTGCTGGTCTCTACTTGGTAACACAAAGTATTATATTACCCATTTGATTAAGGTAAAGTTTAAGAATGTGCATTTACAGAACAATTATCTAGTCTATGTCTCGTGAAATAAAATTGATATCGCAAAACTGTAAGGGCCTTAACTCTCCTAATAAAAGGTCCATGGCCATGACCTGGTTTAAAAAGTTACAGGGAACGATAGTGTTTCTTCAAGAAACACATTTCCCCAAGAATAATGAACCATCCTTATATTCGAAAATCTACACACAACAAATCTTTAACTCTAGTGTTAAGAAAAAGAACGGGGTGGGCATCTTAATTAGTAGGGAACTCCCATTCCAAGTCCTAGACAAACATGCAGACGAGGATGGCAGGTTTTTGATACTAGTAGGTACCTTATATGATACCCAGCTAACGTTAATGAATATTTATGCACCAAACACAGGCCAACAACATTTCTACAATAAAGCTTTAACCAAATTGGGGGAGGTTCAGAAGGGGGTGGTAATAGTAGGTGGCGACTTGAACATTACTTTGAACCCCCACATAGATAGCTCAACAAGGAGAAGCCAATTAGCACAAAAAAATAGAGCACAAATCACCCAAAAAATTGATACATTACTGCTAATGGATGTATGGAGGTTGAACCATCCCAGATCACGAAGCTACACCTTTTACTCGCACCCAGGCCACTCTTATTCCATAATATATTACTGGCTGATGGACCATAACAATATAGCATTAGCCACGGAAACAGAAATTCTGCCAATCTCGTGGTCTGACCACGCTTCCATCACTTTGGTACTTAATTGGCCCTCAATGCCTCAACGCCACATTCCATGGCGCCTAGACCCCACTATATTGCATAATCCAACTATCAAAACTCATATAGGTAAACAGATAGATGAATTCTTCCAGCACAACACCTCGGCAGACACGAATGGGATTAATAATTGGTTGGCCCACAAGGCGACTATTAGAGGGGAGTTAATCAAACAAAAAGCAACTTTACGCAAAAAATACAATGCAGAATATAATAAGTTACTCTCCGATTTAAAGCTAGCAGAACAACAACATAAACTTAATCCTATGAGGGAGGACCTTTTACAGTCAGTAAACAAAGCCAGGGAAGCTTTTAGACAACTCCTGCAACAAAATGTAAATAAAAAAGCGTTTTACCTTAAAAAAATGTACTTCCATAATAGCAACAAAGCTGGCACGTGGTTAGCAAGAAGTTTAGCAAAAAAGACATATCAGGCCCACATTTTTATAATAGATAATGATAAAGGTCAAACCGAAACAGAGCCCAAAAAAATAGCAAATGTGTTCGGAGATTACTACACTAAACTATACAATATCAAAAAAACATGCGGTTCGGAAAACCTAAACGCACTCAAATAATATTTAGACACTGTAGATACCCCTAAAATCTCCACTCAGGAGGCAGTTGTCCTGGACTCCCCCTTCACCTTGAAGGAGATCCTGAACGCTATTGAGACACTTCCTAACAACAAAAGCCCAGGTCCAGACGGTTATTCTAATGACTATTATAAGATGTACAAAACCACCATAACCCCACACCTACTTAAGACATTCCATCACATAGACAAATTGGGTTATTTTCCATCGGAGTGTTTGGAAGCCTATATCTCTGTGCTGCCTAAGCCAAATAAACCAGCAACTCTACCAGGTAGCTACAGGCCCATTTCCTTGCTCAACACGGATCTTAAACTCTTTGCAAAAATTCTGGCAGGGCGCATCAATAAAATGTTACCCCAAATCGTTCACCTGGACCAAGCAGGTTTTGTCCCAGGGAGAGAGGCGAGAGACAACACCATTAGAACGTTACAACTAATTGAATATGCCAAAATTCACAAACTTGGAATGGTGGTTGTCTCCGCCGACGCTGAAAAAGCCTTTGACCGCTTAGATTGGAACTTCTTGCAAGCGGTGCTACGTAAAATGGGGTTCGGGGAAACTATTATAAAACAAATCTTTAGCCTATATCAGAGTCCCTCGGCCAAAGTAAAAGCAAACAATATATTATCAGATCCGTTTCTTATACAAAATGGAACCAGACAAGGATGCCCCCTATCCCCTCTTTTATTCGTGTTGAGCATGGAAATATTGGCACATAGAATCAGACAAAATACGCAAATCTCCGGCATTAAAATAAGACCAGATAACTATAAACTGTCACTTTACGCAGATGACGTACTGTTTACACTTACCAACCCCATAGAATCGATCGCGGCAGTACTGAACGAATTTAAGGAGTTTGGTTCTCATTCCAATTTCCTAATAAACGCCCAAAAATTGGAGATATTAAACATCAATATGCCAAAAGCAGAATACTCTGATCTACTAGAGAAATGCCCATTTAGCCCTCAGAAAAAGGCCATTAAATACTTGGGAATATACCTATCCCCCAAACCTAACATTCTGTTTGAATGGAATTATCAAACCCTATATAATGAACTAAACAAAGACCTAAATAGGTGGAGCGATAAATTAATTTCTTGGTGGGGCCGCATTCAAGCGGTGAAAATGACTGCACTGCCCAGAATCCTTTATTTGCTTCAAACGGTGCCAATTGCCCTGACTAAGTCGTACCGTAACAAACTTCAGAAATTGTTAAACGACTATGTCTGGGGTAAAATCAGGCCGAGAATTCTCAAAACAACAATGTACCGATCCACCCGCGGGGGAGGCTTGGGACTGCCCAACATAGAAGTATACTATAAAGCAAAGTGTTTGCAAAAAATCCTGGACTGGCACCGCAATGCGGAAAATAAAGCCTGGGTAGCGCTAGATTCCCACATTTTGAAAACCCCTTCCCCAGGAGTGTTGTGCTGGGTGGAACGGAAGAGCCGCCCACCTTGGATTAAGGCATACCCATTGTATCATCATGTGTTTGAAACTTGGGATAACATCATAGCTGGCGCGGGCAGCGTATTGTCCCTTAGATCCCCGATGTCCCCAGTGTCACCTAATGCAGAACTGCACGGAGGGTTAGAACAAAAACTCACTAAACAACACGAATGGGAGATAGGCTACACGACACCCATCTATAAATTTCTGTCCGATGGTGGGCTCAAACAGAGGACTGACCTAAGAGACATAATGGGAGGGGCCTTCTCTAGATGGCTGAAGTACTATCAACTTCAACAACTCCTGTCCACCTCACCAGATAAAGATAAGATGATTAGACACCCTACTTTGTTCGAGCAACAATGTCTTGGTGATCAGCCACTAAGCCATACATTGGCATGGGCCAAAAAAGCCCTATCACACGATGAAGTAACAGACGTTCCTAAATATAGGGAAAGATGGCACAGGGAATTGGGGAAGGAGCTAACGGAAATAGAGTGGAAGCATATTGTTCACAACACCAGAAAATCTTCGGTATCTACTAAAGCATTAGAACTTAATTTTAAAATACTGACGAGGTGGTATCTCACCCCAGTAAGGATTAAGACGATATACCCAACAGCTTCTGACACATGTTGGAGGGGTTGCAGCGGTAGGGGCACCATGATCCACACCTGGTGTTCCTGCACTAAACTACAGCCCTTTTGGCTAAGAATAGGGGAATATATTAAATCTATTAGCAATCAACATAAAGAGTATCGCATACACCCTACTACAGCACTACTAAACCTGCTCCCACACTGTAGATGTAAAATTCGTAGGAAGTTAATACAACTAGCCTTAAATACTGCTAAATCCTTAATAGCCGCTAACTGGAGGTCACAAACAATTCCCACATACAGGGCCTGGGAATCGCTTATGGACCATTCGATCCAACTAGAGGAGTATGGTTATTTCATTAGAAAAGATATGGAAATGTTTCATAATGTAAAGTTCTATTGGGAAACCAGAATGCACACACACTGAAAGTTTTGCATAATCGATTGGTAGGTCAGCAACAATTATTGGAGAGTCACCCTCGCACAGACTGGGTAAGCGTGACTTCAAAGGTATATCTTTGTATTGAAATGGGTAAAGATACTTGAGTTTTGTTTTTTCTTTTTTCTTTTTTTTTTTTAAAGCGTTGTCAAGGAGACCAGCTAATGTTCTATTTATTATCAAGTTGTATTAGTGTTGTTTTCATAATCTATCTACCATAAATGAAAATGTCGGATGTTATACTTTTGCTTTGTAAAAATGATACAGCATAGTCTATATGTATCCAATGTGATTTTGAAATGCATTACTATGTATTGTCTTCTTCTTTTTTGTACATCCAATAAAAAATACATTTAAAAAAAAAAAAAAATATATGTTCTAAAAATCAAGATGAAATGAACAGCCTAATACAATACTATGGAATAGTGGGTCTTAATATAAGGGTTAGGTTAAGAATGCCGCCAAATCAATATCTTTATTGAGGCCTTGTGGGATTAGAGTTCCCAATGTGTAAATCCAATAAGTCTCTCTTTTGCAGAGATTAAGTTCCCTGTCTCCACCTCTCTTATTATTTTGTACACACTCTATAATGGTTCCCCTTAAACATGAGGGGTCTTTATTGTGTTTTTCCTTATAGTGGGCTGAGAGATTGTGTGTCTTTTCTCCAGACTCTATATTGTTAATATGTTCTAACAGTCTCTTTTTATAGGGCCTTATAGTGCGTCCTACGTACTGAAGGCCACACCCACATTGTAGGAGATATACCACATACTCAGTACGACAGTTGCATAAACGTTGAATCTTGTATTTTTTTGTGGTTGTTGTTGAAATTATTTCCTTCGTTGGTTTATTGTTAAGAAAATGGTGAGTACATGCCACACAGTTTTTTCGGTTGCACTTATAGAACCCTAGTGTGGCCTTATTTAGCCAATTTGTTTCTTTTCCATCTGAATTTTTGAGCTCACTTGGTGCCAAAATGTTTTTGAAATTTTGTTTTTTTCTAAAAACAATTTTTGGTTCTTTAGTCGTTACTTGGTTGAGGAGGGTATCTTTCTTGAGGATATGCCAGTGTTTTCTTATAATTTTTCTAATTTCTGGCGCCCCCTCATTAAAAGTAGTGATAAAGTTTACAGACTGTTCTTCCGTATTTTTTGACTTAACATCTTTTTTCGTTCCCGTTTCTAGAAGAACATTTCTATCAATCTTTTCCACCTTCTTCAATGCTTCACCCATTTTGTAGGAATTATATCCCCTGGCCTTAAATCTATCACTTAGATTTCTTGCCTCCAAATTGAAATCCTCATTCTTTGAACAATTTCTTTTTAGTCTCTGGAACTGTCCTGTTGGAATATTATTTATCCAATTTTTGTCATGCCCACTTGTGGCGTGTAGGTAACCATTACTGTCGGTCTTTTTTTTAAACAGTTTAGTGTGTATATTGTTGTTTTCCTGAAAGAAGACAACGTCAAGAAAATCAATTTCCACAGAACTTGTTTTGTTGGTAAAAGATAAGTTCAAATTATTTGAATTCAATTTTAACATAAAATCTTCCAGTTGGTTTATAGATCCATCCCAAATGAAGATAATATCATCTATATACCTTCCCCATACTTTAATGTTGGGGAGCTAGATGTAATTATTCCAAATTACCTCTTCCTCCCATTGGCCCAGATAGAGATTGGCATAGCTTGGCGCAAATTTTGTCCCCATAGCTGTGCCATTGATCTGTAGAAAATATTCTTTCTCAAAAGTGAAATAGTTCTTTTCTAATGTGAATCTAATAGCTTCAGTCAAGAAGTTCTGTTGGTTACGGTGTAGTTTATTATCTTTTTCCAGCCAATACTGTATAGATTGTATTCCCTTCTCATGGGGGATATTCGTATAGAGTGCATTAACGTCCATAGTAACCCACAACCAACCCTCATTCCACTTTACTCTACTCAATTTTTGTATCGTATCCGGTGTGTCTCTCAAATATGATTTGAGTCCCGGTACCAGGGGTTGTAGAAAAAAATCAATGTACTCTGACAATTTGGATGTTAATGGGCCAATGCCTGACACTATCGGTCTACCTGGTGGGTTTTCCAGGCACTTGTGAACTTTTGGTAAGTGGTAAAAAATTGCCACTACCGGTGTATATATATATATATACATATATACACACATACACTAGGAGTTACCAGTGCTATTAATAAAGAGGATGTTCAGTTATCAAGCATAAAAAACTACATGTTGAAAGTACCTTTGTTTTCCTGTGAGTTTATGTGGAGCTGAGTACCTCTGGCTGCCCATGGCAAAATGCTTTTTCCCCAAGATTTATTTATATTATTGGTAAATCCTAGTGTTTAAAAAATGGTAGGATTTACCATCCTATTTTGGGTTGTATATGTTTTGCATGGTAGCGATATCCATTGACAGTATATGGTGCGCTAATGGGATATCGGCTATGCTAAACCTTCTCTGGTAATTCTTTATTACAGGGACTTGTAATATCAATTTGCGCACTAATGTTAGCAACTTCCAGCGATATGGTTATTGCAACCTGTGCTTTCAATAGCTCTCCACTTCTGGGCCATAGTCTGTAGCCAAGATGGATGCACAGGGTTATTTTGCAAAAATTATATTCCTGCATTAGATTATAGAAACATAGAAACATCGATATTGATGGCAGATAAGAGCCATAGGCCCAGCAAGTCTGCCCAATATTTCCTAAAAGTATAAACTTATCTAGTTTGTAGGATAGTCTTATGCTTGTCCCAGGCATTCTTTAAGTCCCCCACAGTATTTGTCATTACTACTACCCCAAATTACTCTTGAATATACTACCCCTCAGCTTGAGATCATGACCCCTTGTTCTTGAATTTTCCTTTTTATGTAAAATACTCACAGTCTCCGTTTTACTAAGCTCTTTAATATACTTGAAAATTGCTATCATATCACCTATTTCCCTTCTCTCCTCTAAGCTATACATATTTAGCTCATTGAGCCTCTCCTGGTACATTTTATTTTTTAGATCATGTACCATTTTGGTAGCCCTCCTTTGCAAAGATTCATGTTTGTTAATATGCTTCTGAAGATATGGCTTCCATAACTGCACGAAATACTCAAGATGAGGCCTAACTAATGATCTTTAAAGTGGCATAAGAACCTTACTATTTCTGTTGCAAATACCTCTACCAATACATCCAAGCATTCTGCTGGCCTTACTCACTGCAGTACTACATTGTTTACTAAATTTTAAATAATCTGAAACAATAATTCCCAAGTCCCGTTCCTTATTTATAACAGTCAGTAAAGTGTCATTGAGTCTGCAATTAATGTTTGGATTTTCTTCCCTAATTGCATAATTTGACACTTTGCTGTGTTAAACATTAGATCCCAGTCATTTGTCCAATCCTCCAATTATTGTATATAACTTCTCATTTGTCTACCCCCCACCCCCGGAACATCTACTCGATTACACATTTTTGTATTATCTGCAAACAGACATACTTTCCCCTGTAGCCCTTTGCTGATATCTCTGATAAATATGTTAAACAAAACAGGCCGCAGAACTTCCCCCTGAGGAACACCACTAGTAACAGCCCCAGTAACAGAGTATATAGCAAACCTTTTCACATGGAATACTTTCCTAAAGAAAATAGATAGACATGTTTGTTTTGGGTATACATAAAAAGAAACCTTTCCCACATTAGAATTATTGCTTAATAATCTGTATAAATAGTGATGTAAAGATATATGCTAAGAGCTCTGTGAATAGACTGACTTTTTGATAGACTTTTTGTATCCTGATCAGGTTATTATTATTATTGGTTATTTGTAGAGCGCCAACAGAGATTGGGCTCATGATGGGTAGACAAGTAGGCTACTAATATTTTAGCTGAATCTTATAGACTAAAACAACCTGTTGTCATGTTATTTTTAGACGCAGGAAGATTTGATTGACGAGACTTTAACTACAGTATATATTTACTGTAAATAGTTCACATTCCAATGCTCTGCACATAGCAGACTATCACCCAAATTACAAGTTATGCGCTAAACCTGGTGTGCAAATAACACTAAAAATGTAGAGGTACCGCACTTTCCATAGCACTGCAATTACAAGTTACACAAAAACCTTCTTGTGTTGTGCGATATGGTGCGTTAAGCTTCATAACGCACAAAAGTCAAGTACTGACTTGACGGGCTTGTGCATGTTTTCCCCATAGACATCAATGGAGAAAAAGTGTTAGAAAAAACTAACACCTGCGATTGCGGAATGGCAATTGTTATAACGCAAACCCCATTGATGTCTATGGGTACAAGAAGGTTACGTAAAAACCTAACACCATAGCATAAACCCCTAGTCTAAATACCCCTAATCCACTGCCCCCTGACATCGCCGACACTAAATAAAGTTATTAACCCCTAAACCGCCGTCTTCATCATCACCGACACTAAATAAAGATATTAACCCCTAAACTCCTATAAATCAGCCAATAGGATTAGAGCTGCTTAAATCCTATTGGCTGTTAAAATCAACCAATAGGATTTAAGCAGCTCTCATTCTATTGGCTGATTTGAAAATTTCAGCCAACAGGAATGCAAGGTACCCCAATATAAAAGGGGTAGCTTGCATTCAATCTTCAGTGTGCAGCAGAAATTACATGACAAGGAGGCTCCATGCTGGATGTCGCTGTCGTCGCCGGTCCTGCTCAGCACCGCGCCGCAACTGCTCCACACCACCGGGATGAAGAAAGAAAATGTCCCCCCGCTGGATGAAGATGTCGCTGCCTGGTTGAAGACTTTTCTCCGCCTGGAAGAAGATGGATGTCTGGACTTCAGGAACGGTGAGTACATTTTTTGGGGTTAGTATTAGTTTTTTTTGTGGTGGTTTTCTTTTTTAGGTTAGGGCTTTTTATTTTTTAATGGGCACTAAAGAGCTGATTCCCTTTTTAAGGGCAATGCCCATACAAATGTCCCTTTTGGGGGAATGGGTAGCTTAGGTTTTTTTAGAGTTAGTTTTTTTTATTTTGGGGGGTTGGGTGGGTGTTGTTTTTTACTATTAGGGGGGACTTTGTAATGTTTTAATGTAAAAGAGCTGATTAGGGGGTGTTTTTATTTTGGGGTGGCTTTTTTGTTTTTATAGAAGTATTAGATAAGGTTTAATAGTTATTATTTTGGATAATTTTGTTTATTGTTTTTGTAATCTTTGATTTTTTTTATTTTTCATAAATGTAGACTTTGTTTTTTTTGTACTTTTAAATTTAGTAATTTAGTTTTTTTATTTTTAGTTTATTTTAGTTTTTAAAATGGTAATGTTAGGTTTACTTGTTTAAGCTTAGTTTAAGCTTTGTTTTTATTTATTTTAAGGTAGTTATATTGTAACTTTAATTTAAAGTTAGGGGGTGTTAGGTTTAGGGGTTAATAGTTTAATTTAATGTGTTGCAATGTGAGGGGACAGCTGTTTACTGGTTAATAGGTTTATTTTAGTATTTGCGATGTGGGGGGGGGGGTAGGCGGTTTAGGGGTTAATAGGTTTATTTAGTGTTGGCAGTGTGGGGGGTTGGCGGTTTAAGGGTTAATACTTTATTTTAGTGTTGGTGATGTGGGTGGGTGGTGGATTAGGGGTTAATAGGTATATTATAGTATTTGTCATGCGTTGGGTGGCGGTTTAGGGGTTGATAGGTAGTTTATGGCTGTTAGTGTAACATTTTTGTTATGAGTTTTGTGAAACATTTTTGTTTTGCAAAATCCATAACTACTGGTCTTTGATAGCGGAATGGATAGTGGCGGTAAAAGATATAATGCTAGCTTAATAGCCGGACAGTATTCTAACTTTGTCTTTTTGCGCTTGTCGGGATAGCGTGAGAGCAAAAACAGCTTACTTTTAACTCGTAATATAAGCGCAACCCGACAAGCGGAAAAAGCTTACTTCTAGCGCAATTAATCCTCAACCGGAAACGTTAATTTGTGCCTCATTTCGTAATCTGGCCCTAAATGTTTTATATTTTAGAAACACATAGTAAAAGAAGGGAAAATTATTAAAAATAAATTACTCTAATAGAAACAGATATTTTTAAAATATCCTTTTAGCATTTCTTTTTACTGCCCGTCAGGTCTTTGTTTCATTATGGAAAATGTTTTTCTTGTTTCTTCCCAACAACCAAATCAAAATTGATGGGAGTACAGAGCATGTGTATGCACAAAAATATATCCAAATACATTTAAGCCAATCATAACTTAACACACAGAATTTCCTGAACTGAAAGCTCTAAGGACATATTGAAAGATATATTGATGCAAATATGCAAGCTATATTAAGTGAAAAAATGAATGAATGCATTAATAAAAAGCAGTTGTGTCCATTTTTAGCTTTTATATTAAATTATATGAAGTGTACTTACAATTTATTTCCAATTAATTTAATAGATTGGTGGGGTTTTTTTTAGTTACACATAATTTTAATTTCCTGAATGAATAAAATCTCCTTACCTTGTTTGAATATACATCCAGATATCTCGCAATACAAACTATACTACTTCATAGTTTTGAAAAGCACCTGTTAAAATTAAAATGAAAGTATACTTTAACATTTGTTAAATTTATTAAGCTTTCACACAAAATATAAGTATAAATACATTCGCTCCTAAAAACCCCCCACAAAAAATTAATGATTCAGTTAAAATAAATTAATGTAAAAAGTTTTTCAATTCAGTTTGGGTAGTTTTTTAATTGGCCAAACATTGCAATTAGGAAGCATTTTAATAACAATTACTATATACAAATATTTATTTTTCATACAAATTATTTTGACAAGAAAAATGACTTCTTCATGTATTAATTTAACTTACAACCCCCCAAGTTTTACAAACATTTTTTATTTATAATAGCAAATATTACAGAAAAAATGTAAAAACTATAAAAAATGTTTTTTAAAAAATGAATCAATACATCAATTAAAGATATGTATATATATTATGTATATAGACAGATACCTTGGGCGTCGGAAAACCTGTCTTCCCATGTTCATGGTAAACAAGCTGCATTTGTTGCCTGCATTTAACAGAACCAACATTTGTTCAATAAGACTTTAACCCATAACATGCACAGGGATCACTGGCAAGGCCACCATCAGGGGCCCACTGGGCCTTGGGGCCCCATGTGGCAAGCACAACTATTATTTAAAAAAAATAAATATATATGTATATTTTTCCTTTTTGGCAGCCTCCAGAGGGCGCTACAGCAGAGTGCTATTGAGCATGGGAAATGTCATTACAAGGCGTAAAGCATTAGAATTTAAGAGGATTTCTGAGTGTGCACTTAACCACTATGCACAATGTGAGACAGACACTTCAGTTTGTACCAAAGCCAGGCTGCAGATAACTTTAATTTGCAGATTAGGTAGGACTTACTTAGTAAATGTTTTTTATTTATTTGTGCAATTTCAGATTGTAACTTCAGTGTGGTAGTTGTGTGTTTTTTTTTAATTTATATATATATTTTAATTGCATTCCAGTTTACTGCCCCTTTATGCAAGAACTTTCCAAATGCCACAAGGCATTTTATCTAAGATTCTTACATCTGCATAAAATGTTATACTCTCAGGCTAAGATTGCTCAGTTTTTGAAATGTAAAAAGTTAACACTGTTCAGTTTCCACTACAGTTGACTTAATTTTGAAATACATTCAAACAAGCCTAAATCCTGCATTTAACTAGATTTAATGGTATGAGACCTAGTGCCACGGATTATGGTTCCACCAAGACCATATAGAGTACAGCATTTTCAAAATCCATAAATACAGCTGACAGATGGGGACATTTGTACACCAGATTTGAAGTGGTGCTCTTGGTTGGGGAAAATGGGGGGGACCCCAAACATATGTCAACCTTTCAAAAGAACTTTTCGTCATCTATCTATTCTGACAAATCAATAATGTAAAATGTTGAATTCACAGAAGTATTTTTGTTTGCACATTTACAAATATGATACTTTAAAAAGTGATCTCTTAAAGGGACAGTCTACACCAGAATTTTTATTGTTTTAAAAGATAGATAATCCCTTTATTACCCATTCCCCAGTTTTGCATAATCAACACAGTTATATTAATATACGTTTAACCTCTGTGATTATCTTGTATCTAAGCCTCTGCAAACTGCCCCTTTATTTCAGTTCTTTTGACAGACTTGCAGTTTAGCCAATCAGTGCCTGCTCCCAGATAACTTCACGTGCACAAGCACAGTGTTATCTATATGAATTACATGAACTAACACCCTCTAGTGGTGAAAAACTGTTAAAATGCATTCTGAAAAAAGGTGGCCTTCAAGGTCTAAGAATTTAGCATATGAACCTCCTAGGTTAAGATTTCAACTAAGAATACCAAGAGAACAAAGCAGAATTGGTGATAAAAGTAAATTGGAAAATTGTTTAAAATTACATGCTCTATCGGAATCATGAAAGTTTATTTTGGCCTAGACTGTCCCTTTAATTTCTGCTATTTTTGCTATCATGCATGACACACACTGTTGATTTAGGGGATGGCAATGTGCAGAAATCTTACCTCCAGTGAGTGTTTTTTTTCTGTGGATCTCTCTCTGAGGGTTTGTATGTCTGTCTTTGTGTATTTTCTGTAGATGTCTCTTTGAGGGTGTGTGTGTATGTATGTCTTTGTGTGTATTCTGTGGGTGTCTCTCTGTGTGTGTATGTCTTTGTGTGTTTTCTCTGTGTGTCTCTGTGTTTGTGTGTGTATGTGTTTGTGCATTCTCTGTGGATGTCTCTGTGAGGGTGTGTGTGTATGTATGTCTTTGTGTGTTTTCTGTGGTTGTCTCTCTTTTTGTGCGTATGTCTTTATGTGCTTTCTGTGAAAGTCTGTGGATGTGTATGTCTTTGTGTGTTTTCTGAGGCTGTCACTGTGGCTGTTTCCTTGGGTGTGTGTGCTAGTTTGTGTTTGAGTTTGTGTGTGTGTGTGACCATTGCCTGTTCCTTTTTAGGACATTTTGACCTCACTACTGATTATTCACATATTTCTACAGACTTTGAGACTAATGAGACCTTTCTGGAAGTCACCAATCCACTACTTAACCTTTAAATTATTGTTTAGGCAGTTCAGGGCCCTTCCTTTCAGCCACTGCATGCTGTTGTCATCAAATAGTTGGCATCTTCCTTGACAAAAAGATAATCAGAACTCCATATTTTGTCTTGTAAATCTCCTTTTTTGACAAAACTGTTGTATACCTCATTACTTGTCAGGTCAATGTAAACAAGTGCTGAGTGTCTGTGTGGGTGTCTTAATGTGTTTGTGTGTTTCTTTGCGTGTCTGCTAGGGTGTCTATATGTGAATCCTTATGTGTGAGTGTGTGTTCCAGTGTATATGTGTGTCTGTGTGTTTCTGTGTTTGTGTGTTACTACCTTTACAACATTTCCAAGTTTGACTACACTTAAAGGGACACTAAACCCAATTTTTCATGATTGAGATAGAGTGTGCAATTTTAAGCAACTTTATAATTTACTCCTATTATGCATCTAAGCTAAGGAGCCATCCAATTGTTGGTTCAACACCCTGGAGAGCACTTGTTTATTGGTGGGTGAATTTATCCACCAATCAGCAAGAACAACCCAGGTTGTCACCAAAAATGGGCCGGCATGTAAACTTACATTCTTGCTTTTCAAATAAAGACACAAAGAGAATGAAGAAAATTAAAAAATAGGAGTAAATTAAGTTGCTTAAAATCGCATGCTCTATCTAAATCACGAAAGAAAAAATTTGGGTTCAGTGTTTCTTTAAGAATAAAGTGCATATATGTTTTAGTCACTTGGTCAACAATTGCACATGTCAAAGGGGGGGGGGGGGGTGATCAATGGTTAAGTAAGGGCCCGAAAATTTCTAGTGGTGGCCCTGATCACTGGTCTAACCCATTTTGAGCTGGTAACACACAAATAGCTTTATTTGAACCCTCTTGAAAACTATAACATGTAAATGGTTACTTACTATAACTCTTTTTAGCCCTAGCAATTATTTACCCCTAGTTAAACACAAATTGCATTCACTTACAACCTTTTGTAGTACTGTCATTTCCTTCCCACTTTCTGTGTCAATCGATTGATGTAAGACAAAAAATCAGTATAGACTTCACCAGTCAATTAGTTGTAGCAAAATTGAATATTTTACAAATCTGTTGAAAAGAAATATGCCAGTTAAAAAAAAATCCATCATGGATTCCACAGCTTAGAAATGTAGGTGTCAAAAAGGAGTCTATCTCTACTATATTGCACAGCCATTTATATATATATATATATATATATATATATATATATATATATATATATATATATATATATACAGGGAGTGCAGAATTATTAGGCAAGTTGTATTTTTGAGGATTAATTTTATTATTGAACAACAACCATGTTCTCAATGAACCCAAAAAACTCATTAATATCAAAGCTGAATAGTTTTGGAAGTAGTTTTTAGTTTGTTTTTAGTTATAGCTATTTTAGGGGGATATCTGTGTGTGCAGGTGACTATTACTGTGCATAATTATTAGGCAACTTAACAAAAAACAAATATATACCCATTTCAATTATTTATTTTTACCAGTGAAACCAATATAACATCTCAACATTCACAAATATACATTTCTGACATTCAAAAACAAAACAAAAACAAATCAGTGACCAATATAGCCACCTTTCTTTGCAAGGACACTCAAAAGTCTGCCATCCATGGATTCTGTCAGTGTTTTGATCTGTTCACCATCAACATTGCGTGCAGCAGCAACCACAGCCTCCCAGACACTGTTCAGAGAGGTGTACTGTTTTCCCTCCTTGTAAATCTCACATTTGATGATGGACCACAGGTTCTCAATGGGGTTCAGATCAGGTGAACAAGGAGGCCATGTCATTAGATTTTCTTCTTTTATACCCTTTCTTGCCAGCCACGCTGTGGAGTACTTGGACGCGTGTGATGGAGCATTGTCCTGCATGAAAATCATGTTTTTCTTGAAGGATGCAGACTTCTTCCTGTACCACTGCTTGAAGAAGGTGTCTTCCAGAAACTGGCAGTAGGACTGGGAGTTGAGCTTGACTCCATCCTCAACCCGAAAAGGCCCCACAAGCTCATCTTTGATGATACCAGCCCAAACCAGTACTCCACCTCCACCTTGCTGGCGTCTGAGTCGGACTGGAGCTCTCTGCCCTTTACCAATCCAGCCACGGGCCCATCCATCTGGCCCATCAAGACTCACTCTCATTTCATCAGTCCATAAAACCTTAGAAAAATCAGTCTTGAGATATTTCTTGGCCCAGTCTTGACGTTTCAGCTTGTGTGTCTTGTTCAGTGGTGGTCGTCTTTCAGCCTTTCTTACCTTGGCCATGTCTCTAAGTATTGCACACCTTGTGCTTTTGGGCACTCCAGTGATGTTGCAGCTCTGAAATATGGCCAAACTGGTGGCAAGTGGCATCTTGGCAGCTACACGCTTGACTTTTCTCAGTTCATGGGCAGTTATTTTGCGCCTTGGTTTTTCCACACGCTTCTTGCACCTAATGTGCTTAATTGGTAGTAGGCTTTCGAGCCTATACAGCTTGGAGTAAGACAACATGCATAAAGAGAATGATGTGGTCAAAATGCTCATTTGCCTAATAATTCTGCACTCCCTGTACACATACACAACACACAGAGGTAGTCTGGCACTCGCTTGCAAGCACACAGTTAAGATTAAAAGCAAAAATGGTGGAGTTAGTTACCATCCGCATCTGGCCAAATGTGTCAAGCCTAATACAGCCAAACAATGCATGCTTTCAATCAAACAACTGAGAACCACCCAAGGGTGCACAGGCTTATGTAATGTCCCTAGACATATACAAAACACGGGAGTGGACTCCACTCTCAAACTGGACCAGGTACACATCCCATGACCCTGCAACATGCACAGCCCTGGGTGCTCAATAGCACTGACAGATAGCTGCACAGTGCCCAGAGAGACCTTGATGTGGTTTCTGGGCTTGATCCATTTGACCAGAGGCAATAACTAACTCTTTCATTTTTGCTTTTAATCTTAGCTGTGTGCTTGCAAATGGGGGACAGACTACCTCTTTGTGATGTGTTAATTTGTTTTGTAATTTTCCCTATGGGCTTTGCACCCAGATTTGTCTGGGGTTAACTGCCTTGGGCTCTGGGGACTGTGCAGCTACCTGTCAGTGCTACTGAGCACCCAGGGCTGTGCATGTTGCAGGGTCATGGGATGTGTACCCGGTCAAGTTTGAGAGTGCAGTCCACTCCCGTGTTTTATATACATATATATATATAGTGTTTTTTACATAGTGAGCTAAGGGGAATGTGTACAATGAAATATATGTTTCCCCACAAATTATTTGAGCACAAAGGGAAAGACGGTGGCACTACTTAGAGAAATAACAGGATTAGTAAGTAACTGTAGAAATGACAGGGGTATATTGAGATGTCCCCTGGTGCTACCCACTCCACTTAAATTTAAATACATAGGGAAAGAAGCTAGGAAAGGGAGCTTTGGGGTGCAAATATTTCTAAAACTAGAGTTTATGTTCACAGTCTTTTTTGGTTTGAAAAAGGCCCGTATAACGTGTCACCTTGACTCCAGAAGTCCTGCTAAACTTTTTCCAGTCTGTTGGAGGTGTGTAAGGGGTCTCCCAACCCGACGCCGAGGTATCCAGCTATTGCCCGGGAATCTTGGGGACATTTTCCTCTCTGTCATCTCCGTCAGTTTGTCTTTATCAGCACTGCTGGCTTTTCTCTAAGACCTGAGAAAGGCGCCCTCCTAAACAAGGCGTTTTTTGCCATTTGAAGGAGAAAAGTTCACAGCTCTTTTTTGGACAGATTTGGATGTATTTTTCTGTTCTACTTCCTCACTTTTTGAATTTGTTACTATTTAAATAGATGTTAATATGTTAAAATGAACTCTAGTTGTAGAAATAGTTACACCCCCAAAGCTTCCTTTCCTAGCTTCTTTCCCAATGTATCACCACACATTATGCAGTGCTGTTGGTAGTATTAAAAATGTATTATGTAATTGCGTATTTCGGGCAGGAAATCCACTCCACAGTTTGGATGTGACAGGGAATTGCAGGTAAGGATTCTAGTTCAGGTTTTCCATAAAAGCTGAGGTTTTCTCACCTGCAGCTAATTAAGGTCAATTAAAGGGCCACTGTAAGTAAATATTTTCTATGCCTGTTACTAACTAACTACCCCAAATACGCTTTTTATCAATAGCATTTCATTAACATATCTCTACCGTATATCAGAAATTTTGTCTGCAAATTTAATTGTTTTCCAAACCCACTCAGTGGGTATCCTTTGCTCTGTACCAATCCGTTTACAATACCTAGGTTTCAAAATGGCGCTTTAAACACAAAGTTATTGGTTTAAGTATTTTGAACACGCAGTGCTGCAAATAGTGGGCAGGATAACGTGACATCATCGGCGAATAAAAGATATAACTTTTAGAACGTTATGAAACTTCGTTTTGGAGAAAATATAGGTCAGTAGGTTTTAATTAATGTTTATTAAATTTAATATGTTAGTTGTTTAGCTTAAAAACTATAACAGAAAGTAATCCTTTAACTTCTGTTAAAGGGACATTAAAAACAAATTGTAATATACATGATTATGAACCTTCATATATATAAATGCTATGAAACTGCAGCTTTATTTTGTCAAATGAGTATATTGTTTTGTTTATTCTTTTCACTGATTTCCCTGTCCCCCCGGACAAAAGAAACCTTGCTAACCAATAACAAACTAATATTCAGATATAGCAGAAACTCTGTTTGCACATGTGTAGACTGGGGTGGCCTGTCCTCTTGTATTCCCATAAGGTGGCTTAGCATTCTTTTACTATTGCAAAGAATGATTTTCCTACCTTGCTTGTTGATGCAAAACTGATAATTCACCTTTTAAAAGCATGTGACCCATAGAAGCTTAGGGAGGGAAAAATAAAATAAAAGCTCACATAAGTTGCCTAAATGTATTAACCCAAGCCTCCCTGGGAAAAAGTGAAACAAATACAAATGTTCAATGTATTTTACAGTAAATGGATGCAAAATAAATAATGAATGTATATTGCACTAACGTTTCACTTGCAATAGTGAAACATTGTATGCGTTGTTGGAATGGCAAGTTTAATGGTCCTTTAAATAGTGTGTGCTGTGGCTGCTAGAGAGAACCTGTATGAGAAAGACAGAAGATATGGAGTTGAACTGCTTTCTAGGGGTTCTAGGCCTGTGATATATTGAAATCTGTTTGTAATTTTCCAGTTGTGTAGAAAAGCCACACAACTTTGGTCAGAAATACTTTATTCTGTTTAGTAAGCGCTATTTTGCATTTTTTTTGCATTTGTTTATTTTGAAACTTATTCCTGCAAATTGTCTGTAAATAAACAGGCCAAGGCTTTTACATCTAATCCAGTGTGTTTGTAGAGTTTCTCTGCTTTGAAGACTGTGTGTCAAAGCTGTTCCCGGGACAATATTCCTGGGAAAGCGGTATTTTTGTCACATTTGGAGGAGTATCGGGTGGCACACTGATTGGTCTGTGAAGCAGAAAAGAGACAATTTTCAAAAGTGGAAGATGTTGTTAAAGCTCTCATCCAATCTGCAGCAGCGCAGCGAGGGACCAATGCTACATAGAAAGGTAACATTGCTGCTTTACAAGAACTGGAGTTAAATCAGAAAGAAAATACATTGATTGATTGAGCAGCTGGCAGCTACACAAGCGGAGGCGCATTGTTTGCTGAGAGAGAAGCAGTAAAATGCCACTCATACCACGCATCAAGAAATCCAGAGCCTGTCTGAGAGGCTGTCCGGAAGTGCAGCAGGTGCCCCACAAGGTTCCAGAGGGTTTGGCGTAAGTAATTACCTACAGAAGATGATGGCACAATTATATTCTGTAATGATTATCATAAATTGAATTGAATTTCAAAATTTTATGCAAATCCAATTCCTAGAATTGATGAGTTGGTAGAGAGACAAGGAAAGGCCTGATACCACAGGTGCCACTCACAGAACAGGCAAAAGAGAAGATTGCATTTTTTACAGCTGATGGCCTATTTAAATAAACAGTCTTACCTTTTGGCTTACATGGTGGACCTGCCACATTCCAAAGGAAAATGGGTAGAATATTAAAGCCACATGCAAGCTATGCAGTGGCATACTGAGATGACGTGATACACAGTGAGGATTGGGAATCCCATCTTCCAAAAGTACAAGCAGTACTGAATTCAATACGACATGCTGGTTTAACAGCTAACCCTTGCAGATGCACAATTGGTAGAGGTCGGGTGAAGCCACAGGTTGTTAAAATTTAAACCATACAAAGTGACCAAGGCCATTAACTAAAAAGCAAGTAAATGCTTTTTTGGTTTTATTGAAAATTACAGGAGATTTATTTCGAACTTTGCAACAATTGTAAGCACTTTAACTGATTTGACTAAAGCAAGATCCCCTGTAATTGTTAAATGGTCTCCAGAAGCTGAAAAAGCATTTAGACAGCTTAAGGAGGCCCTATGTGACCAGAAGTTCTGATAACCCCTGACTATTCCAAATAGTTTATTTTATAGACTGATGCTTCAGATGTGGGTCTTGGATAAAATGAGAGGTTGACATTCTAAAATATTATCTTTTAGGAAGGAAATTCAGATTGGTGGATGCCCATGCTCCACTTACATGGATGAAAAAACAAGGAGGAAATAGTAGAGTTACCTGTTGGTTCCTAAGTTTGCAACAATTAATTTTTTCTATAGAACACAGAGCAGTAAGTAAACATATAAATGCTGATAGTCTTTCTAGAATGCACTCACTTGCTGCTAAGGTCACTCATCCTTGGGGTCTGAGTTGGGGGGGGGTATGTGACAGAGCTCAGGAGATTGTGTAAAATGGAATATATGTTTCCCCACAAATTATGCAATGCTGTTGGTGGTATTAAAAATGTATTATGTATTTGTGTATTTCAAGAAGGTAATCAACTTTACAGTTTGGATGTGAAAGAGAATAGGTGAGGAATCCAGTTCAGATTTTCCCTACAAGCTAAGGTTTTCTCACCTGCAAGGTCAATTAACTCTTGTTAAATAGCGTGTGCTGAGGCTGCTAGAGAGAACCTGTATGAGAAAGTCAGAAGATAGGGAGTTGTGCTGCTGTCTAATGGTTCTAGGTATGTCAAGTTTTGATATTGCTTTGTAATTTTGCAGTTATGTGAAAAAGCCTCACAACTTTAGTTAGGAATACTTTATTCTGTTTAGTTATGCAAGGATTTATTTTGCTTTTGTTTATTTTAAAACGGTATTCCTGCAAATTGTACAAAACAAGGAAATTGACTGCACTCATAAACCAGACTGGGTACATATCCTATGGCTTGGCTAATTTCACAGCCCTGGGTGCTCACCAGCACTCGCAATAAACTTAACAGCTTTCAGGGACTCAGACAGTAAACATCAGACAAGCCTTTGTACAAAGCCTATAGTGAAAATTCTACATCAAAATTATTAACACAACACATAGAAAGTCTGGCAATCTCTTGCAAGCACACTAGATAGATAAAAAGCAAAATGGAAGCGTTAGTTACAGCATTTGGAAAAATATTGATTGGCCCAGGATCCCTTCAAGGTCTCTTCCTCCCAGGGTCCCTAACCTACAGCCACACAATGCATACCTTCAACCAAACACACTGAGATACAAACAAAGGTGACAGAGGCCCTTTGAAATTTCCTAGACAAATACAAAACATGGAAATGGACTGCGCTCTTAAATGTGACTGGATATATATATATCCATATATCCAAAAGGTGCTATCTCACTCCTTAATTGAACTTGTGGGTGCATAAGGAAAAGTACATGAGGCTCAGCACTCATTCCAACCTTCAGTTTATTTGTGGCGTTCTGGGGATAGACCTTTCTGTTCCTCAGACAATCATCAACTGTGTGTTATATATAAGCATTGTAACACACAGTTAATGATTGTCTGAGGAAGGGGAAGGTCTATCCCCAAATGTCACAAATAAAGTGATGGTTGGAGTGAGTGCTGAGCCTTGTGTACTTATTATATATTTATATATATACACACATACATACAAACATATATATATAAACACACAGAGGCTCATTTATCAAGCTCCGTATGGAGCTTGAAGGGCCGTGTTTTTGGTGAGTCTTCAGACTCGCCAGAAACACAAGTTATGGAGCAGCGGTCTAAAGACCGCTGCTCCATAACCCTGTCCGCCTGCTCTGATGAGGCGGACAGGAATTGCCGCAATTCAACCCGATCAAATACGATCGGGTTGATTGACACCTCCCTGCTGGCGGCCGCGAGTCAGCAGGGGGCGGCGTTGCACCAGCAGCTCTTGTGAGCTGCTGGTGCAATGATGAATATGCTCTCCGCATTCAGCGAGGTCTTGCGGACGTGATCCGCACTGTCGGATCAGGTCCGCAAGATCTTTCATAAATAGGCCCCACAGAGAAAAGTATTTGGCTTTTAGTCATTTATGAGCTGAAATTCCAGACATTTTTATGGTGTATATAATTACAATAATTACATTTTTACAGTACATAGTTGAACATAAGTTCTAAAGGATTATGTACCACAAAATACTTGAGGTAGCACTTAAGAGTTCTGTAGCTTTACAAATCTAAAATGAACTCAATGACAGTTGTCAAGTTTCAATATTATTAAAATAACATAGCCACAATTTCACTAAACTGTGAGAATGAGTGTTTTAAAAATAGTGCTGTTATATGCGTGCATGTTCCCAAATAAACATTTTCTATAAACTCTGTGTATATTTAAGCAACATATATAGAATAATTAAAAAGGGTCAGCATACTAACAAATAACATATTTTCATATGGAAGCAATTTTACTAACGTTAATTCCAATATTTTTAAGGCTTCTCATTTTAAGATATTTGCTTCTGAAATGTCTGCTTTTTTCAATCTTTTTGCTTCTTTCCAGTATATTTTTCTAAAGGTTTTCCCTTTCTTCACCCATTAATGGAACAATAATAGATACAGTTATAAAAATATAAAACTATTTGTTTTTGTTAGTAAATTCTTTGCGATATACAGTGTGTGTGTATATACTGTGTATATATATATATATATATACAGGTAGCCCTCAGTTTACGCCGGGGTTAGGTTCCAGACGGAATGGTTGTAAATCGAAACCGTTGTAAATTGAAACCCAGTTTATAATGTAAGTCAATGGGAAGTGAGGGAGATAGGTTCCAGGCCCCTCTCAAAATTGTCATAAGTAACACCTAATACATTATTTTTAAAGCTTTGAAATGAAGACTTTAAATGCTAAACAGCATTATAAACCTAATAAAATAATCACACAACACAGAATATATAAATAAACTAAGTTAAATGAACAAAAACATTTGCTAAACAGCATTATAAACCTAATAAAATAATCACACAGCACAGACTTCACTTGCATTTTTCTGCAAACAGTTCTTTCTATGCATTCCAATCTGGACTGATTTATAGACAGGAAGATCTTGTTCCTTTGAAATCTGCTCGATAGCTCAGGTCTGGTTAAACTGATTAATTTCAGCTTGCTTGGCTTTGCTGCAACACAAGCGGACAGCTCCACCTACTGGCTATTTTAATAAATGCACTGCTTCTCAATGCTTTTCAATAGCAGTCACATGACTGGAAAAAAAGGTTGTTATTCTGAAACGGTGTAAATTGAACCGTTGTAAAACGAGGGCCACCTGTATATATATATATATATATATATATATATATATATATATATATGTATGTATATATATATATATATATATATATATATATATATATATTTATATATAAAAGCTTATGCATATACATTTATACACAGTTCCAACTGTGGGGCCGGTATTTTTAATATATTAAATCTAAACATTTTTTTATTTCACACAAGAGCAAATACCCTTTTGTAAAACTCAGAAGTAATGCAATTACTGTAAGGTGATTCATTTTTTTAATTATTTGACACTTAAGTGATATCGAACAGGGGTGTACTAATTTCTATTGTATATTTTTAATGCAACAAAAGTCAGCACACCTTTTATTACTGAAATTCAAATATTTTATTTTTTTCAATATTTTTTATGTCCTCCTTTATTTTTAATGACAGACTCAATCCTTCTTGGCATGGAGGATACTAGTGTTGCACACATTTGTGGAGAGAGGTTCTGCTATTCTTCAGAGACTATTTTTTTCAGCCACACTGGGGTTATATTGCTCTACCTTTCGCTTTAAAATACCACAAATGGGTTCTATTGGATTTAAGTCAGACAACATACTTGGCTAGGTCAGGTGATTTTGTCAGTGTGCTTTTGTTCATTATCATGCTGTAATATTCCTCTTCTGACAAACTTTTGGTGAATGGAAGTCATCTTGTCAGCAGTATTTTGGTATATCCACAGACATTCATGGTGCCATCTATAAATGTCATCTCCCCAACACCTTTTGCACTCATGTAGCCCCATAACATCACACTCCCACCTCCATGCTTCACTGTTGGGACTATGCATTCACTGTAATAATGCTGGCCAGGTTCACTTCAAACATGTTGGACCCCATCAGAGCCAAATAGATTTATCTTGGTCTCATTTGACCAAAGAATATGCTCCCACTTTTTATCAGGTTTCTTTCCATGCTGTTTAGCAAAGTTTAATCTTGCAGTTTTGTACCAAAGAGCAAGCAAGGGTTTATACTTGGATACCCTCCATAGAGGTTGACATTATGCAATGTCCTTTGCGCTGTCTGAACCGTCACAGATTCATATCCATTGATAACCCAGGAGCCAAATCTGAAACACTTGCCCGTCTGTTTTTCAGAGCTAGATTATGCAAGTAGCTCACTGTCTGTGGCATCATTTTAGGAGGACTGGTTCTATATCTCCTGATTACTGCTGCGTCTGTGCTTCAACTGATTTTTAGTTGGTCACCAATCTTCCTGTATCCTTTTCCATCTTTGTGAAGTCTCACAATCAGATTTTTCAATTCCTCTGGCAATTCTTTTCCATGTGGAGCCATGATGCAGATGCAATTAGGCTAATTGGAAATAACAGGTGTACTGATAATGACCTAACTTGTATATCAGTGATCACAGGTGTATTCACTTTTGTTAAATAGGGTTTCTACTTTGGTGACTGTAGTTTTCATATAATCTTTCTAAGAGTAAATACTCTAATTGTCATCTTACAAATAATGCAATTATTGAGAGGTGATACAATTTTGAACCATTTGACATTATATATATATATTATATATATATATATATTAAAAAATGTATTTATAACCGCCACCACTCTTCTGAGTCTGGGAAGGGTTTCCACAAGATTTTGGATTGTGCCTGTGTACATATTCACACAAAAGATCATTAGTAAGGTCAGGCACTGATATTGGATGGGAAGGTCTGACTGCAATTAATTCCAAACATTTTCACTGGGGTTGAGATCACAGCTTGAGGTCCTCCACAACAAACTCTATTCTAGGTATTCCTTGTTGAAGAGCATATCTAGACAGGCTCAAGAGCAGCAATGCCTTACTTGGAGCTAGCTGAAAACACCTAGTGAGCCAATGACACGAGGCATATATGTGCAGCCACCAATCATTAGCAGCAGTGCATTGCTGCTCCTTAGTCTACCCAGATATGTTCTTCAACAAAGGATAACAAGACAAAAATAATAATATAAGTGAATAAAAACATAGTTTAAAATGACATGCTTTATCTTAATCATCAACATTTAATTTTGACTTTGCCCTTTAAGCACACAAAAAATGAATAAGTTCTTTGGACATACCTTAAAGCAAATACCTCCATATTATTTAGCAAGGATACAATGCATTTGAACAGCAGGGAGAAAGGGAAGCACTAAGGAAGGAATACTCAACAGGCTTAGAGTAAAGTCGTAGAAAACAAAACATCTGACCATGTTCAATCCCCTGTTCATGTCCAACACAATGAATCCTGGGGCTGTGCATTTTAAGTGCTGAAATAACTCATTCACTACAGTGTGTCTGCCAAAAGCCAGTTTTTGTTGGCATAGGCACATTTATAGATGCAGATGGTGATAACTAAATTGACAGGATCAATAATGAATGATATATGTAATATAGACTAGGGATGTGCAATACAGAAGAAAGCTTTGCAGACACGGCTTGTCTCTGGTAAGCCTCCCTTTAGGAGACAACTTTTACAATGTTTTCCTAACTGTATTGCAATATACTGTATATATATATATATTTATTTTTTTTCCCCACAGAAATATGTGGATAAATGTTGTTTTTTACTCTGATTTTTACTTTTCATTTTTCATTTTGTGCCTGTACTGTTTTATGTTTGTTTTATGTTTATTTAATCATTTTAATATTATATTTATATGATACATGGATCCATGTTTAATTGTATCTATTGTATAAATAAATATCTTTTAGCTCTATAGCGTTTAGAGTAGCATATTAATATCATTTTCTTTTACACCACCAGGCGCTCCTTTTTGCTTTTCCTTTCCGTACCTTTCTAGTAGGTGAACGAGGACACCTTCTTGAAGGAGTTGAGTAGTCACTATCATATAGCGCTGAGTTTATACATAGAAAGCTTTGCAAATGCAGATCAGAGTGTGTTTCACTTTCACAAGAAGAAATCTGGCTCCGAAAAGAGCTGAATGACGCATTACATAACACAATAATAAATAGTATACAACTTGATTACATAGGAAATTGTAGCTTGAGCAGGCCTAGAGAATAAAAATTGCATAATAACTGAATGTATAGGCCACACGGAGCCCCGACTATGAGAAGCTGCAAGATATATAATGGCAAATCAACTGGCAGGATATACAATGATCTACTATGTATTCTATACCAATGATAAACCCTACCTGTAGTGATATTTTAATGTAGAATTACTGAAAAACATTAATGCTGCCCTTTTAATTTAACAACTGAATTAAAATATGGAAACATTTTAAAAATCAGTTATTTGCTTACTTAGTGGTTTTGAAATTTCAATTAATTAACTCTTTTTTTTTTTTTTTTTTTTTTAAAAATGAGTGAATTAATTATAATAAATATGCACTAAATGTAAAAAGGACACATTTTAGTGTGTGGTTTTCATTTATGGGAAAATGAGGTAAAAGTGCTGGATATTATTCAAAGACTTAATTAGTTGCATGGTAAAATAGAGTTTTGAACCAGGCAACAATTAAAAATGAATCTACTGCCAAGGACATCTGTATAATTTGGCATTGTATTAAACTGAAAGTGCTTAATAATATATATGCCAACTTCGTTAATTTGTCTGACATCTGTTTTTATAATTTAGGGTCACATGTCCTTCTTATTTAAACTTAAAAAACTCATGTTTGTAGCACATGAAAATAAGTAATCTATTGGTTTCTAAACTCTAAAGTGAAATAATCTGCCAGACTTTTTCAGCAAAACTACAGTAAGAACTACAGATTTACTTATGAGAGAGGCAGACCGAGCTAGTAACAGCTTAATTTACCCATTTGAAATCAACATGCACATAAAGCGGGGGTCTAATCATTTTTGCAGGAATAAATAGATCTCATTTTTACATGGTGGACTAGATATTTTACCATTATACAATTTATACAGAAGATTTAAATTATTCTTAGATATGTAAACTGGTCTATTGGAAATGTGCAACTGAGGTTACATAATGTCTAAATCAAAAACATACGTATCTGAACAAAAGCTAAATACATCTTATGAGACATAATGCTTTGCCTAATGCCTTTGCTCTAACTCATGAGATTAATGCTTTTTATGAAGGATATTGATAGACTGTAAAAGGATCAATGGTTCAGTTAATAAGTAATGCCCCACCTCTAAAGCCAAACTCAGACTAATGCTTCACTCATCCAAATATTTCTTTCATCTGCTAAAATCTCAAGGAGCAGCAACTTTAACCATTTGGCTGCTAAGGCATTTCCCACCTGGGTGCTAAGCTGGATTTGAGCTTTTTTTAATTTTTTTTTTACTTTTTTTAAATATATTTATTTTTTACTTTTTACCTTTTTTTTCCAAATCCCCAAGACTTATACTGTTGGAAAGGTTAGGCAATTACAGGCTTCTAAGCAGCATTCCCCCATTTCCCTATATTGTTCATTGTTAATTTTAAATAAAGCTGTGCAGTGACGTCATTGAGCATGATGTCACTGCGTGAATCGTGAACCCCAGGCGATGCCTCTCACTATTCAGGCCAGATTGGGTGGGAGTAGGTGGGAGCCCCCAGATTGCCCAAGGTGGGTGAGTGCTAGCAACGGCTTTGAGCCATCATCAGCACCTGACTGGGTCAATTTGCAACACACATAACAGCAATTACACTTCATGCCAAGAAACACAGTGATGCTACCTTCTTGTAATCAGGACACATACAGCAATTTAACCATCTTTATGTCAGTAACACATAACTCTGAAGACAACCCCCTCCCCCATTTATGTAAATAACACACAGAACAGTGAAAATTCACAGACCAACTTACTTCAGCTGACACACAGACCTTTGCAACAGCTGAATATTAAACTATATTTGCCACAGTCTTTAAAGAAAATTCACAGGCCAACTTACTTCAGCTGACACACAGCGATTTGCAACAGCTGAATTTAAAGTATATTTGCCTCAGTTTTTAAAGAAAATTTACAGGACAACTTACTTCAGCTGACACACAGCCCTTTGCAACAGGTAGCCTCTGGAACATAGTTATCTCCTTGTATTTCTACCCTGTTATAACTAATGTGTGTGTTTGTAATATGTATTGGCTATTATTTTTATTCTTTATTTTAAATGCATATTGGAGCACATTGATGGACCATATATCTTGCTTGTTTATTGGTTTTAGTTCCTTCAATGGATACCTCTCTTATCTCTGTAAATTGTGGACTTTCCCTGTGTTTTTTGCCTGTATGACCCCTAGCTCAAATGTCCATAGATACCCCCTCCCTTAACTTTTTTGCAGGCCAATCTGACACTAATATATCTCTCTCCCCAGCTGAATTTTAAAGTATATTTACCACAGTCTTTAAAGAAAATTCACAGACCAACTTACTTCAGCTGACACACAGCCTTTTGCAACAGCTAGCCTCTGGAAGATAGTTTCCCTCCCACCCCGCCCCTCACCTTACCCACCCCAAGCCTGATTTATAGATAGTCTCCCACACAACTTTCATTCTCCTAAACTGACAGCTGCAAACACTGATCAGCAACATCCTTCCATTCACTTAACCCTTTAGAATACATACCCTCTCTCCCTACAAATAGCTATATATCCCACATTGATAGAGTATATATATATATATATATATATATATATTCTTTTTCATATTGTACTATTTTTGTTTTATTTTCATTTACACACCTCATAGCACTAACATGAATCCAAATATGACCATACTGATATTCGTGACAACATCTCAAACTGGAAAACAAATTATCATACACCATGGCCTGCTCTGTTGCTGTAACTTATCTGCTGAGTGCTGGTGGAGAGTTATAAAAATAACCCTCCTACCCCCACATTACAAAATTATAAAGTATCCCATTCACTATATGGCCAAACAAAAACTATGTCCAAATTCCTATTCCTTATGTAACTTGCCCTTACAAATGATGTAGAGTCTAACCCTGGTCCTTCAGCAAATTTCATTCCTAGCCTTCCAGTTAAAAAAGGCCTCTCCTTTGTGCACTGTAATATCCGCAGCTTACTACCAAAATCGATGCACTGCAAGCTTGGTGTTTACAATACAAGCCCAAAAAATTATTGTGATCTCTGAATCGTGGCTAACCGCAAAAATACCTGACTCTGCCATTGCCATGACCTGACTCTGCCATTGCAATACATGGGTATTCATGCCATAGAATTGACAGAGCAAAGAGAGGAGGTGGCATTGTAATTTATGTTGACAATTCCACAAAGTTCACCGCATTACAAAAATCTAGCTCTCCTGCCACCTTTGATTTCCTTTCTGGCACAATTGAGATCCCATGCAGTAAATCAATCATTATTGCAGGAATCTACCGCCCACCTAGCTCCCCTGTGCATTCAGACATAGCACAGCTCCTTAGTGAATCCATAGCTCAAAACCCAACAAGTTAAATTTGGTTTTTGGAGATTTTAATATTGATTGGCTGAATCTAAAAAATAACAGTTGTCGCTCACTGTTTAAATCTTTGCAGCTAACACAATTAATCTCCTCCCCAACTCGCATAAACATCAAAAGCCATAATCCTACCCTGTTCGACTGGATTCTCTCCACTTCTCCCGACCGAATCCAGGAGGCAGGTGTTCTCCCTAACAATTTCAGTGACCACTACTTAGTGTACTGCATGTGCAAAATAAAGGCAACTAAATCCTCTCCCAAGGTTAAAATCACCAGGTCCTTCAAAAAATGTAATATTAAATCATTTCTAAATGACATCAAGAACCTCCCCTGGCACAGATTAAACCTAATCCCAGATCTAGACTCTGCAGTTGAATTCTTTCAGTCTGAACTCCTACAAGTTTGGAATTTACATGCCCCACTGCGTAAGGTGAGAGTAAAAGGAGCACACTTGAATTGGATCACTGCTGACCTCATTCAAATGCACCGGTTTCAGGATTCATTGTGGTCAAAGTTCAAGCATACTGGCTCTATGAACGATCACTGTGTATATAGACAATGGCGAAATATATGCACTAAACAGACAAAATTGGCCAAGGCCCAATATTACTGTGAAAATCTGAACAATAAAATATCTAACCCTAGAAAGTTTTGAAAACTCATAAATAACTTACAAAATCCACCAATCCACTCCCAACCCTCCACTGTGAATGTGGATAACCAAAACCTGCAACTCCCCTTAGAAGTAGCAAATGCCTTTAACAATTATTTTGTCGGATGCTCCACCACCCTGATTGACAAACTAATAAATGGCACGCATCCTGAAACTACAAATGTGTATCAGGCCCCAAAAAAACAGCAAAGAAACAATATAGAGAAGTTCAGTTTTAGACCTGTACCCATCAATGTCATTAAGAAACACCTTAATAATCTAAAAATGAAAAACCAGTCTGGACCTGATCAAATCCCAGCAATGCTGTTGAAGCTCAGTGCGCCGGCAATTGCTAAGCCTGTCACAACCCTAATTAATGAATCCTGTATGTCTGGCTACATACCCAAACTCAGGAAAACTGCAAGAGTAGTGCCTATTCATAAAAGTGGGGAGTTAACCTTGGTTTCTAACTACCGCCCTATATCATTGCTCCCAGTATTGTAAAAAATTGTAGAAAAATGCGTCCATATGCAATTATGCGAGTGTTACCAACTTTCTAACTATCTGACCCCTGATCAATCAAGCTTTCGCCCAAATCACTCCCCTACAACTGCCCTCTTAAAAGTTTGCAACGACATCCAAACTGGCATGGAACAAGGAGACCTAACTGGAGCTATTTTCCTTGATTTTGCAAAGGCATTTGACACAGTAGACATACTCCTGCTCAAACTAAAAAACTCTGGTATTGCTGATCATCTGTTAGATCATATGTATCGGATCGATCACAATATGTCTCCATTTCTAACAGTGACTCCCTCCCTCTCCCAGTCACGTGTGGTGTTCCCCAAGGTTCCATTCCCGGCCCCCTACTATTCACATTATTTATAAATGATCTGCCTAATATCTGCAAATCCTCAACTGTACACATGTACGCAGACAACACGGTAATCTATGCAAACAAATCCAATCTGCCAAAGCTTGAAGCAGTGCTCCAAGACCAGTTCACAGAGGTAGAAAAGTGGATCTCAAAAAACAAACTCTTCCTAAACACAGAAAAAACTTTCACAATGATCTTTGGAACGGGTCCTAAATTACAAAAATTACAAAATTCCCATCTACGCATCAAAACAAAATCCAATTGCACACTGACCGCAGTCCACGCTTTCAAATACTTGGGTATGTTGTTAGACCCTAATCTATCTTTTGGTCTCCACATAGAAAAACTTGCATCTAAACTTTATCCAAAACTAGGTCCCCTTTACAGAAACAAATCTTGCCTCAGCCCTACAGTAAAGGAAAAGATTGTACAGCAAATGCTGATGCCTATCATGGATTATGGGGATGTAGTATACGCACCTGCACTGCAAACTCCCCTTAATAAACTTAATACATTGTATAACTCGTTCTGCCGCTTTGTGCTACAATGTAACTACAGGACCCACCATTGTGACATGCTAAAAGAACTAAACTGGCTGACGCTGGAATCCAGACGCACCCTCCATTTAAATTTTAGGGCACATTTATAAAATGAACCTGGTTAAATTTCGAGGGCTAATTGATATGATGAGTTTGCGTTAGCAATAACCATCCACAAATTGGTCCGTTTATGGACACACAATAAATTAGCACTCCACTTGTAATCTAGCCCGATATCAGGCATTTGGTCTTTATATTCACGCAATTAATTATTAGAGTGCAGGTAATTTTGATTTATTTAATTGTTTAAATATCTTTACTGCTTTTAATGTACTTAATACAGAATATAACATTTTCCTTTAGCTTTGTAATTTCAACTTGTTTCCCTTTCTGCCTAATCCATTTTATTTTGTTTGATAACTTTGATAGCTTTTTTGTAAGGTTGTATTTACACTGTTTTGGTATTTAAAAAAATTAAAAAAAAGTATTAATTCTTTTGCAAAAAAACAACAACCAACCAACTTGAACCAAACAAACAAAAAAACAAACATAACATAGAAGTGATACCTTTAAAGCCGAAGAGATAAAACAACTGAACCATTACAGGTATTACATTTACATTTATTTTGTTTATTTTCTCTGTATTATTGTGTCATAATGAATGTGTTTTTGTCATACGTTTTAATACACAATCATATTAAAAGTAGAGGATGATTTTTTCTTTAATCATAGATTATTTTCATTACACCAGTGAACTGGATGTGTAATAATGTAATTTAATTTTTTTTTGTGAAGGAGGAGTTGTTTGAAGAGTAATTTTGAAGAAGGTAAATGAGGTATTTCTTTGGAGTAAGTGAGGTTTACCTAATGTCTTTGATATAGTATAAGACCCAATTGTGGGTTGAAATGTAATGTTAGAATAAAGTTTTGAGAAGTGCTATGATCTTTGAGGAATGTAATTATAGGACTAATTAGAATTGGATACGTATTCCAACTTGTAAGACAATATTAAGATGAATTGGTATATATTAGCTCCATATGTACAATATGATATTCATATCAACTTATTTCAAAACAATCTGTTGCGTGAGTGAACATGTGTCTTTACTAGTAAAGCTGTATGCACAGGGGCATAGCTAGCCTTGACTAGACCCCAGGGCAAAGGCTTTGATGAGACCCCCCATTTCAACTGTGTCGTTTTTGGCTGTTTGTAACTAGCCATCAGCCACATGGAGAAGGTGAGCGGTTTCTCTTTAGTTTAAAAGAATAAAATGAAGACCAGCTCTTGGCTGATAATAGATTAGCATAAGCAGACACATGACAATAGTATATATAAAAGCCATATGTAAAAGCCATCAATTAAAGGGACACCAAACATGTAACAGTAAATAGAGGGGTTCTATATTAGGGAAAATGTTGAAATCCCAAGGCTAGGGTGCTCGCTTGCTCACCTCAACAGCAGACCGTAACCTTAAGCATTTTTTTCTTTAAAGTTTTGATGGGTGGTTCATCAGAAACTATATCACCTGACCCATACAGAGACAGTAGAATGCTTCCTATGGCTTTGTTTAACTGCTTACTAGTGAATAATGAGTCAAAAAATGCTATAGGTTATGGATCACAGTTGAGGTCAATAATCAGGCACCATAGGGGTTAATGGCAGTTGTAGCATGCAATAAATGTGGGGATGGACAAAGTTGTTGATCCAAAGGTACAATAGTTAGCATGGTAGTGGTGATGCTGTAGGTGATTCATGGGCATAGTTGGGTAGTCTTACTTCATAAGGGCATTACTGGAAGTCAGGGAACTAAATGGGATGTTATGGACATGGTTAGGAGGGGATGTTTTGTTCCTCATACTCAAACTGGGTGCAATCTGAGCAATTAGGGCTGTTTCTTCCACCCAAATTCTATCATTAGAACTACCACTGAAAGGGGTGAAAAACTTGCTTTTATAATTCAATTTTCTGAAGATATTATAAACTGCCTTTGTGCTCCAATGTTAGTTACACATTGATGTTAACAAATACTTTTAGTTCCCTATAACTTGCAAAATGTGAAAATGATGACTACAATAAAACCATTCCATTGATGTACTTTAACTTTTGTCATCTATCATGCTCTTATTATTTGCAATGTCAATTAACATAATGTCAAAACACATCATTCACTGCAAACAAAAATATATTCTATGTATTCCATTGGGTAGAGTAAAATGAAGAGGAGTATATGGGAATTAAAAGTACAGAACACAGCCTCCTGATTTTTTAGTCAACATATTAATGATGTAAGTAAAAAGCTCATGTTGACTGATTAGGAAATAGAGGGCCTGTACAGAATGGATATAAGTGCTATTTTAAGAAATCACATACTTAGCAATCTCTGCCAGAAAGTGACATGCTATATTCCATTTTCCCAGAGGTAGAATGACATTTTTGCGTGTTCGGTAATGGTTTATGATGCTTTGGCTGGTTATGTTGCCTTTATGTCTCTTGAGTAATCAAACTGAGAAATGTTTCCACCAAAAACACTTAACTCTGATAGTTTCATCTTTCCAAATTGTCTTCTCTAATAAAAAAGACATAACTTTGTTCTTATAAAATGAAACAAGAATATTGGCAGTTTGTTGTATAAGTGAATTCTGAGTCACAAAAACAAAAATATATTCATTTAGGAGAGTTCAATTTCTGAAGTTTGTGTCTATATTAGGATTAGATATAAGTGCAGTGGGAACTCAGAATTTTAACTGTTTTCTAAAAAATAATTTTACAATAAATGATGTCTCAAAACAGAAAAATGATTAATGTTCCTCAAATTAAATTTACGCATAAATTGATAACATTAACAGTAGCATGTGTTGTATTAAAATGCCTATACGGCTACATAGACACATCAATCCCTGCTAAAGCAACCATTCAACTTGAACTGTAGATCAAAGCAACAAAATAATGAATTATGATGCATGATATATCCAATATATAGCTGTGTAAAGCTGCACTACTATTCTGCAGTATTGTTGAGAGAAATCACCAGTTGCTTACTCACTTAGTTCCTGCAATAGGTGTAGCCACTCCAAAAATGTTGTAGTGGTGCAAACACACCAAGTACTTTTGGCACTGGGATGAAGAGAGAAAGAGAGCAAAAATACAGCCACATAGAAGGCCTGCACTTTCTTCAGCTACACCAAGCCATGTTGTGGCAATTCCTGTGTGTGCGTTAAAGGGTGCCACCTAGCACCCATCCATATGTATTAAAGGGACAGTAAAACCAAAATGACACTTAAATATATAGGACAGAGCATAACAATTTAAACAGCTTTCCAATTTACTTCTATTATCAATTTTCTTAGTTCTATTAGTATTCTTTGTTAAAGAGTAATTGTAGGTGAGCCCAGGAGTGTGCATGTGTGTTTAGCCATCTGGCAACAGTGTTTGCAACAAAATTCATAGCAACATCATATATAGTTGCAACTATGCTGCAATAGAGTGTCTGTAGTATTCTATGGTAGCATTGTTTTTAACTGTTAGAATGTGCACAATCGTATTGTATAATAAATGAATATACAATAAAATAAGGGGTGTCACAACACTAATATCAAATGCAATATAAAAATGTAAAACATATAGTTGTCCAAAATGTTCATTGGTATAGTGTATCAAGATATTAAACACCTAAAAATTCCAAGAAAAAAAATTCTTAAGATGAGTAAAAAAAAAAAAGTAATAAAATAAAATATGAGAAAACACAATAAAAAACACACTAAAGAAAAAAGTTTGAATTGTAAAAATCTGGTAAAAAATGATGAAGAAAGTCCCCAATATAATGATGGAGGTATAAAAATTTGCCAAGTGACTCCACTTGAAATCACTCGGGTATAGGTAAATACATCCTATAGAATAAACACATAGGGCCAGAATTTAAGTGGAGCACAAAATATCGCTTTAGCTAAAGCGATATTTGCGCTCCACTTTGTAATACCAGCGCACGCTAATGTGCACTGGTATTACAAGTTTACAGCAATGCGAACGCAAGCTCACATTCGTATTGCTGGGAAGCATTGTGCTCCTGAGAGCGCGCTTCCATAGGCTCTTATGGGAGCCTCGGTCTGATGTCGTAACAGACGGCATCAGAACCTCAAGCAGTGAAGAGGTAAGTAGTTCAGCTATGGGCAGCAGTTAGTAAATGTATATAAATATAGAAAACATGTGTAGGGGGCGCCTACGGCAGTCTGGTATATGGTGGTTAATCAATTAGTACTGACATAAAATTAAATGGTTATACTGTGAAGTTATTAGTATAAATTTTGCTTACTGCAAGTTTAGAAGTGAATAGCGTATGTGGTGTAATTAAGTGGTTTATAAATTGTGCATATCTAGGCTAATAATAAATATGAAAGTACAAAAAAGGGATATGCTAAACAGGACCTCTTCTTCAAACTAGGGTCAAATATCAAATATCATAACATACAATGTATACCTGCAGTAATGGCTTTATAGAATGTTAGCAGTCCGTTATCACTCCCCCCTCTAGCCCATAAGTCAGTCTATCCTCCGTAACCAAACTGTTAGATCAAAGGAAAACAGGTCTCACTAAAATCCACCAACAAGCTGTGCTGCCGCTTCAGACGGGACCCATCCGACTTAAGGGATTCCCCCAACGCTGCCTTAGCGTAACTAAATGGCAGGTACACTCACCACAGTAAGGCCGAATGCTGTCTTGCTGTACCTCAAGGAAGGAGGAAGGAGGCGACGTCACAGATGATGAATCCTGTGTTTCCTATTTCGTAGGCCTGTATCGTAGCAGGCCAATGAGGGAGGAGTTGAAACAAAGTTGCAATCCGGTTAGCCAAACAAAAAATCCCAGAACCTCGGTATACAGAGTTACATCAGTGCAATAAGTCAACGATCTGTCCTGCTGGTGTATGGCTAATTCATGCAAGACGCTCGAACAGTTCGTATAAAAAACCCATACTTTATTGATTACTGCTATAGTTCAGAGTCAGCCTTCCAATACTATGCAACAACCAGAATTACAGCAAACAGAAATTGAGCAGGTTTTTCTGTTGGTTCCGGTGAAAACAGGAGAGGACATAAATCAGTCAAAATCATTGAATCAGGAGAGGTACCAGCTGAGGGGCAGTCGTCCCCAAAGCAAGTACAAATAAATAATGTAATTAATCTATCTAGTGTATCACTTAGTCATGAACAGGAATATGTACTTAGTTTGGGTTTAGGATTTACACCATCTTCTAATTTTAATGTTTTCCAAACAATACTTGATGTCAATCGCTTAGTGAGGAACTTAACGTTGAAAAAGCATTTTGGACGCTCTAATGATTTACAGAATTGTCCTAACATTCAGAAAAGTTCAATCTAATCCTACACATGACTTTTCTGTGATATAGCTTCTTTATAGATGTTGGAGTCTGAAGCTAGGACTAATTCTGATAACATTGGTATTGGGCCCAAGTTCAAAAGTAAATCCACTTTTTATCCAGTACAAACAAGAGGTTCTGTTATAGAAACTTTTCATGCACGGGTGGAGAGTGATTTAGTAGCTTTGGGTGAAGCTGTTAAGTATGACAAAACAAAAAGAAAATTTAATCTTACTAGATTACAGAGAGAAGCCCTGGTATCATTGGAACAAAACAGTGCTCTGGTAATTCTTCCGGCGGATAAAGGAGGGTCAGTTGTGGTTATGGACAGACTAATGTATATCTCTGAGGCAAATAGGCAATTAAGTAATACACACGATTATCTTAAACTTTCTGGCGATTCCACTGGTGTGTTCAAGATGGAGTTAATGGATCTTCTTGATGATGGGATGCAGGAGGTCTTTCTAGATCCACAGACAGTGGACTATCTGATATTGAACTATCCTAAGACTCCTTGGTTCCATTATCTACCCAAGGTACCTAAGTCCTTGACTAATGTTCAATGGCAGACCGATAATCAGTGGCATTGACTCTCTCTTGGAACACACCTCTGAGTGGCTAGATGCTCTTCTACAGCCGCTTGTTGTTTCATTGCTCTCCCACATACGGGACACCAAACATATACTAAACATCATACAAGATATCAGTTGGGAAACAAAGGATTTTTGGCTTACGATTGATGCAGTGTCCCTATATTCCTCCATACCTCATGACAGTGGTTTGAGGGCAATAGAATTTTTCTTGTTTCATTTTACCAACTATACTGAGGATTTTCAGAAATTCATTATTAGGATAGCTAAGTTTTTGTTGAATTTGCACCGTCCTATGCGAACCTATATTTGGGATGGTGGAAGATGGCACACATCTTTGGAGAGAGAAATCCCTTTAGGCATTATATCAAGATTTACAAATGCTTTATTGATGATCTGTTGTTGATATGTTCTGGACCAGAACACTTAATCGCTGACTTTGTGGGTTATCTTAACAACAATGATATGGGTTTGCGTTTCACATTTGAATACAATTCTAAATCCATACATTTTTTGGATGTGACCTTAAAAGGTAACGAGGATGGTACTATTGTCTCTGATGTGTACCGCAAACGATATCAGGAAACACCCTCCTACATGTAAACAGCTGCCACCCAGAGCATGTTAGATTTGCAGTGGCCAAAGGCCAGATTACGAGACTTAAACGTAACTGCAGTAATTCCTCTGACTACTCGGTGGCGGCTGATGACCTAGAGAGGAGGTTACGAGATAGAAAATATCAGAGAAGGGAGATTACCAGAGCATGCAAGGAGGTGGATGACATTGATAGGCAAACATTAATCACAGATAACAAATCACAAGATAATCTCTTGCAAACACAAGGAGTATATTTTGTAATATCGCAAGAGTCACACACTGGGGTCACGGCTAGCACATACTCAACTAAAACAGATAGGTAATTCTTCTAGTTCGTGGTTGAAACATCCTGGTATGTTTAGATGTGGGCACAGGAAGTGTAGGCCCAGCAAATATGTTTCTATCACTAATAACTTTACGTCTTATGTGACAGGAGAGACATTTGATATTCAATCTTGCTTGAACTGCACTGCAGATTGTGTTGTATATTTATTGGAGTGTACACTTTGCCGAATTCAGTATGTGGGGCTCACAGGGAGAGATGTAAACTCAAGGATTAGAGAGCATTTGTCCACACTTACACAGGGAAAAGTCACCACTCCACTAGTGCAACATTTTGCCATTAAGCATGGAAAAAAGATAGATTCTCTTAAATGGTGTGTTATTGAGAAAGTAAGACCACCCAAGAGAGGTGGAGATCAGGAACAGATTTTGGTGAAATTAGAGATGTACTGGATTTTTAGATTGGGGACACGAATCCCAAAGGGTCTAAATTCAAAGTATGACCTCATTAATTTTTGGGAGTAGAATATACTATGGATCATTTTTGTCCTATAGTCGTTCCTTTATCTATTGGTCTAGTGCATCTCCCGCTTTTCAAGACATTTTCTAAAGTCATTTATTATCTTATCATCATTATATATGAATCAATATTGATTGGGTTGGGGACTTTGTTGGACATGGTGATTATTTTATTAAATCTCCTTTATTCCACAACATCTTCTATGTTTTGCATATATTTTCATATTAGCTTTACTAGATGTTGTGTATTCTGTTTGTACATATACCGGTACTGGATATATCGAGGTGGGTGCTATCTAATATTATTATTATCACCATTGTTAGTTTCCATAACTGTGATAATACGGTATATCTTTGATTGAGATTTTGTTCTTTGAATAACCCATTTCAACTGAATCACTCCCCCTCCCTGTTTGTTCTGAAAGATTGCGTTATGATCTGCACTCTGCAGCAGAGAATTATACTGTTCAACCATGTTTTCACAGAGTATAGAACACATATGTACTAGGAGAAGTATATATTTATGTATTTCACTATTGTATTAATTTGATATGTCTGTTCCATTGCATGAAACATCAGAGATCCTTGTGTTTATTATGGAGTGTATTGTACATCTGCATTTATGTTGTATATTTATGTGGCTGTATATATATCAACTATTAATTTGTATCTTTGTATTTTCACCTATGTATATTGGCACAGTACCAGTAGGTTCGGTGATCTCATAACATATACTTTAAGAAATCAGATATGAAATGCATTCAAGGGTACTTGTATATTTCTTTCTCTCTTCTTTCCTGTATCAATCTTATATACTCATATAGGCTCTATTTATTATTAGTATTGGGTAGTGTGAATCACAGGTCCTTTAACCTCTTAAGGACATATGACGGAATTTTTCCGTCATAAAACAATTGAGCAAACAGAAAGCTGTGTCCTTAAAGGGTTAAATACAGAGTAGGCGTATTCTTGCTATTAATTGAATTTATGTTAACCAATTAGCTTTTAATGTGTGCTTTAAAAAGATGGGGAGGAGACCCAACACCTATGGCTATGATTACGGCAAAGGCCGAAACGCGTAAGCCAGCTTAGGTGTTATGCCTACTCTGTTTGGATACTTCTTGTTCTTATTTTTTGAAGTAATCAATAAAGTATGGCTTTTTTATACAAACTGTTTGAACTTCTTGCATGAACTAATAATACATATGTGCAGAAAATAGCAATTAAGCTGATAATATATATATGCAAAAGTTCAGTAGTGAATGAGTATACAAAAACGCTGGAATAAAATTACAAATGTAGCACTTCCGCTAGTAGTATATATAAGTGCTAAGTGACAGTTGTGTAGATATTAAAAACGCTGTACCTTTAAATATTGACCTATTTTAAGAACTTGAAAAATTATTTTTAAATATAAATATTTTTGTAAGTTGAATTGATAGACTTAAAATATAAATATTCCCTTCTAATAATAATATGGTAATTATCTTTCTAATAAATATATATAATACATATAAAATAATTCCTTTTCTGCTACAAATGGTTTTAACAGGTCTTCCTGAAATTAGGTCACTTCAATTGGGAGATTTACGGTTTTTGATTTAAACAGTGCTGATTATTAGAAGTATTCCAATTGGTTTGGTTAAGAAAACCGTTACTAAAATGTAAGAATTAGTATGGGACTAGATTGAATTTAAATTCCAATTTTATTCACAGTCTGTGAAACATATATATATAAAAATAAACACATACAAAAATTATGCAATGGTATTATAAACAATTCTTTAAGAGCTATAAGTTAAAAGTGGGAAATTCCCCAAAAAAGATACCGGTGTCTAATAATGAAAAATAAATACATATCAATATGATTCGGCTTGTTGAAAGATATAATCTGAATCAGACTTCTTTGGCAATTCCGGAGATTAGGTATCTCTTGTAGCTAATTTTTTGTGTCCTTCTTAATTGTGTGACTGATCTCACGGTTTATAGTGGATACTATGTATCAGTCTTATATTGGCTCCTCAAGTTAGTAACAAAGTCTTTCACTATTCCCAATCTTAGTAAGGGTGAGATTTCTTAGTACTCAGTTCGTATAAATAATTTGCAGGGGTATGATTTCACAGTACCTTGCTGTCTTTACACACCTTTTATTCTGCTGTGTCTCCTATAGCGTCTGGATCGAGTGTTTTCGCCTTTGGTTTGTAGCTTGGTCAAGTGGACCTGACTGACCAATCTTTGTGAGTTTACCTTGGATAGTGCACACACTTCTTTAATTGGTTCTTACTGTTCACTTGTAATTCTTTGCTCTTCCCGCTAATTCTCTTGGAACCTCCGCTCACTCTCTGTATATGCGGCAGGTCTAGATGCAGCGGTCCTGGGAACTAATATTATAGATTTTGTATAAGCTATTGGATCACATCCACGCGTATCGACTTCCTCAAAGCCTTTATTAAGATGACCAATAGCTTTCATTTTAGTCCTTTTATACGATTTTCAATTTAACCCCTTCTAATCTTATTTAGAGTTATATTTAACCACTTCAAGGGCCCTGATAGCAGTCTAATTATTTTTTAAACTACAGATGTAGAAACAACCTATTTTGTAACTCTTCTTTTATATACATTTTTAAGCTACAGGTGTAGCAATACTATAATTATAATGGACTACTGTCTTAAATATATCAAAAATATTTTCTATATAATAAACTACAGATATAGCCACACTGTATTTGGAAAAACTACTGTCCTAAATAAATACAAATTTTCTTCTCTTTAAATTATATCTACTTATATACTTATCTAAGTACATTTCTTTATATCAGGGGCGTATTTAGGTTTTGTGCTGCCCTAGACTCAGAATCCTGCTGCCCCCCCTCCCCATTGATTTAGGTCATTTTTGGCCATATCATTTTTTGGTTAGTTTATTCAGTGTATTTTTGTCAAAAAATCAAATGCCCTTGCATGTGTCCCACACATTTTTTTTAGATTTCTGTAAGGTGCTATTTGTCATGACATGTCAAGTCACTCCTATTCTGTCATGTTAGCAGCATGTTTCTCATTCGAATTATAGATCATTCAACATAGCATAAAAACTGCTAAGCTAAGCATATTCTTTCAAGTAAGCCATTTGTGCACTGTGACTGCAGTCACACAATTAATACAGGATACAACAATTCAAAATTTCAACCAGTCCAGTACTGACTCCTAAATAAATTATATTGATTTTGAAACCTCCTAAGCTCTTTCTTTGCTTTGCTAAATTTTAGCACATGATAGATGACACTAGGACTAGGTAATAGATTATAGCAGCCAGCGCCAGCCAATGATGATCAGATCAATAATCAATACAAAACTATGGGCAGAGTCAAGCATATTCTTTCAAGTAAGGCAGCCATTTTGTGCACTGTGACTGCAGTCAAACAATGAATACATGAATCATGATAAGTCGTCAACAATTCAAAATTTCAACCAGTCCAGTACTGACTCCTAAATAAATTATATTGAATTTGAAACCTCCTAAGGCTAGCTCTTTCTTTGCTTTGCTAAGTTTTAGCACTGCACATGACATGATAGATTACACTGAATTTGAAACCTTCTAAGATCTTTCTTTGCTTTGCTAAGTTTTAGCACATGATAGATTACACACTAGGTAATATAGATTATAGCAGCCAGCGCCAGGCACCCAATGATGATCAGAACAATTATCAATAAGAATAATCAATACAAATTTGGGCAGAGTGACTGAGCAAAAAAAAAAGATACCTTGCAAGCTTCGTGCTAGTACTGATAACCCAGCAGGGTCACCCTCCTCCTCTCCAGTCCAGTGTCTCACTCAGAGTCAGGCTGCTTGGCTCCTCTGACGCTCCCGATCCTCTCACTCATCGTCACTACACTGACTGAAGACAGTCTAGTCCGTTCGGTCTGCCCACATGTACTGTCTGACCGTCGAGTCCGTCCGCTAGCCTAGCTACTGCCTTTTTCTCACAGTCTTAGACTGAAACAGCCGGCCGCTTACCTCCAAAGTGCTGGGAGGGAGATCACGTGGCACGTGTGTGGCTCCCTCCATCCATGTGCGGCCAGCAAGTAGTGTGAGCAGAGTAGGAGGGTGGGCGGACGGGAAACTTCATGTGACCTCGGCAAAAGCCGGGTCACGTGACCGCCGCATGAAAAAAAACAGGGAAAAAATATTTTTTTTTAAAAAAAAAATGCCAAGTTGAAAGTAGTTAACAATATATCAGTGCCACTGCCGCCCCCCAAAATCTTCCGCGATAGGCACTGGCCTTTTTGGCCTATGAATAAATATGCCCCTGCTTTATATACAACATTTTTAATAAAACAGGCATCACTTCCAGTTATTAATTTCCCTTGCTCTTGTCCGTCTATGACCCTAACTTCTGCAGAGCTTTTTACCCTTGAAAAAGCTACATATAACTGTCCATGGCTAAAAACTGGGGAATGACAACATTTTGCCCTTCAGCTATACCTGTTAATACTTGTGCAATAATTAAATTTACATGCAACGCTTTTACAACTAATCTGGTGCCATTACAAAGTCCTCTTTTTGTGTTAATATTACGCAAAAGCATAATAATACTTCCATTTTTTAGATTGAGTTTATGAACTGGCATTCCAGAAGGTGCCAATTCATTTAAAAACTCAACTGGGTAATTATCCCTATCTTCCTGTGATTCATCATCAATGGAATCTGTACTTAAGTAAGTAGATGTTTCACCTTCTAACAAACTCAGTACTTCCTCATTGATTTTATCAACATCACTATTTTTTGGAAATAAAAAGTCCATTTTTGAAAACTTAAAAGCATCAGAATCTTTTAACTCTTCACCAAAAATCTCCTTTACAATGGAGTCTTTGCATATCATTTTGGATGGAATTTCAAAGATGTCTTCATGCAAACCATGCTCATTTGTCAGTAGTAGTAGTAGTAATCTCCAAGCTTTAAAGGCCAAGAGCTAAACTCTGGATCAACAGATCTGACATTATTAGTCAGCATAGCCACAGTGGATTAAATTTTATACTGGCTTCAACTATAGCTGCTCTACTTCTGTGTGCAACAACAGGAAGAGTTTGTCTAAAATCACCTCCGAGCAGAATAGTTTTGCCTCCAAAAGGTTTGTTGTTGTTCATCAACTCTTGAAGGAGTTTGTCGACACATCTAAGTGCATCACTGGAAGACATGGTTGATTCATCTTAAATAATCTTTGCACTACGGATCAATTGCACATCATTAGAGGTTTGCCTCATGGAAGATGTTGAAGTATCCACCAGAGGAACTGGCAACTTAAATTGTGAGTGGTATGTTCACCTTACAACAAATTTGCCACAATACCTGAAACTGGTAATGCTACCTCACTATTCCCTCTAATTGTCCTCAATAGAGTCTTGTACAGGTAGATTTTTCCATTACCACCTGGACCATCAAGGAAACAACACCTTTGTGGTAAACTGTCATTTTCACTTGCAGCTTCATGAAGAGTTAAATCCCAAGATTGATCATCTTGAAAAAGACAACGTTTTTGAGCTGCTTCTTTAAATGTGTGAAATTGAACACCATCAACTGTACGTATATCTTCAAAAGAAGTTGCTCCTTTAACATGAAGTAAAAGCAAGCGTAAACAAAATCTTTCAACATCTGAAATTAAACTTACAGAGTACATACGACCAATAGTGTTATTTGCTCAATCTTGTACTCTTTTTTTTTTCCATGTTGTTGTTTTTGATGGTATATCAGTGTAAAGATATGCATGAGCTGACAAATATTCTTTGTTTAATTTAAACCAAGCAGTCAAAGTTGTGCCTCTATAATGTGTTCTTTCTACTGCAGTTTCAATATTGTCTTCAGTAAAATATACTGACTATTCTCCAGGAAGGTGAACTTGTAATAGCACAATCGTATGCGATTGATGGTGCATATGAAAGCCAAAAAGCCGCCATGCTGCTTCTGGAGCATTAACATATCTTGAATCCATAAATGAACTCATCATGAAGAAGTGTTTCATGTTCTTTAATTGCAATATTTGCACAGTCATGCCCTTTATAAATATATTTAAAAATGTAATAATCAAGAACGTTACGGTGGGGACGCAATTGCAAACAAGAGCTTATATTAAATTTACAATTAAAAAACTTTCTTACAGGCATTATAGCCTAAATTTGTATTGTAGACATGATGGTGCAGACCCTTGAAAAATGTGATATAGAATGGCAAGAGAGGAAGCCTCAGGATTATAATCCTGAACAAAAGACAGCCTATTCAACACAGTAAGTATTTTCCTGGTTAGGGTACAGCCACACTTACTGTGTTCAATAGGCTGCGCAGGTAGCAGGGTTCATTTGGCCCAGACCAAGAATACGGTTCTCTGAGAATAAAATTTTTATTACTGTTGTTTGTATCACTGTGGCAACGACATGTACCCCTGACCGGTCAGGTTTATCATTGTTTCTACTTTATGTTCGTAAGGTTTCCTTTATACCCTACATGTATCTATTAAAGAGTTACAATTATTCTTCCATCTGGTGGGTGACTTTTCAGTAATGGGGGATGCTATCCCATAACAAGAATTGCAATTTTGTCGAAACTGAATGATATGAGCTTTTCCCTTAAAAAGAGTACTGAATTCCCTGTCTTTTGTTCAGGATTATAATCCCGAGGCTTCCTCTCTTGCCATTCCATATCATATTTAAATATGTACTTTACACTTTTTATAGAAGCACAGCTTTCAATATTTTTTTTTTTTTTAAATAATTTTTATTGAGGTTCATAAATAGGTTTACAAACAATTATCATTTGAAACAAGATACAAATCATAGTACTACAACATTTTACAGTACGTATCCAAACTAAACATATAAGAGTTGCATCTATTTCCATAGGATCTTGAGCTTAGTACAGGAGCATATCAAATATCTTAACATATGTTTACAATCCAATTTGTTGTTGTAGCCTAGTATCTAACAATCAAAAGAAAAAGAAAGAAAGAAGGAACCTCAGATTTTCACTTTTTTCCATTCCTTTAGAAATAGTTCCCTTAATGAGCCTTTAGGACCTCCCGGGCCCAGTTCTTTGCATAAGTGTTGCATAGGGAAAAGCAGTAACATAATAAACAACAGTGAACATTAAACATAAACAACCTGCTGATATGAGGACGAAAAAACATCACAGGGATGTTACAATTATTGAATAACTTATCAGGTTGCTGCCTGAATGAATGTAAGTAATATTATACTAAAACTGTGTGAAGGGATATTTTCCCGCAGTGAAAAGAAGAATAACATATAAATTTTTTATAGCGGGGGAAGATAGATATTGAAGTAGAACTATCGTGTGGTTTAAAGTTTATATATATAGATTTCTTATTATAAAAATGCACAGTTATGCAATATGAAGCAAAGGTATAAGGTTCAAACTTCAATACATGAGAAAAAATATGATTATATTTGCGGTATTTATCAAGGGAACCGCATTAAAACACGTCAAGCATATTTACGGATGCCTGAGTGTATTGGTGGCAGGGGGGAGCTATATATATAAATATAACAAACAGGAGTAGGAATTAGTTATGAAAACAACAGAAATATCAAGAAAGACCTCTGGGGCGCACGGTTGACACACAGTGATATGGTAGGAGTGACAACTAAGTATGGTCTAGGCATTATAGCTAGTTGTATCAACCTAAACAGTTAGACCCCATCTCCTGGGCATGGGCCCTATACCCAGAGACAGGTAGATTAATTATGAGATTAAATAGGTTCTAGTGATGGAACATTCTGTGCCTGGAACCTGGAACAGATTAATTCTTACCACAAAGTAATACTGTATAGTTTAAGTATGTCAGCGATCCATTTGTAGTTAAGATATATTTACCTGGACAAGGATGCATGCATAAAAGTTAGACCGGCCATCTAAACTATATGAAGTAAGTGGAAGCCTCAACATTAAAATGTACATATTAGGCATGTCTAGAGTCCATCTTAGTAAACAGGGGAACTGCTGTAAAAATAAAGCAACATGCAATCAAAGTATAATAAGTAAATAATACAGACAACTAATTTAAGCCAGAGAGAGCTGTGAAGAAAGAACCAAGACAGTCATTTATATCTAGTCTGCATATAGAGAATAACTCAGCATTTTCCTTTAGTGAGTATTTCCATTGTTAATAAGATGCTATAAGTGAGGGATTAGCCCACTCTCAGTAGCCCAGAGAGGACTAGGAAAGTTTTGGGAAATACAAGCTGCATTGTAACAAAAATAAACATTTAGCATATTAAGGCAAAGGAACTATACTTATATGAGCAGCTCCACACACTATGTTAAACTTAACAAAATAACAAACTGGTAATACACAGATAACTGTCACAGAATGAACTCCCTCTGCAGGAGAGTACGCCCTAATAGTTATAAGCATACACATTCACCAAGAGAATACTGTCTTCTGACCCTCTGTATATGCAGTCCGCCATGACTATCACAAGTGCAGCCAGTTCCCAAATGAATATAGACCCCTCATGGGAGATGCGATGTAAAATAAGGTGGCGGAAGCTTCAAATTATCGAGGGAACATGTCCTCCAGGGTCCCATTGCAGGACCCATGCTTGTGCGTAGTGGCGACAGAAGCAGCAATGGAACCGCTGAACGGGTTGAAGTGCGCACCTGTCAGGTGGCCAGGAACATCCAAGTTTGGAGCTGCTCCACTGTCGACCGCATTCGGAGAGGAAGGTAAGACTCCGTGGGCTGGAGCATTTCTCTGCGTGCGGTGCTAGCCAATCGAGTATATCCGAGTAAGTGTGAAGGAGAAGGCCCTCTCTGCCGCTGTGTCTGTACCAAGGCTTACATAGAATTTTTCTTGAAGTGTAGGATATAGGCGGCAAGCCTCCCAGTTTGAGTGCCCTAAATTGTAAGCCATACTGCCTCAGAGTGGGATCCCTTTCATCAACAGATCTCTGCTCCTCTTTATCCTCTGTGTTAAAAGGTAGTGAGGTGTATTCCGTAGTTGTAGAGCAAGATGGCGGCTTTCGCGGGACATTTGCAGTCTCAAAGTGTTTCTCACCGAGATCAATCACGGTAGTTGAAATAATAGTAGAAGCAGTGAGAGGTTTGAAAGCCTCAGTCACTGCATATGAGAGGGCTTCATGGTGGTGAGCAAGCAGGTCTTTCAGCTGCTTAAAAAGGAGAGCGTCCATAGTGTTGTATATATGGCGTATCAGGCTAAATTAAAAAATAGGGTCCTCCGGTACTATCCAGCACAGTTGAATTGCTTCCCCAACAGCAAAGTGAATGCTCATCTGTAAAGTGTCCAGGTTGAGATTAGAAAAAAAAGATAAAGTATTTATTAAAACCTGAAAAACTGTGATTTATGTTGGGAGCTACTGAAATGTGCGTCTTTCTTCCATGCTAGTTGGCTCCGCCCCCCTACAGCTTTCAATATTAATATGGCAGTTGTATTTTAATGTCAAATATGGGTTGTTTGGTACAACCCAAGAGTTATCTATTTCTTTACCATTTATTTCAATTGAAAAACTTTTTTTGCTTCTCTTGTAACGTGGATAACCATCTACATTGATTAAAGTTTCTTCTTGGAAAGATTTTGGAAATTGCTTAGAGCAAACCCCATCAGCCATACATGGAGATCTTAGATTATGCTCCCCGCAGGGCCCATGTATCGTGTGTTTGGTAACAATTGCATGTAGCAGTGGATTGACTTCAATGTCAGGTATTTCAGCACAAATAAAGCTATCAATAACTAGTGCAATTTTAGGCTTATCGTGTGCACATAATATAAGCAAAATATGCGCATGAGGTAACCCACGTTTTTGAAATTCAATTACATGAACTTTGGCAGCTGGTTTACCCAAAACATCTTTCTTTGTGATATCATCAAGAAGTTCTTAAAGTTTTAAATGAAAATCTCTTGCCACTAAATCAGGTTGAAATTCAACTGCTTGACCTTTCAGATTTAAAACTATTTCATACCATTTTGGGTTACATGTCATAGTTATAAAAAAATCAGTCTTCCCATAATTTCTTACAATAGCCATGGCATCTTGGTAATTCTGTACCATGTTTCTGGGACTACCTTGGAATGTAGATGGAAGTATAACTGCTTGGCCTGGAAGTAAGCCCTGCTCTGCAGCTACATTCTGAAGATGGTCCATGAGACTGTATACTTTTCAACCCTTAATTTTGACTGATTTTGTCTTACATAGTTTAAACAATTACCTTCTGTTTTAACATATGCATCTACAAAGTACTGCTGAGTCAATTTCCCAGCACTCAGAAATGGGTTAAATTTGTGACGGATGGAAAGTATATACCCATAAAATTTCATTTGTGTGTCCCTTTCTCTTGGCTTTGCTAAGGATTGAGTTCTTATATTTCTAACTGTAGTAGGGTTATAATTAAGTTTCATTTTAGGTGACCAACTTTGATCCCCAAAAGGGAATAGAAGTGGATATAACATTGGTTTCAAATTTGGATCTAAAATACTTATCCTTTCTGTTTTTTTCCCATTGTTTGTACTTTATCAATGAATAATAAGATCTCGCTCAAGAGGAGGTTCACCATCTGCATTTTGTAAAATAATAGCTACCTCATTACATCGAGGAGCATTATATCTACGTTGATCGTTTTTGCGATCTTGTACTATTGTCATGGTCACAGTTGTAGGTGTAACACCATTTCGAGATGCATCTTCTAAACATTTTTGTTCTACTTCATATAACATTTTACATGCTTCTGTAAAAGGATTGTTTAAAGCCATAAAATAACTAATCTCAGTCATTAATTCAGGGTTGCAATTTGTATTTTCATCAATCTTAAGGCGCTGTTATGCAGCCTCATCTGGATCAAGAATATACAGTTGTGCAAACTTTCAATTATCCTCATTGGAAGGATGAAGTTATCCAGTTCTGTGATATATTTGTCCATTAATTCTAAAACAGTAAGGGCCATAACCAGGAGGAGGAGCAATATGCGCCCCCATTGAAGCAAATGCTAATGAATTATTAAAAGATCTAATATTTTTGTAAAATTTTTTTGAATTTTTTTTTGACTTCCTGTCTTTAACTTTCTATTAAAGGAGCAATTTTAATAGCTTCAATATGTACTTTTCCTTTGCTGCAGCATTGAATAAATAATTTGTCTAATGGCTGCTCTTTTGCAAAATGTAATGCATCACAGTTGCTGCATATAACATTTAGCTCTCCACAGTTATGATGATCTAATGAATCATCATATCTTGCAAGTGCTGCAATGTGTTGAGTATGTTTTGCCAAATTTGTACAATGGCTTTTTACAAAACTTGCACTAAGTTTCCTTTTATGATCCCTTTCTGTATTGCTTATGCTAAGTTGTTTTTGTGTTTCTGAGTGTTCATTTTCAGAATGTGCTTTTCTATGAGCATTTTTTTGTTGTTCTTTATGTCTCTGATTTTCTGTCATATTTGCTCTATTTTTTCTTTTCTGAACTGTTTTTAATTCACTTAAATTGGCCCTTTCTTCATCAGTTTTTTTATTTTTATTTATCCTATCTCTCTCATTTTGTCTCCTTTTAGCAGCAAATTGTTCTTCTAAAGATAACTTTCTTTTAGGGGGCATGTTTTTTTATTTTTATTTTTGATATACTGTATATATTGAAGCTAAAGCAGTAGCAAAACACAGACTTATTATATGTATATATATATATATATATATATATATATATATCTAACAGGTATACTGTCAACCTTATTTGGATGGACTGTTGTCCTAAATATATGCCAAATATATTATAGATAATAAGGCTACAGATGTAGCAACAATATTTATTTTTGTTATAATGTTACAGATATAGCAACACATTATTTACCAATGCTGCTTTTATCTATTTACAGTATATAAATTAATCTAAAGGTGTATTATACATATATTTATATGTATATAACCTAAAGGTGTAACTACACCCTTATTTGAATGGACTGCTGACCTAAATATTTAGAAAATATGTATAATAAAGCTACAGGATATATAATTAAGCTTACAAAGTGCAAACTGCTTTAATCTATATATAAATATTTCTACAGATGTAGTGACAGCCTTTTTTATATTCAACTGTCCTATATATATAATAAATATACCAGTTTAGCCAAACCCTGTTTGCCAAAACTTATTGAAAATGTATATTTATATAACCAACAGATATAGTGACAACCTTATCTGGATAGACTGTTGTCCTAAATATATTCAAAATATAGTATAGATAATAAGGTTACTGATGTAGCAATAATATTTATTTTAATTATAATGATATTGTTATAGCAACACTTTTATTAGTTATGCTGCTTTCATCTATCTATCTATCTATCTATCTATCTATCTATCTATCTATCTATCTATCTATCTATATATATATATATATATATATAATTTCATCTTCAGGTGAATTATATATATATATATATATATATATATATATATATATAACCTACAGGTGTAACAACACCCTTATTTGAATGGACTAATGTCTTAAATAGACTAAAAATATGAAATTTCTAATAAAACAACAGAATATATAATAATGCTACCAAAGTAGCAAAAATGTATTTTGAAAACTGCTTTAATCTATATATAAATATTTCTACAGGTGTAGTGACAGCCTTTTTATGTTCAACTGTCCTATATACCTGTATATAATAAATATACCAGTTTAGCCAAACCCTATTTGCCAAACCTATTGAAAATGTATATTTATAAACCCAACAGGTATAGTGACAACCTTATGGGAATGGACTTTTATCCTAAATATATGCAAAATATATTAAATATAAACAGATGTAGCAACACAATTAATTTATGTTACAGATATTGCAACACTTTATTTAGCAATCTATCTATCTATCTATCTATCTATTTATCTATCATCTATCTATCTATCTATCTATTTATCTATATATACTGTATGTATGTATATATATATATATATATATATATATATATATATATATATACAGGTATGTATATATATATATATATATATATATAAAGTTATCTACTGTTGTTGTTTGTAACACCTTTTTTTGAGAAACTGATTTCCTAAATAATCTACAGATGTTGCAAACCCATATTTGCAATATCTTGCTTATATTATTCTAATCTATAGTTACATTTTCAACTTTTTTTAACTTTAAAAATTAAAACCCCCAATTTTTTTATATATTAAATATAGTATACCTTTTTTAATAAAGAGTATACTTTATATTAATATATTTATATAAATTATTCTAATATGGTGTATCCTACTGAGCTACTTATGTAGCAACAGACTTTTTTTTTAAACTACTTTAGCTTTTTTAAAAAAGCTTAATAATTATATTTAAAATTCTGTTATTTAGCTTTCTTTGAAGCTTATGAGGTAAAATATGTCCAATCTTTTTTTTTTTTTTTTAAACTTAAGCTTTGAAAAAAGCTGTTAAAAATAAAAAACAACAGGCTTATCTTATTCTTTAGCTTTTAAAAAAGCTTTTGGATAGAATAGCTAATAATGCCAAACAATGAAACTAAATACGATGTTCCGCTATTAATGTAACTGATCTATCTCTACAACAACTCTCCTCACAGACTGCTTTTTTCTAACTGCGTCAAATACTGTTTTAACATATTATTTAAATTGACTAACCTGCGTGAGGAAGGAGCGTGGTTTGCCGCCAGCGAGAGGCGTGGCTTTTCACAAACGTGCAGTGTTTGATTGACACTGACATATATATTAATTCCTATGCCTGTAAAATATTTTCGGAAGTTGCGATCGGCAATTTCCGTAACTCCGCCCACACATAATTTATACTGTATCAATGCATAGTTACTGTATCAAAAATGTAGACACTGACTGTTAGGATTCACTAAATATATTTGGTTGGTATATAAGTTTTTTTGCTGTAATAGATATTGCCAGATAAAATGATTATTAATCTGGTAGTATATCATTAAAGCAGATTTATTAGAGTTATAAGTAATAGTGACAGCAATGCTTAAACTATATTATCTAATGTAAACTTATAGTAGTAAACATGGTTATAGTTTAATATCAGATGGTAAGTATATAGCTTCTGTATATCTGTTAGCGTCTGCAAAGTATCAAGCAATAGGCCAAATTGACGCCCAGTGAGAGAGGTAAGTAAAGACTCAGCGTTCATATAACAAATCACAGAGAACGTAAGCATAGATCACAGTCTGTGGAAAATACAACAGCAACTCAGTAGCGGCTTGGTGGTTACAATACTTGTGGTTCAGAGGAACAATGAATGTTACAGCAAGGAGCTATCCACAGTCATCAAGGAATTCTCAAATCAGTAGCGGCTTAGTGGTTACAATACTTGTGGTTCAGAGGAACAATAAATGTTACAGCAAGGAGCTATCCACAGTCATCAAAGAATTCTCAAATCCCAACAACAATGACATTCCGCCCTCCCAGGACCTATGCGACAACCTTGCCAAACACTTCCACCACAAGATTGCCGACATTTACAACAGCTTCACCCTTCAGACCCACCACAACATTGCCAGAGAACCCAACCCCATCGACAAGCCACCAAAATGCACCTCCAGTCCCACTCGGACCCTCTGGAACCCTCTCACCACCGAAGACACCCTCAGAACCATGAAATCCATCCACTCCAGAGCACCCTCAGACCCATGCCCCCACCACATATTCAACAAAGCAGGCAACATCATCGCCCCAGTACTCTGCCACACCATCAACTGCTCCCTCGAGACCGGCACCTTCCTGGAAGAATGGAAGCACGTGGATCTGAGGCCTCTCCTGAAAAAACCCACAGCAGACCCTAAGGACCCAAAAAACTAACGCCTCATCTCCCTGCTCCCCTTTCCAGCAAAAGTCATTGAAAAAGCCATCAACACACAATTAATTGAGCAGATAGAGGCCAACCACACACTAGACCCCTCCCAATCTGGTTTCAGGAGCAACCACAGCACCGAGACCGCCCTCCTTGCCACCATGGATGACATCCGCACCATTCTCGACCGAGGAGAAACCGCCACCCTTATCCTCCTTGACCTCTCAGCTGCATTTGACACTGTCTCCCACCGCACCCTCTGCTCAAGACTCCATGAAGCCGGCATCCGAGATAAGGCCCTGGAATGGATCACCTCCTTCCTCACCGGTATAACCCAGAAAGTCTTACTCCCTCCTTTCAACTCCAAGCCCACAAGAATCAACTGTGGGGTCCCACAAGGCTCCTCACTAAGCCCCACACTCTTCAACATCTACATGGTGCCCCTCACAGCCATCGCCCGATACCACAACCTCAACATTATCTCCTACGCAGACGACACTCAGCTAATCATCTCTCTCACAAGAGAACCCGCCACCACCAAGAGAAACGTCCACGAAGGGCTCACAGAAATCACCTCCTGGATGAATAAAAACTGGCTCAAACTGAACGCAGAAAAAACAGAAATACTCCTCCTTGGACCCGAAAACTCAGCCTGGAACAACTCCTGGTGGCCCACAGCCCTCGGACCCCCGCCAACCCCCACCGACCATGCTCGAAACCTAGGCTTCATCCTAGACTCATCACTATCCATGAACCGACAAGTCAATGCCTTCTCCTCAGCAGGTTTCCACACACTCCACCTACTACAAAAAATCTTCAGATGGATCCCACCAGACACCAGAAAAACTGTAACCCATGCACTCATCAGCAGCAGACTAGAATATGGCAACACACTCTACACTGGATCCACCATTAAGCTCCAAAAGAGACTCCAACGAGTCCAGAATGCCGCCGCCAGACTTATCCTCAACATCCGTTGCAAATGCCCCATCACAAAACACCTGCAAGACCTACACTGGCTCCCCATCAACAAAAGAATCACCTTCAAGCTTCTCACTGACACTTTCAAGTCCCTCCACAACATCGGCCCCGAATACCTAAACCACTGTGTCACCTTCTACACCCCCACCAGGCAACTGCGATTAGCCAACCAAGCCCTCGCGCTCATCCCCCGCATAAGAAAGACCACTGCTGGAGGCAGGTCCTTCTCTTGCCAAGCAGCCAAAACCTGGAACAGCCTCCTTCTTCACCTCAGACAGGTCACCGACCTAACAAAGTTCAGAATGGACCTCAAAACCTGGCTCTTTGACTGAACTTCACTTCTACTCGCACCTTATAGGTGCTAATCAGCGCCTCGAGACCCACACGGGTGATTAGCCGCGCTTTATAAAAACTGAATCGATAGAATGAATGTTACAGTTACACAATGTTCAGTTCCAGATGACTAGGTGTGCGTGGTGAATCAGCAGCGAGGTTCTGAGACTAAGAAGATCGGTAGTTTGTAATCCTGCGTAGCAGTTCAATGAACTGTGAGAGTTCACAGTAGCAGGTCAGGTTCCGGAAAAGAGAGAGAGTCGGCAGGTGGAGATAATTATAAGTTGCGGTCAAAAGGCAACATAGAGACTTAGAGAATATATTCACAAATTGGATATTAAAGATAATAAGTGCCAAGTAAGAGCACAAATACTTAGTAGATTCTGGCCAAGCAATATGGCTTGAGAATAGGTTCAGAGATCCACAGCAGTGGCATAAACTTCAATAATCAGGCAATGATAGGTGTTAGGTGTTGCCTGAAATAGTGTTGTGATGCAAGAAGGTGGAGTCTGACTTAAAGGGATATCATACTGACACTGAAAAAATAAGCATTAATAAAAATGTCAGTGTCTACATTATTTATACAGTCACTATGCATTGTGACTGTATAAATAATGTTTAGACTGAGCCGCCTCCCAATAATAAACCTAACAGTTATTTACCTATATTTCCACCTTCCCCAAAAAATTGCAAGTAAAACTAAAATTAATAACACCTTAACCGTCAACCACCCCCATCGCAATACACTTAATTACCCTATTAACCCCTAAACCGCAAAACCCCCATAGCGCAATACACCAAATTACCCTATTAACCCCTAAACTGCAAAATGCCCACATTGCTATAAACCTAATTACCCTATTAACCCCTAAACAGCAAAACCCCTACATCACAATAAACCTATTTTCCCTATTAACCCCTAAACCGCAAAACCCCTACATCGCAATAAACCTATTTACCCTATTAACTCCTAAACAGCAAAACTCCCACATCGCAATAAATCTAATTAACTTATTAACCAACAAAACCCACAACGCAAATAACTATTTAAATAGCTAAGTACCCTAACCTAACACCCCCTAACCTAACATCCCCTTAAATTAAACCAAATTACCTAAACTAATACATTCTAAAATTACAAAAAATAAAAAAGGCTAACATTACAGAAATAAAAATAATCAAATTACCAAATTTGACAAAATTAAACCTAATCCCTATGAAAATAAAAAGCCCCCCAATAAACTACCAGTAGCCCTTAAAAGGGCTTTTTGTAGGGAATTGCCCCAAGATAATCAGCTCTTTTACAAAAATATACAAAGCCCCACCTAACAGTAAAACCCCCACCGCCCAAAATAAAAGAATCTAACACTAAAAAACCTAAACTACCCATTGCCCTTAAAAGGGCATTTAGCTCTTTTACTGCCCATCCCTAATCTAAATAAAACAACCCCCCCCCCAAAAAAAAAAAAAACCTTAGAAAAACCTAAGTCTAACCCCAAGGTTGCTACTCACCGTTCCTGAAGTCCGTCGGAGAAGGTCCTGTTCCAGGCGGTGAAGTCTTCTTCCAATTTTAAGTCTATCAATTCAACTTACAAGAATATTTATATTTAAAAATAATTTTTCAAGTTCTTAAAATAGGTCAATCTTTAAAGGTACAGCGTTTTTTTATATCTACACAACTGTCACTTAGCACTTATATATACTACTAGCGGAACTGTTACATTTGTACTTTTATTCCAGCGTTTTTGTATACTCATTCACTACTGAAATTTTGCATATATATATATATTATCAGCTTAATTGCTATTTTCTGCACATATTTATTACTAGCCTAGATTTGCACAATTTATAAAGCACTTAATTACACCACGGGGTCGATCCGATATAAAGCGTCGCCCGCAAAAGCCGGCGACGCCAATAATTGCGCGGATTTGGTATCCTATATACGGCGTAAGCTAGAAGTTACGCGCGTATATTTCTGCCGTCGCCCGCAGTTTTTTGGGCCATAGGCAGGTATACCAAACCCGCGCAGTTTGGTATCCAATATGCAGCGTAAGGACTTACGTGGCGAAAATGGAGAAAACTTACTCCATTTTCACCTCGCCACAAAAAGCAGCCGTAAGAAGCCTTACGCTGACTATTGGAGCCCCGTAACTTCCTAAACTGGCTGCTAAAATAAACCTAACACCTAACGCATGCGCAATGTCTATCTCCCTGTCAACCGCGATCTGCTAAAATAAACCTAACACCTAACGCATGCGCAATGCCTATCTCCCTGTCAACCGCGATCCCCCCCCCCCCGAAATCCCTAATAAAGTTATTACCCCCTAAAACGCCGCTCCCAGACCCCGCCGCCATCTACATAAACTAACCCCCTACTGTGAGCCCCTAAAACCGCCGCCATCTACCTTATCTATCCCGTAATCTGACCCCTTACACCGCCGCCACCTATATAAAAATGATTAACCCCTAATTTAATCTACCTACCCCGCCGCCAGCTATGTTATCTATATTAACCCTAAGTATATTATAGTTAATATAGGTATTACATTATATATATTAACTATATTAACCCTAATTATATTAGGGTTAATATAGTTACTATAGTATTTATATTAACTATATTAACTCTATCTAACCCTAACTAAATTTATATTAAATTAATCTAATTCATTTATAAACTAAAATATTCCTATTTAAATCTAAATACTTACCTATAAAATAAACCCTAAGATAGCTACAATATAATTAATAATTACATTGTAGCTATGTTAGGGTTAATATTTATTTTACAGGTAAATTGTTAATTATTTTAACTAGGTATAATAGATATTAAATAGTTATTAACTATTTAATATCTACCTAGTTAAAATAATTACCCAATTACCTGTAAAATAAATCCTAACCTAAGTTACAAATACACCTACACTATCAATAAATTTAATAAACTACTAACATCTATCTAAAAATACAATTAAATTAACTAAACTAAATTACAAAAAAAAACAAACACTAAATTACAAATAATAAAAAAAAGATTACAAGATATTTAAGCTAATTACACCTATTCTAAGCCCCCTAATAAAATAATAAACCCCCAAAATAAAAAAAATTCCCTGCCCTATTCTAAATTCAACAAATTTCAAAGCTCTTTACCTTACCAGCCCTTAAAAGGGCCTTTTGTGGGGCATGCCCCAAAGAATTCAGCTCTTTTGCATACAAGAAATACAATACCCCCCCCCCCATTACAACCCACCACCCACATACCCCTATTCTAAACCCACCCAAACCCCCCTTAAAAAAGCCTAACACTACCCCCCTGAAGATCTCCCTACCTTGTCTTCACCACACCGGGCCGAACTCCTGATCCGATCCGGGCGATGTCTTCCTCCAAGCGGCAAAGAAGAATTCTTCCTCCGGCGATGTCTTCCTCCAAGCGGCAAAGAAGAATTCTTCCTCCGGCGACGTCTTCCTCCAAGCGGCAGCAAAGTCTTCATTCTTCCGGCGGCATCTTCAATCTTCTTTCTTCGCTCCGCCGCCGCGGAGCATCCATCCCGGCCGACTGCTGAACTTGGAATGAGGTACCTTTAAATGACGTCATCCAAGATGGCGTCCGCCGAATTCCGATTGGCTGATAGGATTCTATCAGCCAATCGGAATTAAGTTAAAAAAATCTGATTGGCTGATTGAATCAGCCAATCAGATTCAAGTTCAATCCGATTGGCTGATCCAATCAGCCAATCAGATTGAGCTCGCATTCTATTGGCTGTTCCGATCAGCCAATAGAATGCGAGCTCAATCTGATTGGCTGATTGGATCAGCCAATCGGATTGAACTTGAATCTGATTGGCTGATTCAATCAGCCAATCAGATTTTTTTAACTTAATTCCGATTGGCTGATAGAATCCTATCAGCCAATCGGAATTCGGCGGACGCCATCTTGGATGACGTCATTTAAAGGTACCTCATTCCAAGTTCAGCAGTCGGCCGGGATGGATGCTCCGCGGCGGCGGAGCGAAGAAAGAAGATTGAAGATGCCGCCGGAAGAATGAAGACTTTGCTGCCGCTTGGAGGAAGACGTCGCCGGAGGAAGAATTCTTCTTTGCCGCTTGGAGGAAGACATCGCCGGAGGAAGAATTCTTCTTTGCCGCTTGGAGGAAGACATCGCCCGGATCGGATCAGGAGTTCGGCCCGGTGTGGTGAAGACAAGGTAGGGAGATCTTCAGGGGGGTAGTGTTAGGCTTTTTTAAGGGGGGTTTGGGTGGGTTTAGAATAGGGGTATGTGGGTGGTGGGTTGTAATGGGGGGGGGGGGTATTGTATTTCTTGTATGCAAAAGAGCTGAATTCTTTGGGGCATGCCCCACAAAAGGCCCTTTTAAGGGCTGGTAAGGTAAAGAGCTTTGAAATTTGTTGAATTTAGAATAGGGCAGGGAATTTTTTTTATTTTGGGGGTTTATTATTTTATTAGGGGGCTTAGAATAGGTGTAATTAGCTTAAATATCTTGTAATCTTTTTTTTATTTTTTGTAATTTAGTGTTTGTTTTTTTTTGTAATTTAGTTTAGTTAATTTAATTGTATTTTTAGATAGATGTTAGTAGTTTATTAAATTTATTGATAGTGTAGGTGTATTTGTAACATAGGTTAGGATTTATTTTACAGGTAATTGGGTAATTATTTTAACTAGGTAGATATTAAATAGTTAATAACTATTTAATATCTATTATACCTAGTTAAAATAATTAACAATTTACCTGTAAAATAAATATTAACCCTAACATAGCTACAATGTAATTATTAATTATATTGTAGCTATCTTAGGGTTTATTTTATAGGTAAGTATTTAGATTTAAATAGGAATATTTTAGTTTATAAATGAATTAGATTAATTTAATATAAATTTAGTTAGGGTTAGATAGAGTTAATATAGTTAATATAAATACTATAGTAACTATATTAACTATATTAACCCTAATATAATTAGGGTTAATATAGTTAATATATATAATGTAATACCTATATTAACTATAATATAGATTATATAGCTGGCGGCGGGGTAGGTAGATTAAATTAGGGGTTAATCATTTTAATAGAGATGGCGGCGGTGTAAGGGGCTTACATTAGGGGTTAATAATTTTATTAGGTTGCGGCGGGGTAAAGGAGCGGCGGTTTAGGGGTTAATAATTTTATTAGGTTGCGGCGGGGTAAAGGAGCGGCTGTTTAGGGGTTAATAGCATTTTTATTGTTAGGCTAGTGAGGGGGGATAGCGGATAGAGGGTTAGACAGTGCGGGCTATGTTAGGGAGGCGTGTTAGACGTGTCGGGCTATGTTTAGGAGGCGTGTTAGACAGTGCGGGTGTTTTAGACTTTAGTCAGGTTTTATAGGCGCCGGCAGTTTCTAACGTGCCGCAAGTCACTGGCGACGCCAGAAATTTGTACTTACGCAGATTTCTGGACATCGCTGGTTTGTGAGACTTACGGCACGTTAGCATCTGACGGCGACCTATATGGGATGGCTCGAGTTGCGAGCTGAAACTGCGGGCGACGCCGGTTCCCTCGCTTGCGCCGCAAACTGCGATCGATATCGGATCGCGCCCCACATATGCCATTCACTTCTAAACTTGCAGTAAGCAAAATTTATACTGATAACTTCACAGTATAACCATTTAATTTTATGTCAGTACTAAATGATTAATCACCATATACCAGACTGCCGTAGGCGTCCCCTACACATTTTGTCTATATTTGTCTATCCTATTTGTGGAGTTTTTTGTGAGACTGCACAAGTAAGGGAGGCTCTGGTTTTAAAGCTTTAACAGTTCAAACATTATCTCACTGTAATAGTAAATGTATATACACATCTTAACACATAAATATATATGTATATAATCATATACATATATTTTATATATTGCGGTCCATGGGAACACACAGTTCCCATAGACCGCAATGTAAATGCACTTTTCCGCTCCCACCAACTTTAAAGCCCCTAAACTGCCAAGTGCAGTTTTTTATAAAAAAATGTTTTTATAAAAACCTAAAATGCACTCTATTTTGAGGGCATTTGGGGCACTTTTAAAAAATTAACCAGAGATTGGATCTCTGGTTAATTTTCTGAGCGCTAATTGCGAGGTCACGGTAGCAATAGCCAGCCACTTGTAATTATTGCACTCTCGCAAATGGCCACATTTTTCCATTTGCTGGAGAGCAATAATTTAGCGTTCCACTTATAATCTTACCCATAGAAGGGGCGCCACATAGGGTAATCCAGTTTGTGTACGATTATATGCGGAATAAGGGGAATGCAACTCACAATTTGGTCAGCACTGGAAATGTCAGTGCAAGGAAAGCAGACTGACTTTCACAGCGGTCAGGAGCAAAAGACGGTTTCAATGTCCCACTCATGAAATATAAATAAACAAAGTGGTCATAATTGTAAAAACATACAATTTATTGCTATGCTTTTCTTGGCTGTACAAAAGCCATTTCATCAGGCATAGACATATGAGCACGCAATGCTCTTATAAAGGGCTAAAACATAATGCCTGTATGTATTTGAAACTGGAAATTGAAAAAAACATAATAAAAACAATGATTTTTTTTATGGTCACTAGTTCTTCCTGATATTTGTCAGATTTTTTTCTAAAACACTTTTATTGATTTTTTTTTCATATTCAGAATTAGTCTGGTGCTGACTCAGATCACTTTGTAGTTGTTCAATATTTTTACTACACTTGTTTTCTAAGGTGCACCTATGTTCTACTAAAATATCTATAAGATTAAAGTGGCATAAAACATGTTGAGATATGTGCATATCCTAAAAGGGATAATTATGTAAAAATAGTTTGCATAAAAATTGTTTAAAAATTGCTGGCAAGTATTTTAAAATAATTTTCAAAAATAAGCAAAATTAGTTACATAGCCATGCTGTCTGGGGTAGTCTGATCCACCCCCTTTCAGTGTTTAGCATCAGAAACACAGGCATTGGCCTCTATTAAACAAGGTCTGGCGGACCTGATCCGACAGTGCGCATCAGGTCCTCCAGACCTCAATGAATACAGAGAGCAATACGCTCTCCATATTCAGCATTGCACCAGCAACTCACAAGAGCTGCTGGTGTAACGCCGCCCCCTGCAGACTCGCGTCCAATGGGCCACCAGTACTCGATCGGGTTGATTTCCGGCGATGTCTGTCCGCCTGCTCAGAGCAGGCGGACAGGTTATGGAGCAGCGGTCTTTGTGACCGCTGCTTCATAACTGCTGTTTCTGGCAAGTCTAAAGACTCGCCAGAAACACGGTCCGTCCGTCAAGTTCCTTTCAGAGCTTGATAGATAGGTCCCATTGTATTTCAACTGAGATCACAACTGCTTATTTGCTTCTAGGCATGCTCAAGCAGATAAGGAGTGTTAAAGTCTTGCATTCTACCAAAGAAAATATAGATAAAGAGCCATAAAAGCAATTGTGTAGGGGGAGTTAGAGCTGTACAATTCGGAAAATTAAATGAAAGGGTTAATGGCAAGGCATTGCAGTACAGGTGGCCCTCGTTTTAAACGGTTCAATTTACACCGTTTCAGAATAACAACCTTTTTTTCCCAGTCATGTGACTGCTATTGAAAAACATTGAGAAGCAGTGCATTAATTAGAATAGTCAGTAGGTGGAGCTGTCCGCTTGTGTTGCAGCAAGACCTGAGCTATCGAGCAGATTTCAAAGAAACAAGATCTTCCTGTCTATAAATCAGTCCAGTTTGGAATGCATATTAAGAACTGTTTGCAGAAAATGCAAGTGAAGTCTGTGTTGTGTGATTATTTTATTAGGTTTATAATGCTGTTTAGCAAATGTTTTTGCTCATTTAACTTAGTTTAATTATATATTCTGTGTTGTGTGATTATTTTATTAGGTTTATAATGCTGTTTAGCATTTAAAGTCTTCATTTCAAAGCTTAAAAAATAATGTATTAGATGTTACTTATGACAATTTTGAGAGGGGCCTGGAACCTATCTCCCTCACTTCCCATTGACTTACATTATAAACTGGGTTTCAATTTACAACGGTTTCGATTTACAACCATTCCTTCTGGAACCTAACCCCGGTGTAAACTGAGGGCTACCTGTATAAATTTGCAGGTAAAGTAATTAAAGTGCATATTATTATAGTTTGTCTCTATCCCTACTTGTTTTATGTCCCTTTAAATGAGCACTCATTGAGTGCCTTTTCCCATTGTACATAGCCGACAAACCACAGTGTATTGCCCTTCCAGAGTTGGCTTTAACTATATGTTTAAAGAAATAGCACAATATTACAGCTTTATAAAAAAATAAAATACTAATTTCAGTGAAAACACGATAATCTTTTTCCTACAACAGAATAAGTCAGTAGGAATTAGCTAAGTACGGTACAAAATTGAAATTACTCTTTAAGCACTAAAGCAGTGAATGAAAACAGACAAATATTTAATACAAAACGCTCGCAAAAATATTTTGCCTTCTTCACATCAGCAAAATTCCTGATATGCTGTAACCTTAGGATCAAAGTATAAATGATTTTCCTTTATCTTTTTTGGGGCCAGATGTTGCTCTGTTCCGCTGCTTAACCATATGATAATGTGTGTTTAATTAACAAAAGGAACTCACAAAGCAAATCATTTGTGTTCATATTTTCTTGTCAGACCCTGTTTACCATATTAGCTTTTAAAATCTATTTGTGCTGCAAAGGAAACTGCATTTTAAAGTTTTGTTTTTATCCAAGAGACCTAAGTAGCTAATGTATGGGGAAGGGAAGTGATAAAGTCTATAACTCTTTCATTTGAATTAAATATCTTTCTTCAAAAAAAGCCCCCAAAGTTATTGAAAAGGCTGTTATGGAAAGGCCTATAGTTTACTCGTTCTTCTCTGGTTATAAGAAAAAGCCTCTGCAAAAGAAGATGTTTATATATCTGACCTAGTTTACTATGCTAATATTCATGCAAATAAACACTGATATTAAAGCATTTTTTATTTCTTGTATTACAGTTATTAGGCAATTATAAAGATATTTTCTATAGGTGATTTACTTATAGCTTTGCATTCTGGAAATTCTCAAAGCACCAATTAGTAAATATTCAGCAGTGATTAAAATTTTCAGTACAATTGTTTTAAAATGTAAGAGTAAGACTTCAAAAAGTCACATTTGACCTGACCATAGTATACAGTGTAGGGTCCTGATATAAATATTGGCACTTGTGGTTGAAAATACTCACTGCTAAGCACTGCATGACATCTGAAATTAAGTGTGTGCTATCATCCTGTACCTTGCCCTAAATCAACCTTTGAAGCCATTAACACATTCCCAACTGGATGGCATTCCTTAGATACAATTTATCACAGCCAGCTCTGCTCCATTGGTTCATTCTTCATGCAGTCTGCAGTTATCTGTACAACTAGAAACTCGGATTCCTTATATTGTATATTTGTTACCAAAATGATTTTCCCCAAAGGATAGATAAGATAGACAGTAACTGGATAGATAGAACCATGGATATATTTGTCAGAATTATAGCTATAATAGACAGATACATAGATATGAATGATAGATAGATGATAGGTAGAATAGAGAGATAGATTTTCTTCTAGCCTAAAAATAGGCATGGGAACATATCTGAGAAAATAAATTAATCCTAACATTAATGTTGTCGTGATTTATTTGTTTTTTTTAGCAATAAGTAAACATTCCATGCTACATAACAATGAAATGTAACAGAAAAATTAAGAGAAAGCTCTGCAACAGAACAACTGTGAAACCAAACAAAAAACACTGATCTCTTCCAAATGTTCTTCCAAGAAAATGACAATGTGGTTTTGCAGTATTTTTAGCATGTGACATAGTTTTTTATTAGATTTAAGAATCAGAACTTGTGCATGAGAAGCAAATAATAAAAAAAAAAATCATACAAAATAAGCAATAGAAGTCATTAATACAAAAATAATGTTTATAACCTGTCAAACAAAATTATGATTATTTTTTGTTTGTTTGGGGAAACAATGTTAAATTGTTAATGCTGTGTAACCTCTGCATTATTGTCTGCTGGGCGTTTCCACTAATCAGAGACTAGTTAGAAACTGGAGCAGAGTAAGAAATGTTTTCTTATTCCTGAGTGAACTGGTAACTTTTTTCCCTGACTGGTAAACTAAAGTGATATATATTTTCAGCCCTTATAGGCTAGACAGGCATACAAGCTGAGAATTTTAATTAGTAAATTAATTAATTCTTATTAGCCTAGTGATTTTCCTAATCAGATGCTCAGTAATTAAACTTTCATGATTCAGACTTAGCATGCAATTTAAAAAAACAACTTTCCAATTAACTTCTGTTATCAAATTGCTTTGTTCCATTGGTATCCATTGTTGAAAAGCATACCTAGATAGCCTCATGAGCTCAGCAATGCATTACTGGGAGCTAGCTGCTGATTGGTGGTTGCACATGTATACCACTTGTCGCTGGCTCACCAGATGTGTTCAGTAAACTCTCGTTAGTCTAAAACAACAAGAGGACAGACACCTCCAATTCAGGTTGGGGTAATTAAGTTATTATCAACAGTTGGAGATATATAGCTTAAGTTGGTCAGAGGACATTCAGGATGAAATGTTAGAAAGACATTTAGTGGCACAAGTTAGTAAGGAAGGGGATAGGTCAGGTGCAGAGAGGTAGATTTGGGTTTCATCCGCATGCAAATGATATTGTAACCAATGGGACTTTATTAAGGAACCTAAGATAGATGTACACATTAAGAAGAGAAGGGGACAAAGGACAGATCATTGTGGTACCACAACATAAAGTGGTAAAGTGTTAGAGAATGGGCCAGAGAAGGTTCCACTAAAGATCCAGTTAGACAGGTAGGAGGAGAACCACAAGAGGGCTGTGTCGCAGATGCCAAAGGATTGGAGGGTTTGGAGAAAGAGAATATGGTCAACAGCATCAAATGTGCTTCATTAATTGTGCGTAGATTACATAAAATGTTAAGGGGGCCCAAGTGATATATTTGATAAATCTGAGTGCTTTTGTACGGAGTAGATGTGGTTGTCTATTGTGATATCAATAGATTGCGGTTTGAAACATTCAAAGAGATGAAAAAAAAAATACTTCTGCTACAGAACAAATTACAAAGACAACTTCAACTGGGAAGTGCGTGGCAGTACAGAAGTACAGTGTGCGATGTCACACCTCTCTATGTGGTGCAACTGTGTGTCACCAATGTGTGTCACCAATCTCATGAGCATGTGGGCAAAGAAAACTTGATAATTATGGAATAAGATTGCTGCAAAAAATTCAAGTGTGCGTGATTCTTTATCATTGTACATAAGTTGTGATGTAAGAATACACATTTAAAATTTACAAATACAATTTTCTTTTTAAAATACAAATCTTTAATTTCAAATACAATTCTTTTTTTGGAAGTACATTTTTGTTTTTTGGAAGTGCAATCTTTTTTGGAAGTACGCTTTTCTTTTTTGGAAATACAATACAATTTTTTTCTTTTAGAAATACTATTTATTTATTTTTTATTACAAATTCACATAAACACTGTCAAATATAAATACTTGTTCCTATTCTGCTAAAGGACTTGTGACTTATGGCACAGTAGTCTGTTTTGCTTTTAATTAAATGTGGAGAAATGGCTGACAAAATCAATATTCCTTAGTACATTATTGTAAAAAAAACAATGCTGAACAAGCACTGGAGGCATCTTAAAACATTTTGTATGGTAAATGACAACATAAAAAAACTAATATTCTGAAAGGCCACCTGCTACCATGAAAACTGTAATAAAAACATCAAAATCAATATTCCATGCATAGTGTTGTATGATGCAAAAGGCAGTGTAAGAACCAGCATGGGTCTGCAGCAATCTAAGGGTTAAGACTGAAGGGAGTGGGATAGGAGAAGAGGGCTGGATAGTGAAGGTAATGCAACATTGTTGCTTGAGTAGGGAGGAGTCCCTTTCTTACTTAAAAAGTGGTGTCCACAGTGTCCTGGCACTCTTTCTCCCTGGATCTTGAAGCAGAGACGTTTTGTCAGTCCTTCAGGTGTTCCTAGGCCTTTTTCATCCACCATGCAGTGTTCAAGATGATCCGTTTTGACTCCAATGTGTTTCCATGAACTTCAATTTGCATCACCTGCAAAAAAGCTGCAAGAAAAGCAGATAAGTAACCTAGAAACTATTGAGGAAATCGATGATGTTCTTTCCCCAACACAAAACACACAACCAATGCATGCTCCTCTGGCCTTGCAACCTATACACAGCTCATCAGCAACAGTGGTTGCTGAGATTCACCCTCCTCCTTCAAATCCTATGGATCCCCAATACAGCATGTGAATAATGCTACTGTTTACCCCTTGCAGGCCCCTGTCCTTAGTCCGGTCCAACAGCATGCAAATACTCCTACCATTGGTGGTATAGTGTCTTCCCCTGCTAATTCACATATACCCCAGCTAGGTCATCTGGTTGCAGATCCTCCAGCTCCCCTTTCTCCTTCCCATCACTTACCTGTATCTTCAGTGTCCTCCCTCTTCACTGCTATCCCTCCTTCTGCGGCATCTGCTGTCTCCACTTTTCTCTCTTCTACTGCGGCCGCAATATCTTCTTTTTTGGCTCCTCTCACTCCATAGCCCTCCTCCGTTGTTTGCCAATAATGCTCAGAGTTCTGCAAGTGGTGCTTCATCTGTGCATATCCCTCCTTACAGTGGCCATTCTTTTATAGGGACTGCTGATCCTCTCATTTCCCGTGTTCGCAATGCTTGCAAATTATTTTCTCTGTTGCAGGGTGTGATTCAACCTGACGAAACTCAGCCTGTCATGTTAGCAGCATCTCAGATGAATGCAACACCATCAACTTCTGCTAAGTTGTCCTCTGCGGCTACTGTAGTGCCCCATTCTCAGCAGGTTCCAGACACTTTTTCAGTCCCACCAGAGATGGGGGTGACTACGCAGGTATCTACATCTTATGGCCATGGTGAGTCACATGCATTTATACTCGATGGGCAAGACTCTGCTGACTCCTTTCTCTCAGACTCAGACTCAGATAGTGACACTTCATTAGGATTGAGGAGTAAGGGGCAGAAGCACATGTTTAGTAAGGTTAAAAAGATGTGGCATGAGTTTCAGTCAGAGTAATTTAAACAGCCAGTTTCTGTACTACCGACAGAAACCCCTGCAGGTACCCAGTCTACCCCTGCCAATAGCTCTGAACAGCACCCTTTCACTTGTTCAATTCCTGAGCGTAAAATCACCCTACAGGGTGATTCACACCCCTTCTATATTCCTTCACTTCATGCTCACTTGAAACCCAAACCATTAGGAAGTTTCAACAGGAAAAATATGTTAATGCTTTTGAATTATCTGTTGAAGCTTACAGACAAAAAAAGAGAGACGTTGGTACTGGTCCAAAAAGATTTAAACGCCCAGAGACATTTGAAGAATGGCTCATTTGTTTTAGGATGTACATGTCATGTTATTTAAAAAAGTACCCTAGCCAAACCCATGCGGTGTTGACATTCACCGTCACTATTCATTGGATTCAGAAGAAGTTTAGTGAAGGGGCTTGGAGGGATTACAACTCTGAGCTTAGGCGTAAAAGGGCTGGTAACCCAGTCCTCACATTTGATTCCACAGGTATGCATCTGTGGCAGTGCCTAGGGCCTCATAGTTCACCTTTCCCTCTCACTACTTCTCCCTCCCAATCCTTTCGTAATTCCAGGGGTAAGCGTAGAGGAGGCTCTTGTTGGGCATTTCAGTAAAACAAATGTGATTGGGGCAGTTCCTGTAGTTTTAGACTTGAACCCTGGCTATATGACTATCCTGACCGTCAGGAAGCTATCTTGCTACTAGACGGTTTTTAAAATGTTTTTCTGATTCCTTTAGCCACAGGGATTAGAGGATCTGCCACCCATTGTAATTTACATTCAGCATACCAGTAGCCCCAGGTAGTAAGGGATAAGCTGGCCAAGGAACTGAGCCTTGGTCGCATGGTTGCCCCTTTCCCTCTCCTACTTTTCCGGATTTGGTAGTGTCACCCTTGGGCGTCGTACCTAAAAAGGAACCAGGGAAATTTTGCCTAATACAGAAACCCTACTACCTTAGTGGGAGTTCAGTAAATTATGCCATTGATATAGAGTCCGCCTTTTGTTTATTGCCCCTGCACCCCTCTGCCTTTTCCTTTATGGGATGTAAATTTGAGGGGGTTTTCTATGTGGACCGCTGATTTTCCATAGGTTGTGTCATTTCTTGTGCCTTGTTTGAAAAATGTAGTACCTTTCTATGGGTAGACATAGATCCAATAGCTCACTACCTGGATGATTTCTTGCTGGTAGTTCAGGAGGGTTCAGATGACTGTCTGCGTGTAATGAATGCAATACACGAGCTCATGTCCCTATTTGGCATCCCTTTCGCTGAGGAAAAATCACAGGGCCCCGCACTTGTTTAACATTTTTGGGAATAAAGATGTATACTGACGAAATGCTTTGCAGATTTCCCTTGGACAAAGTGCAGGGTATGCTGGTAGCGGTGTGGAGAGTCCGCATCCAGAAAACCATCCCCTTAAAACAATTTCGGTCCCTCCTTGACCTTCTTAATTCTGCGTGGAGAGTCATCCATATGGGTAGGGTCTTTAATCACAGGTTAGAAAGGAAGCTATGTGGTAGAACTAAACCATTAGACAAGATAATCATTTCAGGGGGCATGATAGCTGATCTCAAGGTTTGTGAATCTTTTCTCCAGCATTTTAATGGCATTTGCTTTTGGTGCGCTGATTCTATCTCTAGTCAGCTTTTACACCTCTTTACAGATGGCAAATGGTGTGCGGGTCCTTGGTCCAGTGATTGGAGTATAAGGGCTTAACCCGCAATCTCAAGCTTCTTGAACTTTTTTCTATTGTTCTGGCCATTGTGCTCTGGGGGGCCCAATTTTCAAACAGAACTGTTGTCTTCAAGACAGACAATCTAAGTGTCGTGCATGATATCAATGGCCTTTCTGCTACATCTGCTTTAGTGGTTTGCTTGTAACATCACCTGGTTTTACGCTGCGTAGAACTTAACATTAAGTTTAAAGCTCAGCATGTCCCTGATGCCCTTTGAAGATTTGATTGTGTGACCTTTAGACATCTTGCTACTCATGCTGCAAGAGAAGGCTTACCCTGTCCTGTTTTCCTTTGGCAGCTTCTAAATCCTGGATATCCCTGCTCCCTTTAGTGTGTGCTTCACTAGCACCATCCACTTGGGACTCGTACATGAGTCTGTGGAAGGAATGGGATATATTTTGCCATGACCGGGCTGTGGAGGCTGCAGAGGTATTGCAAGTTACCCTGTATAATTGGCTGGTGAGTCTCTGGAATGAAGGCGCTCGTCAGGGTGCCATTCATTCTCGCTTAGCTGCCTTATCTTTTTTCTATTGCACGCTTGCCCTAACCAATCCTGCTAACTCTTTCTATATTAGCTAAGTAGTGAAAGGCTGGGGTCAGGCCCACAACCGCAGCACAAGGATAATCGGGAGCCCATCACCCATGACCGACTGAGAAAGCTGGTTATGGCTCTAGAAGCTGTATGCTCCTCCCCGTATAAACTTATTTTGTTCTGCACAGCATTTGTTTTAGCATATTCAGCAGCTCTCCATATAGGTGAGCTGGTATCCCGGTCTAGGCACCATTCCAGCAAGGGTGTGCAACTAGAACATATTAAGGCTTCTCCTGATTATTTATTACTTTTCCTTCCTTGGTCTAAAACGGATTATAAAGGTAAAGCTATCTGGGTTACTATCCCCAAAACACAAGGCTGTTGCTTCCCTGTTCATTTAGTCAATTAGTCTTTAGAGCACATACCAAAAAATACAGGCCCTTTCCTCATACATAAAAATGAAACCTCCTTGTCCCTCTACTAGTTCTGTAAAATCTTAGCTCATGCAGCTTCTCATGCAGGGATAGATGTTTCCAAAATTGCCCCTCAATCATTTCGCATTGGAGCTGCAACTAATGCTGCTCTATTGTGTTCTTCAGCTGACTCATACGCCTGGGCAGGTGGCGCTCAAACAGATACACAGATTATGTACGCCCAATGGTTTGAGTACTGTTTTCTTTTCCTGTTCATGTTTTTAAAGTTATTTGTTTTTGCAGTAGTATCCCACAGAGCTAAAAGGATCTGGATTGTTGGGCACTCATACGTGCATTGGCCATCTATCTAGTGTCTGTCACTTCCCGTGGGCAAAGTCTTGGGTTTTCCCCGTCCAGAGCTTCCATTAGGTGGTCAGATGAGAGGGGGATGTGTTGGCTAAGGCTCGCCCTCGCTGTTATCTGAGGCTCTTGTATGTTGGGGTAAACCTCATATTATCATCTTGCATTTGGGGGGTAATGACCTGGGTGCCCTTCCTGTCCTGCAGCTAATTAAGATAATGCAAGCGGACATTAGCTGGATTAGGACCCATATTCCCATTATGATCCTGGGATGGACTGATATCATTCCTAGACTAGCATGAAGGCACATGCCATCCCACAGTACAGTGTACAGGGTCAGAAAGAAGATGAATTTCACAGTAGGCAGGACCCTCACAGAGCAGGGAGGTTTCGTGATTAGACACGAATCTATTACGTCCGATAAATCAGAATACTACAGGCAAGTAGTGATATCGCAAACCTAAAAATTTCGGTTCGTAAACGGCGGACTCGAACTTCCGCTACTGTTCGTGAACCGGTGAACCGCCATTGACTTCAATAGGCAGGCGAACTTTAAAACCCACAGGGACTCTTTCTGGCAACAATAGTGATGGAAAAGTTGTTTTAAAGGGACTAACACCTGGACTGTGGCATGCCGGAGGGGGATCCATGGCAAAACTCCCACGGAAAATTACATAGTTGATGCAGAGTCTGGTTTTAAGCCATAAAGGGCCTAAATCACCTAAAATTCCTAAATTGTTTGAAAAAACGTGCTTTAAAACATCAGGTATGATGTTGTATCGATCAGGTAGTGTAAGGGTTACGCCAGCTTCACAGTGACAGACCAAACTCCCCGTGTAACACACCGCAAACAACCGAAAACAGTCCATTTGCACAACCACGAGATAGATAGATTTGTTAGATAGATACATAGATTACATAGATCAATAGATGCACTATACATTTGATAGATACAAATTACATAGATCAATAGAGCAATATACATTTGATAGATACGAATTACATAGATCAATAGATGCAATATACATTTGATAGATACGAATTACATAGATCAATAGATGCAATATACATTTGATAGATACGAATTACATCGATCAATAGATGCAATATACATTTGATAGATACGAATTACATAGATCAATAGATGCAATATACATTTGATAGATACGAATTACATAGATCAAAAGATGCAATATACATTTGATAGATAAGAAATACATAGATCAATAGATGCAATATACATTTGATAGATACGAATTACATAGATCAATAGATGCAATATACATTTGATATATGCGAATTACATAGATCAATAGATGCAATATACATTTGATAGCTACGATTGATACTTAGATAGATTTGATAGATAAATAGATAGATTTGATAGATTTGATTCATAATTTCCCTGACAGAGAATTACAAGACGTGCGGTCTTGGACCCATGCTAAGGTTCCCAGAGGCAGTTGCGGCGCCAGGGGAGTTGTATATGGCATGGATTTTAGGAACTGGGAGATGGAAAAAGATGCTTGGTCGGTCCTCCTACTTCAAATTTGGCCGAAACACAAGTGGCTGTCACAAAACAGTCCGGCCACGAGATAGATAGATTTGATAGATAGATGCATAGATTACATAGATCAATAGATGCAATATACATTTGATAGATACGAATTACATAGATCAATAGATGCAATATACATTTGATAGATACGAATTACATAGATCAATAGATGCAATATACATTTGAGAGATACAAATTACATATGTTACGGTTACCCTTAGTCTCGCTGAGAGATGGACCGCTTAGTAGCCTGGATCCCTATTGCTAAAGAGGGGAGAAGCTGCTTTCCATAGTATTCTATATGAGTCTCGCAAATATAGAATAATCTCCCTTAGCTGTAGTACAGCTAGGATACCCTTCTGCCCACAAAAACGAGTCAACGCTGCGATTGAGGGTCAAACAAGAACTCAGCACTGGGATGCCCAGCCTGCTTTTTATTAAGGTTACATGCACACAGGGCACTCCCAGGGGGAGAGGGGGGGGAAGCACAAAATCCCCCATCACACATTTAGATAGAGAGCACTGTCCTTTGACAGGCCACAATAGGATTACAGTACTTAAGATAACAAGTTTACAAGTTCATCTTATCAATTAGCAGTCTGGCTCCAGAGGTGATTAGACAATGGGATTGGTTATCCCTAAACTTAGAGCTGAGGCCAGCAAAAATGTGTATTTAGGCAATAGTTTCTAAAAGCTGAAAAAAAAGAGTTAACTCTTTATGAAATGATACTTGTTACGGTTTTCTTGGAGCCCTTCTTAGGCGCTGGCTTGCTGGTTCAGGCATTGCTGCTGGGAAATAAGCTCTTCACAACAAAATAACTAATGCTTCTGTAACAGTGCTCCCTTTCTGTGGAACACTCTGGCAGACACGGTCTGACCCCTTTTCGGGGCAGACTAAGGCTGTCCAGACCGCTGGTTATGCAGGGCTGAGGTCTGTTTGTCTGGACAACCCGTCGGCGTTGCCATTCTGTTTCCCAGGTCTGTAAGTAATGGTGAAATTGAAGGGTTGCAACGATAAGCTCCAACGTAATAGCCTGCCGTTATCTCCAGAGACCCGGTTCAGCCACACCAACGGGTTATGGTCGGTGACCAGAGTGAACTCCTGACCATATAAATAGGGAGTCAATTTCTTTAATGCCCACACCAAAGCCAAACACTCCTTTTCGACCGCTGCATAGCTGACTTCGCGGGGCAGGAGCTTCCGGCTGATGTAGGCAACTGGATGCTCCCCTCCATCTTCGCCTACTTGGCTGAGGACAGCTCCCAGCCCGAACATGGAAGCGTCTGTATGGACGATAAAACGTTTGTTAAGGGCTGGGGCCGCCAAGACAGGAGCGTTAATTAGAGCATTTTTGAGAGCCTGGAAAGCCGTTTCACAGTGGGGAGACCACAGGACCTGTCGAGGTAAGTTCTTCTTGGTCAAGTCAGTCAGGGGTTTGGCAAGTGTGCTGTAGTCTGGTACGAACCGTCTATAGTACCCTGCCGTGCCCAGGAAGGCTAGGACCTGAGTCTTAGTGATGGGGGTGGGCCAATTGGCGACAGCTTCTATTTTGGCCGGCTCTGGTCGCTGCTGTCCACACCCCACCCGGTGACCCAGGTACTGTACCTCGGCCATCCCAAAGTGGCATTTTTCTGGCTTCAGAGTCAGGCCAGCAGCCCGGATCTGATCCAGAACCATTCCCACATGAGCTAAGTGGTCCTCCCAGGACTCACTGTGGATCGCTATGTCGTCCAGGTAGGCGCAAGCAAAACTCTGGAAGCCATCCAGGAGCCTATCCACCAAGCGCTGGAATGTAGCTGGGGCATTCTTCATCCCAAACGGCATTACCCTAAACTGATATAAGCCGAATGGGGTGACGAATGCCGACTTGGGGATAGCCTCCGGGGCCAGGGGAATCTGCCAGTAACCTTTGCAGAGGTCAATAGTGGTCAGGTAATTTCCCCTGGCTATACGATCGAGTAGCTCGTCTACCCTGGGCATAGGGTAAGCGTCCGTCACGGTATTTTCATTGAGCCTCCGATAGTCTACACAGAACCGGGTGGTCCCATCTTTCTTGGGCACCAAGACAACTGGGGAGGCCCATGGACTATCGGAGGGCTCAATTACCCTGAGCTGGAGCATCTCATCGATCTCCTTCTTCATTCCTGTCCTAACTGCTTCGGGGATTCGGTACGGAGCCTGGCGCAAGGGAGCTTGTCCCGGAGTATCTACCTGGTGGGTGGTTAAAGTAGTGTACCCTGGCTTCGGGGAGAAGGTGAGGTGTTTGGACTGGAGGAGTTGGTTGAGCTGCTCCCTTTCAGTGGGGCTAAGTCGGTCCCCTATCTGAACCTGCGCCACTATACCTGTGGGGAGACTCTTTTCTAATAGGTCTGGAATGGGTAAACTGTCGGGGTCTTCCTGAGGGGAACAACATACGGCCGTCACGTTCTCTGGTCGCTCAAAATATTCCTTGAGCATGTTTACATGGAATGTCTTTCTAAGATTGTTGTCATGGCAGCTAGCTATCACATAAGTGGTGTCTCCCCTTTTCTCTACGATCTGGTAGGGACCCTGCCAGGACGCCTGCAATTTGTCTGTCTTCACCGGCTTAAGTACTAACACCTTTTGTCCTATGGTGAAGATTCTCTTTCGGGCCCCCCGATCGTACCATACTTTCTGTCTTCTCTGGGCCAACTGGAGATTAGCCCGCACGGATTTGGCTAATTGCTCCATTCGGTCCCTGAGTTCCAGCACGTATGGCACAATGGGGACACCGTCAGCCTCCATCTCTCCCTCCCAGTGCTCCCGGATCAGGTTTAGGGGTCCCCGTACCTTTCTTCCGTAGAGCAACTCGAAGGGAGAGAACCCTGTCGTTTCCTGGGGCACCTCCCGATAAGCAAATAGGAGGTGCGGCAGGAAGCGTTCCCAGTCTCGGTATTCCTGAGTGAACGTCTTGAGCATTTGCTTGAGGGTCCCATTGAACCTCTCACACAGCCCGTTCGTCTGGGGGTGGTATGGGGAGCTCAGGAGGGACTTAATTTTGCAAACCTGCCAGAGTTGTTGGGTTAATTCAGCCGTAAATTGGGTGCCTCGGTCGGATAGGATTTCTTTTGGAAATCCTACCCGGGAGAACACCTGTACTAGTGCATTCGCTACCGTATCCGCTTGTATGTTGGATAGGGCGACAGCCTCTGGGTACCTGGTAGCGTAGTCCACTACGGTAAGAATGTAGCGCTTACCGGAGGGACTAGGGGTAGCCAGTGGTCCCACTAGGTCAATAGCAACCCGGCTGAAGGGTTCCTCTACAATGGGCATATTTACTAGCTGGGCTTTAGGGTGATCGCCTCGCCTTCCTACTCGTTGACACACATCGCAGGTGTTACAGTAAGTTCTAACGTCAGCGTGCACCCCTGGCCAAAAGAACGTGTGAGTAATGCGGTGTAGGGTACGGGTAACGGCTAGGTGGCCTGCTAAGGGGATGTCGTGGCCTATTTTGAGGATTTCTTGACGGTATTTGTGGGGCACTACCAGCTGTCGCCTACGCTGTCCCCTTTTCTCTGTCCAGCGGTATAGTTTCCCTTTTTCCCATAAGAATGTTTCGTTATCTGCCCCGCCCCCTCCGGTCTCTGCTCGTTCCCGGTACTTTTGTAAGGTCGGGTCAGTCTTAGACTCTGCCTCGAAAGCATCTGGGGTGTCCCAGGGTATGGGGCCTAACCTGTCAGGCAAGGTCGGGGTAGGTCTTACCTGTGTCTCCCGCACTGGTGAGAGCTCTCGCTCCGTCCGGGCTTGGGCCCGTGTAGTCACTGGGTCCGCCTCGTTGTTGCATACTGGAGCATAGGCAGAAGTCATGGGGCCCAAATCGTTGCCCAGTAGTACTTCGGCAGGTAAATTATCCATTAGGCCCACGTTCACAGCCCCCTTTCCCGCTCCCCAATCAAGATGCACTTTAGCTGTTGGAATTTTGTACACATCCCCCCCCGCCACTCTAACGGCCACAGTCTGTCCGGATCGCTTGTGCTCTGGCACCAAATGACTCTGTACCAGCGTGATAGTAGCCCCTGTGTCTCGCAATCCCTCGGTAGATCGCCCCTCGAGCCATACCCTCTGCCGATGGTGCTGGCGGTTATCTGAGGCAGCATATACAGGGTCTGCCTCGTGAAGCGGCCCCACATATCCCTCCATAGGGGCCTCTTGGTTAACACAGAGGGCCCGGGCCGGACGATAGGACCCAGAGGGGTAATTGTAATTCCTGGGTGTCTGGTGCGTATTAAGGGGGCAGCTAGCCATGAAATGCCCTGGTTGCTTGCATCGGTGGCAAGTCGGTCTGTGATGCTCAGAGCTGTTATTGGGTGGTCCTGAGTGTCGGACGGGCCCTGTGGGCACCGGGGCTCGGAATTCAGCACGAGGGGGTGCACGGTAAACCTCTCTGGGTTCGACCCGTGCTGGAGCTCGGTAGTTCATGGGTTCGTGAAGACGGGAGTCATAATGTTCATCGGCCAATTTGGCTGCTTCTTCTAAGGTAGAAGGCCGCCTGTCTCGCAGCCATTCCTTCCCTTGCTGTTCCATGCCATTATAAAAATGTTCTAAGAGAAACAATTGTAAAATTTCCTCCCCAGTCACCGCTTTACTTCCGCTCAGCCAGTGATTTGCCGCTCTCCGCATTCGGTGCGCCCATTCCATATGGGTATCGTTAGGCTTCTTTTCCGTGCCCCGAAACTGTCGGCGATACGTGTCCGGAGTTACAGCGTACCGTCGCAACAGTGTCTCCTTAACTAGCTCATACTGTGTCACTTCCTTAGCACCCAGAGTACGAAAGGCTTCCAGGGCTCGCCCGGATAGTTTCCCAGACAATATCGTGGGCCACTCTCTGTTGGGAATCTGGTGCAGGGCACATTGCCTTTCGAAGTCCGCCAAATATTCATCAATCCCTGTCTCGCTCTCTAGAAAGGGTCGAAATGCTGTATAGGGTATCTTGGGCCTCCCAGCATTTTCGACAGGGATGATTACCTGCGGGGCTACAGCATTGCGGTGTGCGTTCGCTAGGTTGAGTTCGTGGGCTCGAGTCTCTCGTATATCCTCGTCCGCCTCCGCCATCAACTGCTGTACCAATTCCATGGAGGGGTTCGGCCCGTATAATGAGAGCCTTTCCCGAACAATCCTGGTTTTTTCGTCACTAATCGTGGTCGGTGTTTCCACCATTGTGAAGCTCTGATCCAGTTCGTTCAATTCTGCGATCAGCTCTCTCCTCGGCCGGTTGCTGGTGTACCCCCCTCTGCTTTCAAGTAAATCCTTTAGGGTTGTACGCTTCAATTTTTCGTAAGCGCTCTCCATCCGTTCTGTACCTCTCCTAGGAAATCCAGGAAAATCCCGCCGCTGCCGCCAAATGTTACGGTTACCCTTAGTCTCGCTGAGAGATGGACCGCTTAGTAGCCTGGATCCCTATTGCTAAAGAGGGGAGAAGCTGCTTTCCATAGTATTCTATATGAGTCTCGCAAATATAGAATAATCTCCCTTAGCTGTAGTACAGCTAGGATACCCTTCTGCCCACAAAAACGAGTCAACGCTGCGATTGAGGGTCAAACAAGAACTCAGCACTGGGATGCCCAGCCTGCTTTTTATTAAGGTTACATGCACACAGGGCACTCCCAGGGGGAGAGGGGGGGGAAGCACAAAATCCCCCATCACACATTTAGATAGAGAGCACTGTCCTTTGACAGGCCACAATAGGATTACAGTACTTAAGATAACAAGTTTACAAGTTCATCTTATCAATTAGCAGTCTGGCTCCAGAGGTGATTAGACAATGGGATTGGTTATCCCTAAACTTAGAGCTGAGGCCAGCAAAAATGTGTATTTAGGCAATAGTTTCTAAAAGCTGAAAAAAAAGAGTTAACTCTTTATGAAATGATACTTGTTACGGTTTTCTTGGAGCCCTTCTTAGGCGCTGGCTTGCTGGTTCAGGCATTGCTGCTGGGAAATAAGCTCTTCACAACAAAATAACTAATGCTTCTGTAACAACATAGATCAAAAGATGCAATACACATTTGATAGATACGAATTACATAGATCAATAGATGCAATATACATTTGATAGATACGAATTACATAGATCAATAGATGCAATATACATTTGATAGATACGAATTACATAGATCAATAGATGCAATATACATTTGATAGATACGATTTACATAGATCTATAGATGCAATATACATTTGATATATACGAATTACATAGATCAATAGATGCAATATATATTTGATAGATACGATTGATAGTTAGATAGATTTGATAGATAAATAGATAGATTTGATGGATAGATAATTTCCCAGACAGAGAATTACAAGACGTGTGGTCTGGAACCCATGCTAAGATTCCCAGAGGCAGTTGCAGCGCCAGGGGACGTGTATATGGCATGAATTTTCGGAACCGGGAGATGGAAAAAGATGCTTGGTCGGTCCTCCTGCTTCAAATTTGGGGCACTGCGCGTGCAATCTATTGTGCCACCAGATATGAGTGGTGTGTTAAGTAGTACTATTCTTAGCAGTTTAATACCTGTTACTCCTCCTATCGGGGGAGTTGTATATGGCATGGATTTTAGGAACCAGGAAATGGAAAAAGATGCTTGGTCGGTCCTCCTACTTCAAATTTGGCCGAAACACAAGTGGCTGTCACAAAACAGTCCGGCCACGAGATAGATAGATTTGATAGATAGATACATAGATTACATAGATCAATAGATGCAATATACATTTGATAGATACGAATTACATAGATCAATAGATGCAATATACATTTGATAGATACGAATTACATAGATCAATAGATGCAATATACATTTGATAGATACAAATTACATAGATGAAAAGATGCAATATACATTTGATAGATACGAATTACATAGATCAATAGATGCAATATACATTTGATAGATACGATTTACATAGATCAATAGATGCAATATACATTTAATAGATACGAATTGCATAGATCAATAGATGCAATATACATTTGATAGATACGAATTACATAGATCAAAAGATGCAATATACATTTGATAGATACGAATTACATAGATCAATAGATGCAATATACATTTGATAGATACAAATTACATAGATCAATAGATGCAATATACATTTGATAGATACGAATTGCATAGATCAATAGATGCAATATACATTTGATAGATACGATTTACATAGATCAATAGATGCAATATACATTTGATATATACGATTTACATAGATCAATAGATGCAATATACATTTGATATATACGAATTACATAGATCAATAGATGCAATATATACTTGATAGATACGATTGATAGTTGGATAGATTTGATAGATAAATAGATAGATTTGATAAATAGATAGTTTCCCAGACAGAGAATTACAAGACGTGCGGTCTGACACCCATGGTAAGGTTCCCAGAGGCAGTTGCGGCGCCAGGGGACGTGTATATGGCATGGATTTTCGGAACCGGGAGATGGAAAAAGATGCTTGGTCGGTCCTCCTGCTTCAAATTTGGGGCACTGCGCATGCAATCTATTGTGCCACCAGATATGAGTGGTGTGTTAAGTAGTACTATTCTTAGCAGTTTAATACCTCTTACTCCCCCTATCGGGGGAGTTGTATATGGCATGGATTTTAGGAACTGGGAGATGGAAAAAGATGCTTGGTTGGTCCTCCTACTTCAAATTTGGCCGAAACACAAGTGGCTGTCACAAAACAGTCCGGCCACGAGATAGATAGATTTGATAGATAGATGCATAGATTACATAGATCAATTGATGCAATATACATTTGATAGATACGAATTACATAGATCAATAGATGCAATATACATTTTTTTAGATACGAATTACATAGATCAATAGATGCAATATACATTTGATAGATACGATTTACATAGATCAATAGATGCAATATACATTTGATATATACGAATTACATAGATCAATAGATGCAATATATATTTGATAGATACGATTGATAGTTAGATAGATTTGATAGATAAATAGATAGATTTGATAGATAGATAACTTCCCAGACAGAGAATTACAAGACGTGCGGTCTTGGACCCATGCTACGGTTCCCAGAGGCAGTTGCGGCGCCAGGGGACGTGTATATGGCATGGATTTTCGGAACCGGGAGATGGAAAAAGATGGTTGGTCGGTCCTCCTGCTTCAAATTTGGGGCACTGCGCGAGCAATCTATTGTGCTACCAGATATGAGTGGTGTGTTAAGTAGTACTATTCTTAGCAGTTTAATACCTGTTACTCCCCCTATCGGGGGAGTTGTATATGGCATGGATTTTAGGAACCGGGAGATGGAAAAAGATGCTTGGTCGGTCCTCCTACTTCAAATTTGGCCGAAACACAAGTGGCTGTCACAAAACAGTCCGGCCACGAGATAAATAGATTTGATAGATAGATACATAGATTACATAGATCAATAGATGCAATATACATTTGATAGATACAAATTACATAGATCAATAGATGCAATATACATTTGATAGATACGAATTACATAGATCAATAGATGCAATATACATTTGATAGATACGAATTACATAGATCAATAGATGTAATATACATTTGGTAGATAAGAATTACATAGATCAAAAGATGCAATATACATTTGATAGATACGAATTACATAGATCAATAGATGTAATATACATTTGATAGATATGAATTACATAGATCAATAGATGCAATATACATTTGATAGATACAAATTACATAGATCAATAGATGCAATATACATTTGATAGATACGATTTACATAGATCAATAGATGTAAAATACATTTGATATACATACGAATTACATAGATCAATAGATGCAATATATACTTGATAGATACGATTGATAGATAGATTTCATAGATAAATAGATAGATTTGATAAATAGATAATTTCTCAGACAGAGAATTACAAGACGTGCGGCCTGGGACCCATGGTAAGGTTCCCAGAGGCAGTTGCGGTGCCAGGGGATGTGTATATGGCATGGATTTTCAGAACCGGGAGATGGAAAAAGATGGTTGGTCGGTCCTCCTGCTTCAAATTTGGGGCACTGCGCGTGCAATCTATTGTGCCACCAGATATGAGTGGTGTGTTAAGTAGTACTATTCTTAGCAGTTTAATACCTGTTACTCCCCCTATCGGGGGAGGTGTATATGGCATGGATTTTAGGAACTGGGAGATGGAAAAAGATGCTTGGTCAGTCCTCCTACTTCCAATTTGGCCGAAACACAAGTGGCAGTCACAAAACAGTCCGGCCACGAGATAGATACATTTGATAGATAGATACATAGATTACATAGATCAATAGATGCAATATACATTTGATAGATACGAATTACATAAATCAAAAGATGCAATATACATTTGATTATTACGAATTACATAGATCAATAGATGCAATATACATTTGATAGATACGAATTACATAGATCAATAGATGCAATATACATTTGATAGATACGAATTACATAGATCAATAGATGCAATATACATTTGATAGATATGAATTACATAAATCAATAGATGCAATATACATTTGATAGATATGAATTACATAGATCAATAGATGCAATATAATTTTTTTTAGATATGAATTACATAGATCAATAGATGCAATATACATTTGATAGATACGATTTACATAGATCAATAGATGCAATATACATTTGATAGATACGAATTACATAGATCAATAGATGCAATATATATCTGATAGATACGATTGATATTTAGATAGATTCGATAGATAAATAGATAGATTTGATAGATATATAATTTCCCTGACAGAGAATTACAAGACGTGCCTCTGGGACCCATGGTAAGGTTCCCAGAGGCAGTTGCGGCGCCAGGGGACGTGTATATGGCATGGATTTTCAGAACCGGGAGATGGAAAAAAATGTTTGGTCGGTCCTCCTGCTTCAAATTTGGGGCACTGCGCGTACAATCTATTGTGCCACCAGATATGAGTGGTGTGTTAAGTAGTACTATTCTTATCAGTTTAATACCTGTTACTCCACCTATCGGGGGGAGTTGTATATGGCATGGATTTTAGGAACCGGGAGATGGAAAAAGATGCTTGGCCGGCCCTCCTACTTCAAATTTGGCTGAAACACAAGTGGCTGTCACAAAACAGTCCGGCCACGAGATAGATTTGATAGATACATAGATTACATAGATCAATAGATGCAATATACATTTGATAGATACGAATTACATAGATCAATAGATGCAATATACATTTGATAGATACAAATTACATAGATCAAAATATGCAATATACATTTGATAGATACGAATTACATAGATCAATTGATGCAATATACATTTGATAGATACAAATTACATAGATCAATAGATGCAATATACATTTGATAGATACGAATTACATAGATCAATAGATGCAATATACATTTGATAGATACGAATTACATAGATCAATAGATGCAATATACATTTGATAGATACAAATTACATAGATCAAAAGACGCAATATACATTTGATAGATACGAATTACATAGATCAACAGATGCAATATACATTTGATAGATACGAATTACATAGATCAATAGATGCAATATACATTTGATAGATACAAATTACATAGATCAATAGATGCAATATACATTTGATAGATACGAATTGCATAGATCAATAGATGCAATATACATTTTATAGATACAAATTACATAGATCAATAGATGCAATATACATTTGATAGATACGAATTACATAGATCAATAGATGCAATACACATTTGATTGATACAAATTCCATAGATCATAAGATGCAATATACATTTGATAGATACGAATTACATAGATCAATAGATGCAATATACATTTGATAGATACAAATTACACAGATCAATAGATGCAATATACATTTGATAGATACGAATTGCATAGATCAATAGATGCAATATACATTTGATAGATACGAATTCCATAGATCAATAGACAGGTCTCTCTCCTTCAGCCTTTTTATACGAGGGTCCCCGACCCTAAAGAGGCAGGACAGCATGAAAGACCCCATCTGCCATGACTTACTTTTGCACAATCGAGTACAGGTATGGCATCGATTTTAGGAACCCGGAGATAATTTTTAGGAACCGGGAGATGGAAAAAGATGCTTGGACACCCAGTACAGGTCGTTCTCCTTTAGCCTTTTTATACGAGGGTCCCCGACCCTCAACAGGCACGACAGCATGAAAGACCCCATATGCCATGACTTCCTTTTGCACAATCGAATACAGGTATGGCATCGATTTTAGGAACCCAGAGATATTTTTTAAGAACCAGGAGATGGAAAAAGATGCTTGCTCAACCAGTACAGGTCGTTCTCCTTCAGCTTTTTTTATACGAGGATCCCCGACCCTCAACAGGCATGACAGCATGAAAGACCCCATATGCCATGACTTCCTTTTGCACAATCGAGTACAGGTATGGCATCGTTTTTAGAAACCCGGAGATCATTTTTAGAAACCGGGAGATGGAAAAAGATGCTTGGTCGGTCCTCCTACTTCAAATTTGGGGCACTGCATGTGCAATCTACTATTCCACCAGATATGAGTGGTGTGTTAAGTAGTACTATTCTTAGCAGTTTAATTCCTGTTATGTGCCTTTTTTTGGTTTGGGTTTTGAAGCCACAGTGCAGCACCACAGGCAAGAAAAATTAGTCATGTACAAATGCCTGAAAAATTAGCTATTGTTGCAGACGCTACTGTAGCAGCAGCCAGAAAAATTGATGTTTGTTTGACAGTTAGAAAGTGCCCTAAAACATTGCAGCTTGAACCCTAGTTGTTGGCGGATAAGTCACGCAAGTCATCCGGCATTCGAAGATAAAATACAGCAGCGTGTGTACCATTTGCAGCCCAAGGCAGCTCATCTCATCAGGCCTTTTTTACTCAAATGTATCACACAATATGTCAGTCCCTTCGGGATCCATCCCTCATTCATTTTAATAAAGGTGAGATAATCAAGACTTTTTTGACCTAGGCGACTTCTCTTCTCAGTGACAATACCTCCTGCTGCACTGAAAGTCCTTTCTGACAGGACACTTGAAGCGGGGCAGGCCAGAAGTTTGATTGGAAACTGGGATAGCTCAGGCCACAGGTCAAGCCTGCACACCCAGTAGTCAAGGGGTCCATTGCTCCTCAGAGTGTCGAGAGCCGCAGTTAATGCGAGGTAGTCTGCTACCTGTCGATTGAGTCATTCTCTGAGGCTGGATCCCGAAGGGCTGTGGCGATGCATAGGAGTTAAAAAGGTCCGCATGTCCTCCATCAACAACACATCTGGAAAGCATCCTGTCCTTGCCGGCATGGTCGTGGGAGGAGGAGTATTACTTTCATCTCTTCCCCTGTTAGATTCCCGTTGGGCTGTGACATCACCCTTATACGCTGTGTAAAGCATACTTTTTAATTTATTTTTGAACTGCTCCATCCTTTCCGACTTGCAGGAATTCGGTAACATTTCAGTCTTTTTATGCTTATACCGGGGGTCTAGTAGCGTGGACACCCAGTACAGTTTGTTGTCCTTCAGCTTTTTTATACGAGTGTCCCTCAACAGGCACGACAGCATGAAAGACCCCATTTGCACAAGGTTGGATGCCGAGCTACTCATGTCCCGTTCCTCATCCTCACTGATCTCACTGAAGGTATCTTCTTCCCCCCAGCCACGTACAACACCACGGGTACCAGATAGGTGACAACAACGAGCACCCTGGGATGCCTGTTGTGCTTGGTCTTCCTCCTCCTCCTCAAAGCCACATTCCTCCTCTTACTCCTCTTCCTCAAAATCCTCTTCCTGCGTTGCCGCTGGTCCAGCAAGCGATGCTGATAAGGCTGTTTCTGGTGGTGATGGAGACCACAACTCTTCCTCTTCACGCTCATCTACAGCCTGATCCAGCACTCTTTGCAGGGCACGCTCCATTAAGAAAACAAATGGTATGATGTCGCTGATGGTGCCTTTGGTGTGACTGACTAGGATTGTCACCTCCTCAAAAGGACGCATGAGCCTACAGGCATTGCGCATGAGCGTCCAGTAACGTGGCAAAAAAATCCCCAGCTCCCCAGAGGCTGTCCTAGCACCCCGGTCATACAAATACTCGTTAACAGCTTTTTCTTGTTGTAGCAGGCGGTCGAACATTAGGAGTGTCGAATTCCAACGTGTCGGGCTGTTGCAAATCAAGCGCCTCACTGGCAGGTTGTTTCGCCGCTGGATATCTGACAAGTGTGCCATGGCCGTGTAGGAACGCCTGAAATGGCCACACAACTTCCTGGCCTGCTTCAGGACATCCTGTAAGCCTGGGTACTTATGCACAAAGCGTTGTACAATCAGATTACACACATGTGCCATGCACGGCACATGTGTCAACTTGCCCAATTTCAATGCCGCCACCAAATTACTTCCGTTGTCAGAAACCACTTTGCCGATCTCCAGTTGGTGCGGAGTCAGCCACTGATCCACCTGTGCATTCAGGGCGGACAGGAGTGCTGGTGCGGTGTGACTCTCTGCTTTCAGGCAATCAACCCCAAGACGGCGTGACACTGCCGTATCCGGGATGTGGAATAGTACCTGGGGAGCTGAGGGGGGGGGATGGGTGCCGTTGATGTGCAGCAAGATGCAGCAGCAGAAGAGGAAGAGGTTATGGAAAAGGATGGAGTAGGAGGAGTAGAGGAGGTAGCAGCAGGCCTGCCTGCAAGTCGTGGCGGTGTCACCAACTCCTCTGCAGAGCCACGCATTCCATGCTTGTCAGCCGTCAGCAGGTTTACCCAATGCACAGTGTAGGTGATATACCTGCCCTGACCATGCTTTGCAGACCAGCTATCAGTGGTCAGATGGACCCTTGCCCCAACACTGTGTGCCAGACATGCCATTACTTCCTTTCGCACAATCGAGTACAGGTTTGGGATTGCCTTTTGTGAAAAGAAATTTTGGCTGGGTACCTTCCACTGCGGTGTCCCAATAGATACAAATCTTTTGAACGCCTCAGACTCCACCAGCTTGTATGGTAAAAGCTGGCGGGCTAAGAGTTCAGACAAGCCAGCTGTCAGACGCCGGGCAAGGGGGTGACTTTGGGAAATTGGCTTCTTACACTCAAACATGTCCTTGACAGACACCTGACTGTGGGCAGATGAGCAAGAACTGCTACGGAAGAGAGACTGAGTGGCGGATGGTTAAGAGGGGGCAAGGAGTACAGACAGCAGTGGTTGACGTGGCTGAAGATGCTGGACCAGGAGGAGGAGGGCGGCTTTGAGTTTGTGTGCTGCTTCTACTCATGTGTTCATCCCATCGGCGTTTGTCATGTTAGACCATGTGCCTTCGCAAAGCAGTTGTACCTAGGTGGGTGTTGGACTTCCCACGACTCTTGGCACAGGTTGCAAATGGCATCGCTGTTGTCAGAGGCAGACACACAAAAAAATTCCACACTGCTGAGCTCTGCTATGACGGCATTCTGGTGGTGGCAATAGCATGCGTTGATTGGCATGCTGTCTGGCTGACCCCGGGTGCCGATGCATGCTATCTGACTGTGCCACTATCTTCTTGCGACGACCTCCCCCTGCTTCCAACTTGTCTCCTCCTCCTCCTCTCTGTCTCCCCATCTGAACTTTCCCCCTCTTCTTCTTCTCTTCTAGCGGGCACCCACATGACATCCACGGACGCATCATCATCAACCACTTCACTTGTATCTGACACATCAACAAAGGAAGCAGCAGCGGGTACAACATCACCATCATCATCACACCGTACGTCCATGTCTGTAATGCTGCCTGACTGAGACATATCACTGTTATCTACATCCTCTGTCAATGATGGTCGCGCATCACTCATTTCTTCCAACTGATGTGTCAATAACTCCTCTGACAGATCAAGTGAAGCGGCTGTGGTGCTAGTGTTGGTGGTGGCGGCAGGCGGGCGAGTGGCACTGGTCACTTGAGAGGTGCCCGAAGCTAAGCTGGAGGTGGATGGTGCGTCAAGGTTACGAGCGGAAGCTGTAGAAGATTGGGTATCCTGTGTTAGCCAGTCAACTAGGTCCTCCTCAGAACTTTTCGCGTTCATGGCACGTGGCCCCTGAACACTGTGCATTATTGTAGGGTCAAAGGGAATCACAGCACCATGACCATGACGGCACCTGCGGGGTGGCCTGCCTCTGCCTGTCATTTTTTTTTTAAATGTAGACTTACGCTACTATTAAACAAAATATGAGTGGTGCCACTGGGCAAGTGGGCACAGTATACGCTGTGAGCCTGACACAAAAAAGCAGACTGATGTTTCACAATCCAAAAAGTTTATTTTTTTTAAATGTACACTTACACTACTATTAAACAAGATATGAGTGGTGGCACTGGGCAAGTGGACACAGTATACGCTGTGAGCCTGACACAAAAAAGCAGATTGATGTTTCACAGTAAAAAAATGTTTATTTTTTAAATATTTAAACTATTGTTACAACAAAAATGAGTGGTGGCACTAACTTGGCAAGTGGGCCTGGCACACACGCTGGCAGGAAAGCAACTGCAATAAGATTACACTAGCAGACTGATGTTTCACAGTCAAATTTTTTAAAAAAAAATATTTACACTACTGTTACAACAAATATGAGTGGTGGCACTAACTTGGCAAGCGGGCCTGGCACACACGCTGGCAGGCAGGCAACTTCAATTAGATTACACTAGCAGACTGATGTTTCACAGTCAAAAAAGTTTTTTTTTAAAATATTTACACTACTGTTACAACAAATATGAGTGGTGGCACTAACTTGGCAAGTGGGCCTGGCACACACGCTGGCAGGCAGGCAACTGTAATTAGATTACACTAGCAGACTGATGTTTCACAGTCAAAAAAGTTTTTTTAAAAAAAATATTTACACTACTAATATAACAAATATGATTGGTGGCACTACTTGGCAAGTGGGCCTGGCACACACGCTGGCAGGCAGGCAACTGCAATTAGATTACACTAGCTGACTGATGTTTCACAGTCAAAAAAGTTTTTTTTTAAATATTTTCACTACTGTTACAACAAATATGAGTGGTGGCACTACTTGGCAAGTGGGCCTGGCACACACGCTGGCAGGCAGGCAACTGCAATTAGATTACACTAGCAGACTGATGTTTCACAGTCAAAAAAGTTTTTTTTAAAAATATTTACACTACTGTTACAACAAATATGAGTGGTGGCACTAACTTGGCAAGTGGGCCTGGCACACACGCTGGCAGGCAGGCAACTGTAATTAGATTACACTAGCAGACTGATGTTTCACAGTCAAAAAAGTTTTTTTAAAAAAAATATTTACACTACTAATATAACAAATATGATTGGTGGCACTACTTGGCAAGTGGGCCTGGCACACACGCTGGCAGGCAGGCAACTGCAATTAGATTACACTAGCTGACTGATGTTTCACAGTCAAAAAAGTTTTTTTTAAAAAAATATTTACACTACTGTTACAACAGATATGAGTGGTGGCACTACTTGGCAAGTGGGCCTGGCACACACGCTGGCAGGCAGGCAACTGCAATTAGATTACACTAGCAGACTGATGTTTCACAGTCAAAAAAGTTTTTTTTTTAAATATTTACACTATTGTTACAACAAATATGAGTGGTGGCACTAACTTGGCAAGTGGGTCTGGCACACACGCTGGCAGGCAGGCAACTGCAATTAGATTACACTAGCAGACTGATGTTTCACAGTCAAAAAAGTTTTTTTTAAATATTTACACTACTGTTACAACAGATATGAGTGGTGGCACTACTTGACAAGTGGGCCTGGCACACACGCTGGCAGGCAGGCAAATTCAATTAGATTATACTAGCAGACTGATGTTTCACAGTCAAAAAAGTTTTTTTTAAATATTTACACTACTGTTACAACAGATATGAGTGGTGGCACTACTTGGCAAGTGGGCCTGGCACACACGCTGGCAGGCAGGCAACTGCAATTAGATTACACTAGCAGACTGATGTTTCACAGTCAAAAAAGTTTTTTTTTAAATATTTACACTACTGTTACAACAAATATGAGTGGTGCCACTAACTTGGCAAGTGGGTCTGGCACACACGCTGGCAGGCAGGCAACTTCAATTAGATTACACTAGCAGACTGATGTTTCACAGTCAAAAAAGTTTTTTTTTTAAATATTTACACTACTGTTATAACAAATATGATTGGTGGCACTAGTTGGCAAGTGGGCCTGGCACACACGCTGGCAGGCAGGCAACTGCAATTAGATTACACTAGCTGACTGATGTTTCACAGTAAAAAAAGTTTTTTTTTAAATATTTACAATACTGTTATAACAAATATGATTGGTGGCACTAGTTGGCAAGGGCCTGGCACACACGTTGGCAGACAGGCAACTGAAATTAGATTGCATTAGCAGACTGATGTTTCACAGTCAAAAAGTTTTTTTTTCAAATATTTACACTACTGTTACAACAAATATGAGTGGTGGCACTACTTGGCAAGTGGGCCTGGCACACATGCTGGCAGGCAGGCAACTTCAATTAGATTACACTAGCAGACTGATGTTTCACAGTCAAAAAAGTTTTTTTTTTTAAATATTTACACTACTGTTATAACAAATATGATTGGTGGCACTAGTTGGCAAGTGGGCCTGGCACACACGCTGGCAGGCAGGCAACTGCAATTAAATAACACTAGCAGACTGATGTAAAAGTTTTTTTTAAAAAATTTGCACTAATGTTACAACAGATATGAGTGGTGGCGCTGAGGAAGTAGGCACAGTATATGCTGTGAGCCTGACACACAGGCTGGCAGTGGCAGGCTGGCCTGGCAACTAAAATTAAATAACACTAGCAGACTGATGTAAAAGGTTTTTTTTAAAAAATTACACTAATGTTACAACAGATATGAGTGGTAGCACTGAGGAAGTAGGCACAGTATATGCTGTGAGCCTGACACACAGGCAGGCACTAGTGGCAGGCTGGCCTGGCAACTAAAATTAAATAACACTAGCAGACTGATGTGAAAGTTTTTTAAAAAAAATTTACACTAATATGACAACAGATATGAGTGGTGGCACTGAGGATTGAAGTAGGCACAGTATATGCTGTGAGCCTGACACACAGGCTGGCACTAGTGGCAGGCTGGCCTGGCAACTAAAATTAAATAACACTAGCAGACTGATGTGAAAGTTTTTTTTTAAAAAATTTACACAAATGTTACAACAGATATGAGTGGTGGCCCTTAGGAAGTAGGCACAGTATATGCTGTGATCCTGACACACAGGCTGGCACTAGTGGCAGGCTGGCCTGGCAACTAAAATTAAATAACACTAGCAGACTGATGTAAAACATTTTTTTAAAAAATGTACACTAATGTTACAACAGATATGAGTGGTGGCACTCAGGATGGAAGTAGGCACAGTATATGCTGTGAGCCTGACACACAGGCTGGCACTAGTGGCAGGCTGGCCTGGCAACTAAAATTAAATAACACTAGCAGACTGATGTAAAAGTTTTTTTTAAAAAAAATTAAACTAATGTTACACCAGATATGAGTGGTGGCACAGAGCAATTAGGCACAATATATGCTGTGAGCCTGATACACAGGCCTGCTGGCAACTGAAATTAGATTACACTAGCAATATGATGTAAAAGTTTTTTTTTTTTTAAATTTAAACTAATGTTACACCAGATATGAGTGGTGGCAGTGAGCAAGTAGGCACAGTATATGCTGTGAGCCTCACACACAGGCTGAGAGGCAGGTAAATGCAATTAGATTACAAAAAATAAAACAACAAAAAAACGACTGAAGTTCTAGCCCTAAAAAGGGCTTTTTGGGGTGCTGTCCTTACAGCAGAGATCAGATGAGTCCTTCAGGACTGTAGTGGACACTGAATACACTAGCCTAGCTATCAATTTCCCTATAAAATCAGCAGCAGCAGCACTATCACTCCTCTCACTAAGAATGCAGGATCAGAATGAATCTAAAATGGCTGCTGCCCAGGTGCTGGGAGGGTCTGGGAGGGAGTGTCTGCTGCTGATTGGCTGAAATGTGTCTGCAGACTGTGAGATACAGGGTTAAAGTTTACTCAATGATGACGAATAGGGGGCGGATCGAACATTGCATATGTTCGCCCGCCGCGGCGAACGCGAACAAGCTAAGATCGCCGGGGACTGTTCTCCGGCAAACTGTTCGCAACATCACTACAGGCAAGATAGGGTTCATTTAGAAAATGTGGCCCTAAATGTATTTATACAAGATATTCAGAGGTCTATTTCTCCCTTCCTGTAAGTCAGGTTGTGTTTTTCTATGGTGGCAGCCAGTATATCATCTGAGATGCTATCTTGTGGCAGGAGGTCGCAGCCCTGTTGTGCTGGAGAGGATGAACAGGGGGAGTAATTACCAAACTGAAGAGAGGGGTGGACAGACTCAGGTGCACATGAGGTGCTACTCCTTCCCCTTGTGGGTGGGTTTCGTGATCTCAGCAACCCCTTAGTAGCATCTCCTTTGAGCAGAGGGCCCCTCTGCTGCAGTTTTTGGTTGGGCCGCTGACCTCTAGCAGTGCTGGGTTAGTAAGTTCTCTCTCTTGCTGCCATTTTAGCCTACTTGTCGGTTTTATAATTATTAATGTTTATTTAATGTTTAACAAAAATGTTGACCTGTGACAGTCGAATTTCCCATAAAGAAGTTGTTGCGTGTTTATTTATTTAAGTTATATATATGTAATTTTACCTTTCTGCTGGTAACGAGTGGTAGGCTTTTAATCCCTTATGAGAAGAATCACTTTAGGCATGATATGTGATGGGGTTGTTAGCCATTTTCCACATTTAATTAAAGGGATATAAAACCCAATATTTTTTTTTCATGATTCAGATTGAGCATGCAATTTTCCAATATACTTTTATTATCATATTTTCTTTGTTTTCTCAGTATCCTTTGTTGAAAAGCAGAAAGGTAAGATAAGGGCCTCAATGCGATAAAATTTTGCGCTGGTTTGGTATCACATATACGACGTAACCTAGAAGTTACGCTCGTATATTTCTGCCTTCGGCCATAGTTTTTTGGCCCATAGACAGGTATACCAAACCAGCGCAGTTTGGTATCCAATATACAGCGTAAGGACTTACGAGGCGAAAATGGAGAAATCTTACTCCATTTTCACCTTGCCACAAATTGCAGGTGTAGTAAGCCTTACGCTGTGTATTTGAGCCCCATAACTCCCTAAACTACCTGTAAAATAAAACCTAACGCATGCGCAATGTCTATATACCTGTCAACTGCGAACTGCTAAATAAAACCTAACATCTAACGCATGCGCAATGTCTATCTACCTGTCAACCACAATCCCCCGCCGCAATCCCTAATAAAGTATTTAACCCCAAAATAACTCCCGGACCCCGCCGCCACCTACATTAAATGTATAACCCCCCTAATGTGAGCCCCTACCCCGCCGCCATCTACATTACCTACCCCCTAATGTGAGCCCCTTACGCCGCCGCCACCTACATTACCTACCCCCTAATGTGAGCCCCTTACACCGCCACCACCTACATTACCTACCCCCTAATGTGAGCCCCTTACACCGCCGCCACCTACATTACCTACCCCCTAATGTGAGCTCCTACCCTGCCGCCAGCTATATTAAAATTATTAGCCCCTAATCTAATCCCCCTACCCCGTCGCCAGCTATATTAAAATGATTAACCCCTAATCTAATCCCCCTACCCCGCCGCCAGCTATATTAAAATTATTAACCCCTAATTTAATCCCCCTACACCACCGCCAGCTATATTAAATACATTAACCCCTAATCTAATCCCCCTAAAGTAATCAGCTCTATTACCAGCCCTTAAAAGGGATTTTTGCGTGGCATTGCCACAAAGTAACAGCTCTATTGCCAGCCCTTAAAAGGGCTTTGTGCGGGGCATTTCCCCAAAGTAATCAGCTCTTTTACCAGCCCTTAAAAGGGATTTTTGCGGGGCATTGTCACAAAGCAATCAGCTCTTTTGCCTCTAATCTAAATTCCCCTACACCGCCGCCACCTATAATAATTGTATTTCCCCCTAATCTAATCCCCCTACACCGCCGCCACCTATATTAAATAGATTAACCCCTAATCTGACCCCCCCTACACCGCCGCCATCTATATTAACCCTAATTATATTAGGGTTAATATAGTTAATATAGATATTATATTATATATATTAACTATATTAACCCTAATTATATTAGGGTTGATATAGTTAATATAGTTATTATATTATATATATATATTAACTATATTAACCCTATCTAACTCTAACACCCCTAACTTAATTATTATTAAAATAAATCTCAATAAAATTAATAATATTAACTAAATTATTCCTATTTAAATCTCAATACTTACCAATAAAATTAACCCTAAGATAGCTACAATATAATTAATAATTACATTGTAGCTATTTTAGGGTTTATATTTATTTTACAGGTAACTTGGTATTTATTTTAACTATGTACAATAGCTATTAAATAGTTAATAACTATTTAATAGCTACCTAGTTAAAATAATTACCAATTTACCTGTAAAATAAATCCTAACCTAAGTTACAAATACACCTACACTATCAATAAATTAATTAAATAAACTACAAATATCTAAACTAAAATACAATTAAATACACTAAACTAAATTACAAAAAACAAACAAACACTAAATTACAAAAAATAAAAAAAGATTACAAGATTTTTAAGCTAATTACACCTATTCTAAGCCCCCTAATAAAATAATAAAGCCTCCAAAATAAAGAAATTTCCCTACCATATTCTAAATTACAAAAGTTAACAGCTCTATTGCCAGCCCTTAAAAGGGCCTTTTGCGGGGCATGCCCCAAAGTAATCAGCTCTTTTGCCTGTAAAAAAAACACAATACCACCCCCCAACATTACAACCCACCACCCACATACTACTACTCTAAACCCACCCAAACCCCCCTTAAAAAAAACCTAACACTAAGCCCCAGAAGATCTCCCTACCTTGAGTCGTCTTCACCCAGCCGGGCCGAACTCTTCATCCAATCCGGGCAATGTCTTCATCTAAGTGGCAAAGAAGAAGTCTTCCATCCGGACGATTTCTTCATCCAAGCGGCAAAGAAGAAGTCTTCCATCCCGGCGATGTCTTCATCCAAGCGGCAAAGAAGAAGTCTTCCATCCGGGCGATGTCTTCATCCAAGCGGCAAAGAAGAAGTCTTCCATCCCGGTGATGTCTTCATCCAAGCGGCAAAGAAGAGGTCTTCCATCGAGGCAAAGTTTTCCTCCAAGCGGCATCTTCAATCTTCTTTCTTCCGACCTCCGACGCGGAACATCCAGCTGGCCCGACGACTGAACGACGAAATGACGTCATCCAAGATGGCGTCCCTCGAATTCCGATTGGTTGATAGGATTCTATCAGCCAATCGGAATTAAGGTAAGAAAATCTGATTGGCTGATTCAATCAGCCAATCAGATTCAAGTTCAATCCGACTGGCTGATCCAATCAGCCAATCAGATTGAGCTCGCATTCTATTGGCTGTTCTGATCAGGGTTAATATAGTTAATATATATAATAACTATATTAACTATAATATAATTAGGGTTAATATAGTTAATATAGGTGGCGGCAGTGTAGGGGGGTCAGATTAGGGGTTAATCTATTTAATATAGGTGGCGGCGGTGTAGGGGGATTAGTTTAGGGGGTAATACAATTATTATAGGTGGCAGCAGTGTAGGGGTATTATATTAGGGGTTAATATATTTAATATAGGTGGCGGCGGTGTAGGGGTATTAGATTAGGGTGTAATACATTTATTATACGTGGCGGCGGTGTAGGGGGATTAGATTACATTACAGGCAAAAGAGCTGATTACTTTGTGACAATACCCTGCAAAAAGCCCTTTTAAGGGCTGGTAAAAGAGCTGATTACTTTAGGGCAATGGCCCGCAAAAGGCCCTTTTAAGGGCTGGCAATAGAGCTGTTTACTTTGGGGCAATGCCACGCAAAAAGCCCTTTTCAGGGCTATTTGTAGGGTTCGACTTAGGTTTAGTGGTAGGGATATTTTATTATTTTAGGGGTTAATTAATTTAATATAGGTGGCGGCAGTATAGGAGGATTAGATTTGGGGTTAATAATTTTAATATAGCTGGCGGAGGTGTAGGAGCTCACATTAGGGGGTAGGTAATGTAGATGGTGACGGTGTAAGGGGCTCACATTAGGGGGTAGTTAATGTAGGTGGTGGCGGGGTCCGGGAGCGGCAGTTTAGGGGTTAATAACTTTATTAGATGCGGCGGGGTCCAGGAGCGGCGGTTTAGGGGTTAATACATTTATTATTAGGAGAGTGAGGGGGGATAGCGGATAGAGGGGTATACGTGTCGGGCTATGTTTGGGAGGTGTGTTAGACAGTACGGGAGATTTAATACTTTAGTCAGGTTTTGTAGGCGCCGGCAGTTTCTAAAGTGCCGTAAGTCACTGGCGACTCCAGAAATTTGTACTTACGCAGATTTCTGGACATCGCTAGTTTATCCGACTTACGGCACTTTAGCAATTGCCGGCAGGGTATATTGGATAGCTCGAGTTGCGAGCTGACCGGGCGGCGGGGGTTCCCTCGCTTGCGCAGCAAACTACGATGTATATCGTATCGCGCCCCAGGAGTCTGCATGTGTTTGCAGCACTATATGGCAGCAGTTTTGCTAGAATGTTATACATTAGCAAGAGCACTAGATGGCAGTACTATTTCCTGTCATGTATTTCTACAGACATGTGCATGATACCTATCTAGATATCTCTTCAACACAGAATAACATGAAAATAAAACAAATTTGGTAATAGAAGTAAATTGGAAACTATTTTAAAAATTGTATGCTTTGTCTGAATCATGAAAATTGGGTTTCAGGTTCTTTTAAAAGCAAAGCAGAAGCTATGTTCCAGGCAAACTACGGAAAGATTTGTATTCTAAAATAAGATGTATTTCCAAAAAAAAATATTTGTTAATTTAAATGTGTTTATGTGTTTCACAATTTATGTACAGTGATAAAGAATCACACACACTTATCTTTTTAACAGTAATCTTATCCCATAAATAAGACGTTACATGCATAAATATGCCTTTCACTACCATTATCACATGATAGCTATTAGCTTGGTTCTTTTGTCTTTTAAAAAGACGAAATAAAGCTGTGATTTTACCATATCAGTGGTGTGGCACTGTGTATTCATATAACTGTCTTATTCAGCACGGCGCTTTTGCACCATGCTGGGATTGATTCTATATAGCAGCAACTCTGCATTTGTCAGTTCATACTACAGGGAAGGTGGTCTTTATGATTCTAAAGCACTGAACTGCTCTCCCCATGGTCAGCAACACAGGACAAGTACGTTGTTTCCGGGATTGATACATGTGCTAATACACATTTAAGGTACCATACTTGCTACAGACTCAATGAAAAAGCTTAAAGGGACAGTCAAGTCAAAATTAAACTTTCATGATTCAGATGCAATTATTAAAAACTTTCCGATTTACTTTTATCATCAAATGCTTTGCTTTCTTGGTATTCTTTTTTGAAAGCTAAACTTAGCTAGGTTCAAGCTGATATTTAAACCGTCGAAAACCGCCTCTTATCCGAGTGAATTACAGGTTTTTACTGTTAGATAGTGCTAGTTCATGTGTTTCATATATATAACATTATGCTCACTTCTGTGAAGTTTTTTATGAGTCAGCACTGATTGAGTAAAATGTATGTCTGTCAAAAGAACTGAGATAAAGGGAACTCTGCTGAGGTTTAGATAACTGGTAATCACAGAGGTAAAAATGATATTAATATAACAGTGTTGGTTAGGCAGAACTAGGAAATGGGTAATAAAGGGATTATCTATTTTTTTAAACAATCAAAATTCTGCAGTAGACTGTCCCTTTAATGTTATAATCCACATGAAAGTGGGAATCTGAAGGGATGACCACAAAGGGGGATAATTTTTTTATTTCAGTTTGAATCCTGTTTGCATGAGCTGCTAAATGGGAGGACACGTTTAATATAGTGTGTTTATTCAAGACAATTTTTTGATTTCATGTCCCTTTAAACAATATTAATGAATGAGATGTGCAATAATAATAATTGTATATAACTTTAATAAATGCTATAATAAGCAGGCCATTGCATTTAAAATATCATGCTTCAAATTATTGAATTTTAATTAGTCTATTTAAATAATGTACAAGTTTTATAGTTTAAAGGACCAGTCAAAACAGTAGATTTGCATAATCAACAAATGCAATATCACTTAGTCTGAACTTAAATGAGTAGTAGATTTTTTTTCTGACAATTTTAAAAGTTATGTCTTTTTCCACTCCCCCTGTACCATGTGACAGCCATCAGCCATTCACAAATGCATACATGTACCATGTGACAGCCATCAGCCATTCACAAATGCATACACACTTATTCTTGCACATGCTCAGTAGGAACTGTTGACTCAAAAAGTTTAAATATAAAAATACTGTGCACATTTAGTTAATGGAAGTAAATTGGAAAGTTGTTTAAAATGGCATGCTCTATCTGAATAATAAAAGTTTAATTTTGATTGAGTGTCCCTTTAAGTGAGATTTGAACTATATTTTTACATTTTTGTCAAATAAAAAAAAGCAAAAGTGGTTTATCACCATGTTAAATGAATGAATATGCAAAAGAACTTTAACATTGAAAATGGTAGTGCAAACAGGAATACCCCCTGAAACAGACAAAATTAGTTTTCACAATCTGTAGAATATAAAAAGTAAAAAAATAATTAAAAGTAGTTGTCTGAGTGATTGGAACCGCACTTGTCCCCATGCAAAGTATATGGGCTTTTCAATGTGATCAAGCTATCTACAAACCTGGGTGCCAGATGTTTCCAGGTTCTAAGGCAGAGACGGCTAACCTTGGCACTCCTAATATTTTGGAACTACATTTCCCATGATGCTCAACTAGTCTGCAGAGTGCCTAAGCATCTGGGGTGCCAAGGTTAGCCATCACTGGTCTAAGGGATTTCATTCTACAATGGGTAATGTTTTCAAAACTTTTCTTGACACATCAATAAATGGATTGTGAGACCAACTAAAAATTGCCTTTTTTTGTTTAGCAATCCTTATATCCTGTGATATTTTATAAAAAATGTTGGCTGACCCTCTCTGTCGCAGTGAGTGGAAATGTGCCTTTCATAGAAAAAATTGGGATTGTCTGATCAAATATCTGCCCACATCACCAGTGAACTTGTATCTTAGTAGTTTGGAGGGGGCATGTATTCCAATTATAAGAAGGAGAGATAATCAACGGCACTACTTAAAGGTTAATAAAACCCCAATAAGTTTCCCTTTGTTATAACACAGAAATTCTGTATTTTTGTATAATACCGGGTAAGGGTGCTAATGTATTTAAACATATACAGTGTTAAAGAACAAGAAGAGACTGGTTCTTTACAAGAATACACTTGATAGCACTCAAGGTTTATGACTTTTACAACTTAATAAATTGAGACAGCATGAGAGTATAATTCTGGGAAACCCTGCTGTATATTCTAAAATTTATAATTGATTGCTTGGGAATCCACAGTATCAGAGTCAGTGACACGAATTAGTATTCTTTTAAAAGAGCCCTTGAAAAAGCCGGTAACGGCGAAACATGTCAGGAAGAATAGGGTCTTGGTGAGGAGTCCTAGGAGCTCCTGTGTATTTAGATAACACTTTGATACCTTCGTTAATGTGTGAAAGGGACAGTCTAGGCCAAATAAACTTTCATGATTCAGATAGAGCATGTAATTTTAAACAATTTTCCAATTTACTTTTATCACCAATTTTGTTTTGTTCTCTTGGTATTCTTAGTTGAAAGCTTAACCTAGGAGGTTCATATGCTAATTTCTTAGACCTTGAAGCCCACCTCTTTCAGATTGCATTTTAACAGTTTTTCACCACTAGAGGGTGTTAGTTCACGTATTTCATATAGATAACACTGTGCTCGTGCACGAGAAGCTATCTGGGAGCAGGCACTGATTGACTAGACTGTCAAAAGAACTGAAAAAAGGGGCAGTTTGTAGAGGCAACATAATCACAGAGGTTAAAAGTATATTATTATAACTGTGTTGGTTATGCAAAACTGGGAAATGGTTAATAAAGGGATTATCTATCTTTTAAAACAATAAAAATTCTGGTGTAGACTGTCCCTTTAATGTAACAATTAATTTAATTTTTGATACGCTGCTCAGATTTGGTTGCTAACATCACTATGAAACAAGGGCTCTTTTAAAAGAATACTAATTTGTGTCACTGACTCTGATACTTTGGATTCCCAAGCAATCAATTATAAATTTTAGAATATACGGCAGGGTATCCCAGAATTATATACTGCAAATCATGATTAAGTGAACTCTGCATACTCTATACAAGGATATCTGAACAGCATACACTGCTGACCTTTAATGAGACGATATAGTATATACAGCAGTAACACAACCAGTTACTTCTCCAACACAAACTGTAACTTTAACCCTAGGACTAGGGTGTAAAACTAATAGTTTTTAAGTCAGCTCAAGGAACAGCCTTCTGTAAGCGGTATAGTTACTATTCTCTTACTCTATGGTGCTTACTTAGAGAACATTATATACAGCCTGGTGAATATAAACAGGCGTGACTTTAAATAAACTGGAAATTAAATAAAATATTTTTCTTAAGAATGTGCCAATACACTACAAAACCGAACAGAATGGTTGTGGAATATTTACAATGTATTATTCCTTAATACCAAAGCTGGAATTTCATCCTTGAGTACAGGGTGTAAAATACAGTTAATAACACATAAGAGGGTTTAATGAATAGCTCTGTGTGAGAAACAGAGTTACCCACATCTCTTTCTAATGCTTACTCAAATAACAGTGTACACAGCCAATGAATTTAACAAGCGTGTTTTAACGTATAAACTGGAAGCAAACGCAGTATTCACTCTTATATTGTGTGGATATTTTATCTGAAGTGACGATTGATTATATCTAACAAACAACAACGGTACTAAAGTTCACATATACAATACCAACTTATCTTAAATCTTGGGATAATAGATTATAGATATCAGATACTCTGCTAACAGTATTAAGGGCCTGGATTATTGTAATACAAATACTGAGAACACAGTGTATTACCAATTTATAATGCTAACTGAACTACCAATTGAATAGAATTGAACACATGTGGAAGTTTTCTCCAGTATTAACTTAAAACTATGACACGGTCTTTCCAATTATGTTACACATGAATATCATTTCCTTGTGAGGTATATATTGAAACCACTATTTGCTTAATCCCCACAAATTGCAGCAGATCTGCATAGATTCTACACTTTAGTGATACCACTATAACCCTTGCAGACTTTCCAATTGTAAATCAGATCTGATACAAATGCTACATATATACCTTTAATTGATTACAGAAGGTAACCTAAGTGTGGTTTTAAACTATTTCCTAATTTTATATGTTACTGAATAAAAGTTATATTTTAAATTAGTTACACAAGTTCTATACTCTCATGCTGTCTCAATTTATTAAGTTGTAAAAGTCATAAACCTTGAGTGCTATCAAATGTATTCCAATTATGTTTACCCAACCAAGATTGTGCATTCATTAAAGGGACAGTCAACACCAGAATTTTTTTTGTTTAAAAAGAAACATAATCCCTTTATTACCCGTTCCCCAGTTTTGCACAACCAACACAGTTATATTAATATACTTTTTACCTCTGTAATTATCTTGTATCTAAGCTTCTGCCGACTGCCCCCTTATTTCAGTTTTTTTGACAGACATGCAGTTTAGCCAATCAGTGCTCAGTCCTAGGTCACTTTACGTGCATGAGCTCAATGTTATCTATATGAAACATGTGAACTAATGCCCTCTAGTGGTCAAAATGCATTCAGATTAGAGGCAGTCTTCAAGGTCTAAGAAATTAGCATATGAACCTCCTAGTTTTAGCTTTCAACTAAGAATAGCAAGAGAACAAAGCAAAATTGGTGATAAAAGTAATTTGGGAAGTTGTTTAAAATTGCATGCCCTATTTAAATCATGAAAGTTTTTTTTGGACTTGACTGTCCCTTTAAAACTAAAGATGGTTTCTGTGTAGTAACAGTTCAAACAATAGGGGCTAGATTGCAAGTGGAGTGCTAATTTATTGTGCACCCGCAAATGTGCAAATTTGTTTGCGGGTGCAAGATAAATAACTAGCCATTACAAGTGGCTGGTTATTGCTACTGCAAGCTCACAGTAGCAATTAGCTGGTTAATTTTATAAATGTCCACAAAATGCATTATTTTTTAATAAAATATCTGCAAAAGCAGTTTTTAAATTTAGTGGGTGTGGGGTGTGCCTTTACATTGTGGTCTACTCTTCGGGAACTGTGTGTTCCCAGTAAATATATATGTACATGCTTATACATATATATTTATGTGTTAATATGTGTAAATACAAATATTAACACATAAATATATATGTGTATATAATCATATATATTTATATTTGCTGCCATCGTTGCGCTACTTACCTCCTTTACTGCGCTTAGGTTCTGATACCGTCTCTGAGTCTGACAGAATCAGAACAAGGCTCCCATTGGAGCCTATGAAAGTGCGCTCTTGTTAGCACAATGCTTCCTAGCAATGTGAACGTGAGCTTTCATTCCCATTGTGCTTAGCTTGTAATACCAGTGCACATTAGCGTGCACTGGTATTACTCAGTGGAGCGCTAATATCGATTGCCTGCAAGCGATATTTATCTGGGGATAGGCACAGACAAAGGTTGTGGCGGACATTTTCCAAAGTACAGACCATAGTGAAGGACACCAAGGTACATTTGAAATTAAAAACATTATTTTATAGTGCTTGGTGTTATTATACTGATGCAGATACCACTGATTCTATAACCAGCCCTCCTCTGGCTATAACCATGTGCCAGTGTCACTACTGTGTCATTATATAGTGCTGGGTGTTATTATACTGATGCAGATACCACTGATCCTATAACCAGCCCTCCTCTGGCTATAACCATGTGCCAGTGTCACTACTGTGTCTTTGTATAGTGCTGGGTGCTATTATACTGATGCAGATACCACTGATTCTATAACCAGCCCTCCTCTGGCTATAACCATGAGCCAGTGTCACTACTGTGTCAGTATATAGTGCTGGGTGTTATTATACTGATGCAGATACCACTAATCCTATAACCAGCCCTCCTCTGGCTATACTCATGTGCCAGTGTCACTACTGTGTTATTATACTGATGCAGATACCACTGATCCTATAACCAGCCCTCCTCTGGCTATAACCATGAGCCAGTGTCACTACTGTGTCATTATATAGTGCTGAGTGTTATTATACTGATGCAGATACCACTGATCCTATAACCAGCCCTCTTCTGGCTATAACCATGAGCCAGTGTCACTACTGTGTCTTTGTATAGTGCTGGGTGTTATTATACTGATGCAGATACCACTGACCCTATAACCAGCCCTCCTCTGGCTATAACCATGTGCCAGTGTCACTACTGTGTCATTATATAGTGCTGGGTGTTATTATACTGATGCAGATACCACTGATCCTATAACCAGCCCTCTTCTGGCTATACCCATGTGCCAGTGTCACTACTGTGTCATTATATAGTGCTGGGTGTTATTCTACTGATGCAGATACCACTGATCCTATAACCAGCCCTCTTCTGGCTATAACCATGTGCCAGTGTCACTACTGTGTCAGTATATAGTGCTGGGTGTTATTCTACTGATGCAGATACCACTGACCCTATAACCAGCCCTTGTCTGGCTATACGTCAGTGTCACTACTGTGTCTTTGTATAGAGCTGGGTGTTATTATACTGATGCAGATAACACTGATCCTATAACCAGCCCTCCTCTGGCTATACCCATGAGCCAGTGTCACTACTGTGTCTTTGTATAGTGCTGGGTGTTATTATACTGATGCAGATACCACTGATCCTATAACCAGCCCTCCTCTGGCTATACCCATGTGCCAGTGTCACTACTGTGTCATTATATAGTGCTGGGTGTTATTATACTGATGCAGATACCACTGATCCTATAACCAGCCATCCTCTGGCTATACCCATGAGCCAGTGTCACTACTGTGTCATTATATAGTGCTGGGTGTTATTATACTGATGCAGATACCACTAATCCTATAACCAGCCATCCTCTGGCTATACCCATGTGCCAGTGTCACTACTGTGTCTTTGTATAGAGCTGGGTGTTATTATATAGATGCAGATAAACATCCAGTATTTCACTCAGGCTTTATTTATTCCATAACTTATCACCCAATATCGCTAGCAGTCTCTTGACAAGTCACTAACTTTATTCACACTACATATTTTTTTTATTCCTATTATTTAATCAGAAAGAAAATATATACTAAGGTTGTGGCGGACACTACAAGGGCTAGTCACGGACACCTTGCCTATCCCTGTATTTATCTCTCTACTTGTAATCTAGCCCACAGTGTGGGACACTGCAAGCACAATATTAGAATTTAATTCAATCAGTACACTGTGAACTTACTTTGGTTTACTAAAGTAAGTTTGTGTTTTCAACACCAAAAGTTAAAAACATATTTATTTAAATATTAAAGGGATGTACAAAAAAAAGCACTAAGCAGTCGCTTACACTTAATAAAAAGCATTGCAATATGTTAATTCATCTATTTAAATTGATTTTACCTTTTATTTATTTTTTTACACTTTATTTGTGCAGTTTCTTTTACTTCCTGCCATAGCACTACAAGGAGGAGGAGGCCCCTGCAGGAAGGTTTATCTTAGCCCCATGTCATAAAACTTTTAAGTTTGTGAGTAGACTAGATAAGAGGGAGTCAGATATGCTTGTGCCCAGAAATTACAGAGTAAAAACGCAGGTTTTTAAAAATTCTCCACTCTTATCACAGTGGGGGCAGGGCTACTCCGAGAATTTGTAAGTGCTCATTTTTCGAGAAATCAAGTAAGCTGTTTGCTGTTTTTTTTTACTCAATCTGCTCCTTTTTATGTTTACTTTGATTTAACATATTTGTTTTTAGCAAAGGAGTACTGTTATGCCTTTAATTAAAATACATAATGTACTATTTTACAATATAATACTTATACATGACATTGTGTATACACATGTACAATATACCAACAGCCCAAATAAGTTTATTATTCATGTATAAGTTTCACTGTATTGTAATAAAAGAAGTTTCAGTTCACACATATCAATTATATTGCCATTCAATACCCTCAAAAGGAATCATTTACCTTACATCCTCACTGGATATGGCAATGCTGCTTTTAACATTCCGCCAGTGGGACAGAACCAACGCCTCCCACAGTGAAGTATAGTAAAACGGCTCTTGCCAAGACTTACTTCTAAAAGCGATTTCATCCCTTTCGATATTTCCCCGCCTATCTCGATTGTGATGCGGATATTTTATAACATATAGCTATTGGGACGATCCTTTCAGCACTGAGCCCATGATGAGAGAAATAAATACATTTAAAAAATAAAATCCCTTTGATCTTGTTGACAGTCATCCTTTCAGCAGCTTCTAGTGACAGAGCAACATTTGAGATCTTGTTATCCCTCTGGACTTTCCAAACCTCATATTCTAAATTCCTGCCTAAAAGGATAACTGTCAGATGTTTGCTCTTAATTTGTTTGTTTCCTTGCTAAAACGTTGTATAAACTTTATTTTTTACTTTTAATGTTCTGTTAAATGGGCAACCTCCAATTTGTCACAACTGACCTGTTTTAATGCTATCTGATGTTTCACAGATTGCTTGTACTACTCAGGCATCCTGAGGTGACAGTAACATTTATTTAGGTATAAAGAACAGATGTGTCAGCGAAGCAATGCTTTCTTTTGAAGTACAATTTGCCTTAAGGATTTTTTTTAGTTAACAAGTATGTAGAGCGATTGTCCTATAACCTAATTTTCCTGTACAACTTGCAAGGATAATAAAATCTTGTCCAGCTAGAATTCTACAGGTAAAACAAAATTATTATTATTTTGTTTTACATGAGTTATTCATTTAGAATTATGTATTCCCACATCGCATTAGGGGGATATTTACAATCCTTTAGAAACCATTATCTAATGATTTTCTATGGTAAATCCCCATTAAGTTTATAGATAAATCATTAAAACCTTTTTTTTTTAGAGAGTTGTTATCTATACCTAGGTTTGCTGGTGCAATTTTACATCATGTTTAATACATACCTTAGTTCTAAAATACATAATAGTTTAATATTTATAATCTCTTAAATGTCGAGATCAGCAACATATTACATTGTAAAATTCTTTGTCCTAACACTGTTTTAACTGTATTCCTGGTCCCAAACATAGAACTAAAGATAGGCAGAAATTTTTCAACTGTAGTTTTTTTTATTGCTTCACAAAAATGATGAGCAATCTGTTTTATTTGAATGTTCACATTTGTCCAATTTACAGAGAACAGAAGGTGTAATGTCAACAAAGTTTTTTATGTACAAAAGAATAGTTAAATAACACAAAGGGCTCTATTCAACAAAGGTCGGACGGACATGGTTTGTTACCACGAACATGTTTGCCATACCTTTCTGTGAGCGGGCAGCGTACGCTGCCTGCATTTAAAATTACACACACAGCTGCCAATTGGCCACAAGCAGGGGCTGTTAATCATCCTGGTTGGATCAGGATGATTTCACTCTGCCACACTTTAGGTGGTGGAGAGGTTAAGCAGCAGCGGTCTTAAGACCACTGCTTTTAAACTAGCATTTAAGGTGAGCCTGAAATGCTGAGGCCCCCGAAGTTGCTTTTGCAGCTTGATAAATGGAGCCCAAAGTGTGTGAAATGTAATGAAATAAATTGGCTTGTATTGTACATGAAAACATTATAGGTAAGCTTCAAAGGAGGAGACACCATTCTGCACCAACTGATGGGTTGATTGAAGATTCTGGGAAAAGACCCAAAGCATAAAGCCGAACTGGATTATTAAACACAACGCATGATAAAACAGGAAAACAAATCATTAAAGGGACACTAAAGTAAAACCAATTCTTTCATAATTTAGATAGAGAAGACGGTTTTCAAAAAACTTTCCAATTATTATTATTAAATTATGCTCATTATTTTTCTATGCTCACCTTCTGATGCACCAGCATGTGCAAGAATTCACAACGTATATGTATAAGTCTGTGATTTGCTAATTTTACATTTCAAAACAATCTACTGCTCATTTACAATTTAGAGTGCTATTGCATTAGCTTTTAACACACATTTGTTAATTATACAATTCTACTGTATTTAATGGTCCTTTATCTTTACTTTATCAACCATATTCAAACACAAGCACACTAAGGGGCCGAATTATCAAGCTCCGAATGGAGCTTAATGCCCCTGTTTCCACGTGAGCCTTCAGGCTCGCCAGAAACAGCAGTTATGAAGCAGCGGTCTTAAGACCGCTGCTCCATAACTGGTCGTCTGCCTCTGAGGCTGCGGTCTGCAATCCGCCCAATCCTATACGATCGGGCTGATTGACACCCCTTGCTAGCGGAATCTGCAGGCGGCGGAATTGCACAAGGAGTTCTGGTGAACTGTTTGTGCAATGTTAAATGCTGACAGCATATGCTGCCGGCATTTAGCGATGTCTGTCGGACATGATGCGCTACAGCATATCATGTCGGACAGACATTGATAAATTGGCCCCTTAAACTGAGAAGAATAAGTTTTGATGTCAACAAAACTGCAAACACTCAGCACATTGCCTTAAAATATAGGTATGTCACAGCATTTGCTAAATTTTGGTCTGATGTCCAAGTATGAAAAAATTCCTCAAACACCAGCTAAAAGCTATATTAAAGCATCGTTAACTAAAAAAAGCATGAGGCACAAGGCATTTCCGTAGTCCATGTTTATGCTTTTTAACACTGCGATTACCGCAGTGTGCTTTATCTGTAACTTATATATAGAACTGCACCATCTTCAAAAGGTATAAAATGCTGCAGTATGGCTAATGAACAACCTGATATCATCTTGTAACATACTACCTATCTTTGATTATCTGTGCTGGTTGACTGTAAAATGATGCATACGTTTAGGGTTAGTTAGATGACTTCTACTCTTATTAATCAGGTTTTCAGATAACTGAAATGAGTTTTGAACGATAATGCTAAAGCAAAAATAATAAAAAAACGTAACTTTAGTGTAATGCAGTAAAAGTGGTGACTTAAAGGGACATTTAAGTTAAAATGTAAGTTTTATGATTCAAATAGACCATACATTAAAAAAAATGTTCCAAAAGATTAATCTTGACTTCCATTCTCTTTTAACTCTGATAAAGAGATATGGTAAGATTTATTAATTTTAATGTATGTATACGCTGCAATGCAATTAGTAAACATACAGGTAGATTACGAGTTATGCGCGCTATAGGGAATTTAATGAACGCAACAAAAGTTTAACCCTCACAGCCATTACAAGTTTTGAAACATCCGTCTTGTGCGTGTGATATGGTGGTTTTAAGCTCCATACCGCACAAAATACAAGTGCTGTTTTGACGTGCTCGTGCACGCTTTCCCCATAGACATCAATGAGGAGAGTGGGTTAGAAAAAAACCTAACACCTGCGATTGCGGAATGAAAAGCTCTGTAACGCAGCCCCACTGATGTCTATGGGGAAAAAAAAACACTCTAACATAAACTCTAAGTCTAAACACCCCTAATCTGCTGACATTGCTGACACCTACATAATGTTATTAACCCCTAATCTGCTGCCCCCGATATCGCCGCCACCTAAATAAATCTATTAACCCCAAATCTGCCACTCCCGATATTGCTGCCACTATACTAGAGTTATTAACCCCTATTCCCTCGCACCCCAACATCGCCCCTACTATAATAAATCTATTAACCCCTATTCTGCCGCTCCCCAACATCGCCACCACTAAATAAAGCTATTAACCCCTAAACCTCTGGCCTCCCACATCACTACCACTAAATAAATATATTAACCCCTAAACTGCCAGCCCCCCACATCACAACAACCTAAATGAAACTATATTAACCCCCAAACCTAACCCTAACGTAACCTTAACCCCAACCCTAAACCTTACACCCCCTAACTTTAACATAATTAAAATAGAGCTAAATTAAAGTTACAATTATTAACTAAATAATACCTATTTAAAACTAAATACATACTTACCTGTGAAATAAAACCTAAGCTAGATACAATATAACTAAAAGTTATATTGTAGCCAGCTTAGGTTTTATTTTTATTTCAAAGGTAAGTTTGTATTTATTTTAACTAGGTAGATGGGCATTGCCCTTAAAAGGGCATTTAGCTCTTTTGCATTGCCCTGAAAAGTGCATTTAGCTCTTTTAAGAATAGCCCAAACCCTAAACTAAAAAAAAACCCACACAAAAATGTTTAAAAAATCCTAACACTAACCCCCGAAGATCCACTTACAGTTGCTGAAGTCCCGCTTGAAGGATCTTCATCCCAGCGGCTCCATCTTCATACAGGCGGCATCTTCTATCTTCATCCCGTTGGCGTCTTCTATCTTCATCCCGGCGGGTCCATCCTGAAGACATCCGGCGCGGAGCATCCTCTTCATGACGTCACTGCCATACACTGAATCTTCAATGCAAGGGAGCCGTTTCAAAATGGTGTCCCTTGCATTCCTATTGGCTGATTTGATTTTGGAAATTCAAATCAGCCAATAGGATGAGAGCTACTAAAATCCTATTGGCTGTTCGAAACAAATAATATTATATACTGTATGACTTTATTAAGGAACCTAAGATAGATCTATAGATTGAGAAGAAAATGGGACCAAGAACAGAGCATTGTGGTACCTCAACAGAAAGTGGTAAAGGGCAGAACATTTTGTTGTATAAGTTGCTTCAGTGAACTATTGACTGACATTCAAATACCCCTCAGTCTAATAGGAATAGTGTTATAGCTTTGAGTAAACATTATAATTGAATACCACATTATAAGTATCTATTGATACTTTTATAAAGCAAAGTGTATTGAGATTATACAGTTTAACATGGAATTCTGATTCTGAGCCTGATGATCAAATAGTATCCAGCTTGGAAAGAAATTATAGTACAGACTTCAATGGGGCTGAACTCATTCAATTACTCTAAGAAAAAGGGCAGAACCTGAAAGTTCCAGAGAGATTAGAGCTTCCTCCCATAGAAAATAATACAGCTCTCTGGGATAAAGAATCTCACATTGAAGTTAATGGGGGAGCTCCTAGAACTGATATAAAGTCTCAGATTGTAGCAAATCCATCGAAATGTTTTCACTACAGTTTAACTTGCATTTTCCTAGTTTAGTACACATTACTTTTCTGTCAGTTAAATAAGTGTAATGTGAATTTTGAGCACGCTTCGAGATACATTTATCATGGTGTGGACAGACATGATCCGTTATAGCAAATCATGTCCGCCGCACATCGATAAATGCTGACAGCATACGGTGCCGGCATTTATCATTGCACCAGCAGTTCTTGTGAACTGCTGGTGCAATACAGCTCCCTGCATATTCGCAGCCAATCCACCGCTAGCAGGGGTGTCAATCAGCCCGATTGTATTCGATCGGGCTGACTGCTGCCCGCCACCTCAGAGGTGGCGGACGAGTTAAGGAGCAGCAGTCTTAGGACCTTCACCTTAAGGCAGAACTGAAGCGGAGTGGGTTGGATGCAGCATCCGCTGCTTTATAAATCGACCCCTTCATCTGCATACAGCTGACAAAATTAATCAGTGAGACCTGTTGGATTAAATGCTTAGAGAATACCATGACAACAGTGAGAGTTTTAGGCACACCTAGGGAACCCCTCTGTCCCTCCCACTTTCTGTAACTGTCAGCTTCATTTTACATAGAATAAATACAAAGTGCAATGCCATTTATAAAAGATACACAGAAACTTTCAAAGCTTAATCAGACTTTGTAAAATCACTGCTATATACAGATTGTAAGTGCAACATTTGTAGTCTAACATAATATAAAATGCAAATCACGAAGTGTATATGTTGCAAAACTCATGTCATGCAGTGCTATATTACACTGGACTTCACATTCAGAAATTCAGGGAACATCCCTTAAAGGGACACTGAACCCAAATTTTTTCTTTTGTGATTCAGATAGAGCATGAAATTTTAAGCAACTTTCTAATTTACTCCTATTATCAAATTTTCTTCATTCTCTATTTCTAAATTTCTTCATCTTTATTTGAAATGCAAGAATATAAGTTTAGATGCCGGCCCATTTTTGGTAAACCACCTGGGTTGTTCTTGCTGATTGGTGGATAAATTCATCCACCAATAAAAAAGTGCTGTCCAGAGTTCTGAACCAAAAAAAAAAAAAAAAAAAAAAAAAAAGCTTAGATGCATTCTTTTTCAAATAAAGATAGCAAGAGAACAAAGAAAAATTGATAATAGGAGTAAATTAGAAAGTTGCTTAAAATGGCATGCTCTGATCAGAGAGAGGAAGAGGAGGAGCCTGTGCTCAAGCAGCAGGCAACGCTCCCCTGCAGCTTTCCTTGTGGCGGTTCTTCGCGCCAGGATCTCCCTTCGACAAGGGGAGGAGAAGCTTGCTGTAGCCACCCTTTCTTTATCGGATTACAACTGGGTGCTACCTCTCACAGCGTAATTTCATCTGCGCTGAGGAAAGAATCTCTCAGACCCGGAGCCTGATCTGAAGGCTGACCGATCAGGCACCCTTTTTTGGGTCCATAGACCTAAATAGCTGAACCCTCTCACATTTGGTTCTCCGTGAGAGGGGCAGACAGCCAAAGTTTCATACCTGCAGGCATTGGAGCTTACAGCAAACTGACCGACACTCACCCGCAGCATTCCGCACCAGGACACAGACAACAGCTATCACTTCATTGGTTTACACTACTTGCTTGCCTGCCAGATCGCGCTCCCCACCCACCGATGATGCGAGTGGGGAGCTGACAGGTAAGAGCCGCTGTAGTAAGACTCCGACCCTTGACCTCCTCATCAGAAGTGACGGCACCTCCCCACCGATGCTGCGAGGAGGAGCCGCTGATCGAGTGCTGCAGATCTGAGAGGGAGAACGCGCTGGAGCCAAGCAGCTGCAGGGTGGTCTGCCTCCCTGAACCTGGGGCATAAGGCTTCGGAGAAGTCCCACAGAGGTTACCTGAGAACAGCAACATAAAGGTACATTTCCCTTTCATATGAGTTAATCAGCTGAAATCCTGAGAGGGCACGTCGCTGGAGGGGTGAGTGTCAGGTTATGGTTTCTCTTTAACTGCTCTGACAAAAAGCATAATCCAGCAAGTGCTTAGGGGGAATGAGAGTCCCTTAAAGCAGAAAACTTTAAGTTGTTCAATAAACTCATAGGGGTCTAAGGAGGAAAAGGACAGAGCAATAACAGAAAATCTCTCTCTTCATGTACTGCATAGACTTTCTTTGTTTGTAATTACAACTTAACAGAGGGGAAAACCGTATTTAACAAGAGATTGAAAAGCAGGAGAGGAGAATAAGAGAATATAAGGGGGATAAAAGGGAGGGGGAAAGGAAGAAAAGAAAAAACAAAAGGGACAAGAAAGAAGAGGAATACATATCTTCTTCCATTTCTCTCATCAAGCACCCTCGAAAGATTACCTTAAAAACACAAGACTGCATAAACTGTATTGAAGTGCTGATATTGTTGGTATTTTATTTTATCAAGTGCACTGTGGCAATTTTTACATGTACACCCCTTCCCTCCTCAGCAGCTTGACCTCGGATATTTTGAGTGTCTCCCTCCCCCAGCTGATTGTTTATACTGCTTGCTGTTTTTCCTTAATTTTCTTTTCTTTTTTTTTTGTGTCTACGCTAAGACATCTAGCTCAATTTGAGCTGGGTTTAAGGAAAGATCTCTTTCAGTAATTAAGATCTAGCATCTGTCAGCACTCTTGTTTAATGCTAAATCTGTTTATACCAGAAATAACTGAATGTTTGCTACATAAGAAAGCGGCATGTAAAACAAAGGATACAACTTACAGATTAATTGGTTAGATATATACCCTCTTTCTAGATAAGAATTTATGTAAATAAGCTCATATTCCTTCACAGAATAGGTTCCCCCCAGGGGGTAAAACCTTCATCTGGTTAAACTCCGCTTGTGAAGGGGGAAAAATGGACAGCCAGAAATAAAGTTTTTGTTCCCACGTTTGAGGGAACATTTAGAGTTAGCTAGTATAGTTACTTAGCCACTGTTGAGGGATTTCATATCCAATACATATCTCAGCAGTTTAAAACTTCCCCCCCATGTTCAAATCCATTGAAAGGCTAATTCTGGGTTAAATTGTATAAGAGGGGAAAGAAAGCGCAAAGGAGAGGAAAAAGAAAAACCTCTTAAATTCACAGGCTTTATTCAGAGGGAACATTCTCCACACTATAGGGAGAGAATAAAACTACTGATCAAGTAGGGTGCGCATCGATTGGCGTTAGTTCATATACTACTCTTTCTTATCGCCATTTCCTGGTCTTATCGTTAATTTAATCACAGGTGTTTTCTATCTTTCACCCCACTCGGACACTGTCACACTCACAAGGCTTTCTGGTATGTAGACTTCTTAATTATCTTTTCTCACTCCACAACCTATAGAATTTTTTTTTTTTTTTCTCTTTCACGATTCACTTTCCCCAATCAGGGGCTTAATTCCAAATCACACACGATAATTGATTTTTCCATGCACTTTATGGATAAATTTATCACTCCTAAACACAATCCAGGCATGGCGGCCAAGAATAGGGAACGCAGGAATAAAAATTCGTCGGATGCCTCAACAGAAAATACTAATGAAGGCACTCCATCAAAAGCCCAAAAGATCAGTGGATCGCAAGATAGCCAAGATTTGGTGGCAAGTATTCTAGAAGCTATTTCCCCAAAATTCGATTCATTAAGGAATGAAATTAAACAAGATCTCACATCCCTCACAGCAGAAATTAGGCAATTTTCTGCAAGATTACAGGAGGTAGAACAGCGGGTTTCCGATCTAGAAGACACAACAAACACATATATCCCCATGGTAGAAAGTAATCATAATGAGATAATGAAACTGCAAGCTAAGATTGACGATCTAGAGAATAGATCCAGGAGAAATAATCTAAGAATAATTGGTTTTCCTGACCCCCTTAAACAAGAAGATCTCATGAATATAGTAACCAAAATATTACCTACGTTACTAAAAATTACCTCCAACCCACCCTCCTATCTTGATTGAAAGAGTCCACCGTTTGGGGAGAGCTACAGAAAACCAAACTAACACAAATAGACCTAGGCCAATCATAACAAGGTTTTTAAACTTTCAAGACAAAATGTTATACCTTCAGTTTTACCGCAAAAATCAGCCAATCATGTTTGAAGGTAACAAAATTCTTCTTTTCCAGGACTTCTCATTCGAGACCTCCAGGAAAAGAAGAGAGCTCTCCCCAATATGTGGAAGATTGATTAAAGAAGGTTGGCAAGCTACAGTAGTATATCCTGCTAGACTTAAGCTAGTTTATAAAGAGCAAATTTATTTTTTTGACTCTGCCGAAGAAGCAGTGAAAAAATTAGCAGAATATGGTATTAAATATTAATAGCATGACGGGTGGTTCAACTCGATTGTAAAAAAAAAAAAAATGTTCTCAGTTGTTTGGTTTGTTAGGGGACCCCCCCCTTTTGTTTTTTGTTTTTGTTTTTCTTTCCGTCCCCTCCCTCTCTCTCTCCTCCTCTCTTGTTCTCCTCTCTTCTATCCAACTTCCGCTGGCCCCTTTTATTGGCATTTACCCTCCCTTTACGATATTAGATCTTATGATACAAGCCAGCTAGGAATATTATGATCAGAATCACATCATGGAATATAGGAGGAATATCCTCGCCAATTAAGTGGAAGACGATTATCTCTCATATCCAAAAATTAAACACTACAATTGCACTTCTTCAGGAAACACACCTGAATACAAAGGAATCAATAAAGTTAAAACATTCTTGGGTATCGGAGGTACTCTTCGCGCCATCGCTAAACAGAAAGAATGGCGTTGCTATTCTTTTAGGGAAAAAGTTAGCTTACGAAAAATTTTTATTTTAGCAGATCCAGACAGTAGATACTTGATCTTAAAAATAAAAATCTTGGGGTCAATTTATACCATTTGTAACCTATACGCTCCAAATGTAATAGACTACCATTTTTGGGACACTCTCCAAGCTCAACTCTTACAGACTATGGAGGGCCAAGTAGTCATAGCCGGAGATTTTAATATGTCTCCCTCTTTTTCTCTGGACAGATATAGATATAAAGGTATAATTCGAAAGACAAAAAAGGATAATCTCGAAATGAAGCTATTTAAAAACATCTATCAAACATTAGCAGTAAGAGATGTGTGGAGGGTTCAGAACCCTGATAGAAAAGCTTTTTCGTGCCACTCGAGAGCTACTAAGAGTCTCTCTAGGATAGACTTAATGTTAATAAATGACAGCTGTTATCAAACAGGACCCAAAGCAACCATAGCAGATATCTGCATCTCTGACCACGCTCCAATAATGTTAGACACTGCAATCCAGAAGAGGAACCAAGGTGGTACACGCTTCTTCTATCCAAAATATTTAAGTAATAATATAAAATTCAAAGACTGGCTAAAAAGTAGAGTGGAAGAGTTTTTTAGGTTTAATGAAGGCTCTGTATCTAGCCCATCAATATTATGGGAAACAGCAAAGGCGGTCCTGAGAGGGGATATCATAGCATATACAGCTAAGATTAATCATGATTCTAAACAGAAAGAAAGACAATTAATAGCCTCAGTGGCTAATGCATATAACACCTATCTGAGTATTCCTAATGAAGTTCACTGGAATAATTATATTAGAGAAAAAAAAGAACGTGATTCATTTATTACATCAAGAACAGTGCATTCAGAATTAAAATATCAATCTAACTTATACAAATATGGCAACAAGGCAGGAAAAATGCTTTTGAGTCTGGTAAAAAATTCCAGACAATCAAGTACAATTGAATATCTGCAGGTTGAAAATAGTCGATTAACCTCCACAGAAGAAATTTTAGATTCATTTTTTCAATATTATAAGGAGATTTATGCTTCATCGCCGTTAAATAAAGAAGCACAGGAGAGGTTCTGGGATAAGCTCCCTGTTATGAAAGCTAAAGCTGACTTCATTACTCACTTAAACGTGCCAATATCTGAATCAGAAGTCTTGCAGTCAATACGGGAACTAAAGTCAGAGAAAGTACCTGGCCCAGATGCAATTCCCAATGAATTTTACAAAAGTTTAGATGAGACAATTGCCCCTTATCTCACCAGTCTATTCAATTTCTTTTTTGAGGGCGAGAATACTCAAATTCCGCCTAATTTTCTGGAGTCACACACTATTCACATTCTAAAACCGGGCAAGAGCCCGCAAAATAGAGAATCATATAGACCCATAGCACTATTAAACTCTGATTACAAAATTTTTACATCTATACTTGCTAGAAGGCTGCAAAAGGGATTAGTTGAGATAATACACAAAGACCAAGCAGGGTTCTTGTACAACCGCAGTTCAGCCACCAAAATAAGACAACTCCTTTTGGTGGTCGATTATTTCAAAAATTCTGAGGATAAATTTCAAGCATCATATCCAGATGCAGCAGTAGTGGCAATAGACGCTGAGAAAGCCTTTGATAGGGTCAATCATCATCATCTATTTGACACATTAAGCAGGTTCGGTCTATCAAACAACTTTCTCAATATAGTTAAAAACATCTGCACAAAAGCATCAACAAGCATAGTTATTCATGGTCAGTTATCGAGAAAAATTAAGTTAGAAAAAGGCACTAGACAAGGGTGTCCCTTATCACCCTTGCTATTTGATTTGGCAATTGAGCCGTTAGCCATTTTGATAAGACAAAAAATAGAAGGTATTACAATTGGTAGAAAAGAGGCTAAAGTGGCATTATACGCTGATGATTTGTTGGTTTATTTAGCCAATACCAATAAGAATATCCCCAGGTTATTAAATATAATTGATACTTTTGGTCTTTTCTCAGGATATAAAATGAATACTACTAAATCAGAAATACTTTGGCTAAGGGTAAAAAATGATTCCTTGATCGACAAACCGTTCAAAATAGTATCTAGTTCATTTCGATTTCTTGGGATTATCATTTCAGCAAATCCGCTAGAATGGTACCCATTAAATTTTACTCCTATTCTTAAGCAAGCAACTCAACAAATGAGGAATTGGCAAAATCTTCCCCTCTCAATAGCAGGATGTATAGCACTCTGTAAAATGGTTATATTGCCAAAGATTTCATATTTGTTTCAAAATCTTCCATTAATTTTAAAAACATACGATGTTAGGAAGTTTAATATAGCCCTTCGCAAGTTTATATGGCAAGCCAAGAAACCCAGGATCTCCTTAAAGAGATTAACACTTCCTAAACAAAAAGGTGGGATGGTGCTACTTGATTTACTTTTATATAACCTGGTCTTCCTAGGACGAATCGTGGTTGATTGGATCGCAGAAACAAATCATTTCTCGGATTATGATCTTGAACATAGCATGACAAAGCCATTCTCGCCAATCTCGCTCTTGCACATTCCTCTTCAACAAATACCTAAGCAAATAAAAAATCTGAAGACCATATACACGGTGCTTAAAGCTTGGGGGAAAATTGGCTCCTATATTCAGATAAATACTCAAATACCGACATACCAATCGTTCTTAGGAAACCCAGAGTTCCAAGAGGGAACACAAAACCAAATCTTACGCAGTTGGCATAGCCAAGGATTAACGAGAGTCTCTCACCTCTTTAAGCAAGAATCAGGTGTCATTAAGATGTTCGAAGAATTGAAACTAGAATTTAACGTAAGAAATCAGGAATTTTTTATGTACTTACAAACTAGACATTATGCATGGCATCTAATTAACAAATATAATTGGAAATGGTCATGGGGCAAGCTGGAGAACTGGATAACACTAAATAGAACAGGTCTCTTTTCCATAGCCCCATGGTACAATCTGCTTTTATCATACAAAGGAGACGAAAATGTAATGAATATTGCTCAAAAATGGGCAAATCAGGTCAACATAAATAGTGAATTACAAGTGGCCAGGTCAATTCAATTATCGAAGGAAGCAACTATGGCGGAGACCTGGAGAGAATCACATTTAAAACTATTATATCGAACATATTATACACCGGAGAGGGGTTACAGGTGGTATAACATAAATTTTAATAAATGCCTCAAATGTAGACTTCCTACAATGGATTTAGTTCACATGTTATGGGAATGTCCAAAAATCAAACAGTTCTGGTATAAATTAGAATATTGGATAAATAAGTCATTAAAAATCATTCCTCTCGGGGGCGGAGCCAAGCCACCGAGAGAGATGGCTGCCTTTTGCTAAAGCTCTGTGGTCCCTGTACAAACTTGTTATCATTTAGGATGATCACATAGCCTAATTAAGTTTTTAATTGTGCATAGGAGTGATTTCTAACTTTATACCTCATTATCTACTGAGGTATTCTTCCCCTCTGTTGGCGGAACGAAGACAGTGTTAACGATAAGAGGACACCCGCGCCACGCAGCACAAACACCCGGCAGCCCGGAACCCTCCCAGAGCGAGCAGCAGAATCTCAGCAATTTAAACCCTTAAGAGACAAGCTGCCGGGCGGAGAATATCGCTGTCTGAACCGACACGCAGGGTGCCCTGCCTGAGAAGCCGCAACTTCTGCTGGCGCTGCAAAGCCTCACCCACGTGGCAAGCCAGAAGATTAGGCCTCAGAGCCGGAGACGCAGTTGCATCGCAACACCGGAGGAATATCGCCATCCCACATAGAAACCCTGAGTCGCACAGCTATACCACGCTGTACAACACTGGTGGTAGTCTCCGGATTAACAGCTGACCGGTAAGATCGCAACGGCTTAAGCGCAAACGTATGAATGCTGAGGGGCCTACAATAAAACTGTTGGTGGCATAAAGTTATATAAAGGTCATAAAAAATACACGGACAGACTGCGGGTGAGAGAAAACAAATAGCCCACGCTATATAGCAGAGCCCAGAGACTGGCCTTTACCTATTATGACTGTCAGTAAATAAATGCACAGAAATAAGTTAGGGAGGCTGCCAATAAACACCACTGTGGAGTGGCTAGACAACTAAAGAATAGTTGTTCACAGTATACTATAGACTTATACCTTGCTAGCTGTTGGTCCTTACAAGGCCCTTCTACACCATAATTTGAACTGAGAGCAGAGAGTAACAAGTAAGGCTGGTGAATACAAGAACACATTAAAATGTCTAGTAAAAGAAATATTAAACCACACAAAGGTACACACTCTTCGGTTATGGAGAATTATTTAATATCTGCTGACCCTATGACACACCCCAGCAAGTCTGCACAGGAGAGTGCAGGGCAGTCACAAGCCACTGAATCAGAGCAAAGCATACCATCACATCAGTATCTTACAAAGCACGATATTTCACATCTCTCCTCCAAGGAAGACATAAAGAATGCAATGACTGATTTCAAAAATATGTTTGGAGAGTTAAGGAGAGATATTGGGGTTGTGAGCAGGAGGGTCACCCAAATTGAGGAAAAACAGGAGACTCTTAGCTCGGACATGCAGCAACAAGCTAGCTATCTTCAGGCCCAAGAAGGCACAGTACAAGGTCTTATGGACCGGATAGAGGACCTTGAGAACAGGAGCAGGCGTAGCAATCTCCGCCTGCGCGGTGTTCCAGAAGATGTTGATCCCCCAGCCCTTCAACAATATATACAAGAATTCATCAGACACCTGAAAAACAACATGGGTGCGCAAGAAGTGCAAATAGAGAGGGCACACAGGGCGTTGCGCCCTAAACCACCGAACAGAGCCCCACCGAGAGACGATATCATGAAATTTTTATCTTTCAAGGATAAAGAAGAGATCCTCAGGCTGGCGAGAGCGAAACACCCTCTCACATTCAGGGGTTTGGAAATACAAGTATTCTCAGATTTGTGCCCTGCAACGCTACAGAAAAGAAGGGACTTAAGGGACGTTACATCAGCTTTAAGAGAAAAAAGAATCCCTTACAGATGGGGTTTCCCCACAAGCCTGATTGCCACCAAAAACAACGCTACCTATACCCTTAAATCCACAGAGGACATTCCCAACTTCACACAAGCACTAGGCCTGGATATCAGGCCGATCCGAGGAGCAGACGAAATTCCTCAGGACCCCCCTAACAGAAACCGGGAGGAAGACCAGTAACCAAGGATATAGAACACTCCTTCTCCACAGGTTCTCTTGAATATGGTCCAGCTCCCCTATACCAGCAAGAGGCTGGCAACTCTGCTGTTCTCCCCTGTGAGAGCAGTAATTCTCTTTGAGGATAAATTTCCTGGACTGTTTGCAGGACTGGTGAGGTTATGTGTGTATAAATATAGGTTGCTCTGTTATGTTTCTTTAATCTATGCTCTCCTGATCCCAGCTGCATAACATTTTGTTTCACATACAGATAAGTATAACCTTAAATATAGCAGCTAATATAGTCATTAAGCATGCATATGTGTCTCATTTTATTAACTGTACTGAACATATTTGAGTATTATGCTAGAAATGTTGTTGTGTTGACCTGTCTCTCCCCCTTTTCTTAGTAGCGCTAGCTTTACGCCTTGTTCTTGATGCAATACATTACACCCCTATGACCTAACAGTCCCTAGCACTAATCAATCTTTATAATGAGTCTATTCGATAAAGGGACAGGGGAACATGCACGCGACTGAACACAGACAAGATTCAGGGGGGGGGGTTGGGACATAAACACATGCTGAACACCCACCACAGCACTAACTGATCAGGCGGACAGAACCAGGAACTGCGCATCTCATACCCAATCACGGATAGCTCTGATGTCTGATTTTCACCCCTCTTGACGGATTCTTGCCAATGTGGGACAGAAGCTAGCATAACTCACTATTATTTTAGAAGACTGAGGGCTGCTGTAGTGGGGGACTTAGACAACACACTGGACACATAAGACCGACACTTTCACAGGACCTGAACCATGTGGAGCATGCACTTTTTCTTCACAGATCATTCCGAATTACAAAGTTATTATTAAATGTTGATGTTACAAACAAGTAATACAGGGACAACTACCCCTGTTTGGTTAAGTAGTTAATACAGTTATTGTTTTTAGAAATATAGAACAAGCTACTGATTGTTTAATATTACACTTGCAATAGACTGTTCTATAGTATTAATATTGCAGATTAATGCTTAATTGGTCCTCCTACCAGAGGACATCTTTTCTTTTCCTTTTTTCTAGAACTGTTCCTATCTAGGAGTCTCCTTCCGCTGTGGTACTCTTCTACCTTTCCACGTCTAACTTACTATTAGCCTTGACCTGATATAGAGGCTTCTATTTTCCTTTTTTTTTTTTTTTTTTTCCTTTGTTGTTTTCCTCCACCCCCCTCCTTGCCCCTCTTTCCTCTCCCTTCACTTCCCCCTCCTCCCTCCCCTCATCTGTTATAGATGCGCTGCCCCTCCTGGCTTTGCCTTTTCCTGGTCCTATACCTGTACCCCCGTTGCCGACTTCCCATCTCCGCGATGTCGCAGCGTCAACCAGCCCCTAGGCCACATCCACTAGAGCTTATCACTATCAACACAAAAGGATTAAATAGCCCGAATAAGCGCTCTATAGTGCTCAGAGACTTACAGAGAATGGGAGGTGACATAGTTTTCCTGCAAGAAACCCACTTCTCCATTAAGCATGAACCTAAATGGCTGGACCGCACTTATCCAAACGCTTACTTTGCCTCAGGCCCTGAAAAAAAAAATGGAGTGGGAATACTCTTTCGTGTAGGCATCCACTTCTCACTATCACAAATTTATCGGGATCCTGAGGGCAGATTCCTACTTATCACTGGTACACTGCACAATAGGCCTATAACATTAGCAAACATTTACTGCCCTAACGTGTCCCAGCACCTCTTCCTTCAGAAAGTCTCTCATAAGATTCTTGAAATGCAGATCGGTGTTCTATTTCTCGGCGGAGACTTTAATGCCCCCTCCAATCCCTCCCTCGACACCTCCGATGGCATATCCAGCGCTCCACAGAAAGTTCGTAGGCGTATGATCACTACGCTTGCGGAACTTGCGTTGCACGATATATGGCGCACTCACCACCCACAGGCCAAAAACTACACCTTCTACTCGCACCCACATCGGAAATACTCTCGCATTGACTATATTTACACCAGTTCTACGGGTCTTATTGTTACGAAAAGTAGCAATATCCATGCGATCACTTGGTCGGATCACGCACCAGTGAGCTGTTCAATCCAATGGCCCACCACACCAATCACACCCTTCGTGTGGAAATTGGATGACACACTACTATCAGATCCGATATTCCATCTGGATGTTAAGGGTGCTATTGCTGAGTACTTCCTTATAAATGACAACGATCGTATGAAGGCCACTACTATATGGGAAGCGCACAAGTGCACCATTAGAGGCTTGCTTATCAAGCAAAAAGCAAAGCTCAAGAGATTGGGAAGAGAACGTTATGCCAGACTCTTATCCCAAGTGGAACAAGCTGAGCTCGCTCACAAAAATTGTCCACAGGATGCAACTCGACTAGATCACTTGGTCGCAACTAGGACAAAACTGCTTCAGTTCCTTCAGGAAGGGTACCAAAAGCAGGCACTAATCTTAAAACAACTGTACTATGAGCAGGGTGATAAGCCTGGAAAGCTCTTAGCCAGAGCAATTGCGAGGAAACGAGTCAAGGCATATGTACACCATATGACAGATGCTCAAGGCATAGTCAAGACCGATGGTAATTCTATCGCGGAGGTCTTCAGGACCTATTATGAATCCTTGTATAACCTGCACACCACTGTACAGGTGGGAGGAGCACCGGGTGCTCCGGAGAGCGATATCGAAACTACCCGTTCATATCTGGAAGGCACAGAGCTCCCCAGATTGGCAGATGCAGACTCAGAATTCTTGGACTCCCCGTTCACAGATGAAGAGGTACATAAGGCCATAAAAGATCTCCCATCGGGAAAAGCCCCGGGACCGGATGGATTCGGTCTCAAATATTACAAGCTTTATGCGGACATTCTAGTTCCGAAACTAGTGAGAATGTTCAATAATCTGTCTGACAGCCCGGTTTTGCCTGGCTCTATGCTTGAAGCTCATATAGCAGTAATTCATAAGCCTGGAAAACCTCCTGATAGGCCAGAGAGTTATAGGCCGATTTCTCTCCTCAATTCAGACGTGAAAATATTAGCAAAGGTCCTGGCCACTCGGCTAAACAGATTCTTACCAAACCTGGTCTCTACAGAGCAAGTGGGGTTCATTCCTTCCCGAGAGGCAAGGGATAATACCCTGAAGGTGTTACAGCTGATAACCCATGCCCAGAAATCCAAAACGCCACTGGCCCTGGTCACAACAGACGCTGAAAAAGCGTTCGACCGGGTCAGTTGGGACTTTATCCATTTAACTCTCCTGAAGTTTGGGTTTGGACGGAGCTTTATTACCAAGGCAATGTCACTGTACTCTGCCCCTAACGCAAAAGTCCGGGTAAATGGCACTCTATCGGAGACTTTCCAGATCAGAAACGGTACGAGACAGGGCTGTCCATTATCGCCCCTTCTCTTTGCCCTAACCATTGAGGTGTTGGCAGGTAGAATCAGGGAGAACCGGAGGGTGCGGGGGATTGTCGTGGGCGGAGTGGAACACAAACTGTCCATGTACGCGGATGATGTCCTCCTCACACTCGCAGACTCGGGAGACTCTTTGAGGGCTGCACTGAGGGAAATTGAGATTTTCGGGGGGTCCTCGAATTTTCTTCTCAACCCCACTAAATTGGAAATATTGAATATTTCAGAACCCGCTGAGGCCTTCGCTGGCAACAAATCAGGGCGTCCGATAAGAGTGGCGGAACATAAAATCAAATATCTAGGTATCCTCATCACACCTAACCTCTCTGAGATAATCGAACTGAACTACGGAGGTATCCGAGACGATATCCTCAAAGACCTACTTAACTGGAAAAAGAAGACCATCTCATGGATGGGTCGCATTGGAGTCGTAAAAATGAATATTCTCCCAAGAATACTCTATATCATGCAGACAGTTCCGGCCTTAGCGGCTTCTCCCTACCTGCGGCGAATTCAAACTGCAATAGAAACTTATATCTGGAATGGGATTAGGCCGAGACTTAAACGGAGTACCATCCATCTTCCCAGAGAGAGGGGAGGCTTAGGAGTGCCTTTGCTGAGAGAATATCAGAGAGCTATCTTCTTACAGCGGATAGTAGAGTGGTGTGGAAACTCCTCTAGCAAACGGTGGATTCAGGTGGACAATGATATTCTTAAGAGCAGAAACGTGGGAGCGATGGCCTGGGTATCACAAGGGAGCCGGCCGAGAGCTATTTCCTTGTACCCTATGATCGCTGACACATTTACTATATGGGATAGGACTCTGACAGGAGGCTCTTTTGTGTCAACAAGGACTTCCCCGAACATACCGGTCTGGGACAACCCAGACCTGGGTATGGAAATTAAATCCTATTCGCAGGGCACTACACATACCCTTGCTGAGACGGCAATCTCGAATATTCTACATGACGGACAGCTCAAACCACAAAACGACCTCCTTGAGTGGGATCATGTGATGTTTAAGTCTTGGTACCGATGTGCTCAAATAGCGCATTACGTGAATTCACATAAAGAGCGTGCTGCGCTGTCCAGACAAAGAACGCAATTTGAAAAGATGTGCATAATGACTCAAGCTCCAGCCCATCTAATTTCGCAATTATATAAGATCCTACTAACTGAAGACAGTCTGAAACTTCCGTCATATGCAGTGGCATGGCAAACGGAACTAAAGATAGACATATCGGCCGATGACTGGTCGAGAATCTTTGCGAGAGCTAAGAAAGCCTCTATATCTGCGAGAGTACAGGAGATGCATTATAAGCTTCTGAGCCGTTGGTATCTAACTCCTTCCAGGCTCCAAAAGATCTATCCTCAGACGGGAGGAGAATGCTGGAGAGGGTGTGGGGAGAGGGGAACAATTCTACACATTTGGTGGGAGTGCCCGCACATAAGACTATACTGGGAGGAGGTGCTGGGAACAATGAGTAATCTTCTGAAAATTATAATTCCCCCAAATCCCACGTACTTGATATCTCACGGGCTCCCCAAGATAGCTAGAGAAGACAAGTACTTCCTTCTCTTACTCATGCTGAATTGCGCGAAGGCGCTTATCCCTGTCCACTGGAAAAGCACGCAGATCCCAACCGTACAGGAATGGAGGATCAGAGTTGGGGACTCACTCGGATTAGAGAGATATCACTTTCTAAAGACTGGGAGGATAGCAACACATGAAATGATGGTCCTGACTTGGGAGGGTAGAGGAATATAACTCAGACCATTAAGATTAAAAAGACCTGTCGCATGATACCTAACCTTCCCCTGCCCCCTATGCTGCTACTGTTGAGTCTCTCTCCCCTTACCCCCCTTCCTCTTCCTCCTGGTCCCCCACAGTCCTTCCCCCCAATAGCCCCCTTAACCTATATTCCTCTTCCCTCACTGTATAACCCCTCCCTCCCCCCTTTTTTTTTTTTTTTCTCTCTCTCTCCCCTGCCCCTCTCCTTTTCTATTCTCTCCTTCACTCCTTAAACACCTTCGTGTGAATATGTGAGACTCCATGATACGCTCAGCTGTGTGTACATGTAAAGCTGAGCTTTCAAGCTGATAATATACCTGCCTTACATATAAATTTTAGACTACAAATAATTTGTTTACTTTAAGCTTACTTATAATTGTTATGAATGGGTAGAGCATTCCTGCTCGTTACAAAAAGCACATTGTCTTGTGATCAGTTATTGCTTTTAAGATACTGTTGGTTGAGACCATACAACGCACCTCATCTTGATTCCTTGTCCAGACTCGGGACTTAACATTGACCCTGCTGCATCTGCCCATAATATGACTCGTGTAACAATGTTCAATGTAATGTCTATCCGTGAATGTAACGTAATGTTTCAAAATTTATTGTACAAACTGTCTTACCACAAATAAAGCTTGTTGTTTTGAAAAAAAAAAAATCATTCCTCTCAAACTGTCTCTGGCTAATGTCGTTTTCTTAGTTGACAAAAATAATAATTACACCGACTCCAAAATTGTAAATCTAGTCATTTTAGCAGCTAGAAATTTAATATTTAAAAACTGGAAAAGCAAGATAGTACCATCAATCACTGAAGTTAAAAATTATCTCAGAAAACAATATTTAATTGAACAGAAAGCCACAGATCTAAAATTAGAAAGAGAAATAAAATCCTTCTTTGACAAGTGGTCAAAATTCATAAAAATCTTCTCGCCATCTGAAATTGAATACTTAATATTCCCTTTCAGAGATACCGATTTAGTACTTCAGGGCACTTGGTGAGGAGGAGAGAGAGAACATAATACCACCTCCTTTTTTTTTTTTTTTAAAATACTTTTAAGTTTCTAGTTTAAGTTTCTAGTTTAAGTTTATGTGTAAAGTAAGATACAAAACACAGCTTTGAATACAAACTCTTATGTTTATAAGGTTAGATAGTATAGTAAATGCAGTCAGGCAGGTGCCATGCTCAATTGTTTAATTTTCTATTAACTTAGACATTATGCATGACGTAGGACTTACGTAAGTTTCATTTTTATCAAGTTTCTAGCAGGAAAAAATTGGAAAATATGAGGTTGAGTGTATTTAGTTGGTAGGCCTGAACTCCTTTGTGAGGTCTAAGGCGCGATTATGTATTCTTTTTTGAAATGTAAGATATTATTTCTTTTCCGTTTGTCATATATTATGCATTTAACCTCAATAAAAAATTATAAATAATAATAAAAAAAAAAAATGGCACGCTCTATCTGAATCAAGAAATAAAAAAATTGGGTTCAGTGACCCTTTAAGAGAAGTATAGTAAACTTTGGTTTTCTAGAATCTTGTGAGAGATCTTGCAGTGATGGAGGATAATTTAAGATAATCTCATCTGAGCAGAGATTTTTAGATCCTAAGGCCCTTAGACTGGAGCTTTCCAAATGCTGATTCAGAACTTATAATTAATGTCTTCCACCTGCTATAGTAGTTTCAGTTATCGCCAAATTATTGTCTGCTATTGATGCACTGACAAATTTATTTGGAATGCAGACAGTGGTCATGTATTTTTTTTTTTTTTGAGTTCACGATATAGCTAACAGTGTGAAATCAATGTAGGACTTAATGCCATCTGTTGCAGAACGTTCAGGAAGAAAACCCCCCGAGAACTCAAAGCATATCATTTTGCTGACCACATATGATATTTCATTTTAAATAAAAAATATTAGGCATCATAAACTAAAAGAAATATATATGTGTGTTTTTGTGCCACATTTCTTATTAAATGTTACTCTTTGATGATATTTTGGCAACAACATAGATAAAAAAAAAATAATTCATTTTTTCACATATTTATTTTCAGATTTTTTTTTTTTTTGCTGTGATGTTTACATTGTCCAGTCAGTGATTTAAGTACTTTACTGGTTTTATGCCAGAATATTTTACTTTGTCCTGCCAATTTCACCAGCTGCTACTGTAAGTAACTATAAGATACAAAGACATTATTCTGAATTAAAAAAAATTGCAAACTGTAAAGAGACAGTTAACTCTTCATATGTACTGGAATAAAATAAATAACTTTCAGCAATTGTGTTTTCTAAACTCAGAAAAAAAATGTTTACATCATAATCTTAAAGTGACATTGTGCTGATTTTCCCCCCAACCAAGTATATGAAAAAACAGCACTTGAACCCCCTAGTTAAGAAGTCATCGGGGAATAATGTTTGCAGGAAAGAAACCTGTCCTCCAGGACTGATGCTTTGTGCTATCCACACACACTTTTCTCACTCAATCAAAAGAGTGGCGGTTGTCAGCCACTCTGAATAGGTTACAAAGCATTTGGTCTTCTTGACTTGCTGTTGTAGGCTAGCATGAGTACTACTGCACTGCAAGCACTCTGAAGTTGCATCCACAGCTTCATCAATTGAGCTCAAACATTTTAAACAATCGTTGTCCAAAGCACTTGTTTTAAAAAGACTTTTATTAAGGAATAAGATTCAAAATATGTTACAGCAACTTAGTCACTAAAGGTAAATAACCCAAAACGTTGCTGTAATATACTTTGTTACAAGTGGCACGAAAAATCTTTTACTCTGCTAGCATTAAGCTTTTTGCACTTGTTGGGCTGCACTCGTATTACAAGTCCCAAAAACCTTATTTTGCGCTAGCATTAACCCGAAAAGCGCAAAAATCCTAACTTGCGTTTTCGCATGCGTTTGCATGTATTCCCCCATAGAAAGCAAAGGAAAAAAATTAATATAAAAAATATAACACCCTACCATAAGCCACTAGCCTAATAACCCCTAAACCACCATCCCCCACAAAACAAATGATCTAAATAAACTATTAACCCCTAAACCGCCATCACCCCACAACGCAAATGATCTAAATAAACTATTAACCTCTAAACTGCCACCCCCGACAACGCAAATGATCTAAATAAATTATTAACCCCTAAACTGTCATCCCCCCAACAATGCAAATTATTTAAATAAACTACTAACCCCTAAACCGCAATCCCCCCACAATGCAAATTAGCTAAATAAACTATGAACCCCTAAACTGCCATCCCCCACAACGCAAATGATCTAAATAAACTATTAACCTCTAAACTGCCACCCCCCACAACGCAAATGATCCAAATAAATTATTGACCCCTAAACTGTCATTCCCCCCACAATGCACATGATCTAAATAAACTACTAACCCCTAAACCGCCATCCCCCACAATGGAAATTACCTAAATAAACTATTAACCCCTAAACTGCCTTCCCCCACAATGCAAGGTAATAAATAAACATCTAAACCCCCTAACCTAATACCCCAACTTAAAATACCCCTAAATTTACAACAAAAATACTAACTACCTTAAAAAAAATTACCTGTAAAATTAAATAAAAACTTTATCTTACCTTTAAAAAATTTTTTTACTAAAAATAAAAAAACTAACATTACAGAAAATAAAAAAAATTACATTACAAAATAAAACTGTACAGAACCCCCCCTAATATTACAAAAAAATTAAAAAGTCTAAAATTAGAGAAAATAGGAAATGTAATTACCAAAAAAAGGAAATTCTATTCTAATACCCCCCAAAAAAGAAAAACACCCCAAAATAAAAAAAACCTATTCTAAAACTAAACTACCTATAGCACTTAAAAGGGCCTTTTGTAGGGCATTGTCCTAAAGCAATCAATCAGCTCTTTTTTAAAAAAAATCCCCACTAATCCCTCTAACATTACAACTCCCCCACCACCCAACCCTCAAAAGAAAAAACCTAACTAAAAAATCTAAATTACCCATTGCCCTTAAAAGGGCATTTGAATGGGCATTGCCCTTGAAAGGGCATTCAGCGTTTATTCTATTGGCTTATTTGAATTTGAAGATTCAAATCAGCCAACAGGAATGCAAGGGTACTTACTCCCATATAAAAAGGGTACCTCGCAATCACTATTCAGTGTGCGGCTGGAGCCCGTATGAAGAGGACCTCCGTGTTGAAGCTTGCAAGGGGAGGACCACTGCCGCCGCTTGGTTGATGAAAATGAACCGCCACCTGGATGATGAAAATGGACCGCCGCCTGGATGAAGATGGGCCATCGCCTGGATAAAGAAGATGGAGCGCCACCATCAACAGTGAGTACCTTAATGTGGTTAGTTTTAGTTATTTTTTTTAAGTGTTTTTTTTTATAGACTAGTTTTTTTTTCAAATTAGGGATGTTAGGTTATGGCAGTTTAGGGGTTAATGGTTTATTTAGGTACTTTTGCAATGTGTGGGGATGGCGGTTTAGGGGTAAATAGTTTATTTTGGTATTTTGCGATATGGGGGATGGCAGTTTAGAGGTTAATAGTTTTTTATGAATGTAAGTCTACTTTGTAATGTATTTTTGATGTGTTTTGTGAAACTTTTTAGTTTCAAAAACCTGTTAACCACAGCTCTGAGATTGCGGTAAGGATTAAAGCATAAAATATTGCGATCAACTTGTAATAACAGCAGAATGAAAATTGTTTGCAAAAAAGGCGATTGCGCTATAAAATCTATACTATAATCACGTTTGTAAAGCATCAGTCGCCTTTTGCGCACGCATCCTCAACGGAATGTTGGCAGTGCGAGGCAGCCAAAAGAATATTGGCTGCGTGCGCAACCAAAAGAATTTACCTGTGGTGGATTCTTTCACCACCCTGCCATTTTTGGAATCCACCGGGATGCAACGAAGGCAAACGGGGCATTAAAAAAAAAAAACCTAACCGCCTCAATAAGTATTAAAAAAAAAACCTTACCGCCCGCAATAAGTATTGAAAAGAAACCTAACCGCCAACAATAAGCATTAAGAAAAACAAACAAATAGTGATGTCCCGAACTGTTCGCCCGCGAACGGTTCACAGCGAACATAGCTTGTTCGCGTTCGCGTTTGTGGGCGAACACAAGGCGATGTTCGATCTGCCCCTATGTGTCATCATTGAGGAAACTTTGACCCTTTATGTCACAGCCGTCTGACACATTAGAGCCAATCAACATCAGACACTCCCTCACAGACCCTCCCAGCTACTCGGAATCCGCCATTTTAGACTCATAACGACCTTGCTTTCTTAATGAGAGGACTTGTTGTGTTTTTGCTCCTGACATTAATAGGAAAAACATAGCTAGGCTAGTGTATTTACAGTCCAGAAGGACTCCACTCATCTCTGCTGCAAGCACAGCACCCCAAAAAGCCCTTTTTAGGGCTATATTTCGTGCCGTTTTTTTTTTCTCTCCTTTTTTTTTTATTAGCATTTGCCTGGCTTTCAGGCTGTGTGTTTAAGGCTCACAGCATATGCTGTGATTACTGCCACCACTGATATCTCCCTAACAACATTAGTTTAAATTTAACTAACCAAAAAATTTAATTATTTTGCTAGAGTAATTTTTTTTCATTTTCTATCAGGCCTGTGTCACACAGCATATACTCTGGTTCATTGCTCTGTGCCAGCCACCAGTGTTAATATCCGTTTATAACATTATTTTAAATGTAAAGAAAAAAAATATATATTTTGCTAGTGTAATCTAATTACATTTACTATCAGGCCTGTGTCTGTCAGGCTCACTCAGCATTAATATACCTCATTTTTTTTCAGTCTTTTGGTTAATTGGTCTGTGCCAGGCAGCCACCCAGCACTCATATCTTCTTCACCTTAATTTAAATATATATATATAAAAAAGTTTAAATTTGTTTGATAGTGTAATCTAATAGTATTTTCTATCAGGCCTGTGTGTTTGGCTGACATACAGAGCCTACTGTGTTTACTTGCTGCCCTCCCTAGTCTATGAGCCACGACTCATATGTGTTTAACCTTTTTTTAATTCCCCCCCCCAAAAAATAATTTAAATAATTTTCTAGTGTAATCTAATAGTATTTTCTATCAGGCGTGTGTGTATCCGACTTACAGAGCCTACTGTTTTTAATAGCTGCCCTTCCAAGGCTATCAGCCACGACTCATATGTATGTGCTTAACCTTTTTCTTTAAATTCCCCCAAAAAAGACTTTAAATCATTATACTAGTGTAATCTAATTTTATTTTCTATCAGGCCTGTGTCTAACTGTCTATCTGACTTACACAGCATACTGTTGTTAATTGCTGCCCTACGTAGCAGCCAGCCAGTGCGACCACTCATAGAGTCATATGTGCATTGCACTTCTTAACATAATTTTAATATTAAAATCTAAAATTTTAAAATATTTTGCTAGTGTAATCTAACTTAATTTTCTATCAGGCCTGTGTTTTTGTCACTTACACAGCATACTGTGTTAAATTGCTGCCCTACCTACCATCCACGACTCATATCTGCCAGCCTGTGTGCCAGGCCCAACTAGCCAATTAGTGGTACCAATCATAATTCTTGTAACAGTATATAAAAAAATAAAAATCATAATTTTTTTGGACTGCAAAACTCCTAGTGCCATTGAATTGCATTTACCTCCTGCCTGCCACTGCCAGCCTTTTGTGCCAGGCCGTCTAGCCAACTATTTACACCAATCATAATTGTTGTCACAGACAGTATAGTTATTAATTAAAATTAAAAAAAATGTGATTGTTGATCTTAATCCTCAGTTTGCTCGTGCCCTAGAATTGCACTTTTCTACTGCCTTCCAAGCCTGTGTGCCAGGCCTACTTGAAAAATATTTACACCAATCATATTTTTTGTCACAGTATTCTTAATAATTAAAAATTAAAATTTTTGGTAATAGTTGTTGTGAATCCTCAGTTTGCTGGTGCCATTGAATTGCACTTTCCTCCTGCCTTGCAGCCTGCTGTGTGCCAGGTCCACCTAGCCAATTATTGCCAGCAATCATATTTCTTTTAACAGTATTGCAAAAATTGTCAATCATCACTGTTTTGACTGTCAGTATTCAGTCTCCTAGTGTCCTTGAATTGCATTTACCTCCTGCCTGCCAGCCTTTTGTGCCAGGCTGTCTTGCCAACTATTCTTGATTGTTGATCTTAATCCTCAGTTTGCTCGTGCCCTAGAATTGCACTTTTCTACTGCCTTCCAAGCCTGTGTGCCAGGCCTACTTGAAAAATATTTACACCAATCATATTTGTTGTCACAGTATTCTTAATAATTAAAAATTAAAATTTTTGGTAATAGTTGTTGTGAATCCTCAGTTTGCTGGTGCCATTAAATTGCACTTTCCTCCTGCCTTGCAGCCTGCTGTGTGCCCAGCCTACCTAGCCAATTATTGCCAGCAATCATATTTCTTTTAACAGTATTGCAAAAATTGTCAATCATCACTGTTTTGACTGTCAGTAATCAGTCTCCTAGTGTCCTTGAATTGCATCTACCTCTTGCCTGCCAGCCTTTTGTGCCAGGCCGTCTTGCCAACTATTTACACCAATCATAATTGTTGTCACAGTATAGTTACTAATTAAAATTAAAAAATTCTTGATTGTTGATCTTAATCCTCAGTTTGCTCGTGCCCTAGAATTGCACTTTTCTACTGCCTTCCAAGCCTGTGTGCCAGGCCTACTTGAAAAATATTTACACCAATCATATTTGTTGTCACAGTATTCTTAGTAATTAAAAATTTAAATTTTTGGTAATAGTTGTGAATCCTCAGTTTGATGGTGCCAGTGAATTGCACTTTCCTCCTGCCTTGCAGCCTGCTGTGTGCCAGGCCCACCTAGCCAATTATTGCCAGCAATCATATTTCTTTTAACAGCATTGCAAAAATTGTCAATCATCACTGTTTTGACTGTCAGTAATCAGTCTCCTAGTGTCCTTGAATTGCATCTACCTCTTGCCTGCCAGCCTTTTGTGCCAGGCCGTCTTGCCATCTATTTACACCAATCATAATTGTCACTGTGATGCGGCCGTAACCCTTACACTACCTGATAGATACGACATCATAACTGATGTTTTAAAGCACGTTATTGCAAACAATTTGGGAATGTTAGTTGATTTAGGCCTATTATGGGTTAAAAGCAGACTCTGCATAAACTATGTAATTTTCCATGGGAGTTTTGCCAGGGATCCCCCCTCCAGCATGCCACAGTCCAGGTGTTAGTACCCTTGAAACAACTTTTCCATCACTATTGTGGCCAGAAAGAGTCCTTGTAGGTTTTAAAGTTCGCCTGCCTATTGAATACAATACCGGAAGTTCGAGTCCGCCGTTCGCGAACCGAAAATTTTAGGTTCGCGACATCACTACAAACAAACTACCTAATACAATTATTAACCCCTAAATCCGCCAACCACAACATTGTAAATTACCTAATACATCTATTAACCCCTAAACCGCCATTAACCCACATCGCTAATTAACCTAATAAATCTATTATCCCCTAAACCGCCATTAATCCAAATCGCAATTAACATAATAAATCTATTAACCCCTAAACCGCCAAATCCCACAATGCAAATAACTAATCACTAAACCCCCTAACCTAACACCCCCTAAATTAACCCCATTACATAAATTAAAATAATCCTAAATTACAATTAAAATAAAAAACCTAACATTACTTTAACCCCTTAAGGACCAGTTAGTGACCAAGGACGTACCCTGTACATCCTCAGGGGTTTCAAGCGGTGGAAGCGATCCTGATCGCTTCCGATCGCTTTCAAGGGGTTGCAGTGATGCCTCGGTATTGAGGCTTCACTGTAATCCCTTTTTGTAGCCACCGATGCAGAGAGAGCCACTCTGTGGCCCTCTCTGCATCGGGCATTGATGATGCCGGTCGTTGGTGGGTGGGAGCAGCAGCAGGGAGGCGGGTGGGCGGCCCATCAATGTTCCGACATCCTGTTCTGGTGTAACAGATTTGCGCCTCACTAGGCGGAAGCGTCCGGGGTGGGCGCGTCGCGTGCGTGCCCACGTGGCGAAATCAAGATTTCTGCAGTAAATATTTTTTCAGGAAGGCAATGGTGGGGACATCTGGCATGTTGGGCAAGGGATCTGGGAGGGGTGGTAGGATATTGAGGGGGGGGCAGCTACACTACAGAAAATTTCTTATTGTACTAAAAAAAATGAACACATTTTTTGTAGCAAACTGGGCACTGGCAGAAAGCTGCCAGTACCCAAGATGATGGTAAATAGGTAGAGGGGGTGGGTTTAGAAAGCTGTATGGGGGGATCAGGGAGGTTGGGGGCTAAGAGGGGATCCAACACTGCAGAATCAATTGAAGGGAAAAAAAAAATGCTTTTTATTTTAGTACTGGCAGACATTCTGCCAGTACTTAAGATGGCGGTGACAATTGTGAGGTGGGGTGGGAAGAGAGCTTTTTGAGGGGGGTCAGGGAGGGTTCAGGGGGTGGGATGTGTAAGGTGGGAGGCTGATCTCTACACTAAAGCTAAAATTAACCCTACAAGCTACCTAAATAAACCCCTTCACTGCTGGGCATAATACAAGTGTGGTGGGCATCTGCATTTAGCGGCCTTCTAATTACAAGAATGCAACACCAAAGCCATATATGTCTGCTATTTCTAAACAAAGGGGATCCTAGAGAAGCATGAAATTCATGAAATATACCAAAATGGGCCTAGATCAATACTATACTACAATGAAGCTAAAATTAACCCTACAAGCTCCCTACAACCTCCCTAATTAACCCCTTCACTGCTGGGCATAATACACGCAGCAGCGGCGTGTGGGTTATTCAAATAGGGGTTCACAATACATGAACCAGGGTTAGATCAATCTCTCTCTCTCTCTTTATCTCTATCTCTTTCTCTCTCTCTCTCTCTCTCTCTCTCTCTCTCTCTTTCTCTCTTTCTCTCTCTCTCTCCTTGTTAATACATTTTGAAAGGAATGTCCTTAGTGCAATAGCTCTGCAGAAGAGGAAGCACATTTAATAGTGCAGGGAGAAAGGATCAATTGCCTTAGTTGATAGTCTAGGGGATGAGCATAACATTTGCTCTGTGATAGTTATTCTTATTCAGATCAACCTTCTGAAATATGTATATCTGTTGAGTACTACACTGGTCCTATTGTTTGTAGGTCATTATTTTGTAGCACTTTAACTAGATTAGAGCAGAGGCTTTTATAGAGTAAACTAGATATGAAAATAATCTGAAGTCATTTTTAAATGTTTATGCTGTAAACATTGCAGTGAAATATCTCAGCAAATATACATAAACTTTACATAACTGCTAACGTCATTAGTCTGTATGCTATTCCTTTAATTGATGATTAATTGTTACAAATAATTCTAGTTCTTTATGAAAACAGAATGCAGTTTATTTCATTTTTTTCTATTTACCATACTTGACAAAGTTTGCACAATTTTAATAGTGTTATGGACAGTTAAAGAAAGGCTTGATATTAATTCATGAGAATGAATCTATAAAAATACTATTTCAGCCTAGTATGAGTTGCAAACTGATTATGAGCATTATAATGAATACATTTACACTAAAGTACAGTACAGTTCTCTCAATTTGTTTAAATATTAGTTAGTGAGTTAATAAAATATTTTGATTAGGCTCTCAAGTAGGACCAGCCAGTTGTAATATCTGCTCTGAAGCTTTTAATTGAGCCCCATAGCACGCTAAAAATCCCCATTAATAAAGGCTGCTTCCCATGCTCCTTCCGTCCACTTACTTTCAGCTCTGATCGCCATTCTCCTGCCTGGACTGGAAGTTCCGGCCCTGGATGTGCCCACTGCCTGCCCTCTCCTCTCACTTGCTGCATTCAACTCTGCTGTGCACCGACCAGGCTCCTCCTCCCTCACTGTGACTGACATGGCATGGCTCTCACTCGCACAGCAAAATCTGTGCAGTTAGAAAGGTTAGGAGCTGGGTTGGGGGCTGCGCTACAAGCACTAAGAAATAAGTCCTTTGGGCTTGAAGCCTATACTTCTATCTATCGCACGTGTGGTGCGATAGATAGAAGTAAAAATGTCATTTATTTTTTTTGGCAAAATTTGACTGGAACATTTTGGGTTGAATAAATATATTTTTTCCAATAGGGATGCTATTTTAAAAACTATATATATATTTTTTTTGTTTTGTGGTTTTTCCTCTCAGGGCTCTCAGGGGGATCATGTGTGCCTGTGCACATATAGAGGAGCTTCCGCTGAATACACGTGCGTGGTTCGCAGCGGCATTTAGCAGCCTTCTAATTACCAAAAAGCAACGTCAAAGCCATATAAGTCTGCTACTTCTGAACAAAGGGGATCACAGAGAAGCATTTACAAACATTTATGCCATAATTGCACAAGCTGTTTGTAAATAATTTCAGTGAGAAACCTAAAGTTTGTGAAAAAGCGAACTATTTTTTTTATTTGATCGCATTTGGCGGTGAAATGGTGGCATGAAATATACCAAAATGGGCCTAGATCAATACTTTGGGTTGTCTACTAAAAAAAATATATTCATGTCATGGGATATTCTGAGATTCCTGACAGATTCCTTTAATTTATCGCTAATTTGGAAAAAAAATGTTTGGAAATAGCAGTGCTACTTATATTTATTGCCCTATAACTTGCAAAAAAAGCAAAGAACATGTAAACATTGGGTATTTCTAAACTTAGGACAAAAGTTAGAAACTTTTTATTTTGGTTGTTTTTTTGGTGGTTGTAGATGTGTAACAGGTTTTGGGGGTCAACGTTTGAAAAAGTGTGTTTTTTTTCCATTTTTTCATCATATTTTATAATTTTTTATAGTAAATTATAAGATATAATGAAAATAATGGTATCTTTAGAAAGTCAATTTAATGGCGAGAAAAACGGTATATAATATGTGTGGGTACAGTAAATGAGTAAGAGGAAAATTACAGCTAAACACAGACACCGCAAAAATGTAAAAATAGCCGTGGTCCCAAACGGTCAGAAAATGGAAAAGTGCTGTGGTGATTAAGGGGTTAAAAATAAAGAAAACTACGTTTAAACTAATCTAAAATTACAGAAAATAAAAAAGTCTAACATTACAGAAAATAAAATAGTCTAATATTACACAAAATAATAAACCACATTATCCAAAAGAAAAAAAATGAAAGCAAATCCCTATGAAAATAAAAAGCCACTCAAAATAAAAACATCCCCTAATCTAAGAATAAACTGCCAATAGTCCTGAAAAGGGCTTTTTGTAGGGCATTGACCTAAAGAAATCAGCTCTTTTACATTAAAAATAAACCAAGTCCCCCCTAACAGAAAAATCCCCCACCCATCAAACCCCACAAAATAAAAAAAAACTAACACTAAAAAAAACTTAACTAACCATTGCCCCTAAAGGGGCATTTGTATGGGCATTGCCCTTAAAAGGACATTCAGCTCTTTTACTGCCCTTAAAAGAACATTCAGCTTTTTTTCAATTGCCCAAATCCCTAATCTTAAAAAATAAATAAAAAAAAAACCTAACACTAAGTCCCAAATAGGTACTCACAGTTTCTGAAGTCCGGCGGAGAAGGTCTTCTTCCAGGTGGGTCTATCATCTTCTATCTTCATCCACAGCGAAGACGGCGTGGAGCAGTCTTCCCATATGTGGCGATCCTTGGTGGCGGTCCTTGGCGGCGTGCAGGCTCCTCTTCATGCGATCGTCCGCTGCACACTGAAGATTGAATGCAAGGTACCCCATATTTATTGGGGTATCTTGCATTCCTATTGGTTGATATATTAAAATCAGCCAATAGGATGAGAGTTAATGAAATCTTATTGGCTGATTTAAACAGCCAATAGGATTTCAGTAGCTCTAATCCTATTGGCTGATTTCAAAATTTTAGCCAATATGAGTGCAAAGTACCCCAAATTGATTGCGGTACCTTGCATTCAATTTTCAGTCTACAATGGACATCGGATGAAGTGGAGCCTCCATGCCACCAAGGAACGCCTCTGCCGCTGTCGATGGTCGCTGATGACCGTCCCCGCCGATGACCACCGCCGTTGAGGACCTCCGCTGAGGATCAAGGCATCGGGAACACAGCTCCGCACCTCCACTTCGCGCCCCCTTCACTTTTTTGGGGGGATTTAGTATTTTTTAGAGGTAAAAGAGTTGTTTAACTTAGGGCAATGTCCTACAAAAGGCCCTTTAAATGGCTATTGGTAGTTTAGTATTAGATTGGGGGGGGTATTTTGGGGGGATTTATTATTTTTATAAGGGTATTAGTTTAGGTTTACATTATTTATTTTGGATACCTTTGTTTATTTTTTTCTGTAATTTATTTTTTTATTTTTTTTGTAACTTTAGCTTGGGGGGTTGCAGTTTTCAAACATAGACTGCCCTCTGGGCAGGCTTATCGCCTAGTAAAGATATAAAAGAATTTTAAGTAAAAGTCCTGTGGACAATGATTGTTTAAAGAATTGTACTGAAAACTGGCAGTGAGCTTCTGTCTTCATGTACACTTTTATACAATTAAAGGGACATTGCTGAAGCCAACATTTGCTAAAACACTATAAAAATATGTTTTAAACTGAACATTTTTTTTAGTATAATGTGACTAGTGATCGCTGCCTTATTGATTACTGTTCCTAAAACCCATGTACACGGGCCATTTTTTGCAGTACAGCGGTCCCACCACTTACACTCTCTCTCTTTGCTCTCTCTCTCCCCTCTCTCTTTTGCTCTCTCTCTCCCCCTCTCTTGTGCTCACTCTCTCCCCTCTCTCTTTTGTTCTCTCTCTTCCCCTCTCTTTTGCTCTCTTTCTTCCCCTTTCTCTTTTGCTCTCTCTCTCCCCTCTCTTTTTTGCTCTCTCTTTCCCCCCTCTATTTTGCTCTCTCCCCCCTCTCTTTTGCTCTCCACCTCTCTTTTCTGCTCTCTCTTTCCCCTCTTTTTTGCTCTCTCTCTCTCTCCCCCTCTCTTTTGTGCTCTCTCTCCCCATCTCTTTTGCTCTTTCTCTCCCCCCTCTCTTTTGCTCTCTCTCTCCCCCCTCTCTTTTGCTCTCTCTCCCCCTCTCTCTTTTGCTCTCTCTCCCCCTCTCTTTTGCTCTCTCCCCCCCCTCTCGTTTGCTCTCTCTCCCCCTCTCTTTGGCTCTCTCTCCCCCCTCTCTTTTGCTCTCTCTCCCCCCTCTTTTTTGCTCTCTCTCCCCCTCTCTTTTGCTCTCTCTCTCCCCCCTCTATTTTGCTCTCTCTCTCCCTCTCTTTTGCTCTCTTTCCTCCCTCTCTTTTGCTCTCTTCCTCCCCTCTCTTTGCACTCTCTCACCCCTCTCTTTTGCTCTCTCTCGCCCCTCTCTTTTGCTCTCTCTCGCCCCTCTCTTTTGCTCTCTCTCCCCCTCTCTTTTGCTCTCTCTTCCCCCTCATTTGTGCTCTCATATGGCCCCCCCGCCACGGCCGCTTCCTCCCACCCTCTCTGCCCTCTCATACGGCCAGGTATTTTTGTCACTGATGTTAGATCACAGCTGTTTTTACTCCTCGCACCCGTCTGGCACACAGTCTGTCTCTAACCAATGTGTGGATCACAGCTGCTTTGCTTCACACGCCTCTGTCACTGCTCTATCACTGAAGGCAAGGTATGTTTGTCTCTACTGCACATGACAGCTTCGGACAAACATGCTTGTCCTTTTATATTATAGGATTATTCCTTGACAGCTATAAGGATATAAAACCCCTTAATTGAATATTGGTACATCTCTTGAATGGAATGATGCTGTGAGGCATTCACCTGACAGCTGTAAAGAAACTGGGTCTCATCTTAACAAGGGTTTTGTCTCTTATTTCAAATAAGGGGTTCACAATGCTTTTTGTATTTTGCAGTTTGAAATGATGCAACCAGACTTTTCACTATTTTGTTCTATATGCATATTGTTCTGTTAGCTGATTGTTTTTTCATAGCCATAATAGTCACCTGGATATGTGATCCCTCATTGGAGAGAGTTTCTTTATTTGTACATAACACACTAAATATTAGACATGTGCATTTGTCTGAATTTATGACGGTTATTCGTATGAAACTGAAAAACTGAATAAAACAGCAAATAAAATAAACAATGAACAAATGAATATATGATTTAATTTATTTGTTCATTTTGTTTTATTCTTATGGCACCATACAAATGAGCAAGAGATTGTGAAGGAGCTGATATTATTTGGCTAATCAGCTCCTTCATTTGTAATGATGCACAGGGAATTTGACCATTCATGTACCATTCCCTGTCCAATCCTGCCATTGTATTACTAATAATTGATGTTAGGGACAGCCAATCAAGCTTGACAGAATTGTTTAATCAATTCTTAACCTTAAGAAGCAGCGGGCTTAACTTGTCCACCAGAAGCTGTGGTACTGTGCTATGACCAGTACAATCACGCCTGCTAGCACTTAAATCAGTGGCTAGTACACTGCCAAACAGGATCCTTCCTGGTGCTCTCCCTTCTTGCTATAGGTAACGGCTCCAAAGGTAACTTCAGTATTGGCTGTGAATTAGTCTTCGTTTTGCAAAAAAACTTTCTCAGTATTGTTGCATAAATGAATGTGAACAACTTCCAGATTAAAAGATTTAAAAGGCTTTATTTATGACGCGTTTCTCAACCCCCAAGGGTCATTTCATCAGATATCAAAGCGGAAGCCTTTTAAATCTTTTAATCTGGAAGTTGTTCACATTCATTTATGCAACAATACTGAGAAAGTTTTTTTTCAAAACAAAGACTAATTCACAGCCAATACTGAAGTTACCTTTGGAGCCGTTACCCATAGCAAGAAGGGAGAGCACCAGGAAGGATCCTGTTTGGCAGTGTACTAGCCTCTGATTTAAGTGCTAGCAGGCGAGATTGTACTGGTCATAGCACAGTACCACAGCTTCTGGTAAGCACATTACCTCTCCACATTTGTATCACCTTATATGAAACAATATCACACTATGTGGAGCCCTCTCTATCTCCTTTTCTAACAGCTATATCCCCGCTCTCTGTCAACAAGATCATCCAAAACGGACTTAAACTATTTTGGCTTTTCAGCCATCAGCTGAGTAAGACATACTCGATAAAGATTTATGTTAATTGTCTTCCTGCGCTAGAGGCCAGGTTGAGTGGTCCTAAAGCTAAAACTATTGAGGTGAAACAAAGTGGATGGAAATAATCACTCTGGACATAAAATATATTATATATAAGCTAATATTTATTATAAAAAATGGTGATTAAAATTTATTCTTTGAAAATTTATTTAAAAACAATTGATATAATAGAGTTTCTCTTTTTCAGCAAAAATGACAAAGGCAAAAAGAGGCAAAAAGATAAAAAGATAAGAAGTAGGTGTGATGAGTGTACTGAGCAGAGGATATAGTTAGTATACACAGCACATATAGTTAATATAGTTAGTATAGTTAATGAGGTTAATATAACAACAGATACGGTTAGTATATACAGTAAGTGTAATTGGTGCAGTAGATTAGAGAATCATGGAAAAATAATAGAAAAAATAAATAGAAAGAATTAATTAAAGTGTCAACTAAAATTGTGTCAGCTAAAGGTGTATAAGCTAAAAGTGTGTAGACTAGAAATGTGTAAACTAAAAAATCTGTAAGCTAAACAGCTATAAAATTAATAACACCTTAGTTCATATAGTGGACAGTTGTGCAAAAACGCAATGTAAATAGAGCTAAGTAAAAGGTGAAATTAATTAAGCTAAGTTAATAAAGCTAAAATATTTGAAAATTAGTAGCAAGCCTTAGTATAAGAAATTGCCATTAATATAATTTAAACACGATTATGATTGAACTGAAAAATGAATCAAAAGTTCTTTAAAATTTCTTTAAAAGTTCTTTTCTGTGCACAGGTAAAGAGTATTGGCATATGCAAAATGTTGGGCAAATGTGAATTTCAGTGCCTTCTCCTTTTTATATTAAAAGTACCTTGTGAGATCAGACTCAAAATCCGTTTTGTTATCCAATCTTGTAGTAAACGAAAATGAAGTAATCCAAAGTGCAGGTAATACCAGGTTACCTTAAACTGCTTTTGTCATGGAAGCATCTGTCAGGTTGTGAATGTAATACCTTATTTCTTTCCTTGTCCTTTACGGTAAAGCCAGGTTACCGTTAGAAATTTCGAGCAGCATGCAGGACTGTTGTGGCGTTTAAAGTGGTGCTTTTGTCCCGCGTCTGGAAGCAGGGTAATTCTCATCCGGTCTTTTTCCTGATGGTGGTAGTCTGACGTCACAGACTACGGTGGCTCAAATTGGCCAAAAAAGAAGTAACGCGTTTCGGTCGTGGACCTTTCTCAAACTTCTGATTTGCTCCGTGTCCGTCTTGCTCTTTATATAGCAGAGCTTATGGCTTGACATGTGTAAGCACCTCCTTACTTGCTCTCAAAAAGCTAACATCTGTAGGAGATGAGCAGTTATCATTTTATCATCTATGGTTTATAACACAAAGAACGATTGTTAGAGGAATACATTTAAGCTAAAAGATTAAGTAAAAACAATATGTATGTTACATTTTACGAGTGGGGGAAAGTCACATATAAAGAAGTATAAAAGAGTATCATATAAGGAAGTATAAGAAAGTATACTTTTTGCCGGCGAAGTTTTCGCTGATTTTGGGGGCGACATTGCTTGTAAGTCGATTTTAATCTTGGCTTTTTTCAAAGCTTGCATAGATAGGGTAAAAAGTAAAAAACATTACATTCTGCTATTGTATTAATATATATAAAACAGATGGTTATACATAATGGTTTATAGAGGGGGTATTTTTATACGTGTAAATTTAATAATGAGTCGTTGTGAACTTATACAAAAAATTTTTTTAAAAACATTGATTAAAAAATCTGTTCATTGAGCCTATATCTACACATTAAAAATCTATAATTTAAAGTTTTAAAATTGGAAATATATAACTCATTATATTGAACTGTATTATATATTGTCTTCAAATGACAGTTAGTATAGAACAAAATTAATCCCTAGACGTCCATCAGAGGACTAGAAGTTCAAACTATGTCTTATTTATTATATAGAAAATAATATAAATACTTTATTCATGCAAGAAACTCCCTAGATTGAACTCTAAATTCATGCCTTTAGGAGTTAGGGTATCTAGATCAAAGATCCATTTGGCCTCTAATCTTAGGAGGGCATGAGTTGGATTCCCTCCTCTCCAATTTTTCTTCAGTTTATCTATGATAGTATAGCTGAAATGTTTCAAATTGCCATTATTGCATGTTTTGAAATGTTTTGGTACTGGGAGTTCTTTATTTCTATCATCATTCATATGTTCAATGGATGAGATGTGTTCCCTAATACGGTCCCGAGCTGTTCTATCCGACTCACCCACATACTGGGTTCCACAGCTACATTCTAGTAGATATATAATATGTTTGTCAGTACATCTATGGGTCCCTTTTATGTAAAACTCTTTGCCTGTTGTTGTAGATCTAATAGACTTTCTTTTTGTGGCATATTTGCAGGCCTTGCAAGTACAGCATGGAAAAAATCCTTGCACGTCCCTTCCCCATAGGTCTTTTTGGTCTTTCGTATTTAATTTCTTTTTTAGATCTGTAGGTACTAGCATGTTCTTTAGATTTTTTGATTTTTTATATATTATTTTTGGATATTCAGGTAGAGATGAACCCAAAACTGTATCTTTTTTCAGGATGGGCAAATGCTTTTTCATTATTCTTTCCATGATCTCTTTATTGCAATTATACTGTGTTATAAATGGAAGAAAGAAACCTATTTTAAACCCGTTGACACAAATAACTATATACATGCGACCAGTTGCCATCTAGAAAGATGGAAGGACAATATTCCCAAAAGTCAATTTACTAGGATTCGTAAGAACTGTAATAACGAGGAAGATTATTTACAACAGTCAAATATTTTAATTAATAGGTTTAAAGAGCGGGGATACAAAAAAGAAATAATAGAAGCAGAAATGCTTATGTGTAAAGATAAACCAAGGGAACAACTGCTCAATACACACAAAAAAGATAGGTTAAAAAATGGAGAAATCTTTCTTCCATTTATAACACAGTATAATTGCAATAAAGAGATCATGGAAAGAATAATGAAAAAGCATTGGCCCATCCTGAAAAAAGATACAGTTTTGGGTTCATCTCTACCTGAATATCCAAAAATAATATATAAAAAATCAAAAAATCTAAAGAACATGCTAGTACCTACAGATCTAAAAAAGAAATTAAATACGAAAGACCAAAAAGACCTATGGGGAAGGGACGTGCAAGGATTTTTTCCATGCTGTACTTGCAAGGCCTGCAAATATGCCACAAAAAGAAAGTCTATTAGATCTACAACAACAGGCAAAGAGTTTTACATAAAAGGGACCCATAGATGTACTGACAAACATATTATATATCTACTAGAATGTAGCTGTGGAACCCAGTATGTGGGTGAGTCGGATAGAACAGCTCGGGACCGTATTAGGGAACACATCTCATCCATTGAACATATGAATGATGATAGAAATAAAGAACTCCCAGTACCAAAACATTTCAAAACATGCAATAATGGCAATTTGAAACATTTCAGCTATACTATCATAGATAAACTGAAGAAAAATTGGAGAGGAGGGAATCCAACTCATGCCCTCCTAAGATTAGAGGCCAAATGGATCTTTGATCTAGATACCCTAACTCCTAAAGGCATGAATTTAGAGTTCAATCTAGGGAGTTTCTTGCATGAATAAAGTATTTATATTATTTTCTATATAATAAATAAGACATAGTTTGAACTTCTAGTCCTCTGATGGACGTCTAGGGATTAATTTTGTTCTATACTAACTGTCATTTGAAGACAATATATAATACAGTTCAATATAATGAGTTATATATTTCCAATTTTAAAACTTTAAATTATAGATTTTTAATGTGTAGATATAGGCTCAATGAACAGATTTTTTAATCAATGTTTTTAAAAAAAATTTTTGTATAAGTTCACAACAACTCATTATTAAATTTACACGTATAAAAATACCCCCTCTATAAACCATTATGTATAACCATCTGTTTTATATATATTAATACAATAGCAGAATGTAATGTTTTTTACTTTTTACCCTATCTATGCAAGCTTTGAAAAAAGCCAAGATTAAAATCGACTTACAAGCAATGTCGCCCCCAAAATCAGCGAAAACTTCGCAGGCAAAAAGTATACTTTCTTATACTTCCTTATATGATACTCTTTTATACTTCTTTATATGTGACTTTCCCCCACTCGTAAAATGTAACATACATATTGTTTTTACTTAATCTTTTAGCTTAAATGTATTCCTCTAACAATCGTTCTTTGTGTTATAAACCATAGATGATAAAATGATAACTGCTCATCTCCTACAGATGTTAGCTTTTTGACAGCAAGTAAGGAGGTGCTTACACATGTCAAGCCATAAGCTCTGCTATATAAAGAGCAAGACGGACACGGAGCAAATCAGAAGTTTGAGAAAGGTCCACGACCGAAACGCGTTACTTCTTTTTTGGCCAATTTGAGCCACCGTAGTCTGTGACGTCAGACTACCACCATCAGGAAAAAGACCGGACGAGAATTACCCTGCTTCCAGACGCGGGACAAAAGCACCACTTTAAACGCCACAACAGTCCTGCATGCTGCTCGAAATTTCTAACGGTAACCTGGCTTTACCGTAAAGGACAAGGAAAGAAATAAGGTATTACATTCACAACCTGACAGATGCTTCCATGACAAAAGCAGTTTAAGGTAACCTGGTATTACCTGCACTTTGGATTACTTCATTTTCGTTTACTACAAGATTGGATAACAAAACGGATTTTGAGTCTGATCTCACAAGGTACTTTTAATATAAAAAGGAGAAGGCACTGAAATTCACATTTGCCCAACATTTTGCATATGCCAATACTCTTTACCTGTGCACAGAAAAGAACTTTTAAAGAAATTTTAAAGAACTTTTGATTCATTTTTCAGTTCAATCATAATCGTGTTTAAATTATATTAATGGCAATTTCTTATACTAAGGCTTGCTACTAATTTTCAAATATTTTAGCTTTATTAACTTAGCTTAATTAATTTCACCTTTTACTTAGCTCTATTTACATTGCGTTTTTGCACAACTGTCCACTATATGAACTAAGGTGTTATTCATTTTATAGCTGTTTAGCTTACAGATTTTTTAGTTTACACATTTCTAGTCTACACACTTTTAGCTTATACACCTTTAGCTGACACAATTTTAGTTGACACTTTAATTAATTCTTTCTATTTATTTTTTCTATTATTTTTCCATGATTCTCTAATCTACTGCACCAATTACACTTACTGTATATACTAACCGTATCTGTTGTTATATTAACCTCATTAACTATACTAACTATATTAACTATATGTGCTGTGTATACTAACTATATCCTCTGCTCAGTACACTCATCACACCTACTTCTTATCTTTTTATCTTTTTGCCTCTTTTTGCCTTTGTCATTTTTGCTGAAAAAGAGAAACTCTATTATATCAATTGTTTTTAAATAAATTTTCAAAGAATAAATTTTAATCACCATTTTTTATAATAAATATTAGCTTATATATAATATATTTTATGTCCAGAGTGATTATTTCCATCCACTTTGTTTCACCTCAATAGTTTTAGCTTTAGGACCACTCAACCTGGCCTCTAGCGCAGGAAGACAATTAACATAGATTTTAACTCATCAATTTCATCTGGGGATTTTTTATATCAACCTGTGTACTTTGAGGTGAATCGTTTCAGCGCTCTCTTTCTCCCTCGATACATTTCATACTCGATAAAGAACAAGGTAATATTTGTTAAAACCTTTTTTACCAAGTTTAATTTTTAATATACACAAATTATTATATATTGTATTTTTTTTTCCCTTGCCCATAACAGCGCGCCTTTGTATCCCCCTCTGGGATACTACACACTTAACTTGTCCACCACCTTTTAGGTGGTGGATTGAAATCATCCCGATCCGATTGAGATGATTGACAGCCCCTGCTAGTGGCCGATTGGCTGCCAGTGAGCAGGGGGGTGGCATTGCACAATCATTTCACTAAAAATTTGTATGTACTACAAGGCTGTAGTGTGGAGAGAAGAAAGTGGAAGCAGCAGCAGCACAACAAGATCTATAGCGCATCCTGGACTGCCACCTAGTAGGAGCAGCACTATAAGCAGTATACAAGATAGGGGACACAGTGATGACAGTCAGCAGAGGTGGGTACCACCTTCAACATCACACTGATGTGTTCAATCCACCCTAGAACATTTTGGCAGTTTTCAATTTAGGGGATTGTCCAGACAGCAGTCAAAAAGTAACATAACTGGTAACTGTATTTGTTGCTTCTTTTGCCATGCTTGAAGGGGGATTCTTTTAAGCAGCTGATTGAGGTGCTTTCTCCCCAATACCACCTTCCACCACACAGCACTTTCAGCAGTATTATAGTCCATTCTCTCTATCATTCCTGCATTAAAGTGTACCAATGACTTAAAGACTGCTCCTAGTGGCCATCAGGCCTTCCTCCCCTGATGGCACACTGTTGGCAGTCCAAGGTGTCTGATGAGGATGAGGCTTGCGGTAGTTTAGTGGCAGGCAGCTTTGTACATGGCAGGAGCAGGTCAATAGATCGGCAGGGGTACCAATCATTCCTTCTGCATGCTAAGGTGTTGGTTAAGCAGCATACAGGTGACAATATATTGCAGTCTCTTATGAGGTTGGATGAACTGTGGGCAGGAGAGCAGGTGGTCACCAAGGTGGAAATGGGCTTTGTAGTCACTCTACAGATCAATATATTGAAGGCTCTCCATGAGGTAACTTTGTAGATATGTGCCAATTGGATCAAACCTGCTCCTGGTGGTAAAGGTTGATATCCCAGAACATAATTTTAAGTTGGCAGTTCTTGGTGCAGAATGGCTGCAGGTCACTTCCATAGCAGTGTTAAAGCCAGTGAGCTCCCTAGGCAGGAGATGATAGAGCATCCCAAGCACTGTTTTAGGCAATACATCGCCACTAGGTAGAACTCGATGTTGTAGATTGTGGAATGTATTTTTGAAAAGCAGATCTTTTAGAATCCAGTCAATTAATTGGATTGGAAACCCATCATGCCCATATTTAATATAAAACACCATTAATTCGCTGCTGCTGCTGCTGCTATTGCTCATAGACCAAGGGTGTTCTGAATTCCTTGGAAACACAGTGCCACTGTGTCTAGTTACCAAATCTTGCTGACTTAAATATTATTTGATGTAAAGGATAATACGAAGCACCAGGTGGACAAGGGTGGGCAACTCTGGACCTGTCCGCTAGGCATCACAGCTATTGGGCAGCAATATTCTGTTCACATTTATCATTGTACAAGTCGCTGCTTGTGGAAAGCTGCCCCCTGTTTGTGTGCTGCCAATGGTGTCCAATCATCCCGGTTGGACAAGATTAAGAGGATTGCAAATCACCAGCTCACAGCTGGAATATGGGTTAGGAAGCAGAGGTCTGATTACCACTGCTTCTCAACTATTGGTTACTTGAGCGAGCCTGCTGCTGAAAGCACTCCAAAGTTGCATCCTCATCTTGTTAAATGGAGCAAAATGGCAGTTAAACAAACATCTCAATCTCAGTGCATTCGCCGGCGTCAATACGCTCGTCAGACATCGCTGACGAGGATCCACATGCGATCCCCTTATTTATCAAAAACAACGTCAAAAACATGCGCATCAAGTACAGTCATCGATGGCGTGGTTATTCGGGTTTTTCCCAACTTTATTTATACCGTTTCATTACTGTCCATGAACAAGCACATTTTTCTGAAGCTAATCTTTTATTTTTCATCTCTTAATGTCCAAGAAATAGCTGCATTTATACCTCAACAAACAATATCTCATAGAAAGTTATTTTTATACTTATTTGTTATACTAAAAAAATCTGTTATATGATACTTTCACATAAATTAATGTGTATTTGTATGTCTAGTCATGATATGCTTTTATCTCGTTTTTTTAATAAATGATTATTAATGCTAGAATTTGTACATATATCTTTGCACATACTTGTATATATATATATATATATATATATATATATATATATATATATATATGTGTGTGTGTGTGTGTATGTGTTATGTCAGAAATATTTTGCAAACATATTTACATGTCCCTAAATTCCTTTTTTTTGTTCTAAACAATGTTGTCTCATATCTCTGTGTTTATTTATACCACTATGTGTATATAGTGTAAATGTATTATTATTCTAAGCAGAAATAATTGCAAATATAACATGTAATCAAAGTATTATATGTATTTATTTGCAACCAATAGATATTTTAAGAGCTGGGCCAGTTTTTTTTTCTGTACCTGTGTAACCCATCCTGATTGCAATCTAGTTTTAAAAACCACCCCTTCACAGGTGTTATAAAATGGGATGGCATATAAGATGACATTTCTTACTGAAAAAGAAATTCAAGAGAAGGAAGAAATACACTGAAAATAGCATGCCAGTAAAGAGGTGATTTTAAGTTCTGCTGTATCTGAATCATGACAGTTTAATGTTAGGTTGGCTATCCCTTTGAGCTATCAGCTTAGCATTATATTGAATCAAACATCAATTTGAATTTTAAAATCCTTGTCTAAACTATTACACTGTGTATCCTAATGTCAGCATCAATGTTTATCTTTAATACTTATTTCACATATACATACTTTCAAAGTATAATACACAATGTAACAAATGGCACTTACAAGTTCTGATGAGTGATCAATGACACAAGTATCGAGCAATTTGATTCGTTAGTGATAGTATAAAATGTATATTTAAATCAGATTGGCTGGTGTCATAAATAATATAATTATGCATTTCCCAATCAAAAGTGGTTGAAAATTACAATAGTTTGTGGGTTGTTTGAAAGTATTGCGTCAAATATGGTGCGAAAAGGGTAGCGTCAAATTTGGTGCGAAGTGGAGAGTGGGACTTGTATTACATGAATTAAACATGGTGCAAATAGATTTATCCCAAAAACAAAAAGGAACTTAGATATATTATGTTCATTTGTATATCTATATCTACTAGTGCACCAAGTTTGGAGCAATAACATGGTTTGATTTAGAAAGAGTGTACAATTTGTAAAAATATAATTTCGTATATGTGCAAGCCAATCACATGCGTCATCTATGTGCAACCATTAATCTGCAGCTACATAGTTTATTTACATTGCATAATTATACTTCATTTAACATATATTTTGTTTTTCATGTCCATTGAAGATAATACTTAAATGAATACTATTACACTATGTTTTTTTTAATTATTGTTTTATTGTACACATATTTAAAAAATTTGTAAAAATAAATAAATGTAAAGATATTCCCCAAGTGCGTCCCTGATGTTTCTAATTGTCACAACAACATGTTGTAAGGCCTCAGACAGTTGGCCAAACAATTCTGGAAGAATTGGATCAATCTGTGTCCCCTGGTTGGCATCTATAAAAAAAACTAAATAAAATATGTTTTACCAATTCATTATCAAGATACAAGTGTTAAAACAAAACATATTCTTACATTCTATTTCAGCCACCTCATCCTCTGCCATGGCTGGCGATATGGCTGTGGCAGGATCGTCAGGAATTGATTCCTCTCAGTCAGCTGTCACAGATGAAGCACAAACACAAATCATCATTAGGATGAGGAATATGTGACAAGGACTATACTATACACATAATTGTTGTAGACTGTTTTGACCACATGATGAAAAACTTGTAAAAACATTTTTACCAAAAAAAGGGACAATTAATTACAGTATCCTGCAGCATTAATTAACTTAGTTTAAACTACCATTTTAGTGTTAAAGACAGCAAACATTGTGTTAGAATTGAAAATGACTGGGGATATCATCAGGGAATTCTGATTCACTCCCTGAGCCATCTCCTACTGAATCCTGGATAAGAGACAGTGGGAGCGGTGGTGATGATCTATCGCTGATTGGGTTGCTCATATTGACTGGCCGTACATAGCAGGGATACGGCCTCTTCTGCGTGCTAAATCTGTGAAGAAATTAACACGTATGTCAAGATTAGATCAATGTATATATATATAAATATAAATATATATATATATATATAGATGTATATATATATATATATATATATATATATAATAATTATATATATTTTGTTTAATGTTAATGTGTCAACTATTTTGACATGAAGTGAAAGTGGCAGCCATTATATGTGAACACATACATAAAATTGTTGCGACAAAGTGTGGACTAATGTCATCATCATATAAAAAAGGACACTTACACATTCTGATGAGTGATCTAATGAACTGATAATAGTCTGGTTCCCATCGTCTTAAGTCACTAAAATGACACAAACATTTTCGTTGCGTCCTTTTAGTACCCAAGACTCTGTACATTCTCCTCATCATTTCGTATATGATATGATCGCGACTTTCCTGTCACACTCCAAGAACTCCTCCGAATCTCTGTGGAAAGTATTTGTTCATCCCATATACGATGATAACTATTTCGCTAATAGAAAAAGCACTTGGACACACCATATTGGATCAAATATACTATTATATAATAATATCTGCGCCACAAATCACTAAGCATATGAAATTTTGATTGGCTTTCATTAATCATGTGATTATTCCTATTTCTAAGGCAACCATAATGTATATATTTTTAAACCATATAATATTATCAGCGTCAACAATGACACCACATATGAGATTTATATCTGTGTCACCAGATTGTGATTCTTTTTTGAGGTTGGATTGTGCATTTCGAAGTTTATAAATAAGAAAAAATAACAATTGTTTAAAAACATTTCCAAACATGATTTCGAGTATACCGTAAGCTATTACTGTACCATTAGAACAGCAGTTAACCATGTTAATATATTTTTGTATTGTAAAAGAACATGAATTCTTTTTATTATACTTAATAATTATGATAGTTAACCAAATGTGGAGCAATAATATTTGATTTAGAAAGGGTATACAATTTTAATAGAGTTAATTTACTTTTATTATGTAATATATTTCATTCTCTTGCAGCATCGAACATAAGCTTTCTGTGTTTTCAGACTCCCATTGACTTCTATGGCATCCGCAACCTGGAGGGTGGCGGATTGAAAACTAGGTACGCTGCGTAGGAATAGACGCAAGCGTACCTGTTTAATGTTTGATAGATTTGGAAAAGGTTTGAATAGAGTTGAATCTGAATTCGAAACATCTGTAATGACGCAAACATCGATCTGATTCAGATTGAGATTGCAGGATCGTTTATTACGTCATAAATTTCAACATTTGCCGATCTTGACGCTTTGATAACTATGGCGGATCAATCTCGCTACACATACGACTTTGATAAATAGACCGCCATGTCTGTTCCCTTATGTCGCAACACTGAGAAGTGCTCATTTTGCAAAGAAATACAATTTGTTTTTTTTATGTTTATTTTGACACACACACACACACATATATATATATATATATATATATATATATATATATATATATAATTATATCTATATGTTTGTTTAAACTAAAGGAGCCATGTTTCATATCCATTTAAAATGCTTTATAGGGAAAAATACAGGTTTCTTTTTTTAAATCTCAAAAACTTTGGCATGTTTCACATCAATTTTGAAGGGACTGGCAGCCATATTTGGTATTTGAATATTCAATTTATTCATTGCATTTAAAAGGTAGGAAAATATAATAGCACTCTTGTTTAAACTGAATATTGCCAGTCTACCCAATTCTCTTAGGTACAAATTTCAGTTTTTGGACTAGAAACCATTTCACTAGGCCATACTGAAATTGTGCCATAAATCAATACAGAATCCTTTGTGTAATTTGTATAGTGTTCTACTCTACAGAGAAGCATTTGTGATTCATGTTGTATATTTATTTTCAAATACGATAATAAAAATGTTTAGCATTGAAGTTTATGCTTTTTTCGTGCCATATTTTTCAGTGTACTTGCTATTATTATTTTTCTATCATTTAATATAAAGTGTTATGATAACTGAATACATGTAAGGTTGTCTTACTAATGATAAAGTCAGATTTATCTTGGATTGAAACATGTGCATACTTCCTTAAAGGGACAATATACACTCATTTTCATATAACTGCATGTAATAGACACTACTATTAAGGATAAGATGCACAGATACTGATATAAAAATCCAGTATAAAACTGTTTAAAAATCTACTTAGAAGCTCTCAGTTTAGATCTGTTGAACAGGTAGCTGAAAAGCCCACTGCAAGTGGGAAATAAGACACTCCCCCCCCCCCCTCGTTTGCATGTGAAAAGACCCAAACAGGAGCAAGCTGGAGAAGGTAGCTGACGGTAATCTCATAAAACTTTGGGGCTTTTTTAGGAGAAAATCAGAGCAATGTTTTTTAAAAATAAGCAAAACTATACATTTAAAAAAAACAAAAAACTTTATGGGCTATATAAATAGATCATCTAAAAAACATTTATGCAAAGAAAAAATTTGTGTATAATGTCCCTTTAACTAAAAATCATTAATAAAGGGATATTCAACATCAAAAAGAATAAAATGAATCAGGATTTTCTTCATAGCGTTGCAATTTGCAGCATTGTGAAACCTAAGTTACAGAATTTGATCTTTAGGCCCTTTCTATGGAGTGTTGGACAAGCATCAGTTTAAAGTCTCTTTCAAACATTGTATCCAGAGTAATGTATACAGTACAGTAAGACTAACACCACACTTGATTAAAATACTGCCAGTAAGACTAAATTTATTACATAGGAGTTGCTTGAAAGTGTGCATTAATCTATTCTGGTATATATACACTGACAGAATATAGCCAACACCCTTTCACATACATTATTTTCAGAGAACACTGTGTAAAAATACACTGTAAACTGCAATCAACAGGGAAAGGGTGGAGACGGTGGTAGAAAAATATTAGGTTTAACTATTTAAAAAAAAAAAAATCTCTCTGTTCTTACTCATTGCTGAACAGCTAATGAAGAACTGAAATCATAGTTAAATGTTTTCTGCATTTTGGCAAAGCTCAGGAATGGCCGCTGGGATGAATTATCATACCATTGTGTTAAACACACTATAAAGGTTTTGTTAAACTGGTTGTTTGGCAGCTTTATTGTTTGCAAATGATCACTGTTATCTGAGGGAGGTTGTACATCAAAAGGGATTTAAAGGGACATGGCAGGGATGCAGTATCTTCTTATCAGTAGTGTTTTCCTGTGTGTTTGTTTCCTTGGAAGTGAGGAAGACGTGAATGCTATACACTTCTGCAATTGTATTATAGACTACACTCTATAATACAGTAATCAAATGGCACAGGCAGTAAACTTAAAGAGACATAATTAAAAAAAAAAATATATATTTATACTTCAGGAATTATTCACTGCAAAAGATCTGCATACAAAATAAATACTTCAAACACATTTAAAATTGTAAGGCCTAGATTTAGAGTTCGGCGTTTGCCGTGAAAACCAGCGTTAGAGGCTCCTAACGCGGGTTTCTTACGCACTCCGGTATTTAGAGTTTATTTACCGCCACTCAAAAAACACCTAACGCTCACATTTCTACCGCCACCTCAGACCCAGTAGTAAACATATACCGACAAAATTAAATTCTACGAATCAAATTACAAATATTACACAAAGTACACTTACAGTCATACAAACACTACACTATGTTTATTTTTCATATTTAATAATTTTTCAGCAAAATACAAAGGATTAAAGTTGCGAGATCTCGGGTGTTTGAAAAAAAACAACACAAATCCATTTTCCCATTGACTTACATTGACACACGGGAAAAGACCCTCATATACCTACATCTAACTAATAACATTATCACAAACATACACTCATCGATGCATACAAACAATATACACCACATGACATACAAAAAATATTTATTTATTACAAAAAGAACACGATTTAGTTACTTTTTCACACAAGCTCATGACGTCACTCACTTTAAGAGGAAAACCAGTCTTAGAAAAAAAAATTTGGAAATCTTAAGAGCCTCCATTGACTTCTATTGGGAAGACGTGCTCGTGCACGCGAAACCCTCATTTCTCTAACGCACGCAAATAGCGTAGACTGAAAAACTCCAAATACCAGCGCTAGAAAAGACATGATTTTATGCGTTAGACCCAGCTATGATAAATAGATTAAGAAATGACTATTTCCCTATGGTGGATTTATGTTTTTTAATTATTGAATATTCACAACACCATTAAATTGTTTCACACTTTTAGATTACATCAACTACAAATCCACATCACTAGTAACACATTATTATTTAAATAAAATTACATTTAAAATAAAAAAAAAATTCAGTAAACATTTCTGGATTCACAAACAGTACACAATGGGAAACACCTCTCATTTACCTTTATTATTGCATTTCTGTTATTCAACTCATATGCTTGCAGCAACTGCATATCTACATAGGCTTAACACATGATCACTCATGGATGCACATATATTACTTTTAACATTCACTCATACATGTGCATTCAAATGATGGGGGAAAAACACATTACATTCTCTACAGGAATCACAAAACACAACATATGGATTTGACTGTACTTTTAACATCATGATTCCATCACCAGAAACCATTAGGAATTACGTACAACAAGAACATCATTACACCAGATTACAGATGTCACTTTATGGGAAGGAACAACAATGCCAGACCGCTATATACAAGTCAACATATGTGGGACACAATCACAATATATACGTACATGTACATAACACGCATCACCCATCACGCAACCACAAAGCACACATTTATATTTTATTCAGCACACAATAACAATGTAGCACAATACAACAACACAATGAGGATTTCACAACTACATAGGCAGGTTAATAATATCATGACGTCATTACAAGATTCAACCATACACATCACAGATTCACCACTGTACCGCCCCTTTCGGAACTTTAACACTCAATACTACAATGCAACATATACGTAAACAACAGTTTGGAACACCATTATTATGGAAATTTCAATGGGACAATTAATAAATATTGTCAGATCGCAAATCACTTATATATACAATACTACAGATGACAGCCGGAAGTGCTTCAGTATTAGTGCCAGTTTTATGGGACGCATACAATATTGTCAGATCGCAAATCACTTATATATACAATACTACAGATGACAGCCGGAAGTTCTTCAGTATTAGTGCGATTTGAATGGGACGCATACAATATTGACAGCTCGGCAATCACTTATATAAACAATACTACAGATGACAGCCGGAAGTTATTCAGTATTAGTGCCATTTGAAAGGGACGCGTACAATATTGACAGCTCGGCAATCACTTATATATACAATACTACAGATGGCAGATGGGAAGTTCTGAATTATTATTGCGATTTGAAAGGGACGCATACAATATTGACAGCTCGGCAATCACTTATATATACAATACTACAGATGGCAGACGGGAAGTTCTGAATTATTATTGCGATTTGAAAAGGAACGCATACAATATTGACAGCTCGGCAATCACTTATATATACAATACTACAGATGGCAGACGGGAAGTTCTGAATTATTATTGCGATTTTAAAGGGACGCATACAATATTGACAGCTCGGCAATCACTTATATATACAATCCTACAGATGGCAGATGTTACTTTATCGTTTACAAACAATGTTGCAGCAACATTGATCGATCACATTCGATGCACATTATACACAACTATGCACTTTCATTCATGTTAGCCTGGACGTGTGCTTGTTACTATAAGATCGCGTTTAAGAAATATTGATTACGCATATGAACAAACATTGCAAACATGCACTGTATGTGTGATATTTGACACTTTCACATTGAGATTCATTGGCGGAAAAAAACATTTCAGCCAAAAAAAATAAAACGCCCACTGTTAAAGCATTCGCGCCGCTCACATACAAACAGGTGAATACAATCAGCAATCATTACAAACTCACTACCATTGGACTAATTGTACTATAAATACCCCAAACAACATGGCCAATGCATCACTTGTGATCCACATCAGATCAAGTGCTTACCTTGTTACGCTGTTTTGAAAGATGGATGACGATGACATGGTAGACACTGCTGGTGCTGCTATTGGCGAACTAGCTGTTGGTCGAATCAGGCAGCCTCGGCGGCTCAGACCGAGATGAAGGGGTCGTCTGGTTTGAGGTCCTCGTGTCTACAGGGTGAGACCCACCTTGGAAAACATGAGCGACTTTGAGGTTTTTGATAAGTATCGGCTCGATCGCGAACAGCTCATTGGCCTTTACGAGCTTCTTAAACCTCATTTGGAGCCACGTATACAAATAAGGACTGCTGTTCCCGGCATGAGTAAGATGCTAAGCTGCCTATACGTCCTGGCCTCCGGGAGTTTTCAATCCGGAGAACTGTACATGCATGGCCTGGCTCAAGGTACATTCTCTGTGGTGTTTGATAACTTTCTGGACGCCATGGTACATATCAGTAAGCAATACATAGGATTCCCACAGAATGATGGTGATTGGAGGCGCCTGAAGCGGGAATTCTTTGATATTGCTCAATTGCCCAATGTCTTGGGAGCCATAGATTGTACCCACATTGCGCTGCGTGCTCCAATTGATGACTTGCCCTTCAGAAATCGCAAACTTTTTCATAGCCTCAACGTGCAGTATGTTTGTGACGCACGGATGAGGATTATGCATGTGTGTGCGAATTTTGCAGGTGCTTGTCATGATGCCCGCATCCTCTCTCTGTCGTCCCTGTGGAGACAGTTTGAGGAAAGACAAATGCCCCCTGGTTATCTCGTTGGTGAGTATTTGTGCACAACATGTTTAATTAGTTTGACAATTGCCCCTGTAGTTTTAAAATGTTAGCGTCATGTTCATCTATAGGATGCAATTTAACCATTTGTTATTTACCGACACTAATGTTTACTTTTATTTAAATGCAGATATGTAGCATGTCTTACCTTAAGTGCTCAGATAGAGAATGCAATGTAACCATGTATTTAGCATTTTACACTATTTTTATTTTTTGGATAAATACGCATATGTAGCATGTCTTAGCTGAAATGTGAAGATATTATCTCATGCAATTTAACCCTGTCATTGTCTCTTTCCGCTAATGTGTAGTTTTAGTTCAATGCAGATATGTAGCATGTCTTACCTTAAGTGCTCAGATAGAGAATGCAATGTAACCATGTAGTTAGCATTTTACACAAGGTTTGGTTTAGGAGAAATACGCATATGTAGCATGTCTTAGCTGAAATGGGAAGATTTTATCTCATGCAATTTAACCCTGTCATTGTCTCTTTCCGCTAATGTGTAGTTTTAGTTCAATGCAGATATGTAGCATGTCTTACCTTAAGTGCTCAGATAGAGAATGCAATGTAACCATGTAGTTAGCATTTTACACAAGGTTTGGTTTTTGAAAAATACGCATATGTAGCATGTCTTAGCTGAAATGGCAAGATACAGAATAATATTGAAATTTTTTTTTGGATGTTTCTGAAAAAACTTTTTATATGGATTATCGTGTACAAACAATTATTTATAAAACAATATACTATTTTAAGGATTCTGTTTGAATTATGTTCTGTTCATAATTTATAGGTGATTCTGGGTACATGAGCCGGCCTTGGCTCATTACCCCCTTGCGTAGCCCGACTGATGTGTCTGAGGAGCGCTACAATAGGGCTCATAAGAGAACCAGGGCGGTGGTTGAAAGGATGTTCGGGCTCCTGAAGATGAGATTCAGGTGCCTGGACCGTTCTGGAGGAGCACTCCAGTACAACCCAAAGAAGGTGGCTAAGATCGTTGTAGCCTGTAGCGTCCTGCATAATATTGCACAGCGGGCTGGGATGCTGCAGGCCGTCACGGTGGACAGAGACCTCCTCAGAGATGAGGAGGATGATCCTGTTCTAGAGGGGGAATTCCAGGACGAGGGACTTGATGTCAGAGCAGACGTCATCAACCGCCACTTTAGACGGTAAAGAATAGAAGTTAGACTGGAGTATTTTCAATAGATGTGAACTCTAGGGAAATGACAAGTAGAGAATTGTGCAAACATGTTAGTATTGATCAAATTTTAAAAATATTTTTAATTTATTCATATAGGTGATGCTCTGGGCATTGGGTCCTGTAGCGAGTCTTTGCCACCTGGTTTTTAAAGAGGACATCAGATGGTAAGTAGAAATGTATGGACTGTTGCTGGCATGAATTGTACACAAATACATCATATGGCATACATTTTCAAAAATAGAATTTAGTTTACACATTACTTAAAATGTACATACTCAGAAAGGGATCCTCTAGAATGAATATGGTTCAATATCACACATTAGAGGTTTGTTCTGCTCAATATGACTCATCTTCACACTTGATACAAAATAACACAAGTTGATACACAGGCTTAGTAAGCTAGTGACAGAAATTTATTATGAAATGGGGGGTGGGAGAGGGGTACAGAACTGATTCACACACTTGTATGAATTTTATTTAAAATATTTCTTCCATTAGGGAGATGACTTAATCTAAAGACTGAAAGGGAACAATTAGAAGCCTGACAGTGAAGATTGCCCAGACTGACAGTGGGGAAAAAGCCAAGATTGAAATTGAAGTATACCAATGGGATCATGTCTGGCATTATCTTTCAATTCTGCTGACCTTGAAAACCATACAAAGACATGTTCACATGGTAAGTGCAAACTATTTGATAGAATAAGGCTGTGGAGACATCCTATTGGAGACACTTAGATGATTTTCTAATTTGTAGATGGTATTTCCCAGTCCTCTATTTAATGAACTGATGAATAAGACACCTATTGAAGATCAACTGTTTACCCCTGAATTGACTTTCAAAGACCATGCATTGTCCAGGTTGGTGTACCAATGCATGCTAGTGAAGACTGTTGAATATTAGTAGCTTACATACATTAGTCATATTTAGTTCTAAATTATATATTTAGGGATCACAATCAGACACTTAGATGATTTTACTTTTTTAGATGGTATTTCCCAGTCCTCTATTTAATGAACTGATGAATAAGACACCTATTGAAGATCAACTGTTTACCCCTGAATTGACTTTCAAAGACCATGCATTATCCAGGTTGGTGCATGCTAGTTAAGAATCACATGAAGAATGTTGATTATTGTTAGCTTACATACATTAGTCATACTTATTTCATCATTAGATATTTAGGGATCACAATCCGAAAAAGGAATACATATTATAGTTGATATAGAGGTATTTGAATGGACATGAAATATTACATTTATGTTCAGCATACATATATTGTTGAAATGTGATATACATTATTATGTATAATTTGAAATTTGGATATTTAAATAGAATTTTGATTCAACAATATAATGGTGTATGTATTTCTTTTTTTTTAAATCAATTTAATAATTATCTTTCAAAAATGTTGAACAAAGTTAGAGCATAGACACAAGATGATTTTAAATTTATTTTATGAATATTTGACAACGTGTGTATTAACTTTGTTCCATTTTTTTATTTGTCATTTCAGATTGGCATCTGATGACTTCCAGGAATATATGTAGTTTTTCGATAAACTTTTATTTTTTTATTTTTACATGTTAATAATAAACATTTTATTATTAAATACATTCTTTTGAACAGATTCTACTAAATATCAATATAATCTGTCAATAAATAAAAGTTGGACTCCCATGACTGGTAGTTGGCTATTTGACAAGCACATGCATAAGATCAAATAATGCATTAATATTAGAAAATCAACTGATTCCGAGAATATTACATTAAAATATCTTTTATAACATTAATTGGGGAGTGAGATCCTTCGATGCTTTTCTTTTGAAAATGTAGATATTAAATTAATTTTGGATATGTAGTCAAAAGTTTTTTATTTTAACTTTTAAGAAGGTGAAGTGGTTCAATTACATTAAAGTGACAGTGTTGTTGAATGTAAAATTAATTTTATAAGATCTTGTATCTTCCTTAGGTATCTCAAAACATTATTTTCTAAATACTTTTAATTTTTACATTTATAAATGGTAGGTCATTTAACTTGATATTTTTCACAAGCTAGTTATTGGATGCCAGGTTAATCTATGCAATTTTCTAGTGGAGTCATTTAACTATACTTAGTAATATTATGTATTTTTTAAAATCTTACCTCTTGGGTTAGACATCAAATATCTATATAGAATTTTAATTCCCCTTTATTTTATTTTGTCAATGTTAAATCAACATTCCAAATGTTTGGGTCCTTAAAGGGACATTCACAAAGTATATTGTGTATAGATTTTTAAAAATATCATACAAGAATTTCAACATATTTAGAAAGTAATATAGAATTACATTCAGTCTTGAAATATACTTTTCAAAAAATACATCAATGCACATATCTTAGTCAATTACATAAGGCATCTATATGCAAACAACAATCAGCATCAAAATAGCCTATGTAGAGATGTATTTAATCCAAGAATATATATATAATTACAATATAATGATTGAATAACAAAACATATTAAGTTGGTCAAATATAAGAATATTATACAAAATGCATGCATAACATATAGCTTAATGTCCCTCTAAGCTGAAGGCTCCAAAATACCTCATTTAATAAATATATTTCAGTCAGTGTGTAAAACTATCTAGAAGTTAATCTAAATTTGCTTTACTCATATGTTAGACTAATTTAGCAAAAGGAAGGTGCCTAGGTTTATGATATTTTAAGCATTATTGTGAAATGTTTCTTTAAAGGGACATGAACTCAAAATATACTTAAAGGTAGACAGTTAAAAAAATAATGATTTATACATTCTGAATGAGTATACTATTTTAAGCAACTTTACAAATTGTCTCATATTATGAATGCTCCTTGTGATGTTGCTATCATTACTTTAAAAATAAGGCATTAAATAGCTAATTTATTTGCTTCAGTACTCTGGACAGAACTTGCTTGTTTTGTTTGGAATAATTGATCCAACAATCGTCAAGGACAACCCAGGTTTTTTTTAAACAATTGTCCGTAATATAAAATATCATTATTGATTTGCAAAGAAACATAACAAGATAACTGTTAACATTTGATAATCGGATTAAATAATAAAGTTGATTAACATTTCATGCTCAATCACCAATGCTAAATTTGTTTGAACAGTGTCCCTTTAAGAGGTTTAAATAGTGTATTTACTTATCTTCCTATCTTGACATACTTTGCTTGAAAAGCATATCGAGATCGGCTCAGTAGATGAAGATTGGTGGATGTACAGAGATGCCTTATGTGATTGGCTCAACCATGTGCATTGAAATTTCTTCTGTTGAGGATATCTAAATACTAAGAGAAATTGATTTACATTTTAAAGTCTAAACAATCTTCTATCTCTACAGATCATTTGATACAATTGTTTGTTTGTAATGTCTATTTAAAACTAAAGACGCCATTGCACAATAACATATATGAGCACTTCAGAGAAATACAAGCTTGAGGTTTATTTGCTAATAACAAACAAACCTGTAGTTTAACATTTATAAACAGATTATCCAAGTTACTGACCGTATAACCTGAATTTGAACATTCAGAAATATTGCGTGGGAAACGCATCTTGAAACACCAGATTTGCATCTTTAAACATTAGAGTCTAATGTCACGCAATAGCACACAATCAATGTGCATTATAAAGACATTTAATAGAGCAATGTCAATACTTCACAATAAGTCAATAAATTTATTTAAAGAACAATAAAGACATACAATATTAAATGTGTATTTGTATTAAAGAAACAGACCGTTATTAAACCGAGAAATGTCGACAACATTTAATAATGTGACAGTATTAGATTTTAAAGAGTATTTAATCATTAATATTTAACGGATCACGGATATTAAATCTGCGTCACACATATCCGCATGACAGGCCCATGAGTTACAAATAAGTCTACATGAAAAATTAAGTAACAGCACCACCAAGCGGTATGTGTAAGGAAGTTACTAAGATATGAAACATTAAGGAACGGCCAATCAGAGTTCATCACACAAACACAACTTGAGTCAGGATGGTCTCACAGACATTCTAACAATATTTCAAACTTTTATCCAATCAGATGTACAGATAACTTGTCCCATGGTGCATCTCATGTTTACTTCACCATATAAAAGTCCATTACACGTTGCCATCTTTGTCAGTTCTCTAATGCCTGCAGGCAGTATATATTGTCATTCTAATATACCGGGATTTATTATACAACCCAGCAGGCATGTCAGTTCCCAGGTTCACCAAGGAGGAGAGCGCTGCACTGGTCCATGCCGTCAAGGACTTTTATCCCCAGCTGTTTGGGAACAAGAGGAGCTCGACAGATGCGCCTGTTAAGAAGGCCCTCTGGGAGTCTATCACCAATGCGGTTAGATTGGTGTGTGACGTCCAGAGGACCCAGGATCAGATCATGAGGAGATTCGGAGATATGAGGTTGCGTTTATCCAAAAAAGTCAACCTCATAAGGGACTGGGTACAAGCCCGTAAAAGAGGGGGCCAAAGAAAGGCCCCGCGGAAACTGTACCTACTCCCTTATGAGGTGACTTTATGCGAGCTCCTCAATCTCCGGGTCCCCAAAAGATTTAGATCCTCGCCATCCTCGGCCTCCTCTTCTTCCCTCCCAGCTGCGGGATCTGAAAGTCCTGACGCGGGGGACAGGGCAGATGCTTCTCCGTCCGGTGGCCTGGGAGGAGATAGAGAATCTGAACAAGGTAATTATCCAACTTCATATAATATCTTAATATTTGTTATTTTTATCCAAATATGTGTATATAGTCAGATACTAAACCTATACAGATCTCACAACATACACTACATATGATGTTTAGATATCTGATTTTAGATTAGTGACACATGAAATAGGAATGATGTTTCTTGCTCTCTACAGAATATGCGTCACAGAGCGGAAATGTAATTTCTCATCCACATTAACATGGCTTTGCTGTAAGTGGCATTGCTTTATACATGTTGTTCAAATGACGGATGCGTAATTCCGCTTGGAATCATTGCGCAATGATCGCGAAAATGGAATTTCTCATCCACGTTAACATGGCTTTGCTGTAAGTGGCATTGCTTTATACATGTTGTTCAAATGACGGATGCGTAATTCCGCTTGGAATCATTGCGCAATGATCGCGAAAATGGAATTTCTCATCCACGTTAACATGGCTTTGCTGTAAGTGGCATTGCTTTACAAATGTTGGTCAAAATTAAATGTGAATTCTTATATTAGTGAAGAATACAGTATTCTTATTTTCAATATTATAGCTAATAAAAAACGAAGAATACAAATAAATTATAACATATGGCCATCAATTGATGATTATGAAATACCAACCAGAAATTATTAAAGATACAGTAAACAACACAACTGATTGAAAATAAGAGTCCAGGATATATTTATCATTAATTTAATTGAGGAAACAATTAACTCATGGGACTACCAAAGGATTAATATTTTTAAATTGATTTGTTAATAATGTAAAGTTTTTAAACATGGCATGATTAGTATTAATGATATGCAATCCTCATTTAATATATTACAGATATGGATGTGGCTGCTGGATCCTCAAGCCAGGGCTTGTCACAGTATGGTATGTCTCTTTTTAATTGACATTTGTCTTAGAAACATGGACAGAACATTACATACTAAATCCACATTGTTCAATATTTATACGTAATGTCTCTTTAATAGATGAAAATTAAATAATTCTTCGGATATCCTTAAATAACATATTAGATTTGAATTGCATGCTCAATACCATTCATTACATCAACATATGGAGTAGATAATTCATTAACAACAACATTGTCGAATCAATTTAATTTTAGATTAAAGGGATACTGAGCTACAATTATTAATGTTGTCATTCAGATACAGTATGCAATATTAATAAACATAAAAATATAATACTATCATCATATGTGACATATTCTATTGCTAAATGTATTTTAAAATCAAGAATGTACGTTTATGTGCATCTAAATTTTGGTTGACCAACCTGGGTTTTTATTGATGATTGGTGGATACCTTCACCAAACAATATTTATTGAATCCAATATTGCTTATCTGCCTTTAAGCTTAAAATCTAGCAACATTCTAATTATAATAGGAGTCAATGTTAAATCATTTTGAACAGTTTGAACATAGAAATCAATGATTTAAATTAATCATGTCAGTGTCCCTTTAAGACAAAATAGATTCATTCATCTTTACATTTTTTTGATTAAACAATATTGATATATAATTCACATATTCTCTGTTGGAGTTACTTTATAGATATCTGCATACTCTAACAGCACCATGATTACATATTTGTAAAAATCAATTTTGTTTTGTATTGTGATAAATATGTGTTGTGTCCTAAACAAGATTACTGTACATTGCACAAATGGCTCGATGTGACACATGTGTTTGTTTGGATTTGTCAACAGATGCTCTTCAAAATGTGGTTTGTGTGTATTCTTTTAAGAACATTGATCAATGGGTATATTTAGATATGCAATAGCATCGTATGAGATGATTTTGATGTCTAATATAGTCTGACATTAAACATATGTTCAATACAGAATTTATAACAGAATCCCCTTGATTCAATCAAGCATTTTCTGGTGTAATGACTGCTCTATTCTTCACATTTTAAAGTTGATTAATGGTAAAATTCGAGACAGATGTGATTTAGTGATATCCCAAATGTGTTTCATAATATATATCTATATCATTCATAGAGACAGTTGGTGTGGTGAGCCCACAGGAATCCAGCAGTGACATAGAGCCGCCTTTGCGGTCTCCTGGTAAGTCCATTGACTCATTTATATGTAATTGAAGGTGTATTGCTAATCAATATTATGATCATGATTCTGATGAAGCATAACATTAGAAAAATAAATAAAATTTTCTCTTCTGATTATATATTAATTTTCTTTTAATATTGAACGATTAATAATTTAAACTTTATTAGTCTCCACATTTGTTATTCAGAAGATGTATAACATATGTTTGTTTCCATGTTCTTTTTTGACAACAGTCATCAAGTGATACACACATGAGAAATCTTAAATGTTCTATGTACTATGCTTTTATGATTTTTACATTAATCCAAACAATACATCGAAAATATGAATCATTGAGAATAACAAATCTAATGTAATTTGTATGCTCCATCAAAATTATGTAAATCATAACTTTGGGTGTGTATATCTTTAATGCAACATTGATGTGTGTCTTTGACCAACAGTAACATATGTTATAATATCTGTTGTTAACGTGTACACAACATGTTATGTTTTACAGAGATTGATTTAACATATGTGACGGAGGAGGAAGAGGCTGCCTTGGAGTCTAATGGTATGTGAAATATATCTATCATGTTTCCAACATGTTTTTTTATTTGAAATAATTTAATTGAAGACATTCAAAGTCTACAGCTTTTGCACTTTAAAAAGGAATATTATTTGTCTGTTCAAATACACTACTGCCCCCTTTCTATATCAGGCAGCATGAAACATTTTGAATAGAAAATATGTAAAATTCATGACATCATTATGTCACATGCATATTCCAGGACAAAACACAATAATAATGTTATAATTGTACAGACAGTCATTGATATTCATCTGAGTGCCTATATACATACCATATCCTCATTTCAGAATTGTTGACAAATTCAAACACACTTCGAAGTATATTGAAAACATAATCAATTTGAAATGCGTTGATTTGATGTCAGGATGTATGAGATGTTAATATATTTTCTTTAAATTTTCAGATGGATCCACCACTTCTGGTCATCTGGTTTCCGCCCCTGCCCAGTCACAGACCCCTCCCCATGCACAGACCCCTGACCATGGCCAGACCCCTGCACAGACCCAGACCCCTGCCCATGACCAGACTCGTGACCATGCCCAGACCCCTGCACAGACCCAGACCCCTGCCCATGACCAGACTCCTGCCCATGCCCAGACCACTGCCGGCCCTTCCCATTGTTCATTTCCTGTCCCTCCCAAAAAACGCACCTACACCCCCCTTCACCGCTCTCCCCGTATTATGGCCCGTACAGCTGCCCAGACCCAAACTCCCCACTCCCCAGCTGTACGGCCTACCCCGGAGCGGCAGCTCACCCCTCCCCAAGCCATTACCATCCCTCCCCAAGCCACTCCCATCCCTCCCCAAGCCAATCCCATCCCTCCCCCCTGTCTCAACCTTCATTGTCCTGGGTGTCGGATTGTCCTTCCCAGGCACAGCTGTAAGTATCATTCAAAATACACATTATAAGATACTTAAAGGTACAGTTAAGTTAAATTTGTTCAATTGTGATTCCAATCCAGCATGCAATGTTAATCAAATTTATAATTTACTACTCTTATGAATTATTCTTCATTCTCTTGATATCTTTATTGAAACAAAGAAATTCCTATAATTAGTTTAAACAATAAAAAAAATCTGGACATCATTTCTTTATTGTTGGATGAATGTATCCATCAACCAGCAGGGACAAACAAAGTTGATAAACAAATATTGGCTTCCCTAAAAAGCAACATTCTTGCATTCCAAATCTAGCTAGAGAATTCAAACATTTAATGAATATGTGTAAGTTTTAAAGATTAGTAATGTCATGCTCTATCTGAATCAGTCCATTAAATATTTAGGTTCAGTGTCCCTTTAATTGGATATCACTACATATACCAATCACCACTACTTGGATCCAACAATTAATGTACAAATGTTGATACATTATCTCTTGTCTAACCCAGTGGGAATGTAATTTCTTCAGGTTGCTATGTTTACACAGCTTGTCCTCAATGCCAAAATGTTTAAGGATAGGTGTGCCTACCACAGTATAATTTAATTTTTTAAATTGCTAATGTAAGTACAATGTAAATCCTTTAACAAGATTTGATACACTCAAGCTGTATAAGTGGATCATCTAAAACCAATTAAAGGGGACAACATGTTTGAGTAAAATGTCCCTTTAATGATTTCTGTCTGTCTGAATAACCTAATTCATGTGTAAAGAATAAATGTAAACTAATTGATGTAAAGAATTATTTGTCTTTATGATGACAATGTATGTTGTAAAATGTTTTCGTCTGTTGTGTAATTATCCTTAATATTTAATGTATTCTTTATTTTAGGCTGTGACTCAGCATGGCTCATGCTAGAAAGTATAGCAAGAGTAGAGCAGGCCGTGTTGAGGAACGCAGCTGTCCTGAGAGGGATGAACGACACCATGCAGGCCCAGCTCCGGGTTCAGGACTTGACTCTGCGTGCAATTATGAGATTAAGTTCAAGGCCTGAATCTGGAGCTGGACATGCACAGGACGATGAAGAGGATGACCAGTAAGTGGAGGATCTGGAGATGCTCCATGGTGGCAGATAAGAATCCTCCGTCCACATGTTGATTTTGTTTTTTTATTGTTGCCATTTGGCCTTTTTAAAAGTTTATTGTTGTGCCTGTTGCACTCTTTTACCTTGTCATATGTCTCCAATGGGGCTATGCTGGCCCTTGGCAACTCTCTTCATGGACTGTGATGCACTGTGTTACCTTGTCATATGTCTCCAATGGGGCTATGCTGGCCCTTGGCAACTCTCTTCATGGACTGTGATGCACTGTGTTACCTTGTCATATGTCTCCAATGGGGCTATGCTGGCCCTTGGCAACTCTCTTCATGGACTGTGATGCACTGTGTTACCTTGTCATATGTCACCAATGGGGCTATGCTGGCCCTTGGCAACTCTCTTCATGGACTGTGATGCACTGTGTTACCTTGTCATATGTCTCCAATGGGGCTATGCTGGCCCTTGGCAACTCTCTTCATGGACTGTGATGCACTGTGTTACCTTGTCATATGTCACCAATGGGGCTATGCTGGCCCTTGGCAACTCTCTTCATGGACTGTGATGCACTGTGTTACCTTGTCATATGTCACCAATGGGGCTATGCTGGCCCTTGGCAACTCTCTTCATGGACTGTGATGCACTGTGTTACCTTGTCATATGTCTCCAATGGGGCTATGGTGGCCCTTGGCAACTCTCTCCATGGACTGTGATGCACTGTGTTACCTTGTCATATGTCTCCAATGGTGCTATGCTGGCCCTTGGCAACTCTCTTCATGGACTGTGATGCACTGTGTTACCTTGTCATATGTCACAAATGGGGCTATGCTGGCCCTTGGCAACTCTCTTCATGGACTGTGATGCACTGTGTTACCTTGTCATATGTCTCCAATGGGGCTATGGTGGCCCTTGGCAACTCTCTCCATGGACTGTGATGCACTGTGTTACCTTGTCATATGTCTCCAATGGTGCTATGCTGGCCCTTGGCAACTCTCTTCATGGACTGTGATGCACTGTGTTACCTTGTCATATGTCTCCAATGGGGCTATGCTGGCCCTTGGCAACTCTCTTCATGGACTGTGATGCACTGTGTTACCTTGTCATATGTCACCAATGGGGCTATGCTGGCCCTTGGCAACTCTCTTCATGGACTGTGATGCACTGTGTTACCTTGTCATATGTCTCCAATGGGGCTATGGTGGCCCTTGGCAACTCTCTCCATGGACTGTGATGCACTGTGTTACCTTGTCATATGTCTCCAATGGGGCTATGCTGGCCCTTGGCAACTCTCTTCATGGACTGTGATGCACTGTGTTACCTTGTCATATGTCACCAATGGGGCTATGCTGGCCCTTGGCAACTCTCTTCATGGACTGTGATGCACTGTGTTACCTTGTCATATGTCTCCAATGGGGCTATGGTGGCCCTTGGCAACTCTCTCCATGGACTGTGATGCACTGTGTTACCTTGTCATATGTCTCCAATGGTGCTATGCTGGCCCTTGGCAACTCTCTTCATGGACTGTGATGCACTGTGTTACCTTGTCATATGGCTCATATATTCCTTATTTTTACAAGATTATTTACAAACGTTGTGTATGTTTTCTTACATACTAATAAAATACATTTTATTGCACGAATCTTTGTCCTGATTCTTCATGTTATTTTTTGAAAGCTCTAGTTTATGTTGTTGATCCTTAAAGGGACCTACCAAATATATTTGTAATAATAAAATCATATATGTAAGACAATAGTAAATGACTTTAAGATTAACATCTCCAATGTAATCTTATTATTTGTCTTTATATATTTTTCTCTTAGTTTTATCATTGCCTGATTATGATTAGCATAGTAATTGTTTTATATATGTATATATAGATTGTTATTTGTGTATATATGTATATTTCAATGTTCAGATCCATGTGTGTATTTAGAAACTCTGCATGAATTGATGCACCTTTACCAAATGATCTGAGTATTGATACAATGATATAATCCCTGTAAAGTGTTCATTTTATTGAAATAGTATTGTCTATGTGTATGCTCTTTTTAAAAACAAAATAATGTCCCTTTAAGTGATGGTGAGCACAATTGTTAATGAATGTATTTCCATTTCTAAAGCGTTTTTGTCCTTTTTACATGAACAAGGACATATAATCTTATTAATAAACAATCTTATTGTAATGTTGACAGCACATGTATTTCATTTTCAATTCTATATTATTGTAAAAGTGTAACCAAATAAATCTCTGTGTGTAATGCAAATAATTTAGATGAGGAATATTTGTTAACAAAGATGTTAACAAAATACTTATCCTCCCATATATGGTTATAGGTAGGCTGACAATAATTAAACTTGAATAAATGACACGTTTAATCAATCCATGTATAACTATTGTTATTCCACAACAATCCAAAGAAATCTTAAAACATCAATGGCATATGTATTTCTCATGTGTATCTTTTAAATGTTAAAGATATACACCATAGCTATAGTTCAAGGGACAGTCAAGTCCGAAAAGATGATTCATGATTTGGTGACATTCCTAGATAGCAATCTAGACACATACTAGTTCCTAAAATATAAATACGTTTCTTAGTGATATGCCAAGATGTCACTGAGTCCTTGTATTGTCTGCGGTTTTTCAGCGATCTCGGATGTGCCATGTTGCTTAAGACGTCACCTGCCAGGCTGTCCAATGATTCCTTGTATTGACTGACGTTCTCACGTGATCAAGAATGTGCCTTTTATTGAATTGTGTTTTGACGTGATCAAGGATGCGCCTTTTTTTTTGGGCGTTCTTACGTGATCAATAATGTGCCTTTCATTGGATGGCGTTCTTACGTGATCAAGGAAGCGCCATGTTAAGACGTCACATGCAAAGGTAAAAAAACGTCTGATTGGATTACGTAGTCCCGCAATATTTGTGCACGTTAAAAACGTTTGTGACTGCAGCCAATTTTAAAAACCTTGCAAATATGTATTATTTGCATCATGTTACATTGTTGACCCGTAGCTGATAAAGACCAACACATTCTCTTTTGCTGGATGTCTGGTTGAATAAACGAACGAAAGCAAAATGTTTTCATGCATATGATATTTGGAGGCAAGTGCAAATCTCTATAGTCCATGTTTAATATGTTTGTCAACAATGTTCCTTTTTCTGAAAAATGACTGTTGTGTTTAATGTTAAAGATATCTAATTAATAAATATGCGCTATTGTGTTTGAATAAAGTAATCTATATGCATTTATATTTATCATATGCTAAATATATGATGCCGACTTCTTCTAAATGTAATTTCGTTGTATATTTTATTAAAGGTTCATTAGACACTCACATTATAAATCAAAAGCTTTGATTTTGTCTCTAGTTAGATAGTCCATTGTTTAACCAATACGTTTATTTTTTCTTCTGTTCTACGAAAATGTAAGTAATTTTCTGACTCCTCGCAAAGCCTCTGAGTTTCATGTGAGTACCATCTCCAGCTTTCTCCAGTTTGTGTAAAGGGTCTTTTCATATGTTAATGATGGGGTATTGTCTTGTTTTACGGTTGTAATGGGGGTTCATCTATATTTTCAATATAGCTAACCCTATTTTATTTTAAAGTGTTTGAAGCTTTGTAATATTGATATCAGTATATGTTAATCTTGTTGTTTGTAGTAGTGTCTTACATACAGTTCTGTTAAAAATATAGTATACTGTCCCTTGAATGCAAATGTTGTTTTTTGTATCATGTATGAGATCCACATTGTTTAATCTTCAAATATATTATTGTTAGCATATTTCCCCCCCCCACTCCTAAAAGGACTTTAAACCATATTAATTGTTCAAACAAATGTCTTTACAATAAAATATTAACACAATAATGTCTCTTTAAGAAAATAGACTTTATTTAACACGTCAATATAAATGTGATTTCAATATTTATTTTTTCACAAAGTACATGTAGATATACCAACAAGCTTCAAATATGTGTTAGCATATGTAATGTTGTTAAAGGGACAGAAAACAAATAATGTTTTTCATTATTCTAAAAGTCAATTATGTAATATCAATGATATCAAATGTTTCTCAACAATTGATCATTTGTCTGGGTTTATTTAAATTTGCTAGCTAAACCTATGAGGTTGGTGTGCTCATTTCTTCGATCTTGAAGAGTGCTTGTAATCATTATACAATTTGAGCACTAGAGGGCATTTGGATAGCATTTGTATATGTAAAACCTTGTGCTCATACAGCATATTATTGACCATGTATTGATCATTGATATCTAAAATGTTGTTATGTCTGAACAACAAATAAGTGGTCATTTTTCATAGTCATAGATACAAGGGTAAGCACATAAGTCACACGTATTTCTCCATGTTTTGTTGTTTCCAACTTTATAATGCGTAATACAGTGTTTTCTTTGTAATCAATAATTTTCTGACTGTCCCTTTAAGCTGTGTTATTGGCATTCAAACAGTAATATGCCATCATGGATAATTGTAATGGTAATTTAGTTTGCGATTCGGGAAACAGTTTGGACATCACATCACAGAAACCAATCAATATCATGAACAAGGATAGGTATGTGATGATGTGGTTTTCACACACTTATAACCCACACTCTGCAAACAATCTCCCTCCATGGACCCGGTTCCATAGAAGTCGATTATATACAGAGTGTGGTCCACAAGTGTATGAAAACCACATCATCACATACCTATCCATTACACATTAAATTAAAAAAAACATTAAAGATGAAAAAAAATACTTACTTCCTCTTCCTTCCCCTCTTCCCACGGGGCTGAGGCTCTGGGAGAGGCAACTGCCGACTCCGAAGAGTTCTCCTTGGAGCTGTTGTGGGAAGAGTGGAAGGAAGAGTACTGGGACGACCAAGGTGAGGAGGAGAAGATGGATGAGGAGGAGAAGATGGCTGAGGAGGAGAAGATGGCTGAGGAGGAGAAGATGGCTGAGGAAGAGTAGATGGCCCGGCAGGAGTAGATGGCCCGGCAGGAGTAGATGGCCCGGCAGGAGTAGATGGCCCGGCAGGAGGAGATGGGCCGGCAGGAGGAGATGGGCCGGCAGGAGGAGATGGCCCAGCAGCAAGAGGCCCAGCAACAAGAGGCCCAGCAACAAGAGGCGGACCAGGAGGTAGACCAGCATGCGCCTCCCGGAAAAAAGTGAACATTTCTTGGTGAAGCTGAAATATTCTGGTTTGTCCTTCTTCAATTCGATTCAGTATGGTGATGATTTGATTTTGTCCTTGAATAATTTGATTTTGGCCATCAAGTATTCTGTTGCGTCCTTCGATATTTTCTATCCGGGAGGTACGCATCTGGTCTATGTAGTCCAGTAGAACCCGCACCTCCGCTATTTCCTCTTGTTGTGCTTGTTGTTGTACCCGTGCATGGCGGGGTGCCCGTGCACGGCGGGGTGCGGGTCCTTGAGGGGCCTCGGGTTCCGCGGGATCCTCCTGTGCTTCCGGGGCCTCTTCATCATCTCCCGTGCGCTCTTCGTCACGGGGGGCCTCTTCCCTCCGAAGTGGAAATTCCTCCCCACCACTCTCTTCCCGGGGAGATGCATGAGGCTGTGTTTCCTGTGCTGCCTCGTCCCCAGACTCTGTATATTAAAAAAATTAAAAATAAAAAAATGTATATATTAGCATATTTGCAAATCAAGCTTTAAATGACTTAGCTTACGATACAATTACAAATGCAGAATCATTAATCCACTTAGAAATCTAACAAACAATCAATACGATTTCAGCTTTTTCATAAACCGTGTTTGTGATATCTGGTCAATGTGAATGTTTTAGCGTTTGTTTTCAGTCTGTTTAAATGCACACCTAACCTATAGCCTAGATACTGATGTAACCGCAAAGTAATTGAATGCGTGTAAACAACGTTATAGCATTAATCGGATCCTTAACACATGAAACCCAATGTTTTATCTTTCATGATTTAGAAGCATACATTTTTTATCAACTTTCGAATGTACTTTTCTTATCTAATTAGCTTAATTCTCTGGATATTCTTTGCTGAAAAGCATATCTAAATATGCTTATAAGATGATGATTGTTAGCTGAATATAGCTGCCTCCTGTGATTGTTTCACCGTGTGCATGGCTATTTCTTCCTTAAAATATATCTCAAGAAGGATTCAAATTAGGTAATTTAAGTACATTTGAATGTTTTGTCAAATTGTATTCGCTACCTCAATCATGAAAGTAAATGTTTGCGTATAGTGTCCCTTGAAATACATTCGTATGTGAATTTATTGTTCAATGAGCTTACCGTCAGATGAGAGTGGCAGGTTCCCGGTATCAATTCCTCCGATACCGACTACTTCCACCTCGGAGATGCTGGGCCGCAACATTTCCTCCCATCGGCAGTACTCGATTTCAAGGGCAGGTCCGCCACCGGTTCCTGCGGCATGTCGTGCCTCCAGACCTAACTTTTTTTTGAGTTCCAGTTTACAGTCCCGGTAGCGATGTTTGATCGAATCCATATCTCGGTTCCGGCCACCCACTGCATTGACTGCATTCCTGATCTCATTCCAGAGCCTCCTCTTGTCAGTCGGGGTTGTCTTTTGGTGCTGCAGCCTCCTATGCCTGGCCATATAGGCCTCTACGAGGGCCTCCTTCTCCTCCATCATAAACCTCGCCTCCCTAGTCGCCTTGGCCTTCCCCTGTGATGATGCCCTCTGTTTCCCGGACTGTGAAGCCCTACTCTGACCGCCACTGGGCCCAGCCACTTGGTCATCTTGAACCAAGTGGCTGGGTCCACCCACCGCTTCCACCCCCGCTTCCTGCCCCCCTTCCTGCTCCCCTTCCTGCCCTGTTCCTCTCCCCCTCCCTCTCCTCCCCCCTCTACCTGTCCCCTGCCTGGCCTCCATCTGTTCCCTAAACTAAACCCCAAATAATCAAACAAAAAGTGAGTGTGATGAAATGAAAGGGGGTCAAAATAAAGAAGTAAAAAGACAAAAAAGGTGCTTAAAGTGTGAGAGGGATGTAAAAAAACAAAGAGGGTAAGGAGTATTTAAATAAACGAAAAGAAGAAGAAGACTAAAAGGAGGATATGTAAACTAAATGTAACTAGGGGATGGGTATGGGATGGGTATGGGGTATGGGATAAGAGTAAATGGGATGAAAGGGAATGGGACTACAAGGAATGGGGTATGGAGTGTAGTATGAGGGGGTAGGGGGTATGGAGTGTATGTAGTGTTATTGATAAGTGTATGTATGTATTGAATGTGTTTGCGTGTAAATGTGTTAAGTGTACAGAAAAATCACTCGCTCGCTAACTCACACTACTACTAATTCTCACTAACAAACACTCCCACTAACTCTCACTAACAAACACTCCCACTAACTCTCACTAACTACCAGTAACTTACGCTCCCACTAACAACTCTCACTAATAGCTCCCACTAACTCACTCACGCTCCCACTAACAGACTCTCTCCCACTCCCACTAACTCCCACTAACTCACTCACTCTCTCACGCTAACACTAACTCACTCTCAAAAATTCTCAAACTCTCTAATCTTAAACCTCCAATCTCCAAAGACCCAACAGCAACACAGTCAAAGAAGCCCTGCTTGTGTGGTGCTTATATACCCTGTGTAAATGTTTAATGATGTCCCAATTTCCGTTGTAAATAGTGTTCAGGTGTGCTTTATTAGCAATTAATATTATTGCAATGTGTATTAAGTGTGTGAATTTGCGCATGCTCATTTAGAGTTGGTATTTGTGGAATGTGTAGAATGCGATGATGTCATAGTGGTCGTTTTCTCTTTCATTGTCCAATAGTATTCTTTTTAAATGTGAATTTGCGATGGTGTGTTCTTCGTGAAGTGTTGTATATGTATGTTTGTCATAATATATAGTGATATTGAATGCAAATTTTTTTTCTAGTGTATGTATATCTTTTTTAATCCTTGTTGTTATTTTGCGATTTTCCGCATCTTAAAGTATATGCGTATTCCCCGTATAAAATTTTATTACAAATTCCCCCGCTTGTGAATGTGTAATGCTTGTGTGCTTTGTTGATTGATTGTTGTTGTGACATTTGCGGCGTGTTATTGTTGTGCATGATGTGGTATGCGTCATATGACCGAGCTGTGCGTATTCTCGCGAGATCGAGTGTTAGGTGAAAAAAGCTATTTTTTGCCTTTCCCATTGATCTCTATGGGAGACTGTCTAACGCGGGCAGGATTACGCGTGTGACATACACGCGTTAAGAGCATCGTTAGATGGTCTTATTTGAACTCTAAATACCGGAGTTAAACAATGCCGTGCGTTTTGATAATCCTTTTATTACACATTCCCCAGTGTTGCATAATTAACACTGTTATATAAATATATACGGCTAGATTATGAGTTGTGCGTTAAGGTAAAAAAAAAAAGCAGCATTAACAGGTCCTAATGCTGCTTTTTTACGCCCGCTGCTATTACGAGTCTTGCAGGTATAGGTGTATCTCACACTGTTTTGGCCTTACCGCAAATCAACTTACATAAATTTCGTAAAGGCTATTTTTCTATGGGAGTTCCATAGCGCCGGTATTACAAGTTTTTCCTGGGAGACCAAAAAGTGAGCAGTACAGCCTCTACCGCCAAGATTCCCAAAGCATTTTAAAGTCAGTAGTTATGAGTTTTACGCTACAAAGCTGTAGCATAAAACTCATAACTAATGTGCTAAAAAGTACACTAACACCCATAAACTACCTATTAACCCCTAAACCAAGGCCCTCCCGCATCGCAAACACTTAAAGAAAATTATTAACCCCTAATCTGCTGCTCCAGACATCGCCGCCACTAGAATAAACATATTAACCCCTAAACCGCCGCACTCCTGACTCGCAAACACTAGTTAAATATTATTAACCCCTAATCTGCCGCTCCAGACATCGCCACCACTAGAATAAACATATTAACCCCTAAACCGCCGCACTCCCGACTCGCAAACACTAATTAAATATTATTAACCTCTAATATGCTGCCCCCAACATTGCCGCCACCTACATTATACTTATTAACCCCGCTCCGGACATCGCCACCACCTACATTATACCTATTAACCCCTAATCTGCTGCCCCCAACATCGCCGCCACCTACCTACATTTATTAACCCCTAATCTGCCATCCCCAACGTCGCTGCCACTATTCTAAATTTATTAACCCTATAAACCTAAGTCTAACCCTAACCCTAACACCCCCTTACTTAAATATAATTTAAATAAATCTAAATACAAATTACTATCATTACCTAAATTTTTCCTATTTAAAACTAAATACTTACCTATAAAATAAACCCTAAGCTAGCTACAATATAACTAATAGTTACATTGTAGCTGGCTTAGGGTTTGTTTTTATTTTACAGGTAAGTTTGCATTTATTTTAACTAGGTAGAATAGTTACTAAATAGTTATTAACTATTTAATAACTACCTAGCTAAAATAAATACAAATTGACCTGTAAAATAAAACCTAACCTAACACTACACTACAATTAAATAAATTCCCGACATTAAATACAATTAAATAAATTAAATAAAATTAGCTAAATTGCCGAAAAACAAACAAACACTAAATTACAGAAAATAAAAAACAAAATAAAAGATCCTTAAACTAATTACACCTATTCTAATAGCCCTATCAAAATAAAAAAAGCCCACCCAAAATAAAAAAAAGCCCTAGCCTAAACTAAACTACCAATAGCCCTTAAAAGGGCCTTTTGCGGGGCATTGCCCCAAAGAAATCAGCTCTTTTACTTGTAAAAAAAAATACAAACAACCCCCCCAACACTTAAGCAGCACTGGTATTAGAGTGCAGTGTGGAGAGCAATTTTGCTCTACGCTCACTTCTTGCCTGTTAACGCCGGGTTGATAAAAACCCGTAATACCAGTGCTGCAGGGAAGTGAGCGGTGAGAATAAACTGCAAGTTAGCAATGCACCCCTGTTAACGCACAACTCGTAATCTAGGCGATAGTTTTTACCTTTAAGATTACCTGTATCTAAGCCCTGCAGGCTTCCCCTTATCTCTGTGCTTTTTACAATCTTGCATTTTAGCCAATCAGGACTGGTTCTTGTATAAGCATTATAATTCTCCACTGGTGTGAGCACAATGTTATCTATATAGCACACATGAACTAGCTCTGTCTGGCTGTTGTGCAAGTTTTAAAACACTAATAGAAAGCACTGAGATAAGGGGGGAGAAATAGTCCTGCAATCTAGTGCTCTTGCAAATGGATAACATTCCTGCCATCTAGTGCTTCAGAAATGGGCCAGCTTCTAAGCATACATTCCTGCTTTTCAACAAAAGATACCAAGAGAAGGATGAAAAATTGACAATAGAAGTATATTAAAAGGTTTTTAAAAATTACATATTCTACCTGAATCACAAAAGAAATTTTTTGAGTTTCATATTCCTTTTAATGCACAACTTTTATATACAGTTATATTGCAGTGTGGGTGGCCTTCAAAATCTATAATAACACACCCATACTGCACATTGGTCCCCACTCTAATCCTTTAGAATTAGCAATGAAAAAATACAAACTCAGCTCATGGAGTTTATTTTTTTTTAAAGTAAATTACTTTTATAGCACATAATACAGCGACCAACAATTGACAATTGGGAAGTAGTTTCTTACATGAAAGAGGCCTGATGTTTTCCAAGACAATCATGATTACTTTAGCGACCATTCTGGAGTCATGTGACGAACATCAAACTATTTTAGAAGTCATTAGCACATCATCAGACATCATCAGGCTTTTAAAGTCATCAGCTGAAATAAAACAAGTCTGGGTGATGACTTCAGAATGATTAGCAGATTAGCTTACTGATTACTTCACAAGCATGAACAGCCAGTGAATGCATCTAGAGTCATCTCATTTAAATATTTTGGCCTGTGGGCATGCTTCAGGATGGCTTCTTATGACTAGTCTGGAGTCATCGATTACTTTAGAGTAACTTCAGGAAGATCATCTTTTTTGACTTGGGTTTACACAGTGACTATGTGAATATGCTAGTGATAAAATATCTGGCTAAACTTATGACACCATACGCAGTGCAGTGATTAACCCCCCTTGTCCCCTTACCTATGACCTGCATACAGTAAGATGCATCTCTCTGCCTTGTGCCTGGAGTTGAAAAGGAAGGACAGGGCTGCATTTAGTTTCTGTACTCTGCCAAGGGAGAGGAGGGAAAGTGCTCCCACTCCTTTGCTTAACCATGCCAGAAACTTTTAAAGGGATATAAAACACAAAATCTTTATTTTGTGATTCAGATAAAGCATGTAATTTTAAACAATTAATTTACTTAGATGATCTTTTTTTGTTCTTTTGGTATCTTTTGTTGTGCTCCTGTGTGTTTGTTTCCTTGGAAGAGAGGAAGACTTGAGTGCTATACAATTCTGCAATTGTATTATAGACTACACTCTATAATACAGTAATCAAATGGCACAGGCAGTAAACTTAAAGGGACATTCAACACCAGAATATTTATTGTTTTAAAAGATTACTGTATTATAGACACCTACATTATACTTATTAACCCCTAATCTGCTGCTCCGGACATAGCCGCCACTATAATAAACATATTAAGCCCTAAACTGCCGTGCTCCCGCATCGCAAACACTAGTTAAATATTATTAACCCCTAATCTGCCGCCCCTAATAATTTTATTTTAGTATTTGCAATGCGGGAGGGCCTCGGTTTAGGGGTTAATAAGTAGTTTATGGGTGTTAGTGTACTTTTTAACACTTTAGTTATGAGTTTTATGCTACAGCTTTGTAGCGTAAAACTCATAACTACTGACTTGCGGGATAGGCTGTACCGCTCACTTTTTGGCCTCCCAGAAAAAGCTTGTAATATCGGCGCTGTGGAAGTCCCATTGAAAATAGACTTTACGCAAATTGCCTAAGTTAATTTGCGTTAAGTCAAAAAAAGTGTGCGGTGCCCCTAAACCTGCAAGACTCATAATACCAGCGGTAGTGAAAAAGCAGTGTTATGAGCCTTAACGCTGCTTTTTCACTCATACCACAAAACTCGTAATCTAATCTAAATATTCTTTCTAAATATATATCTGATACCGTTCATGTAAAATACATATCTATACCTATATATCTATAGGAATAGATACATAGGTATATGTGTATTCAGATATATATATATATATATATATATATAAATATGTATTTACAATTAAAAGGACATTAAATACATACATATATCTGTACACACACACACACACACATATATATATATATATATATATATATACATACACACATGTGTATGTATTTATCTTTATGTTAAAGCCCTTTTTTCTAACACCTAAAACCTTATATTTTTGAGCCCTTATAAGTTTTTAATGCATTTTTTTAAAAATATTTTTTTTTCAGACAGTGTTATTATGGAAGTGGAGGGAGCCTGTATCCAGGAGCGAATTTAAGGGCCTGCTTCTCTGCAGACATGTAAGCCTAGAGAGGGGGTTTGCAACAATGCTGCAGGTGAGGGGGAGGAGTTAGCCTTACCTTATTTAAGTGAGGGAAGGATAAATCCCTGCCTCTTTCTTCATTGAGACCTTGGAGAATCTTGTCGGTGGAGAATGGTGTGTGGAAGACGGGCGTCGGTCCCTCTGAAATAGTTCAGCGATGAGGTGGAGTTGACGACACAGTGTGGGACACCTGCAAGAACAGAGATAAGTGATCAGAGTAGGCCCGTAGGCCAACACAGTTCACCTCACCCCCTTCCCTCAGTTGGGCCCGCAGTGGAGATTCCCTCCCTTCCTGGTGTACAAGAGGTGGGACATTCCCCTGGAGGGCAGAGTGGGTTGGAGGGAGTGCTGGCCCTTATGGCTTCCGGTATGGCACCAGCGGCAGCGGAGGCTGTGTTGGGCTGTTTAGGGCCTTTAGCAGCTTGTTACCACATGGTGCGGCGGGCACGGCTCAGGCAGCGACTCCTCCACTGGTGATGGCTCCTCTCCTGTCCGCTGGTGTAGCTCTTTGCGTTGACGGTCGCTGATGTCACTTCCTGTTCCGGACGGCGGCGTGGATGACATAATTTCCGGTCGGAGCGTGGAGACAGTGGCGGTGGCAGGATCATCGGTGCTCAGAGTACCCAGGAAGAAGGCAGGGCAGGCAGGTGAGAGGGGGATACCCAAGGCCATGAGCTCTGCTGCGCAATGCTCTGCAAAAGCTTTAAAGAATGCTCAAGCAGCATGGCACAGGTTCCCTTCCCAAAGCAGAGGCATAGCTAAAGGGGTGGCAAGAGGAGCATCTGAATAGCCCCTGGGTGGTCCTGGAGTTCTGTAAGCTTGAAAGGGGAGGTACAGAGCAGGGCGTCACAGTCCAGATGACCCACAAGGGCACGGTCGGTAGACATGGCAGGTAGCAGGGTGCTGGATGCTGGAAGGGTGGCTGGCAGTGAGTGCGGAGCAGTAGGACAAAAAGCAGGGGTTTGAACGGCTGCGCTTGTGCACGCTGCACCTGTTAGGTTGAATGAACCTGTTGGAGGTGAATTGAGTACAATGGTGAATGTGGGGGAAGGTATGACTGGAATGTCTTCAACCCCGTATACTAGCGGGACGGGGGACAGACCATGGTTGGATTGGGTACTCCCCTCTCCTTTATGTCTCCCCTACAGGCAGGCTCATTTGGAATGGACATATCTCAGTCCGCTGTTTGGTCGGCTCAGGGAGCGGGTGGTCCCCAGCCGGGGACGTCACAAGCATCGACTGCAAGTACATCAGGACCTGGAGGAGTGACCGAAATGGTGGGGACTGGTGAGTTGGCTGCGCTTTCTTCCATACAGGCCCCCTTATAAGATTCCAACTCAGACTCTGATTCAGATAGTGATAGGGCTTTAGGGCTGGCTAATAAGGGGCAGAGAAGGATGTATAAGATGCTGCGAAGGGTAATATCAGTCCTGGGGCTAGGTGGGAGAGCGAGGGACCCCGCAGTCTTGGGAACAATCACGCCAGGAGCTGTGACCACATTGGCTCCCCCGCCAGGGCCTTTAGCAGGGACAGGTCCTCAGCGATTTCCTCAGCAAGGGGTAGGATGTCAGATTCAGGGTAGCATTCCAGGGCAGGTAGTCAATGATGTGGGGGGAACAGCTGCAAGGAATGCTGCAGTGCAAGGGGATTCCTATCCGTGTTTTGTTCATTCCTTGCATAGGCATTTAAAGCCAAAGACAGCTGAGAAAATCCACAAAGGAAAATATATAAACATTTTTGAGCTGTCGGCTGAGGCCTATAGGGATAAGGAGCGGAGCGCAGATAGGACAGGTCCCAAAAATGAAAATAAAAATGACCGGACACTTATGAGGAGTGGCTGAGGTGTTTTTGCTTGTTCTCCACCTGCCATATGGAGGCGAGGCCTGAGTTAGCTATAGATCTATTAAAATATTGGGACATTATAGAACAGGTGCACCGTAACTTTGGGGACAGTGTGTGGAGAACTTACAATTCGGAATTCTGACGTAAGAAGGTGGGCAATCCGGTGCTCACATTCAGATACAAGGATTTGGATCTTTGGTCCCAGCTCGGGCATGAGCATTCCACGGCACTGGCACCTCAACAGCGACCTGGAGTGACCAGGCAGGTTGGGACGCTTAAACGAAGGGGCAGTGTGACAACGGGGCATCTTGCTCCTTTCTCCACATTTGCTTATACTGCGGGGGCCCATGCCCGGCCGTCGAATACAAGCGTAGAAGGGATGGGGCAGCAGGCAGGCAGTCAGCCAAGAAGCGTTGCTGGCAACAAGGGCCCCAATGCCTCTGAGGCTAACCACGCTTAAGCCCTGGCTTGTCGCCTACCCAGATGGGGAGGCAGCAGAGCTGCTGCACAAGGGCATTCAGGAGGGGTTTAGGATTTCAGTCCAAGGGGAGGTTGTAGACTCGCCTACACACAGGAACCTTAAGTCTGCGTATGAGCACCCTGCGATCCTGCGGGAGAAGCTGGCTAAGGAGCTGACTCTGTGCAGATTCACAGGTCCCTTCAAGAAGATGCTGATTCCTTCCATGGTGATCTCCCAGTTATGGGTGGTGCCCAAGAAGGAGCCGGGAAAATTTCACCTAATTCAGCACCTGTCCTACCCACAAGGCTGGTTGTGAATGATGTGATAGCTGCTGAAGTTAGCTCAGTTAGGTACCAGTAGTTTGATGAAGCCATGTTGCTTGTCAAAGAAGCAGGCTCGGGGGCCCTCATGGCGAAACTGGACATTGAGTCTGCTTTTCAGTTGCTGCCCATTCACTCTTGAACTTTCAGGTTGATGGGTTGCAAGTTCGAGGGGCAATACTTTGTCGACAGATGTCTCCCTATGGGTTACATGTGCATACTTTGAGGCTTTTAGCTCATTCTTGCACTGGGCTGTAGCAATGACGGTGGGGGGGTGGTGTGTTAGCACATTATCTGGAAGACTTCTTATTTATAGGTCCGGCGGGATCATGAGAATGCAACAAGCTTATGGCAGTCATGCAACGCTTTATGGGGGAATTTGGGGTTCCGCTGGATAAGGATAAGACACAGGGGCCTTGTAAGAGGCTCACGTTCTTGGGGATTGAGATTGACACTGTGGAAAAGCTATGTCATCTCTCCGAGGACAAAATTCAGCGTCTACTGGGAGCAGTCGGAAGGGCTGCTGCGGCAAGATGGGTGTCTGTAAAAGAACTGCAGTCTTTGCTGGGTCTCTTAAACTTCGCCTGCAGAGTGATTCCTATGGGGCAAATCTTTAATTGACGGCTGGAGGCGATGCTTAAGGGCTTTTGCTATACGAAGGGGAGGATTCAGATCTCAGTAGACATGAGGGTGGACCTCAGGGTCTGGGAACTGTTTTTGCAGCACTTTAATGGTACCCTCCTGTGGCAGGAGGCTCCCGTGGCAAGTCAGTCGCTTCATCTGTTTACAGATGCGGCGGGCAGTCATGGCTATGGAGCCTACTTGGGGGGGGGTGTGGAGTGCTGGACAGTGATCCTCCCACTGGGTAGAGTTAGGGCTCACTCGTAACCTGACACTTTTGGAACTTTTCTCTATTGTGGTCGCTGTCGAAGTGTGGGGGCATAATCTAGCTAACAGATCAATCGTCTTCTAGACGGATAACCTGAGTGTAGTCTTTGCTGTTAATCGGTTGTCAGCATCTTCACTGGTGGTGGTGAGATACCTGCGGCATCTAGTACTCAGATGCCTGCAGTTAAATATCCACTTTGCGGCCAGACACATCCCAGGCATAAATAATATGATAGCTGATGCGCTTTCCAGATTTCAGTGCGGGTTGTTTGGGAGATTGTTGCCTTTGGTCTTAGCTGATGGGGTGCCCTGTCCACCTTCTTTATGGCAGATCGCAGAGACTGGGAGTTGATCCTTCCGCTGGTCCAGGCGTCAGTGGCTCCTTCCACATGGCGAGCATACACTCAGCATTGGTATGATTGAGGGTGTTTTTGCAGGGGGCACGAGTCATCTCCCCAGACGAGCTCTCAAGGTCTTCTTCTTGATTGGCTCACAAGTTTTAAGGGGCAAGGAATGCAGAAGGGAGCATTTGGAAGTAGGTTGGCAGTCATATAATTTTTTAGCAAGCTTTTATTGGTTTCAGAACTATACAGCGGCATTTCTGATTAGACAAGTAGTGAAGGGTTAAGGTCGGTCTGGGAGCAGGGGCCTGATGCCAGGGAGCCTATAACTCTGTTGCATTTGCGCGCCTTAGTAGCCGTCCTGGGTGCGGTATGCTCCTCACCATATGAGATATGTTTGTTCAGGTGTGCTTTTATGCTGGTGTTTTTTGGGCTGCTGTGCCCGGGTGAAGTTATAGCAAGCTCCAAAGTTAGCCATGGCTCAGGGATTTAGGTACGGCATGTGCAGGTGGCGGACAGGTCCCTGATGTTGTTTATTCCTAGGTCCAAGATGGATCAAGCTGGTAAAGGAGCCTGGATCTCATTGCCACCTTCAGATGTTAGGGATGTATGCCCAATTCTCTGTACAAGAGAATTTTTAACTATTAGACTGCAGGGTAGTTTGCGGAAGTATTGCGTAGGGTGAAAATTAGGGCAGACTTGGGGGAGATCCGTTAGGCTGGTCAGAGGAGATGATTAAGCATTTAGGTCGCTGGAAATCTCAGAGGTTCAGGTCCTATGTTAGGCCTCCAGTTCAGGATGGTGAGGTGGCTTGGCCGGAGAGGATTGAGTTGGAGCGAATTACCTTCTCTTCTTCAAGAGGTGCAGCATAGATGGGGCAAGCCCTAGATCAAACTCATGCATTTGGGTGGCAATGACATGGAGTCGGCACTAGCGTTAGATCTAATCAATGTGATCTAATCAATGTGATGTGCGGTGGATGTGTGTGACGTTCCCGGGGTTACGCTTGGGTTGGTCCAACATTGTACCTAGGTTGCGATGGAGAACTTCCCAACCCCCAAGGCTGCTTATCATGTAAGAAAGAAGTTTAACAGAGAGCTGGGTAGGGCAGTACTGGTCGCAGGTGGTTTTGTGATATGATATGACCAGCTGTCGGCAGACAAAAAATATCCTTTCAGACCGGACGGAGTTAATTTATCAGATGAGGGACTAGATATATTTTTGACGGACCTTAAGATGGTCCTGTTTTCCCAAATTAAAAAAAATAATAAAAAAAAATGGTGGAGTCATTCGGTTCAGGATGTTACCCATAGCAAGGATGGCGTCAAGTCCTGGCTCACCTTATGTGAGGGGTTCTCTTGTGGCGAGAGTTCATGGCCCAGATTACAGTACAGGGTCCGCAGGGGTGACATTAGGGCTAATGGGCGGGGTGATGTCCCCAGGTCGTGCCCTGGGAGTGCCCCGCCCCACGAGCCTGCTGGTTGAAGATCCTCTAGGGCATCTGGTACCATCTGATAGGGGCGAGATTCTGCAGGGTCCGCCACGCTAAAAAAAGCCGGGTCATGACCTCTGGTCATATGGGGTTTTAGATAGCCTTGTATTCCGCCACCTATGTTATTGTTTATAAGTTATTTATTTATGATAAATAAATGCGGCCAGGCTTGACCTTTAACCCAGCTCTGCGTGTTTGTGTTTATTTGTAAAGTTATAAGTCAGTTTAATGTTTAGGTTAGAATATCAAGTAGGAGCTAAGCCCTTATGAGTGTAATTGTACTTTAAAATGCATTTTTTATATGTTTTATGCAACTTTTTTGTCTCACGTAACAGTTAACCAGAGCTCTGAAGTCACGCTAACCTGGCGCATGTTAAATTCGATCACTCTCAAGTGAAAGCTTTTACTTTCATCTCGTAATAAACGTGCAATTTCTGAAACGCAAAGAGCCATGAAATACCCCTTATCGATTGTGCACTTCACTTAGCTATCCACTTGTAATCTAGCCCAAAATGTGCAGTAAAACAACATTACAATACAGTTAATTAATTTGCTCCCTTTTTCTGTAAAACCAAAAACCCAATAATTTCCTTTCATGATTCAGATACAGCACGCAACTTTCTAATTTACTTCTACAGCACGCAAATTTTCTTTATTCTCTTGGTATCTTTTGGAATGTCCTAACTTTCTGTAGCTATACGCCCCACCCCGTAAATCTTACCCTCTTGGATCCGATGTAGGGACTTGCCTGGCCAGTCAGCGTTGTTGGAGTTATGTGATCATGGAGACAGGTAGTCACTGATACAATGTGACAGCCAATGATTGGAATAATTAACTGTCTGCATTTCCCTCTATCTCTCTCATTTATTAGTGTGATCTATGACAAGAGAGGCAGAGAGATCACTCCTACAAAGTGACCCAGTTATATACATCTCTAATAAAAAAAAAGAAGCTATTAGTGAATAAAAAAATATAAATGTTTGGTAGGTTTAGACTGTCTAGCTGGTGGAGAATCTAGCACACCTGAAGTAAACTTTATCCCAAAGTTTAAAGAGTTATAGTTAGTTGTAGTAGGTGCCGCAAACCAAGTTGCTATTCCCAATGTGTCTTACTGTAAATATGTGTGATAATATGTGTGCTCAATATATGTTAATGTTTTGATGAGTACTATTTTATATTCTCTTTCGGGAAAAAATTGGATGTCGAAACTTGTTTAAGAAATAAATATGATCCTTTATTTGATTATGGTAAATTTACCCAATACTAGTGATGCTAAAAGTACAATTAAACAAAAATTATTACAAATTCCTTCAAAGTTTAAAAAATGACACCGGTGTCTCTATGTATAAAAATTTACAAAATATATAAAAAATAAATTAAATTAAAATAATATCATTGAAATCTTACAATTTATACAGTTTTGGGTTTATCACAAGTTGTAATTTCTGACAGAATGTTTGTAAATACAATTTTATAGTGGATAAAACAATAGTTGCTGTATAGTTCATATAGGATACTTTGTTTCAAGTTCAGCTATGCAATTGAGATCTTATCTTAGGTATCTATATATCAAATGTAGAGGTATGTTAGTGCGATTTTTATCACACTGTGATATAAGTATACAAATTAGTACCTTGAAGTGTATCTGTTTGATATCACTTTTGTGAGATAATTGCGGTTAAATAAACGCTGCTATGCCAATGTTTTGATTAAGTTTCAAGATCAAGCTGGTGGCAGTTCTATATGAGCTGCTGGTGGTTAAATAAATGCCGCTTTGGTTTCCTCTTATTAGGTGGGCTTATCTGTTTGCTGCGAGAAAATTCACTTTTATATAAGTGTTTGTGTAGTTGTCGTGGCCGCTCTGTTACCTTATCCTTTGTCGGTCAGTGACCGATCGCGCTCTTAAGGGTTTCTTGGTAGGATCTTCGTTGCGGTTAAGTGCCAACCGTTTGCTGATGTTTTTTAAGTATCTCCGGTTTTTCTATTCTGTGGCTTGTCTGTCGGTCAGTGACCGATCACGATGGTATGGTTGTTGGATAACCTCCTGATGTGGAATTTTTGCGTGCCTCTCCGGTCCGTTGTTCCCAGGTTTCTTAGATGTCGGTCAGTGACCGATCTGGGTGCTGAAATGTGGTTGTTGGGATAAGTAGAAAGTTTGTAGGATAAGTAGAAAAAGGATTTCTAGTTATCAATGTGATCTTTGCAGTTAAATATAAGCCGCTCAGTGGGAACTTGAATATTTCAACTGGGTATAGCTGGTATTCTCTTTGTCTTCTCAAATCCTGTGCAGGTGTGCTCTGGTATCAACGCGTTTTGGCTGGACAGCCTTTTTCAAGTGTTATTGCTATGATCACTCTGATCAGTAAATAGGAATAGGGAATTGGTGTGTGGATTGAGGGAGTTAGTATTAGGTAGGAGTAAACAAATAATAATAAAATGTAACCCTTTCAATGCTGTTTAGATCAATGTGTTAAATTTCCATGTATAAAGACTAAGGGCATGATTACAAGTGGAGCACTAAATTATTGCGCTCCGCAAACGGGCAAATTTGCCCATTTGCGGGAGCATAATAATAAATAAGCCAAGTGGCTGGTTATTGCTGCTGCGAGCTTCCAGTAGCAATTAGCGATCAGAAAATCTCTGGTTCATTTTCTAAAAGTGTCCCAAATGTCCTCAAAATAGTGATGTCGCAAACTTAAAATTTTCCGTTCACGAACGGCGGACTCGAACTTTTGCAACTGTTCGCGAACGGGCGAACCGGGCGAACCGCCATTGACTTCAATAGGCCACAGGGACTCTTTCTGGCCACAATTGTGATGGAAAAGTTGTTTCAAGGGGACTAACTGGACTGTGGCATGCAGGAGGGGGATCCATGGCAAAACTCCCACGGAAAATTACATAGTTGATGCAGAGTCTGGCTGTAATCCATAAAGGGCATAAATCACCTAACATTCCTAAATTGTTTGGAATAACGTGCTTTAAAACATCAGGTATGATGTTGTATCGATCAGGTAGTGTAAGGGTTACGCCCGCTTCACAGTGACAGACCAAACTCCCCGTTTAACGCACCGCAAACAACCGCAAACAGTCCATTTGCACAACCACGAGATAGATAGATTTGATAGATACATAGATACATAGATTAGATAGATAGATCAATAGATGCAATATACATTTGATAGATACGATAGATAGATTTGATAGATATATAATTTTCCAGACAGAGAATTACAAGACGAGCGGTCTGGGACCCATAGTAAGGTTCCCAGAGGCAGTTGCGGCGCCACGGGACGTGTATATGGCATGGATTTTAGGAACCGGGAGATGGAAAAAGATGCTTGGTCGGTCCTCCTACTTCAAATTTGGGGCACTGCGCGTGCAATCTACTGTGGCACCAGATATGAGTGGTGTGTTAAGTAGTACTATTCTGATCAGTTTAATACCTGTTACTCCCCCTATCGGGGGAGGTGTATATGGCATGGATTTTAGTTACCGGGAGATGGAAAAAGATGCTTGGACGGTCCTCCTACTTCAAATTTGGGGCACTGCGCGTGCAATCGTGGCTGGACTTTTAGCCGACAGCCATTTTTAAAGAAATTTAAAAAAAAATTTACACTACTGTTACAACAGACATGAGTGGTGGCACTAGTTGGCAGGTGGGCCTGGCACACACGCTGGCAGGCAGGCAGGCAGGCAGGCAACTGCTATTAGATTACACTAGCAGACTGATGTTTCACAGTCCAAAAAGTTTTTTTTTTTAAATTTACACTACTGTTACAACAGATATGAGTGGTGGCACTAGTTGGCAAGTGGGCCTGGCACACACGCTGGCAGGCAGGCAACTGCTATTAGATTACACTAGCAGACTGATGTTTCACAGTCAAAAAAGTTTTTTTTTACAAAATTTTCACTACTGTTACAACAGATATGAGTGGTGGCACTTAGCAAGTGGGCCTGGCACACACGCTGGCAGGCAGGCAACTGCAATTAGATTACACTAGCAGACTGATGTTTCACAGTCAAAAAAGTTTTTTTTTTAAAAATTATTTACACTACTGTTACACCATATATGAGTGGTGGCACCGGGCAAGTGGGCCTGGCACACACGCTAGCAGGCAGGCAACTGCAATTAGATTAAACTAGCAGACTGATGTTTCACAGTCAAAAAAGTTTTTTTTTACAAAATTTACACTACTGTTACAACAGATATGAGTGGTGGCACTGCAGGCGGCAACTGCAATTAGATTACACTAGCAGACTGATGTTTCACAGTCAAAATTACACAGGCAAAAAAAAAAAAAAAGATGTTCTAGCCCTAAAAAGGGCTTTTTGGGGTGCTGCCCTTACAGCAGAGATCAGATGAGTCCTTCAGGACTGTAGTGGACACTGAATACACTAGCCTAGCTATCAATTTCCCTATAAAATCATCAGCAGCTACACTATCCCTCCTCTCACTAAGAATGCAGGATCAGAATGAATCTAAAATGGCTGCTGTCCAGGAGCTGGGAGGGAGGGTCTGGGAGGGAGTGTCTGCTGCTGATTGGCTGAAATGTGTCTGCAGACTGTGAGATACAGCGTCAAAGTTTACTCAATGATGACGAATAGGAAGCAGATCGAACATCGCATATGTTCGCCCGCCGCGGCGAACGCGAACAAGCTATGTTCGCCAGGAACTATTCACCGGCGAACTATTCGCGACATCACTACCTCAAAATAGATTACATTAAAGTTTTTCTATTAAACAAAATGTATCATGAAATTGGGCAAAGTTTTAAGTAATGATCAGAAAAACAAAGTAAACAATGCATGTTTAAAATGGGTATTATATGTCACTAATTATGTTGGAGTTTCAAACTAGAAAGTTCATAACAACTTTAAAATCTAAAAAATGAATTTACTTCACATTTTCAGGTAGTGTAGTAAATACCAGTCACAGATACACTACTACAATTCAGCCATGTTTTTCAAGATATATAAGACAGTCTATATCATTGTTGTAGAAGTGGGTTACATTTAATATAAATCATTACAATATGTATTATTCATTATTTGAAAAGGATTTTACCTTTTATTTATTTGTTTAACTTACTTTGTGAAGGGTCCGTCACTTCTTGTCAAAGCCCACAAAGGGACTGTGGTCTCTAAAGGAAAGCAAATGAGCATCTTTTCCTTTAAAGTGTTGCTAGGAGACACCTATTATAACTGCAGTCAGCTTATTGCCCATGCTCAGTAGAGGACTTTTGCTGTGGAAAGCATGTGACAGTAGAACTTAAGTTCTGTAATGTTAGTTCTCTTATCTAACTGCAGGCAGTGGCTACACTGAGCATTTAGCAAAAAAACAAGTAAGTTGTTTGCCTGTTTGTTAACATAACTTGTTTCTTTGTATGCTTACTTTGATTTAACTTGTTTTTTGTATTCATTATACAACTAGTAAAGTACATGTTCAAAACCTGGGTCACAATGTTGAAATCATAGCAGTACTAAATTAACTTTTTCACTGTTCTGAAGTTGATAAATTATTGCTGGTGGCTAAAAAACAGTGCTGAATCAATATTAAAATTCAGATAATAGAAGACGCTTGTCTATAGCATATAAATAGTGCATTGTTCAATCTTTCTAAGCATGTACATTTGCAAATACTATTATTCATAAAAAGAGACATTATGAAGATGGACTGTTTGTATAAATTATGTATCCCCTTAACTGCTCAGCCATTTCCACCCTGTGCTGTTTTGGAGTTTTTAGGTGCTACTTAAATTTAATTCCCACTGTAAGCCTTTTTCCAGTTATAAACCCACACATAATATCTATCTATCTATCTATCTATCTATCTATCTATCTATCTATCTATCTATCTATCTGTCTGTCTGTCTGTCTGTCTGTCTGTCTGTCTGTCTGTCTGTCTGTCTATCTGTCTATCTATCTATCTCTCTCTATATATATATATGTGTGTGTGTGTGTGTGTGTGTGTATATATATTTATATTATATATATTTATTATTATTTTTTTTTTTAGCAAATCCAGCAAATGAAAACTATAACAATATTTTCATGTATATATCATGAAATGTGAGAATTTTGCAACAAAATGTGTGAAAATGTATATATTTTTAATTACAATTGTAATAACTGTGTTGCAAACAATAGTTTTGTGTTTTTGTTTTTTCTAAAGTCTATAGTCAAAAAAAGAAGGGGCTATCCTCATATAAATTATGACCTTTGGGCTTAGTTATATAACTTTGATGCAAACATAGGGTTTCCCATGAGCCTCTGCTCAAATAAATGAACATTTATTCCTGCCAGGTGATCACTTTAGTAATATTAAAGAGGGTTATTGTCTTTAAAACAAATGAACATGGGGGCTCTATGACTTTTTGATCATGTCACAGGCACATAAAGACTCCCTTTCTAAAAAATATGTTTTTTTTATACATTGAATGCCCCCCAAGCCATAGACCAACGGTCTGTCTTGGGAGTTTATAGGAGTTAAGGGAGCTGAGATTGAGGAGTTTTTATAAAGAACCCACACCCCTCCAACTCCCTTCTCCTATTTAGGGCTAGATTGCGAGCAGTGAGCTAACTGTAACGCACAATCGATAAGGGGTTTATAGCAGCTCTTTGTGTGCGTCGGAAATAGTGCGCATATTACAAGTTTAAATTAAATGCATTCATTTGAGCGCAATTGAATTTAACGTGCATCAGGATAGTGCAACTTAAGAGCTCTGGTTAACTGTTACGCTCTACAAAAAAGTTGCACAATAAACATAAAAAATGTTACACAGTACCTCAGGTGTTGGAAAACAAAAATTCTCAAAATGTCTAAATATGTATATGTATGAATGTGTGTACAGATGTATTTATGTGTATATATGTATTTACAGACACATATACACATAAAAACACATAAATACAAATAGCTGAAAACATGTTAACTCATATTTATGCAATATTCATATTTTATAAATTGTGTATGTACTGTAAATATTTTACATTCCAATGTTCTTCACATAGGGGAATATGTTCTACGTACTTTTAAATATATATATAAAGCTGTATATATTTAAACATATATATATATATTACCAAAAACTCTGTATAGAACTATGTATTTAAGAATAATTAGAACATATTCTGCTATGTCAAGAACATCAGAATGTAAAATATTCATATTACAGCTTTTTGTGCAGTTCGGGTTAGCACGCCTGCAAAAACGTTTTACTTTCAACTTGTAATACGCACGCTAAGACACCACGGAAGCATTACAACATCTGGAAGATATTTGGTTAAAAGAGGATACTTGGCTAGTCACGGCAGACGTTGAGGCTCTGTACACTAGCATAAGCCACAAATTAGGCCTTCAAGCAGTCAAATATTATCTAGACATGTCCACGGAAGAAGATTCAAATCACAATGAGTTTATACTGAAATTATTGGCATTTGTATTAACTAAAAACTTCTTTGTGTTTAATAACCGATATTACTTACAAACCCACGGAACAGCAATGGGTACAGCGTGCGCACCAACCTATGCAAATTTATTCCTAGGTTGGTGGGAGCAAACAATGGTATTTTCTGACAAATATGATCAATATACAAAATTCATCCCATGTTGGCTCAGATTTATAGATGATATTATATTTATCTGGGAAGGCACTAAGGACAAACTTGATGAATTTTTGAAGGAGCTAAATAACAACAAGCTTAATATAAAACTAACATATCATACTAGTCAAAAGGAAGTGCCATTTCTTGATTTATTAATATTTAAGAAACCCAGCGGAGAGATTGGGGCTGATCTTTACAGAAAAGCTACAGCGACTAATACATTGCTTTGCAGTACAAGTTCCCACGCACCAAGTACCATCAAATCTCTGCCAATTGGAGAATTTTTGAGAACCAAACGTAATTGCTCAGAGGACAGTTTATTTACAAAAAGAGCACAAGAACTGGATGAAAGATTACAAAAACGAGGCTACAGCAAAACCTCCATCAGAAAAGCCAAAAAACGCGCACGCACAACCACAAGAAAGGAATTATTACAACCTAAAAGGAAAAAATCTGATGGCAAAACCAGGCTCATCATGACATACAAAAACCACAAATGAGAGGGCGCTAAAAGCTAAGAGAAACTAACACACTTAATCAGCATTAATTAGGCATTCATAATAAAGAATACATTACACCAAGTAATTTGAAAAGTTTACTACCAAAGATAAATTGTACAATACACGGGACGTCTCCCTGCAAAGGTATATAATACAAGTAAAAAGAATTAAAGGAAAAGTGCTATATGGAATACCACCCTAAAAGTAAAAATAAAAATAAAAAATATAAAAAATACAAAAAATAAAAAATATAAAAAATGAGAAATATCAAAAATCAAAAATAATGTTGCTGGCTAAGAGAATATCCAATCAAGGGAAGCGTCAGATGTTCCTCTTTATTGCTGTGGGATCCAGTTTGTATCAGTGTTGGAAACAAATGTTGCTAGTTAAAAAGTGTCAATGTGATAGTTACTCCATATATTTGTATCAACTCTTCAAGTGTTAGTAACACATATTGCAATTATTTCCCATAATCTTATATGTAGGCTAAAAGACTGCTTCAATATATATAGAATATGCAGTAGGTGAAACTTTATTTTTCTGAAGGTATATTTATATCACTTCAGTTAAATGAGTATTGACTCCGTGAGCCTTGTTTGTCAGTCACTGGATATTTGTATTGTGCAAACTTCTCACCTTAATAGCCTGCTATATATCATAGCCTGCTATATATCAATTTACTCAGAAAAACAACTTATATAAGTTGTTTTGCTGAGTAAATTGATATATAGCAGGCTATGATACAAACTGATACAAACTAGATCCCACAGCAATAAAGAGGAACATCTGACGCTTCCCTTGATTGGATATTCTCTTAGCCAGCAACATTATTTTTGATTTTTGATATTTCTCATTTTTTATATTTTTTATTTTTTGTATTTTTTATATTTTTTATTTTTATTTTTACTTTTAGGGTGGTATTCCATATAGCACTTTTCCTTTAATTCTTTTTACTTGTATTATATACCTTTGCAGGGAGACGTCCCGTGTATTGTACAATTTATCTTTGGTAGTAAACTTTTCAAATTACTTGGTGAAATGTATTCTTTATTATGAATGCCTAATTAATGCTGATTAAGTGTGTTAGTTTCTCTTAGCTTTTAGCGCCCTCTCATTTGTGGTTTTTGTTTAGTTTAATTTTTTGCCATCTAGGGGAGGTGGCAAGGGAGTGGCTTAGATAAACCTTTAGATTTTAGCGCTGTATTATTCCTTTTTATTCATCATGACATACAATTCCAACAGTAAACAAATCATTAATGTAATTAATAAACACTGGAAAATACCTTGGCAGCAAAGTTGATGTCAGTTATAGAAGAAGTAAAAACCTAAAAGATCTGTTAAGCCCGAGTCATTTTTTAGAAAAGAGAAGAAAAAACAACAAAACAACTGTACATGGCTCATATCCATGTGGTACATGTAGTAGCTGCAAACATATGGTTAAGACCCACAAAATACAAGACAGATTTGGAAAATGTCATGATATTAAAGCCTATATCAGTTGTAATTCAACAGGAGTGATATATATGATTAAATGTGGATGTCTGAAAACATATATTGGAATGACGACCCGTAAGCTACACACCCGCTTACAAGAACATCTTCGAAATATAAAAAATGCAGCAAGAGATCTAAAAGATAAGAAAAAACTAACTTCGGTTGCTTACCATTTTTTGAAATACCATCGAGGCAAAAACACTACCCTTAATTGTGTAGGGATACAAAAAAAACAGAATTTATGCTTACCTGATAAATTACTTTCTCCAACGGTGTGTCCGGTCCACGGCGTCATCCTTACTTGTGGGATATTCTCTTCCCCAACAGGAAATGGCAAAGAGTCCCAGCAAAGCTGGTCACATGATCCCTCCTAGGCTCCGCCCACCCCAGTCATTCGACCGACGGACAGGAGGAAATATATATAGGAGAAACCATATGATACCGTGGTGACTGTAGTTAGAGAAAATAATTCATCAGACCTGATTAAAAAACCAGGGCGGGCCGTGGACCGGACACACCGTTGGAGAAAGTAATTTATCAGGTAAGCATAAATTCTGTTTTCTCCAACATTGGTGTGTCCGGTCCACGGCGTCATCCTTACTTTTGGGAACCAATACCAAAGCTTTAGGACACAGATGAAGGGAGGGAGCAAATCAGGTCACCTAAACGGAAGGCACCACAGCTTGCAAAACCTTTCTCCCAAAAATAGCCTCCGAAGAAGCAAAAGTATCAAATTTGTAAAATTTGGCAAAAGTGTGCAGTGAAGACCAAGTCGCTGCCTTACATATCTGGTCAACAGAAGCCTCGTTCTTGAAGGCCCATGTGGAAGCCACAGCCCTAGTGGAGTGAGCTGTGATTCTTTCAGGAGGCTGCCGTCCGGCAGTCTCATAAGCCAAACGGATAATGCTTTTAAGCCAAAAGGAAAGAGAGGTAGAAGTCGCTTTTTGACCTCTCCTTTTACCAGAATAAACAACAAACAAGGAAGATGTTTGTCTGAAATCTTTAGTAGCCTCTAAATAGAACTTTAGAGCACGGACAACGTCCAAATTGTGTAACAAACGTTCCTTCTTTGAAACTGGATTCGGACACAAAGAAGGTACAACTATCTCCTGGTTAATATTTTTGTTAGAAACAACTTTAGGAAGAAAACCAGGCTTAGTACGCAAAACCACCTTATCTGCATGGAACACCAGATAAGGAGGAGAACACTGCAGAGCAGATAACTCTGAAACTCTTCTAGCAGAAGAAATTGCAACCAAAAACAAAACTTTCCAAGATAGTAACTTAATATCTATGGAATGTAAGGGTTCAAACGGAACCCCTTGAAGAACTGAAAGAACTAGATTTAGACTCCAGGGAGGAGTCAAAGGTCTGTAAACAGGCTTGATCCTAACCAGAGCCTGAACAAATGCTTGAACATCTGGCACAGCTGCCAGTCCTTTGTGTAGTAAGACAGATAAAGCAGAGATCTGTCCCTTTAGAGAACTTGCAGATAATCCTTTCTCCAAACCTTCTTGAAGAAAGGAGAGAATCTTAGGAATTTTTATCTTATTCCATGGGAATCCTTTGGATTCACACCAACAGATATATTTTTTCCATATTTTATGGTAAAATTTTCTAGTTACAGGTTTTCTGGCCTGAACCAGAGTATCTATCACCGAATCTGAAAACCCACGCTTTGATAGAATCAAGCGTTCAATCTCCAAGCCGTCAGTTGGAGGGAGACCAGATTTGGGTGTTCGAATGGACCTTGAACAAGAAGGTCCTGTCTCAAAGGTAGCTTCCATGGTGGAGCCGATGACATATTCACCAGGTCTGCATACCAAGTCCTGCGTGGCCACGCAGGAGCTATCAAGATCACCGAGGCCCTTTCCTGATTGATCCTGGCTACCAGCCTGGGAATGAGAGGAAACGGTGGGAATACATAAGCTAGGTTGAAAATCCAAGGTGCTACTAGTGCGTCTACTAGGGTCGCCCTGGGATCCCTGGATCTGGACCCGTAGCAAGGAACCTTGAAGTTCTGACGAGACGCCATCAGATCCATGTCTGGAATGCCCCATAATTGAGTTATTTGGGCAAAGATTTCCGGATGGAGTTCCCACTCCCCCGGATGAAATGTCTGACGACTCAGAAAATCCGCTTCCCAATTTTCCACTCCTGGGATGTGGATCGCAGACAAGTGGCAGGAGTGATCCTCCGCCCATTGAATTATTTTTGTCACTTCTTTCATCGCCAGGGAACTCTTTGTTCCCCCTTGATGATTGATATAAGCAACAGTCGTCATGTTGTCTGATTGGAACCTTATGAATTTGGCCTTTGCTAGTTGAGGCCAAGCTCTGAGAGCATTGAATATCGCTCTCAGTTCCAGAATGTTTATCGGGAGAAGAGACTCTTCCCGAGACCATAGACCCTGAGCTTTCAGGGATTCCCAGATCGCACCCCAGCCCACTAGACTGGCGTCGGTCGTGACAATGACCCACTCTGGCCTGCGGAAGCTCATTCCCTGGGACAGATGGTCCAGGGTCAGCCACCAATGGAGTGAATCTCTGGTCTTTTGATCTACTTGAATCATTGGAGACAAGTCTGTATAATCCCCATTCCACTGTTTGAGCATGCACAGTTGTAATGGTCTTAGATGAATTCGTGCAAAAGGAACTATGTCCATTGTTGCAACCATCAATCCTATTACTTCCATGCACTGTGCTATGGAAGGACGAGGAACAGAATGAAGCACTTGACAAGATCTTAGAAGTTTTGATTTTCTGACCTCTGTCAGAAAAATCCTCATTTCTAAGGAATCTATTATTGTTCCCAAGAAGGGAACTCTTGTAGACGGGGACAGAGAACTCTTTTCGAGCAGTGGCTAATCCGAATGGAAGAGCCACAAACTGGTAGTGTTTGTCCAGAAAAGCGAACCTTAGGAACTGATGATGTTCCTTGTGGATAGGGATATGTAGGTACGCATCCTTTAGATCCACGGTAGTCATAAATTGACTTTCCTGGATGGTGGGTAGAATCGTTCGAATAGTTTCCATTTTGAACGAAGGTGCCCTGAGAAATTTGTTTAGGATCTTCAAATCCAAAATTGGTCTGAACGTTCCCTCTTTTTTGGGAACTACGAACAGATTGGAATCAAATCCCATTCCTTGTTCCTTTATTGGAACTGGGTGTATCACTCCCATCTTTAACAGGTCTTCTACACAATGTAAGAATGCCTGTCTCTTTATTTGGTTTGAGGATAAGTGAGACTTGTGGAACCTTCCCCTTGGGGGTAGTTCCTTGAATTCCAGGAGATAACCTTGAGAAACTATTTCTAGCGCCCAAGGATCCTGAACATCTCTTGCCCAAGCCTGAGCAAAGAGAGAGAGTCTGCCCCCCACCAGATCTGGTCCCGGATCGGGGGCTACTCCTTCATGCTGTCTTGTTAGCAGTGGCAGGCTTCTTGGCCTGCTTACCCTTGTTCCAGCCTTGCATTGGTTTCCAGGCTGGTTTGGGTTGTGAGGCATTACCCTCTTGCTTAGAGGATGCAGAATTAGAGGCTGGTCCATTTCTGCGAAAGGGACGAAAATTAGGCTTATTTTTAGCCTTAAAGGACCTATCCAGTGGAAGGGCGTGGCCCTTTCCCCCAGTGATGTCTGAAATAATCTCTTTCAAATCAGGTCCAAATAAAGTTTTACCTTTGAAAGTTAAGTAATTTTGTCTTGGATGACACATCCGCTGACCAAGACTTTAGCCAAAGCGCTCTGCGCGCCACAATAGCAAACCCTGAATTTTTCGCCGATAATTTTGCTAATTGCAAAGCGGCATCTAAAATAAAAGAGTTAGTCAATTTAAGTGCGTGAACTCTGTCCATAACCTCCTCATATGGAGTTTCTCTACTGAGCGACTTTTCTAGTTCCTCGAACCAGAACCACGCTGCCGTAGTGACAGGAACAATGCATGAAATTGGTTGTAGAAGGTAGCCTTGCTGTACAAAAATCTTTTTAAGCAAACCTTCCAATTTTTTATCCATAGGATCTTTGAAAGCACAACTATCTTCGATAGGAATAGTAGTGCGTTTGTTTAAAGTAGAAACTGCCCCCTCGACCTTGGGGACTGTCTGCCATAAGTCCTTTTTGGGGTCGACCATAGGAAATAATTTCTTAAATATAGGGGGAGGAACAAAAGGTATGCCGGGCTTTTTCCACTCTTTATTTACTATGTCCGCCACCCGCTTGGGTATAGGAAAAGCGTCGGGGGGCACCGGAACCTCTAGGAACCTGTCCATCTTGCATAATTTCTCTGGAATGACCAAATTGTCACAATCATCCAGAGTAGATAATACCTCCTTAAGCAGTGCGCGGAGATGTTCTAATTTAAATTTAAATGTCACAACATCAGGTTCAGCTTGATGAGAAATTTTTCCTGAATCTGAAATTTCTCCCTCAGACAAAACCTCCCTCATGGCCCCTTCAGATTGGTGTGAGGGTATGACAATTATCATCAGCGTCCTCTTGCTCTTCAGTGTTTAAAACAGAGCAATCGCGCTTTCTCTGATAAGTAGGCATTTTGGATAAAAGATTTGCTATGGAGTTATCCATTACAGCCGTTAATTGTTGCATGGTAATAAGTATTGGCGCACTAGATGTACTAGGGGCCTCCTGCATGGGCAAAACTGGTGTAGACACAGTAGGAGATGATGTAGTATCATGTTTACTCCCCTCATTTGAGGAATCATCTTGGGCAATATCATTATTTGTGGCAGTACTCTCCTTACTTTGTTTGGACGCTATGGCACAATTATCACATAAATTTAAATGGGGAGACACATTGGCTTTCATACATATAGAACATATCTTATCTGAAGGTACAGACATGTTAAACAGGCTTAAACTTGTCAACAATGCACAAAAAACGTTTTAAAATAAAACCGTTACTGTCACTTTAAATTTCAAACAGAAAACACTTTATTACTGAATATGTGAAAAAGTATGAAGGAATTGTTCAAAAATTACCAAATTTTCACCACAGTGTCTTAAAGCCTTAAAAGTATTGCACACCAAATTTCAGAGCTTTAACCCTTAAAATAACGGAACCGGAGCCGTTTTTCAATTTAACCCCTATACAGTCCCAGATACAGTCTTTGCTAAGACCCAACCAAGCCTTGAGGGGAATACGATACCAAATGACGCCTTCTAAAAGCTTTTTCAGAGATTCTTAGATCCTCACACATGCATCTGCATGCCCTGCTCTCAAAAAACAACTGCGCATTAATGGCGCGAAAATGAGGCTCAGTCTATGAGTAGAAAGGCCCCCTGACTGAAAAAGGTGTCCAATACAGTGCCTGCCGTTTTATAAACGTTCCCCAAGATTATAAATGTCAATAGTTAGCCTAAATTTGAATAATATGCACAAATAAAGCAATCGATTTAGCCCATAAAAATGTCTAACAGTTTTTTAGCCCATAATAAGCCCTTTATTCTGTTTGTTTTTGACTAAGAAAATGGCTTACCGGTCCCCATGAGGGGAAATGACAGCCTTCTAGCATTACACAGTCTTGTTAGAAATATGGCTAGTCATACCTTAAGCAGAAAAGTCTGCTAACTGTTTCCCCCAACTGAAGTTACTTCATCTCAACAGTCCTATGTGGAAACAGCAATCGATTTTAGTTACTGTCTGCTAAAATCATCTTCCTCTTACAAACAGAAATCTTCATCCTTTTCTGTTTCAGAGTAAATAGTACATACCAGCACTATTTTAAAATAACAAAAACTTGATAGAAGAATAAAAACTACATTTAAACACCAAAAAAACTCTTAACCATCTCCGTGGAGATGTTGCCTGTGCAACGGCAAAGAGAATGACTGGGGTGGGCGGAGCCTAGGAGGGATCATGTGACCAGCTTTGCTGGGACTCTTTGCCATTTCCTGTTGGGGAAGAGAATATCCCACAAGTAAGGATGACGCCGTGGACCGGACACACCAATGTTGGAGAAATCAACTTACGAATAAGAGGAGATGACTTATCAAAAAACCTTCTACAACATGAAAGTAGATGGATTTTTTTAATGAAATCAGTCCAACCAGTGGGACTAAATGAACATAATAATTATTTCACATATTTGTAATATGTTATCAACTAATGAGCATTATAAAACAACAAATCTTCCATTATAAAAAAAACCTTTTTAAATTAATAATATGATGGTAATTTCTTATAAAGAAGATCCAATTGTAACTCATATTTTAATTTAAAAAAAGTACTCCTATTTTCTGTTCAGATAGGAGAAATATCTAGTCATATTAATATATTTATCTAATACTAGACTTAGAATATTAATAATTCACTATTTTTAAAACTTCTAATCAGTAGAATTGATTCACCTTATTATTATATACGTCTCAAATGCATCATCTACATCGTATTATCATAAGCACAATTCATATATTTTCTGCATTTAATTTTCATTTGATCACCAACACTTCATTATTATTTTATGCAATTTTTACTTTTTTTGTATCGATGACCAACAGTATCTTTGACATTATATTTTATAAGGTACTTTTGTAACATCATTTCACATCACTTTCACACCATCCCTCAATCCCCACCATCATCACATACACCTTTCAACTCATCGCTCATTTTGCCACTCACATCCTCCTTAATTTCATGTCATTTTTCCCACTCACACTGTCTTCCAACATTCCCTTTATTTATGACATCTCTTTGATCAGGCCATCCTTATCAACTTTATTCCACCACACACTTATCAATCGTTAGTCTTCACATTTTATTATTTTAGACACAACTAATTGTTACACTTTCACATTAGGTGTTGAATTAGTTCTTTTTACACATTATTATAGTTCATCTTTTCATAGAATCATTTGCTATTCTTATTGATATGTTCACATATTTTATTTAAGCTTTGTCACTTTGCATAACTTATATGCTGATAATATTTCAGGATTTTGCTAATATTAAATTTATTATTTCATATATAAACTGAATATTCAATACTATTTGATGTAGACACAGTACTAGCCAGTTTTCATAATAACCTCTTCTCACAAATAACTTTCTCTCCTATATACTAAAAATAGGTAAACACTCCTAAAACGTGTAATTTTATTTACATAGAATCATAATGTTGCAATATATGGTTAAATCAGCACAGGTTAACATAATTTTTATCTACTTTGTAGTCATATTGCTGCTACTTAACAGACGAGATTGAACGTCAGGGCACACAGGGCTGCAGGATGAATAATCCCACGGCAAAAACAGCTGTTCGTTGGCTCTCTCTAATAGTCATACTGGTACTATGCGATCGGCACATGGGGTTAATTAAAAGCCGGTTTATGAATATATAAATGTAATGAATAAAAACACTGCATACCTACTTTTTGATAGAAGGGTATCTCTTGCTTTTAGAACATGCAACATATTTGATCAGACAGTGTATCAATCTTCCTTTATTATGACAAGTAAAAGTCAAAACAAATACACCTCCATCTCAGATTGGCTGACAAACCATGACACACTAGGAATAGGCGGAGTAAGTGGGTTTAAATACCCACCATCTTTTCACCTCCGTAAACCCTTTGATAAAGCCGAATTGTTCGGCAAAACATGTCAGGGGAGGTTGGGAGATAATGGGCTCCTTACTAGTTTAAATGTTGTTTTAAATATCAGGAATCAACTTTAATGTAATATAAACTTATGATCTCTTTTATAACTTGGTCTGTTGCGATGCAAAGGAATGAAGTCACTGAGGTGGCGTGTATATAACTGAATATTCGCAACAACTGAGTTGTTATAGTTCACCGTGATATAGGAGTAATCACAGGAGATAGAAGTGACCGGATTTAAAATTATATCAGGCAGTAGCATAGGCTATATCTGTAGCACTTTGAGCTAATGAAAATAGTCTGTTATGCTCTCTTAAAGACATCCAAAAGGACATTTATTGTACAATAATAATAAGTTTATATAAACAAAAAATGTAAGTCACATGTGCTGACCGGTGTCATTTACACACGGAAAGCAACTTGATTAACAAATTTAAGATGCCAAATAAACAGTACGATCAATACTGATTAAGTTTAAGCCAGCAACTTTTGGATATTGTTACTATGAATAGTATTAAACATCATTGGATGCAACAATAATAATATTATCAACCAATGCAAGATTAATAATACTATCATATTCCAACAAAAGCAGTTTGATACTGGTTAAATAAGAGTAGCCAAGCAGACAATACCTGTTATTTAAACTGCATTTTATACAGTCACTTTTGTTAACCAAAGTGGATACTTGAACAAATCCAACTTAAACGCCAAGTTAAAATTAAAGTTTCAAACAAAACTTCATACTAAGTAATACTCTGCTTTATGGTTGATAATGCAATATGTATGTTCACATCTTATTGAATTAGCACGTTCAAGCATGATTTTATATATATATATATATATATATATATATATATATATACTCAATAAGTATCATAAGATCATTGCTATTCAGATAAGACATATATATATTATAGGGAACCTAGGTGTTTATAATACAACTCAATACTTATATGCCACAAAATAATCTCAATACTTTCCCTAGTTATTCTCTGTCCGACCTTTAGAGTGAATTACTTAGATTACCATATTAGTAATATCTGAAATATATGGTTAATTTTCTACATACTATTGGTGTAGAAAAAAAGGTTTCCAAGAAGGCAACGACCCTCAATGTGGTAAAAGATAAAAGTCCAATTTATTGAGTACACATAGTACAAATAGGTAAAAACAAGCAAGGCAGCATCAAAAATGTAAAAAGCAATAGGTAAGATCACAGTCTTACGCGTTTCAGCATAGATTTGCCGTAATCATAGACTCATTGTGAAGTTAATTGCTACATACATTTAAAGAACCAACTCTCACCTGATTGGTGCTCTAAAAACATACTATTGGTGTACTAAGAGTATGGATTTCAACAATTAAAATTAAAAAGTGAAATAACACATTGCACAAGTTCATGGTATATCACAATGTACCATAAGCATTAATAAAACTGGTAGCTATACTATTAGCACCTTCATCTATATCAAGACCTGATTTCTTCCACTTTAAATTATGATACTAATATAATACTAGGAATTCCCGGAAATTGGGATTTATGAATTTATATCAATAATTTCAAGTGGTCAGTTTATTCGTATTTGGTCATTTCCAATTGCAACATAACTCCCCATTAAGTTGATAAATTCCTGGGTTTTTAATTGTATTGCTATTTCCATTATTTTAAATAAATAGTCCAATAAAAGTTATGTTTTAATTTATCCCACTTATCCGCTATCTTGTAACTCAGTATATAATTCTACCAGTGGCAATATGAGTGCTATCCAGGTGTACAACTTCTAGGAGACTTGATCTCCTTTTTGTTTTTGTAATACGCACGCTACCTGATGAGCGCAAAAAGCTTACTTTTAGTGAATTTATTGTTGAAGCGGGAGCGATAAATAGTGGGCAACCTTATTATTATTAATATTCTACTTTATTTATATATTTTTGAAAGACAGGACAAAATGTATCAAACAAATACAGGTGGAATTGAGGATGGAAACTAGTAATGTAGCCCTTAGTGAGGCTTTTACTTCTGGGGTTTCTGGTCTAAGTGACGTCACTACTGGCAAAGGTGGGGACGTCACATCCCAGGAATCCCAAAGCTGAGGCCTAACCCGATGCCACCTTGTAAGATGCTTAAGACTGCAGGGGGACATGATCAGCTCCAAAAGTGCCTTCCCAACAGGATAATTACATGTGGTTGTCATCAGCAGTAGCGACATTGTGAGGATAACTATCACCGAGATTACGAGTTTTGCGGTAACAGGGGTGCGTTGCTAACGAGCATTTTTGTTTCAACGCTCCCTTAAGACAACGCTGGTATTACAGGTTTTTTTAAACCTGGTGTTAGCCTCAAAAAAGTGAGCGGAGAGCAAAATTTAGCTCCACATTTCACTGTAATACCAGCGCTGCTTACGGTAGCGGTGAGCTGGCTAAACATGCTCATGCACGATTTCCCCATAGGAAACAATGGGGCTGAGCCGGCTGAAAAAAGACCTAACACCTGCAAAAAAGCAGCGTTCAGCTCCTAACGCAGCCCCATCGTCGCCACCTACATTATAATTATTAACCCCTACTCTGCCGCTCCGGACGCCGCCGCCACCTACATTATATGTATTAACCCCTAATCTGCCGCCCCAACATCGCCGAACCTTACATTATATTTATTAACCCCTAATCTGCCTCCCCAACATCGCTGCAACTATCTTAAATGTGTTAACCCCTAATCTGCCGCCGCCAACGTCGCCGCCACTATAATAAAATTATTAACCCCTAAACCTAAGTCTAACCCTAACACCCCCTTTATTTAAATATAATTTAAATAAATCTAAATAAAATAACCACAATTAAATAAATTATTCCTATTTCAAACTAAATACTTACCTATAAAATAAACCCTAAAATAGCTACAATATAACTAATAGTTACATTGTAGCTATTTTAGGATTTATTTCTATTTTACAGGCAGCTTTGTATATATTTTAACTAGGTACAATAGTTATTAAATAGTTATTAACTATTTAATAACTACCTAGCTAAAATAAAAACAAATTTACCTGTAAAATAAACCCTAACCTATGTAGAAACTTCCTGAAGAAACAGAAGAAATCAGGAGCGCAAATCCGTGCACCAAAAAGTACACGGAAGGGGGGGCGGGGCTGACTGCCGAGCTGAGCGGATGCAACTAGAAGGAGCTCCTGAGAGAAATATTGATTAAACTTATTATTAGCTTATTAGAGACTGGTATTTGGGATAATTTTGCCCATGAGTTACAGGGGTCACATACCCTAAGTACATAGCTTTTCAAAGGTAACGAACAAAGGAAAAGAGGATTTTACAATACTGCCTTATTGAGCTGCCACTGCAGACTGAAGCACCATCTTGGAAGAGCGTGCTTTACTGCCCGACATGATGACCCAAGAGAGCCTCTTTTTTCAGGTGCAGACACTGTTTGCTGAATTTGAGTACCAGATACACTGCAGATTCGACCGGCTCATGGAAATCATGGGCATAGAGGAGGACCGGGCTGAGCAACCTAAAGCTGATGACACTATTCCCGGGCTCCAACACAGTGGCCTATATGGCAGTGAAGGCTACGCTCCCAAAGGGACCAGTAAAATGGGGAGCAGTGAGGCTTACATGGAGGAGCAAATAGAAGGAGGACAGAACTGTGCTACCACCGAGACGCTACTTAGGACTGATACCTGTGCCGGGAAGGACCCTCCGCCTAGCGCCTGTACGTCAGGGATAAAGATGGACCTACCAGCAGCCATCCCCCTGCCTGCCGAGCCAGACCCCGCATCGCACGAGAATGGAACATTGGCGGCTCAGGTTGAACAACTCTATCCCGGTTTGCTGGGGGAGAGTGAGTCGGGGCGGGAGGATGTAGCGCAATTGCCGCACTGGGGGTCCTCGCCAGGAGGCGAAGAAGGTACTTGAACTTTGTATGGGGGGCGCCTAGTGGTGCGGCCACTCATGTTTTGATCAACTCCCAGAGCTGGGACTGTACTGGGTCGTGGAACCTGGGAGATACCCCCCTTCCCAGAAAGATGTGCTTACTTCTACTAGAACGATCGGGAATTGGGTAATGGAAACACTAAGAACTATGGTACCGGGCGGGAACTTCACACACCACCCAATGCCCTGCTCTCCAATCTATCCCTGTCCTGGGCTGACTTATAGTGTTGGAGGCTGTCATATATATTAAACCCATTGTCCTAATCAATTTATCTCGCAGATCATAGAACAGCTCTCATATGGGGGCATTTCTCACAACTGCATGCTAACACTTTCCTTTCTTTATGTTCACCGCTAGAATGTTCAAGGATACCAATGGGTTACACCACTGCTTCCATGTTCTCATGGTATACCTAGATAACTACATATGTCAATCATGTGCAGATAACACTGGGACTCTACTACAAGGATGGGGGGATATGCTCTATTATATGTACAAGACAATGTAACCATATGCGAGGACCTAAAGTAGGATTAGCACCACATGTTTAAATTGCGTGCATGTACTTTAGCTCAGTTCACATGTGTACATCACCCTTGATACTATAACTTTTTTGTCTCTGCACAACCATTGCAAAGTATATTTATTACTATAGGATGTTAACTACTTTATATGTATAAGCTATCTTTCCTATGTAAGAAAGTTTTCTAATATCAGTGCATTCACTGGGACAGCATTTGGACTAGTGTGAGCGCTGATATATACTAAGGGGATCATATGAATGGGGTGTTTCGGAATTATATTGCATCTCCCTAACATTCCAGCAAGTTTTTGTCATGCACTATTAGCCACATATTAGATTTAACGTCCCTAGAGTTAATCTTGAGTGTCATTTTGCAGCTCCCGGCTATAAGTGAAGCCTAATGAGAATGTCCCCCTGGACCGGGTCTGGTAACGCCCCCCTCCCCCACATCTGTGTGGCAAGGGATAAATAATTTGTCCTCCACACTCCCTTTTAGCAGAGTGAAGCAGTCTCTGCTCTGTCCGTAGAGACTTGGCTTTTGCTTGCTCACATAGTAGTGTGCAGAAGGCTCGCAGGATCGCCTGTTTGTTTACCCCTATGATTTTTAATTTTCAACATAACCGTTACTCTATATATCTATTCACTATAACTTAATGAATAATTTTAGTGACACCTATTTTAGTACCTGAATTAATTCACGGCACCCATATAAGACCAACCTGAACCATTAGTTCACACTTGTCATTATGTTGTACTGTGTTTGTTTAGTTTTTCTGTAACCATATGACGTTATTGTATTAAGATGTCTTCAACTATATTCTAGATTTCAGATCCCCTTTGTGGATCTCTGTTCCATCGAGGACGATATGCAGCTTTATTAGTAAAACGAGGCGACATGTTGTAGGGTGATAATTAGAATTGACTAGGTGTGACGGAATTTCCTACTAGATGAGATATCTAACTATGCATTCAATGTATCTTGCAATATTGTACTTGTGTTGTTGCCCTATGACTTGTAACTGTTTTGTGTATATCTGCATCGCCTCAATAAAAATATTTAAAAAAAAAAAAAAAAAGTACACGGAAGATCTAAGTGTAGTAATTAACGCTTTAATATTAAAAATCACACACAAAATACAAATATCCACTCACATAGAAGACCTCAAACATATGAGGTATGTACTCGCAGATCTAACGCGTTTCATGTTTCGAGGAGCCTCGCGAAACACGTTAGCCCACGCCCATTGACCACACGTAGGACGCACGCTGATGACAGGAATAGGGTCAAACTGGAGCCGGCTATTCACAGTGCACCGCTATCCTGATCGGTACAGAGGAGGTCCTATACTTACTGGGAGAATCAATCTGCTGGATATATACACTCATAGGAGGGTGATAGGAAGGAGCTGGCGGAGGGACGTATCCCATAACACTTACATATCTGTGAGTACATACCTCATATGTTTGAGATCTTCTATGTGAGTGGATATTTGTATTTTGTGGGTGTTTTTTAGTATTAAAGCGTTAATTACTACACTTAGATCGTCCATGTAATTTTTGGTGCACAGATTTGCGCTCCTGTTTTCTTCTGTTTCTTCAGGAAGTTTCTACATATGTTTTGCATCTATGGAGTTCACACCAGTGGGTGAAAAGGAGCAGCAGGATCTCTGTGAAAAGAGACTGTGGAGAGACTTTTCACAGATGGACTGTATAATATTTTCTATCCACATATAAAAACAATTGTTGGTAAGAGTGTATGTGTATATATTAACTGTTTACTGCTTATATGTTTGGATAGTGCTAAGGTGCATTATAGTAACTAATATCATTTTACATGTGCATAAATATACACTCTATTAAGCTATATTTGCTGTATTAGGATTGCTTGTTAGATTTGGTTTTCTTATGGTGGTGCTTTGGAACGTTTTTCTATAAGCCCTAACCTAAGTTACAATTACACCTAACACTACACTATAATTAAATTAATTACCTAAACTACCTACAATTAATTACAATTAAATAAAATAAACTAAAGTACGAAAAACAATTCATCCATCCGGAGCGGAGCGGATCCATCTTCAATCCAGCCGATGCGTCTGGAGGTCCTCTTCTGCCCAGATCGGATGAAGACTTCTGCCCCTCTGGAGGTCCACTTGTGCCTGGCTGGGTTAAGACGTCTCAAGGTTTTTGTATCGATGACCAACAGTATCTTTGACATTATATTTTATAAGGTACTTTTGTAACATCATTTCACATCACTTTCACACCATCCCTCAATCCCCACCATCATCACATACACCTTTCAACTCATCGCTCATTTTGCCACTCACATCCTCCTTAATTTCATGTCATTTTTCCCACTCACACTGTCTTCCAACATTCCCTTTATTTATGACATCTCTTTGATCAGGCCATCCTTATCAACTTTATTCCACCACACACTTATCAATCGTTAGTCTTCACATTTTATTATTTTAGACACAACTAATTGTTACACTTTCACATTAGGTGTTGAATTAGTTCTTTTTACACATTATTATAGTTCATCTTTTCATAGAATCATTTGCTATTCTTATTGATATGTTCACATATTTTATTTAAGCTTTGTCACTTTGCATAACTTATATGCTGATAATATTTCAGGATTTTGCTAATATTAAATTTATTATTTCATATATAAACTGAATATTCAATACTATTTGATGTAGACACAGTACTAGCCAGTTTTCATAATAACCTCTTCTCACAAATAACTTTCTCTCCTATATACTAAAATAGGTAAACACTCCTAAAACGTGTAATTTTATTTACATAGAATCATAATGTTGCAATATATGGTTAAATCAGCACAGGTTAACATAATTTTTATCTACTTTGTAGTCATATTGCTGCTACTTAACAGACGAGATTGAACGTCAGGGCACACAGGGCTGCAGGATGAATAATCCCACGGCAAAAACAGCTGATCGTTGGCTCTCTCTAATAGTCATACTGGTACTATGTGATCGGCACATGGGGTTAATTAAAAGCTGGTTTATGAATATATAAATGTAATGAATAAAAACACTGCATACCTACTTTTTGATAGAAGGGTATCTCTTGCTTTTAGAACATGCAACATATATGATCAGACAGTGTATCAATCTTCCTTTATTATGACAAGTAAAAGTCAAAACAAATACACCTCCATCTCAGATTGGCTGACAAACCATGACACACTAGGAATAGGCGGAGTAAGTGGGTTTAAATACCCGCCATCTTTTAACCTCCGTAAACCCTTTGATAAAGCTGAATTGTTCGGCAAAACATGTCAGGGGAGGTTGGGAGATAATGGGCTCCTTACTAGTTTAAATGTTGTTTTAAATATCAGGAATCAACTTTAATGTAATATAAACTTATGATCGCTTTTATAACTTGGTCTGTTGCGATGCAAAGGAATGAAGTCACTGAGGTGGCGTGTATATAACTGAATATTCGCAACAACTGAGTTGTTATAGTTCACCGTGATATAGGAGTAATCACAGGAGATAGAAGTGACCGGATTTAAAATTATATCAGGCAGTAGCATAGGCTATATCTGTAGCACTTTGAGCTAATGAAAATAGTCTGTTATGCTCTCTTAAAGACATCCAAAAGGACATTTATTGTACAATAATAATAAGTTTATATAAACAAAAAAATTAACTCACATGTGCTGACCGGTGTCATTTACACACGGAGAGCAACTTGATTAACAAATTTAAGATGCCAAATAAACAGTACGATCAATACTGATTAAGTTTAAGCCAGCAACTTTTGGATATTGTTACTATGAATAGTATTAAACATCATTGGATGCAAGAATAATAATATTATCAACCAATGCAAGATTAATAATACTATCATATTCCAACAAAAGCAGTTTGATACTGGTTAAATAAGAGCAGCCAAGCAGACAATACCTGTTATTTAAACTGCATTTTATACAGTCACTTTTGTTAACCAAAGTGGATACTTGAACAAATCCAACTTAAACGCCAAGTTAAAATTAAAGTTTCAAACAAAACTTCATGCTAAGTAATACTCTGCTTTATGGTTGATAATGCATTATGTATGTTCACATCTTATTGAATTAGCACGTTCAAGCATGATTTTATATATATATATATATATATATATATATATATATATATATATATATATATATATATATATATATATATATATATATACAGGGAGTGCAGAATTATTAGGCAAGTTGTATTTTTGAGGATTAATTTTATTATTGAACAACAACCATGTTCTCAATGAACCCAAAAAACTCATTAATATCAAAGCTGAATAGTTTTGGAAGTAGTTTTTAGTTTGTTTTTAGTTATAGCTATTTTAGGGGGATATCTGTGTGTGCAGGTGACTATTACTGTGCATAATTATTAGGCAACTTAACAAAAAACAAATATATACCCATTTCAATTATTTATTTTTACCAGTGAAACCAATATAACATCTCAACATTCACAAATATACATTTCTGACATTCAAAAACAAAACAAAAACAAATCAGTGACCAATATAGCCACCTTTCTTTGCAAGGACACTCAAAAGCCTGCCATCCATGGATTCTGTCAGTGTTTTGATCTGTTCACCATCAACATTGCGTGCAGCAGCAACCACAGCCTCCCAGACACTGTTCAGAGAGGTGTACTGTTTTCCCTCCTTGTAAATCTCACATTTGATGATGGACCACAGGTTCTCAATGGGGTTCAGATCAGGTGAACAAGGAGGCCATGTCATTAGATTTTCTTCTTTTATACCCTTTCTTGCCAGCCACGCTGTGGAGTACTTCGACACGTGTGATGGAGCATTGTCCTGCATGAAAATCATGTTTTTCTTGAAGGATGCAGACTTCTTCCTGTACCACTGCTTGAAGAAGGTGTCTTCCAGAAACTGGCAGTAGGACTGGGAGTTGAGCTTGACTCAATCCTCAACCCGAAAAGGCCCTACAAGCTCATCTTTGATGATACCAGCCCAAACCAGTACTCCACCTCCACCTTGCTGGCGTCTGAGTCGGACTGGAGCTCTCTGCCCTTTACCAATCCAGCCACGGGCCCATCCATCTGGCCCATCAAGACTCACTCTCATTTCATCAGTCCATAAAACCTTAGAAAAATCAGTCTTGAGATATTTCTTGGCCCAGTCTTGACGTTTCAGCTTGTGTGTCTTGTTCAGTGGTTGTCTTTCAGCCTTTCTTACCTTGGCCATGTCTCTGAGTATTGCACACCTTGTGCTTTTGGGCACTCCAGTGATGTTGCAGCTCTGAAATATGGCCAAACTGGTGGCAAGTGGCATCTTGGCAGCTGCACGCTTGACTTTTCTCAGTTCATGGGCAGTTATTTTGCGCCTTGGTTTTTCCACACACTTCTTGCGTCCCTGTTGACTATTTTGAATGAAACGCTTGATTGTTCGATGATCACGCCTCAGAAGCTTTGCAATTTTAAGAGTGCTGCATCCCTCTGCAAGATATCTCACTATTTTTGACTTTTCTGAGCCTGTCAAGTCCTTCTTTTGACCCATTTTGCCAAAGGAAAGGAAGTTGCCTAATAATTATGCACACCTGATATAGGGTGTTGATGTCATTCGACCACACCCCTTCTCATTACAGAGATGCACATCACCTAATATGCTTAATTGGTAGTAGGCTTTCGAGCCTATACAGCTTGGAGTAAGACAACATGCATAAAGAGGAGGATGTGGTCAAAATACTCATTTGCTTAATAATTCTGCACACAGTGTATATATATATATATATATATATATATATATATATATATACTCAATAAGTATCATAAGATCATTGCTATTCAGATAAGACATATATACATTATAGGGAACCTAGGTGTTTATAATACAACTCAATACTTATATGCCACAAAATAATCTCAATACTTTCCCTAGTTATTCTCTGTCTGACCTTTAGAGTGAATTACTTAGATTACCATATTAGTAATATCTGAAATATATGGTTAATTTTCTACATACTATTGGTGTAGAAAAAAAGGTTTCCAAGAAGGCAACGACCCTCAATGTGGTAAAAGATAAAAGTCCAATTTATTGAGTACACATAGTACAAATAGTTAAAAACAAGCAGAGCAGCATCAAAAATGTAAAAAGCAATAGGTAAGATCACAGTCTTACGCGTTTCAGCATAGATTTGCCGTAATCATAGACTCATTGGGAAGTTAATTGCTACATACATTTAAAGAACCAACTCTCACCTGATTGGTGCTCTAAAAACATACTATTGGTGTACTAAGAGTATGGATTTCAACAATTAAAATTAAAAAGTGAAATAACACATTGCACAAGTTCATGGTATATCACAATGTACCATAAGCATTAATAAAACTGGTAGCTATACTATTAGCACCTTCATCTATATCAAGACCTGATTTCTTCCACTTTAAATTATGATACTAATATAATACTAGGAATTCCCGGAAATTGGGATTTATGAATTTATATCAATAATTTCAAGTGGTCAGTTTATTCGTATTTGGTCATTTCCAATTGCAACATAACTCCCCATTAAGTTGATAAATTCCTGGGTTTTTAATTGTATTGCTATTTCCATTATTTTAAATAAATAGTCCAATAAAAGTTATGTTTTAATTTATCCCACTTATCCGCTATCTTGTAACTCAGTATATAATTCTACCAGTGGCAATATGAGTGCTATCCAGGTGTACAACTTCTAGGAGACTTGATCTCCTTTTTGTTTTTGTAATACGCACGCTACCTGATGAGCGCAAAAAGCTTACTTTTAGTGAATTTATTGTTGAAGCGGGAGCGATAAATAGTGGGCAACCTTATTATTATTAATATTCTACTTTATTTATATATTTTTGAAAGACAGGACAAAATGTATCAAACAAATACAGGTGGAATTGAGGATGGAAACTAGTAATGTAGCCCTTAGTGAGGCTTTTACTTCTGGGGTTTCTGGTCTAAGTGACGTCACTACTGGCAAAGGTGGGGACATCACATCCTAGGAATCCCAAAGCTGAGGCCTAACCCGATGCCACCTTGTAAGATGCTTAAGACTGCAGGGGGACATGATCAGCTCCAAAAGTGCCCTCCCCACAGGATAATTACATGTGGTTGTCATCAGCAGTAGCAACATTGTGAGGATAACTATCACCGAGATTACGAGTTTTGCGGTAACAGGGGTGCGTTGCTAACGAGCATTTTTGTTTCAACGCTCCCTTAAGACAACGCTGGTATTACAGGTTTTTTTAAACCTGGTGTTAGCCTCAAAAAAGTGAGCGGAGAGCAAAATTTAGCTCCACATCTCACTGTAATACCAGCGCTGCTTACGGTAGCGGTGAGCTGGCTAAACATGCTCATGCACTATTTCCCCATAGGAAACAATGGGGATGAGCCGGCTGAAAAAAGACCTAACACCTGCAAAAAAGCAGCGTTCAGCTCCTAACGCAGCCCCATCATCGCCACCTACATTATAATTATTAACCCCTACTCTGCCGCTCCGGACGCCGCCGCCACCTACAGTATATGTATTAACCCCTAATCTGCCGCCCCAACATCGCCGAACCTTACATTATATTTATTAACCCCTAATCTGCCTCCCCAACATCGCTGCAACTATCTTAAATGTGTTAACCCCTAATCTGCCGCCGCCAACGTCGCCGCCACTATAATAAAATTATTAACCCCTAAACCTAAGTCTAACCCTAACACCCCCTTAATTTAAATATAATTTAAATAAATCTAACTAAAATAACCACAATTAAATAAATTATTCCTATTTCAAACTAAATACTTACCTATAAAATAAACCCTCAAATAGCTACAATATAACTAATAGTTACATTGTAGCTATTTTAGGATTTATTTCTATTTTACAGGCAACTTTGTATATATTTTAACTAGGTACAATAGTTATTAAATAGTTATTAACTATTTAATAACTACCTAGCTAAAATAAAAACAAATTTACCTGTAAAATAAACCCTAACCTATGTAGAAACTTCCTGAAGAAACAGAAGAAATCAGGAGCGCAAATCCGTGCACCAAAAAGTACACGGAAGGGGGGGCGGGGCTGACTGCCGAGCTGAGCGGATGCAACTAGAAGGAGCTCCTGAGAGAAATATCGATTAAACTTATTATTAGCTTATTAGAGACTGGTATTTGGAAAAATTTTGCCCATGAGTTACAGGGGTCACATACCCTAAGTACATAGCTTTTCAAAGGTAACAAACAAAGGAAAAGAGGATTTTACAATACTGCCTTATTGAGCTGCCACTGCAGACTGAAGCGCCATCTTGGAAGAGCGTGCTTTACTACCCGACATGATGACCCAAGAGAGCCTCTTTTTTCAGGTGCAGACACTGTTTGCTGAATTTGAGTACCAGATACACTGCAGATTCGACCGGCTCATGGAAATCATGGGCATAGAGGAGGACCGGGCTGAGCCACCTAAAGCTGATCCAACACAGCGGCCTATATGGCAGTGAAGGCTACGCTCCCAAAGGGACCAGTAAAACGGGGAGCAGTGAGGCTTACATGGAGGAGCAAATAGAAGGAGGACAGAACTGTGCTACCACCGAGATGCTACTTAGGACTGATACCTGTGCTGGGAAGGACCCTCCGCCTAGCGCCTGTACGTCAGGGATAAAGATGGACCTACCAGCAGCCATCCCCCTGCCTGCCGAGCCAGACCCCGCATCGCACGAGAATGGAACATTGACGGCTCAGGTTGAACAACTCTATCCCGGTTTGCTGGGGGAGAGTGAGTCGGGGCGGGAGGATGTAGCGCAATTGCCGCACTGGGGGTCCTCGCCAGGAGGCGAAGAAGGTACTTGAACTTTGTATGGGGGGCGCCTAGTGGTGCGGCCACTCATGTTTTGATCAACTCCCAGAGCTGGGACTGTACTGGGTCGTGGAACCTGGGAGATACCCCCCTTCCCAGAAAGATGTGCTTACTTCTACTAGAACAATCGGGAATTGGGTAATGGAAACACTAAGAACTATGGTACCGGGCGGGAACTTCACACACCACCCAATGCCCTGCTCTCCAATCTATCCCTGTCCTGGGCTGACTTATAGTGTTGGAGGCTGTCATATATATTAAACCCATTGTCCTAATCAATTTATCTCGCAGATCATAGAACAGCTCTCATATGGGGGCATTTCTCACAACTGCATGCTAACACTTTCCTTTCTTTATGTTCACCGCTAGAGTGTTCAAGGATACCAATGGGTTACACCCCTGCTTCCATGTTCTCATGGTATACCTAGATAACTACATATGTCAATCATGTGCAGATAACACTGGGACTCTACTACAAGGATGGGGGGATATGCTCTATTATATGTACAAGACAATGTAACCATATGCGAGGACCTAAAGTAGGATTAGCATAAGACAAGGGAGATTGCACCACATGTTTAAATTGCCTGCATGTACTTTAGCTCAGTTCACATGTGTACATCACCCTTGATACTATAACTTTTTTGTCTCTGCACAACCATTGCAAAGTATATTTATTACTATAGGATGTTAACTACTTTATATGTATAAGCTATCTTTCCTATGTAAGAAAGTTTTCTAATATCAGTGCATTCACTGGGACAGCGTTTGGACTAGTGTGAGCGCTGATATATACTAAGGGGATCATATGAATGGGGTGTTTCGGAATTATATTGCATCTCCCTAACATTCCAGCAAGTTTTTGTCATGCACTATTAGCCACATATTAGATTTAACGTCCCTAGAGTTAATCTTGAGTGTCATTTTGCAGCTCCCGGCTATAAGTGAAGCCTAATGAGAATGTCCCCCTGGACCGGGTATGGTAACGCCCCCCCCCCCCACATCTGTGTGGCAAGGGATAAATAATTTGTCCTCCACACTCCCTTTTAGCAGAGTGAAGCAGTCTCTGCTCTGTCCGTAGAGACTTGGCTTTTGCTTGCTCACATAGTAGTGTGCAGAAGGCTCGCAGGATCGCCTGTTTGTTTACCCCTATGATTTTTAATTTTCAACATAACCGTTACTCTATATATCTATTCACTATAACTGAACTTAGGCTGTAAGGATCAAGGTTCACGTAGATTAGTTGCTATAAATGCAGTTGTTTCCAATGCGAGAACTCCTCACTGTTGTTACTCTGTGGCTGCCACAGCAATGGTAAAGTGAATAATTTTAGTGACACCTATTTTAGTACCTGAATTAATTCACGGCACCCATATAAGACCAACCTGAACCATTAGTTCACACTTGTCATTATGTTATACTGTGTTTGTTTAGTTTTTCTGTAACCATTTGACGTTATTGTATTAAGATGTCTTCAACTATATTCTAGATTTCAGATCCTCTTTGTGGATCTCTGTTCCATCGAGGACGATATGCAGCTTTATTAGTAAAACGAGGCGACATGTTGTAGGGTGATAATTAGAATTGACTAGGTGTGACGGAATTTCCTACTAGATGAGATATCTAACTATGCATTCAATGTATCTTGCAATATTGTACTTGTGTTGTTGCCCTATGACTTGTAACTGTTTTGTGTATATCTGCATCGCCTCAATAAAAATATTTAAAAAAAAAAAAAAAGTACACGGAAGATCTAAGTGTAGTAATTAACGCTTTAATATTAAAAATCCCACACAAAATACAAATATCCACTCACATAGAAGACCTCAAACATATGAGGTATGTACTCGCAGATCTAACGCGTTTCATGTTTCGAGGAGCCTCGCAAAACACGTTAGCCCACGCCCATTGACCGCACGTAGGACGCACGCTGACGACAGGAATAGGGTCAAACTGGAGCCGGCTATTCACAGTGCACCGCTATCCTGATTGGTACAGAGGAGGTCCTATACTTACTGGGAGAATCAATCTGCTGGATATATACACTCATAGGAGGGTGATAGGAAGGAGCTGGCGGAGGGACGTATCCCATAACACTTACATATCTGTGAGTACATACCTCATATGTTTGAGATCTTCTATGTGAGTGGATATTTGTATTTTGTGTGTGTTTTTTAATATTAAAGCGTTAATTACTACACTTAGATCGTCCATGTAATTTTTGGTGCACAGATTTGCGCTCCTGTTTTCTTCTGTTTCTTCAGGAAGTTTCTACATATGTTTTGCATCTATGGAGTTCACACCAGTGGGTGAAAAGGAGCAGCAGGATCTCTGTGGAAAGAGACTGTGGAGAGACTTTTCACAGATGGACTGTATAATATTTTCTATCCACATATAAAAACAATTGTTGGTAAGAGTGTATGTGTATATATTAACTGTTTACTGCTTTGTTATATGTTTGGATAGTGCTAAGGTGCATTATAGTAACTAATATCATTTTACATGTGCATAAATATACACTCTATTAAGCTATATTTGCTGTATTAGGATTGCTTGTTAGATTTGGTTTTCTTATGGTGGTGCTTTGGAACGTTTTTCTATAAGCCCTAACCTAAGTTACAATTACACCTAACACTACACTATAATTAAATTAATTACCTAAACTACCTACAATTAATTACAATTAAATTAAATAAACTAAAGTACGAAAAACAATTCATCCATCCGGAGCGGAGCGGATCCATCTTCAATCCAGCCGATGCGTCTGGAGGTCCTCTTCTGCCCAGATCGGATGAAGACTTCTGCCCCTCTGGAGGTCCACTTGTGCCTGGCTGGGTGAAGACGTCTCAAGGTAGGGTGATCTTCAAGGGGGTAGTGTTAGGTTTTATTAAGGGGGGATTGGGTGGGTTTTAGAGTAGGGTTGGGTGTGTGGGTGGTGGGTTTTAATGTTGGGGGGGGTATTGTATTTTTTTTTACAGGTAAAAGAGCTGATTACTTTGGGACAATGCGCCGCAAAAGGCCATTTTAAGAGCTATTTGTAATTTAGTATAGGGTAGGGATTTTTATTATTTTGGGAGGCTTTTTTATTTTATTAGGGGGATTAGATTAGGTGTAATTAGTTTAAAAAAAATTTAATTATTTTTTTATTTTCTGTAATTTAGTGTTTGTTGTTTTTCGTACTTTAGTTTATTTAATTTAATTGTATTTAATTGTAGGTAGTTTAGGTAATTAATTTAATGATAGTGTAGTGTTAGGTGTAATTGTAACTTAGGTTAGGATTTATTTTACAGGTAAATTTGTACTTATTTTAACTAGGTAGTTATTAAATAGTTAATTACTATTTAATAACTATTGTACCTAGTTAAAATAAATACAAAGTTGCCTGTAAAATAAACCCTGAGATAGCTACAATGTAACTATTAGTTATATTGTAGCTATCTTAGGGTGTATTTTACAGGTAAGTATTTCGTTTTAAATAGGAATAATTTATTTAATTGTAGTAATTTTATTTAGATTATTTAAAATTATATTTAAATTAGGGGGGGTGTTAGGGTTAGGTTTAGACTTAGGTTTAGGGGTTAATATCTTTAATATAGTAGCAGCAACGTTGGGGGTGGCAGATAAGGGGTTAATAAATGTAGGTAGGTGTCGGCAATGTTAGGGATGGCAGATTAGGGGTTAATAAAATGTAACTAGTGTTTGCGAGGCGGGAGTGCGGCGGTTTAGGGGTTAATATATTTATTACAGTGGCGGCGATGTCCAGTCAGCAGATTAAGGGTTAAATACTTTATTTAAGTGTTTGCGATGTGGGGGAGGGCCTCGGTTTAGGGGTTAATAGGACGTTTATGGGTGTTAGTGTACTTTGTAGCACTTTAGTTAAGAGCTTTATGTTACGGCGTTAGCCCATAAAATTCTTAACTACTGACTTTTAAATGCGGTAGGATTCTTGACAGGAGAGGGTCTACTGCTCACTTCTTCCAAGACTCGCAATACCGGCGTTATGCAAGTCCCATTGAAAAGATAGGATATGCAATTTACGTAAGGGGATTTGCGGTAAGCTCGAGTCGTGGAAGAAAAGTGAGCGGTACACCTGTACCTGCCAGACTCGTAATACCAGCGTTAGAAAAAAAGCAGCATTGGGACCTCTCAACGCTGCTTTTTACGGCTAACGCAAGACTCGTAATCTAGCCGTATGTGTTGTCATAAGGAGTTAAAGGGTTAAGTATATATGAGTTCAAATATATTCTCATTTGTTTGATTTAGTGCTTGCAACACTTTAAATATACAGGCCCATGTACAAAATGTACACATTTTTAGTCATTACAAAACATTGAATTACTAAATTATATGAAAGTACCAACATATTATATAACATATTAAATTATATGCTAGTTAGTAATATATACATATATATATATATATATATTATACTTTAGTTTCATATAAATATATATATATATATAAACACACACACACATATATTTATATATATATATATATATATATATATATATATATATATATATATATATATATATATAAAAACATACACACATATATTTATATATATATATATATATATATATATATATATATATATATACATAAAAAAACACATATATATATATATATATATATATATATATATATATATATATATATATATATATACACATGCATAAATCATAAGTATAAAATGAAATGATTACTGAAGTAATTCAGAAAATTGAATGAACCATATTAAATTGCCATAAAGGAAAGGGCAGTCCAATTATTAGTGTTGCCATTGGCTTTCTCTTTTGAGATTACTGCTTTTTAATGGTTGGTTTTACGTATTTGGAAACTGAGATCATTCCAATAAACAAATAGTTCAAAATGTTTCATGCCATTTTGGTGCTTGAATTGGCTACAGTTTATAGCTGTGAAATTAGTTGTATGCTTTTTTTTTTATCTATTTCTTACTAAATATATATTAATATATACACATGTTTTTTTTTCTATACAGTATTTCTCAGAAAAAGTAAATGGAAAATAGTAATACATTTCTCAGATGGGAAAGTGAATACATTTTAAAGATACATTACAGGACATTTTTGTTTCTGATCTTTGTTTAGTCATTAAAATACCACAGACTAATAAAGCTGCTGAAAAAGTACAGTATATGGCCCAAAGTATGCAGACACCCGTACTAATTATTGAGTTTAGGTGTTTTCAGCCACATCCATTTCTAACAGGTGCATAAAATGTGCCACATGAAATCTCCATACACAAACATTAGCAGTACAATGAGTTGTGCTGAAGAGCTCAGGGATTTTAGACATGGCACTGTCATAGGATGTCACCTTTGCCGCAATGCAGTATGTGAAATGTCTGTCCTACTAGATCTGCCCTGGTCAATTGGAAGTGCTATTATTGTGAAGGGGAAGTGTCTAAGAGAAACAACAACCCAGCTACATAGTGATAGAGAATGGGAACACACAGACTGGAGACCCTAAGTACTGAAGCACGTAAAAATCATCTGTTGCATCACTCCCTATAGAGTTCCAAACTGCCACTGGAATCAACATTAGCACAAGAACTGTGCATCAAAAACTTAATGAAATCGGTTTCTATGGCTAAGCAGCTATACATAAGTCTCACATCAACATGTGCACTGCCAAATATGGTTTGGAGTGGTGTAAAGCACTCGGTGACTGGATTCTGGAGTAGTGGAAGCTTGTTCTTTGGAGTGGTAATCTTGCCTATCTGGCAGTCTGATGGAAGAATCTGGCTGCAGTGGATGTCAGAACACTACCTACTGGAATGCATAATGCTTATTGTAAAGTTTGGTAGAGGAAGGATAATGATCCGGAGCTGTTTTTTATGGTTTGTGCAAAGCCCCTTGGTTCCAGTGAAGGGTCATATTGATAGGATATAAAATACAGTTTATACAATTAGGTGCTTCCAATGTTTTGGCAACAGTTTGGCAACAGTTTCAGGAAAATCCTTTCATGTTCCAACATGACCATGACTCTGTGAAGACATGGTTTGGTGTATAAAAACTTGAGTGGACTTCACAGAGCCCTGACCTCAGCCCTATTGAACACTTTTGAGATAAAGTGTAACGATTGCAAGTCAGATCTTCTCATCCATCATTATGATTTTTGGCTGAATGGACACACTTTTCCTCAGATACTCTCCAAAATCTAGGGAAAGCTTTCACAGAAGAGCTATTATAGCCATGCAGTGAGGGAGGGGGCAACTCCATAGTCTTAGAATGAGATACCCAACCACCTCATATAGGAGTAGTTGTCAGGTGTCAGGTGTTCGCCAATAAAACAGAGGGAGATCTGCTTATCAGCAAAATAGAAATTTGTCCTTAAAGGGACAGTCAACACCAAAATTGTTATTGTATTAAAAGATAGATAATGTCTTTAATAACCATTCCCCAGCTTTGCACAATAAACATTGTTATATTAATGAGGAAAAAATTGAGAGCACCACTAAAAAAATGTATATTTGTGTATAATCTTAAATAAATATAATGGTAAACTGCTGTTATACAAAAAACAGATAAGATATAAAAAGACACTAGCACTACTTAGTGGGTTTTTATATCTCATTGTTTTATTAATGTACTTTATATAATTTAAAACTCTAAATTACAGCCTGTTTCTAAGCCACTACAGACAACCATGATTTTTTATTATCTTTTCACAACAAGAGACTGCTAGTTCATGTGGGCCACATAGATAACATTGTGCTTAAGCCCATGGATTGTGGCTGACACTGCACTAATTGGCTAAAATGCAAGTCAATAGATAATAAATAAATAGTCATATGATAAAGGGACAGTCTGCAGAGGGTTAGATACAAGGTAATCACAGAGGTAAAAAGTATATTAATATAACAGTGTTGGTTGTGCAAAACTGGGTAATGGGTAATAAAGGGATTATCTATCTCTTTAAACAATAACAATTTTGGAGTTGACAGTCCCTTTAAAGGTAGTCAAAATGAAATTTTCGTGGGGATCATCTATTTTTAACAGAATTTTAATTTTACATCTGTTGGTATCCTTTGTTGAAAAGCATACTTAGGTAGGCTCAGGAGCAGCAATGCACTGCTGGTAGCTAGCTGGTGATTGGTGACCACACGCATAGGATTCTTATCACCGACTCATCCAATGTGTTCAGCCAAGTCCCAGAAATACTCTAACTGATTAGTTAACCTAACCCTTCTTTTTATAAAGATATAAGTTAAAAAGTTTAAATAGTGTTCTTTCATATGCATGATAGAAAATGTTACCATTTTATAGCCCTTTAACAGTGAATAGTGGCACTAAAGATCATTAAGGGATTAAATGCTTACCGGATCCTTCTTCACAGAGGAGAGGATTTAACATAACTTAATTAAATAACTATGTACATGAGAATGTAGTGCGAAATAACCACAGACAAACTTTTATGGGAAAAATTTTGTGACCGTCACAGGCCATAAAATTTTATTAACCTAACAAACTAGATAGAACTGATAGAACTGAAAATATATATGGCGGCATAGAGATCAGCTACCCAGAACAGCAGGAGATCACCGGCCCAACGGGAACAGCAGCAGAGGGGTCTCTGCCCTAAGGAGATGACGCTGAGGGGTTGCAGAGATCACGTGACCATCCCTCAAAAGGGAGGAAGGAGGGTTACCGTCACGTGCACGTGAGGGCCTACCCTCCTCCCCGGAAGTCTGGCCATCACTCACCCCTAGCGACCTTCTCCTGCGCAACCGGACCGAGGATCTCCCGCCGCCAGGGTGAAAGAAGATCTTCCACCTAGATAAGGATTCCCTGTTACCAAGCCGTGTAAACCGCATAACAGGGAGAGGAGATCCATATCCTACAGTAATGGCTTATTGGGCCTAGGGTGAGTAGCCATAGCCCTGCCATTAAGGTGCCGTCGAAAATACAACATCATTAAAACATTACAAAAGGGGAAGGGAGGGAGGGAAAAAACTGCTTCAGCCAGGATCCGGAGAAGAAGAGGAAGTTGCAAGGGAGAACTTGGCTTATCTACTGGTAAGGAGGGGCCTACCCTAAATTGCAACAATGTTGCACCCAGCACCTTCCCTCTCTCTTCTAACCCACTCTCCTACAGCCTTAACCCTTAGACTGCTCCAGGCTTATACTAAGCCCTACACTGCATTAAGGGATTAAATGCTTACCGGATCCTTCTTCACAGAGGAGAGGATTTAACATAACTTAATTAAATAACTATGTACATGAGAATGTAGTGCGAAATAACCACAGACAAACTTTTATGGGAAAAATGTTGTGACCGTCACAGGCCATAAAATTTTATTAACCTAACAAACTAGATAGAACTGATAGAACTGAAAATATATATGGCGGCATAGAGATCAGCTACCCAGAACAGCAGGAGATCACCGGCCCAACGGGAACAGCAGCAGAGGGGTCTCTGCCCTAAGGAGATGACGCTGAGGGGTTGCAGAGATCACGTGACCATCCCTCAAAAGGGAGGAAGGAGGGTTACCGTCACGTGCACGTGAGGGCCTACCCTCCTCCCCGGAAGTCTGGCCATCACTCACCCCTAGCGACCTTCTCCTGCGCAACCGGACCGAGGATCTCCCGCCACAAGGAAGCATTTTAATGGTACCCTTGCCGCCAACCCACAACCCGATTTACAGGAGGGGTAACAGAGCTCTCTGAATGTCCCCTATGAATAAATCCAGCCCCACATCAGAAAGGTGAACTTTATCCCTTCTATATAGCTCGGTTCTATCAGCCGAAATGGCTTCGTGCCGTACCACGAAGCCACCTGACCCAGTGACGGTTTTCGCTACAGACGCATTGATCTTCTTCCTAACCCGGTATGCCGCCGTATGGGCCGACATATGCCTCCAGTGGAGACGGGGTATTATATGGGACCACCCTATCATGACCCCCGGGATGCGTACTCTTAGCCACCCAATGTCTGCCTGCATAACCTTAATCAACTGTAAAACTGGTATGGCCCCCACATCGTTACCCCCTAGGTGAAGAATAATAATGTGAGGCTTCCCCCAGCGTACCAGGGCCTCAGATATGGTTCCTGCTAATTGGGGCCAGCACATCCCCCTATCACCCAACCACCTAACGGATGCCTTGTTGGTAGGGAGACCTAGGGATTGGCCAAATGGGAGGGACGCACAGCGTAGGGAGGCCCAGTGGACAAAGGAGTGGCCCACAATCCAGATTCGCTTCACCCCGGGGGTAGTGCCTGTGGAGACAAACATTTTAGTATCCTGAATTAACATCTAAACATTAAACAATTGGACGGACATAGGTTCTGAAACAATTGGACCGCCAACGCCCAATACGTTTTATGTCCTCGCACGAGGAGCCCGCTTGCGCAGCGTTAGTCGCGGCCCCTATGCGAAAAGAGTGCGGGGCAAGTCTGCTAGCGTCCAGCCCCGCCTGGACTGCCGCCAATTTTAGGACCCTACCGAACTGAAATTTGGAAAGGGATCTGCCGTCCGCATGGACCAGGAATTGCCCCGGGCCAGGCGGCCTTTGAGCCAGGTAAAGATTAACGCAGTTAACCGGGCAGCATGCGCTGTTCACCTGAGGGTGAACGGGGATCCAGGTTCCCTTACCCTCCTGATCTGTCTTTGATCGCGGCAGAAAAAGAAGTAAGGAATCAGGGGCAGCTCTAACATGTTGCAATTGTATACCTGCCCCAGACGCCTGCTTGGAGGGTGCTACTACCTCACTAACTCTAAGAGCGGCGGCAAAGGCCAGATTAAACGCAGTTTTGAAGAGTAGGGCTTCAAAATCTGATCTACAGACCACGTCGAGCGCCAAGAGCAAACGCTCCAGGCGGTCGCGGGTGATGGGTTCGCGCGTGTCTATTTTCCGCTGCTGCGATCTGCCCCAACCCTTGATCACCTGCCTAATAAAAAAGGAATTGGTTGGGTCAGGAATGGCTAATGCCCTATAGAAAAATGAGAGGGCGGCCAATTTGGATTGTATTGCCCCCTGACGGGCCCCAGAGGCATGCAAACTCACCAGCCAATCATGTAAGTTGTCCCTAGACCCCTGAGCAGCGTCGGCTCCCCTGGACGCACAGAAATTGTCCCATTCAGACCACATGCGGGCATAGGCGTGCCAAGTGGATGGTGCTAAGGAGGAGCGGACCAACGGCAGTAAGGCTATCCAGGAAGGACGAGCTGCCAAAGGAAATCAGGACAGCGTAAGCCCACGGCTGCAGCTGTGGGGGCTAACTTGCGAAATGTCGCCCATTCGAATCGTGACAGGGCGTCAGCTACAACATTGTCAACGCCCGGGACATGACGGGCCTGGAACTGGATGTTAAGGTCCAGACAGCGCAACACCAGGTGGCGCAGCAAGGTAATGACCTTTGCTGAGGTGGCTGACAAGTTATTGATCGCAAAGACCACACTGATGTTGTCTGTCCAGAACACAACAGTCCCGTTCGACAACTTCCCACCCCACAGCTCGACCGCCAAGACCACGGGGAATAGCTCCAGGAGAGTCAGGTTTCGAGTAAGGCCTGCCGGGGCCCAGGACTCCGGCCAGGGCTCCGCGCTCCACTCTCCCTGGAAATAGGCCCCGTAACCGTGCGATCCAGCTGCGTCAGTGAAAAGGTGCAGTAACTGGCTAGACATGGGAGGGGTACGCCAGACCCGAATCCCGTTAAATCGCGTGAGAAACTGTTCCCAGACTACCAGGTCAGCCAGCAATTCACTCCCTAGGGTTATCTTTGATTTCGGGTTTGACCTACCACTAAGCTGTCTTTCCAGTCTACGGTTAAAAACCCGACCCATGGGGATAACTCTGCAAGCGAAATTAAGCAAACCTAACAGGGATTGTAACTGTTTCAGGGAAATAACTGCATTAGAGACTGCCGCTCTGACCGCCTCAAGCATGCCCTGAACTTTATCAGGTGGCAACCTACAGAGCCGAGCCTGGGTGTCGATTTCGATTCCCAGGAAAACTAAACAGGACGCGGGGCCTTGCGTTTTGTCCTCTGCTAGGGGCACCCCGAAATGTCTCATGACGCTGCGCATGATGTTCATTGTGGATAAACAATCATCGGAGCCTGCTCTCCCTACAATGAGAAAATCGTCCAGGTAGTGTGCTATGGGATCGCTGCCCACTTCTGAAGCTACGACCCAATGAAGGAAACTACTGAACGCTTCAAACAAGGCGCATGACAAAGAGCAGCCCATGGGCAGGCAGCGATCCACGTAGTACACACCTGCAAACTTACAACCCATTAGATGGAAAACTGAGGGGTGGAGTGGAAGAAGCCTAAATGCCGACTCAATGTCTAGTTTCGCCAATAGAGCACCATGACCCGCCCTCCTGACCAGGTCTAGTGCGCTATCAAAGGATTGATAGCGCACCGAGCTGAGTTGGGGGTCAATGGCATCATTGACTGAGCTACCTTTTGGGTACGACAGGTGCTGAATGAGGCGAAACTTCCCTGGCTCTTTATGACCAAATCAGGTAAAGGTGGGGCAGCAAAGGGGCCCGCCATTCGCCCTAAAGTCACTTCTTTATTAATTTTATCCCTCACTACTTGGGGGTGTTGGTATGCTGAAATAAGGTTCCTATTAAATCTCTTACCCTTGATTTGCCTAAATGTGGGGATATGAAAACCAAATGAAAAACCCTCCCATAACATACGTGCCGCCGCCTGGTCTGGGTAAGCCCACAACCATGGTGCCATGGCATGTACATTAATTGGCGTTTCCGCCTTTCTGGCCCAAGTTTGCTGAAGGGGGCTTATTGGTCTGGTCCCTTCGCTTGATGCAGTCACTGCCAGGGTGTGGACCAGAGCAGTACCTGCAGACATGTCTGAAGGTGCATGCGCTACCCTTGTCGCATTTTTTGTCCTGGAAGGGCCAGCAGGTTCCCCCCCGTTTCCTGCTTCTGGTATTGCGAAAGGACTGCTGCGCTGATTGCTGAGTTGAAGTTACAGCAGCGGGTGCACCCCCTTTTGGGTCCATTCGCTGCCACAACTGGTTATCAGTAGAGTCAAAAGTCAGGGAAGGATTTCCTGCCATTTTCCTCCTGAACTCAGCATCATATTCCCTCCACACACCATCACTGTGATTACGCTGAATCCAGTGAATAGTGTCCGTGTATTTTAGGATAGGCAAACTCTGGGAGGGGTACTTTTCGATATAACAGGAGGAAAAAACCCTGAAGCACTGGAGCCACTCATCAAAAGTGTCTGGGCGTTTAAATTTTTTAGGCCCTGTTCCCTCAGCGCTCCTCTCTCTCTGCCTATACGCCTCCACCGAAAGGTCAAATATATTAACATATTTTCCACGGTGGATTCTACTGACCACCTTTTTGCGCAGGTGTCTATGCAATGAGTATATTTTTCCTGGGCTTGCGTCCCCGTAAAGGGCTGCTCGCCTTTCGGAGATGGCCCTGGTAGGGAGAGGTTCAGCTGGCACCTCTGTAGATGGGTTTTGCGGGGCGGTGTTACTGGCGCTGTCCTGCTTAGTATCTGGCTTGACCCCCCTCTTTAAAATTTTCTTAATCATTCTAAACATTTTCTTCTGACCTGCCCCTTGTAAACCCAAGGAAGAGTCAGTCTCAGACCCTGAGTCAGAAGAGGATGAGTCAGAGGAAGAATGGTCATTGTGTGTAAATAAAGCATTCTCACCGTGACTAATGGCAGGAGGTCCCTGACCCATGCTGGAAACGGGCTGGCCTGCTGGCTGGTTTTGGAGGGCGAGTCCTGAAGACCCTTGCTGTGCAGTGGAAGTGGTGGCTGCTGCTCCTGCTGTAATGCTGCCTGTTACTCCTGCATCCGCCCCACTCATGACTGTGGCAGTGTTGGTCCGAGTTTTTGCTGCACTTTGTGATCCAATTGCCCCCTGCAAAAGAGAAAGAATTTGGCGAGCACTTTGCCCAATGGATGTGTCTGGATTATCAGTAGCAAGGGGTGGATGAGCTATATGAAGTGGTGTATGAAATCCCTGACTCACTGACTGTCCATTCGCAGATGTCTGAGCATTCACACCCTGCTGGTCTACAATAGGGTTATGGCATGCCTGGCTTATTGATTGTGCATGGTTTAATGAGTGTGCATGAGCGCCCTGCGTGGCTGCAATGGGGGAGTGGATACCCTGATCAAGGGGTTGTACTCCTTGTATGCCTAACATAATGGGATGTTGTAGCTGGCTTAAAGATTGCACATTCGCATTATGTATGCCAACCAGGGGTGTATTATATCCCTGAGGAGCTGCTTGTACGTTCACACCATTCAAAGCCGCATTCACACCAATGGGGGATGGTAAATGATGAGACGGTAAATGATGCTCAATGTTTTGATTAACATGCATACTTTGAACATTGCCTTGATTCACATGCAGGCTATTATTAGACACAATATCATGCGGCTGAGCGGCCGCTTGCACTAAACCACTATCAGCCCTGTGTGGGTTAATAATATCGGGAGCGGCCTGCTGAACGGCATTTGCGTTATCTCCCATTTGTATAAACTGTAATGGCCTCATTGCCCTGGAAGGGTTAACTCTGCGTGTCCCCCTACCCCTATCACTGGCTATCTGCCTGGTACTACCTCTTATGATGGAGCGACCCCTTTGATGCCCCTGAGGATTAACGTTCAAATGTGCCGTTCGCTTGCGCAGTTTGCTTGCGCTGCTAATGCCCCTCCGACCCCCCACTGATAACCCGCCAACGGCCAAGGACGGCTCTCGGTGCTCACCTGCAAGTGGCGTTGCCCCGGGAGCCGATGTCCTTGCGACCGCGCGGGAATCTGCCAAGCCGGAAGTGCCGATGTCCGCTTCCGGTGACGTCACTAACATGGCGTTGACACCGGAAGTCGGACCCGGACCACGCGGCTGGCGAAGGAGATCGCTAGGCCCCGGGGGGAGCAGCATAGGCCCTGGGATGGCATGGGCCTCGGGTATGGTGCGACCAGGGGCAAGTCCGGGTGTTGAGGGCTGAGGGGGCCGTTACAGGGGCCATGTTCTGGCCGGGCTGGGGACCGCGTGTTGCCACGTGTGGTGCCTCAATGAGAGGTGTGAAAGGGCGATGCCTGCTGGGGGTAGTTAAAGCAGGATCCGGATCCTGACTAGAAGGATCAGGAGGGAAAACAGCTGGTGTCACACTGGGCCCTGGGGAGGCTGCAGCCATAGCGGATATTATGTTTTTCAATAGGTCAGAAACTGCTGACATAGCAGCAGGGGGTACAGCACTTAGAAATGAGGCCTGTACACTATCAAGGGGTAAATTAGCCTGCTGGGTCTGCAATGCTTGAGGTCTGGGGGATTCCTGAGCTAACTCAATATCAATAGGTCCCTGCTCTTCCACATTATGAACCTGAGCTGACACAACAGTAGTATATTGAGTTGGGGGAATGATATCTAAATCATCCTCAGAAATAGATTGAACACTTATCTTTATTTTTTCTTTTGCAGGTGCAGGAGGTTCCTGTTCCGACTGGTAACGTCTGGGAGGCAGAGTAGAACGCCTGGAACGATGCATAGCTGCACTGGTGATGACAGAACTGCTAAGAAAAAACTGCTTCAGCCAGGATCCGGAGAAGAAGAGGAAGTTGCAAGGGAGAACTTGGCTTATCTACTGGTAAGGAGGGGCCTACCCTAAATTGCAACAATGTTGCACCCAGCACCTTCCCTCTCTCTTCTAACCCACTCTCCTACAGCCTTAACCCTTAGACTGCTCCAGGCTTATACTAAGCCCTACACTGCATTTATGTTTAAAAAGGTCACTTGGAGAGATTGTTAATAACACATTGAAAATGAAGAATTGCTAGGGATTGATTAATGTTGTCGTTTGACTGTTTTAATGTTTCAGTCTACATTTTGACATTCAAATTACAGAAAGAATGTTCCTCTTGACCCTTGCTCTGTTATTTGAATGTTCCTGTAGAAGAAATGTTAACATTTAAATATCAAATACACTGTAACATTTGACTACTAAATATATCAATCAAATATTCACATCATATATTGACTCCTACAAACACTAAAGCACTTTTTGGCACATGCTTTAGCCTAAATCTTATGCAAGTAAACGTAGTGAAGCTGCTTTTTGCATTTGTATCTTTATTAGTTCACATGGTCCACTAGGATTTAATGATAGTTTCATACTTTATGCCCATTGAGATAAAAAGTCAGGGATTTTCTGGCCATTGTCTGTACAACGCCTGTATCAATGTTACTTAGGTAATAATATTACAGACTCTAAAAAAAATAACCCCCAACAGTAGTAAATAAACCTAACCCCAGAACAAAAAACATAACTGTAACTTTTTACCACAAGTAAACCTTAACATCAACAACCTTCTTCAGAAACCCCAATGCAATTATCCCTAAACCAAATCAGTTTGTAAAAATGTATCCCTAACTAAAATTATCCTAACCATAAAGGTAACATCCTAAAACTAACCTCTACCTACAGTATAATTAACCTTCTCCAAAAATCAACCACATAAATTAATGCACTCTAAAAATGAAGCCTACTCTAAGCAAACATTACACATACCATAAACATTACTTCCTTTAATTATATCTAAAAAAATAATAGCGGTCCAACCTAGGACAGAGAATGAGTCATATGGTGGTGAGAAAAGTAGTGTAAGCCTGTGAGAGTTAAAGGGATACTAAACCCAATTTTTTTCTTTCCTGGTACAGATAGAGCATGCAATTTTAAGCATTTTCCTAATTTACTCCTATTATCAGTTTTTCTTCATTCTCTTGCCATCTTTATTTGAAAATGCAAGAAAGTAAGGTTAGGAGCCGGCAAATTTTTTGTTCAGCACCTGGGTAGAGCTTGCTAATTGGTTTGCTACATTTAGCCTCCAATCAGCAAGTGCTACCCAGGTTCTGAACCAAAAATGGTTTGCTACATTTAGCCACCAATCAGCAAGTGCTACCCAGGTGCTGAACCAAAAATGGGCCGACTCTTAAGCTTACATTTCTGCTTTTTTCAAATAAAGATAGCAAGAAAGCAAAAAAAAAATGATAATAGGAGTAAAGCAGAAAATTGCTTAAAATTGCATGCTCTTTCTGAATTATGAAAGAAAAAATGTGGGTTTAGTATCCCTTTAAGGGCTATAGAAGGGAAATTCAGTATTGTTTAAAACCTAGACAGGGCATAGCATTATATCCAGAAGGCCCAGTGCCCCTCCAATAGTGCACCAAAAGGGTCTTATTTCAGGTATTAAAGGACCATTAAATACAGTATATTTGCAGAATCAACAAATGCATAATAAAACGACATTGCAATAGCACTTAATGATCAAAAACTCGCCACCATGCAGAGAAATCACATAAAGTCTTTAAGATTTTTATAGACCTTACATTGCAAAGTAGAATTCTCTCCACATACAAAACTCTGCATAGCGAGATAAACATTTCTCAAGGTAAAATTTGTGTTTCTAAAATTGTTAGAGGGACCTTGCTGTACTAACAAGACGCCTTAGATCATCTCGTCTGAGAGGAGAGGTTTTGATCATCAAGCCCTTAGTCTGAATTTTGACAAATTACAAAGTTAGTACAAATTTCAGTCCCCCCTGTATCATAAACACTCAACCCTGAGCTGTGCACTGTTATAAATGCAATAGTGAATATTATATTTTTTATTATAGTTAAATGTGCACACAGTCATACAATGTCTAGTATAATCCTTAGGTATTGCTAATCAAAAATTTCACATCAGTTACAATAAAATCCTTAATAGGTGTTAAAATCAGATTAAACAGATTTAGACAAATTAGACAAACCTCTTCCACTTATCCACCAACGTGCCTTAGGGAGTATAGGTAGTACACTTTAATAAGGCTGTCTTGATGCTGGGATCCTTTAAGCCTCCCAAGAGTTCTTTGTCCTCTAGTACTATGTATTTCGTCAGTACCGCTATTTAAGGTCACTGTAAGAGAACCCTTTCTCATGCAGAAGAATGGATGCGTACACCCGTCCTGTCCCTCTCTACGCGTTTCACCTGTCCTGCGCAGACTTCTTCATTTTATTTATTTCTGATAAGTTTGTGTTTGTTTTTAGGGCCTGCTCTGTGTTATTAGTGTATTGTTTGTAGGGTCCTGTGCTGTTTAGTTATAGGCAAACATGATTTCACCACCCCAAATGTTTTATATTACTAAATCTTCTAAATCTTCTTTTTATACATTATCTAATTTACCTTTGAGTAAGGAGAACCCATAATGAAAATGTTTAATTGCATATATTTGACAACGTGACTGTTCATTCTACAGTATGATAATAATAATAATAATAATAATAATAATAATAACAACAATAATAACCCCTATACTCACACACACTTTCAACCTCTCTCTCAGCACCAGTATATTTCCCAGATCTCTAAAACATGCACTGGTCACACCTATCCTCAATAAACCTTCTCTCGATCTAACCTTTCCCATCCAACTACCACCCTATTTCCCTACTTCCTCTTGCCTCAAAGCTTCTTGAAAAGCTTGTATATGCATGCATATCCCCGTTCCTTACATTAAACTCCCTCCTTGACCCACTGCAATCTGGATTTCACCCCCATCACTCCACAGAGACAGCAATCCTTAGGGTTACCAATGACCTACTTACAGTAAATTCCAGGCCACTTCTCTCTGCTTATCCTCCTTGATCTGTCTGCAGCCTTTGATACTGTTGACCACCCTCTTTTGCTCCAAACCCTCCAAACCTTCGGCATTTGTGACACAGCCCTCTTGTGGTTCTCTTCCTACCTGTCTAACTGTACCTTTAGTGTAGCCTTCTCAGGGGCTTCCTCTGCCGTCACCACTTTCCGTTGTGGTACAGCAAGGCTCTGTCCACGGTACCTTTCTCTTCTCAATCTACAGGTCATGATTAGGTTCCTTAATAAAGTCCCACGGGTTTCAATATAATTTGTATTCCGACAACACCCAAATCTACCTCTCTCTGCACCAGACCTATCTCCTTCCTTGCTAACCCGTGTCACTAACTGTCTTTCTCACATCTCTTCCTGGATGTCCTCTCACTACCTTAAGCTAAATCTCTCTAAAACTGAGCTCCTTATTTTCCCTCCTTCTTCTAAAATCTCCAACCCCATCTCTCTATAACTGTTAACAACTCCATCATTACCCCCACTCCGCATGCCCAATGTCTTGTTGTCACGTTTGACTCAGATCTTTCTTTCGCTCCTCACATTCAGTCCTTGGCTAAGTCCTGCCGCTTCCACCTTAAAACAATCTCTAAAATTTCCTTACACAAGGCACAACTAAGATTTTAATCCACTCTCTCATCCTTTCCCACCTCCACTACTGCAACTTCGTCCTCTCTGGTCTCCCTGGCTGCCGCCTAGCTCCTTTGCAATCCATAATGAATGCCTCTGCCAGGCTCATCTTCCTTACGCATTGCTCTTCATCTGCTGCACCTCTCTACCAATCCTTTCACTGGTTTCCTCTTGCCTCCAGGATAAAACACAAAATTCTGACTCACAAGGCCATCAACTGCACTACTTCCCCCTATATCTCAGACCTTGTCTCCAGATACTCTCCCTCCCACCTCTTTCACTCTGCTCACAACCTCCTACTCTCCTCCTCTCTTGTTACCTCCTCACATTCTTGTTTACAGGACTTCTCCAGACTGGCTCCCATCTTATGGAACTCTCTTTCTCGCTCCACAAGACTCTCCCCTAGTTTTGAAAGTTTCATGCGCTCCCAAAAGACTCTACTATGTATCAAAGGTCTTGTGGACTTGATCCTACAGTGCAGATCAGGTCCACAAGACCTCGCTGAATGTGTAGAGCAATACACTCTCCGTATTCATCATTGCACCAGCAGCTCACAAGAGCTGCTGGTGCAACACCCCCCCCATGCAGACTAGTGGCCAATGGGCCGCCAGCAGAGAGGTGTCAATCAACCCGATCACAAGGCAGGAATAAACTCATTCATAAGAAGGATACCAAATTCACAATCCAGAAATACAGTAGACTTTACTATCTGAATACTTTTGTTGAAAATGATGACAGTTGTCATGGATGTTATGATATTCAAATTTTGCATGACATTTTAGGTCACTGTTATTATGATGATATTGCAAAACTACAAAATGTGGTAGAAGGAATGACAATTAAAGGTAACTGTTCTGTCTATTATATGCTTGATATGTTTATGACATCTGGTGGTTTCATGTTGCAATTACAGCTTGGTTCCTCTCAAGAATAAAACAGGAAGTGTTAATAAAGTTTGTTAATAAAAAGTTTTACTTTCAGTTTCACAGCAGCCATCTTAGCTTCAAGAAGCATGGAAATCAGCTCTTCATATTTGCCTCTAGATATACATATGCCTGTAAGTTATTTATTGTTTGCTAAGAGTTCATTGTATATTTGAATTGCATTGTTATTTGCTGTAAGGTTTAAATGTAAGCTCTCTGTGTTAGAAACATGTATTATTGTATGTATTGCAAACACCACATGTAAGTACATATTGTAATTTCAACTTTTCTTATTGTATTGCAGTTTTACAAAATAACTATTCAGAAGTAAAATCAGTTTGGAATAAACACAAAGTTATTTCTGTCTGGTTTGTTAACTAGCTGTTTAGCTATCAGTTAGTGAGGACAGTACGGTAAAAAGGCATGCTATATCAAGGGAAGATACAGAGCTGCATTGTAAAGTTAAAAGGCATGCTATATTAAGGGAAGATACAGAGCTGCATTGTAAAGTGAGAAGCAATAGCAAGCAAGATACAATGCTGCATTTTAAAGTAAAAATCATTAAAAAACAGGCAAACATTCAAGACCTGCAATTTAAAGTGAAAGGCAGTAAAAATAATTTGCACAAGAACTGCATTTAAAATATTGTGCTACTTTAACCTGATATGAATCTAGATAAGAGTGTTGATATGATGCAGCAAACTTTAGAGACCAGATCCTATGCTTCTGGCTCTAAATATTCCATGCACTCCAGCAGATCATCAGCCAGTTCTGCAGGACTCAGAGCCCGTGCTAAAGCACAAGCAGCCCAGGCACAAATTTATTATGCTGAAAAAGAAGCAAACATGATAAAGCAGAAAGCAGCACTAGAAGCAAAGGCAGCTAAGCACAAAGCAGATATGGAAGCAGAGGCAGCAAGGTGCAAAGCAGAGGCAGCAAGGTGCAAAGCAAATATGGAAGCAGAGGCAGCAAGGTGCAAAGCAGAGACAGCAAGGTGTGAAGCTGAAACAGCGCAACGCAAGGCAGAGTTAGAAGCTAATATGCATGTGCTAAAGATTCAAAGGGCAGCAGTTGCGGCATCTGCAGAAGCAGCAGTCTATGAAGCAGCAGCTGAACTTTAAGAGGAACCACTTCAAGATTTTGCAGAAATAACTACCCATGATTCTGTACAAATGACTCATGAGTATGTACAGAACCATGCTCTGGACCAAGATAAAACAGAGCATGCTCCTATTCAACCTATGCCCATAATAATACCACAGTTTCCTAACTCAACATATTTACAGTCCACTCCAAGTATTCCTGACTTGCACCCTCCTTCCCAGACTGACACTGCAAATGTCTCAACACCAAGGGTGCGCTTTCAAGAAAGCAGAGGCTACGCTGATCCACAACATCCATCACATTATATGGACTCTCACATATCCCCTCTCAGAAATAGTACATTAGGAACTTCAGAGACTACTGACCTAGCAAAGCACCTGATTCGTCGAGAGTTAGTGAGTACAGGGCTACTAACATTTGATGATCAATCAGAGAACTACTGGGCATGTAAGACATCATTCCAAGGTGTCACCAGAGATCTTAATCTTACAGCCAGAGAAGAGCTAGATCTTTTGACTAAGTGGCTTGGTCCAAAGTCATCTCAACAGGCTAAGAGAATCAGGTCAGTGCATGTTCATAACCCAATTGATGGAGTTAAAATGGTATGGCAGAGACTAGAAGAATGTTATGGCAGCCCTGAAGTTATTGAGAATGCACTGTTAAAGAAGCTAGAAAACTTCCCCAAAATCTCAAAAAAAGACAACATAAAGTTAAGAGAACTTGGTGACATGTTGTTGGAGGTGAATGCAGCTAAGACAGGAGGCTTTTTGCCAGGACTGGCATACCTAGACACAGCTCGTGGCATCAAACCAATTATTGAAAAACTGCCATATAGCCCGCAAGAAAAGTGGATTTTTCAAGGTTCCAAGTACAAAGAAGACCATCATATCTCATTTCCACCATTCAGTTTCTTCACCAGATTTATTGTCAACCAAGCAAAGATCAGAAATGATCCAAGCTTCAGTTTCTCAACATGCAGCAACCAAGTTCCAGTAAATACAGAGAAGTCAGTAACAAGGTACAGCAACAGACCAACGGTGTCAGTAAGAAAGACAGAAGTGTCAGCTACTAATGTAACTCCACAAGTGAACAGCCCTGCAAGGAAATCCATGGAATCAGACAGTCCATGTCCGATTCATAATAAACCACACCCACTGTCAAAGTGTCGTGGGTTCAGAAGCAAGCACATTGATGAACGTAAAGCTTACCTGAAGGAGAATCTGCTTTAGATGTTGTGCATCCACTATACACATTGCCAAAGACTGCAGAAATAACATAAGATGCAGAGAATGCAACAGTGACCAGCATACATCAGCTTGGCATCCAGGTCCAGCTCCCTGGGCAGTAGAGACTCCTTTACCTAAGGGAGAGCAAGGCGGGGAGCAAGAGGAAGCTACTCCACCCACTGTCGTATCCAAGTGTACAGAGTTATACGGGAAAGGGACACGGCCCAGATCATGTTCCAAGATTTGTTTAGTGACTGTATATCCCTCTAACAAACCTGACTGTTCTGTAAAAATGTATGCAGTGTTAGATGATCAAAGTGACTGTTCTTTAGCCAAATCAGAGTTTTTTGATGCATTTAACATTAGTGGTGAAACATTTTCCTACACTCTAAGAACATGCTCAGGCATTACAGAGAAAACAGGGCGTAGGGTATCCAAGTTCACTGTTCAGTCTATTGATGGGAAAACACACATAAAACTCCCCACACTCATTGAATGTGACATGATACCTGATGAAAGGTCAGAAATTCCAACACCTGAGATTACACAGCATTTCCCTCATCTGAAATCCTTAACAGACAAGATCCCAGCACTTGACCCTAACGCACAAATACTTCTCTTGTTAGGAAGAGACATTCTGAAGGTGCACAAAGTACATGAGCAGATTAATGGGCCTCACAACAGTCCTTATGCACAACATTTAGACTTAGGTTGGGTCATAGTTGGAGAAGTATGCTTAGGAGGAGCTCATAGACCAGCAGATGTGAACTCTTTCAAGACAAATGTGCTGCCTAGTGGACGCACTTCTCTGTTCAGCCCATGCACTAGCTATATACAGGTAAAAGAGTCATTTAATGCTTGTAAACAACAGCCATACACCCCTTCATTGTGTTATTTAGGAAATGCAACTCTCAATGTGGACAGTTTAGATGATAATGTGTTTGTTACTATTCCAAATGATGACAAACCTGCTATGTCTATTCAAGATGGTATGTTCCTTGATGTAGTAGAAAAAGAGATGTTTATTGATGAAGCAAATTACTGGGTAGCACCCCTACCATTTCGCTCACCTCGTCTTAGACTACCAAACAACTTAGAGCAAGCCCAGAAAAGACTACTTGCTCTACAGCGTTCCTTTGTGAAAAAACCTGAAATGAAAGAACATTTTGTTAACTTTATGCAAAAGATCTTTGACCATGACCAAGCAGAACCTGCCCCACCATTGGAACCAGGTGAGGAGTGTTGGTACCTACCAATCTTTGGTGTCTATCACCCTCAGAAGCCAGGGCAGTTCAGAGTAGTTTTTGATTCAAGTGCTCAGTTTCAAGGCATCTCACTGAATGACACACTCCTCAGTGGGCCTGATTTAAATAATACACTACTAGGTGTCCTTTTACATTTCTGCAAAGAGCAAGTTGCAATTACCACTGATGTACAACAAATGTTTTACTGTTTCATGGTTAAAGAAGATCACCGTAACTATTTGAGATTTCTTTGGTTTCGTGACAATGACCTTAACAAAGAAATTACAGAGTTCAGGATAAAGGTACATGTCTTTGGAAACAGCCCTTCTCCAACCATAGCCATTTATGGTCTAAGACAAATAGCAAAGCAGGGAAAGAGTGAGTATGGTGAAGATGTAGAACAGCTTATCTTGAGGAATTTCTATGTAGATGATGGACTCGCATCCGTGCCTACTGAAGCTGAAGCAATCAGTCTTCTGCAGAGGGCTAAGGACATGCTCGCAGGATCAAATCTCAAGCTACAAAAAGTGGCATCCAACAGAAGTCCAGTAATGGAAGCATTTCCCGCAGATGACAGAGCTAAAGATCTAAAGGACCTTGTTCTAGGTGTCGATCCTCTACCCCTCCAAAGGAGCTTAGGAGTAAGTTGTAACTTACAGACCGACAGTTTCACCTTTCAAGTGTCTAAAGAGGTAAAACCTTTCACACGGAGAGGTATCCTGGCTACAGTAAACAGTCTTTATGACCCACTTGGGTTTGCATCTCCAATCACTATGCAAGGTAAATCTTTAGTCAGAGAACTCTCAACAGACCAATGTGACTGGGACTCCCCACTCTTACCAGATAGAGAAGCTCAATGGAGAGCATGGGCAGAAGATTTGATCCATCTTGAAGATCTCAGTATTCCCAGACCCTATGTGCCAGTGTCACTATTGTCCACAGTGAGAAAGGAGGTATATGTTTTTTCTGATGCTTCTACTGTAGCGATAGCAGCTGTGGCATATCTCAGAGTCATAGACAGTAGTGGTCAATGTCATGTAGGCTTTATTATGGGCAAATCTAAACTAGCTCCAAGACCAGCCCATACAGTGCCACGTCTAGAATTATGTGCAGCTGTTTTGTCAGTTGCGCTAGCTGAACTTATTACTGAAGAAAAGGACATTGAACTTTATGCAGTAAAATATTACACTGATAGCAAAATTGTGTTAGGTTATATTCACAATACTTGTAGGAGATTTCATGTATATGTCTCAAACAGAATAATTCATATTAGAATATCTACTAATCCAGATCAGTGGCATTATATTAACACCAGTCAGAATCCAGCAGATCATGGTACTAGACCAATTCAGGCAGCTCACCTAAAACATACCAAATGGTTCTCAGGCCCAGATTTCTTACACCAGGCAGATACAAGCGATCAATCTGAAGTATTTGACCTCATTGAACCAGATTCTGACAGTGAGATCAGACCTGAAGTGACAGCTTTAAAAACTGGAGTGTATGAACGCCAGCTAGACTCACATAGATTTCCCAGATTCTCAAAGTGGAAGTCCCCTGTGAGAGGTATAGCAACACTAATTCACATTGTAAAGTCATTTTTCAGCAGCAGGGGGGGGGGGTCTCGGGGGGTCATGAGGGGGGGGGGGTTGCGAGGGGGAGGGGTGGAGGGGGCGGGGGGGAGCGCATTTTGGTGATGCATCTTTTTTTGCAGTGGTGCGGGGGGCATTATTTTTTGCAGGGGTGCTGGTGGCATCATGTTATTGCTGGGGGACATAATTTTATTGCGGGAGGGGGCTGGGGACATCATTTTATTGCAGGAGACTGGCCTGGGGGCTTCATTTTATTGCTGGGGGCATCATTTATTGCAGTGGGGGACTGGTGGCATCATTTATTGCAGGGGAGCTTAGGGCAATGGCATCATTTTATTAAAGGGGGCTGGGGGCATATATTTATTGCTGGGGGCATCCTTTTATTGCAGGGGTGCAGGGGGCATAATTTTATTGTAGGGGCTGGGACATCATTTATGGCTGGAGGCATAATTTTATTGCAAGGGGGGCTTGGGACATCATTTTATTGCAGGGGGGCTGGGGACATAATTTTATTACAGGGGGGCTTGGGGCATCATTTTATTGCAGGGGGGCTGGGGCCATCATTTCATTGAAGGGGGGCTGGCCTGGGGGCTTCATTTTATTGCTGTGGGCATCATTTATTGAAGTGGGGCTGGTGGCATCATTTATTGCAGGGGTCTCAGGGCATCATTTTATTGCTGGGAGCATCATTTTATTAAAATTAAAAAAGGGGGTAACTGGCGCTAATGGTTAGATTAGCTAGGATAACACTACCAGAATGGTGACTGTTATATTAATAGACGGCTGTCCGTCAGAGTGAAGAATAAACAAGTGATACGGGTATCTAATATTGTCCTACTATTAACTGAAGAAAACTATATAGTGTTTCAATTCTTAATTTGATATAGTGGCAGCGTGCTTTAGTAAACAAAAATTGTGATGAAGGTATTTACCTATTTGACATCGTCAATACTAATGTGAGTATAATACAAAAAATGTAAAAATGTTAAAATAGTTACGTGTATACGTCAGATGTGGTGGACAATTGAGGTCTATATGTATAGATAATAAGTGACAGATTGTGTAGTAAAAAATGAATTTCTATGGCTGTTACTGCATAAAATATTTATTCCTAAAAAAGTCAATAAAACAACAATCAATATAATTAAAATAGTTCAAATATTATATTAGGGACGTCTCCCTTGCAATCAGTGATATCTGTCGACAAGAAGTTTGCTCAGCAGCAGTTAACTGGGCATATTTGGTGGTATGTAATACAGTGTTACTGCATATGTGAAAGTCTCAATTGTGCAAATCGTAAGGTACCTTACAGCTAGAGATGTTTATGAAGGCTGACAGACCGGGCGTGCGTTGATTCTGTCCTTGCACCGGGTCTCAGTATGGTGGTGTATTCCGCGGCTTAAAGACAAAACAGCTCGCTGATGTGGTGATTGGCGGTTTGGGTCACACACCCCTTTTCTGATAAGTAGAACGTCTGGCGTTCCGTAGAGATATATCGGCCAATATATTAATATATGATGACTTATTTCTTTTACTGCAATGATGGTAGTTGAACTTAAGTCAGACAAATTTGTGCCTGCTGTAGCCGTGTTTAGAAACGGTTGTAGTGGTAAACGTGGATACTCGCTATTTGCTGATCAGATCCCTGGTCCTTGCAGCGGTTTTATCTCCTAAATCAAAAAATTAGAGAGTCCACAGGAGGGGCTGGATCGCAGCGTTTGCGTGTATTTCAATCTTTGATGGGTTCCACATAAAAACAAGCTTTCTGGAGTAAATTCTACGCGTTTCACCCTGAGATCTTGATAAAGCCCTCTCAGGGTGAAACGCGTAGAATTTACTCCAGAAAGCTTGTTTTTATGTGGAACCCATCAAAGATTGAAATACACGCAAACGCTGCGATCCAGCCCCTCCTGTGGACTCTCTAATTTTTTGATTTAGGAGATAAAACCGCTGCAAGGACCAGGGATCTGATCAGCAAATAGCGAGTATCCACGTTTACCACTACAACCGTTTCTAAACACGGCTACAGCAGGCACAAATTTGTCTGACTTAAGTTCAACTACCATCATTGCAGTAAAAGAAATAAGTCATCATATATTAATATATTGGCCGATATATCTCTACGGAACGCCAGACGTTCTACTTATCAGAAAAGGGGTGTGTGACCCAAACCGCCAATCACCACATCAGCGAGCTGTTTTGTCTTTAAGCCGCGGAATACACCACCATACTGAGACCCGGTGCAAGGACAGAATCAACGCACGCCCGGTCTGTCAGCCTTCATAAACATCTCTAGCTGTAAGGTACCTTACGATTTGCACAATTGAGACTTTCACATATGCAGTAACACTGTATTACATACCACCAAATATGCCCAGTTAACTGCTGCTGAGCAAACTTCTTGTCGACAGATATCACTGATTGCAAGGGAGACGTCCCTAATATAATATTTGAACTATTTTAATTATATTGATTGTTGTTTTATTGACTTTTTTAGGAATAAATATTTTATGCAGTAACAGCCATAGAAATTCATTTTTTACTACACAATCTGTCACTTATTATCTATACATATAGACCTCAATTGTCCACCACATCTGACGTATACACGTAACTATTTTAACATTTTTACATTTTTTGTATTATACTCACATTAGTATTGACGATGTCAAATAGGTAAATACCTTCATCACAATTTTTGTTTACTAAAGCACGCTGCCACTATATCAAATTAAGAATTGAAACACTATATAGTTTTCTTCAGTTAATAGTAGGACAATATTAGATACCCGTATCACTTGTTTATTCTTCACTCTGACGGACAGCCGTCTATTAATATAACAGTCACCATTCTGGTAGTGTTATCCTAGCTAATCTAACCATTAGCGCCAGTTACCCCCTTTTTTAATTTTAGCACCTACACTTTTTTAAACTACTAAGGAGGAGTAGTTTATCCTTTAACCAGGCATTTAGGATAACAGTTAGCGCCAACACTCAATTCTATACACTTGAGCATCATTTTATTGCAGAGGTGCTAGGGTCATCATTTTATTGCAGCGGGGCTGGGGGCATAATTTTATTGTAGGGGGGCTGGGACATCATTTATGGTTGGAGGCATACATTTTGCTGGTGCATCTTTTTTTGCAGTGGTGCTGGGGGCATAATTTTTTGCAGGGGTGCTGGTGGCATCATTTTATTGCAGGTGGGCTTGGGGCATCATTTTATTGCTGGGGGACATAATTTTATTGTGGTAGGGGGCTGGGGACATCATTTTATTGCAGGAGGCTGGCCTGGGAGAACCTGATACCTGAGCCACAGTTACATTAGAACTAGTACATACTGATTTAGCAGGTCCTATAGAAACACAAGCTAGAGGTTTCAGATACACAATATCATTCACTGATGATTATTCTGGTGCAGTATTTGTATATTTTCTGAAATACAAGAGTGATGCAGTGTTAGCCACTGAAAGGTTTATTGCTGACACAGCCCCATATGGAGTCTTAAAATGTATAAGATCTGACAATGGTACTGAGTTTGTAGCAAATAATTTTAAGTCGCTGCTAAGTAAGCGAGGCATAAGACATGAGACCTCAGCACCTTATTCACCCCATCAGAATGGGACTGCTGAGATATTGGAGAACGCTATTTGAAATGGCAAGAGGTCTGTTAGTTGAGAGTAAATTACCAAAAGAGTTATGGACATATGCAGTAAAAAATGCTGCTCATATTCGAAACAGATGCTTTAATAACCGATTAACACAAACCCCTTATTACCTTTTGACAGGCAAAAAAACTAACCTTTCTAAGTTGAGAGTTTTTGGGTCAGAATGTTTTGCATACAAATATAAAAGAAAGAAACTAGATTCAAAATGCGAGAGAGGGATTTTTATTGGATATGACAAGAACAGCCCCTCTTATCTAGTGCTTTAGCCAGACACTGGAAAGGTCCTTAAACACAGGTTAGTGAGGTTTATCACAATGAAGGTTGTTGAAAGACAGACTCTAACTGATCTGTTACATGATGAAGAGGATTGCCATAGGGAGGGCTATGCACCCACTATACTAAATACTAATCAGACTGAAATTGAGTGTCCAGAGATAGTCCAAATTTCTAAAATAGAAACTTTGAAGAATGAGAACAATGGACAGGCAGGGAGTGACCATAGCACACATTACCCTAAAAGAGACAAAAAAACTCCTCAATACTTGGAAGACTATGTTTTAGATTTTAAATGTGATGATCAGATACTAACAAACATTGATTATTGTTACAGAGTTTTTGATGTACCACAAACCTTTAAAGATGCTATGAGCTCACCTCAGTCACATAATTTGGTTTAATGCTATGGCAGAGGAAATGGATTCACTAAGAGAGAATGACACATTCACTTTGACCATTTTACCAGAAGGTAAACGTACAGTGGGGGGTCGATGGTTATATGCATTAAAAAACAATGTTGATGGATCAGAAACATACAAAGCCAGATTTGTTGCTAAAGGTTATTGTCAAGTAAAGGGAATTGATTACAAGGAAGTTTTTCTCCAACTGCAACTATTACATCAGTATGTATTTTAATGCAACTGGCAGCACAGTATAATTTACTTCTTCACCAGATGGATGTGAAAACAGTCTACTTACATGCCCCAATTGATTGTGAGATTTATGTGGAAAAACCTGTAGGATTTGAGGTAAAGTGCAAACAAAATGAGAAACTAGTTTTAAAATTGAAGAAGTCATTGTATGGTCTAAAACAATCAGGTAGAAATTGGAACAAGATGATAGCATGATTATTTAAATGAGAATGGGTTTGAACAAAATCCAGCAGACCACTGTGTATATGTCAAACAATTTGGACATGATAGAGTAATACTGTTAATATGGGTTGATGATCTAATTATCGGTGCCAATGAAGAAACAGTGCCCGATAGCGTGAAAAAATGCTTATAGCAAAATTTAAGATGAAAGATCTTGGAAGGATCAAACATTTCATAGGTATTGATTTTGAACAAAGTGATGATTTGGTAAAGATGAATCAAAAGAAATACATATTAAAGATTCTGGAGAAGTTTGGAATGATAGATTGTAAACCCAGATCGACACCATGTGAGCAAAAACTAGACCAAAATGATCACAATGACCCAGTAGATGCAAGAAAATATTGAGAGATAGTAGGTAGCTTGCTCTATGTTATGACCTGTACAAGGCCAGATTTAAGCTGGGTGATCCGTAAACTGTCACAATACTTATCAGAGCCAACAGAACAAAATCTAACCACAGCTAAGCATATGATGAGGTACTTAAAGCGTACTATTGACTATGAGTTGTGCTACAGAAAATGTAGTGAAAACTTGAAACTCGAGGCTACTAGTGATGCCGATTGGGCCTTTGATGTGAATCATAGGAGAAGTATTACAGGATACTGCTTTTGCATAACCAAGAATGGTCCACTGATTGCATGGAAATCAAAGAAACAGCCCACAGTAGCTTTATCTACGTGTGAAGCATTGGCTGCGACTATACAGGAAAGTCTGTACCTTATGCAGTTACTCAAAGGAATTAATAAAGGGTGTCATTATGAAACAATACAAATCTTCGGAGACAATCAGGGTTCAATTGCTCTTTCAAGGAATCCTGTTTGCCATCAGAGATGTAATCACATTGATTATGTACCACTTCATTCGATCAGTGATCAGTGAAGGTAACATAGTTCTTGAGTATTGTCCAACTGACAAGATGGTAGCAGATGTTATTACAAAGTCTGCAACAACATTCAAGTTAGAAAAGTTTTTGAGTTATATGTTTGGAATTTAAGTCATGTAATATATGAATATGTTTAAAAGGGGAAACATGCAAAATCAAACACTTGAGAGCATGTGGGGGTGCTGAGATATACATTGAAAGTGCTCTTACAGTGTTGTAGCCTATATACATACGGCTAGATTACGAGTTTTGCAGTATGAGGGGTGCGGTAATAACTTGCACGTTATTGTCACCGCTCACTTTCCTACAGCGCTGCTATTACAGGTTTTCATAAAACCCAGTGTTAACAGGCAAGAAGTGAGCGTAGAGCAAAATTGAGCTCCATACCGCACTCCAATACCAGTGCTGCTGAAAGCCGCGGTGGGCTGGTTTTACGTGCTCGTGCATGATTTCCCCATAGACATCAAAGGTAGAGCCGGCTGAAAAAAAGTCTAACTCCTGCAAAAAAGCAGCGTAAAGCTCAGTAACGCAGCCCCATTTATTCCTATGGGGAAACAAATTTTAGGTTTACACCTAACACCCTAACATGAACCCTGAGTCTAAACACCCCTAATCTTACACTTATTAACCCCTAATCTGCCACCCCCGACATCACCGACACCTACATTATACTTATTAACCCCTAATCTGCCGCTCCGGACATTGCTGCCACTATAATAAACATATTAACCCCTAAACCGCCACTCTCCCGCCTCGCAAACACTAGTTAAATATTATTAACCCCTAATCTGCCACCCCTAACATCACCGCCACCTACCTACATTTATTAACCCCGAATCTGCTGCCCCCAACGTCGCTGCCACTATACTAAATTTATTAACCCCTAAACCTAAGTCTAAACCTAACACTCCCAAATTAAATATAATTAAAATAAATCTAAATAAAAATTCCTATAATTACCTAAATAATTCCTATATTATAACTAATAGTTACATTGTAGCTAGTATAGGGTTTATTTTTATTTTACAGTCAAGTTTGTATTTATTTTAACTAGGTAGAATAGTTACTAAATAGTTATTAACTATTTACTAACTCCTAGTTAAAATAAATACAAATTTACCTGTAAAATAAAACCTAACCTGTCTTACACTAACACCTAACATTACACTACAATTAAATAAATTAAATTAATTAAATACAATTACCTAAATTACAAAAACAAACAAACACTAAATTACACAAAATAAAAAAAGAAATGATCAGATATTTAAACTAAGTACACCTAATCTAATAGCCCTATCAAAATAAAAAAAGCTCCCCAAAATAAAAAAAAACCCTAGCCTTAACTAAACTACCAATAACCCTTAAAAGGGTCTTTTGCGGGGCAATGCCCCAAAGAAATCAGCTCTTTTACCTGTGAAAAAAATACAAACAACCCCCCAACAGTAGAACCCACCACCCACACAACCAACTCCCCAAATAAAATTCTAACTAAAAAAAGCTAAGCTCCCCATTGCCCTGAAAAGGGCATTTGGATGGGCATTGCCCTTAAAAAGGCATTTAGCTCTTTTTTAGCCCAAAAGCCCTAATCTAAAAATAAAACCCACCCAAAAAATACCTTAAAAAAACCTAACACTAACCCCCGAAGATCCACTTACAGTTTTGAAGACCGGACATCCATCCTCAACGAAGCCGGGAGAAGTCTTTATCCAAGCGGCAAGAAGTCCTCAACAAAGCCGGGAGAAGTCTTCATCCAAGCTATTAGATTAGGTGTAAGGGCTATTAGATTAGGTGTAATTAGTTTAAATATCTGTTAATTTCTTTTTTATTTTGTGTAATTTAGTGGTTTTTTTGCAATTTAGGTAATTGTATTTAATTAATTTAATTTATTTAATTGTAGTGTAATGTTAGGTGTTAGTGTAAGACAGGTTAGGTTTAATTTTACAGGTAAATTTGTATTTATTTTAACTAGGTAGTTAGTAAATAGTTAATTAACTATTTAGTAACTATTCTACCTAGTTAAAATAAATACAAACTTGCCTGTAAAATAAAAATAAACCCTAAGATAGCTACAATGTAACTATTAGTTATATTGTAGCTAGCTTAGGATTTATTTTACAGGTAAGTATTTAGTTTCAAATAGGAATTATTTTCGGAATGATAAGATTTTTTATTTAGATTTATTTTAATTATATTTAAGTTAGGGGTTGTTTGGGTTAGAGTTAGACTTAGGTTTAGGGGTTAATAAATTTAGTATAGTGGCGGCGATGTTGGGGCAGAAGATTAGGGGTTAATAAATGTAGGTAGGTGGCGACGATGTTAGGGGCTAATAATATTTAACTAGTGTTTGTGAGGTGAGAGTGCGGCGGTTTAGGGGTTAATATGTTAATTATAGTGGCGGCGATGTCCGGAGTGGCAGATTAGGGGTTAATAATTTTATTTTAGTGTTTGAGATGCGTTAGGGCCTCGGTTTAGGGGTTAATAGGTAGTTTATGGGTGTTAGTGTACTTTTTAGCACTTTAGTTATGAGTTTTATGCTACAGCATTGTAGCGTAAAACTTATAACTACTGACTTTAGATTGCGTTACGAATCTTGCGGGATAGGTTGTACCGCTCACTTTTTGTCCTCCCAGAAAAAGCTTGTAATACCGGCGCTATGGAAGTCCCATTGAAAAAAAGACTTTACGCACATTGCATAAGTTAATTTGCGAGACAGCCAAAAAGCAGCGGTGCCCTAAACCTGCAAGACTCGTAATACCAGCGGGAGTGAAAAAGCAGCGTTATAAACCATAATGCTGCTTTTTCACTCACAACGCAAAACTCGTAATCTAGACGATTGTATGTTAACAGAAGTGGTAAATAAAGTTTATTTTATGTTGTTACCTCCTCCTTCCTCCTGACACAGGAAGCAGAAGCAGTGTAGTAAAATAAAGACATAGAAGCAAGAAGTGCCTATGTGATTTTTCCTCTATCTTTATATAAAATGTGTTTATATATCCGGTTATCCTACCCTAATAATAACAGAATAGCAACAGGAATGCATACGGTTGTACACTACACTGACCTTTCATAATACCAGTTCCTCTCCTCCTTTACTATCCGCCATGAACCCCCTTAGCATGTAAGCCTAAGAGCCCAACTGTTTGCAGATCAGCTTCATAAAAGCTGACTACAACAGTGTGACTCTCGGCAGGGCCCTCTAACCATTTGATCCCTATAAATGTTACCTTGTATACTGCCTATGTTTATAGCACTGCAGAATCTGTTGGCACTCTACAAATAACAGATAATAATAATAATAATAATAATAATAAATTGGTTTCAGAGTTTTTAAAAATATAGGTTTAAATTACAAGTGGAGCGCAAGTTAGCGTTCCTGTTCAAACAAAAACTTTGCTAGACAGAGGCTTTTCAGGCGCGTCGGGTAGCGTGTATTACAAGTTGAAAGTAAAAAGTTTTTGTGCAAGCAAAACCTGATGTGCGAAAACAAATTATTGTGACCGCGTTAACTAGAAGTCAATGGAGAGCACAAACTGAAAAACCCCCCCACTATACTCAAGCACTAACCCGACAGGAGTTATGAAAATTCACATTCCAAAATTCTTCACATACAGAATAATGTACTGTTTATTGTGAATACAGACACACACACACACACACACACACATATATATATATATATAAATATACACCTATACCTGTATATCTATTCCTATAGATATAAAGGTATCGATTTGTATTTTACATGAGCAGTATTATATATATATATATATATATATATATATATATATATATATATATATATATATATATATATATATATATATATATATATATATATATATAAATGAAGAAGCGAGTAGCCAATGTCTAAAAATAAAAGTTCCAATTTTAATGGTCAATTCTAAAAAGTATAACAGGATTCAAATAGATATATATATGGCCAAAATATATATATTTTTTCTGAACTATGCGTATATATATTTCATTGCATAGTCTCCCCCTTTTTTCCACTATTGTTGTTTTGGTAACTGGTTACAATTATTACCTCAAAATTTGGTTTCTCTTTCTTTCATTTATGAAGTTATATATTTTCAATAACAACTGTGTACTAAAAGTATAGAGTATTGTGCAAACAGATTTTCTGATTAATTTCATTCACAATGTTTATATGTTAGAAATTTGTTATATTGTACCTAAGATGAATTTACTCACTTATTTAAATTTTTTGTTTCTATTTGTATCCTCTGCATCAATTTGTGTAATCACAACTGTTTCTGATTGATTACCTTTTCCTAAATAACCAATAGGGTTCAAGTACTGCTTTTAAATGTTGGCGGTTTTCCACATAGAATCACTGTCTAAGATTAAGGCCATTGGCCGAAACATGTCAGACCTTTCTATTTGAATCCTGTTATACTTTTTAGAATTGACCATTAAAATTGGAACTTTTATTTTTAGACATTGGCTACTCGCTTCTTCATTTCTACAATTTTTCCCTTTATGAGTAAGCCTGTCAGAAAAGCTAAGCAGTGGAACGTAAGGCGGTTTTTCTCAGCCTTTTTTCCCTTTACTGAAGTCTGGAGCACCTCCCGGATTGGAGGAATAGATTGACCTACGTCACGGACGTGTTTGGCGTGCCTTGTGTCTGAAGTTTGAGCCGGTGTACAGAGGTCTGAGCCTGGTTCTCAGAAACGGAGTTCGTAGAAGGTGTGGAGGCAGAAGCTTGACCGGTCTTCCTGAGGTGCAGCGGTGGCGGTACCGACAGGCGGGTACTTGGTGAGAGTAAGAATCAACCCCTCCTTCCATAATCGATCACTCCTCGCTACAGCTCTTACAGCGTTACAGCGTAACACAGGCAGCCTCATACAATCTTACACTTTGCCAACAAATGAATCCAGCTAACAACTAACTTTGTCCTGAACTCTCTTTTGTTTTTTCCTATATATATATATATATATATATATATATATATATATATATATATGGAAAGGACAAGAGCATGTGAAAAGGGGTAAAGTAGCGCTGGTTGTATAGAAATATAATTAACACAATCAATATGTGTAAGAAAATAGCGAGGAAAATGACAAAGTACACAGCAAGTAAATCACCATTAGAAATGTGGAATAATGTTCTCTAAATGTCCCAGATGCTTAAACACTTATTTGATATATATAGATGGTTAGAGAATTCCAGACTTGAGGTATGGGTGAAGTGCAGACTTACAAGAAAGAACGTCAATCGTATGAGGTAAGTGATCAGCACATCAGGGAATCCCTCTCAGTAGATTAGGCTTGACCCCTTGGGATATAGGAGAAACTTCATACAGCAAGCTTGCCTTTTTCCGTCTGCTTTCCTGAGTGTGGGTGAGACTTCAGGAGGTTAATACACCTTTTCCCTCTGCCTCTTTCAGTATGGATCCTCTCAGGATGGTGTAGAAGTACCGGCAATATATGTGAAAGAAAGAAAGGCCAAAATAGTGTGATATCATTTAAAAACCATACACTTTATTCACATACATTCACTCCTAAAAATGCCTGTTTACATCAAAAATCCTCACAAGTATGAGGTATTTATACAGCAATAAAAGCGCACACAGCAAGTGCAATCCAATTTCTGCACTGTTAGCAATCCAATGTTAGTAAATAGCCACAAATAGCCACAAACCGATGTAGCCACAAATAGCCACAAACAATCAGTAAAACAGAGTACACCAGGGTATCTGGTATGTAAGATCAGTCAGTTTCCATTTGGTGAAGTCTAACGCGTTTCAAAGGTTATAACAATAACTCCTTCTTCTTCAGAGACTGATTTGTATATGCACGGCTGATCCTTTTATTCCCGTGTAATCTCGTGGGATTTTTTGGAGAAAGTTCTAAGTACACTTCTGATTGGACTGAATGCTCACACCTCCCCTGACGAATGCGAAGTCCATCCCAATTCGTCCAAAACGGAGGTGTGTGTTTTAGATCTACGAAGCAGTGTTAGCAGAGACCTGACATCCGCTAAGATTAGCGGTATTTAAATGACACAGTAATAGTTCATCTTTTCGGGTGCTATAGAGGGATATGTTTGTATTATTTGACAAATATTTATGAATCGCAACTTACTTGTCATATGAAAACGGGCAAAAGACAATTTTAACTGTAAATTGCGTATTAGAAATAAAAAGCGAAAAATGTTTCACAATGGACCTACATTTTATCCCAAACAATGTTTTCACATTCATGACCCTAACTGGAAAAAAGGGGGGGGTTTGAAATAAAACAATACTATATCGCAATTGAACATTTTGCATAACAGGAAGAGGCTGACATTTTTTTTAAAACATATAAAAAAAACAGACATCATTGTATTTCTATACTATCGTTTTAAATCTTATAGACCAGGTTTGAACCAGCAACCTGTGTGTTCAGGGGCAGTTAACCTAACCACTGGGCTACAGCAGCCCAATATATATACATGTTATGGCTTATAATGACCACATGTATGTTATTCTTTAAATTTTACGTTCTTTATATACATATAACATACATAATCTTGCCCTCTTTCTTATCTTAAGGGAGGGGGAGGCCCATAAATAAGTAAACAGAAAATGGTGCATACACATTTCTGTTATCTGTTTTTGGAGGATCAATGGGTATATATTAAAGTTATCTTTGATACAGATACTATACTATATTATAATCATAAATTAGTTCCTTTAAAAAAACAATTAAAATACTTATGTTTAAAAATGTGTTCTGAACTAGAATATTCCTTAAAGGTATAATAGCTAATAAAATTATATATAACTGATAAAAATACATATAATCTAATTATAACTTTCCTAAAACTTATACAACTGGGATGATATTGTAGTCAGGAAATAAAATATATTTATTTAATTTTATATATTTTGAATATTTATATATTATATTATTATTATGTTTTTCTTGTATGATATTTGAAGGCGCCCTTGATTCTATTTGGTAATTCTATTGGTTTTATAAATGAGAATTCTTTTAATCTAAATTTTACCAAAAAAATTGACAAAAAGGAAATAGAGTTTTTAGATTTAGTGTTTTACCATGAAGACAGTAAGATTCTGTCAAGACTATACAAAAAAGACACTGACAGCAATGCTTATTTACATGCTAGCAGTGGGTATAATCCAAAATGGATCGAAAACATTCCATTTGGACAGTTCCAGAGGATTCGGCGCAACTGCTCCAAAATGGAGGATTACGAGAAAGAATCAAACTGTCTAAAGAATAAGTTCTTAAAAAAGGGTTATAATCACAATATTTTAAAAAATGCAGATAATAAAACTAGAAAAATCCCTAGAAAGAACCTGTTGAAAGAGTCAGATCAAAAAAAGAAAAAAAGTAATTACTCCACATGTAGTTTAGTTACAACATATAACGAGGGGGCTCAGGAACTAAATAAAATTTTAAACAAACACTGGCATATTTTGAAAAAAGATGCTTTCTTGAAAGATATAACAAAAGAAAACCCTAAAATAATATACAAGAAAAACAAAAATTTGAAATCAGTTTTGGCACCAAGTTTGTTAAAAAACAGCAAACTGACCCATTCAAATTGGCTGGGGAAACAAGCATTGTTTTTTTTTTAAGTGTAACCGAAAAAATTGCGAGTCATGTATACATCATATGAATGGACATAAACCAACAAAAAAATTTAAATCCACGAATAATAGAAAAGAGTTTGACATCAAGTCTCTCTGTAATTGTAAAACTGACTTTGTTGTATACATGCTACAATGTAGCTGTAATTTACAATATATTGGTAGAACGACCAGACCATATAAGAAAAGATTATCTGAACATCTGACAAATATTACTACAGGAGAAACTTCTCATAATCTATATCTCCATTACAAAAATGTTCATAATCAAGACCCATCATGTCTGAAGGGTACCATCATTGAACATGTCAAAACCCACACACGCGGGGGTAATAGAACAATTGCCCTACGTAAGAAAGAAACTTTGTGGATCCATACCATGAACACACTACAGGGAGTGCAGAATTATTAGGCAAGTTGTATTTTTGAGGATTAATTTTATTATTGAACAACAACCATGTTCTCAATGAACCCAAAAAACTCATTAACATCAAAGCTGAATAGTTTTGGAAGTAGTTTTTAATTTGTTTTTAGTTATAGCTATTTTAGGGGGATATCTGTGTGTGCAGGTGACTATTACTGTGCATAATTATTAGGCAACTTAACAAAAAACAAATATATACCCATTTCAATTATTTATTTTTACCAGTGAAACCAATATAACATCTCAACATTCACAAATATACATTTCTGACATTCAAAAACAAAACAAAAACAAATCAGTGACCAATATAGCCACCTTTCTTTGCAAGGACACTCAAAAGCCTGCCATCCATGGATTCTGTCAGTGTTTTGATCTGTTCACCATCAACATTGCGTGCAGCAGCAACCACAGCCTCCCAGACACTGTTCAGAGAGGTGTACTGTTTTCCCTCCTTGTAAATCTCACATTTGATGATGGACCACAGGTTCTCAATGGGGTTCAGATCAGGTGAACAAGGAGACCATGTCATTAGATTTTCTTCTTTTATACCCTTTCTTGCCAGCCACGCTGTGGAGTACTTGGACGCGTGTGATGGAGCATTGTCCTGCGTGAAAATCATGTTTTTCTTGAAGGATGCAGACTTCTTCCTGTACCACTGCTTGAAGAAGGTGTCTTCCAGAAACTGGCAGTAGGACTGGGAGTTGAGCTTGACTCCATCCTCAACCCGAAAAGGCCCCACAAGCTCATCTTTGATGATACCAGCCCAAACCAGTACTCCACCTCCACCTTGCTGGCGTCTGAGTCGGACTGGAGCTCTCTGCCCTTTACCAATCCAGCCACGGGCCCATCCATCTGGCCCATCAAGACTCACTCTCATTTCATCAGTCCATAAAACCTTAGAAAAATCAGTCTTGAGATATTTCTTGGCCCAGTCTTGATGTTTCAGCTTGTGTGTCTTGTTCAGTGGTGGTCGTCTTTCAGCCTTTCTTACCTTGGCCATGTCTCTGAGTATTGCACACCTTGTGCTTTTGGGCACTCCAGTGATGTTGCAGCTCTGAAATATGGCCAAACTGGTGGCAAGTGGCATCTTGGCAGCTGCACGCTTGACTTTTCTCAGTTCATGGGCAGTTATTTTGCGCCTTGGTTTTTCCACACGCTTCTTGCGACCCTGTTGACTATTTTGAATGAAACGCTTGATTGTTCAATGATCACGCTTCAGAAGCTTTGCAATTTTAAGAGTGCGGCATCCCTCTGCAAGATATCTCACTATTTTTGACTTTTCTGAGCCTGTCAAGTCCTTCTTTTGACCCATTTTGCCAAAGGAAAGGAAGTTGCCTAATAATTATGCACACCTGATATAGGGTGTTGATGCCATTAGACCACACCCCTTCTCATTACAGAGATGCACATCACCTAATATGCTTAATTGGTAGTAGGCTTTCGAGCCTATACAGCTTGGAGTAAGACAACATGCATAAAGAGGATGATGTGGTCAAAATACTCATTTGCCTAATAATTCTGCACTCCCTGTAATACCAAACGGTCTGAACAAGGGTATAGATCTTGCCGCTCTTTTAGAAACCTAAGACTGGTTAGTTATCCTCAGGTAGCACATATATATATATATATATATATATATATATATATATATATATATATTCCCCTACATTACATTAGAAGGTCCATTACAGTATTAGCAACAGTAGATTCTATGACTAGATCAGGCAATGTAGAAATACTAAGTTCCTGTTAATTACCAAATAGAATCAAGGGCGCCTTCAAATATCATACAAGAAAAACATAATAATAATATAATATATAAATATTCAAAATATATAAAATTAAATAAATATATTTTATTTCCTGACTACAATATCATCCCAGTTGTATAAGTTTTAGGAAAGTTATAATTAGATTATATGTATTTTTATCAGTTATATATAATTTTATTAGCTATTATACCTTTAAGGAATATTCTAGTTCAGAACACATTTTTAAACCTAAGTATTTTAATTGTTTTTTAAAGGAACGAATTTATGATTATAATATAGTATAGTATCTGTATCAAAGATAACTTTAATATATACCCATTGATCCTCCAAAAACAGATAACAGAAATGTGTATGCACCATTTTCTGTTTACTTATTTATGGGCCTCCCCCTCCCTTAAGATAAGAAAGAGGGCAAGATTATGTATGTTATATGTATATAAAGAACATAAAATTTAAAGAATAACATACATGTGGTCATTATAAGCCATAACATGTATATATATTGGGCTGCTGTAGCCCAGTGGTTAGGTTAACTGCCCCTGAACACACAGGTTGCTGGTTTGTACCTGATCTATAAGATTTAAAACGATAGTATAGAAATACAATGATGTCTGTTTTTTTATATGTTTTAAAAAAAATGTCAGCCTCTTCCTGTTATGCAAAATGTTCAATTGCGATATAGTATTGTTTTATTTCAAACCCCTCCTTTTTTCCAGTTAGGGTCATGAATGTGAAAACATCGTTTGGGATAAAATGTAGGTCCATTGTGAAACATTTTTCGCTTTTTATTTCTAATACGCAATTTACAGTTAAAATTGTCTTTTGCCTGTTTTCATATGACAAGTAAGTTGCGATTCATAAATATTTGTCAAATAATACAAACATATCCCTCTATAGCACCCGAAAAGATGAACTATTACTGTGTCATTTAAATACCGCTAATCTTAGCGGATGTCAGGTCTCTGCTAACACTGCTTCGTAGATCTAAAACACACACCTCCGTTTTGGACGAATTGGGATGGACTTCGCATTCGTCAGGGGAGGTGTGAGCATTCAGTCCAATCAGAAGTGTACTTAGAACTTTCTCCAAAAAATCCTGCGAGATTACACAGGAATAAAAGGATCAGCCGTGCATATACAAATCAGTCTCTGAAGAAGAAGGAGTTATTGTTATAACCTTTGAAACGCGTTAGACTTCACCAAATGGAAACTGACTGATCTTACATACCAGATACCCTGGTGTACTCTGTTTTACTGATTGTTTGTGGCTATTTGTGGCTACATCGGTTTGTGGCTATTTGTGGCTATTTACTAACATTGGATTGCTAACAGTGCAGAAATTGGATTGCACTTGCTGTGTGCGCTTTTATTGCTGTATAAATACCTCATACTTGTGAGGATTTTTGATGTAAACAGGCATTTTTAGGAGTGAATGTATGTGAATAAAGTGTATGGTTTTTAAATGATATCACACTATTTTGGCCTTTCTTTCTTTCACATATATTGCCGGTACTTCTACACCATCCTGAGAGGATCCATACTGAAAGAGGCCGAGGGAAAAGGTGTATTAACCTCCTGAAGTCTCACCCACACTCAGGAAAGCAGAAGGAAAAAGGCAAGCTTGCTGTATGAAGTTTCTCCTATATCCCAAGGGGTCAAGCCTAATCTACTGAGAGGGATTCCCTGATGTGCTGATCACTTACCTCATACGATTGAGGTTCTTTCTTGTAAGTCTGCACTCCACCCATACCTCAAGTCTGGAATTCTCTAACCATCTATATATATCAAATAAGTGTTTAAGCATCTGGGACATTTAGAGAACATTAATCCACATACCTAATGGTGATTTACTTGCTGTGTACTTTGTCATTTTCCTCGCTATTTTCTTACACATATTGATTGTGTTAATTATATTTCTATACAACCAGCGCTACTTTACCCCTTTTCACGTGCTCTTGTCCTTTCCATAATTTTGAGGAGGGGAAATACTGCGCTAGCTGGGGAATTCTTTTTCTCATCTGGTGCAGCTTTCACACTCCTCTCAAAGGGACAGCTGCTATATGGTTGGTTCTTTGCTCTAAGGGGAACACTGCCTTCTAGTACGATATAGGTATACCCTTTAGTGTATTCATATATTTTTCTAACCCCCTCAGCCTAGCGCCTTTGTATATTTCCGCTTTTTGTCTCATATATATATATATATATATATATATATATCCACAAATAACAGGGAAGGCACTCTCCGTTTACAACCTCCTTTATTGGTAAACGTTTTCGGGGTATCCCCCGTCCTCAGACCACTTACACCACAATAGTAATGCAAAAACTTATAAACCCACTTACCCCCACCATGAGATGCCGCCATCAGTCTCCCAGCGTCCGTGTTGCGCAGCTGCGCATGCGCGCCCGGAAATAGGGAGAGCCAACGGGGACAAACTAAAAAAGCAAAGTGAACACATGTGTATAATTAAAAATACAGCAATACATGCACGAGAAGTCATAGAGAGATATAGGCAGTACTTAAATAAACAACAACCCTAAAAGTTAAGCTAATAAAGCAACTAAGCATCACTGTCTGACATTAAGTATACTAGCTGATTCTCCAGTACCATGTTAGCGGCTAAGTACAATCAATCCTTTGCGGTATTCAAATTGCACTGCAGAGATTTACATCTTTAGTTTTGCTAAATTAATATACCTAATGGGCAATATTTTATACCCACAAGTTAAAATTAAGCACATAGTTAGAGCTGCCTATCAGATAGATACTGATCTGTATCCTACGCTATATCACTCATAAGGCTGATTGTATGATCATGTTAAGTTAATAAACACTATGATCCTTGGTTTGTTTCAAAGATTACTGTGAGGAACCAATGGCTGCAAATCGTATTGAAGACCACTTAATTACTAATAAACACCTAATTGCAACTGCAGCCCTTACACAAACTAACTATATGTCAGATTAAAGATAATACATCAGTGTCTACTATATTTGGGCTACATACTAGGAGACAGGGAACATACATCCACCACAATTTTTATAAGAAACACTGATAGTCCAAATGGACATTGAGTCCCTTTGGATACATGGTATCCAAGTTAAAAATCTACTGAGACTCACGTTGTAGTAGACGTCTGCCCCTGTTACGACCTCTGGAGTTTTTTGGGATATGGTCAATAATAATATATCTGAGATCAGACACCGAATGACCACTGGTACAAAATATATATATATATATATATATATATATATATATATATATATATATATATATATATATATATATATATATATATATAAAAAGTACATTATTTATTATCAAATAGATTTCGAGTTTTGAGTTACGGCTTTTATCGCTGAAAAATGTTGTGTTGGTGTTCAAATCAGCCAATAGGATTTCAGTAGCTCTCATCCTATTGGCTGGATGTCTTCGCCGCTCTGCTCCACCGGGATAAAGATAGAATACGCCCCCGCGATGGATGAAGATGTCGCCACCTGGATAAAGACTTCTCGCCGCCTGGATGTCCGGACTTCAGCAACCGTGAGTAGATGTTCTGGGGTTAGTGTTAGGTATTTTTTTATCTTTTGGGGTGAGTTTTTATTTCAGATTAGGGTTTGGGCTTTTGAAAAAGAGCTAAATGCCCTTTTAAGGGCAATGAAAAAGAGCTGAATGCCCTTTTAATGACAATGCCCATACAAATGTAATTGTTTTTATTTTGGATAATTTCATTTATTATTTTTTGTAAGCTTAGTGTTTTTTATTTTTCGTAATTTAGTGTTTATTATTTTTTGTAATTTTAGATTTTTTTTGTAGTGTTAGGTTTTTAAATTTGTAATTTAGATTTTTTAATTGGTAGTATTTTTAATTTTATTAGAATAGTAAGGTTAGGTTAATTTATAGTTTAATGTTAGGTTTAGTTTTATTTCACATGTTTTTATTTATTTAAATATAGTTATATTGTAATTTTAATTTAAAGTTAGGGGGTGTTAGGTTTAGGGGTTAATAGTTTAGTTTAGTGTTTTACATTGTGTGGGGCTGGTGGTTTATGGGTTAATAGGTTTATTTAGTGGCGGAGATGTGGAAGGCCAGAGGTTTAGGGGTTAATAACTTTATTATAGTGGCGATGATGTCAGGGAGCAGCGGAATAGGGGTTAATAACTTTATTATAGTGGCGGTGATGTCGGGGAGTGGCATATTAGGGGTTAATAGCTTTTATTAGTGGCGGCGATGTTGGGAGCGGCGGATTAGGGGTTAATAACTTTATTTAAGTGTCGGCGATGTCAGGGGTGGCAGATTAGGGGTTAATAACTTTATTTAGACGTTGGCGATGTCGGGAGCAGCATATTAGGGGCAGCAGATTAGGGGTTAATAACTTTATTTAGGTGTCGGGGATGTCGGGAGCAGCGGATTAGGGGTGTTTAGACTTGGGGGCATATTAATCAAGCTCCGTACAACTAGCAAGATTTTTGCTTTTGTTTTTGTCTAAACAAAATATGGAATCAAGGTATTGATGACTGTGATAGTTAATCTAAACTAACATCATTTATTTTAAATAATTCAGTGATCCAGTACCATACCCCTATCCTTTGGTTTCCGTTACCCCAAGGACTATGGAGACCTCTGGTTAAGAAACCCTGGTTCTTTAAATATAGAAAACTTGCTTACCTAAGCCAAAGATGGTATCCTTCCCTAACTTCTCTCCACAAGTTCCCCAAGTTCATTAAAGATAATATTTATGGATATACTATAACCAAGGGAAAACTGATCACATTTTACTTGTTTATCCAGCAACTCTACAAGTTCTTTCCTGGAGAAAAGACAATCTAATTTAACTAAATAGCCTATTTCTCTAATTATTTGTATCCATCTTGCCAAAACATTTCTGAAGAGGAATCATCTGGCACCTGATTTCACGTCTAAGAAATCAAGGCATACGATTTTCCATTTAGCTTTTGTTTATTTATGAAGTTAGTTTTGTTCCACAATTCAAGTGTATATAGTAAAAATATTATTATAAGTACATGTGACTTAATAGAACACATCTAAAAGTGATTATAAGTCCTTTCTATCTAATTGATGATTTCCAACTATGTTTATACTTTGGTAGCCTTAGAAAAATTGTAATTGTATGGCAGTTTATTTGTAAATGACAACCAGAATCTTTTTTGGGAAAGTTCCAAGATTCTACTCAAAGGTCATGTCATAACATTAATACATTTAATTATATCTGTGCAGATCTTAAAGGGATGCAACAGTATTTCTTTATTTGCTGCATCTAAAAAGGGCATTTTAAAATGTAATACAGTTTATATGTAAATAAAAATATTAGCAGCTGCACACTAAAGTGATGTTTATACAAAATATAAATAAATAAGTGAACATGGAGATAGGAGGGCAGTCTTAAGTGCTTTGTGCCCCCTAGTGGTGTTTAATCATAGACTACCCCATCTCTCTAACTGCTCATAAGCAAATAACAATTCATGCTCATATCCTATGTGTGTGTTAGTTTGTAATTACTTAGCAATGGTCTTTTTTTTAGTGGAGACTTTAGTGAAAAAAAACATAAACCAATATATTAATGTGACCAAAAAAAGCTGCATTATTCATTGCAAAAGCATTCTCAGATATGAAGGTATATCACACAGCTTACAATTTGTGTTTATTGTCCCTTTAAGGACCAGTTCTACATAGACATGCTTCATAATCAAATAACATAGTAGTCAATGTGTTCCCATCCTGAACTAACCAGCATTTGTGGCATACTTGCAGAGGTGTGTCCCTTTCCGCAAGTAAAGCAGAGACAGTTGTCCTTATGAGCCAGTGATGATTAGTAGGAAGTGCAAAAACAATACTGTAGTATTATCGTCAACTTAAATTAAAACATCTTTTACTTAACATATTTTTGGACTAAAATTTTTTTTGACACATATATATTTGATTCTTTTACATGCATGATAGAAACATTTTGAGTACAGGATCCATTAAAAAAAAAACACTTTGCTGTTCGCAACATTTGGTCTTCACAGTTTTTAAAAACATTGCAAGACACAATGGCTGGAAGTTATCAACTGCTGGATGAACAGTGTTCACTGACGCAAACCTGTCTGCCCGGGACCATATTTAACATTGCACAAGCGTTTTCATGTGCAATGCTGCCCCCTGCTCGCGCTAGCCCAATGGTGCTCGAGTAGGGGCTGTCTATCACCCTGAGGCGCACTGGTTAGGAAGCTGCAGTCTGATGACCGCTGCTTCCTATCTTTTGGGTGCAGGCTTGCTCATGCATACACAGCATGATACATGGGGGCGTATGTGTAAAGAATGTTGTATAAAAAAGCATCTAATTTCAAAGAAGAATCAATGGTACATCCTGTCTTGTCTTATGATGAGGCTATCTTGTTTTTATTTTCCTTTTTGCTTTTTTCTTTACCTGCTTTAAGTGTTTGTTTTCACCAGTATCAAAAAATGCCCTCAAACCCCTACAGAACAAAATCATTATTACCCATTCCCCAGTTTTGCATAACCAACACTGTTATATTAATACACTTTTTTTTTACTCTGTGAACATTACCTTGTGTCCAATCCTGTGCAGACTGCCCCCTTATATTAAGTTATTTTGACAGACTTGCATTTTAGCCAATCAGTGCTGACTCCTAGGTAACTCCACAGACGTGAGCACAATGTTAGCTATTTAGCATACATGAACTATCATTGTCTAGCTTTAAAAATGGTCCAAATGCAATAAGATAAGAGACAGCCTTCAAGGGCTTAGACATTAGCATATGAGCCTTCCTAGGTTTAGCTTTCAACAAATAATACCTAGAGAACAAAGCAAATTTGATGATAAAAGTACATTGGAAAGTTATTAAAAATTGCATGCCCTATCTGAATCCTGAAAGTTTATTTTTTTTTATTTATTTTTTTTTTTTTATTTATTTTTTTTTTATTGAGGTTCTTTTCAAAATAAACAATTATCAATTGTCAAAGCATACATACAAGAGAAAATAAATTATTACAGGGTAAGCTGCCAAAACAAGTTAGAGAGTTAAACAATATGATGAAATGACAAATGACACTGCAATACATGCAATAATTGCTGCTCAACCTGCATACCCACCAAATGATTTGAGTGGCCACTCTTGGGCCGCAAAATTGTAGCAATCATAATATAAGGCAGGTAAATCATAAAGCGGGAGGGTCTCTCATGGACCCCCAAATGAAGAACCTCTTGCATTTTACATTATAATACTATAGTTGAAGATAACATCTTAACAAGGTAGTAGAACTTTAAAAGATTGTAAATAGGGCTCTGCCTGACATATATTTGGAATATAATAATAGTATACTAAACTGAAGGTAAAGCAATTTAAAACTGAGAGATTGTAGCTACGTATATCGTGAAAATTGAAAGAATAAGAGGGAGTTATATGTAAGGTTGCCACATTAAAAAAACAAAAACAAAAAAAACATTCCTCCTTGTGAATTAAAATTTGAGTTACATACCAATCAGCTACGTTCTGAAGGGTGAGAGACCATGCCCAGAGCCTATTCCAGATTAAATATCCACCTACACTGGGATTTTATATATGGTTAGCAAAGACTAAAGTAATTAAAAAAAAGATAGATATCCCGTCACCCCGGCCGCTGGCAACAAGACACCACCTTGACATGTTTTGCTAAACATTATAGGTGCAAGAGGAGACCAAGGGCTATAATATATTTTAGGGCATAACTGAAAAGGAGGCTGAATACACTTTCTAGAAATAAGCTATAAAGGAGTGTATAAATAGAACAGCTCTTAAGAAGGGGACATGGCACTGTGTATATTATTAAAAACTAAAAAGGTCATAAGTAGTGCGGGAGGGCTGCAAATAATGGATAAGAGATACCCCAAGTAATTATATAAACATTACAAATAGACAGATTACTCCAATGAACTGGTTCCCACTATGTCACTAAGTTTGACACCACCCTATAGGCGAGAGGCACTGTTATAAGATCCCAAAGTTTTCATTAAATAGATCAAAAGTAGTTCAAGGAGCCTGCAACTATTAGACACATAACTCTTAGTGGTGATATGCATGTTACAAGTATACACATTGCCCAAATGAAGCTCAAATATTAATGTACATAAACTACAGAGCACAATAGCGCACCACCTAAATGATAGGCTCCTACTGTATCTCTGAACTTGGCATCTCTGTAAGTACAATGAGAGTGATTGTGGCATCTCTTAACAAGGAAATATGTGGAAAAATAGCCCTAAAGGCTGTAACTGTGGAAATATGTAAAACAGTAAAATGCTATATTAAGACATCATATAGAACAAAGACTATTATATATAAATAAATGGGTAGTGGTAAACATTGACCAGAACATAGGGTGTTACTAAAAGCAATTAATATGCCATATATAGTGAAGCTTTGAAAAGTTTATCTTAGGGTCCCAAGATGGTTTGCATGAAATTCTGGTATATACGTTATTATAACTAAGGAGACAGTGCTGCACTAACTCAGTTGCCACCTTCAAATTAAAATCTTATCTAGGATATGAACTATATCAGTCACTGGACATAGCTTGTTCAGTAAGTCTAGTGATTTTCTTCATCGACCACAGTCGTGCACATATAAGTAAACAGAAAAAGGGCTCCAAAGAAAAAAGTAACGTCAACGCTCAAACTCAGGTGTATTAATACTATACAGGTGCAGATAATAGATCGCCACTACACTTATTATAATAGTCACAAGGAACAAACCAGAGAACAGACACTTGGTAGGAAGAGTGTTTATAAATTTGCGCTGCTCTCAGCTGTACAGGAGCAATGGTCTGGGCATCTCCTACTATTAAAGTCTCTCTAGAAGCATGCATTGTGAGTGACTACCGTAGAATAAAGGTTGACCGATTTGCACCTGCCTCCGGTTCCTCTGAAAAGATTGCAGCCCAAGTCAGACCGCCAGGGTCCCATTGCAAATATGGTGGTGCTATGTGAAGAAAGACGTTAGGCAGTATAGCAACTCGAGGACCATGCATTGCTTCCGGCTGATTGCGCAAAATGTTCTCGGTTAGATCTCCCGTATAGGCATACTCTGATATCTGTTCCAGGGCCTTCAGCTGCGAAACAAAGGCTGGTAGACTCACCGATGTACCAGGAGCACAACCACCTGGCTGGGTAATGTAGCAAGTCACGCTATCATCTTGCTGTATAACTCCATCTTCCGCTACGCTGGAAACCTCCGGAGTGCTTTGTAAGTTTCCCAACAGTCCGTTAGGAGTGGGTTGCGGGCACCAGTGCTCTAGACTGCCGTTAAAGTTGTCAGCGGTCTCCCGCTCGGCTAATACAGGCTCCCACTTAGAAACTGTACTGAATAAGTTACTGTCCCCAGACTTAAACGCTTCGTGTAGGATGGATTCAAATGTAGCATGATGTTTTGCTAGCAAGCAAGTCAGCTCCCGCAGAATTTCCATAGCACAGTCCATAGTCTTTTCCTGAGAATCTATAGTCAGGCAGATTAGAGATTAGGTGCTTGAGATTCAGCACGGCGTGCTGCCTAACGACGAGGCCCGAACGGACCTCGCCGGGGGGGTAGATAGAAGGCCTCAGCCCTAAAATGTACTCCGGGTGCTCAAAGACATAGCCATCTAAGACTTAATAGGCTCATCTAAAGCAGGACCTGTAGCGTTGTAGAAATCAGGCGATGTGGTAGATAGATGAGCCGTCTGGGGTATTATTTTTAAGCTTCAATGATGGGAAGGCTGGAGCAGAGTGGTAATGTGCGACCTGTCATGGCCGCCTCCCGGAAGTTCCCCCCCTGAAAGTTTATTTTTTACTAGACTGTCCCTTTAAAGGCTTTTTTTTAATATTATTATTACGCAATATGTCACAGTGAAACCTAAAAATGTTTTGATAATTGAGAGGTTATAAGATAGATGTTGATTATAATGTTATAATAGTTTATTATAATGGTTCTTAACTCCCAACTTGCAGATGTGAGTAGAGACGACTACAAATCTTTATGAATTTCATAATTTTCAAGTTTTGTTGTTGCAGCAAATTTTTCCTCACAATTTTCGTTCCGTGAATGAGTTTTAATGAACCAAGGCAGATGTCTGAAAAGCTACAAATGAACACAGTTGGAGGAACCTAAAGGAATATGAAACCCAAGAATTTTCTTGTGTCATTCAGACAGAGCATACCATTTAAAACATGTTTTGCTTCTTTCCCATGATATTCTGTGCTGAAGAGATACCTAGGTAGGCATCTGGAGCACGATATGGCAGGAAATAGTGCTGCCCTCTAGTGCTCTTGCAAATGATTAACATTCTTGCACAACTGCTGCTATATAGTGCTCCAGAAATGGGCCAGCGCCTAAGTATATGTCCCAGCTTTCCAACAAAAGAGAATGAAGAAAAAATTATATTAGAAGTAAATTAGAAAGTTGTTTTTAAATCACATGCTCTACCTGATTCATGAAATAAACATTTTGGGGTTCATATCCCTTTAATAACTACATATATGCTTAAAGAGTCCAAATCAGATACTTTTTTGGTTTTGGAAAATATTTGAAGTACTTGTGAATGTTTCAACTGTTTCCACAAGACAAACAAGAGAGGAATCACATTGCAATGAAAGAGTTAAATTTTAGCTTAAAAAGCAATGAGATATGTACAGTGCAGATTTCTGTTTTTATTTATTTATTTATATATTTTACATTTGCAAGAACAGCTACTCTTGTTAGATGCAATCATAATCAGCGTTGTTCACTATTATATATGACCAAACAAATCATACTGCTGGCAAGAAAACATTAAATAGCATCATAAACAGTATTCTGCTATTGCAGAATAAATTGAATAAAGGTGGATAGTTTATTGAAGTTATGCTTCTTAGATTTTAATCTTGCTCTTGTAGTGTAGTGGTAGAATTACTTATGATGGATAATTGAATGTTTGCTTGTCGTTGCCAATATGCTGCTCTTTTCACTTGGCGCAGATTAAGTTTCCAACCTATTGCCAAATAATTTAAAATAAAATTGTGACCATAAGCCTAAGCGCATAGAAAACGATTCCACTGGTATAAATTTTTTATACACTTGTAGGATTTACCCAATTTAGGGCTAGATTACAAGTGGTGCGCTAATGTTAGCATGCGTGATATTGAAATATCGTGCATTCGCTAACTTTCATTCATATTACAAGTTGAAAGTAAACACAACCGGTTAGCGTCACTGAAGTAAAGGGCTAAATTAAAAGTTGCACCAAACACAACATAAATACATTAAAATAAAGTGTTACAGATATATACACTATCTAATAAACAATATTCATATAACTATTAAAACGAAGTTATAAGGGTCAAAAGGTATATGGTATATGAAAAGGTATTTCAATTGAAAGGGGTATATTGTATTGTATATAGCAGTTCATTATAAGTATCAGAAGTGCACGTATGCCTGAGGGTCCTGTAACTCCTCACATATGTATCCAAAGGAAAAACAAAAAATGGTGTCAGCACTGTATCTTCAAAAGTGAAAAATCTTTATTATGGTGTCATCACAAAAGGACAGCAATGATTCGGGTCACACTGATCTTTAGTCGTGCCTAAGCATCAGTGTGACCTGAAACGTTGCTGTCCTTCTGTGATGACACCATAATAAAGATTTTTCACTTTTGAAGATACAGTGCTGACACCACCTTTTGTTTTTCCTTGGTATATATATATATATATATATATATATATATATATATATATAAAGGAGATATACCAGCTGTAGCAGGGGAATTAATGAATAGGGATTGGGTAACAGAGAACTAAAAAATACTATAAGTTCACTGGTGCCTGGGGGTACCAAGATTAATTATGAAGAAATGAAGAAAAAGAAAAGTGTTTAACCCTTAGTCCAGCACAAACCCATACGCCATAATTGAAGACTACTTGGAGGATGGGTGGATATATGAGAGACACAATACAGCAGACAATTTGTTATAATATGCATTTATTAATAATCTATCTCATAATTAAAGCCCATGAAATAGACCGTTAGTGGTGTTAAACTTAACACACAAAATGTAGTAGCAACATAGGACTCCAGAAATCACACACTTAGGACTAAACTGTTTCTCTATTACAACAAATTATCCTAGAGCAGAACGTTCATGTTGCAAAACTGGATTTCTTCGCATGCATTCAGGATAATAAAAGTCTATGCTTGTAGAGTTCAACAAACATTGCAGAAATTAGATGTTAGGAAAGTAAGTTGTTAGTCAAGCAAATCAACGCAGCCAACAAAAAGCTGAAGCATGAAGAGTTAAAGTCAGCTTTATTTAACAGTTTATTACTGCTCCACAGTGTTTGGTAGAGAAATCAGTTACTTTTTGTTCATAGGTGCATCCCCTTTACATTGCAATAACAAAAGTCGTCCTCCAGACTGTAACACTTCTACCCCTAGCTCACCCAGCCGTTTGTCAATACGGCTCTCCTGAATGATTACACCGCTTCTTCCGTTGCGCAGGTAGTTGTCACTTACTTGCTCCGCTTTGTCAGACAGACTAGCGATGCCTTGTCAGTGGGTGGGGGGCTGTTTCCCTGTGATGGATTATCCGACAGGCTATTTAATTTCAGCACTGTATCCAGTAAAGGCATATAACATCCATGGGGAAAAAACCTATGCGAACCAAACAGGACACCATGCTCACGGAGCTCCTGTGGGCGTGGTCAATTAGTACTTGCTACACATGTTTCACCCATTCAATGTTCCAATTGGGCTTCGTCATGCATGTGATACATCCGTGTCACAAAAGAGATACTTATATCATGCCGGGTGAATTGATTAACTCATTAGGTGTCAAAACATTATTTACATATATAATAAATTTAGGTAAATATAAATCTCACAGATACGTAGGCTGATTTGTGAAAGCTCTTAATAAAAAGGCAGTTTTGGAAGGCAAGTACAAATGTTGATTGAGATAAGCATTGACTTGAATTAACACTATGTGGTGATATGTATATTTACGTGAATTATAGATTTCGTAACATATACAATGGTCTATCTAACATATATTAAAATGATCTTATTGTTATAATTAGTCTTTAATCCCCCACCCACTGACAAGGCATCGCTAGTCTGTCTGACAAAGCGGAGCAAGTAAGTGACAACTACCTGCGCAATGGAAGAAGCGGTGTAATCATTCAGTAGAGCCGTATTGACAAACGGCTGGGTGAGCTGGGGGTAGAAGTGTTACAGTCTGGAGGACGACTTTTGTTATTGCAATGTAAAGGGGATGCACCTATGAACAAAAAGTAACTGTTTTCTCTACCAAACACTGTGGAGCAGTAATAAACTGTTAAATAACGCTGACTTTAACTCTTCATGCTTCAGCTTTTTGTTGGCTGCGTTGATTTGCTTGACTAACAACTTACTTTCCTAACATCTAATTTCTGCAATGTTTGTTGAACTCTACAAGCATAGACCTTTATTATCCTGAATGCATACGAAGAAATCCAGTTTTGCAACATGAACGTTCTGCTCTAGGATAATTTGTTGTAATAGAGAAACAGTTTAGTCCTAAGTGTGTGATTTCTGGAGTCCTATGTTGCTACTACATTTTGTGTGTTAAGTTTAACACCACTAACGGTCTATTTCATGGGCTTTAATTATGAGATAGATTATTAATAAATGCATATTATAACAAATTGTCTGCTGTATTGTGTCTCTCATATATCCACCCATCCTCCAAGTAGTCTTCAATTATGGCGTATGGGTTTGTGCTGGACTAAGGGTTAAACGCTTTTCTTTTTCTTCATTTCTTTTTATATATATATATATATATATATATATATATATATATATATATATATATATATATATATATACTGTATATATATATAGATCTATATATATAATTATTTTTTTATATACCACTAAATATGTGTATGCATATACAGTATATATATATATATATGTATATATATATATATATATATATATATGTGTATACATGTGTATTTATGTTTATATGTGTATATAGGTATATACATACCTATATACACATGTATACACATATATGAATATGTATATATACTTTGAAGCCCTTTCCACCCAAATACCTGATAACATGTGCATGTTCTTTAAATATTTTATATTCCAATGTTCTTTACATAGGGGAAAATGTAATATATATATATAATAACTATCTTTGGGTTTAGCGCAGTTGGTCTAATGCATGTCAGGTTAGTGCGTGAGCGATAAGTTTTTAGGTATTTTCCAGTTTGCACACATCATTGAAGTCTAAGGGGAAAAAAAGGTAACTTAGTCATGGTATCCGGAGTCTTGAAGTTATTGCGTGCCGGCTTTCACTCACGTGCAAACAACTTTCATCGATTATAACAGATTTGAATGTGTTTCTAAGACTGAAGGATTAGTAGACCCTGATCCCTAAAACATTTTCACAAACCCTTTTTTTTTAGTTTGCAGTTGCACTAAATCCCACTGAAAACCAAATACAATAGCAAATAAAAAATATGTTTTTGCTAGGAAACAGTAAAAATAAATATGGCTGATAACTTTTAGAAATCTTTTGCATAAATCTAATTCATCTGAAGATAACAGAAGTAAAGACAATTAAAGCCATGGAGGATTCCATTACTTGAAAATATAATCTGCTTTTAAGTTATTAAGAATAAAGACTACATTAAAGTAAAAAATTGTACTTTTGGTAAGAAAATTGCATTCTGATGATGTTATTGGATATTGTTGCTCACTCACTTTATATTTTGTTTACAATTATTTTGATAAAATGCGGCCTAAATCAGATTGGGATGATTTAATTTTGCCACACTTTAGTAAGTGGAGAGACTAAGTAGCTGCGGTCTGAAATGTTGAGTCCCTGAAGTTGTATCTGCAGCTTAATAAATGGAGCCCATGTTATGTATGGATTCAAGCAGTTGAGCTGCTTTGTTGAGTGCATTATATATTATGTCACAACTAATTATATGGTTACTGACAAAGCAAGACATCATGTTCATTGAGATAGTCTGTACACATTTTGAGGTTCATGAGAAAATATCTACAGAGGTTATATTGTATGCTAATTATCTTCTTATCTGATACCTGTATATATGTGCAATACATTTGAATTAAACATTCAAATTACTTAGTACTGTTACATTTCTAGGATACAAATATCGATGCACTCATTTTAGAAAATATTCAATAGATTTAAAGGGACAATCTACTTGAAAATGTTTATTGCTTAAAAAGATAGATAACTTTCGCCTAGATAACGAGTTTTGCGTTATGAGAGGTGCGGTTCTAACTTGCAGTTTATTCTCACTGCTCACTTTCCTACAGCGCTGGTATTACGGGTTTTTATCAAACTGGCGTTAACAGGCAAGAAGTGAGAGTAGAGCAAAATTGCGCTCCACACTGCACTCCAATACCAGAGCTGCTTAAGTGAGCGGTGAGCTGGTTGTACGTGCTCGTGCATGATTTCCCCATAGACATCAATGGGGAGAGCCGGCTGAGAAAAAGTCTAACACCTGCAAAAAAGCAGCCTAAAACTCAGTAACACAGCCCCATTAATTCCTATTGGAAAACTAAAGTTATGTTTACACCTAACAACCTAACATGAACCTGAGTCTAAACACCCCTAATCTTACACTTATTAACCCCTAATCTGCCACTTCCGACATTGCCAACACCTACATTATACTTATTAACCCCTAATCTGCCGCTCCGGACATCGGCGCCACCTACATTATACTTATGAACCCCTAATCTGCTGCCCCCAACATTGTCGACACCTACATTATATTTATTAACCCCTAATCTGCTGCCCCTAACATCACCGCAACCTTATTAACTCCTAATCTTTTCTGCCCCCAACATTACCACCACTATTCTAAATTCATTAACCCCTAAACCTAAGTCTAACCCTAACACCTCCTAACTTAAATATAATTTAAATAAATATAAATAAAATTACTATCATTAACTATTAACTAATTATTCCTATTTAAAACTAAATACTTACCTATAAAATAAACCCTAAGCTAGCTACAATATAACTAATAGTTACATTGTAGCTAGCTTGGGGTTTATTTTTTATTTTACAGGCAAGTATTTATTAAATAACTACCTAGCTAAAATAAATACAAATTTACCTGTAAAATAAAACCTAACCTAAGTTACACTAACACCTAACACTACACTACAATTAAATAACTTACCTAAATTAAATACAATTAAATAAATTAAATACAATTAGCTAAATTACAAAAAACAAACAAACACTACATTACAGAAAATAAAAAACAAATTACAAGATATTTAAACTAAGTACACCTATTCTAAGAGCCCTATCAAAATAAAAAAGCCCCCCCAAAATAAAAAAAACCTAGCCTAAACTAAATTATCAATAGCCCTTAAAAGGGCCTTTTGTGGGGCATTGCCCCAAATAAATCAGCTCTTTTACCTGTAAAGGAAATACAAATAACCCTCCAACAGTAAAACCCACCACCCACACAACCAACCCCCCAAATAAAACCCTAACTAAAAAAACCTAAGGTCCCCATTGACCTGAAAGGGGCATTTGGATGGGCATTGCCCTTAAAAGGGCATTTAGCCCTATTGCTGCCCAAACCCTAATCTAAAACTAAAACCCACCCAATAAACCCTTATAAAAACCTAACACTAACCCCCGAAGATCCACTTACAGCTTAGGTTTTTTTAGTTAGAGTTTTATTTGGGGGGTTGGTTGTGTGGGTGGTGGGTTTTACTGTTGGAGGGTTGTTTGTATTTCTTTTACAGGTAAAAGAGCTGATTTCTTTGGGGCAATGCCCCGCAAAAGGCCCTTTTAAGGGCTATTGGTAGTTTAGTTTAGGCTAGGGGTTTTTTTTTTATTTTGGGGGGGCTTTTTTTATTTTGATAGGGCTATTAGATTAGGTGTAATTAGTTTAACATCTTGTAATTTGTTTTTTATTTTGTGTTTTTTGTGTGTGTGTAATTTTGTTAATAATATTTAACTAGTGTTTGTGATGCGGGAGTACGGCGGTTTAGGGATTAATATGTTTATTATATAGTGGCAGCGATGTCCAGAGCAGCAGATTAGGGGTTAATAATTTAATTTTAGTGTTGGCGATGCGGGAGGGCCTCGGTTTAGGGGTTAATAGGTAATTTATGGGTGTTAGTGTACTTTTTAGCAGTTTAGTTATGAGTTTTATGCTACAGCTTTGTAGCGTCATACTCATAACTACTGACTTTAGAATGCGTTACGAATCTTGACGGTATAGGCTGTACTTTTTGGCCTCCCAGGAAAAAGCTTGTAATATCGGTGCTATGAAAATCCCATTGAAAAAATACTTTACGCAATTTGCGTAAGTTAATTTGCGTTATGGCCAAAAAAGTGTACGGTGTCCCTAAACCTGCAAGACTCGTAATAGCAGCGGTAGTGAAAAAGCAGCGTTATAACCTGATAACGCTGCTTTTTCACCATAACGCAAAACTTGTAATCTAGCCGTTACTATTTATATATTTTTGAACAGAAGGTAAGGAAAAAAGGGAATATCATTTATAAGTACATATCATTCTTTTTGAAAATAGTTTAAAAAGGTTTAAAACATTTCATGAATTTATTTATGTATTTATTAATCTATTTACTATATATTATGTTATGCATTCATATTGTGATATCTTGATATGTATGTACACACTGCTTGTCATTCCCTCATTGATGAATTGACTTTATACATTTTGATCACATTCAGTCATATATTCTAACTGTGTCTCTATAGTAAGCTGAAGTTGAAAGTGTTAATGCTGTTCTGACCATCAATATGAGCAGTAGGTGTGTTTTTAATTTACCAATAAGATATGTTTGTGTCTTTTAGATTTCATACCACATCTGATGTAACTTATGGTCTATGATTATGGCGAACTATCGCCGAAACGCGTAATTCTTAGTTTCTTGCACTATTGTTGGAGTGGTGTTCCTATGATTTTGCTATGGATGCATTTGTAATTGTACCCTAATAAAGGATTCGATCGCTTTTAAAGAAGAAGGCTGTTTTGGAATGTTATTTATTTTAGGCCCAACATACAACTCATTAACTAAAACAAGATCTATATTTAACTTCAAAAAGCATTTTTGGAAATTATTTTTGTTGTTTACTATATCTTGACATCAAAATTATTATTCTTATTAGAAGATAGGCTAGAAGTGCACTATAGCCATACTCGTTTTATGAAACCACTTTGCACGGAAAAAAATGTAATAGTTGGACTTCTATAGACAATTGCAAAATAGTACCTAAAATATATGCAAAAATTATTTTTCTCTTATTCACAGAAAAAAATGTGAAAGACTCTCATAATACAGCAAATAAAATATTTCTCCCAGCTAGTGACAGTCTAATCTAATACTATGGAATGTTGTGCATTGCTGTAGCTTGTATTTGAATTTATTTTCACAAGCGAAATTATATTTGCGTACTGATGTTTATGACACTGTAATGCATTTACTGTAATGCACAGTTGCAAAATCATGAAATTGTATTAAGTCAGCATGCTTTGTTAAAATCAAAAATAAATCAATGTGTTTAGAATATTTGCACATTACAGCTTTCATAAAGAACAATGGGGATATTACATATACCAAGGAGACATAAGTCTTGCTTGTTTTTTTTCACACAAATAAAGTTCAAGATGGCTATTTCAATGACCCTTGTAATTAGCCCCTACAGAATACAAGAACATTGCACAGATTCAACACAACCATCTTCAAAAGTAACCTATATAAAGTGTCTCTGACCCTTTGACACATTTATCTTAAACATGTTACTTTCTTTATTCCTTTGCTTTCTTGACTATTTTCACACAAATTTACTGCATGTCTCTGTTGGCCACTAAAATTTTGGTTGAAGAATTCCACAGAGCTTTGGTCAATAGATTCACTATTAATTGTACAAAAGAAAAATGCAAGCAGTGAAACTGATACTGCCCATAAATATACTACAACACAGCTTACTTCCTGAGTCCATGATGATTAAATGTCACTATTAATTCTGAATTTAAATGATGTATGGATATGATTACTTCTCAAGGATCGTTAATTAGCCAAATATAATAAATATAATCTCTTTGGAAACATAATTGGTTTAATTAAAGGGACAGTCTACTCCAGAATTTGTATTGTTTTAAAAGATAGATAATCCCTTTATCACCTATTCCCCAGTTTTGCATAACCAACACAGTTATATTAATACACTTTTAATCTCTGTGATTAACTTGTATCTAAGCATCTTCTGACAGCCCCCTGATCACATGACTGTGACTATATAAAATCTATTGAGTTGCATTTAGTACTGTGTTGTGCTAACTCTTAAATAACTCCTTGGGCAGGAACACGTTATCTATATAGCTCACATGAACTAGCACTCTTCTGTTGTGAAAAACAAATAAAAAGCATGTTATAAGAGGCTGTCTGCAGTGGGTTTGAAATAGGCAGAAATGTTATAAAGTATATTAATATAACTGTGTTGGTTGTGCAAAGCTGGGGAATAGGTACTAAAGGCATTATCTATCTTTTTAAACAATAAAAATGTTAGTGTTGACTGTCCCTTTAACTAAAGCTTCAACATCAGCGACATAGACAGTTATGAGAACTTTATGTAAAGGACTGTAAAGCTCTTCTGCTATTATGTTTTTTTATTTCATTCATATTGACCACAAAATCTTAATTTATCAAAAACCGATGATAACTTCAACATCCTATTTCCAAAACAATGCTATATCATAACAATATTTTTTTATATTATCCACAGCAATCTTTTTAAAACATTCTCCTAAACTTATTGCGCTTGCCGTATCCTCACTAGAGAATGGGATGGAGGGGTTAGGGGGCGTAAATGCCTTTCCTTGCCACTACTTTCACTTTGAACATACATGGTCAAGTTATTTGTAAATCATCATGTGACAACAACAATAAATAAATAGCCAATGATAAAGTAGAATGACACAGAAAATGGATTTTATGTTACTGGTTATTTGTGTGCTGGATTGAAGTTTATTTGGCATTCTTAAAAAGGGATATGAACACAGTTTCTTTAATGATTCAGACAGAGCATGCGATTTTAAACAACTTTCTAATTTACTTCTTTTTTCACCTTTTCTTCATTCTCTTGGTATCTTTTGTTGAAAAACAGGGACATAAGCTTAGGAGCCCATTTCTGGAGCACTTTATGGCAGAAGTTTTGCAACTATGTTATCCATTTGCAAGAGCATTAGAGGGCAGCACTATTTCCTGTCATGTAGTGCTCCAGATGCCTACCTAGGTATCTCTTCAACACAAAATATCATGGGAACCACGCAAATGTGATTGTAGTAAATTGGAAACTTGTTTAAAATACTATGCTCTGTCATAATCACAAAAGAACATTTGTGGGTTTCATACCCCTTTAACAAGCTCAATTCATAACATGGTTGCAGTAAACCCTTTTCTATTAGCTTGAGGCTGTTTTTTAATAATCTGATCATCACATTTTATTTCTGAACTAGTTTTGAAGTTTTAAAGTGTGATAAGTATTTTAACAGTTTTATAAAACAAAGGAAAGAGCAAAAACAAAACAATACAAAAAACTACAAAGCCAAACGAGTTTTCAAAAGGATAACAAAAGCAAAATGTGTTTATTAGATAACCAAAAAGTATTTTAAATTAAAGGGGGGGGGGGCGCAGCTTGCCAACAACTACAGCAGATATCCATCGCTACAGCTCTGTGCTCCTCACACCACAAACGTGCACAGAGTTAGTAGAGACAGAGAACAAGCTTTCTGTAGTAGGAATACAGCCACCCAACTCCTAGGTTGCTTTCCCGCCACAGCTGTTGCACCATCCATATTGGTGCAGATGAGCAGCAGAGATCCTAATGGTCTGCTGCATGAAGAAAAAGACTGTCCCCACCACTTGCTTGCTTTTTAGTGCAGCATTGCGCGAGGAATATTCAGCATGGAGCCAGTGGTACAACTTCATAGCCGTTATCCTGGTGCTTTAGCTCCAAACGCAAACTCTGTAACAGAATGCAGGATAGAGAAGCTCCTTCAGGAGGACACATACTTCTTACTTCACTGCTAATTCAGGTACTGCTTCTGGGGACTTGTAACCCTAATTACTGGATTCAGATGCTGTTCCACCTGCTATAAAGTTGAGCTCCTCTCACCTCGCTGTCTTTCTGTTGTCTGTATTGTATGCAAAGAGGTGGGTGATGAAATAGAGGAAAAAGCAAAAGAAGACAGGAAAATCCAGCAAGGGAAATAAAAACCAGACAAGAGATAGTTAGTCAGAGAGGGGACTTAGAGGGGAAAAAGATAATAAAAGTGAAACACATTTTTCATTTTCTCTCAGAACTTAGTTTTGCTTCTGCATATCAGGAAGATCAATTTTAGCAAGCTTAGTCCTATCTCATTGTAATATTCAAGAGAAGATTCTCTTCTCCTTTAATCACCCCATATAAAATTGTACATTATTCCCTGGAAAATATATCTATTATTTTCTCTCCCTGATTGAGTGTACTTTTTCAACAGCAAATATGGCCCCTTAAGCCTCTCTACAAGGCCTAAAGGCCAGACCTACCTTTAACCCACAATCCTAAAGCCTAACACATCAATAGCACAAAGGGTAATATCACACTCAGCTGTGTGTATACCCATATATTGTTCATCTTATTATTTTCTCTGCCAATTATCAGTACAAAGTTAAGTACTACAAACCTGTATAAAGCCATCTCAGCACTTCAACCACCATGGCCACTGCCTCACCGTAAAAGTAAAAATCGTCTAATCCACCAAAGAGAACAGTGGTGGATCAATTTGGTTCCCAGCAACCACTCAGGATGAACTTCTCCGACAATGAGGACCCCTCTAACATATCAAACTCTCCAGAAAGAGACTGAACCCCAAGAGGATCCCATGATCAAGATGGCACTCTTAATATGTCTACTTTGAAAACAAATACTCACAGATCATCATAAATCCATCACATCTGAGTTTCAAGCTTCAATGTGGGGAACTTTGCAGAAATATAAGAGTATATAAGAGTGAATGAACAGATACCCTGGAACATAAAAATTAGGATCTAGTAGTAGACCATGCAAATCTTATTACTTATACCAACAGCCTAACTAACTGTATCATCTCTCTAGAGACCAAATGAGCAGACCTAGAAGATCAATCTCGCTGTAAGAGGAATACCAGATTCTATTACTAACTCAGACCTCCCAATTTTCCTACAAGACTTCTTCAAAGAACTGTTTGGGGCTCAGATCAGCTCTGAAAGCCTAGTAGATAAAGCTCACAGAGTCTTTCAGCCTCACACTGTAGTTCAATTTTACTACTATCAATTTAAAGAAAAAATGACACAACACCTGTCACAGCCTTTAACAAAGGCCTTTCCTTCCCTAGAACTATAAAGATTTACAAATCTTTCTGGATCTTTCTGTTCATACCATAATTCAGAGACATATGTTTAGTTCTGTCAAGCAGACGCTATGTGAATAAAATATCCAATACAGATGGGGCTATCCAACAAAGCTTCTAGTAACCAAAAACAATCAAACACACACTATTGAAACGGCAGAGGCGGGAAAGGAACTTTTGCAATCTTGAGGCATCACTATGATGGCACTTCCCATCACCCAGAATCTACCTATACAGGGTGCCTCTGAGACGCCCCCCCCTACTAAGCATAAGAGACTCTCTGAAACCCCCCAGGCTACAGAAGTCAAATCTTGAAGTCTCTTCACCCCTAAGGACAATTCCTCAAGTTGAGTAATTTTTCAGTACCTATTAGTGTCATGTGTGATGCTTATTAAGGTTATACAGTTACGATTGTTTATGCTTCCTTTAGGAAAGATAACTCTCTAAGTTTAACAATTTTAAATACCTAATTGTGCAATGTTTGACACTTATGGATGACATGCAGTTAAAGGTACACTGAACCCACATTTTTTCTTTCGTGATTCTGATAGAGCATGCAATTTTAAGCAGCTTTTTAATTTACGCCTATTATCAATTTGTCTTCGTTCTCTTGCTATCTTTTTTGAAAAATAAGGCATCTAAGCTTTTTTTTTGGTTCAGACCTGTGGACAGGACTTTTTAATTGGTGGATGAATTTATTCACCAATCAGCAAGAACAACCCAGGTTGTTCACCAAAAATGGTCCGGCATCTAAACTTACATTCTTGCATTTCAAATAAAGATACAAAGAAAATGAACAATATTTGATAATAGGAGTAAATTAGAAAGTTGCTTAAAATTGTATGCTCTATCTGAATCACAAAAGAAAAAATTGGGTTCAGTGTCCCTTTAAGACTCCTCAGGCTTCCTTTTGTAGCTATTTATGAAGACTGCTGTACAAAAGAAAGGAAAAAGAAAAGAGAAATGTGTTTTTTTTTCTCTCTCTTTATTAACGCGCTACGTATCTATTACTCTGTTGTTCTATAATAAGAACCCCAAAGGAAGCTCTGTTGTATTATCTAACTCCAATTTCTCTTTACTTCTTATTTATTTGTGTTATATTCAGGAGTTGTTAAATATAGTTTAGTTGCTTTAATTTGTTAATTATCTGCAATTTACACAAATGATTGTGTGCCGGGGACTAAATTTGAGGGACACCCCTACTGTTCTCTCTCTCACCAACTTCCTCCTAAGGCTGAGGCTCGGCCAATGGCCACTCATTATATTTAATTTCCGCCTACTCTCTTGTCCAACTGGACATTCATCAACTTGTCAGGTCATTATTTATCTTATCTATCATTTAGGGCACATATACACTACTCTAAGTCTGTTGAATACAGAAAGCTAAAACTCCTTAGCTCCCCTCCCCGCAACTGTTCTCCACTCACCTCTTTGAAGAGACTAATTACACAGACATCTTAAAATCTGTGATCTCTAAGAAATAATCATCAGCTATTAGGACTGATTTTCCCACTAGGCCTATCTTGTTGCAGCCTTACCCCTTAGACACTATCAACATGTACTATTTTCCTTCATATGCTTCTAGTCAACTACCCCCAGAAGACACATCCTATTGAGTATTAGAGGGCTGTATCATAATAATTATTATAATTATTTTCATGTGTGATACTTATGGAACACCAGCTGTCTTCCCTTTGTCATATAATATAGTTGTTAATGTTGATCATCACATTCACTTTATTTATAGTATGTTACCTTACGTCTATTCATGGACACTTAAATTAGCAAATGCACTTATTGACACCTTTTTACTGAAATACTCTATCTTCTCTAGTTGTATATATCCTAGCAACATATCTTTTATGTTAATGTATTATTTTATTTAGAAAGTATGGAGAAATGTTATTTATATTGTTGTTTCCTACACTATTAAAATGAGGTTGAGGTTTCCATTTTCAGACCTACAAGTAGTCTCTATGGGGCCAATTTATGAAAGTGCGAGCGGACATGATACAATGTAGTGTATCATGTCCGCTGCACACCGATAATGCTGTCGGCATTTATCCCTGCACAAGCATTTTTTGTGAACTGCTTGTGCCATGTTGCCATGCTAGCAGTCAGTGTCAATCAGCCCGATCATATAGGATCAGGCGGATTGATGTCCGCAGCCTCAGAGCAGGCCGACCAGTTATGGAGCAGCGGTCTTTAGACCGCTGCTTTATAACTGCTGTTTCCGTCAAGCCTGAAGGCTCGCACGGAAACAGGGGCATCAATTCAGCCCCTATTACTTTAAATTTACTTTTCATGACATAACTGATTCCCAATGATTAGAGGTTCAAAAGTAGCCTACTGAGATTAACAGAGGGTTCAAAACTCCGTCTGGCATCTCTTTTAGTCATTGTTTTATTAAAAAATATCCCCAATGTTTTATGTACCTTGTAAACTGAAAGATTTTCTTTTCTGTTTTTACTTTAAAACTGACCTGTGTTAAACTTGTATTTGGTAACAAAATATTTATTGCATTAAGCTTAACTACAATTCATTGTTTGTATGCCAATAACTAAACCTCAAGAAAGATTATTTTAAAAAAATATTTAAAATTTTAAGATTATCCTATGATGCACAATGAATACAGCTGTATTATTTTAAATGTATTTTTCTCCAGGAGAAAACTCAATATCAAAATGTTAAAATTCTACTTTTTTTGTATGAGTTCTAAATAATACTTGAATACAATCTTCTTTTAACAGAGTATATTTATATATTTAAGATCTCTTTCTGGTGCTAAACATATCAGGGTCATTCCCACAGTGTTCCTTTATAATAACAATTATTACTACAGTTAAGCTTTATTATCACTTCCATTATCAGCAATAACTCATGATTATTGTTTGCATAATTTAGACTGGAACTCTTTCTAAAGAATGAGAAACATTGCATCAATTATCTGTTCTACATTCATTCTCACTTAATGGATAACAGAGGTACTGACATAACCCAAAATAAAATACTAGGGCCTCAGATGTAAGATGTCCCTTGTAGCAGCATGAAATCATCTATGACTTAAATATTAATGTTTTCTGTTGCTAGAAAAGATTAGCAAGTATTAATAGGAAATGTGTGTCAGTGTGACCTGACAGAGCAGCAACAATATTTATCTTGTTCTCTACAGATAACAAAACTTTGAACAGCCTTGATTAATAAATTCAAGTTTAATAGTGACATCTATGGTCATCTGGATTAATTTTACTAAAATGTGTGCATATTGTCATACAATAACAATAACTTATTATTATAACATATTATTAATGATAACTTTATGTTTCTGCTGGTCACAGAATATTAATTCTAGTCCTGTCATCTGCGTTATATTTTGCTTTAACTCTCAGCTGTTCAGTTGTCAAGAAATGTGACCTACTTAAGAGTTGCAATTACATATAATCAAATGCCTATGTTGCTCCCTGAATTAAGAGACTCCAAGAGGAACAAACTATTTATTTCAAATGTTTTCCAAAAGCAGAGAGCAACCTATACCTAGCTGGCACATACAACCATAGTAGGGCAGATGAACGCTCTCCTTAAAAAAAACAAAAAACAATTAATTAATCCTTTCCTGGCGGGACTCATTTGACTACATCGGAACAAAGTATGACGCTAGGCATGCCCCCAGCCTGCGATCCCATATATGAAGCGGCTATTGTTTCAGGACAGCTAAATGGTTAGGACGTTCCATGCCGTCCTAATAGCGCTAAAGCTCTGTCAGCCGCTCTGGAATCAATCCGGGATGTAACCCAACTGCTAGCGTGAATTGAAAGCACACGCTAGCACACTGAGAAATATCCAGGACGTGACCCACTCAGGAAGCAGATTAGAAGATAACAAAAATGAATATTGTTCCAGAATGCAGGAAAGCCACAAAGGATAAAACGTCCCTTTAAGTAGTACAAAGAACAAAAAGGAAATGCTCTTACTTTGAAGCTTCTGAAAAAGGTCCTCTTTAGCAGGCTTGTAAAACAAAGGAAAAGTTCTCTTTTGCAGCTTGTAAAAGTATAATGTCCCTTTAAGCAGGTTTATAACAAACAGAAAGGCAAAGTTCTCTTTTGCAGCTTGTAAAAGTAAATGTCCCTTTTAAGCAGGTGTATAACAAACAGAAAGGCAAAGTTCTCTTTAGCAGCTTGTAAAAGTATAATGTCCCTTTAAGCAGGTTTATAACAAACAGAAAGGCAAAGTTCTCTTTTGCAGCTTGTAAAAGTAAATGTCCCTTTTAAGCAGGTGTATAACAAACAGAAAGGCAAAGTTCTCTTTTGCAGCTTGTAAAAGTAAATGTCCCTTTTAAGCAGGTGTATAACAAACAGAAAGGCAAAGTTCTCTTTTGCAGCTTGTAAAAGTAAAATGTCCCTTTAAGCAGGTCTTGTTTAACAAAGAATAGGTTTAAAGGTAAAGGCCAAAGCAAGGTCAGGCAGGCAGAAGTCGGCATCCAAATATCAGCAAAAGGTATAGGCAAAAGACAGGGTCAGGCAAGCAGAAGTCGGCATCCAAGAGACAGCAAAAGGGTAATAGCTACAGGCAAGGTCAGGCAGGCAGAAGTCAATGTCCAAATATCAGCAAGTAGGGATTAGGCAAGAGGCTTGGTCAGGCAGGCAGAAGTCGGTACACAGAAGAATAAAACTGATATGGTACTCACAATCCAGGGAAACAAACAAACGGGCCCAGATTCAGATCTCCCGCCGAGATTTAAAGGGCAGGAGCGTAACCGTCATCAGAGGGGTGTGAGAGAAAGCGTCATGTTGCTAAGCAACATGACGTCAGAGACACAGAGGAGTTCCGGGAGCCGCGGCGACACGGCGATGAACGGAAGCGCTCATGACAGCACCCCCTCCTCAAGGGCCCCTCCGGGGGACAGGACCAGGTCTATCAGGATGAGTCTTGTGGAAGGTCTTGACCAATATTGGAGCATTTACTTGATGAGCAGGTTCCCAAGAACGTTCCGTGACTGGATAACCCTTCCAATGAATGAGATAATACAATTTCTTGCCCCGCAATTTGGAATCTAGAATATGGCTGATCTCAAACTCAGGATGTCCATGCACCAATAACGGTGGAGGTTTAGAAAAAGGCTTAGAATACCTGTTAATCATCACAGGTTTTAAAAGAGAAACATGGAATACCGGATGGACTTTGAGAGACTTGGGTAAAGCTACCCGATAAGCAGTGGAACATACCTGACCCAGTATTCGGAAAGGACCAGCGTGCTTGCCTGGAATTTAGTCGTTTGGCTGTTTGGAGATACAGAAGGTTCTTATGATCAGTAAGTATAGTAAATGGCAAAGAAGTACCTTCCAGCCAATGTCTCCATTCATCCAATGCCATCTTGATGGCAAGTAACTCTTTATTCCCTACGTCATAGTTAAATTCGGAAGGAGTGAATTTTTTAGAGAAAAAAGCAACAGGATGAATCCTTCCAGTCTCTGGTATTCGTTGAGACAGAACCGCTCCAGCAGCAACAGAGGAAGCATCCACCTCCAGAATAAATTGAAACTCAGGATTTGGATGACGAAGGATAGGAGCTGAGGAAAAAGCTTCTTTGAGAGATTCAAAAGCTTCTATAGCCTCAGACGGCCATACTTTACAGTTTTGTCCTTTTCTTGTGAGAGAAGTAAGAGGAGAAGTAATAGTAGCAAAATTCTTGATGAACTTTCTGTAATAATTGGCGAAGCCTAGGAAACGTTGTAAAGCCTTCAAAGAATCAGGTCTAGGCCAATCCAAAATGGCAGAAAGTTTAGTAGGGTCCATTTCGAATCCAGATGCCGATATTACATAACCCAGAAAGGGTATGATTTTTTGATGGAAAGAACATTTCTCCAGTTTAGCAAACAGATGGAATTCTCTTAGACGTTGAAGTACTTTCTTGACGTGGTGCACATGATCTTGGTGGTTCTGAGAAAAAATTAAGATGTCGTCCAGGTATATGATAACAAAAATATTCAAAAAATCACGAAAGATCTCATTTACAAAATGCTGGAAAACCGCCGGAGCATTGCATAGCCCAAAGGGCATGACCAAATATTCATAATGCCCAAATCGAGTGTTAAAGGCAGTCTTCCACTCATCTCCTTTGCGTATACGGATCAAGTTGTATGCACCACGTAGGTCGAGTTTGGTGAAAATGGTGGCTCCCTGAAGATAAGTAAAAAGTTCAGGAATAAGGGGCAGAGGATAACTGTTCTTGATGGTAATCTGATTCAATCCACGATAATCAATACAGGGTCTTAATCCGCCATCCTTTTTTCCCACAAAAAAGAAACCAGCCCCTACAGGGGAAGAGGAGGGTCGAATAAATCCTCTAGCCAGATTGTCTTTTATATATTCTTCCAGAGCCATGTTTTCTGGTTTAGAAAGTGGATATGTTTTGCCTCGAGGATAGGCAGCCCCAGGAAGGAGGTCAATGGGACAATCAAAAGGGCGATGAGGAGGAAGACGTTCCGCTTCTTTTTTGGAGAAGACATCCACAAAGTCATGGTAATGCATAGGTAAGGATTCCGGAGTTTCAACTGTGAGAGCAATAGTGAGTGGTAACTTAGTAATCTCTTGAAGACATTTAGTCTGGCATGTAGATCCCCAGGAAGTGAGTTCACCGAAAGTCCAAGAAAAAATGGGATTGTGAATCTGGAGCCAGGGTAATCCCAAGATAATGGGAAATTGCGGAGTGGGAATGACATCGAAACAAATTGTCTCAGAATGAAGTATTCCTACGGTGAGGATTAAGGGTTGAGTAGAAAACTGAATGTATCCAGAACCCAAAGGATCTCCACTGACCGTAGAGACTGAAATGGAATACTCCTTCTTTAGTAAGGGTATAGAATGAGTAGAAACAAATGTAGAGTCAATGAACACACCTCCAGCACCGGAATCAATTAGGGCTTGGGTATAGATCTTCTTTTGTCCAATTAGAAGAGTTACTGGAACAAAGAGTTTCTTGTATAGGGAATGACCACTATTTTGGCTTAACTCAGTTCCCTGGACTAGAGTTAAGCCCTGGCTTTTACTGGCCTAGTAGGACAATCCCTTAATAAATGTCCTTTAAGGCCACAGTACAGACATAAGCCAAGAGTCCGTCTTCTTAAGCGTTCAGTCTCAGTTAATTTTATACTTCCTACTTCCATGGGTTCAGCCTGATCAGTAGTAGGAGAGGCTGGAGTGACTGGACTAGAAAAACGAGGAGCTAAACGAAAAGGAGTTCGAGTGGCAGTCCTCTGTGTTCTATCCTTTTCTTGTTGGCGTTCACGAAACCTGACGTCGAGACAGATACAGAGATTTATTAAGGCTTCTAAGGACTCTGGAAGTTCACGATACACCAATTCATCCTTGAGACGCTCAGAAAGTCCTTTACGGAAAGCGGCTCTGAGTGCTCCCTGATTCCAAGTGGTTTCAGAGGCAAGGGTGCGGAACTCAATTGCATATTGAGAGACTGGTTGATTTCCTTGACGTAAATCCAGGAGAGTTGCTTCAGCAGCGGATGACCTTCCAGGTTTATCGAATACGTTTGAGAATGTAGATAGAAATGTATCAACATCCAACAGTATAGGATCATTCTTTTCTAGCAAAGGTGACACCCAAGCCAAGGCTTTTCCTTTCATTAAGGAAATAAGAAACGTGATTCTAGAAGAGGCAGTAGCAAAGAGAGTAGGGCTATTTCGGAAATGAAGACGGCATTGATTCAAAAAGCCTCTACATTCTTCAGGATTCCCATCATATTTATCCGGAAGAGGAATCCTGGGACTTAGTTGTACCTGAGACTGATTGTTAGGAATCGGAGGAGGTAATGCCTCAATCGGATTTGGATTGGGATTAGGATTGGGAGGTGCGGTAGCAACCAAATTTTGTAATAGAGCAGTAATTTGATCAAGTTTAGTGTCCAGAGACTGCAAGTGAGTGGCATGAGAACCCAAGAGCTGTCCCTGGTGAGCCACGGCCATAGATAATTCAGTGGGGTCCATTTTTATGGCCCGTTTGTAATGTCAGCCGCTCTGGAATCAATCCGGGATGTAACCCAACTGCTAGCGTGAATTGAAAGCACACGCTAGCACACTGAGAAATATCCAGGACGTGACCCACTCAGGAAGCAGATTAGAAGATAACAAAAATGAATATTGTTCCAGAATGCAGGAAAGCCACAAAGGATAAAACGTCCCTTTAAGTAGTACAAAGAACAAAAAGGAAATGCTCTTACTTTGAAGCTTCTGAAAAAGGTCCTCTTTAGCAGGCTTGTAAAACAAAGGAAAAGTTCTCTTTTGCAGCTTGTAAAAGTATAATGTCCCTTTAAGCAGGTTTATAACAAACAGAAAGGCAAAGTTCTCTTTTGCAGCTTGTAAAAGTAAATGTCCCTTTTAAGCAGGTGTATAACAAACAGAAAGGCAAAGTTCTCTTTAGCAGCTTGTAAAAGTATAATGTCCCTTTAAGCAGGTTTATAACAAACAGAAAGGCAAAGTTCTCTTTTGCAGCTTGTAAAAGTAAATGTCCCTTTTAAGCAGGTGTATAACAAACAGAAAGGCAAAGTTCTCTTTTGCAGCTTGTAAAAGTAAATGTCCCTTTTAAGCAGGTGTATAACAAACAGAAAGGCAAAGTTCTCTTTTGCAGCTTGTAAAAGTAAAATGTCCCTTTAAGCAGGTCTTGTTTAACAAAGAATAGGTTTAAAGGTAAAGGCCAAAGCAAGGTCAGGCAGGCAGAAGTCGGCATCCAAATATCAGCAAAAGGTATAGGCAAAAGACAGGGTCAGGCAAGCAGAAGTCGGCATCCAAGAGACAGCAAAAGGGTAATAGCTACAGGCAAGGTCAGGCAGGCAGAAGTCAATGTCCAAATATCAGCAAGTAGGGATTAGGCAAGAGGCTTGGTCAGGCAGGCAGAAGTCGGTACACAGAAGAATAAAACTGATATGGTACTCACAATCCAGGGAAACAAACAAACGGGCCCAGATTCAGATCTCCCGCCGAGATTTAAAGGGCAGGAGCGTAACCGTCATCAGAGGGGTGTGAGAGAAAGCGTCATGTTGCTAAGCAACATGACGTCAGAGACACAGAGGAGTTCCGGGAGCCGCGGCGACACGGCGATGAACGGAAGCGCTCATGACAAGCTCAACGCAGTTAGGAGGCATAGAACGGCAGGAAGGAGTTAACTTTAATGGATACTATATTTATTTATATTTTTTAGCATTTATAGGAAATGCCAGCAAATTTTACCATTATCAGGAAGTACCTATTAGCTAATAAGCATTAGCAGGAAGTGCCTATCAGCCAACCAGCATCAGTTAGTAGTATCTTTTACCCGAAATGTATTATTAGAAAATACACAAATGACAAACAGTGTTTTACGTTTTACATTTTCTAGGGGGGAAAAAACAATATATCTGCATACTTGTCTTTTATATGAGTGCTAAATATTGAGTACAATGTTCTTTACCTCTATCTATCTATCTATCTATCTATCTATCTATCTCTATATATATATATATATATAGAGAGAGAGAGAGAGAGAGATAGATAGATAGATAGATAGATAGATAGATTGATAGATAGATAGATAGATAGATAGATAGATAGATAGATAGATAAGTATACACAAAATATTTAAGTTCTCGTTCTAGTGTTAAAAATACCAGGGGAATTACCTCAGCTTTCTTTCATAATAAAAAAGATTATTACAATAGTTACAGTTATCACTTCCATGATCACTAATAGTCATCCTTCTCCATAATCTAGAGTAGAACTGTCTAAATAATGAGAAATATTGGAGCAGGTATCTGTTATACATCCTCACTTAATTGACAGTTCTCTCTGAGTGCATGAGGGTAGTCATAAATTCAAAATGAGATATCAAGTCCTTGCATGTAAAAAGTCCCTTATGACAGCATGCAATTATATATGACTTTAAAATAGATGGTTTCTGTTGCTAGTAATCATTATCAAGTATTTATAGGAAATGTGGGTCAGTATGACCTGGCAGAGCAGCAACAACATTCATCTTACTATACACCAAACCAAACTTTGAACAGACCATTTATAAATTCACATTTAATATAAAAATGAAATCAGTGGCCATATGAATTATTTTTGCTTACATTTTGAGTGCATCTTGTGAGATCATCATAATTTCTTATTAATGATGATTCAATGCGCCTGCTTGTAGATGGGTATACATTCTAAACCTTCATCTGGAAGATTTTATTTTACTTAGCTCAGTTGCAGTCATGATAAAATATTACACAGTAAAATAATGGCAATTATACATTTGCTTATTGCTCCCACTTATTTTTGGAGCCCCAAGATGAAGTGACTATTTCTTTCAATAGTTTCTGAAAAAGGTTGGTTAACCCCTTTCCAAGGGTCATAATTCCAGCTAAAGTTTAGTTGGATGTAGGTCCCTTTTCCCCTCAGAAAGCCCTCTAATTTCACTTAAAGGGACACAATATGCTACCATTGTCGGCCTTTAATATAAAACGAGGACTTTTAACATGAACATGAGCAAAAAACACCTCTCAGCTAATGAGTAATAAGTAGGAAGTGCCTATTACCCAATTGTTATTGTTAGGAAAACACACAAATAGGTTCAATTTAAATGTAAACATTTCTTCTGATATTTATAGTCACTTACAACTCTATATTATTTAACAGTTTTATAATAAGCAGGTTTTACAAGACAATGGGGTCTATTTATCAAGCTCCGAATGGAGCTTGAAGGGCCGTGTTTCTGGCGAGTCTTCACAATCGCCAGAAACACCAGTTATGAAGCAGCGGTCTAAAGACCGCTGCTCCATAACCCTATCCGCCTGCTCTGATGAGATGGACAGGAATCACCGGAAATCAACCCAATCGAGTACGATCGGATTGTTTGACACCTCCCTGCTGGAGGCCTATTGGCCACGAGTAAGCAGGGGGCAGCGTTGCACCAGCAGCTCTTGTGAGCTGCTCGTGCAATGTTAAATGCGGAGAGCATATTGCTCTCCGCATTTACTGAGGTCTTGCGGACCTGATCCTCACTGTCGGATCAGGTCCGCAAGACTTTTGATAAATAGACCCCAATGTGTAGTTTATGAACAGCTTTAATGGGGAAATCCATGCTGCTAGCCATAGAATCTGACACATTAGTTGATTAGTTCCCATGATGAAACTTTATTGGAACTCTCACTGTCCCAAATTTCAACATGTGCTATTATATCATGGTTAGAATAAATAACACTTAAAACACAATAAAAGCTCTCATTTTATTCCCATTATACAAATTGTGACATTGGCAAAGTGTAGGGTTTAAACTGGAAAGAATGAAATAATTCCATAACACTGAAGGGTGTGGGTGCTCTGCTTGTAAAGACCTGTGTGACTCCTTTCCCACCCTTACTCTTGTGGCAAACTGGCACAAATTGGCAAATTTATGTGATTACTTTTTTGGACAGCTTCATTGGAAAACTACATGCAGCAGGGAATGGTTCACCTTGGTTCAGTGGGATGCATTACATCATGTATGTGTGATCCAAGCCTCAAATGAATAACTGCAGATTGCTAAGCTCCTTCATATGATTGGCAGATTACTTCAACTGTGATGTTATTCTTCTGCTGTATAAAGTAGTGTATGAAAGCTTCTGATTCATCATTGTACATGTAAGACCATAAAGCTCTTTCTGGCACAACTGCATATTAGCTTTGTTCATTAATTATAAAAATTATCACTAATTTAACCACGGCACACAATAGAAATGTTTACTCTTTAATTAATTGGTTCCAGCTCCAGCACAGAGTCTCAACTTTGTTATTTTGAGTGAAGTCATTAGGTGTGGCATCTGCTGTCTGCCTTGGGATCAGCAATAAACATTGTCACTATCAGCTTTAGACTCAAATGCTGCCAATTTATACTTTAACTGGCCTCTTCATTTGTATGAGACATATACTGAAAACATTTAATGGTATTTTTTAAAGGGACATAGGGACATTATTTCCCCCCTGCTAAATATATAGCCTACTGTTCCTTTATAGCCTGCTGTCCCTTTAAGTCTAACACCTTCCTTATTAAGATTTGGTAAATGTTGGGGGACGTATTATGCCTGTGGTAGATTAGTTTATAGAATTTGGTTCTATTGCCCTTTTGTCACGTTGAAGTAAAACTATTAATTTAATTTGAAACTAATACAATGATATGAGTTGTTTTCTTCGTAATAATCCTCCCTGGTTGACAGGAACTTCATGTTGATATTCATTAGCTAAACATTAGTAGGAATACAGAGTATATTCACTAGAGATTGATTGCCCAAAAATCTCCATTTAGTTCCTTAATTCATAAAGTTCTACTATCCCTTTTTTAAAATACAAATTTATTTTAGCAGGAAAAAAAACTAAATTATCTCCAATATAAATAAATCCACTTTTAGGGCTTTATATACCAACCCGTCTTTTGTTTATCCTTGTACAGTCAGTCAGCCATTCAGGACTGGCCAGGAAAACCCCCCAAAGAGATATTGATAGAGGCCCAAGGGCTAAAAAGAGTAGAAGCTGCTGAAGGGAGAGGACCAAAAACTGTGTGTTAAATGCACGGAATACAACACAGATCGATTCAAGGAAACTGAGTTTTTTTTGACTAAAACCTCTTTCTCTAAATGTTCTAAAGAACATTTACTATCGTTAGCCACTAATCCAGCAGGTGTACTAAGTCTCTGGGCAACTATATATATCTCGTGTATACACTGACAAGATATCGCTGTATTATAAATCCAAGCAACTTGATACTAGCAAGATTAGAGACACTGCATAGACTTTTTTGGATACAATATGATAGTTTGTTCGTATGTATTCATTACATTAACAGATGGTATTCTACCTGGGATTCAAAGCTATATACATCAACTCCATTGGCCGACCTATCAAACCTACGATTGGTTGAAACCGGTCACATGATCTGATTCCATGACGAGCACTAATGTGTCCTTCTGATTTCAGTCACAGTGAGTAAAGGATTGTACAAGTATCTGGAACACTGATACAGTATATACTAATACTGCCAAAAGATCTAATTTGTTTCATTCATCAAGGAGAGACTTTTTAAAATAATATTACGGATAAGATTATCCACTGATTTTATTGTTTGTTTTATATTGACATATTGTGCAATTAATACGTTTGAAACAGATGCATCCAATTTCATTATATGTTTCATTGTGTTATTAAACATCTTTTATTACTTATCATGGGAAATGAATAGCATCTTTTAGCGCCATCCTCATTTGGTAAACATGCTAATTTAGTATCGAAAGCTCATAACTTGCTTAAAAAGTTCCGTTTAATTTTTTTAAGTGCATGCTCACTAAACATCAAAATAATGCAAATGAAATTTGATATCACTGTATGTACTGCTTTACCCCGTAAGCTTAAGCTTTATGCACAATTTCATGAAGATTAGTACAGTGGTTTTCACAGCAACTTTATTTAAAAGACATCAGAGGAACCCATTAAAATGCCATTTTCTTTTACTTATAATTAACAGAACTGATTTGCTTCACATTTTCATGGTTTCTCATTGGGTACTGCACTGGGAAAGGTTACTATATAAGCCTGCTTTTTGTACCATATTATTATGCAAAATTCACTTGACATTTCCTAGAATGTAAGCTGAATTTACGTGGCATAAGAGATGAAATATACTTAAGGGATGAATTGTTCTTGGGTGTGTTTTAACAATTTCTTAGCAAAATATACCATTATATTTTTTTTAGAACTTGTGCTCAGTTTGCTTAAAGGGACAGTGTACTGTTAATTTGTTCTCCCCTTTAGTGATAGATTACAAGTGAAGCTCTATTTAGCACTTTTGCTAGTGCGCTAATTGTGCTAATTGCGCTAGAAGTAAACTTTTTGCGCTTGTCGTTTGTGCACTCGTGCTAATCTGCCGAGCGAAAACAGTTTAACGCAATTAGACTATATTGCGCATGATAACCTATTCCCCCATAGAAGTCAATGGAGAAAAAGTTGACTAAAAACCTAGCACACTACTCACGCGCTAACCCGATCGCATATTCTCATATGCGCAAACCCGATCTCATATTCGCATATGTGCTAACCCAACTGCATATTCATATGGAAATTCCAAGGTTCTTCACATAGCAGAATATGTTCTATTTATTCATAAATACATATTAAAAATATATTTCAACATATATCTCAAAGTGTTTTGGTACAATATATATCTTACCTATATATGTACATGATATATATATATATATCATGAATATAATTTTTATAAATACATATATACACATGTTTAGACATGTATATGTATCTATCTCAATGTTAAAGTCCTTTGCCTGCCACCTGAGACCTCATATCTTTGTTCACTTATAACTTTTTTTTGCTATTTTTTTTTTTATATATTTTTATTAGATAGTGTTATTATAAGTGTTACTATACACCGTAATTTATTTTTTATGTATCTTGTGCAACTTTCCTGAAACAGTTAACACAGCTCTGAAGTAGCAGTTATCATTCTAGAGCAAATCGTGATTTCGCACAAGTGATCGGGTTTACGCTCAACTCATAAGGCGAGCGTAATTTAAACTGTGTGCAAACGATTGCGAAAACCAGATGGCAAACGTTTGTGCTCCACTTGTAATCTGGCCCTTATTTAAAATTGTTTACAAACAGACCTTTACCTTTATTTTTTCATTTGAAATAGATGATTTTGCCTGTTATGTCCTCGCCTATACTATATTAATAGTTAAAGGACCATTATATACAGTAGAATTGCATAATCAACAAAAGGTAATGCAATAGCACTTGCTCTGAATTTCAAATGAGCAGTAGATTTTATTTGCCATCCAACTCTAGCATGTGACAGCCATCAGCAAATTATGGACTCATATACATATACTGGGACATCTTTCACATGCTTAATAGGGGCTGGTACCTCAGAAAGTGTGCAAATAAAAAGATTGTGCACAATTTGATAACATAAGAAAGTTGGAAAGTGTTTTAAAAAGTATGGTTTTGTTTAAATATAGTGAGATAATATAATGAGATTGTTGTTTTAATTACCAGATATAGCTATTTTATATACAAAAGTAAACCCAAACTAAAAATGTCAGATATATTTTAAATTTGGCAGCTGTTGTGACATTTCAATTTTACAGTACACTGTCACTTTAAATGGACACTGAACCCAATTTTGTCTTTCGTGATTCAGATAGAGCATGTAAATTTAAGCAACTTTCTAATTTACTCCTATTATCAAAATGTCTTCATTCTCTTGGTATCTTTATTTGAAAAGCAAGAATGTAAGTTTAGATGCCGGCCCACTTTTGGTGAAAAACCTGGATTGTTCTTGCTGATTGGTGGATACATTCACCCACCAATAAACAAGTACTGTCCAGAGTCTGAACCAAAAATTGTCTGGCTCCTTAGCTCCGATGCCTTCTTTTTCAAATAAAGATAGCAAGAGAACGAAGAAAATTGATAATAGGAGAACATTAGAAAGTTGCTTAAAATTGCATGCTCTATCTGAATCACGAAAGAAAAAAATTGGGTTCAGTGTCCCTTTAATGTGACATATCATGAATACCAAATTGGTTTCCCAAATATGAGATAGGAATTAAGTGCATAAATTCACACTGATGAAAAAAATATTTTTGTATTGTACAATCATTATTATATCATATTGCCCTTTTGGAATTATTTTGTGTTTTCTCTATTCAATCATCTAATATTTTATGCTGTTCAAACACATGACCCATGCTTCAATCAAACTCTTTCTATGGTACACCCAGACTGCGTCAACAGACCAAACAGACTCTGCATTTCAGCTTTCCATCAATGGAAATATTAATTGTCAGCAAATACATGTCATGGTCACAAAACGTCAAGGTAAGGTCTTACCTATAACCCAGAATCCGAATGGTATTAAATCTGGCAGAGCTCAGAGGTTTGCATTAAACATGGATTTGACTTCTTGGGTGTCTTGGAAGAGTTCTGCAATGCTTGAATCAGTTTATAATCATATTTACTATGAAACTATGTTAGATATTTTTCTGCAGAATTTGACACAAACAACTTCTATACATTTGTAGGCAGCACTTCTATGGTGCTAGCTTGGTTAGTTTGATATTGTTGCTACTGAAGGCCAGACATGTTGAACCTTTTCCTGCACCTTTTCTTCTGTTTTGTTATTGTTGTTGCTGACCTAAATGACTGTAACTTCAGCAGTTGGTCTGGTACCTGACTCTGACCTGGATCATGTTAACTATTCTTCTGTCTATTCTTCTGCCTGCTCCTGCTTTTATTAAGCCTATGAACCCAGCTGTTTGTAGATCACCTTCATAAGAGCCGACTACAACAGTGCAACTCTTGGCAGGGCCCTTTACCCATTTGATCACTATAATTGCTATCTTGTATACCGCCTATGCTTATAGCGATGCGGAATCTGTTGGTGCTCTACAAATACCTGATAATAATAACAATAATAATCTGATGAATTTCTATGAGGGTGAAAATGGAATACATTCCTTTGAGGATTTATAGCAATTTCTTAACATCTATTTATACAGAAAATAAAATAGCAGAAATGTTTCAGGGTTACTGTTCCTCACACTAAGAGGTGATGTTGACACTGGCAATATAATAACAAATACTTTTCTTAAACCGACTGCCGGTAACACCATACTGCACGCGGGCTCTTGTCATCCTCCACATTTAAAAAGATCAATCCCTAGGGGACAATTCTTGCGTCTGAGGAGAAATACCAATTCAGACGAACACTTTGAAAAACAGGCATTAGCATTAAAAGAAAGATTGAGTGAAAGGGGCTATGGAGAAAAATTACTTAACAACAGTCTTTTGCAAGCAAGTAGTCACACTCAGCAGACTTTAGTATCTAAGACCATGAAGAGGAATAATGAATTTAATGACTCAGCTGTTGTTTTCTCAACATAATATTATGATCAGTTCCATCAGGTGTGTGGCATTTTAAAAAGGAACCTGTATATTTTGAGACAAGGTGAGGCTCTCAGTGGAGTTGCTGAAAAAATGTAAATTTGTTCCTAGAAAGGCACCCACCTTGTCGAACAGAGTATCACCTAGTCTGGTTTGTTCTAAAAAATATGAAAGGGACACTTGGTTACATAGAAAAGGTACATTTAGATGTGGAACAGGTCCATGTTTAACTTGTGACATCATTAGCCCAGGGACCACCTTTACTAGCTTTATCACACAAGAACAGTTTGAAATTCAGTTTTATGCAAACTGTAGAAGTGAGTATGTTGTATATCTTTTGGAGTGCAATATTTGTAAAATGCAGTACACTGGACAAACCATAAGGTCACGAATGAGGGAACACATCAATGACACTAAGAACCTCAATAAGGATTCAGCAATTGCCAGACACCACTTCACAATGCACATGACCAACAGGTTCAATATGAGAGTAAAAGTCATTGACATAGTAAGAAGGCCAATAAGGGGAGGGGATAGGAACAAACTATTACTGAAACAGGAGATGTTTTGGATTTATAAACTGAGAACCAGAACCATCACTCCAGGTGGAATAAACAGATAATGGGATATGAGTCTCTTTGTAGGATAAAGTTACTGATACAGTTGATAAACTTTAATTGTACCCTGTTTAAATCATGCATATCCATAATCCATAACATCACTATATAATATTACCACTTAAGATCATACAGCAGCAGTGACATATTTAATGTTCCATCTCCTCTGTGAAATATTCAGCATATGCTTAATCAGAGATTTAGAATTGTGTTGAGTTTCAATAGCTGTGCTTACCTTACCAACATTGACAAGTTTCAGATATGATATCTGTATAAACATTGTCTATTTTATAGTTAAAGTTTATGCTTTTGGAACTTATGAGAATGAATATCAAATTTATCCTTTAATAGGCTCAAGAATGCCTCACCCCAGTATTGCAATAGGCAAAATGTTTGTCCCTTTTTCTTTAGAAACTAGATACTATATAACCATAAATTAAAGTGTCCATATGTGACTTATGGGTTAAGTCACTAACGGCTAGATTTAGAGTTGGGCGGTAGCCGTCAAAACCAGCGTTAGAGGCTGCCCTCTAGTATTTGGAGTCAGTCAGGAAAGGGTCTAACGCTCACTTTCCAGCCGCGACTTTTCCATACCGCAGATCCCCTTACGTCAATTGCGTATCCTATCTTTTCAATGGGATCTTTCTAACGCCGGTATTTAGAGTCGTGGCTGAAGTGAGCGTTAGAAATCTAACGACAAGACTCCAGCCGCAGAAAAAAGTCAGTAGTTAAGAGTTTTATGGGCTAACGCCGGTTTATAAAGCTCTTAACTACTGTGCTCTAAAGTACACTAACACCCATAAACTACCTATGTACCCCGAAACCGAGGTCCCTCCACCACTCTATTAAAAATTTTTAACCCCTAATCTGCCGACCGCACATCGCTGCCACCTACGTTATCCCTATGAACCCCTAATCTGCTGCCCCTAACACCGCCGACCCCTATATTATATTTGTTAACCCCTAATATGCCGCCCCCAACGTCGCCGCTACCTACCTACAACTTATTAACCCCTAATCTGCCGACCGGACCGCGCCGCTATTATAATAAAGTTATTAACCCCTAATCCGCCTCACCCCCGCCTCAATAACCCTATAATAAATAGTATTAACCCCTAATCTGCCCTCCCTAACATCGCCGACACCTAACTTCAAGTATTAACCCCTAATCTGCCGATCAGAGCTCACCGCTACTCTAATAAATGTTTTAACCCCTAAAGCTAATTCTAACCCTAACCCTAACACCCCCCTAAGTTAAATATAATTTAAATCTAACTAAATAAATTAACTCTTATTAAATAAATTATTCCTATTTAAAGCTAAATACTTACCTGTAAAATAAACCCTAATATAGCTACAATATAAATTATAATTATATTGTAGCTATTTTAGGATTTATATTTATTTTACAGGCAACTTTGTATTTATTTTATTTAATAGTTACCTAGTTAAAATAATTACAAAATTACCTGTAAAATAAATCCTAACCTAAGTTACAATTAAACCTAACACTACACTATCAATAAATTAATTAAATAAAATACCTACAATTATCTACAATTAAACCTAACACTACACTATCAATAAATTAATTAAATAAAATACCTACAAATAAATACAATTAAATAAACTAACTAAAGTACAAAAAATAAAAAAGAACTAAGTTACAAAAAATAAAAAAATATTTACAAACATTAGAAAAATATTACAACAATTTTAAACTAATTACACCTACTCTAAGCCCCCTAATAAAAATAACAAAGCCCCCCAAAATAAAAAAATGCCCTACCCTATTCTAAATTAAAAAAGTTCAAAGCTCTTTTACCTTACCAGCCCTGAAAAGGGCCCTTTACGGGGCATGCCCCAAAGAATTCAGCTCTTTTGCATGGAAAAAAAACACATACAATACCCCCCCAACATTACAACCCACCACCCACATACCCCTAATCTAACCGAAACCCCCCTTAAATAAACCTAACACTAAGCCACTGAAGATCTCCCTACCTTGTCTTCACCTCACCGGGTCCCGATCTGTCCAGAAGAGCCTCCTATGTCTTGATCCAAGCCCAAGCGGGGGGCTGAAGAGTGACGTCCATCCTCGGGCTGAAGTCTGGATCCAAGTTGCGACTGAAGAAATCCATCATCGGGCTGAAGTCGGAAGTCCATCATCGGGATGAAGTCTTTTATCAAGCAGCATCTTCAATCTTCTTTCTTCCGGAGCGGAGCCATCTTCTTCCCAGCCGATGCGGATCCATCCTCTTCTAACGACGCCTACTCACCGAATGACGTTTCCTTTAAATGACGTCATCCAAGATGGCGTCCCTCGAATTCCGATTGGCTGATAGGATTCTATCAGCCAATCGGAATTAAGGTAGGAAAATAGCGATAGCGGGGGCGGCAGATTAGGGGTTAATAAGTGTAAGGCTAGGGGTGTTTAGACTCGGGGTTCATGTTAGGGTGTTAGGTGCAGACTTAGGAAGTGTTTCCGCATAGTAAACAATGGGGCTGCGTTAGGAGCTGAACGCTGCTTTTTTGCAGGTGTTAGGTTTTTTTCAGCTCAAACAGCCCCATTGTTTTCTGGCCGCGTCCGTAAGCAACGCTGGTATCTAGAGTTGCAGTGGCGGTAAATATGCCTGTACGCTCCCTTTTTGGAGCCTAACGTAGCCATTCTGTGAACTCTAAATACCAGCGGTATTTAAAAGGTGCGGGAGAAAAAAAGCATGCGTAGCTAACGCACCCCTTTGGCCACAGAACTCTAAATCTAGCCGTAAGTCTTTATTATTTTTTCTTTATGCAAAAAATGTAAATACTCTAAATTTGTATTTAATTTTAGACTTAAATCTAAATTTGTGTTCTAGTTTGTGTTTTTATATATGTGTTCAGGGCTATGTTTAGCACTACTCTTTGTGATGCTTGAAGAGCAAATTTTGTTAACATACAAACTATTTTGCCATGACCTGTGTGCAGACGAACTAGGTCCTGAATACATTCAATATACTCAACACATCTAATTTTTTAACACACCTGAATACATGTTAGCATATTTCAAATTAACTTTGTTACATTTCACCACTCTATGTATCTTATGCTACATTATCATTAGATATTATCTTTCTATTTTGATAGACCATACTTGCTATATATGATAGGTATATCAAGCAACACCAATACACATTTAATGTTAATAACAGTTTGCTTGTTTTTTTCACAATGATATTACACTACAATACATTTGTATTAGGAATTGTATTAGGAAGTGCATTTTCATATTGCTAGGCTTTTTCCTGATACCATATATATCACATCATCATGTTTAATTAAGCATTTTTTTATAGTGTGTATGTATTTTTAAATTGTTGTTCAGGTATTTGATTGATCACTTTGCTTTAAGAAGGGGGTGTCAAGTTGCATTACCTATCCCTATGATTAAGTGCCCATTTGTGGCACGAAACCGTAGTGACCATTTGCGGCACAAAACGCGTAAAGGTTTTACTTACCTGTTCTATGCCTCTGTTTTTAACCTTTTTCTAATAAAGAGTGGTTTTATTTTTGAAACGTGCCTCCCGAGTGCTGCTTCTTCCTTGTTCACTGGTATTTTTTGCAGCTCACACTTAGCTGCGTCTTGCTAGCACCTCACGGGTCTGTGTCTGTGACTCCTCCCTCAGCTTTGGTGGTGTCCGGCTTTCCCTCACAACACAGGGATCTGCAGCGGCCTGGTTTGTTCTTACTGTTCCTATGTCAAGCTCTTGTTGTTGTCGATTTGGTACCTGACCCTGGATTGACTACACTTCTGTCTGCTGTTATGGCTGCTGCTGTTTATGATCTGGTGCCTTCCTTGTCTGCTTCCTTGGCTACTGTTGTTGATCTTGATCTTGACCTGGCCTGGTAACTGACTTCACTTCCATCTGCTCCCCTGACTACAGTTCCCGACTCTGGACCGACCCTTGACTACTCGACAGTCCTGTCCATGCCTAGATCTACTTAAAGAGAGTATGTGGTCATTCGGTGTTCTATGGAAGGATGAGTTCAGTCCTGCAATCTAGGTACTAGACCTTTAAATAAGCAAGTGCATAACAGTAGGCACATTTAAAAACATATGTTTAACTAGTTTAAATTAATTAAACAGCTTTTAAGATATAACCTGTAGGTGTTTCAACAAACTGAATGTATTGCTGTAATCTGACATATTCTGATTTATATAGTTAATTTAATTAAATAAATAATATTAAAAAGATATAAAAGATATAAAAAAGGTTAATGGATTAATGTTCTTAATGGTGATGTAGATATCCTTTATTTTCTGTGATTGTTGATTTAAACTTCTCTTACAGATTCCCATTTTCTATTTTTGCTATTGCTCTGCCTCTGTCTTACTGATTTATCTGCTTACATTTAACATTTATACTTCTGCATACCAGCTTTAATTTATGTAGAAATTGCTAAATATAAATTGAGGAATATGTAGAAGGACCATCCCTATACCCCAACAAAGTCATGGCAAGAGAATATACGTATGAATAGACAAGGAAGGGTATCAGCTTGTATACTTTGGGGCTGAATTATCAAGAAGAAAATACAAATTATGAAGCAGCGTACCTGTCTGCCTGCTCTTATGCCGCAGGCAGCAATCAACCCGATCAGATACGATCGGGTTGATTGACACCCCCTGTTAGTGGCCGATTGGCCGTGAATCTGCAGGGGCAGCATTGCTTGTGTGAATGCTGTCCGCAATCAGCGATGTCTGTCAGACATGATTCGCTAATCGGATCATGTCGGACAGACATTTGAAAAATCGGCCCCTTTAAATCTTATTTAAAACCAACTTTATGGTTGACAGTTTTTTTTAGAATATTACACTCAAAATTTCACTTCACATAAAATGTTCAGTCATCCATAGTAAAACCCATTTGCAATGTACTTCATTATATATTTTTCCCACCTTTTCTATAACTGAACATATTTTTCCACTACTATCAAGGAGGCTGGAGTGGGTCCTGTAGCATTTTGAACTCTGAACATGCAACATTCAAAACACAGATTACTTGACCAATGGAGAAGCTAGTTTATATCTGTCCCTTACTAGCTGCAACAAATACAAAATAGGGTTTCTATGCTTATATAGCTGGTCTTTAAAACAATACAAATTTCACTAAACTTTTTTACATGCTCTTAAAACATTTACTTTTTATGCATAACATTGTAAAGAGATTACCTTAATGTCCTTTTCAGATAAATAAATTCTATATACAATCATATCAATATTATACATTGAATCCTTCATTATAAGTTTAGATCAGAAGGGGATTATCCTTGGAAACTTGCCTGCCGTAAAATGCCTTTAGCACATAGGTGTGCATGTGTTGTGAATGTTCCCAGTACAAATAAAACAGGCACATACCATATTTTTGAGTGATAATTATTTCTAATTTGAATTACAGACAAGTTGTTTCACTTTTTATGATACAATATAGGCCCAAAAATCATACTTTTAGTGTCTATATATGCTTTTAATAATTTTTAGTGGTTAATAAAGTTAGATGGTTTTGAATGTTTGTGGAATTTTGTGTTGTAGTTTTCTGTACTTTTTAAGTATCGACTATCCTATTTTGTAAATGGATGTGGAAAATACTTCAGATTTGTTTATTGACTGTAATGTGATAGTTAACATTTCTGCAATGCAGTTAATACTGCGGTGTGGGTGTTGTTTTAACAATAGCTTATAATTCATGAAATTTAAAGGCAGTAATTGGATTGGAAAATATTGAAATGGAATGGAAAAAAATATTTTGGAGTTGAAACATAGCATACGAATTATGTGAGTGTAATAGAATGGTACTCTGTAACCTAAACTAATCAGTGCTAGCTGCTCTGTGTGATTTATCTGCCATTCTCTTTTACTTTTTTCATACTCATGTGAATTTATTGTCATGCATCTTATCTCTGTAACATTAGCAACCTTCCGCAGCTTTCACCATTTTTATGTTTACACCCTAAAATACCTTCATTGTAGTTATGTACTAGGCTAATATAGAATGTGTACTTTTTCTCTTCTTGAATCCCATATCTTTTTCCTGTTCCATATAGTGTAGATAGAAGTGAGAGTTTAAAGGGAGACTCAACACTAAATACATTTCATACACCTCCCTCAAATCATGGGTGCTGCCATTATAGAACCTAAGTTATACTGCAGGTATCTAAAGGAGAGCTCTGAAGATGTGTAAAAAGGTCAGCACGGGAATGTAGTTAAAGATAGATTTCAACATGGCGGCACCCATGACTAGAGGGAGGTGGGGACTAACCTTAAAACTATGATTATAAAATGTATTTTGTGCTATATTACAAGTGGCGTGCTACTTAGTGCCCCGGCTTGAGCATAGACTTCACTAGAAGTAAGCTTTTTGCACACGTAGGGTAGCGTCTGTATTATAAGTTGAAAGAAAAAAGTTTGCATACGAGCGAAACCAGACACCCGCTAACATGGACTTAGAATATGGCGATCAGGCTAACACATTCACCCCATAGACTTCAATGGAGAGTGTAGAAGAAAAAGCCTAGCACTTAGTGCTCGGGTGCCAACCCAACAGGAGTCTTAAATATCTCACATTACAATGTTCTTCACATACAGGAATATGTATATCTATTCCAATAGATATATAGGTATGGATATATATTTTACATTAACATATTTAAATATATATTTAATAATTTAAATTACATTTTTGCTATGTGAAGAACATAGGAATGTAAAATAGGAGTAATGTGCTTCATGTTTCACACTTTAAGTCTAACGCGGTGTTGGGTTAGCTCCAATGAAAATGTAATTATCTTAAGGCTTAAAATATAAAATATTAAAAAATATTAACAAAAATTATTTAAAAATAGATACTGTAAAATGCTAAATAATCCATACAATATATATGTATATATAATTACAAAAAATGTATACAAAGAACGGGAAGAATGAACCATATATGTATGGGTGGTGCAGCCCGTTAAACTTAAATACAAAACAAAAATAAAAATGGAGATTGTGAGAAAAGTAGAAATGTATACTTCTCTCATAACCCCTTTCCTGACAGGGTTAAAGTGTCTACATCGGAACAACTGTTCCGATGTAGACAAATTGAAATCACGCAATCGTGCACATGGTCACGAGATTTCAATTATTGGATCGGGTCTGCGGGGCTGTTCCTATAACCCTAGGAACGCCCTCCAGACCGTGATCAAATCTGAGAAGCACAGTAGGCTTCAGGACAGCCATTGGCTATGACGTTCTATTCCGTCATAACGGCTTTAAAGCCCAGTGTAATTATGACGGAATAGAACGGCATAACGGCGTTCAAAGGTTACATACATGGATTTCAGCACATCACCAAAAAGAAAAAACACATTAGTATGATGGTATATTTCTTTAATTGAATAACACAATTTATGCTTACCTGATAAATTTATTTCTCTTGTGGTATATCCAGTCCACGGATCATCCATTACTTGTGGGATATTCTCATTCCCAACAGGAAGTTGCAAGAGGACACCCACAGCAGAGCTGTTATATAGCTCCTCCCCTAACTGCCATATCCAGTCATTCGACTGAAAACATGCAGAGAAAGGAGAAACCATAGGGTGCAGTGGTGACTGTAGTTTAAATGAAAAAAATACCTGCATTAAAATGACAGGGCAGGCTGTGGACTGGATACACCACAAGAGAAATAAATTTATCAGGTAAGCATAAATTGTGTTTTCTCTTGTAAGGTGTATCCAGTCCACGGATCATCCATTACTTGTGGGATACCAATAGCAAAGCTAAAGTACACGGATGAAGGGAGGGACAAGGCAGGTACTTAAATGGAAGGTACCACTGCCTGTAAAACTTTTCTCCCAAAAATAGCCTCCGAAGAAGCAAAAGTATCAAATTTGTAGAATTTGGAAAAAGTATGAAGCGAAGACCAAGTTGCCGCCTTGCAAATCTGTTCAACAGAAGCCTCATTTTTAAAGGCCCAAGTGGAAGCCACAGCTCTAGTAGAATGAGCTGTAATCCTTTCAGGAGGCTGCTGTCCAGCAGTCTCATAGGCTAAGCGGATTATGCTTCTTAGCCAAAAAGAAAGAGAGGTTGCCGAAGCCTTTTGACCTCTCCTCTGTCCAGAGTAGACAACAAACAAAGCAGATGTTTGACAAAAATCTTTAGTAGCTTGTAAGTAAAACTTTAAAGCACGAGCCACGTCCAGATTGTGTAATAGACGTTCCTTCTTTGAAGAAGGATTAGGACACAAGGATGGAACAACAATCTCTTGATTGATATTCTTGTTAGATACCACCTTAGGTAAAAACCCAGGTTTGGTACGCAGAACTACCTTATCCGTATGGAAGATCAGATAAGGAGAATCACATTGTAAAGCAGATAACTCGGAGACTCTACGAGCCGAGGAAATAGCTACCAAAAAAAAAACTTTCCAAGATAAAAGTTTGATATCTATGGAATGAAGAGGTTCAAACGGAACTCCTTGAAGAACCTTAAGAACCAAATTTAAGCTCCATGGGGGAGCAACAGGTTTAAACACAGGCTTGATTCTAACCAAAGCCTGAAAAAATGCCTGAACGTCTGGAACATCTGCCAGACGCTTGTGCAAAAGAATAGACAGAGCAGAAATCTGTCCTTTTAAGGAAATAGCTGACAATCCTTTTTCCAAACCATCTTGAAGAAAGGATAATATTCTGTGAATCCTGATCTTACTCCATGAGTAACCTTTGGATTCACACCAATAAAGATATTTACGCCATATCTTATGGTAAATTTTCCTGGTAACCGGCTTTTGTGCCTGTATTAAGGTATCAATGACTGACTCGGAGAAGCCACGCTTTGATAAAATCAAGCCTTCAATCTCCAGGCAGTCAGTCAGTCTCAGAGAAATTAGATTTGGATGGTTGAAAGGACCCTGACGTAGAAGGTCCTGTCTCAGAGGCAGAGTCCATGGTGGAAAGGATGACATGTCCACCAGATCTGCATACCAGGTCCTGCATGGCCACGCAGGCGCTATCAAAATCACCGATGCTCTCTCATGCTTGACCTTGGCATTCAGTTGAGGGAGCAGAGGAAACAGTGGAAACACATAAGCCAGGTTGAAAGACCAGGGCACTGCTAGAGCATCTATCAGCGTCGCCTTGGGATCCCTGGACCTGGATCCGTAACAAGGAAACTTGGCGTTCTGGCGAGACGCCATGAGATCCAGTTCTGGTTTTCCCAAATGATGACTCAATTGGGCAAACACCTCCGGATGGAGTTCCCACTCTACCGGATGAAAAGTCTGACGACTTAGAAAATCCCCCTCCCAGTTCTCTACACCTGGAATATGGATAGCTGATAGGTGGCAAGAGTGAATCTCTGCCCAGCGAATTATCTTTGAGACTTCTAACATCGCTAGGGAACTTCTTTTTCCCCTTTGATGGTTGATGTAAGCCACAGTCGTGATGTTGTCCGACTGAAATCTGATGTACCTCAGAGTTGCTAACGGAGGCCAAGCCTGAAGAGCATTGAATATCGCTCTCAGTTCCAGAATATTTATTGGAAGGAGTGTCTCCTCCTGAGTCCATGATCCCTGAGCCTTCAGGGAGTTCCAGACTGCACCCCAAGCCAGAAGGCTGGCATCTGTTATTACAATTGTCCAATCTGGCCTGCAAAAGGTCATACCTTTGGACAGATGGACCCGAGATAGCCACCAGAGAAGAGAATCCCTGGTCTCTTGATCCAGATTTAGCAGAGGGGACAAATCTGTGTAATCCCCGTTCCACTGACTGAGCATGCATAGTTGCAGCGGTCTGAGATGTAGTCGTGCAAACGGCACTATGTCCATTGCCGCTACCATTAAGCCGATTACTTCCATGCACTGAGCCACCAAAGGGCGCGGAATGGAATGAAGAACACGGCAGGAAGTTAGAAGCTTTGATAACCTGGACTCCGTCAGGTAAATTTTCATTTCTACAGAATCTATTAGAGTCCCTAGGAAGGAAACTCTTGTGAGTGGGGAAAGAGAACTCTTTTCCTCGTTCACTTTCCACCCATGCAATCTCAGAAATGCCAGTACTACGTCCGTATGAGACTTGGCAATTTGGAAATTTGACGCCTGTATCAGGATGTCGTCTAAATAAGGGGCCACTGATATGCCCCGCGGTCTTAGGACCGCCAGAAGGGACCCCAGAACCTTCGTAAAGATTCTTGGGGCTGTAGCTAATCCAAAGGGAAGGGCTACAAACTGGTAATGCCTGTCTAGAAAGGCAAACCTGAGAAACCGATGATGATCTTTGTGTATCGGAATGTGAAGGTAAGCATCCTTTAAATCCACTGTAGTCATATATTGACCCTCCGGGATCATCGGTAGGATGGTACGAATAGTTTCCATCTTGAGGAATTTGTTTAAGATCTTTAGATCCAAAATTGGTCTGAAGGTTCCCTCTTTTTTGGGAACCACAAACAGATTTGAGTAAAATCCCTGTCCCTGTTCCTCCTTTGGAACTGGATGGATCACTCCCATAACTAGGAGGTCTCGTACACAGTGTAAGAATGCCTTTCTCTTTATCTGGTTTGCAGATAATTGTGAAAGGTGAAATCTCCCTTTTGGGGGGGAAGCTTTGAAATCCAGAAGATATCCCTGGGATATAATTTCCAGCGCCCAGGGATCCTGGACATCTCTTGCCCACACCTGGGCAAAGAGTGAAAGTCTGCCCCCTACTAGATCCATTACCGGATAGGGGGCCATTCCTTCATGCTGTCTTAGAGGCAGCAGCAGGCTTTTTGGCCTGCTTACCTTTGTTCCAGGTCTAGTTTGGTCTCCAGACCGTCTTGGACTGAGCAAAAGTTCCCTCTTGTTTTGCATTAGAGGAAGTTGATGCCGCACCTGCCTTGAAGTTTCGAAAGGCACGAAAATTAGACTGTTTGGCCCTTGATTTGGACCTGTCCTGAGGAAGGGCATGACCTTTTCCTCCAGTGATATCAGCAATAATCTCCTTCAAACCAGGCCCAAATAGGGTCTGCCCCTTGAAGGGAATGTTAAGTAGCTTAGATTTTGAAGACACGTCAGCTGACCATGATTTAAGCCATAGCGCCCTGCGCGCCCTTATAGCAAAGCAAGAATTCTTAGCCGTTAGTTTAGTCAAATGAACAATGGCATCAGAAACAAAAGAATTGGCTATTTTAAGTGCCCTAAGCTTGCCAAGTATGTCATCCAATGGAGTCGCTAACTGTAAAGCCTCTTCCAGAGACTCAAACCAGAACGCCGCAGCAGCAGTGACAGGAGCAATGCATTCAAGGGGCTGTAGGATAAAACCTTGTTGAATAAACATTTTCTTAAGGTAACCTTCTAATTTCTTATCCATTGGATCTAAAAAAGCACAACTGTCCTCGACAGGGATAGTAGTACGCTTTGCTATAGTAGAAACTGCTCCCTCCACCTTAGGGACTGTCTGCCATAAGTCCTGTGTGGTGGCGTCTATTGGAAACATTTTTCTAAAAATAGGAGGGGGAGAGAACGGCACACCTGGTCTATCCCATTCCTTAGTAATAATTTCTGTAAACCTTTTGGGTATTGGAAAAACATCAGTACACACCGGCACTGCATAGTATTTATCCAGTCTACAAAATTTCTCTGGCACTGCAATTGTATCACAGTCATTCAGAGCAGCTAAAACCTCTTTGAGCAGCACGCGGAGGTGTTTAAGATTAAATTTAAATGTAGAAATATCAGAATCGGGTATCCTACCTGAGTCAGAAACATCACCCACAGACTGAAGCTCTCCTTCCTCAGCTTCTGCATATTTTGAGGCAGTATCAGACATGGTTCTTAAAGCGTTAGTATGCTCTGCATTTCGTCTAACCCCAGAGCTATCTCGCTTACCTCTGAATTCAGGTAGTCTGGCTAATACCGCTGACAGTGTATTATCCATGACTGCCGCCATGTCTTGTAAAGTAATCGCTATGGGCGCCCTAGATGTACTTGGCGCCATTTGAGCGTGAGTCCCTTGAGCGGGAGTCAAAGGATCTGACACGTGGGGAGAGTTAGTCGGCATAACTTCCCCCTCGTCAGATTCCTCTGGTGATAAATTTTTTAAAGACAGAATATGATCTTTATTGCTTAAAGTGAAATCAGTACATTTGGTACACATTCTAAGAGGGGGTTCCACCATGGTTTTTAAACATAATGAACAAGGAGTTTCCTCTATGTCAGACATGTTTACACAGACTAGCAATGAGACCAGCAAGCTTGGAAAACACTTTAAATCAAGTTAACAAGCAAATATAAAAAACGGTACTGTGCCTTTAAGAGAAACAAATTTTGTCAGAATTTGAAAAACAGTGAAAAAGGAAGTTACACAAACGAAATTTTTACAGTGTGTATAATAATCTAACAGAGCATTGCACCCACTTGCAAATGGATGATTAACCCCTTAATTAAAAAAACTGATCAAAAAACGTTTTTTAACAGTCACAACAAACTGCTACAGCTCTGCTGTGGCCCTACCTTCCCCAATTAACGATTTTGGGAAGCCTTTGAGTCCTTCAGAGATGTCCTATAGCATTCAGGGGACTTCTGAGGAAAGCTGGATGTCTCAGTCTGTAATTTTAACTGCGCAAAAAAGCGCTAAAATAGGCCCCTCCCACTCATACTACAACAGTGGAAAGCCTCAGGAAACTGTTTCTAGGCAAAATTTAAGCCAGCCATGTGGAAAAAACTAGGCCCCAATAAAGTTTTATCACCAAAGCATATATAAAAACAATTAAACATGCCAGCAAACGTTTTATATTGCAATTTTATAAGGGTATTACCCCTGAGAGTAAGCATGATACCAGTCGCTATTAAATCACTGTATTCAGGCTTAACTTACATTAATCCGGTATCAGCAGCATTTTCTAGTATTTCCAATTCTAGAAAAAAATTGTAACGGCACATACCTCATAGCAGAGTAAACTGCACGCCATTCTCCCGCTGAAGTTACCTCTCTCCTCAGACATACGTGAGAACAGCAATGGATCTTAGTTACAAGCTGCTAAGATCATAGAAAACTCAGGCAGATTCTTCTTCTATTTACTGCCTGGGATAAAATAGTACAACTCCGGTACTATTTAAAATAACAAACTTTTGATTGAAGATAAAAAACTATCTATTTTTCACCACTCTTTCTTACTACCTCCATGCGTGTTGAGAGTTGCAAGAGAATGACTGGATATGGCAGTTAGGGGAGGAGCTATATAACAGCTCTGCTGTGGTTGTCCTCTTGCAACTTCCTGTTGGGAATGAGAATATCCCACAAGTAATGGATGATCCGTGGACTGGATACACCTTACAAGAGAAAGTAATATCCTGCAATATCAGGTATGTGGACCACTACACCAGGACAAACCTGACAAGTGAGTGTCAACTATACATAGTATCAGTAACCCAAAATATAAAATTTTAAATTTAAAGCATGGCCAGCTTGCTAAAAACATGTAAATAGACTGAAGGCTTATATATAATGCCTGCAACACCTCTGCCAGAGGATGGCCCCACCAAATAGTGACAATCTGCCACCTTAGCAATCCAAGTGAGGATCTATGCAGACCAAGAACTACACATAAAGTATACATCAATTAAAAAGGAACATACATAATGCAGTGGACTAGTAGGAATGAACAACACCTACACTAGAGGGTAGCAAAGCAATTCTAGACAGCTCTATGCTACCATGGAACCCTTTAGGATCTATGCTCATATACTATTACATACAATCTGATGCATATTCGTTTAACAAGTATACAAAAGAGCCTATGACTGTAGTGATGGCATCCGTTTATACACATAAGGGAAGAGGATAAAATCTTAAGGGCATAACAGATCTTAAACCCTCAGTTCAGTAATTGCTTATTCATGGCATGGCTTAGAGGTATATCAAAACCTCTGCCCACAGAAGATGATACATTCACCCCAAATAAATCCAGCAATTTTCTTCCCTTAATATGCAGGCATCAAAGTTCTTCCTCCGTTCGTTAACAGGGGGCTAAGTGATAGGTTCAAAAGCCATACATAGCGTAATGCAGATAGCATTATGCTGTCCAAAGCGCTCGCCTATGACGTCACATGCCAATGGATGTTTCACCCCCCTACGTGACTCTGCGTCATTGGGGCTTCCTCAGGGCATCTTGAGGAAGCCAGTAGAATGGCAGAGCCCTTAACGCGCGTCGCCTGTGAATGAAGTAGTGTTTGTATCGGTGAGACACCAGAGGTAGTGACTGTGTTGATAGTCAGTAAAGGATGTAACGGTATCGTCCTATAACAGCGGACTGAAAGCTTCCAGGCAGTATTGTGAGAATATCACTCATCCAGTCCCAAAGGGTTAAAGCGGAAAAGGATCCATTGAGCAATGACAAACGGAAAGGTAACATTAATGGTGTCTACTATACAGTTGATGTGACAGCCACGTACCTTAGATGACTTTGCTATTGATAGGAAAAGATGCAAGTGCTAGAAATAGTGCTGATAAATACCTTCCTGTAGTGAGCCTATCTACTACTCTGCTTTGATTGGCTGTAACCGATCAAGTGTATCTTGGCATGCTGGGAAACATTTCTAGCACTTGCACCTTTTCCTATCAACCTAAGGAGTCTGGATACACAGACGAAGGTTTGAGAAAATTAAAAGACTTTGAACGGCCATTCAGAATTTCCAATGCTTAAGTGCCTCCATCACGCTCTCAGCGTGCAACAGGATCTTTAACTGACAGAGAGCAGAGATATACGTCATAGCACCACCCCTGCCAATAGAAGACTGGAAATCGTGATCAGAGTAAGGACGCCATGGTAAGCCGCGAATGTGGCCAAGTGTCCGTGAGTAAAAATCCGATTAACCAAGTCATTCACTTTTTGGGACTACACCATTGGATAAAAGAATAGCAGGTATTGGTGACAGAGGGACACCAAGGTAAAGCCGTGGGTGCGACTAAGGACCCTCCTGAATTCCCTACCGATATAAGTAGGAAAGCTTGTCACATCTTTGTCAGACTATGCAAGTCACTTTCTTTCCACTCTGAGGTCAGTCTGCTCTACCCCCATGTGAACTGTGGTTATACTCTTTGAAGCACTTGAAAACAGCCGCACATTTGGTGCTGATACATTCAATCAGAGACTTTTAATTAGTAGCTATTTTGTATTCACTTAGCACTTATGTTGTTTATCAATACCCTATTTCATTTGGAGGTTGAAGATTATCACTTTATTAGGTCACGCCACCACTGCATATTACATTGAAATATTTTTCTTTATTGTAGTATTTCTTAGATGTCATTATTTTGGCTATAGATTCTATCCTGTTACATGTATATTATAAGTTTGCTGTATCTTATGTACTTCAGATATCTGCACTTTAGATTTTTGCACTTTTATATTTTACATATGCTATATATCAGATCTCAGTGAATTCATTATCTGTGGGTTTTATATGAGTCAGCCATTTTATCTTAAATCAGGGAGACGGCTCTTTAATATATCTATTTTCTCTGGCACCTTTTAAAACATTTATATGTATATGATTTAACCATAGATTTCTTTGATATTTTGTATTCTATTGCGTAATACTAGGCAATAGAATACAAAATAATAGGTTTTTTTAAATGTATTCCTCCAGTACTCTATTGCTCTCTTGAGCGCTTTTTATCATACTTTTTACTTTCTACACATTTACTTTGATTATACCCGGGGAAGGGTTCATTTTGATAGGGAACTTATAGAGGACATTTCTGTGCGCCCTGTTTTTTCTGTTTTCTAGAAAATTGTTTAAAATTACATGCTCTGTCTGAATCATAAAAAAAGATGTGTACAGAAGGGAACTTACATTATGTTCACACATGCGTTTTAAACAAAATCAATTTAATTAATATCAATCCTAGAAAAAAAATGTAACAACCCCATAATATTAATGAACATAATTAAGTAAATATACTTTCTAGAGTTCATATATGTTTCAGTATAGATTATTTTTGTTAAAACCTTAAACACAGACTGCGTATACAACATTTCAATGGTTATTTTAAGACAGATACTTAAAGGGACATAAAGTAACATTAATAAATCGCATTAGAGCTTTTTCTTATTCCAATATCAAAACAATAGAGCTATGTATTTAACCACTATAAAATGATTAAACACAAATTTACATTTAGTGTGGCATTGCACTTTCACTTCAAAGTTGAACAAGGGTTGGTGATTGGTGACTACTCACATATGCTGCTTGTGGTTGGCTTATTGATCTGTGTTCCACTCTGGATTAGCAATGCTGTAATGCATTAGAGCAATAAATTATTGTTTTATATAACATTAATATTTATACACTGAAAGGAATGTGATGAACAAGTAGCTTATAAAACCATTTCAAATATGCTCAATAGAGTAATCAAACTAATGTTTAAAAAATATTTTCTTAAAATAAATGTCTGCAAAATGATATGCAGTTTATAAAAATCTCATGCATTTTACTAAAATACTTTCACATAAGTAAATTCAGCAATTTAAACTAGTTACTATTGTATTGTTCGGGTGATCATGTGCAAAACTCATTTTCATTGCAGGTGTTTTAAAAGAGTAACAGAGGTTACATTCTAAAACATATACATATTATTTCAATAAAACAATGTTGCTCTTTTTGACCTAGAAGCTTTTAACTTTAATAATTTCCAGGTTATCCAATAATCATTCACTGTTTTTCCTTCGTATTTTCACACTGGTGTGCTTTCTTTAATATAAAGCACTGATATAATGAACCAAATTCAATCCAGATGAAAGGTTGCAATATGATACCCCATCTCTGGATCAGGGCTGCAAGCATTAAAGCAAACATTCTTGAACAATGTGCAGCCTGTGTGTGGGACAGAGACCTGAAAATCACTCAGAAACATCACTTTGGAAAAGAAGGTATTGAATGAGCAAGGAAATAATTCACTTTGACTAGAAAGTCAATGATCATCAGACCTGTTTGGGTGATTTGGTCTATCTTAGACACATTGGTTGAAAAATGAACATTTTAATTACGGTTGTTCCTTTAAATATAATTCAAAATATTTGGACAGAATTGCAAAGTATCTAAACGGAAAGAACAATCTGCAGATTTATATGAAGGGAGGAACGTAGATGTAAATCTTTTTACTTAAACAAACATCCTGTGCTTTCCAAAATTGTATTGAATGAATCTAGGTTCAATTAAAAACAATTTTGTGATATGTACTGTTATTAACCTTTTAATCAGTAATATGTTATAGAAATGAAAGAGGCATTTAAGCAACCAAAATAGATACAGGGCTCCATATATTAATCAGCTGCCATGGAGCTCCTCATATGAGCCTGCTTTCTGCAATGTAAGAATACCACCTCCACCAACTCTACGGGCAAGATTAAAAGTCGCACAGAAAATCAGTTGAAAACACCACACACATCATGGCTTTTTTGCATTTGGGGTTGCACAGCTATTAAAAGTTGCAAAACAACTTATATTGCACGCACGTTAAGCTGTGTAATCCAAACAGCCAAATCACATGTGCGTTCACGTATTCCCCATAGAAGTCAATGGAGAAGATAAATTTATAAAAAAACACAAAAACCCTAGTCTGTTGCGCAAAGCCCATGACATATGCTCCTAGAAAAGTGTTCATGAAAATGCGAGTATTTCAATGTGTATATATATATATATATATATATATATATATATATATATATATATATATATATATCCTCCTTATGTATCTGCACTCACAATTTCAATGTGTCTTCAACCAGGGTGCAAAGTCAAAAATTCAAAGCAGGGACTCAAAGCAGGATATATAGGGGTAGGTTGTGTATAAGAGTTCTAATATCTGGTATATATATTTTTGTGTTTCTGGAGATTGGATCATATAGATCGTTTTCTCTTTAAAATAGTGATCATTCTCCTCTCTATTAGATATAGGTGACTCTCCTCTCTATTATATATAGGTGATTACCTACTATCACTAATGTTCACATTGGATGGATGATGTTTGGGAAATATGGTTTGTTTAGGCTCGGCAGTGAACACTATTATGCCTGGGTTCAAGGCAGAGACACGCTGTGGTAAATACACATTTTTATTTACACGCCCACTTTGGCATGGCACTCTGCTATTGGTTAATTCTGTTTTCTCTGTATTTACATTCACATAACTTATCTTTATATGGCGATCCCACAACACACACAATACTAATGAAGATTTACATGATGATGCTTGAGTAATAGGTTTGTTTATTTAAGTAACAGGATTTGGTACACGATCATTTAGGCTTTGGTAGTGAAGACTATTATGCCAGAATACAAGGCAGAGATATGCCGTGACATATACGCTTCTATACACACGCCCATTTGGACATGGCACTTCACATTGGATAGTTCTGTCTCTCTTTGTTTACAACTTTTGTAGTTTATCTTCATACGGCGATCAGATACATATATGTTACTGGTGAGTGTTCACACAATGGTGCGATGATTGTAGATATGATTGTTTGGTGATTTAGGGTTTGGGAATGCACATACTTAAGTAATAACATCAAGCTGAGTTAAGCCGCGGTACACATGCCTCTAAATATACGCGATGTTTGTCTTTTGGTGATGTGATCTAGGGGTCACAGGTTTGCTGCACTTAGTGGGCTATGCGCTAGTCTCGGGATTGATTATTGATTTTTGTTTTTGTTCCCTGGTGGTTGTTGAGACTTTGCACTGCTGATCGCATCCTTAGAAACAAGGGGTGGATCAGAAACAGAGGGAATGATGTATTAGAGCCTATTGTAATTCAATGTTTGATTGGTTGTATACTTTTGACGATTTTATGAGTTATATCATTAACTTAGCTGATTGAGAATTTTATAGGATGTTTATTTCATGTAGTGGGCATGACTACCAGCAACAGGGTTCAAAGAGGGTTTGTTTTTAAGCATTGTTTTGATCGTTTATTTTTTAACATTCACATGCACAATATGTATCACTCAATTTTATTGGTCACTATATGGGTGTGTTTAATTATTCAGCCTGGATTGGCTGATCTTGTTGGGAGTGTGTTTGGGAGCCTATTTAAAGGCTGTTTTTGTTCAGTGTTAACTTGTCAGAGGAAGGGACTGTTGCTGTCCCGAAACGTCAGAAACTGCATTAAAGTTTTTTGTCACTTTTTGATGAAGATTCAGTGAGTGCTTCTTTTTGCATTTATACAATTCACCGCATAGCACCCTGATAGTTGTGGAAAGTTGGTGAGAGTGCACATACACCTATCTTTGCTTTTATATATATATATATATGTATATATATATATATATATATATATATTTCAAGTGATGGTGTAAGTGCACTCTCACCAACTTATGCAACTTGTCAGGGTGCTGTAAGATAATAGATAAACTGTAGCAAAGAAGCACTCACTGAACGATTCCAACTGTGACAAAAGACTTTAATTCAAACGAGTGACGTTTCGGGACAATAACAGTCCCTTCCTCTGACAAGCTAACAATGTGAAAAAGCAGGCCTTAAATAGGCTCCAAAAATACCCTCCCCATAAGTGTGACCAATCACGGTCAAGGTAACAAAACCTATCTTACCCAGTAACAAATAGTGATCGATATTACAATAGTGCAAAGCAAGTTAATCAAGTGAGTTAAAACATAAGACCCCGTGTTGCTAATAGAGTGGGGGGAATAATCACAGTCCAACCCTTTCTAATCAGCTGCTAAACGACCATAAACAAAGGAAAAAACGAAGAAAAAAACATATAATGTGAGGATCGTAATTCAACCAATCAGTGTGATCCCAGTCATGTAGATCGTAATTCCACCAATGGGCAGTCATCAGACCTGTGGGAATTATAATAGTACCAATCAGCAGCCTAATAGCATTCTGTATCAGAAGCGTCATACCATTACGCTTTCCAGATACGCCCACCTGTCACTGACTATGCCTGTTGCCTATAGCAACACAGCAAAAACATTTTGCTAAATCGGATCAGATCGCTGCTTGCCAGTCATGGACAGATGCAGCGATAAGCTCGCCATAGAGATCACAGCGGCTTTCCCATATCGGATAACAAAGGCGTTGCACAGCCAAATTAATGCTGTTAAAGAGATGGCGAGATCCGACCAATCAGCCGTGTGTCCACACCCCCATGGGCGTAACAAGACCATCACTATGTTATTGTCCGCCTCTATGCCTCTATATCAGAGATGATGGGCTAATCTATTAAAATAATCACACTCGTCTAAAAGTGACAAGCAGTTTCTATCCTGGGCCACACATAGACTGTCAATGGCGAACATGGCTATATTCGTGTAACATTACCAATAAATTTTAGTTGTTTATTTCATAACAATAAACTGTTATTTCTAATATCTATCTGTTTCAACGGTCGCTGCATGCAGACTCCTATTCTGTGCATCAAACAACATCCTAAGAATAAAGTGTAAACAGTGTGAATAGAAACAATATATGTAAAAAAGGGAAACCTATATGCATAAAACCTATATGTATAAAACAACATATAAGCTATTATATATCCATAGTGAGTAATCACGAAAAAGTGAGAAGTATAAACAAATAAATTTTAGTTGTTTATTTCATAACAACCAACTGTTATTTCTAATACCTATCTATTTCTACGATCGCTGCATGCAGACTCCTATTCTGTGCATCAAACAACATCCTAAGAGTAAAGTGTAAACAATGTGAAAAGAAACTATATATACAAAAAGGGAAACCTATATACATAAAACCTATATGTATAAAACAACATATAAGCTATTATATATCCATAGTGAGTAATCACGAAAAAGTGAAAAGTATATCACTGTCGGTTCCTTGTAAAGGCTCCGCCAGCCTTGTATCTAACCATAATTGTGGCACCGATTATGGGTTTGGTGTGAAGTAGACCACCCAAGCTAAAAAGCAACACGGGGTAAGCACAAAGTGAATATAATTAAAATTAAAATAATGTTAAAATTAATTCGTCCATATAATGGACACAATAATAACAACATTATGTTAAGAGAGCCACCTATGGATATTACATAGGGGCAATATAGGACAGAAAAATCAGCATTGTCTTCGGTTACATTGTGCTTTTAGATCAGTCAACTGTATTCAGGGTCTGGAAAAAATAATAAAATAATAAAAATAATAAAATTAAAATTGAAATTAAATTAAAAATAAAAATAAAGATAAATAAATAAAATAAAATAATAAAACAAAATAAAATGAGATGATAAATCAATAAAAATAGATAAATAAAATGAACTGAAATCAATAAATCAATACATGAATCAAAATAAATAAATAAAGAAAATAGACTAAAATAAAATAAAATAACATAAAATAAAATAAAATAAAATAAGATAAACTAAATAAAATAAAATAAAATAAAATAAATTAAACTAAACTAAACTAACCAAAACAAAATAAAATAAATATAAATATAAAATAAAGAAAATAAATGAATAAGATATAAAAGACAAGGGAAAAAAGGGGGGAAGAAACTGTAGAAGAAGAAAAAAGCCAGTAGTAAATTAGACAGAAACAGCCACCATACAGAAAATGAAACCACATTAAATAAAAATACGGGGGAATCAAGAAGTCAAGTTAGAAAGGAAAGAGAAATAGAGAAAGAATGAAGACTAAGAACAAATGGATCATGAGCTCTCATTGAAATGGACATCAATATTCATATAGACTGGGTCTCAGCGTTCATAAATAACATTGCCATCCTGTGTGGGTGTTGAGACCCCTGGGACTGAGGGTACCAAGTTCATAGATCCACCTTGATTCTTTGCGGAGTAGCATGTTATCTCTGTCTCCCCCCCTCCGTGGGGTCGGTACGTGGTCGATCAGTCGAAATCTCAGATCGTTGACAGTGACAATTTTAATTTTATTATTTTTATTATTTTATTATTTTTTCCAGACCCTGAATACAGTTGACTGATCTAAAAGCACAATGTAACCGAAGACAATGCTGATTTTTCTGTCCTATATTGCCCCTATGTAATATCCATAGGTGGCTCTCTTAACATCATGTTGTTATTATTGTGTCCATTATATGGACGAATTAATTTTAACATTATTTTAATTTTAATTATATTCACTTTGTGCTTACCCCGTGTTGCTTTTTAGCTTGGGTGGTCTACTTCACACCAAACCCATAATCGGTGCCACAATTATGGTTAGATACAAGGCTGGCGGAGCCTTTACAAGGAACCGACAGTGATATACTTTTCACTTTTTCGTGATTACTCACTATGGATATATAATAGCTTATATGTTGTTTTATACATATAGGTTTTATGTATATAGGTTTCCCTTTTTGTATATATAGTTTCTTTTCACATTGTTTACACTTTACTCTTAGGATGTTGTTTGATGCACAGAATAGGAGTCTGCATGCAGCGATCGTAGAAATAGATAGGTATTAGAAATAACAGTTGGTTGTTATGAAATAAACAACTAAAATTTATTTGTTTATACTTCTCACTTTTTCGTGATTACTCACTATGGATATATAATAGCTTATATGTTGTTTTATACATATAGGTTTTATGCATATAGGTTTCCCTTTTTTACATATATTGTTTCTATTCACACTGTTTACACTTTATTCTTAGGATGTTGTTTGATGCACAGAATAGGAGTCTGCATGCAGCGACCGTTGAAACAGATAGATATTAGAAATAACAGTTTATTGTTATGAAATAAACAACTAAAATTTATTGGTAATGTTACACGAATATAGCCATGTTCGCCATTGACAGTCTATGTGTGGCCCAGGATAGAAACTGCTTGTCACTTTTAGACGAGTGTGATTATTTTAATAGATTAGCCCATCATCTCTGATATAGAGGCATAGAGGCGGACAATAACATAGTGATGGTCTTGTTACGCCCATGGGGGTGTGGACACACGGCTGATTGGTCGGATCTCGCCATCTCTTTAACAGCATTAATTTGGCTGTGCAACGCCTTTGTTATCCGATATGGGAAAGCCGCTGTGATCTCTATGGCGAGCGTATCGCTGCATCTGTCCATGACTGGCAAGCAGCGATCTGATCCGATTTAGCAAAATGTTTTTGCTGTGTTGCTATAGGCAACAGGCATAGTCAGTGACAGGTGGGCGTATCTGGAAAGCGTAATGGTATGACGCTTCTGATACAGAATGCTATTAGGCTGCTGATTGGTACTATTATAATTCCCACAGGTCTGATGACTGCCCATTGGTGGAATTACGATCTACATGACTGGGATCACACTGATTGGTTGAATTACGATCCTCACATTATATGGTTTTTTCTTCGTTTTTTCCTTTGTTTATGGTCGTTTAGCAGCTGATAAGAAAGGGTTGGACTGTGATTATTCCCCCCACTCTATTAGCAACACGGGGTCTTATGTTTTAACTCACTTGATTAACTTGCTTTGCACTATTGTAATATCGATCACTATTTGTTACTGGGTAAGATAGGTTTTGTTACCTTGACCGTGATTGGTCACACTTATGGGGAGGGTATTTTTGGAGCCTATTTAAGGCCTGCTTTTTCACATTGTTAGCTTGTCAGAGGAAGGGACTGTTATTGTCCCGAAACGTCACTCGTTTGAATTAAAGTCTTTTGTCACAGTTGGAATCGTTCAGTGAGTGCTTCTTTGCTACAGTATATATATATATATATATATATATATATATATATATACTGTATGTGTAACACTTTATTTTAAAGTGTTTATGCTGTTTGATTCACATTTTTTCCCCAACTGTTGCAGAAGTTCCCACAAATGTGTTGCACGTGCAGGTTGCTTTGCTTTTACCCTTCTGTCTAGTTCTGTCTAGTTCACCCCAAACCAGCTTAATGGGTTTTAAATTTCCTTCTCCCTGTTTGACTTTTACTGTCGCACAATGAAGAACCATCTTTTTGTTGTTCAAAGACCAATACTTTTAAGGGTTCCTTTAAAGGGGCTATCTTTTTTTGATGTCTGCCTTTTTCTCACCATTATGATAGCAATATACTATATCATGCAGTACAACATTATCCAAAGAATTCTTAAGAGGGTATAGTATCATAATCTGTCCCAACACTGATTTTATACAGAGGGTTTGTAAGTAATCAGCAAATGTTGAGAATTGTTAGCATCAACTTTCAAGGTCTAATTTACTTCCATTGTTACAGAACAGCTGTAAGTTATTCACTCATTAATTTATCCTTGAACTAGATCTTTGCTTATAACTCTGAAATGCACATCATTTGTAAGTTTTTAGTAACCTAAATTATATCACACAAACACTCACTCACAAACATAGAAATAAATATATTTTAATATAATTTATCCCAAACCACTGATGTTGAAAACAATCTTGAAACCTATAATGGATTTAGCTGCTATTTTAAGCTGCTAGGGAAGGCTGACATTGGTCACTGCACTTAAAAGGACAGCCAGATGTAGCCCCTCATAACTCTATGTTTTTCTCTCCAATAATACCACATAATGTTAATCACTATATAAGATTTAAGAGCTGGCTTGCTCGTTTAGAGCCAGATTACAAGTGGCTCACTATTTAGCACTTTCACTCACTCACAAACACTGCTGAAAGTAAACTTTTAATGAGTGCTAACTTCTTCTCCCCATGGACTTTAATGGAGAGTGCTCACACGCTAAATTGACACTAAAGGTGCTTATGAATATTTTACATTCCAAAGTTTTTCACATAGAAGAAAAACATTGAATACATAGTTTTTATATATATATATATATATATATATATATATATATATATATATTTAAAAATACAAGGAGCAGTTTCACCTGCTTGTGCGCCGCCCCCCCCCCCACACAGTTATATATTGGACACCTTGAAACCCTAAATAAGAAAGGGACTTATCATTAAAGTAGCTTCCCACTAAAGTCACATTAAAAAAGTAGCTTTATTGCACAACCACATACAACAACAAATCTATTTTACAGTGTTCGTACGCTTGTTGAATGCTTAAATATTTTAGAATACAAAGTTTAATTACGTGCAGTAAATAAGGTAGTATTTGTGTTTTATTTTATTAAAATCGGGGTGGGTGGGGGGGCTTTTTGGTTACTGATGCATGCTTTGAGGGTTCTATAACGTCCCAGTAACTAAAGGCATTCCTTAAAGAAGCACTTTTCCGTAATTGGGCCACATTGGATCATAGTACTTGGAGTATCAGGGAGATTGCACTCCATTTGCTGACATCAGGGAGCCGCTTTTACAATCAGGGAGACTCCCTGAACTTCAGGGAGAGTTGGGATGTCTGAAATTATGTTTGTTTCTTTTAAAGACATTAAGATTTGGCTGATATGTTATTCTATAGCAACACAAAATAAATGTCTTACAAGAAGTAATTTTAAAATGCAAAATTAAGTTTTCCACACATTATAAACCCTCACCAACTCTCCCTCCTAATAAACTAATTGAAGCCACTACCCCAACATAACCATCACCTTATAAAGATAGGCACATGATATTATACTCTAGTTAGAGACAGATTAGAGGACCCCAGAACTCTATTTTTGATAGAAACCAATTTCAACTTAAGGTATGGGCTTCTGTAACTAAAATGTATGCCAGAAATGCCTAAAATGCTATCGGCTAGATTTACGGCTAGATTTAGAGTTTGGCGTTAGCCGTCAAAACCAGCGTTAGAGGCTCCTAACGCTGGTTTTGGGCTACCGCTGGTATTTAGAGTCAGTCAGGAAAGGGTCTAACGCTCACTTTGCAGCAGCGACTTTTCCATACCGCAGATCCCCCTACGCCATTTGCGTATCCTATCTTTTCAATGGGATCTTTCTAATGCCGGTATTTAGAGTCTTGGCTGAAGTGAGCGTTAGAAATCTAACAACAAAACTCCAGCCGCAGAAAAAAGTCAGTAGTTAAGAGCTTTCTGGGCTAACGCCGGTTCATAAAGCTCTTAACTACTGTGCTCTAAAGTATACTAACACCCATAAACTACCTATGTACCCCTAAACCGAGGCCCTCCCACATCGCCGCCACTCAATTAATTTTTTTTAACCCCTAATCTGCTGACCGCACACCACTGCCAGCTACGTTATTCCTATGTACCCCTAATCTGCTGCCCCTAACACTGCCGACCCCTATATTATATTTATTAACCCCTAATCTGCCGCCCCCAACGTCACCTCCACCTACCTACAATTATTAACCCCTAATCTGCCGACCGGACCTCACCGCCACTATAATAAATGTATCAACCCCTAATCCGCCTCACTCCCGCCTCAATAACCCTATAATAAATAGTATTAACCCCTAATCTGCCCTCCCTAACATCGCGGACACCTAACTTCAAGTATTAACCCCTAATCTGCCGACCGGACCTCACCGCTACTCTAATAAATTTTTTAACCCTAAAGCTAATTCTAACCCTAACACTAACACCCCCCCTAAGTTAAATATAATTTAAATCTAACAAAATAAATTAACTCTTATTAAATAAATTATTCCTATTTAAAGCTAAATACTTACCTGTAAAATAAACCCTAATATAGCTACAATATAAATTATAATTATATTGTAGCTATTTTAGGATTAATATTTATTTTACAGGCAACTTTGTAATTATTTTAACCAGGTACAATAGCTATTAAATAGTTAATAACTATTTAATAGCTACCTAGTTAAAATAATTACAAAATTACCTGTAAAATAAATCCTAACCTATTTACAATTAAACCTAACACTACACTATCAATAAATTAATTAAATACAATATCTACAAATAACTACAATTAAATAAACTAACTAAAGTACAAAAAATAAAAAAGAACTAAGTTACAAAAAATAAAAAAATATTTACAAACATTAGAAAAATATTACAACAATTTTAAACTAATTACACCTACTCTAAGCCCCCTAATAAAATAACAAAGCTAGCAAAAAACCAATGGCACTACTTATTATATAGATGTTTATAAGAAGCTCTTCATAACTTCTGTCTTCATTGAGTTAATTATAAACTCTGTAATACAGAGACAGTAAGTTTATGGTGCTGTGTATTTAGGAAAACTTAAAAATTTTTTAGGTGAATTGAGAATTCACCAAGAAGGAATACACATATAGCACTCTTGAGCTTGTAGCAAATAATTGCAATGAGAAAACTGTCTGTTGTTCACAACAAGTGATTTAGTTAGTGATCATCGAGGTGAGAGAAAGGAAGATCATAAAATGTAACTTTTATTTGTTTATTTATTAAAAAGGGGGGGGGGGGGAAACACACAATTAAAAACACGCACAATATGGACTCATACGTGAAATAATCTAGTGTATCTATACAATATGTTATCTTTAATAATTGGAGATTGAATTTAGGACTTCTATGAGAGTCTAGATTGAAGGTGTTATGACTTTCAAGTATACTGGTTATGAGAATACACAATTGTGAAAAGAATAACACAGTTTTGTGATCTTTGTGTTCACTTTACCCTTATTATGTGTTATTAACTCATATCATTTGAATTAGCTATCATGGATAAAACAAGTATGTATCCAGAAATGATCTAGTATTCTGGGTAATTTGGCAGCCTAGTAGGAATCTGAGTTGAATAAAGTCAGTTTCTACATTAATTTCCACACTTTGTTAGCTGGTTGTCAATATTACTGTTGGAGTAATAGGGAATATATATATATATAATGCATACTATGTTGTATAAAGTTGTTTTTTCAAAATAACAAGTATTTTTAGGTATATATATATAGTAAAAATTATAAATCCTTGTATGTAGTGTTAACACTTGTTTTTTGTAACACTAAATTTGTAATGCTATATTATTAAACTTGCTTTGCTAGTATCAAAGGTGTCTATATATATTGGGCGCGGATATATATATACAATAATTTGGTTACATACCCTTGTAGATAGTATGACTATGATTGTTGCAGTTTCTGCTCTTTGTGAGCTTTAATGCAACTATGTTTGTTAACCCATACAATTATGTGTATTTTTGTATGTTTTGCACCATGTTAGAAATATTTATATATGTATTTTAATAAATGTAAGTTGCAAAAACACTGTTGAATACTTGTTTTTTGGGTAACTTTATTGATCTAGCTACAGTTAACGCACTGTTGCTTTAAGTTAACATAGTCATACTGTTTATGTTGGTCAGTTTGTATTGTAATCAGATTATGTTACAATATATATATTTTTAGCTAGTTGGTAAATGTTTAATGGAGCTGCAGTTGTGTCACTGCTGATAAGTTACAAGCTATTAGAAGCATATATTTTTTATATTAATTTGTTATAGGTTTGCAACAAAGCTCAAATGTTTTACACACTTTTAAGTTTAATTGTGCAAATACATAATATTCTGTAGGTGTATTGACCCTATGAGCTGGTTAATGCAGTTAGTTTACTAATAGCTTGCTGTTTCTGTAGTTGGATTACTAGAGTGTCTTAGTAATCAAAGGAGTTGTCCCTTATGTATCGTTCTCACAACACTTTGATTGTAATTGTAGCAACACTATGACTCCATTAATTAAATGTTTTATATTAAAGCATTTAGTTATTCACAATAATACTAGTTTGTATACGATCGTTAAATTAATCCTATAGCTATGTTTGTTTTGAAAGTAGCATTAATTCATTTCAAATCGTTAGCTTAATTCTTCAGTTATGCCCTTACTGAAAGTAACATTTGTTTGTTTGAAAGTCTTTAACTGAAACCTTCAACTATATTGTTGCTGGAACTTAACTACCAGATTGTCAACAGTTTTGTGATTTTAACGCTGCCATATGTAAATTAAGTCAGGCATTATAAACAGCTGTTTATATTCTGTTGTTCAGTCCGTTAAATTATCTGTAACTTATGCGGTCCTTTCATTCAGATATCTACTAGATTATTAATAAATTATTTGGTCCCATTTGCGGCAAGTTTAAAAATTAACAAGAGTTCCCCTTAACTCCTAGATCCCTAACATGTTTCGCCGGTACACCCGGCTTTTTCAAAGGGTATCCTTCCCCCCCCCTTTTTAATAAATAAACAAATAAAAGTTACATTTTATGATCTTCCTTTCTCTCACCTCGATGATCACTAACTAAATCACTTGTTGTGAACAACAGACAGTTTTCTCATTGCAATTATTTGCTACAAGCTCAAGAGTGCTATATGTGTATTCTTTCTTGGTGAATTCTCAATTCACCTAAAATTTGTTTTAAAATAACAAAGCCCCCAAAATAAAAAAATGCCCTACCCTATTCTAAAATTAAAATAGAAAAGCTCTTTTACCTTACCAGCCCTGAAAAGGGCCTTTTGCGGGGCATGCCCCAAAGAATTCAGCTCTTTTGCCTGTAAAAAAAACCCATACAATACCCCCCCAACATTACAACCCACCACCCACATACCTCTAATCTAACCCAAACCCCCCTTAAATAAACCTAACACTAAGCCCCTGAAGATCTTCCTACCTTGTCTTCACCATGCCAGGTATCACTGATCGCTCCAGGCTCCGAAGTCTTCATCCAAGCCCAAGCGGGGGCTGGAGATCCATCATCCGGCTGAAGTCTTCTATCAAGCGGCGGCTGAAGAGGTCCAGAAGAGGCTCCAAAGTCTTCATCCTATCCGGGCAGAAGAGTAGATCTGGACCGGCAACCATCTTCTTCCAAGCGGCATCTTCTATCTTCATCCGATGACAAGCGGCTCCATCTTGAAGACCTCCGGCGCGGATCCATCCTCTTCTTCCGACGTCCTAAGTCCGAAAGAAGGTTCCTTTAAATGACGTCATCCAAGATGGCGTCCCTCGAATTCCGATTGGCTGATAGGATTCTATCAGCCAATCAGAATTAAGGTAGGAAAAATCTGATTGGCTGATGGAATCAGCCAATCAGATTCAAGTTCAATCCAATTGGCTGATCCAATCAGCCAATCAGATTGAGCTTGCATTCTATTGGCTGATCGGAACAGCCAATAGAATGCGAGCTCAATCTGATTGGCTGATTCAATCAATTTATTTGTAGGTATTTTATTTAATTTATTTATTGATAGTGTAGTGTTAGGTTTAATTGTAACTTAGGTTAGGATTTATTTTACAGGTAATTTTTTACTTATTTTAACTAGGTAGCTATTAAATAGTTCTTAACTATTTAATAGCTATTGTACCTGGTTAAAATAAATACAAAGTTACCTGTAAAATAAATATAAACCCTAAAATAGATACAATATAATTATAATTTATACTGTAGCTATATTAGGGTTTATTTTACAGGTAAGTATTTAGCTTTAAATAGGAATAATTTATTTAATAAGAGTTAATTTATTTCGAGTTATTTCAAGTCTTGAGAAAGGCCCTTTTTTGAGGGCAGAAACGCGTTGACATATTGGTAAGCATTACTTTAATCTTTACTTCATTCTCATATTGGATACACTATGTTCTGAATTTCTTTTTTTACAGGGACACTTTTTAGGATACCATAGGAGCAGCTGACAGGTGCTAGGATCCAATCAGCTACTTCAGCAACCACACTCAGGAATTTGGATCTGTTAAAGTAACTAACATTGGAAGGAATCAATTTCCTCACTTTCACCTTGCTTTTCATCACCCATTTTTTCCATTTTTTAGTTTTGATTGACTTATTTTTGTTCTTCACTAACATTTGTTGATCAACTTTTTGAACACTTTTTTGGATTATATTTTATATTTTATATTTTATTTTTTATGTTATTGCATATTGTGTATTTTATTTTTTATGTTATTGCATATTGTGTATTTTATTTAATTATATCTTAACCTCACTGGATTAAGTAGCTAGCATTTTTATATCCATTTGCACTCACTCACTATTTGATTGTATCTATACAATTATTTTGCTACCCCCCTTTTTTTGCACTGCAGTGCATTTTTCTATTTTTTGGAACACTATTTTTGTAACACTAATTTTGAACACTATTGTTTGTATTATTGTTTATTAGTTTTTTGCTTGATGCACTTGCTACAGTTGTACTTAGGCTAATTCTGTTTTATTAGTATACACTCTTATTCTCGCCCCCAACGTCACTGCCACTAGACTATATTTATTAACCCCTAAACCTAAGTCTAACCCTAACACCACCTAACAAATATAATTAAAATAAATCTAAATAAAATCTACTATTAATAACTAAATAATTCCTATTTAAAACTAAGTACTTACCTGTAAAATAAACCCTAAGATAGCAACAATATAACTAATAGTTACATTGTATCTAGCTTAGGGTTTATTTTTATTTTACAGGCAAATTTGTAATTATTTTAACTAGGTAGAATAGTTACTAAATAGTTATTAACTATTTAATAACTACCTAGATAAAATAAATACAAATTTACCTGTAAAATAAAACCTAACCTGTCTTACACTAACACCTAACCTTACACTACAATTAAAATAAATTACCTAAATTAAATACAATTACCTAAATCACAAAAAAACACACTAAATTACACAAAATAAAAAGCGAATTACAAGATATTTAAACTAATTACACCTAATCTAATAGCCCTATCAAAATAAAAAAGCCCCCCAAAATATAAAAAACCCTAGCCTAAACTAAACTACCAATAGCCCTTAAAAGGGCCTTTTGCGGGGCATTGCCCTAAACAAATCAGCTCTTTTACCTGTAAAAAATATACAAACAACCCCCCCAACAGTAAAACCCACCACCCACACAATCAACCCCCTAAATAAAACCCTAACTAAAAAAACCTAAGCTCCCCATTGCCCTGAAATGGGCATTTGGATGGGCATTGCCCTTAGAAGGGCATTTAGCTCTATTGCAGCCCAAAGCCCTAACCTAAAAATAAAACACACCCAATAAACCCTTAAAAAAAACTAAAACTAACCCCTGAAGATCCAGACGGTATCTTCTATCTTTATCCATCCGGCGCATAGAGGGTCCATCTTCCAGACATCTGATGCCAATAGGATTGAGCTTGCATTATATTGGCTGATTGGAACAGCCAATAGAATGCAAGCTCAATCCTATTGGCAGATTTAAACTAATTACACCTAATCTATGAGCCCTATGAAAATAAAAAGCCCCCCCCCAAAAAAATAAAAAAACCCTAGCCTACAATAAACTACCAATGGCCCTTAAAAGGGCCTTTTGCAGGGCATTGCCCCAAAGAAATCAGCTCTTTTACCTGTAAATAAAAATATTAATACCACCCAACAGTAAAACCCACCACCCACACAACCAACCCCCCAAATAAAAACCTAATCTAAAAAAACCTAAGCTCCCCATTGCCCTGCAAAGGGCATTTGGATGGGCATTGCCCTTTAAAGGGCATTTAGCTCTTGTTCAGTGCCCAAACCCTAATCTCAAATTAAAAAACACCCAATAAACCCTTAAAAAAACTTAACACTAACCCCCGAAAATCCACTTACAGTTTCTGAAGACCCGACACCCATCCTCAACGAAGCGGCATAAGTCCTCATCGAAGCCGTTAGAAGTATTCATCCAAGCGGGCCGACTTCTTCATCCAACTGGGCAGAAGTCTTCATCCAGACGGCATCTTCTATCTTCATCCATCAGGTGTGGAGCGGCTCCAACTTCAAGACATTCGGCGCGTAGCATCCTCTTCTTTCGATGTCTTCTTTACAATGAGGTTTGCCTTTAAATGACATCATCCAAGATGGCGTCCCTTAGATTCCGATTGGCTGATAGAATTCTATCAGCCAATCGGAATTAAGGGTGACACAATCCTATTGGCTGTTGCAATCAGCCAATAGGATTTAGCTTCAATCCTATTGGCTGATCAGATCAGCCAATAGGATTGAGCTCGCATTCTATTGGCTGATTGGAATAGCCAATAGAATGCAAGCTCAATCCTATTGGCTGATTGGAACAGCCAATAGGATTGCAACAGCCAATAGGATTTTTTCAACCTTAATTCCGATTGGCTGATTCTATCAGCCAATCGGAATCTAAGGGACACCATCTTGGATGACGTCATTTAAAGGCAAACCTTATTGTAAAGAAGACATCAAAAGAAGAGGATGCTCCGCTTGGATGAAGACGTCTGCCCGCTTGGATGAAGACTTCTGCTGGCTTCGATGAGGACTTCTGCCGATTCATTGAGGATGGATGTCGGGTCTTCATAAACTGTAAGTGGATCTTCAGGGGTTAGTGTTAGGTTTTTTTACGTGATTATTGGGTGGGTTTTAATTTTAGATTAGGGTTTGGGCACCGAAAAAGAGTTAAATGCCCATTTAATTGCAATGCCCATCCAAATGCCCTTTTCAGGGCAATGGGGAGCTTAGGCTTTTTAGATTAGGTTTTTATTTGGGGGGTTGGTTGTGTGGGTGGTGGGTTTTACTGTTGGGGGAAATTTGTATTTTTATTTACAGCTAAAAGAGCTGATTTCTTTGGGGCAATGCCCCGCAAATGGCCCTTTTAAGGTGTAATTAGTTTAAATATTTGATATTTTTTTTCTATTTTGTGTAATCTAGCGTTTTTTGTTTTTTTTTGTAATTTAGTGTTTGTTATTTTGTTTTAGTTGTTAGTTTTTTGTAACTTTGTAATTTTTAATTGTATATTTAAATTATTTGAGTAGGGTTAGGTTTTTAACTATATAATATATTTAATTTAATTTGTAGTTTAATGTAATTTTAGTATAATAGTTAGGGTAGGTTAATTATTATTTTAATATAGTTTAATGTAATTTTAGTATAATAGGGTAGATTAATTAATAGTTTAATATAGTTTAATGTAATTTAGTATAATAGTTAGGGCAGATTAATTAATAGTTTAATATAGTTTAATGTAATTTTAGTATAATAGGGTAGATTAATTAATAGTTTAATATAGTTTAATGTAATTTTAGTATAATAGGGTAGATTAATTAATAGTTTAATATAGTTTAATTTAAATCTAAAGGTAAGTTTTAATTTATTATAAGATAGGGATGAGGTCATTTTAATGTAAAGTTAGTGGGTTGTTAGGTTTAGGGGTTAATAGATTAATTTAGTTTATTGCGATGTGGGGGCTGGCGGTTTAGGGGTTAATAGGTTTAGTAAGTGCTAGTGATGTGGGAGGCCAGGGGTTTAGGGGTTAATAAATTTATTTAGTTGCGGTGGGCTCCGGGAGCGGTGGCGATGTTGGGGCGGCAGATTAGGGGTTAATAATTATAATGTAGGTGGCGGCGATGTCGGGGTGTCAGATTAGGGGTTAATAAATATAATGTAGGTGGCGGCAGTGTAGGGGGCGGCAGATTAGGGGTGTTTAGACCCGGGGTTTATGTTAGGGGTATAGGTGTAAACATAACTTTTATTCTCCCATAGGAATCAATGGGATATCGGGCAGCATCGAACATAGCTTTAGCTGCTTTCAGACTCCCATTGATTCCTATGGCATCCGCGGCCTCCAGGGTGGCGGATTGCAAAGCAGGTACACTGGGCCAGAATAGTGGCGAGCTTACCTGTTAGAAATTTGTTAACTAGCAAAAGTAGTCAGATAGTGCTGAATTTGCATTCGGAACATCTGTAATGACGTAAGCATCGATCTGTGTTGGACTGAGACTGGTGGATTGTATGTTATGTCACAAATTTCAACTTTTGCCAGTCTGTAGGCTTTGATAAATACGCTGCGGAATTCCAGCGTATTTGCAGTTGACGGTTTGATAAATAGGCCACTATATGTGGAAATAAAATAAATTGAAAACTTGTCTGGCATAGTTTAGTTCTTCAGCAGCCAAACCCTAAGGACCATTGTAGCCTTACTGGAGAACATTAGCAACTGCACTATTAGCTCCCATTAGGAATGGCTATGGCAATGAGCTTACTTGCAATTCCTCAGTTCAGAGATCTACTACCAGAGAAACCATTACTGTTATCACTATCACTGTTATAATACACACTATAGAAAAGAGATAACACACATGTGTGTGTTCATTAACATACATTTGAAGCAAAAACACAAGAAAATAGTCCATGATTCTAAGGTAATAAACCTCACTGTCTAATAGTTGGGTGTATAGACATTGTATTCTTCTATGGCCCCTATTTATCAAGGTCTGGTGGACCTGATCCAACACTGCGGATCAGGTCTGCCAGACCTCGCTGACTACGGCGAGCAATACTCACAAGAGGTGTTGGTGCAACGCCACCCCCTGCAGACTCGCGGCCAATCAGCCGCCAGCAGAGGGGTGTCAATCAACCCGATCATACTCGATCGGGTTGATTTCCGGCGATGTCTGTCCGCCTGCTCAGAGTCTTTGTGACTTCATAACTGCTGTCTCTGGCGAGCCTGCAGGCTCGCCAGAAACACGGGGCATAAAGCTCCATTCGGAGCTTGATAAATATGCCCCTATGTGTTTAGTAAATGCAATAGGACATGTTTCCTGGTTTATTATAATAGTGTATATATATATTTAACATTTATTACAAATAAAAAAAGAAGACCACAGTGTGCTGGTAACTTCTAAGTGAATTAACTTTAATGAATAACACAAATATAGAGCAACTATAAGCAAAGAAAGAGGGCGTCACTTACTAAGCTGTGAATGCAGCTTTTGGGTCTCAGATCAACACTAGTTAAGTATCTGGGGTCTTAAGTCTTCAGCTAGTTAGCCTAAAGTTTGGCAGATGTAAATCATCCTAATCCGATCCAATCAGGATAATTGACATAGCTACTCAAATGCAATGAGCAGGGGGTGGCATTCAGAGGCTTGTTCAATCATAAATGTGAACAGTGGGTGCTGTCTGGTGGCTGCAATGCCGGGCAGATGAGGTTGCTGAGAGGGAACCTTGTCCTCCATGCGTTTGATAAATGGAGCCCAATGTACTTTTTCTTTGTTAATACAAAAACATTTTCATATTTCTATATTTAACAAATCCAGCATAAGTTTGCATATTAGGCAATAACAAAATCTTTCAGCTATGTGCTCCTAACAATAGGATTGATCACAATTCTTTAGAAAAGTTTCAAACAATTTAATAACATTTTTTTTTTTTTGATCATCATAAGATATTTTTTTCTAAAAAATTGTGAGCTACCACAATCAGTAGTGGACCTACTCAACAGAAGGCCCTGGTGCATTTTTTTTTTGGGGGGGGGCTCCCAAATGTAACTCAGTAGTAAGCAATGGTAATAACATACATGCTGTTCTGTATAGCAATTTTAAGTAGATAGATAGATGACAGATAAAGCTGCAACCTGCACCAACAAAAGGTCCCCTTGCACTAGGATTGTACACATTATAAACACACCTATGTATAGACTACTAGCACTTTGGCCCTGGTGCCACTGCACCTGCTGCACTAATGGTAGTTTTGCTCCTGACCTCAGTGATTTGTTGTTCTTGACTGAATTGGAATGGTCATGTGTTTGTCGAATGATCACAATCAAAAATGTATCTAGTTGCTAAAAGCTTACAGACTCAACCGTGTTTAACAGAAAAGTCATGAAAAATGTTTGTTCAGTATTCATTATTGGCATATAAACTATATATCCACCGAAACGGACATCTACAATTATTATTTTACACCTCTTAAGGTTACAGTAAAGATCTTTTGAATTAACTCTTTGGTTCAGTGTGTAAGGGAAATACTCTGGTGTGAGATTAAGCTATTACAATTTGAATCCATCCTTGTTACTATTAAACATTCTGAAAGCCATTTGTATATAGGTATGATTAGCATACCAGGTATATTTGCTCAATCACTATATTTACACTTCTTTTCACATTTATTGATTTAAAAATCCCTGTTTTCCATTTCTTGTGTGATATACAATCAAGAAGATGTCTACAGTTTTCTATTGCAAGGACTTTGGATTTTAACAGTTCTGAATCTGTAAAACATTGAACGGCTTCATTACAATATTGTAGCCACAAAAATAATGTTCAAACGAGACTGTGCCTTTGTGACAGTTTTTTAAAAATAACAGGAGCACGCATCTGTGCCGACGTAGAGAGTGGGTGGGAGCGCTCACTACATCCACACTCCTGAAACAAAGAAAATGAAGGGGGAGGAGGAAGGAATTGATAATAGTAAGAATTAAAAATTTTAGTTTAAAAGTTTGTTAACATTTTTTTAAAACTTTCTTTACTACCTATGCTTATTAAGATATCTAGAATAAATAGAAAGCTTCTTAAAGCTTAAAATGTACTATAACTTTAACCAAAACAAATTGTTACATAAAAGTTTTAGATGTTGGAGTCCTGATCTCACTTTTCCTAAAGATGCTCTTAGCTTCACAGGAAATCACATAGTCAATACATAAACATACGTACATTAACATATACATATATAAATGTGTGACCTGACCACTGCAGACGGCATATACAATAGTGATGAATAGAGCATTAATTAATTTTCTAAGTCACACTTGCAAAGTATGCAAACACTCCTCTAAAATGTGAGATACATAGAGATACATACATATACATGTATGCTCCACATTACTCTCTCCTAGTTTTCAAACTTTCAAGCACTCCTTAAAGACTCTACTGTTCAGGGATGCATACAATATACATTAACATTTTCTTATCTTAGTTCCTCTGCAAATCTAGTTATCCCCTTGAACCTCCTTAGCATGTAAGCCTAGGTGCCCATCTGCTTTGTAGATTAACTTTATGAGAACTGATTTACAACAGTGAAAGCCTTGGCAGGGCCCACTATCCTTTTGTCTCCTATAATTGTTACCTTACATATTAAACCCATGTTTTTAGCGCGGCAGAATCTGTTGGGACTCTACAAATAACTGATAACTATTCTCATAGTTGAGGTATACCTATGATGAAAATATTTCATGTCAACTTAATGCACTTTAGAAAAAACGATTAGGCTTGTTGGGTGTTTTTGTATTTTTCTATGGGGCAATATATTAATGCGGTCTTGATATTCAGACTTCAGATTTTTGCAAGCGTCGTGCAAAAACATAATTTATTTAAGAACTTTACCTGATAAATTAATTTATTCACAAACCTCAAAATGCCTATAAATACACCCCTCACCACACCCACAATTCAGTTTAACAAATAGCCAAGTAGTGGGGTGATAGAAAAAGGAGTAAAAAGCATCAACAAAAGGAACTGGAAATATAATTGGGCTTTATACAAAAAAACATAACCACCATAAAAAGGGTGGGTCTCATGGACTCTTACCAATATGAAAGAAATTAATTTATCAGGTAAGTTCTTACATAAATTATGTTTTCTTTCATGTAATTGACAAGAGTCCATGAGCTAGTGACATATGGGATAGTAATACTCAAGATGTGGTACTCAACAGAAGAGTCACTACAGAGGGAGGGATAAAAATAAAAACAGCCATTTTCCGCTGAAAAAATTAAAATCCACATCCAAAAAAAATAAGTTTTTCTCAAAATTGAAAAGAAAAAACTTAAAACATAAGCAGAGGAATCAAACTGAAACAGCTGCCTGAAGAACTTTTCTACCAAAAACTGCTTCCAAAGAGGCAAATACATCAAAACGGCAGAATTTAGTAAATGTATGCAAAGAAGACCAAGTTGCTGCTTTGCAACTCTGATCAACTGAAGCTTCATTCTTAAAAGCCCACAAAGTGGAAACTGATCTAGTAGAATGAGCTGTGATTCTCTGAGGTGGGGCCTGACCCGACTCCAAATATGCCTGATGAATCAAAAGCTTTAACCAGGATGCCAAGGAAATGGCAGAAGCTTTCTGACCTTTCCTAGGACCAGAAAATACAACAAATAGACTAGAAGTCTTCCTGACATCTTTAGTAGCTTCAACATAATATTTCAAACATCCAGAGAATGTAAGGATCTCTCCAAAGAATTATTAGTATTAGGACACAAAGAGGGAACAACAATTTCCCTATTAATGTTAGAATTCACAACTTTAGGTAAAAATTTAAATGAAGTCCGCAAAACTGCCTTAACCTGACGGAAAATCAGAAAAGGAGACTCACAAGAAAGAGCAGATAATTCGGAAACTCTTCTAGCAGAAGAGATAGCCAAAAGGAACAACACTTTCCAAGAAAGAAGTTTAATATCCAAAGAATACATAGGCTCAAAAGGAGGAGCCTGTAAAGTTTTCAAAACCAAATTAAGACTCCAAGGAAGAAAACTTGATTTAATGACAGGCTAGATACGGACCAAAGCCTGCACAAAACAGTGAATATCAGGAAGCTTATCAATCTTTCTGTGAAATAAAACAAAAAGAGCAGAGATTTGTCCCTTCAAGGAACATGCAGACAAACCGTTATCCAAACCATCCTGAAGAAACTGTAAAATTCTAGGAATTCTAAAAGAATGCCAGGAGAATTTATGAGAAGAACACCATGAAATATAAGTCTTCCAAACTCGATAATAAATCTTCATAGAAACAGATTTACGAGCCTGTAACATAGTATCAATCACTGAGTCAGAGAAACCTCTATGACTAAGCAATAAGCGTTCAATTCCCATACCTTCAAATTTAACGATTTTAGATCCTGATGGAAAAACGGTCCCTGAGACAGAAGGTCTGGTCTTAAAGGAAGTGACCAAGGTTGGCAACCGGACATCCAGACAAAATCCGCATACCAGAACCTGTGAGGCCATGCTGGTGCTACCAGAAACACAAACGATTGTTCTATGATGATCTTGGCGATCACTCTTGGAAGAAGAACTAGAGGCGGGAAGATATAAGCAGGATGGTAAAATCAAGGAACTGCTAATGCATCCACCGACTTCGCGTGAGGATCCCTGGACCTGGACAAGTACATGGGAAGTTTAGATGGGAAGCCATCAGAACCATTTCTGGAAGACTCCACATTTGAACAATCTGAAAAAAAAACCACATCTGGATGGAGAGGCCACACCCCCGGATGTAAAGTTTGATGGCTGAGATAATCCGCTTCCCAATTGTCTACACCTGGGATATGTACTGCAGAAATTAGACAAGAGATGGATTCTGTCTAAGAAAGTATCCAAGATACTTCTTTCATAGCTAGGGGATTGTGAGTCCCACCCCGATAATTGACATATGCCACAGTTGTGATATTGTCTATCTGAAAACAAATGAATGGTTCTCTCTTCAACAGAGGCCAAACCTGAAGAGCCCTGAAAATAGCACGGAGTTCTAAAATATTGATTGGTAATCTCGCCTCTTGAGATTTCCAAACCCCTTGTGCTGTCAGAGAACCCCAGACAGCTCCCCAAACTGAAAGACTTGCATCTGTGATTACAGTCCAGATTGGACAAACAAAAGAGGCCCCTTGAACTATACAATGGTGATCTAACCACCAAGTCAGAGAGAGTTGAACATTTGGATTTTAGGATATTAATTGTGATATCCTTGTATAATCCCTGCACCATTGATTCAGCATACAAAGCTGAAGAGGTCTCATATGAAAACGTGCAATGGGGATCGCGACCGATGCTACAGTCATGAGATCTAAAACTTCCATGCACATAGCCACTAAAGGGAATGAATGAGACTGAAGGTTTCGACAAGCTGAAACCAATTTTATTTGTCTCTTGTCTGTTAGAGACAGGGTCATGGACACTGAATCTATCTGGAAACCTAAAAAGGTGACCCTTGTCTGAGGAATCAAGGAACTTTTTGGTAAATTGATCCTCCAAACATGTCTTTGAAGAAACAACACTAGTTAATTTGTGTGAGATTTGGCAGAATGTAAAGACTGAGCTAGTACCAAAATATCATCCAAATAAGGAAACACCGCAATACCCTGTTCTCTGATTACAGAGAGTAGGGCACCGAGAACCTTTGAAAATATTCTTGGAGCTGTTGCTAGGCCAAATGGAAGAGTGACAAACTGGTAATGCTTGTCTAGAAAAGAGAATCACAGAAACCGATAATGGTCTTTATGAATCGGAATATGAAGATATGCATCCTGCAAGTCTATCGTGAACATATAATGACCTTGCTGAACAAAAGGAAGAATAGTCCTTATAGTCACAATTTTGAAAGTTGGCACTCTTACAAAACTATTCAAAATTTTCAGATCCAGAAATGGCCTGAATTAATTTTCTTTCTTTGGGACAATGAATAGATTTGAATAAAACCCCAGACCCTGTTCTTGAAATGGAACTGGTATGATTACCTCTGAAAGCTTTAGATCTGAAACACACTACAGAAAAGCCTAAGCTGTCACTGGATTTACTGAAATGTGTGAGAGAAAAAAATCTTCTCACAGGAGGTCTTACTCTAAAACCTATTCGGTACCCTTGAGAGACAATACTCTGAATACATTGATTTTGGACAGAATCTGCCCAAATGTTTTGGAAAATTTTTAATCTGCCCCCCCCACCAGCTGAGCTGGAATGAGGGCCACACCTTCATGCGGACTTGGGGGCTAGCTTTGATTTCTTAAAAGGCTTGAATTTATTCCAACTTGAAGAAGGTTTCCAATTGGAACCAGATTCTTTGGGGGAAGGATTGGCTTTCTGTTCCTTATTCTGTCAAAAAGAAAGAAAACGGTTAGAAACTTTAGATTTACCCTTAGATCTTTTATCCTGAGGTAAAAAAAACTCCCTTCCCCCCAGTGAAGGTTGAAATTATTGAATCCAACTGAGAACCAAATAAATTGTTGCCTTGGAAAGAAAGAGATAGTAATCTAGACTTAGATACCATGTCAGCTTTCCAATATTTGAGCCACAAAGCTCTTCTAGCTAAAATAGCTAAAGACATAGATTTAACATCAATATTGATGATATCAAAAATAGCATCACAGATCAAATGATTAGCATGTTGAAGCAAGCGAACAATGCTAGACAAATCAGGAGCTGTTTTCTGTTGCGCTAAGCTTTCCAACCAAAAAGTTGATGCAGCTGCAACATCAGACTACGGCACAATGCCGAAACGCATCAGCTGTCTATCTTGCTAACCTCCTTGTTCTTTATAGCCTGAGTATCTGGCTTTTTATTTTTTGTATTAATAAAGACCGCTTTTATCCTCAACTCGGCTGGTGCTCCAAATTCCTGTGCTTTGATGGATATAGAAGGCCTAAGAATGTAGCCAGAAAATAAATAAGCTTTCCTTAGATAAGATTCAAGTTTCCTATCTAAAGGGTCCTTAAAAGAAGTACTATTTTCCATAGGAATAGTGGTACATTTGGCAAGAGTAGAAATAGCCTCATCAACCTTGGGGATTTTTTCCCAACACTCCAACCTAACTGCTGGCAAAGGATACAACTTTAGAATTTAAATGTTTACTAGTTTTAGTATCAAGAGGACTAGTTTCCTCAATATCCAAAGTAATCAACACCTCTTTTAACAAGGAACAAATAAATATACTCCATCTTAAAGAGATAAGTAGATTTGTCAGTGTCAATATCTGAAGTATTTGAATATACTCCATCTTAAAGAGATAAGTAGATTTGTCAGTGTCAATATCTGAAGAAGGATCTTCTGAACCAGATAGATCCTCATCAGAGAAGGATAATTCAGTATGTTGTCAGTCATTTGAAATTTCATCAACTTTATGAGAAGTTTTAAAAGACCTTTTACGTTTATTAGAAGGCGGAATAGCAGACAAAGCCTTCTGAATTGCATCAGCAATAAAATCTTTTATATTCACAGGGATATAATGTACATTAGATGTTGAAGGAACAACAGGCATTGTACTAGTACTGATGGATACATTTTCTGCATGTAAAAGCTTATCAAGACAACTGTTACATACTACACCTTGAGATATAATCTCTGCTAACTTACAACAGACACACTTAGCTTTGGTAGAACTTTTATCAGGCAGCAGGGTTCCAACAGTGGTTTCTGAGACAGGATCAGATTGAGACATCTTGCAAATGTAAGAGAAAAAACAACATATAAAGCAAAATTATCAATTTCCTTATATGGCAGTTTCAGGAATGGGAAAAAATGCAAACAGCATAGCCCTCTGAGCATTAAAAGAGGCAAGAGGCATATAGGAAGAGGGGTTTAAATAATTAAATTATTTGGCGCTAAGTATGACGCGCAATGCAAAATGAGTTTTTTTGGTGCTAACGACATCTGGAAATGACGCAACTCGCGTCATGGTAGACGCCACCTTGTGCAAGGAAACCTGACATCAACTAAGACGTTGGAAATGATGAATTGCCTCACCAAACGTACCTTCACACCAAAAAAATTCTTGCGCCAAGAATGACGCAATAAATATTAGCATTTTGTGACAGCCCAAGCCTAATTTTGCCCGTGAAAATTAATGAAAAAGCAGTCAATTTGAAGAAAAGACTATACCCCAGGTAAGAAAAAATAACTTCCTAAATATGTTTCCCAATTTTGAAACTGATAGTCTGATGACTCATGGCAAATATAAGTACAATACATGTATTTAAAACTTTATATTAATACATAAAGTGCCAAACCATAGCTGAGAGTGTCTTAAGTAATGAAAACATACTTACCAAAAGACACCCATCCACATATAGCAGATAGCCAAACCAGTACTGAAACAGTATCAGTAGAGGTAATGGAATATGAGAGTATATCGTCGATCTGAAAAGGAAGGTAGGAGATGAATCTCTACGACCGATAAGTACCTTTGAAAAGATTTCCTGTGAGGAGAACCATAGAATCAATAGGTGATACTCCCTTCACATCCCTCTGACAAACACTGTACTCTGAGAAGAATCAGGCTTCAAAATGCAGAGAAGCGCATATTATCAAAGAAAATCAAGCACAAACTTACTTCACCACCTTCTTAGGAGGCAAAGTTTGTAAAACTAAATTGTGGGTGTGGTGAGGGGTGTATTTATAGGTATTTTGAGGTTTGGGAAATTTTGCCCCTCCTGGTAGGATTGTATATCCCATACATCAATATCTCATGGACTCTTGCCAATTACATGAAATAAAACATTTTACTTTCAACTTGTAAAACATGCGCTACCCAACACGCGCAAAAAGCTTACTTCTAGAGGAATTTGCGCAAGTTGGAGCGCAAACTAGTGCTCCACTCATAGGAGCCAAATTATCAGGCTCTGAATAGAGCTTGATGCCCCTGTTTCAGGCTTCAGACTCGCCGGAAACAGCAGTTATGAAGCAGCAGTCTAAAGACCGCTGCTCCATAACTGGTCTGCCTGCTCTGAGGCTGCGGACATCAATCTGCTCGATAATATATGATCAGGCTGATTGACACCCCCTGCTAGCAGCTGATTGTCCGCAAATCTGCAGGGGTGGCATTGCACAAGCAGTTCACAAGAACTGCTTGTGCAATGATAAATGCTGACAGCGTATGCTGTCAGTATTCATCGATGTCTGTCGGACATAATCCGCTGAGCGGATTTCATGTCGGACAGACCGATGATAAATCGGTCCCATAATCTACTCCTTAACTGGGCTGATCACAATTCCTTTGAAAAACATATCTAATGTTTTTCTTCAAAAAACCCTCCTTTAAAGTCTATGGGGATATATGTAGATGCATTTTTTAAATACAATTTTATCATTTTTCTAAAGGATTGTGATCAACAAAAATATTTGTAAACATCAATGAGATAAAATCAAGATTTGTTTTAATGTTCTTATTTTGCATTAGTCATAATTGGTTTTTTTTAAGCTTATATTTTTTTTTCTGTAGAAATTAGAAAATCCTTATATGATTCACATAACACAATGGAATATGATTTGGAATTTACATCTGTGCTTTATTGTCATTAAGCTAATCTGCTTCAAACCTCTATATATATAAAGAGAAAAGTGTAATTTGGCACAATTGCCAAACCGAATATTCATATTATTTCCTACAAAAAAAAAAAAGCTAAGAGATAAAAAAAGTTTTATACGTCTTTTAGAAAGTAGTAGCTAACGGTAAAAACATTTAGTTCACTGTAAAAATCCTTTGGTTGAATTGAGTCAAAGGAGCTGGACTGTAAGGATCAACTGGTAAAGTCTTCAACATGCTGATGTGAGTCACTCAGGTTGATTTAGTAGTACAATACAAAATGTGTTAGTAGAAAAGGAAATGTATTATATTAAAGGTCCATGATACCCAAATGTTGAAAGTGATGCAGCATAGCTGCAAAAAGCTGACTAGAAAATATCACCTGAACATCTCTATGTAAAAAAGAAAGATATTTTACCTCAAAATGCCCTAAGTATTCACAGCCCATTGTAAAGGACTTTAAGCAGCAAATCTGTATTCTTGTCACGGGACCTGCAAGGGAGAGAGCTTCATGCACACTCATCCTATTTCCCTATTCAGTTTAAGGATGTTTACTATGAAATCTTATGAGAGTTAAGTGAAATCTCATGAGATCACAGTAAAAGAGTTCATGACCTCAGCACTGTTGATGCTGATTGGCTGCAGTTCATTTCTTCATTTTTTTTTTACCTGCACCTGGACAGCAGCTGAAGTTTAACTTTTTACACAGGACTTACTCTGGTGAGCTGAGGAAATTGTAAGGTAAAATATCTTCCTTTTTTACATAGAGATACTCAGGTGATATTTTCCTGTCAGCTTTTTACAGTTATAAGGCATCAGTTTTAAGGGATTTAGCATATGAGTATTATATCCCTTTAACTTTACGTCAACAAAGATGCAACTCGTACTAAATTCAAACAAGAAAATTTGCTATTTCATTTGCGTCTTTAGTGCAGTGAGTTAACACTACATGCAATTATATATTAGTACTTTATCTATTAAGTATTGTCAGGGCTCAGGACATATATTTTGGTTTATTAAGTCAGGTTTTTCAAACTGTTGCAATAAAATTTTGTCATCTGCAGATGAAGCAATGGAAACTGACAATAACATAACTATATACATATGCCTAAGTCCACCCACTAGTCATATTTATATAATAGTTTTGCATGCTTGTTACTCATATTATTGACATTGATATATATATATATATATATATATATATATATATATACATACATACATACACACACATATATATGAGATGGTAAGGGTCGTAGGTGTGAGGAAGATAGTAAAGAACAAACTTTATTCACAGTGGCTGGTTGAAAGATTCAGAGGGTGGCAGAGGGGGTGACTGAGCCTTTAAAAAATAAATTAATGCTATAATCTTTCAGTCTGAACTGGGTACACTTCCGAGGTTCTGGGCATATTTGCTTATTATCTAGGCAGCACTCTCAAAGTAAAAAGGGTGTGCATGCGCTGACACAGGTTGCTAACCTAAGAATTGATTGGGTGCAAAATTCTCTAGAGAGTAATCACAAATTTGCACACAAAAAAATAGTTTGCATTCATATTAAAGCAACACTGGATGTATCCTTGGTGATAAGCATGGAAGTTATGGGTCCATTTTATGTTTTTAATATTATTGCTCTGCGAGTGCTTTCCAGGACAAGGGATGTGTACCCAGTTTATTTTGAATGTGCTTCCAGGAACATGGGATATGCACATAGTCCAATGTTTTAGTATGGTTCATTACTCATAATAGCTATAATTTAGTTTGGCACAACACTTAAGAAAGATTACAAGAATCAGAGTCTACATTTGTTAACCAAACTATAATCTAAAATGTTTTCTTTATAAGAGTTTACTGTTATTCATTTTAAATGTTTATGAGAATCAACATATTCCAGGAATTGTTGTACAAAATCATAACCCCATTACAATGGTTATGTTTATAGCTCATATCAGTAGTACATTAATTTATTTATGCTTACTGTGTAGAAAACAGTTGAGGGTCCCATATTTATCATTCATATGCACAAATCTACAGAAAACCTTTGTACCAAATGTACTATAGGGACAAAAATAATATGCTTACTCTCAGTGGGGTGTTTTCCTTAAAACAACTGATGCATCTGTATGACCCTAAATTGCACTAGATTTACATTAAAGAAATGTTGAATGATATCCCAAGTGTATTTTAGTATCTCTGATTCTATGTATCATCCATATGAATGACATGAATTATTTTAAAGGAAGGCTATTTAGTTTCACACACTTCAACAAAATAACTTGTATGTATAATGGAATGCTATTTTAGAATGTGCCATGCTTTAATTCATATACAGTATATATTCAAGGTATTGTGAAAAGAAAACATATTCAATATAACATTAATATGGATGTAGCACCAGAGAGCAATGTTGAATTACTGAACTCAACACAGGAAAAGTAAACATTGCTGTTTTCATTTAACTGTATCTCTTTGATAAATCAACATTCTTTTATACTTTTAAGACCAACAGACTACAATTCTTGCAACAAGCATGTAGTTCTCAAGGTAAGGGCAGACATTTCAATTAAACTATTGATCATGGATCTCCAGAATATGCTACTGCCTCCACTCTCCTTGTAGTTAAAAAGAAATATGGCAAAAACTCAGGGAAAAGGTATGCAAGTGACACAAGTTCTTTTTATATGTGAAACCCATGGATGTTAAGGTTTTTGTGAATCTTTGATCTTTGATAATATTTTAACCTATTTCAAATAGATCTGACAATGTGCTGAATGTTGTAGAGAGCTTGTTCCACATAGAGAATTACTTATGCTAAATACCTTTACTGTGGGGCATAATATAAATACTATGGGGCCCATTTATTAAAGTGCAAGTGGACATGATCCGCTGTAGCAGATCATGTCCGCCGCACGTCGATAAATGCCGACAGCATACGCTGTCAGCATTTATCATTGCACAAGCATTTCACTAGAAATGTTTGTGCAATACTGCCCTCTGCACATTCGGGGCCAATTGGCCTCTAGCAGGGGGTGTCAATCAACCTGATCATATGCAATCGGGCGGATTGCTGTCCACCGCCTCAGAGGCGGCGGAAGAGTTAAGGAGCAGCGGTCTTAAGACCCCTACTTCTTAACTCCTATTTCTGGCAAACATAAAGGCTCGCGTGAAAACAGAGGCATTGGGGCCGATACAGAGCTTGTTAAATCAATCCCTTTATGTGAATTGTATGTTCACATGTTTTTAATTTAAAATCATATGACCTCCTCTGAATGTACTAAAACATGGAAATTGTAACAGTCGTATGGTTTACTTGTTTGAACTTGTCTGAGACCTAGTGATAGATCATGATCTAGATATTGAGAATAGCTAATATACATGAATAACAATAAGGTTGCTGGACCGATGCAATGTTATAACAAACATTAAACACAGTACATGATTTTGCAAAAAATACAGACCCTGATGTCCAGTGCACTGATAACCTCTCATGATTTACTTTTTTTTTTTAGATTTTGTCATTTTCATTTTCTAGATTCAGTTGGATCATTATATTTGGTTATTAACCAATAAGTCTCCATATATGACCTTTGACAAAATATAGTATTTTTGAGATTACCAAAGTAAAAATTAAACTCTGAATGTCGAAATATATTTAGGGCTTTGAATCTCTTCACAAAAATGCTTAAAGGGACACTGAACCCACATGAAAAGCAAGAATGTAAGTTTCTAGAAAACGCAAAAAATTGCAACCGCACTACACAAGTGAATGGGGACTGCTATTTGTACCTACTTTTATTTTTGCAGTGGGTACTTGCTGGAGTGCTTATGCAAGAATCAATGATTCAGAAAAGAGTAGAGTCAGAAATGTTAATTTCTGGCTCCAAGGGCAGATTGCATTTTTTAGCACTTACTGTCCCCTATTACTAATATAGGTATCAAAACCTTGAATAGGAAAGAGATGTGGGTGGAGCAGCGTATGTCTAAAATTAAAACCTAACTTTTATTTCAACACTTAAAAAAAGAAGAAAAAATGATAATAACATACAATTAAAAACACAAATTCGCGTAGAACTTGGAAATTAGGGTTAAATTGTACCCTGTGTTTAGTATTTGGATGGGGTAACGATATGAAAGAGGGGTATCAATATTCAGATATTATAGTTCTAGAATAAGGTTATCTGAAGAGCTGATGTAAGTGTGGATTCTCTTGTATCTCTGACACCTGTGTTATTGTGTCAAATTATTGTTGTGAATGCCTATAGTGTTACTACAAATGTTTTATCTCTCTGATCTAACTGGATAATATACACCTCCTCTATTGGGCTTGTGTTACAAGCTGAGATGATGAAGTATCGTACTCAATTAAATTTATGAGAGAATAAACTGTTATGATTTAAGATTTTAGTATTGTGTATATATACAGAAGTGATTCTGCTATATGTATTGAACTTGTATGATTTAGGATTTTAGTATTGTATATATATGCAGAAATGATTCTGCTGTATTTATTGAAGTTTAAATATTGAGAAGAAATGTATAAATCGAGTTGCAGTGTGTTGTAAAGATAAATGCCTTTAGCTAATGCTTAAATAGCAATTTATATATTAGTTCTTACACACGTAATATGAGCATTCCCCTTATTTCTGGGGTACTCTGCTTTATCCAGAAGTTGTTATATCTTTTCTCTTAATTTTATTTAAGTGAACAGATTTTTTTAAAACATGCATATAGACGCTTCTATATATATGTATTTAGTTATTTAACTCGTTAATACCGATATTTGTATCAATAGTTGGAGATGATATAGATTAATACTTGTGATCAATGTCTTAGTGTGATAATGAGACTTGGTTGTTATTGTGCTTATTGTTCAGTCTATTTGTTCTAGTAAACATGGATACTAGTGGAGTATTGGGGTCGCAAGCTTCAAATGAAATAGTTATTGGTTCTATTTTATATATAGAATCAAGTCAGTATCGAGCTGGTTGCTATTTCCCCTTAGTATCTATGTTGGCTTTGAGTTAAATACAGTTTTGTGTGATTCAGTATGTTACATTGTTTTGTATATTTTTAAATTTTCTCAGAAGTCACTACACTTGACCTAATGTATTGTTTCTTTATTTGCTGACACTGTTGTATATGTTTGGTCTATTCAGTCTTAGATCTTGCTTGCTAGTACAGGATTTGTTCACAATATTGTTTATATATTCTTGCGGTTCACTTGTATTATTAATTAATACGGTCGGCTGTATAATACCGCAATGGTTTTATATATCTAAACCCTGATAGCTTTCTTATATAAATTTCTTATATTTATATAGCTCTTTATAATTATGCTATTGGGTAGACCAAACAAATGTGGGTCTTAATTTGTTAAAATAACAACTGAGCTGAGTCAGCAATAGTCCCCCGGTTTCCAGCAGTATTGTTTGGGAGCCGGTATATTTTTAGGTATAACAGTCGTGTGATCTTTTAGAGTGTTGACTAGCGTCAGATAGATTGTAGTATATTCCGGTCAAGTAATACTGAAACTTCTATAACGGCAATTACTTAATAAAGTTCGGAGTCACACTTGTTTTCTTTTCACATTCACACTATATTATGGTTTCGTTATCCTTGCATTCACAACGTATTTAAGTAATACTGAATCTAGAAACATCCACTTCAGCTTCCCCCAACTTGTTTTTACATTAATCCCCAATACTCATTCATGCATTCATTGTTTTATCTAAGTTCTACGTTCTTTTGCTGATTAAAAACTAAATGGGTTGAAATCGAGATGTCAACCTCTCCCTAACATGTTTCGCCGTTTGTAATTCCGGCTTTTTCAAAGGGTGACGCGCGCAACATTTTTCGGTGTTTTATTGGCTTTGCTCCACCCTATTGTCGGTTGGTCGCCAATCAGATTTCTTCTGTGTTTGATTGATGGGTGTTTGAATTACACCGCTGTCTTTATGGATATCTTATTCTCTAAATGAATTTTAATTATGTCTTAAACCTTGATATAATACTAATAATGTATTCTGTAGAGTTATTGATGTATATTTCTGGGATGATGATCTACTTTATGCAAATTTGTGTTTGATCGATATCGTTCGTTGCACATTTGTCAGTTTTTATAAGTGTCCACTATATTACACTGACTCGGGATATAGATTTGGACTGTGAATAGTGTGGATAATGTGTATAGATGGACTCAATACAGCCATGTACTTGGAGTTAATAACTCACATGTAACTTTTAGGTTAATATTGATTCTTCATTAATATCTCTCATAGTATTTATGTTTAAATTAATATAAATATACCATTACAAGAATGGATAAGAAGATTTTTTAGAAGATATCATCTGTATATGGCATGTACTTGGGTTGAACCGATCAATTAGACTTTTGCAGATTAAACCTAGGTTGTTTTCTCATTATATCGTCCTCTGTCAGATGCATATACTGCTCATCGATTTTTATTCAATTTGTGTTAAGAGGATACTTCCAAAATAAATGTTGTATTAACTTATGAGGGTGTGAATTGGTCATTTGGGGTGACAAACGTGACAGTGAGCTGATGTGCTAACAATGTGAGAATGGCTTTGGATAGACTTTCTGTGGAGATATGAAGACAAAGAGTGGGTGCTGTGCGGGATGATGTATTTTTTCTGATATGCTTGGGTTAACGGGGATAATATTTTCGTTTTTATACACTGGGTTTGGTGATTTTAATTTGTTGTGACAACGTTAATATACCCTTTAAGTGTAGCTAAGTGAGACATTTATGTTTGGGGAAGTTGATAGGCTTGGTGGGGTGCCATGCTTTTGCACACTATATGTTTAATTGTGTTTGATACTTAGGACAAGTGTCATACTTGAAAAGTGAGTAATCGGTGAGGTTAGATTCTGGTGAGTAGGGGTGTAGTGTGCTCTTGAATAGTGGTAATGGTGTTGTAGGGGATGAAGGGGTAGTTGTCAATGTAAAAAAGTAGTATGTAAAGAGTAAAGGGGGATCGGGTGAGAAAAGGGGGGCTAGGGGAGGAATTGATGTGATTGGAAGGTTGGGGGTGAGTGTGTCAACTATGAGAAAAAGGGGTGAAAAACAATGTGAGGTGGTTTATATTCCACTGGGATTAGAACTGAGAAAGTGTTGATATAGTATGATTAGGAGAACCAACTTGGTGAGTGTAATATAAATTGAATTCTAATTGATGGATTTTAAGAAATAATTTTTACTGAATACATTTTGTTGTTTTGCAGAAAAAACCTGTACGTTTGTATTATTTTGATATGAGTTGTTATAGGAACACCTAGGCTTATTAATATCATTGTATGAATTTTAATGCAAAATTTGAATGGTATATTTTACTTTTTCAGTGTTATAAGAACATTGAGTAATTGTTTTGTTCATTTAAACCTTTTGGATGAACACAATCCATAAGGTATATCCATTTGGTTTCTATCTTTTGGAGGGCCTTCTCTAGGTCTCCTCCTCTTAGTCCTAAGGACAGCTTTTGGACACCATAACATTCCAGTTCAGAGGTTTTGCAATGATGGTGTTTTAGAAAGTGAGATGCTACAGATGTTAACTTTTTGTCTTTTTGTAAATCTTTGGGAGCATTACGAATATTTCTTAAGTGTTCCATGATTCTTGTGTGTAACTTTCTAGTGGTCATTCCTATGTAAGTATAGGGACACTTGCATTGGAGGGCATATATGAGTCCCACAACTTAAGTAAGTTTTGATTTGGTGTGATTTGCCAAATCTATCTGTGATAGTTTTTTTCTTTTTCATCATGTGTGGGCAAGTTGAACAGCTTCCACATGGGAAAGAGCCTTTCTCTGGAGTTCTTATTGATTTTGTTCTCTTGATGTAATGGCTAGGACTTAATCTCTCTTTTAGATTTCTTGATCTTCTATAGCTGATTTCAGCTTTTTGACCAATTATACTTTTTAAAATTGGATCAGCTTGTAGTATATGCCAGTTGTTTTGAATGATTCTGATGACTTCTTGTGATTGGTCATTATAGGTCAAGACTAATCTTGTTTTTTTATCCTGTTTTTTTGGTCGGACCTTCAATAGGTCAGATCTGGGTGTATTATATGCTCTTTTTTTTGCTTTTTGAATTGACCTTTTGCTGTAACCTCTCACTTTTAACCTGTTTTCTAGTTCTGTGGCTCTTTTTCTAAAGGTTTGCTCGTCTGAGCAATTGCGTTTAATCCTAAGAAATTCCCCTATGGGTAGCGATTTGGTGGTGTTGGGTGCGTGTGCACTGGTTGAATGAAGTACATTGTTAGTGGCTGTTCTTTTTCTATACAGGTCTGTTGAGAGTGTGCCATCAGGGTTCTTCTGAATGAGTAAGTCTAGGAAGGATATATTGGTTAAACTTTTTTCATAAGTTAGTTTTATATTTAATTTATTGTTGTTTAGATGTTCAAGAAAATTATCTAATTCAGATTCTGGTCCTTCCCATAAGAATAAGATGTCATCGATAAATCTAACCCACATTGGGATGTATTTAGTGTATTGATCATTGATATCTGAGAAAACATGTTTTTGTTCCCACCAGCCTAGGAACAGGTTGGCATACGTCGGTGCACATGCAGTGCCCATCGCTGTTCCTTGGGTTTGGAGATAGTATTTGTTGTTGAAAAGAAAATAATTTTTAGTTAACACGAACTTCAATAAATTTATCATGAATTCATTATAGTCTTGACTTTCTTCTGATGACATATCTAGAAAGTATTTTACAGCATTAAGTCCGAGTTGATGATTTATGCTAGTGTACAAAGACTCGACATCTGAGGTTACTAACCAAGTTGTTTCGGAAATATGAATATCTTCAATACGCTGCTCCACCCACATCTCTTTCCTATTCAAGGTTTTGATACCTATATTAGTAATAGGGGACAGTAAGTGCTAAAAAATGCAATCTGCCCTTGGAGCCAGAAATTAACATTTCTGACTCTACTCTTTTCTGAAGAATGTAAGTTTAAATGCCGGCCAATTTTGGTGAACAACCTGGGTTGTTCTTGCTGATTGGTGGATACATTCATCCACCAATAAACAAGTGCTGTCCAAGGTCCTGGACTTTCTTTTTCAAATAAAAATAGCAAGAGAACAAAGAAAAATTGATAATAGGAGTAAATTAGAAAGTTGCTTAAAATTACATGCTCTATCTGAATCACAAAAGAAAAAATTTGGGTTCAGTGTCCCTTTAAAACAAAACAAAAAAATATTTACAAATAAAATGCTGGATTACGAGTCTTGCGTTAGCCTTAAAAAGCAGCATTGATTGAGAGGTCCCAACGCTGCTTTTTAACGCCCGCTGGTATTACGAGTCTGGCAGGTACAGGTGTACCGCTCACTTTTTTTCCGCGACTTGAGCATACCGCAAATTCCCTTACCTCAATTGCATATCCAATCTTTTTAATGGGATTTTCCTAACGCTGGTATTACGAGTTCGAGGCCCCCCCGCACATTGCAAACACTTAAATAAATTTTTTAACCCCTAATCTGCTGACCGGACATCGCCGCCAGTGTAATAAATATATTAACCCCTAAACAGCCGCACTCCCGCCTTGCAAACACTAGTTACATTTTATTAACCCCTAATCTGCCATCCCTAACATCGCCGACACCTACCTACATTTATTAACCCCTAATCTGCCGCCCACAACGTCACCACCACTATATTAAATGTATTAACCCCTAAACCTAAGTCTAACCCTAAACCTAACCCCCCTAACTAAAATATAATTTAAATAAATCGAAAGAAAATAACTACAATTAACTAAATTAGTCCTATTTAAAAATAAATACCTATAAAATAAACGCTAAGCTAGCTGTAATATAACTAATAATTACGTTGTAGCTATTTTAGGATTTATTTTTATTTTACAGGCAAGTTTGTATTTATTTTAACTAGGTACAATAGTTATTAAATAGTTATTAACTATTTAATAACTACCTAGCTAAAATAAGTACAAATTTACCTGTAAAATAAACCCTAACCTAAGTTACAATTACACCTAACACTACACTATAAATAAATTAATTACCTAAATTAAATTAAACTAATTACAATTGAATAAAATAAACTAAAGTACAAAAAAACCCAAAACACTAAATTACAAAAAATAATAAAATAATTACAAGAATTTTAAACTAATTACACCTACTCTAATCCCCCTAATAAAATAAAAAAGCCCCCCAAAATAAAAAAAGCCCTACCCTATACTAAAATACAAATAGCCCTTAAAAGGGCCTTTAGCGGGGCATTGCCCCAAAGTAATCAGCTCTTTTACCTGTAAAAAATATTACAATACCCCCCAACATTAAAACCCACCACCCACACACCCAACCCTACTCTAAAACCCACCGGATCCCCCTTAATAAAACCTAACACTACCCCCTTGAAGATCACCCTACCTTAATACGTCTTCATCCAATTGGGCAGAAGTGGACCTCCAGACGGCCAGAAGTCTTCATCCGATCCGGGCAGAAGAGGACCTCCAGAGGGGCAGAAGTCTTCATCCAGGCAGCATATTCTATCTTCATCCATCCGGAGCGGAGCGGGTCCATCTTCAAGCCAGCCGACGCGGAGCATCCTCTTCCAACGACATCCAACTGAAGAATGAAGGTTCCTTTAAATGACGTCATCCAAGATGGCGTCCCTTGAATTCCAATCGGCTGATAGGATTCTATCAGCCAATCGGAATTAAGGTAGGAAAAATCCTCAGCCAATAGGATTGAGCTTGCATTCTATTGGCTGATTGGAACAGCCAATAGAATGCGAGCTCAATCCTATCAGCCAATCGGAATTCAAGGGACACCATCTTGGATGACGTCATTTAAAGGAACCTTCATTCTTCAGTTCGATGTCGTTGGTAGAGGATGCTCCGCGTCGGCTGGCTTGAAGATGGACCCGCTCCGGATGGATGAAGATAGAAGATGCCACCAGGATGAAGACTTCTGCTCCTCTGGAGGACCTCTTCTTCCCGGATCGGATGAAGACTTCTGGCCGTCTGGAGGTCCACTTCTGCCCGGTTGGGTGAAGACATCTCAAGGTAGGGTGATCTTCAAGGGGGTAGTGTAAGGTTTTATTAAGGGGGGATTGGGTGGGTTTTAGAGTAGGGTTGGGTGTGTGGGTGTGTGGGTGGTGGGTTTTAATGTTGGGGGGTATTGTAATTTTTTTTACAGGTAAAAGAGCTGATTACTTTGGGGCAATGCCCCGCAAAAGGCCCTTTTAAGGGCTATTTGTAATTTAGTATAGGGTAGGGCTTTTTTTATTTTGGGGGGCTTTTTTATTTTATTAGGGGGATTAGAGTAGGTGTAATTAGTTTAAAATTCTTGTTATTATTTTATTATTTTTTGTAATTTAGTGGGGGGTTTTTGTACTTTAGTTTATTTAATTGTAATTGGTTTAATTTAATTTAGGTAATTAATTTATTTATAGTGTAGTGTTAGGTGTAATTGTAACTTAGGTTAGGGTTTATTTTACAGGTAAATTTGTACTTTTTTAGCTAGGTAGTTATTAAATAGTTAATAGCTATCTAATAACTATTGTACCTAGTTAAAATAAATACAAACTTGCCTGTAAAATAAAAATAAATCCTAAAATACCTACAATGTAATTATTAGTTATATTGTAGCTAGCTTAGGGTTTATTTTATAGGTAAGTATTTAGTTTTAAATAGGACTAATTTAGTTAATTGTAGTTATTTTCTTTCGATTTATTTAAATTATATTTAAGTTAGGGGGGTTAGGTTTAGGGTAAGACTTAGATTTAGGGGTTAATAACTTTATTATAGTGGCAGCGACTTTGGGGGCGGCAGATTAGGGGTTAATAAATATAATGTAGGTGGCGGCGATGTTGGGGGCATCAGATTAGGGGTTCATAAGTATAATGTAGGTGGCGGCGGTGTCTGGAGCGGCAGATTAGGGGTTAATAATATAATGCAGGTGTCGGCGATGTCGGGGGCAGCAGATTAGGGGTTAATAAGTGTAAGATTAGGGGTGTTTAGACTCAGGGTTCATGTTAGGGTGTTAGGTGTAGACATACATGTATTTTCCCCATAGGAATCAATGGGGCTGCGTTAGGAGCTGAACGCTGCTTTTTTGCAGGTGTTAGGTTTTTTTTCAGCTGAAACTGCCCCATTGATTCCTATGGGGAAATCATGCATGAGCACGTTTAGCCAGCTCACCGCTACCGTAAGCAGCGCTGGTATTGAGGTGAGATGTGGAGCTAAATTTTGCTCTCCGCTCACTTTTTTTGCGGCTAACACCGGGTTTAAAAAAAACCTGTAATACCAGCATTGTTTGTAGGTGAGCGGTGAGCATAAACTAAGCGTTAGCAACGCACCCCTGTTAACGCAAAACTCGTAATCTAGGTGAATGTGACTCCCACCTGCTTTTATCCTAAAAATATAGCAATAACCCCTAAATTAAGGGGATAAGAGACTTCCAGTGAACTATTGCTGACTTTCAGGATCATACCTATATACCTTGAGGTGGTTCAAAATGTCTTTATACAAAGCACACCCAAAACATATAAAGTAAATAAAACAAATAATCTAAAAGTCTCTCAAAAATGTTTAGGTATCACTCCACCAAAAAAAAGTGACATGCACACCAAATAACTCTTCATATGCATTGATCATTTTATTGCATCATAGAAAAGGCACTGGAGTCACATGGGACCGAAATATTTCAGGGCTCTTGGCCTTCCCTCCGACTCAGGCATTTGGGCCTCACTCATTTCCAAATATATCAATTCTGTTTTAAATGCACCGAAGATAAATTAACAAATAAATTAAATGAAATAATTTTTTTTTATAATACATTATTCTCTTACATTATTCCCATTATTCCCTTATTCCCAACATAGGGGTTGATTATCATTTTGCTCCTGCTTTCAGAAGATAATAATTGCTGAATATCACCTGGCTTCAACAGTGTGTTTTTCCAGTGATCAGAATCCTAAAATGTTTCTGCTGATAAAGCCCTTCAAACATAAAGTGTTACCCAGCAAAGTAAACACAGAACTGTTATTTGCCTCGTTAATCTTCATAAAAAAATAAAATAAATATGATTAAAGACAGACAAAATTGCAATATTGGGGGTTTATTGATTACATCACTGGCTGAAGTGTCTCTGTGTTGATTGATTCCTTTTAAAACCATTTAGCTACACTGTTGTGCTCCAAAACCATAGATATATGTGTATGTGTCTTTCTAAGGGATTTAAAAATGTGGATTATTGGTGCAGTGGACATGTGTGTTTATTGGGTTATTGAGTTCACCAATTTTTATTAGTGCTTATTATTATTTTTTAACTTGAATTAATTGAATAGATTGTGTTTTTGCATCTGTTTGGTGACATTGCTACCTAAAGTCATCCAATATGGCAGTGGTAATGTCAGTATGTTTTACTCATGTGTGAAAACAATATTACAATTTTTGAGGTATCGGGTAATAAGTCAAAATGTGTTTATGGGGGTTTGTCAAGTATTTTTAGCTGTGAATTTCAATATGTGGAAAATGGCCCTCAAAATGTGCAAATAATTTGGATTGTGATCAGAGCATGACTGTCATATGTTAAGTATAGAGTCAATTTTCACAACAATGTAACATTTTCTTTAAAAAAATAAAGAAAATGGCTAATTGTGATAATGCCGACTTTGAAATGGTTAATCTGTAGCCATTAACAAGCAGTTTTTGATAGATTGTGATCAACTGCATAATTCTGTTTTTCTCAGTTCATAGAAAACAAAATCACCTATTCATTAACATCATATTTAATTTACTACTTATTTAAATATCATGTTGTCTCCAATAACTGTCATGTAAACCATTATGTATACTATTATGGTGGAGTAAGGCCTAAGTGCCTGGGTAAGGGTTTAAAGTATCTGCCTCCTAAATAGGGTTGTAACCTAAACAGGTGCAGCCAGTAACACCCTAGTGAAAATGTAGATTACCAATGGAGCGCTAATTTATTGTGCTTCTGTAAACTGTCTAATTTGTGCGCGATAAATAACCAGCCATTACAAGTGGCTGGGTATTGCTACCACAAGCTCTCGGTAGCAATTAACACTAAAAAATTAACCAGAGGTCAGACATCTGGTTAATTTTTATAATGTGCCCCAAATACCCCCCAAGAAAAGTGTGTATAACTCACAGCGCTCTAAGAACTAGAACTATAGCTCCTGTCTAGGGTGGGTCCCCAAATACCCACAAATAAAATACTGTAAGAATGGGTTTAAGAAAGGAGCGCCAAAAGAGGCAAGGTCTCGAGAGTGTAGGGTATAAAGATATAAGTTAGTGTAGATCCCTATTCGGACACTGTTAGGGTTACGAAGATTGGTCTACAATAGTTGGTATAGGTAATACAACACAGTTTATTACAGATAAAATATAACACAATTTATTACAGATAAAATATAAGTGAATTATATCACTAATCATGGATCCATGTTACATAAAAACACAAAATTATATATAAACATCCAAATTTGTATGAGTGTATGCAGTGAACATTAAAAATATAAAAAAATATATATAAAATGCTAAAATGGATATAGTCCTCACTAAGGGGTGACCCAATATTGGGTGCTAAAAACAATAGTGTTAGAAAAGATGTGAGTCAATACACATCACTACCCTCTGTTACAAAGATCTAGATATACACATAATATCATTATACAGATATACCAAAAACAATTGCAATCAGATACTAAGGTAGAAGGATAATAAATGAAAAAATTATCCAGATGTTGGATAAAAAAGTGATCAAAAAAGTGATCAAAAAATAAGCTAGTGTGTGCACAAACTAGTGTTAATCCAAAAAAGATAAAAAATGTTTTAAAAAGTATATAAGTGAATGCTGGTCAAGTCACACAGTGTGTGAAAAATATACACAAAAGAGAAGTGAGTAGGTAATCACAAAGATATTATCATGGGGGAGTCCAAAAAGTATGCAGAAAATAATTAGATAGATAAATTAGGTCCAAAATTATTGTTCACAAAAGTCAGATGATAGAAATTAAGGTTATCCAAAATAAGAATGTGTGTCCAAATAAACAGTTCAAATCCTTGAATGCCAAGTGAAAAAATAAAAATGATAGCAAAAAATATATAAAATAGTAAAAGGCTGGGAAATCCTCAAAACCTGAAAGCAGAAAATAGTAACTGTCAAGGATTAGTAGGTTAAAGATTTTTCAACTATTGCTGTGGATCTACAGCTGCGGATCAGATGTAATGTTTCACTCAGCACTTAATTAACATATGACGATGTTAACCATAGAGAGAGACTTGGGGAAAAATAAAGGAGTAACTTAATATGTTAAGTATCCTTTAAGAAACAAATATTTACAAAGTAATTCTTTCTGATGATTTGTGGAAAGGTATCAGTTCATATGTATCACAATACAATCAATGCAGCAGTTCCTCTGTGCCCAATAATTAGTGAGGTGTGCGCCAAAGATTTAAAGTCACAATTAGATGTTACACAACTCTGTTAGCTGTAGCGAGTGAGTCGCAGGTTACCTGTTGAATCGGCTGAGAGCAGAGAACTCGTGCGGCACTCGAGACAACAGCTATTAGGCGGTGAGTGATAGCTTACTGAAACAGGTTGCGGTTGGCGTCTGACGTCACAGGACTGAAGTCCACGGGAGAATTAAACTCACAAATCTTCCGGTAAGGATGCAAAGGCACACAGAGGTTTGAAGTATAATCCAGGCTTGATATTATAAGTGGAGATGTAACAGAATTGTATGCCGTTACCAAAGTAGTGAAAACAGAACACCGTAACAGGGTGTCAGTTCCCCTTGAATAAAGTTTAAACTATTTTCCAATAAGTTAGCTTGGAATAAGCAGGAGCTCAGTCTGTAGCAGAGTTACCTAGGGATAAAACTCAATTACTAAGCACCTGGCTGGCGTCAGGAGAAAGCTTAAATAGGCTAGGAGGAACTAAAAGGTAAAGGTGGTATTGGTAATTGTATGACACTAAACATAAGGTGGTATAGTGAGTTCTGACAGATTGCTCCCTTCACTCAAGCCGTCCCATGGCTTGTAAACGAGGTCTATGGGGATTCCTTGAATGGAAGCGAGACACCAATCTGGGAGCGTTCACAAGATTATGGGGTTCCCATGTGTCTTCGTCTGAGGAGTACCCCTTCCAACTGACAAGGTATTGTAGATCCCCTTTATATAAGCGCGAATCCAAAATATCCTTCACTTCATAAACGTTAGGGTCTAAAGACTGAGCTTCAGGAGGTAGTAGTTGAGTACCAGTGTTTTTTGCAGGTTTCAATAAGGAGACGTGGAATGTAGGATGGATGGCAAGAGTGGCAGGAAGTTGTAAAGTAACAGCATTTTGGTTGATGATACGTATAATACGAAATGGTCCTATAAAGAGGCTTGCTAGTTTCTTGCTTGGGGTCTGCAATTTTAGATTTTTTGTAGATAGCCAGACCCAGTCTCCGATTGAATACGGTGGAGATGGCCTTCTTCTGAGGTCATAGCACTTCTTTTGTGTCTCCTGAGCTGTTTGTAGATTCCTTTGTAAGAGTTGCCAGTTTTCAGTAAGTCTATCAGTTAGATCCTCTACATTTGGGTTTAGAGAAGATTCTTTTGTTGAGAGACATCTTTGGGTGGTATGCATAATTCGCGAAGAATGGTGACATCTTACTGGACGAATTGAGAGAGTTGTTATATGCGAATTCTGCAGTTGAAAGGAAATTCTTCCAGTCTGTTTGGTGGTAGGCACAGTAGCAGCGCAGATACTGCTCGAGCCACTGGTTTAAGCGCTCTGTTTGGCCATTAGTCTGGGGGTGGTAAGCGGTGGTATAACGGTGTTCAATCTGTAACTTGTTGCAGAGGTTCTTCCAGAAACGAGAGGTGAATTGAGTTCCCCTGTCAGAAGTAAGGATTTCTGGTATCCCATGTAGTTTAATAATGTTGTCAATAAATAGTTGTGCGGTTTCAGCTGAGGTTGGCAATTTATGGTGCGGTATAAAATGAGCCATCTTGGTAAATAAGTTGATAACTACCATTAAGGTGTTCATTCCAGCTGAAGTAGGTAATTCAACGATAAAATCTATACCTAGATGAGTCCAGGGTCTTTGTGGAACTTGTATGGGCATCAGCAATCCATAAGGAGGACGTCTCTCCGATTTTGAGGTGATACATCTAGTGCAACTTTGTACATAGTTACGAACATCCACTGCCATATGTGGCCACCAATAAGTCCTTGATATGAGGTTTAGAGTTCTTTGAATACCAGGGTGTCCAGAAAGAGGGGAATTATGATGTTCCTTCATCAGATTTTGTCTTAATTGCTCAGGTATATATAATTTATCTGATTTGTAATATAGACCATCATTTCCTAGTGTTATTTCTTTAGGTAAATCTTGTTCAGCATGTATGGCCTTTTGATAAATGGATTCAGAAGATGATGTGATGCCTAAGAACTTCTCGTGGGGTATCATCACTGTAGGGTTATCTTCCGAAGTTGGTTTAGGGTCTCTTCGGGAGAGAGCGTCCGCCTTTCCATTACGGTTAGCTGGTCTGTAAATGATCTGAAAATGAAATCTGCTAAAGTAAAGACTCCACCTCACTTGTCTAGCAGAGAGGGTCTTATTTCTCTGGAGGTATTCCAAATTTTTGTGGTCGGTGTAGACTATAACAGGTAAGAGTGTACCCTCTAGAAGATGCCTCCAGTATTCAAAAGCTCTTTTAATGGAAAGTAACTCCTTTTCCCCGATCGGGTAATTCCTTTCAGGAGGCGACATAATTTTCGAATAGAAGGCTATAGGGTGCAGAGGTTGGGTTAAACTTTCTCTTTGGGATAAGACAGCTCCTAAGGCATAGTCTGAGGAGTCCACTTCAAGGTAATACTGTAAAGCAGGATCAGGGTGACGCAATATTGGAGCTGTTGTGAAGGAGTGTTTTAAGAAATCAAATGCTTCATTGGCCTTTGAGTTCCACCGATAGGTAGTTGTACTGCCCGTAAGGATGGTGAGAGGTTTAACGATAGAGGAATAATTTTTGATAAATTTTCGATAGTAGTTGCTGAAACCTAAGAAGCGCTGGAGATCCTTTCGGGTTTGTGGGATAGGCCAATCTTTTACTGCTTCAACCTTGTCTTGTTGCATCTCGATGCCTTCAGAGGAGATGTTGTAACCAAGGAAAGATATCTTTTGAGTGTGAAATAAGCATTTCTCAGCCTTTGCATAAAGTCGATGTACCTGTAATCTTGAGAGCACCCAGCTGACATGCTTAATATGATCTTGAAGGTTTTGGGAGTAGATCAGGATGTCATCCAGATAAACTACGACACAGATGTCTAACAGGTCTCTAAAGACATCGTTGATGTAGTGTTGGAAGGTAGCTGGTGCATTGGTAAGGCCAAATGGCATAACTAGGTACTCGTACAGACCGTATCGAGTCCTAAAAGCAGTCAACCACTCATCTCCCTCTCTTATGCGTATGAGGTTGTAGGCCCCCCTGAGATCTAATTTGGTGAAAATCTTAGCTTTGTGAAGGCGTTCTATGAGCTCGGGTATTAATGGGAGAGGATACCTATTCTTAACAGTGATTTTGTTAAGGTCTCTGTAGTCTATGATCGGACGTAATGATTGATCTTTGTTTTTGACAAAGAACATTCCTGCACCAGCAGGAGATACCGAGGGTCTGATGAATCCCTTCTTAAGGTTCTCGTCTAAATAAGCTTTTAAATGTTCAAGCTCAGGTTGACTCAACGGGTATAAGTGACCATAAGATATAGTTGCACCAGGTTTAAGGTCTATGGGGCAGTCATAACTGCGGTGCGGTGGTAATTTTTCTGCCTCACGTTTGCTAAATACTTCTATATATTGGGTATACTCCTTAGGAATGATAGGCAACTCCTCAGCTACCTGTATTACATGTGTGGGAGATGTACAGGTACTCTTACAATGGGGAGTCTAAAGTGAGTTTTAATGTCTTCCAGAGTATTGTGGGTTCATGCAAGCGTATCCACTGTATACCTAAAACCACAGGAAAAAGAGGAGAAGGCAAAACATCAAAGCAAATATATTCATGATGATTGTCTTGTGTGGTAACCAATAAAGGAAGAGTATGATGTGTTATTGGACCGCTAGATATGTATGTGCCATCAACCACACGAATAGAGACAGGAGTGGTTTTTCTTTCAAGTGCTATTTTATTTATTTTCACAAAGGTAGAATCTATATAATTCCCGTGGGCCACGGTGTCAACAATAGCCTCAGTGGTTAGGCGTCTACGTTCCCACTGCAAAGAGAGAGAGAGATGATACAGTAAATAGGGTTATTCTGCTTTGAGGTAGAAATGTTAGTCATAATGCACTTACTTTTCTTATTCTTTTGTAGCAGTGGACATTCCTTTACGGAATGGGAAGGATTAGCACAGTATAGGCAGAGTGCTAGAGTTTTGTGTCTCTGCTTTTCTTCTAGTGACAGAGGACCTCTTAGAACTCCAATCTCCATCGGCTCTTGAGTGGAACTACTGGTAGCCCCATGGGGTATGGGAGGTGTAGGTCTCCGGTAGATAACTTCAGAACCGTGTCTTTCACTTCTCCTTTCCCTGAGACGCCTGTCTATTTGTATGGACAGCCTCATCAGACCTTCCAAGGTGTCTGGTAAAACCACTCTAGCCAACTCATCCTTAATGGACTCAGAGAGACCCAGCCTGAATTGGTTTCTAAGAGCTATTTGATTCCATTGGGAGTCTGTAGAGAACTGCTTAAATTCGGTGATATACACCTCAACTGGTTTAGAACCTTGTCGTAAAGCTCTCATCTTAGTTTCAGCTGTAATTTGTGAATTAGTATCCAAGTACAATTCATCCATGGCAGTGAGGAAATCTGGTAGGGAAGTGAGAATAGGATTGTGTGTTTCATAAAACGAGTCTGCCCAGATCCTGGGTTCACCACGCAGAAAAGATATCATTGTCAAAACTTTCAGGGGATCACTAGGATAAGTTTTAGGTTTGAGTGTGAAAAGCAACATGCATGCATTCTTAAATTGACGATATAGGCGTCTGTCTCCTGAAAAGAAATCAGGAGATGCTATCTGAGGTTCAGGTTGGCTCACTGGAGGTGGTGTTGTAACCTTCACAGTGTCTCTGATAACCTTTCTCAAAGTTTCATTCTCCACTTGTAAGGCACTCATGGCCTGTCCTAGTTGATCTACCTTTTGTGAAAGATTGTAAACAATTTGTGGCAGATCCGCTGGATCCATTATTCAGGCTTAGTAATTCTGTCAAGGATTAGTAGGTTAAAGATTTTTCAACTATTGCTGTGGATCTACAGCTGCGGATCAGATGTAATGTTTCACTCAGCACTTAATTAACATATGACGATGTTAACCATAATGGGGCTCAGAGTGAGTTAATAAACTTTAAGTCTATGTGGAGACTTGGGGAAAAATAAAGGAGTAACTTAATATGTTAAGTATCCTTTAAGAAACAAATATTTACAAAGTAATTCTTTCTGATGATTTGTGGAAAAGTATCAGTTCATATGTATCACAATACAATCAATGCAGCAGTTCCTCTGTGCCCAATAATTAGTGAGGTGTGCGCCAAAGATTTAAAGTCACAATTAGATGTTACACAACTCTGTTAGCTGTAGCGAGTGAGTCGCAGGTTACCTGTTGAATCGGCTGAGAGCAGAGAACTCGTGCGGCACTCGAGAAAACAGCTATTAGGCGGTGAGTGATAGCTTACTGAAACAGGTTGCTGTTGGCGTCTGACGTCACAGGACTGAAGTCCGCGGGAGAATTAAACTCACAAATCTTCCGGTAAGGATGCAAAGGCACACAGAGGTTTGAAGTATAATCCAGGCTTGATATTATAAGTGGAGATGTAACAGAATTGTATGCCGTTACCAAAGTAGTGAAAACAGAACACCGTAACAGGGTGTCAGTTCCCCTTGAATAAAGTTTAAACTATTTTCCAATAAGTTAGCTTGGAATAAGCAGGAGCTCAGTCTGTAGCAGAGTTACCTAGGGATAAAACTCAATTACTAAGCAACTGGCTGGTGTCAGGAGAAAGCTTAAATAGGCTAGGAGGAACTAAAAGGTAAAGGTGGTATTGGTAATTGTATGACACTAAACATAAGGTGGTATAGTGAGTTCTGACAGTAACATAGTATAATACTGTTATTATATTAGTAAATCAAGAAATATAGCTCACCATATAATTGCCAACGCGTTTCGGCCCACAGATTGGGCCTTTTTCAAGACTAATATATGGTTAGGTGAGCAGGAGCTTTTATACCTGTGTGCCACCAATAAGATTGTATTCCTATTGGCGCCAAAAAACTTTTAGTCCCGGAAGTGCTTTACCGGAAGTGTCACTCATTTGCCGGATATGGTTACTCCGGTCATGTGAGAAAAAAAAAATATATATAGAATTTTTATAGATTTAAATTCCCATAAGATATGCCTTGTCTCAATGGTATTGGGCATTCCCTCTAGCAGTCCACCCACCTGGTTCTTGTCCTAAATATCTACATCTAGTGTGACCGGATGTTTTCATTATCTTACGCTGAACCGGATGCTCCCATATCCTCCACTTCCGGTTTGGTGTTGATGCGCCAAACCGGAAGTGTGTTTGCGCGAAAACTGGAAGTGTGGTTTCTTCTTGCCGGCTATGCCATCCCGGTGGTTTTATTACCTAAATTTCAATGTGTATCGAGAATAGGGAACAGGGTCATACATGTGGGTGGATCGACCATGGGATTATTATCTATAAAATCATCACATATATAATTATGAGATTGTGTTACTAAAGTGTGAATTGTGTTCCCTGAGATTGGGATATAAAGATCTTTATCGTATGCCTAAATGTTAAAAATCAAAAATAAAATTTAAGATTAAAAATGCATGCTTGTGTCATCTTCATCTGTGTTATCAGAATATTATGTATCAGGTGACAAAGTGTACATGGAGAAGATATACGTATGTATAGATTTTAAAGTTCTGGAAATTTCTCAAGAATCTTCTTGATTAGGGTTTGGTATAGATGTGTAATATTTGCCCTACCTACTCCCTATAGACAATAAGAGTGGCTTGGTTGTCATAATTTGTATGTATATTCTACAATGACAACCCACCAGGCAAAACGCTGTATTAAAGTACAACTATATCTTTATATCATAAGTGGTGTAGATCTATGATATATACAATTTTAGCCTATTGCACTTGTGGTAGTGTCCACTCCTCGTGGAATACTGCAATTCCATCTAGGACTGAAATAATTTTAATAGTTCTAATATTTAGAGAACCTTAGTGGGGTCTCAGATATACTCTCGCCTAACCTCCTCATGTGTGGGGGGTCTCCCTATGTATCTTATATGGGTTCTTTAGACTGGACCTGAGTGTAGAAGGACTTTAATACTCATCGTGCTGATATTAATGTGTCTTGATTATGACCAATATATTACTAGTGTCAATCGACAGGATTTTACTCTTAATAAAAGGGTAGTATAATTTAGACTTAAGGGGGTTCACAAGTTCTCAATTTTTGGTGCTAGTATGTGGGATTGTTAAATCAGAATCAGATGTACTAGGACTACTTGATCCTGGGTATGAGTTTATAGCCTAGATGTACTGGCTGTACTTATATTATCTTAGTTTCAGGGTATATTTATTGTGCTTCTGTCTCCTGACACACAGGTTCTGAATAGATCCCTGTGATGTTTAATTTGTTCAGAATTCGGGTTATTTCAAATGCAGTAGATGGGAGACGTCTTCCTTATTGTTTAGACCTTTGGGAAAGAGACAATCTAATTCAAAGATCCATCTTGATTCTGATATCAGGAGCTTTTTCTCGTAGTCTCCTCCCCGCCAATTAGGTTTAATTAATTGGATCCCGTAGAAGCTAAGGTCTTTCTCATTTCCTTTATGTTGGAGTGCAAAATGTCTGTATAAGGCAGTCTCTGTGTTGCCATGCTCAATTTGTAATAGGTGTTCTCGAATCCTATCTTTCAGGCACCTCGAGGTCTGTCCAACATATTGGAGACCACAGCTGCATTGCACTATATATATTACTCCCTTGTTACTGCATCTGATCAAATCCTTGATCACATGTTTCTTACTGGAATGATGGGAAAGAAAATGTTTGATCTTCAGGCCTCTCTTACATGCCTTGCAACTGGGGCACAGAAAAAATCATTTGATGTTTCTACCTGATACATCTCTTTCTCGTGCTGATCTGAGACGTGGAATACTAGGAGATAGTATGGTTTTTAAGTTGTCTGATTTCCTGTAGATGAATCTTGGTCTGCCGATGAGTGTCTCTCCTATAATGTCATAATTTTTAAGTATGTGCCAATGTTTTTCTATTATTTTCTCTATATTGCGCCTGTTTTCACTGTATTGGGTGATAAACGCGACATCTATAGAGTTGATATTGGTTTTGGTCACATTCTCATTGTTCTTGTATCTGAGTAGTTCTTTACGGTCTCTTCTTCTTACTTCTTCTATATCCTTATTTATTTTATCTTTTCCATATCCTCTTTCAAGAAACTGTATTTTAAGTTCTTCTGCCTGTGTTTCCCATAGAATTGAGTCCGAGCAGTTCTTTTTTAGTCTCAAAAACTGCCCCTTAGGTATGTTCTCCTTCCATCTTGAGTGATGGCAGCTGTCACTGTGGATGTAATTGTTACAATCCACGGGTTTGAAAAATGTGGAGGTCTTAAGTTTCCCATCTTCTACTGTTATTTTCAAATCCAAGAAAGTAATTTCAGTACTACTGATCTCATGGGTGAATCTGAGGTTGCAGATGTTATCATTCATTACACTTATGGTGTATTCCAGATCTTCCTTGGGGCCTTTCCATATCATGAGGATATCATCTATGTACCTATGATACGAAACCAGGTCCGCGCCGGCTGGGCAGGACTCCCAAAATATATGTTCCCATTTGCCCATGTACAGATTCGCATAGCTCGGCGTGAGCCTGGTCCCCATGGCTGTGCCGCACAGTTGTCTATAGAATTTTCCGTCATGATTGAAGTAGTTGTGTGTCAGAATGTAATTGATTCCCTCTATGATGAATTTCTTCTGGAGTTCTGGTACTGTGTCGTCCTTTTCTAGGAAATATTCTATCGCCTCCCGGCCTCCCTCATGTGGTATGCTGGTATACAAGGAGGTCACATCACATGTGACAAGTAGATAATCTTCCATCCATTCTATGTTCTCCAAGATGTTGAATACTTGGGTGGAGTCTCTTATGTAGGATGGTAATTGTAACACATATTTCTGTAGGTACCTATCTAAGTATTCAGACAAATTGCTTGTTAGAGACCCGATTCCCGATATGATGGGTCTTCCCGGGGGCTTGATGAGTGTCTTGTGGATTTTAGGGAGGTAATAAAAGACAGGGGTGATGGGGTGTTTGACGTTTATATATCTGTATTCTTTACTATTAAGAATTCCATTATTATGTGCCTCACCCAATATGTTGTCTAGTTCTTCCTTATATCCTCCCACGGGATTGTTTCTCAAGACCTCATAGGCCTCTTTGTCGGATAAGATCCTTTTACATTCCGTATTGTAGTCCTCTTTATTCAAGACCACAACGCCACCCTTATCCGCGGGTTTAATCACCAAGTCTATATTTTTCTCTAGTGTTCTGATGGTTTTTATTAGACTATATCCATAGGTCTTGTTTTATTACCATTAGGCGTGTTCTTGTATCCCTGGTGTTCCCTCCTACTATTGTTATAATAGTTGGGGTGGTGATTGTGATTATGTTGGTTATGTGCTCTGTTAAACCTGTTTGGTGTATACAGTGTTTCTTCGGGTCTAGCATTGTATTGTCTTCTGTCATTTGATCGAGCATAGTCACTCCCATAGGTGAGTCTATCATTGTTCCTCCATCTTGGATGTTGGTTATATCCATATGTGAATCTCTCATCTGGATTCCATCGTGGGGAATGGAAATTTTCCCTTTGATTGAATGGTCTTTGGGAGGTGTGGTGGTTCGGCTCCCTGTTGTAATGGAACTCATCGTTATATTGGATCCTCCTATACATTGCCCCACTAGGACGGCGTTGGTAACCCCACTGGCTCTTGTTGTTAAACATATGCTGTGGTCTTTCTCTTCCCCACCTGAATTGGTTCATATGTTGTCTGTGTTCAAAATGGTTGTATCTCTCTCTCGGGGTGTTTGGTTCGTGTTCATAGACTTGTTCCCCTCTTTCTTGAAACCTTGGTTTTGGTCTATTCTTTTTATATGTGACCCTTGTCCACTCCTCGTCAGCGGGTGCTCTTCCATCCAAACTATTCGGGTGTGGGGCTTCTGTCTCTATGTTTCCATTATTATGTGCCTCACCCAATATGTTGTCTAGTTCTTCCTTATATCCTCCCACGGGATTGTTTCTCAAGACCTCATAGGCCTCTTTGTCGGATAAGATCCTTTTACATTCCGTATTGTAGTCCTCTTTATTCAAGACCACAATGCCGCCACCCTTATCCGCGGGTTTAATCACCAAGTCTATATTTTTCTCTAGGGTTCTGATGGTTTGTATTTGACTTTTGGAGAGGTTGTGTTTGTACTTATTTAGTTGGTTTTGACTGATGTTCTTCAGATCGCTGCATACTATGGTCTCAAAGGCTTCTATAGCATTGCCCTTACTCTGAGTAGGGTAGAAAGATGACCTAAGCTTGAGGTCAGAATGCTGGTACTGGTCTGTGACCAATTGTGTGCTGGAGCTTGATCCAAAAGACCTTATGTTATATTCAAGAGAAGATTTCATGAAATGTCGTTTCAACGTCAGTTTTCTTATAAACTGTTTTACATTAACAAATGTGTCGAATTTATTGAGGCTCTTGGAGAGGGCGAAGGAGAGGCCATAACTTAGAACCAAATTTTCTTTGTCCGTTAAGGTAGTGGTACTGAGATTATAAATCCCTTTGGTGGTGTCCTTCTTCTCTGGAGTCTTGGTCTGCGGTTGTTTCTTATTAGTGTTTATTCTCCTTCCGCCCCTTTTTCCTCTATGACTTTTCTTTTTTCCATAGGATGTTGGAAGTCATCCGTATTGGAGTTCTTCCTTTTCATGGAGGTCCTTTCTAACTCCTTGGTCGTGATCTGATGTTCTTCTAAAAAACTGATGTCCTGAAGTTGAGGCTGTTTTAGTAGTGCTTGATTTCTCACTGGTGACTCTGCTGGTCGGTGTTCCATTCATGTGTCTGGAGTCTTGCTGTGTTGTCGCCCGGTTCTGTGTATCCATAGGTCTGTTTTTATTACCATTAGGCGTGTTCTTGTATCCCTGGTTTTCCCTCCTACTATTGTTATAATAGTTGGGGTGGTGATTGTAATTATGTTGGTTATGTGCTCTGTTAAACCTGTTTGGTGTATACAGTGTTTCTTCGGGTCTAGCATCGTATTGTCTTCTGTCATTTGATCGAGCATAGTCACTCCCATAGGTGGGTCTATCATTGTTCCTCCATCTTGGATGTTGGTTATATCCATATGTGAATATCTCATCTGGATTCCATCGTGGGGAATGGAAATTTTCCCTTTGATTGAATGGTCTTTGGGAGGTGTGGTGGTTCGGCTCCCTGTTGTAATGGAACTCATCGTTATATTGGTTCCTCCTATACATTGCCCCACTAGGACGGCGTTGGTAACCCCACTGGCTCTTGTTGTTAAACATATGCTGTGGTCTTTCTCTTCCCCACCTGAATTGGTTCATATGTTGTCTGTGTTCAAAATGGTCGTATCTCTCTCTCGGGGTGTTTGGTTCGTGTTCATAGACTTGTTCCCCTCTTTCTTGAAACCTTGGTTTTGGTCTATTCTTTTTATATGTGACCCTTGTCCACTCCTCGTCAGCGGGTGCTCTTCCATCCGAACTATTCGGGTGTGGGGCTTCTGTCTCTATGTTTTCAGTGGTATTATTTTCATCACTGTTCTTGATGAGGTTGAGTCCTCTGTTTAATTTCTTACTTTTCTTGTTTATGATATCTTCTCTGATTTTATAGACCCTCCTTTCCAGATTCTCTTTTTTCTCAACTACTTTTTTGGTATCTATGGGGTGACCTTCTGGTCCAATTAGATCATCCTCGTTTGTTTTGATTTCTATGTCTACTTGTTTTAGAATTGACTCTCTATGCTCAATAATCGCTTCCATGAGTGACCTAGATGCTGCTATAAGTCTACCGCCACACTGCCTTGAATGCACCCGATCCCGTCTGATCTCGGAAGTTAAGCAGGGCCAGGCCCGGTCAGTACCTGGATGGGAGACCGCCTGGGAACACCAGGTGCGGTAGGCATATCCATTTTAGCATTTTATATATATTTTTTTAATATTTTTAATGTTCACTGCATACACTCATACAAATTTGGATGTTTATATATAATTTTGTGTTTTTATGTAACATGGATCCATGCTTAGTGATATAATTCACTTATATTTTATCTGTAATAAATTGTGTTATATTTTATCTGTAATAAACTGTGTTGTATTACCTATACCAACTATTGTAGACCAATCTTCGTAACCCTTGGGGCCATCCGTACCCTAACAGTGTCCGAATAGAGATCTACACTAACTTATATCTTTATACCCTACACTCTCGAGACCTTGCCTCTTTTGGCGCTCCTTTCTTAAACCCATTCTTACAGTATTTTATTTGTGGGTATTCGGCGACCCACCCTAGACAGGAGCTATAGGTCTAGTTCTTAGAGCGCTGTGAGTTATACCATTTCCTTGATATCTAACCACTCCCCAAAATCTCACTAGCAGCACTAACATGAGTGTGGTATCTTATTGTATTTTATTGCATTAATTTTCTACACTATTCATCTATATAACACATACAGAGATGGATTTCACCAAATCCATAAGGAAAGACATCACCCTAGAGATTAATGATATATCTGTACCTACAAATAAGACTGGACCGGGTACATTAGATTTCACTTCTGTGTTCAAAAACCTAGAGAGGTTATTAATACAGGATGTCAGGTATAAGGCTGAAGTCACTTTTTTAAGGAAATGTTTGGAGCTTAATATCATCCCGAAAGGGCTAGTAATTAGGAAAGATTGTGCATTTCAATCAGACAACCCAGAATTTACCAAACAATGGTGTAATATACTTACAGCAGCATCTAGGTCACTCATGGAAGTGATTATTGAGCATAGAGAGTCAATTCTAAAACAAGTAGACATAGAAATCAAAACAAACGAGGATGATCTAATTGGACCAGAAGGTCACCCCATAGATACCAAAGAAGTAGTTGAGAAAAAAGAGAATCTGGAAAGGAGGGTCTATAAAATCAGAGAAGATATCATAAACAAGAAAAGTAAGAAATTAAACAGAGAACTCAACCTCATCAAGAACAGTGATGAAAATAATACCACTGAAAACATAGAGACAGAAGCCCCACACCCGAATAGTTTGGATGGAAGAGCACCCGCTGACGAGGAGTGGACAAGGGTCACATATAAAAAGAATAGACCAAAACCAAGGTTTCAAGAAAGAGGGGAACAAGTCTATGAACACGAACCAAACACCCCGAGAGAGAGATACGACCATTTTGAACACAGACAACATATGAACCAATTCAGGTGGGGAAGAGAAAGACCACAGCATATGTTTAACAACAAGAGCCAGTGGGGTTACCAACGCCGTCCTAGTGGGGCAATGTATAGGAGGATCCAATATAACGATGAGTTCCATTACAACAGGGAGCCGAACCACCACACCTCCCAAAGACCATTCAATCAAAGGGAAAATTTCCATTCCCCACGATGGAATCCAGATGAGAGATTCACATATGGATATAACCAACATCCAAGATGGAGGAACAATGATAGACTCACCTATGGGAGTGACTATGCTCGATCAAATGACAGAAGACAATACAATGCTAGACCCGAAGAAACACTGTATACACCAAACAGGTTTAACAGAGCACATAACCAACATAATCACAATCACCACCCCAACTATTATAACAATAGTAGGAGGGAACACCAGGGATACAAGAACACGCCTAATGGTAATAAAACAAGACCTATGGATATAGTCTAATAAAAACCATCAGAACACTAGAGAAAAATATAGACTTGGTGATTAAACCCGCGGATAAGGGTGGCGGCATTGTGGTCTTGAATAAAGAGGACTACAATACGGAATGTAAAAGGATCTTATCCGACAAAGAGGCCTATGAGGTCTTGAGAAACAATCCCGTGGGAGGATATAAGGAAGAACTAGACAACATATTGGGTGAGGCACATAATAATGGAATTCTTAATAGTAAAGAATACAGATATATAAACGTCAAACACCCCATCACCCCTGTCTTTTATTACCTCCCTAAAATCCACAAGACACTCATCAAGCCCCCGGGAAGACCCATCATATCGGGAATCGGGTCTCTAACAAGCAATTTGTCTGAATACTTAGATAGGAACCTACAGAAATATGTGTTACAATTACCATCCTACATAAGAGACTCCACCCAAGTATTCAACATCTTGGAGAACATAGAATGGATGGAAGATTATCTACTTGTCACATGTGATGTGACCTCCTTGTATACCAGCATACCACATGAGGGAGGCCGGGAGGCGATAGAATATTTCCTAGAAAAGGACGACACAGTACCAGAACTCCAGAAGAAATTCATCATAGAGGGAATCAATTACATTCTGACACACAACTACTTCAATCATGACGGAAAATTCTATAGACAACTGTGCGGCACAGCCATGGGGACCAGGCTCGCGCCGAGCTATGCGAATCTGTACATGGGCAAATGGGAACATATATTTTGGGAGTCCTGCCCAGCCGGCGCGGACCTGGTTTCGTATCATAGGTACATAGATGATATCCTCATGATATGGAAAGGCCCCAAGGAAGATCTGGAATACACCATAAGTGTAATGAATGATAACATCTGCAACCTCAGATTCACCCATGAGATCAGTAGTACTGAAATTACTTTCTTGGATTTGAAAATAACAGTAGAAGATGGGAAACTTAAGACCTCCACATTTTTCAAACCCGTGGATTGTAACAATTACATCCACAGTGACAGCTGCCATCACTCAAGATGGAAGGAGAACATACCTAAGGGGCAGTTTTTGAGACTAAAAAAGAACTGCTCTATGGGAAACACAGGCAGAAGAACTTAAAATACGGTTTCTTGAATGAGGATATGGAGAAGATAAAATAAATAAGGATATAGAAGAAGTAAGCTTCCGGGGCGGAGCTTAAGGAACACGGCAGCGTGGACGTTGTCGGAGCTACCTAAGCTAACTTTCCAGCACCGCGGCGCCCATAGCCCTTGTTTGGCAGCTAACATCAAACTGGGCGTGCAAGCCAGCATCTGAAGTTGGCGGGCGCTAGAAGCCAGATCTTAGGCGTTGGGCCGACCTCGCCACGGCCAGCTGCTTGGGACACCAGGAGCCCAGGTGCAAAGACGGACTGCTGCATCCAAAGGGGGTGCCGTCACTAACTTTATACACTACCGCAAGGAGTGCCAAGACAGGAGCACCGGAGCAGAGCACGAGGGCTCAAAAGTGCACGCTGTGCAGGTCCCTGACAACAAGGAGACGACAGCCTACAACAGCGGAATATCGGAGGAGGCGTCATCTGAAAACCCGCCGAGATACCCCCCTTAGCAACTGCAAGTACCTGCTTTATTTGGATCTTTTGTGTTATGTTTGATTGCATTCTGGATATAGCCACATTGTCAGCTGCAATTGACTGAGGAGTAAAGAAGTGAAATAAGCAAGGCCAGAACCCACTAACTTTAAATACCTTTGATAGTAGTGGTAGCCTTTGCTTAAAGAACGTGGCCCAGTTGTATATAACTCTAAGGGGGGTGCGGGTCTGTTAAAGCCCTTTCAAAAGGATCTGTTGTAGTGTGCAGTTGGTGGATTAACTCATGGACCATTTTATGTGCTAAATTGTTCTTGGAAAAAAAAAACAGTCCCTGTTAGGTGGCGAGTACAGAGCTGGGAAGCCTGCTCTCTGTATAGGTGATCCCCACCCAGAATACAGGGTCTGTGTACAGGACAGTACTTAAAGCTGTTAAGGAACCTTAAAAAGTCTAAAATGAAGGAAGTTTGAAGTGAAGGAAGAAGAAGAAATTCCCACAAAAAGAGGGAAAAGGGAGACTTGGCGGGACATAATTTACTGTGTGATGACCATAACAGGTTTTGCAGTCCTCTCTTCCCTCTGTTAAACCTTACCTCTCTACTTTTTAGTACCCCTTTTAGGGGGTTCTGAGTTTGCTCTCCAAGAGGTATTGGAGCATATAAATGTGATGCAAAGTTGAAATATGTGCATAGCAGGTGCAGGTGTAAGTGCATGAAAACAATATCTAAAGCTGGTTAATTAAGTAAGAGAAAGCTTTATTAGAGGAATCATTACAAATGTCTTGTAAGGTCTCATGAATATAGCTGAATAGAGAGGCTGCCGATGATAAACAGTGTGTATTTTTCTTGAGAGCTGTTAAATAAGTAATAGTTTCTGAGATCAAGCTAATTTACTTACAGTGGGTTAAAAGGAGGTAGAACATATTAAGTGTTGAGATTATAAGTCAGTTAATGGTACAAGCGAGTAAGGGTCTGTAATCTAAGATTTTGGTCAGTAGGGGCAAGGCAAAGTTCTATCAAAGGTCACTTTCCTCTGAGTCAGAGATTTCACATGCACGCGTTTATTTAAAATTAAAAAAAAAAAAAAAAAAAAAAATTCACTTTTTTTTTTTTTTTGGTGTTTTTTTTCCCTATATTTTTTTTTCTTTTTGAGTATTTTTTTTGCACTAGGATAATATTTGAGAATTATTTTTTCACAAAGAACACAATATAAGGTGTGTGGATCCTGTCCACAGGCTACACTCTCGCCAGGAGAAAGAAAAATAGTATCCATAGCGGATACTTTTGCACAGATACTACTACTACACGTATTTTTCACTATATATGGAAAAATTTATTAAAACTAGATCACCAGCCATGCCTCCCAAAACCAAAGATAAAAAAATATTAAGTAAAAGTAGCGAGCAGGTTGCAGAAATCAACCTAGACGAGTCACATCTGAATATGACAGACTCGCACTCACTTATGCAACAAATCTCAGATTTAATATTACCTCAGTTTAACAATATAAAACAAGAAATAGCCATGCTATCTACTGAAATCAGACAATATGCAAATAGATTAAATGAAGCAGAATTAAGGATCTCTAATGTAGAAGACCAGGTTTATAATGCAGAGCAAACACTATCTGTCCATAACAAGCAATTGCTTGCCATGCAGAATAAAATAGAAGACCTAGAAGACAGAGCTCGAAGGAATAATATTAAGATAGTGGGGCTGCCTGAGTCAAGCGAATTTAAAGATCTGATCACTTTTGCGTCTCAAACTCTACCACAATATTTAGGCATACCTGTGGAAGAAATTCCAATTAAAATAGAGAGAGCTCATAGAATAGGTATTAAGAGATCAGAGCAAGATCATATTAAAGGGAGGCCCATCATGATTAAAGTACTAAACTTCCAGGACAAGGTCACCCTACTAAGACAATACCGTAAACACCACAAATTTATGATATCTAATAACCGTATCTATCTTTTCCAAGATTTCTCAGCAGAGACTAGCAGTAAAAGACGTGAGATGGCTCCCTATTGTACCAAGTTGATTGAAGCTAAATGGTCAGCGCGAATGATTTATCCAGCCAAAATACTTGTGGAAATCAATGGTACAATGAGGACCCTCCTGACAACTACTGAGGCTAAAGATTTCTGTCTAGAACAGGGCTTGTGATAGGGGCACATACCAGACTAGTGATAGAATCACCAGGGCAAGTTGTTGACTAAGCAAGTTATATTTTGTGTTGTTGTTATTTTTTGTTTTAAGATATTGAAACATAATGTGGATTTTATTTTTGGCAATGTTTTGTGGACTTTTATCGGAGGGAGGGTCTGGTGTGCCGGGAGGAGGGGGCGAGCTAAATGAGATGGGTGATGTGCGTCCCTTAATTGAGTTAAGGTCAAAATAGGATGTTGGAAAAAATCAATTTTATATCTTGGAACGTAGGTGGTATCTCATCGCCCATAAAAAGGAAGCTAATATTAAAGCAATTAGGACAATTTAAGCTGAGTGTGGCGATGGTACAAGAGACGCACTTAAAACCATCCGAAGCAGAGAAATTAAAAAGTAAGTGGGTGGGGCAGGTAGTAGCTACACCGTATTGCGGCAGGAAAAAAGGGGTAGCGATTCTATTTAATAAGAATTGTGAATATAAAATATTAGCACAAGAGATAGACATACAGGCAAGATATATAATTATAGATACCCAAATCAATAACTTAAATGTAGTTCTATGCAATGTATATGGTCCAAATAAGATTGACAATGAGTTTTGGATGGGGCTGAGCAAGAAATTAATTAAATACATAGGGAAGAACATCATTATAGGGGGGGATTTTAATTTGACACCCGTACCTTTAGTAGATAGACTTAAGTGCAGTCTAACTAGGAACATCAAAAAGGAAGGGAGTCTTCTGAAAAACCTCATTAAAGGGCTGAGGGTGTTGGATGTTTGGAGAGATCAAAACCCCGATGCACGTGAATTCACATGTGTATCAAAAACATTTAAGACCCTCTCAAGAATCGATTTCTTTTTAAGCTCTGAAAATATGTTGGGTCTGAAAGCGGATATTAAGGATATATGTATTTCAGATCATGCAATTATAACCCTAGAAATTCAGAATGCAATACCAGCAGGGGTTGGCAATGGTAGAATTAGATTCCCTAGACACCTATCGTATAATATACATTTCAAGAATTATATCTTAGAAAAATGGAAGCAATATAAATTTTTTAACAGTAGTTATAATGGCAAATGGGAGATATATTGGGAAACAGCTAAAGCATATATTAGAGGGAGTGTAAAAGCATACCTGTGTAAATGGAAAAAGAAAAATAGGGAACGAGAATGCCAACTTAATAATCAACTCAAGAACACATATAGAGCCTACATAAGTAATGTTAATCCACAGACTTGGCTGAAGTATCAAAATAGTAAGCAAGAAAAAGATATATTCACAAAACAAATGGTTATACAACAAGAGGAAAAAGATAGAGCTAAATACAGAGGAACCTATGGAAGATCCGCTAAATATATAGCTAGATTAAGTAAAATGCAAAGACAAAGGAACTATATATCAGCTATTAAAGTAGGGACAGATAGGGCAAATATGACAAAGGAAGTGAAGCAGTTAATGTTTAAATATTTTGAAGAGCTTTATACGAAGTCTATAGTGGATTCTCAGCAGAAAACAGAGTTTTGGGAACAACTAGAAACTAGGAAGCTTGAAGAGGCCGACAGAGAGGGGTTAAATCTACCAATAACAGAAGAAGAGGTAATCCAGACTATTAGGCAGATGAAAAGTAACAAAGCACCGGGACCGGATATGCTCCCGGCCGAATTCTACAAAATGTTAAGTAGTGAAATCACACCTACGCTTACTAACTTATACAATAGCTATTTTTTAAAAAGGGAAATGTACTCTAAGTATTTTGCGGCTTCCTCTATTACATTAATTTAAAAAAAAGGCAGAGCCCCAGAAGATCCAGGATCATACTGACCGATATCACTGTTAAACAGTGACTATAAGATACTTACCACTATCATAGCAAACAGACTTAAAAAAATACTACATAAAATAATACATATAGACCAGGTAGGCTTTATGACGGGACGCAACCCAGCTAGAAATATCCGTAAAGTTCTCATTACACTAGACCAGTGTTATCAAGACACGAAGCAAAATCTTAAGAAAGACTGCCCAGCATTTGATGCTATAACCTGGGATCATCTTTTTACAGTATTAGGGAAGTTTGGAGTGCAAGGGAATATTGAGTCCTTTATAAAACTTATATATAGAGAGCCGACATCTAACCTAATTATTAACGGTGAAACTACTCCAGACATTGTGCTTAAAAAAGGTACAAGACAAGGTTGTCCCCTGTCTCCCATGTTGTTCAATCTATCAATAGAGCCATTAGCTATTAGGCTGAGAAAAGAGTTGTAAGGCATTAAAATTCATCAGCAGAAGATCGTTCTTTCCTTATTTGCGGATGACCTACTACTGTTTCTTTCGAATACTTCCAATAGCATTAAAAAACTTCTGGACATCATAAAGCAATTTAGTGCATTTTCGGGCTATAAAGTCAATGTAGATAAATCGGAGATTATGTGGTTATATGGATCAAGCCAGAAGTGTAAAGACTGTCCATTCAGGGTAGTTGAACAGATTAAATATTTAGGCTTAACTATTACTAGGAACCCGAAGCAATGGTATGGCAAAAATTTTACACCATGTCTGGATAAATGTATAGCAGATTGCAAAAGATGGTGTAACTTACCTATTAATATCTCTGCCAGAGTTATGTTAATTAAAACAATAATTTTCCCTCGAATATTGTATCTTTTGCAGAACCTACCTATTATAATAACTCAGAAAGACTGCATTAGTTTTAATAGGATGTGTAATAGGTTTATATGGGCAGGAGGGAAAGTAAGATGCGCTGCAGAAACAACAACTCTTCCCCTCAAAGCTGGGGGGCTGGCACTTCCAAATCTCCAAGCTTATAATATAGCCGCATTGGCAAAATATGCGATAGACTGGATTAATGAGGGAAACTATGTTTCCTATGGTCCGTTAGAAGCAGAGATATGCGCTCCCTATTCACTGAAAGCACTTCTGCATTGTGAATCCAAGAATCTCCCAAAAAATATCAGGCAGCGGTTAACGTTTAACAACATTATAATAGCCTGGCACAAACTGGGTAAAGGAGTAGGAATAAACATCTATAAGTCAAGGTACCTATCGATACTAGGGAATCCGAAATTCCAAGCAGGATGTACCGAAAGTGGAGCCTTTCATAGATGGCGTAGGAAGGGTATTGTTAATCTGATACAAATTGAGGAGAATACAACACATATAGTTAAATCATTTGATGAGTTAAAAGATGAATTTCAGCTAAAAAATACAGATTTTTTTGCATATCTGCAAGTCAGGCACTTTCATAATGAGTTACAGGCTAAATATGGGAAAGACTGGTCATTAGGAGAGTTAGATAAAATTATTACAGTATTTGCACAAAAGAAATATGCGATCAGCATGATCTATAATTTCCAATTGAACTATAAAATAGAAATACATTTACAGACGTTGGAAGATAAATGGAGGAAAGTACATGTTATAGTGTCAAGGGAGGAGCTAGCAGATAGTCTTAACACTGTCCTAAGGACAACCAAGGTTACTACTTGGAGAGAATCACATTTTAAAGTAATCAATCAACTATATGTCACACCTAGTAAAATAGCAAGATGGTACAAGAATATGGATATGGTCTGTTATAAATGCGGCGCTAAAGAAGCTGACTTAGAACATTGTTTGTTTGTCTGCCCAAAAATTCGGCAGTTTTGGTATAAAGTACAATTTTGGTTGAATAGGTGGTTAGACCAGAAACTCCAAATAAACAATAAAATTGTGCTCTTTTTGTATCAGGGTACAGAATGGCACGAAAATCCTAGTCTTATTAACACGGCAATCCTCCTAGGCAGATCAATGATTTTGGGTAACTGGAAAACCTTAAAAGCACCAAGTATCTCACAGTTGGTAAGAGGGATGAAGAATCAGATGGTTTTGGAACAATATGATATTTATCCAGATGTAAATAAAGATATAAAAAGGTTTTACCACAAATGGCTAAACATAATAGAAACTGAGTCAGTGGGTGTACAACTTCAAATTATTAAACCTCTAATTAAGTCAAAAATAGTTAGATACATGATTACCAGGGAGGAATTACCATGCGCTTGGAGTACTCTGTTATAGGAGGTAGCATTGAACCCCAGTGAGGGTGCTCGCTCCCCCCCCGCGCACCAGAAACTAGTCTGACCCACTCCGATGGGAGTCCACACTTGTGCTACATATGGGTTTTTGTTGTGTCCTCTTGCTTGTTCGCTTTTTTTTTTTTTTCTCTTCTCTTTTTTTTTTTTCTCTCTTCTTTTTTTTCTTTTCTCTCCCCATGCTGCCCTCTCTAACTCTCATTCTTTGATGTATCATAGGTATATGGCGCCTGGGCTTGTTTTTTTTGTTTTTTTTGTTTTTCTTCTCCTTTGCCCTTTTTCTTTTTTCTTTTTTTTTTTTTTATTATTTCAAGTGTTTGTACCCTCTGAGGTTATGTATGTAACAAAGGGGGACGGTAGAAAATTCTGTATAATTATGTATAATTATGGTTTTGATGTGGGGGGCAAGAAAGTTTATGTTATTGCAAGAAGAACTATATTTGTGTTGACAAAATGTGATTGACCCTTCAAACATTTATATCTGTATAATAATTTATAAAACAATAAAAAGATTTAAAAGGAAAGAAGTAAGAAGAAGAGACCGTAAAGAACTACTCAGATACAAGAACAAGGAGAATGTGACCAAAACCAATATCAACTCTATAGATGTCGCGTTTATCACCCAATACAGTGAAAACAGGCGCAATATAGAGAAAATAATAGAAAAACATTGGCACATACTTAAAAATTATGACATTATAGGAGAGACACTCATCGGCAGACCAAGATTCATCTACAGGAAATCAGACAACTTAAAAACCATACTGTCTCCTAGTATTCCACGTCTCAGATCAGCACCAGAAAGAGATGTATCAGGTAGAAACATCAAAGGATTTTTTCCGTGCCCCAGTTGCAAGGCATGTAAGAGAGGCCTGAAGATCAAACATTTTCTTTCCCATCATTCCAGTAAGAAACATGTGATCAAGGATTTGATCAGATGCAGTAACAAGGGAGTAATACAGCTGTGGTCTCCAATATGTTGGACAGACCTCAAGGTGCCTGAAAGATAGGATTCAAGAACACCTATTACAAATTGAGCATGGCAACACAGAGACTGCCTTATACAGACATTTTGCACTCCAACATAAAGGAAATGAGAAAGACCTTAGCTTCTACGGGATCCAATTAATTAAACCTAATTGGCGGGGAGGAGACTACGAGAAAAAGCTCCTGATATCAGAATCAAGATGGATCTTTGAATTAGTTTGTTCCCAAAGGTCTAAACAATAAGGAGGACCTCTCCCATCTACTGCATTTGAAATAACCCGAATTGTGAACAAATTAAACATCACAGAGATCTATTCAGAACCTGTGTGTCAGGAGACAGAAGCACAATAAATATACCCTGAAACTAAGATAATATAAGTACAGCCAGTACATCTAGGCTATAAACTCATACCCAGGATCAAGTAGTCCTAGTACATCTGATTCTGATTTAACAATCCCACATACTAGCACCAAAAATTGAGAACTTGTGAACCCCCTTAAGTCTAAATTATACTACCCTTTTATTAAGAGTAAAATCCTGTTGATTGACACTAGTAATATATTGGTCATAATCAAGACACATTAATATCAGCACGATGAGTATTAAAGTCCTTCTACACTCAGGTCCAGTCTTAAGAACCCATATAAGATACATAGGGAGACCCCCCACACATGAGGAGGTTAGGCGAGAGTATATCTGAGACCCCACTAGGGTTCTCTAAATATTAGAACTATTAAAATTATTTCAGTCCTAGATGGAATTGCAGTATTCCACGAGGAGTGGACACTACCACAAGCGCAATAGGCTAAAATTTTATATATCATAGATCTACACCACTTATGATATAAAGATATAATTGTACTTTAATACAGCGTTTTGCCTGGTGGGTTGTCATTGTAGAATATACATACAAATTATGACAACCAAGCCACTCTTATTGTCTATAGGGAGTAGGTAGGGCAAATATTACACATCTATACCAAATCCTAATCAAGAAGATTCTTTAGAACTTTCCAGAACTTTAAAATCTATACATACGTATATCTTCTCCATGTACACTTTGTCACCTGATACATAATGTTCTGATAACACAGATGAAGATGACACAAGCATGCATTTTTAATCTTAAATTTTATTTTTGATTTTTAACATTTAGGCATACCATAAAAATCGTTATATCCCAATCTCAGGGAACACAATTCACACTTTAGTAACACAATCTCATAATTATATATGTGATGATTTTATAGATAATAATCCCATGGTTGATCCACCCATATGTATGACCCTGTTCCCTATTCTCGATACACATTGAAATTTAGGTAATAAAACCACCGGGATGGCATAGCTGGCAAGAAGAAACCACACTTCCAGTTTTCGCGCAAACACACTTCCGGTTTGGCGCATCAACACCAAACCGGAAGTGGAGGATATGGGAACATCCGGTTCAGCGTAAGATAATGAAAACATCCGGTCACACTAGATGTAGATATTTAGGACAAGAACCAGGTGGGTGGACTGCTAGAGGGAATGACCAATACCATTGAGGCAAGGCATATCTTATGGGAATTTAAATCTATAAAAATTCTATATATATTTTTTTTTTCTCACATGACCGGAGTAACCATATCCGGCAAATGAGTGACACTTCTGGTAAAGCACTTCCAGGACTAAAAGTTTTTTGGCGCCAATAGGAATACAATCTTATTGGTGGCACACAGGTATAAAAGCTCCTGCTCACCTAACCATATATTAGTCTTGAAAAAGGCCCAATCTGTGGGCCGAAACGCGTTGGCAATTATATGGTGAGCTATATTTCTTGATTTACTAATATAATAACAGTATTATACTATGTTACTATTTTCTGCTTTCAGGTTTTGAGGATTTCCCAGCCTTCTTCTATTTTATATATTTTTTGCTATCATTTTTATTTTTTCACTTGGCATTCAAGGATTTGAACTGTTTATTTGGACACACATTCTTATTTTGGATAACCTTAAGTACTATCATCTGACTTTTGTGAACAATAATTTTGGACCTAATTTATCTATCTAATTATTTTCTGCATACTTTTTGGACTCCCCCAGGATAATATCTTTGTGATAACCTACTCACTTCTCTTTTGTGTATATTTTTCACGGATTTCCACATCATTTAATATATTTTTTATTATTATTTTTTCACACACTGTGTGACTTGACCAGCATTCACTTATATACTTTTTGAATTTTTTTTTTATCTTTTTTGGATTAACACTAGTTTGTGCACACACTAGCTTATTTTTTGATCACTTTTTTGATCACTTTTTTATCCAACATCTGGATAATTTTTTCATTTATTATCCTTCTACCTTAGTATCTGATTGCAATTGTTTTTGGTATATCTGTATTATGATATTATGTGTATATCTAGATCTTTGTAACAGAGGGTAGTGATGTGTATTGACTCACATCTTTTCTAACACTGTTGTTTTTAGCACCCAATATTGGGTCACCCCTTAGTGAGGACTATATCCATTTTAGCATTTTATATATATTTTTTTAATATTTTTAATGTTCACTGCATACACTCATACAAATTTTGATGTTTATATATAATTTTGTGTTTTTATGTAACATGGATCCATGATTAGTGATATAATTCACTTATATTTTATCTGTAATAAATTGTGTTATATTTTATCTGTAATAAACTGTGTTGTATTACCTATACCAACTATTGTAGACCAATCTTCGTAACCCTTGGGGCCATCCGTACCCTAACAGTGTCCGAATAGGGATCTACACTAACTTATATCTTTATACCCTACACTCTCGAGACCTTGCCTCTTTTGGCGCTCCTTTCTTAAACCCATTCTTATAAATAAAAATTCCCCAAAGTCACTGAAAAGTGACTTTGTACATTGTAATCTATGGGGACTGTGTGTTTGCTATAAATATATATGTATATGCTTATATACATATATATATATATATATATATATATATATATATATATATATATATATATATGTTAATGGGGCATATTTATCAATGTGCAAGCGGATATGATACAAAGTAGTGTATCATGTCCACCACACATCGATAAATGCCAACAGCAATGCCGCCCCCTGCAGATTTGCGGCCAATCGTCCGCTAATAGGGGGTGTCAATCAACCCGATCATATTCGATCGGGTTGATTTCTGTCCGCTGCCTCAGAGCAGGCGGACAAGTTATTGAGCATAAATGCTATTTCAAAAGTTACAAAATAAAGTAATAAACCAAGAAAAGTGACAAACAACAAGCATTTTTGTATGTTCTAATATACTAAATTAATAATGATTTTGAATAATGTAAAATAAAGTTTTGCATAATGAAATGATACTTTACATTACACAGAGAAAGCTCTTAACACCTGTGAAACAGCCATTACATATAAGTTCAAATGCATTATGGAAATGAGGATATTATTATGATGTTACAACAAGCTTTAGATCATCAGGCCATGTGTGTAATTACAAATCATATGGGTCTGCCCCATCATTTTTTTTATTACTATTATTATTATTAATGAGTTATCAACAAATATTTTGTATGCATCAATTTATTTTTATTGTATGTGTATCTCTAGTGGGAAACTAATGACCTGTGTACCCCATGTTGTCTGCCTAACCTTACAATATCACAATTTTAATGAAACCTGCCCTTTAAATTTGCATTAATTGGCAATATTCCATAATCTTTTGGATCGCTCCACAAGACTTTCCCTGGTTTTCAAAGTTTATATCGCCCTATAAAGACTCTACTGTTTAGGGGTGCATGCAATGTACGCTAACCTTTTCTTACCTCAGTGCCTCGCCTCTTTTGCCATCCCCTTGAAACCCCTTATCATGTAAGCCTACAAGCCCAACTGTCTACAACAGATGCCAATGCTTGCCAGGGTCTTTTACCCATTTACTTCTTATAAATGCTACCTTTGTATATTATCAGGGCTCAAAATGTCCACTCTTTATTACCCATTGGCGAGTGGAAATTTAATCGTGGCGAGTGAAAGTTAGTGAGCGAATGTTGACTCAACATTCACTCATGGTCTGAAGTCTGGTGACATGTTTTAAGTAGCAAAGTTAGCACATTGTATTTGCAAAATGTACACTCCTATTGCACCATTGACAGCACACACATTTTGGGCTATGTGCTAAAAATATTATATGAAGGGATATTTTATATCCTAAAAAGGGCAAGGATATGTTATTCCTCTAGGGCTATAGGAACAACATTAGTGTTTAGACTGTTACTTCTGAGATGGCAAAGGGAGGCCGAGAGAGACATTGGAGAGGAATAGTAAAAGTAAAGAAGAAAAAGAAATAGTATAAAGAGAAGTTATGGTGGCCGAAATATTAAGCTCCGAACGGATCTTGATGCCCCTGTTTCCACAGCAGTTATGAAGCAGTTGTCTTAAGACTGCTGCTCCATAACTGGTCTATCTGCTCTGAGGCTGCAGACATCAATCCGCCTGATCCTATACGATAGGGCTGATTGGCACCCCCTGCTAGTGGCCGATTGGCCGCAAATCTGCAAGGGGGCGGCATTGCACAAGCAGTTCTTAAGAACTGCTTGTGCAATGATAAATGCCGACAGCGTATGCTGTCAGCATTTATCGATGTCTGTCGGACATGATCCTCTGAGCGGATCATATCATACAGACCGATGATAAATAGGCCCCATGGCCTGAGAGAGAAGGGAGAGGAGAAAAAGAGAGATTGAAGAGAGGAGGGAGGGGAGAAAGATAGTTAAGTGAAAGAAGGGAGAGATGATAATTATTAAAATAAAATCTCCAGGTCTACTGTGACCTTCCATTACTGTCAGCACTCTCTTGCTCCACTCTCTGACTTCAACAACTTCCTATATCTATCCAGCTGTTGTCTTACCCAGAACCATGTTGATGGGACTAGTATTCTATTGCACTTCTTTTTGAAAACGCGTGAGAAAATACATGGATAGCTTGAAGCATATCAAGGCAAATTATAAGCAAATACACTTAGATATACACAGATCTTTTTAATTTTGCACAATATTGGCATATTAAATAAATATTTTAAAAGTGTTTACACTTTTATTTTGTTAGAAACTTTACATTGGTTAGCTTATATTTTTTTGCTGTGTACTATTAGGGCAAAATAAGTGAACTCTTGCAATGATCACACAATCAGTGCTTAACATATCAGGGATACATATTAAACATATGTTGAAATTTTTATTTTTTTCAGTTAAATATTTTGTGCATATTGTTCCACAAACCAACAGTTTACTTTAGAGAAAATAGATAATAAAATGTATTGTTTTGCTCTTTAAAGCTAACACAGCTTTCCTTTTGAACTTGCACTCTTTTCGTGACCTTAAATAATTTGTTGCTGTCAGAAAGGACAGAGCATTTGCTCACTCTTGCTACCTTGATGGTGGCCATTAAACAGGAAGAAAAACAGATACCTTTATTTTTCAGGCTGACATATTTCAGTTTTCTCTGTTGAATATTCACAAACTATTTTCAGCTTAGATAATAATATTTTGACCAAATGGTATTTCTTTTAAGTTCTGCAGTAACCCTGGCAGGGCACTGAGTCAAAAGTCTTCTGGAAAATATAAGTAGACTTTATAAAATGCATTTTTCTTTATATAAAATCCTTACTACTCAAAAAACTGTTAAGGTTGGTTTGGCAGAAACTTTGACTCGTAAATCCTAGCTCACTATTACTAATAATTTTCTTGGGCCTCTCAGAATGTTAAATAAGAGACAAAAAAAGTTATTTCACTTTTGGTGATATAATTGATATTTTTATTTTACTGCATTCTTACGTGGGATACTTTATTTTGATATCTTGATATTTTTGACAATTTTTTTGAATGTTTTCATTATTACTGAACCACTATCATCGCTATCACACAGTCTGTTATTATACTTTACTTGAAAACTGAATACAACATGCACTTTCTTATTTTAACATTTTTCAAAAACACTTTTTTTTATTCATAATAGGAAATCAATAGAATATACCTGAAAGTGAAAACGTTTAGGGCAGAGTTATCACTGACCTGTAAAAAATATTATATAAATTACTATAAAAACTAGCATCCAACCAGACCCTTTAGAACTACTGCTAGTATAGGCCCTTCAAAATGTACGTCAGGATTTATTTGCTCTAAACACCAATGTAACATTAATGGATGTAAGTTATTCATTGTTATACAACAGACCTTTACATTTATTTAAAAAATATTAAAAAAAAACCTATGGTCTCAATGTACTGCATTTGAGTCCTTGCGACCGCTGCTTCTTACCCACCTTAGAAGTGATGTAGATATTGGGGTTATTGACAGGTAGCACAAAAGCAGGGGGTGGTGTTGCATTAGGTAGTTTACTGCATAGGTTGGCAGACAGCTTCCAAATGGACCTTGGGCCCCATGTATCAAATGCTTTGCAGATAAAGTTCTCAACTGGATAGTCTGTCTGGAAAGCTTTGCGGCATATTGGCAGCAGACCCTGTTAGTTTAACCGCAGCTTGTATGTGCTATTACACGTTCAAGCGAGTGTGTAATGCTGCCCCCTTCCCTTGCGCAATTAAAGAAGGGTCTGTCAATCACCCAGAGCAAGAGTGCTAGTGATGATTACTCTGAGGTGGGGAAGATTGTAAGAAGCAGTGGTTATCAGGCATTGTGGGGAGCAGGTTTGCATGTGTGAACCTTCCCCACAAGGGCTCCAAAGCAGCTCACGCTGCTTAGTACATGAAGCCCCTTGTCTATCTGCCTTTTAGTAAATGATCAAATGGAAAAAACATTACACACGTTTTACATGTTTAATGCTTAATAAAAAATGCCAATTTTTCTATCAGGAAATGTTATGTATTTGTTGTTAGAAGAGGAGCATATTACAAGAATAAAAGTTCTGAATTGTGAGATAATTCAACCTTACAAATAATTCCTAAACCATAATTTCTACTTATGTAGCTAAAATTCAGAAGTGATAGAATTTGACCTCAATAAATGAATCAGCCTAAAAATTGGACATACGAGCCACCATTTTTGAAACTGTGTAAGCAGCTTCACGGCAGCTTAGCTTCAGTGCATTCTCACTCATGCAAGCACACAACCGAAAGTTAAAGGGATACAAAGGTTAAAATTGAAATGTGCATTAGTGCATTCCAATGTTAATTAGAACTGTTCTTGCAATATAGTTCCATTAGCAATAATGCTTTTAGTAAAAGTGTTTTAAGTTTTCAGTGGCATAAACACATATGTAGTGAGGGTTCATGCATCAGTATTCAATCACTACACCTTCTCAGAGCATCAGCAGTTTCTTGTTTGACACAAAATAAGTCTGCACAGACACAATACACACCACCACCAGCTCTCTAAGCTTAATTACTGGTGCACAGGCTCTCAAAGCATATGTGCATATGCCACTGAAAAACAGTAATATCTTTTACTAGAAGCATTTTTGCTAATGGCAGTGTAATGCAAAAATGTTTTATTTCTAAATTTACCTGAACATTAAACATACCGACCAAGTGCAGCACAAAGGTATCATTGCTATTGAGTGCTAGATATGATTATTTATAGACTACACAGGAATACACAGACTACAAGTTACACTTTTAAAGCACAGCTACAATTGAACTATAGCTATAGAATACCTTTGATTTAAAACATTAAAAATACAAAACAACCGCTAACACATTACCAGTTACCAATATGAGAGTTCAGCTTTTTCAATCAGAGTTTCCCAAAGTCATGCATGAAGGTATTTTTGCAAACAGGGTATCACAAACACAGAGAGTTATTCCAAACCAGAACCCAAACCAAAGTGTGTTTTTGTGTTTCTTTTTTCCCTTCTTTGCATAGTCTTTATGTCTGTGACCGACTTCCACCTTCATTTCTAAATCACCCAATGGAAATTCTCTGGGTACGCACTTTTAGTCTGAGCTTATCTCTCATGGGCCCTTGGAAATTCATATGGTGATTTAAAACCCCTGACAATTTAAAATACCCTTTGGTTGCAATTCTCGTATTGAACACCGGGGGGACAATAGGCAACGGAATGTAGTTTCATTAGCAAATACTACTACAGAAAAATATATTTTCTTAAATGTATATTCAATATATTTATTATTTCCTATTATTAATAAATTATCTGTTCAGTAAATGGCTCATCTAATATAACTGAGCACATATTTTTGAGACTAAACATCGGTACACTTAGAATATATATATACACATATATATTTCCTACTTATAATATTTTAAAAGATGTATTAAAAAGTCATATTTCTATGAGTGGACTAGTAGTAATAATTCAATATAGATATATGTATCTTTGGCCTAGATTTGGAGTTCGGCGGTAAAAGGGCTGTTAACGCTCCGCTGGCTTTTTTCTGGCCGCACCATAAATTTAACTCTGGTATCGAGAGTTTAATCAAATGCTGCGTTAGGCTCCAAAAAAGGAGCGTAGAGCATTTTTTCCGCAAATGCAACTCTCGATACCAGAGTTGCTTACGGACGCGGCCGGCCTCAAAAACGTGCTCGTGCACGATTCTCCCATAGGAAACAATGGGGCTGTTTGAGCTGGAAAAAAACCTAACACCTGCAAAAAAGCAGCGTTCAGCTCCTAACGCAGCCCCATTGTTTCCTATGGGGAAACACTTTCTACGTCTGCACCTAACACTCTAACATGTACCCCGAGTCTAAACACCCCTAACCTTACACTTATTAACCCCTAATCTGCCGCCCCCGCTATCGCTGACCCCTGCATATTTTTTTTAACCCCTAATCTGCCGCTCCGTAAACCGCCGCCACCTACGTTATCCCTATGTACCCCTAATCTGCTGCCCTAACATCGCCGACCCCTATATTATATTTATTAACCCCTAATCTGCCCCCCTCAACATCGCCGACACCTGCCTACACTTATTAACCCCTAATCTGCCGAGCGGACCTGAGCGCTACTATAATAAAGTTATGAACCCCTAACCCGCCTCACTAACCCTATCATAAATAGTATTAACCCCTAATCTGCCCTCCCTAACATCGCCGACACCTAACTTCAATTATTAACCCCTAATCTGCCGACCGGAGCTCACCGCTATTCTAATAAATGTATTAACCCCTAAAGCTAAGTCTAACCCTAACACTAACACCCCCCTAACTTAAATATAATTTTTATCTAACGAAATAAATTAACTCTTATTAAATAAATGATTCCTATTTAAAGTTAATACTTACCTGTAAAATAAATCCTAATATAGCTACAATATAAATTATAATTATATTATAGCTATTTTAGGATTAATATTTATTTTACAGGCAACTTTGTAATTATTTTAACCAGGTACAATAGCTATTAAATAGTTAAGAACTATTTAATAGTTACCTAGTTAAAATAATAACAAATTTACCTGTAAAATAAATCCTAACCTAAGATATAATTAAACCTAACACTACCCTATCAATAAAATAATTAAATAAACTACCTACAATTACCTACAATTAACCTAACACTACACTATCAATAAATTAATTAAACACAATTCCTACAAATAAATACAATTAAATAAACTAGCTAAAGTACAAAAAATAAAAAAGAACTAAGTTACAGAAAATAAAAAAATATTTACAAACATAAGAAAAATATTACAACAATTTTAAACTAATTACACCTACTCTAAGCCCCCTAATAAAATAACAAAGCCCCCCAAAATAAAAAATTCCCTACCCTATTCTAAATTAAAAAAGTTACAAGCTCTTTTACCTTACCAGCCCTGAACAGGGCCCTTTGCGGGGCATGCCCCAAGAAGTTCAGCTCTTTTGCCTGTAAAAAAAAACATACAATACCCCCCCCCCAACATTACAACCCACCACCCACATACCCCTAATCTAACCCAAACCCCCCTTAAATAAACCTAACACTAATCCCCTGAAGATCTTCCTACCTTGTCTTCACCATCCAGGTATCACCGATCCGTCCTGGCTCCAAGATCTTCATCCAACCCAAGCGGGGGTTGGCGATCCATAATCCGGTGCTGAAGAGGTCCAGAAGAGGCTCCAAAGTCTTCCTCCTATCCGGCAAGAAGAGGACATCCGGACCGGCAAACATCTTCTCCATGCGGCATCTTCGATCTTCTTCCATCCGGAGCGAAGCGGCAGGATCCTGAAGACCTCCAGCGCGGAACATCCATCCGGACCGACGACTGAACGACGAATGACTGTTCCTTTAAGGGACGTCATCCAAGATGGCGTCCCTCGAATTCCGATTGGCTGATAGGATTCTATCAGCCAATCGGAATTAAGGTAGGAATTTTCTGATTGGCTGATGGAATCAGCCAATCAGAATCTAGTTCAATCCGATTGGCCGATCCAATCAGCCAATCAGATTGAGCTCGCATTCTATTGGCTGATCGGAACAGCCAATAGAATGCGAGCTCAATCTGATTGGCTGATTGGATCAGCCAATCGGATTGAACTTGATTCTGATTGGCTGATTCCATCAGCCAATCAGAAAATTCCTACCTTAATTCTGATTGGCTGATAGAATCCTATCAGCCAATCGGAATTCGAGGGACGCCATCTTGGATGACGTCCCTTAAAGGAACAGTCATTCATCGTTCAGTCGTCGGTCCGGATGGATGTTCCGCGCTGGAGGTCTTCAGGATCCTGCCGTTTCGCTCCGGATGGAAGACCATGGAAGATGCCGCCTGGATGATGACTTCAATCGGATGGAAGATCCTCTTCTGCCCCGCTTGGATGAAGACTTTGACCGGATCATGGACCTCTTCAGCCCCCGCTTGGGCTTGGATCAGGACATCGGAGGAGCTCTTCAGGACGGATCGGTGAACCTGGTATGGTGAAGACAAGGTAGGAAGATCTTCAGGGGCTTAGTGTTAGGTTTATTTAAGGGGGGTTTGGGTTAGATTAGGGGTATGTGGGTGGTGGGTTGTAATGTTGGGGGGGGGGGGGTATTGTATTTATTCTTTTACAGGCAAAAGAGCTGAAATTCTTGGGGCATGCCCCGCAAAGGGCCCTGTTCAGGGCTGGTAAGGTAAAAGAGCTTGTAACTTTTTTAACTTAGAATAGGGTAGGGAATTTTTTTATTTTGGGGGGCTTTGTTATTTTATTAGGGGGCTTAGAGTAGGTGTAATTAGTTTAAAATTGTTGTAATATTTTTATTATGTTTGTAAATATTTTTTTATTTTCTGTAACTTAGTTCTTTTTTATTTTTTGTACTTTAGCTAGTTTATTTAATTGTATTTATTTGTAGGAATTGTGTTTAATTAATTTATTGATAGTGTAGTGTTAGGTTAATTGTAGGTAATTGTAGGTAGTTTATTTAATTATTTTATTGATAGGGTAGTGTTAGGTTTAATTATAACTTAGGTTAGGATTTATTTTACAGGTAAATTTGTTATTATTTTAACTAGGTAACTATTAAATAGTTCTTAACTATTTAATAGCTATTGTACCTGGTTAAAATAATTACAAAGTTGCCTGTAAAATAAATATTAATCCTAAAATAGCTATAATATAATTATAATTTATATTGTAGCTATATTAGGATGTATTTTACAGGTAAGTATTTAGCTTTAAATAGGAATCATTTATTTAATAAGAGTTAATTTATTTAGTTAGATAAAAATTATATTTAACTTAGGGGGGTGTTAGTGTTAGGGTTAGACTTAGCTTTAGGGGTTAATACATTTATTAGAATAGCGGTGAGCTCCGGTCGGCAGATTAGGGGTTAATAATTGAAGTTAGGTGTCGGCGATGTTAGGGAGGGCAGATTAGGGGTTAATACTATTTATGATAGGGTTAGTGAGGCGGGTTAGGGGTTCATAACTTTATTATAGTAGCGCTCAGGTCCGCTCGGCAGATTAGGGGTTAATAAGTGTAGGCAGGTGTCGGCGACGTTGAGGGGGACAGATTAGGGGTTAATAAATATAATATAGGGGTCGGCGATGTTAGGGGCAGCAGATTAGGGGTACATAGGGATAACGTAGGTGGCGGCGATTTGCGGTCGGAAGATTAGGGGTTAATTATTTTAAGTAGCTGGCGGCGACGTTGTGGGGGGCAAGTTAGGGGTTAATAAATATAATATAGGGGTCGGCGGGGTTAGGGGCAGCAGATTAGGGGTACATAAGTATAACGTAGGTGGCGGTGGGCAGATTAGGGGTTAAAAATTTAAATCTAGTGGCGGCGATGTGGGGGGACCTCGGTTTAGGGGTACATAGGTAGTTTATGGGTGTTAGTGTACTTTAGGGTACAGTAGTTAAGAGCTTTATGAACCGGCATTAGCCAGAAAGCTCTTAACTCCTGCTATTTTCAGGCGGCTGGAATCTTGTCGTTAGAGCTCTAACGCTCACTTCAGAAACGACTCTAAATACCAGCGTTAGAAAGATCCCATTGAAAAGATAGGCTACGCAAATGGCGTAGGGGGATCTGCGGTATGGAAAAGTCGCGGCTGAAAAGTGAGCGTTAGACCCTTTAATCACTGACTCCAAATACCAGTGGGCGGCCAAAACCAGCGTTAGGAGCCTCTAACGCTGGTTTTGACGGCTACCGCCGAACTCCAAATCTAGGCCTTTGACTTTATTTGTATATCAGTTGATAATTAGTCATACTATTATTTGTTTTTAATAGAATCATATTATTCCATATCTAGTATATCTCTAATGCTGAGTGTATAAAAAAATATGCTATGATTCACAGCACAAATTACATAGGCCTTTAACATATGTCTGAAATAAAGAAAATGTTAAACATTTTAAATATACCAATTAGACTTATGCGCTGCTAAAAAAAATTGGTTTGTTTCATTTTCAATTAGTTAAAAACTAATTTTGTTTCAGCAAATTAACTTAGTTAAGTTTAAAAAAAAATTGTTTCGGCAAATTAGTTAAGTTCCGTTAAATAGGTTTCGTATCCGTTTGTTTTTTCGTATCCGTTTATTTTTTCGTATCTGTTTGTTTTTTCAGATCCATTCTTATTTCATATGCATTATTCTTTTCTGAAGTTATAGAATAATGCATATGAATAAATAATGGATCCGAAAAAATGATTTAATTTAATGTAACTAATGTGGCAGCGAATGGCGAAACAAAATTATGTAAAACCACTGCAGTCACCCACGCCGCCATTAAATAAATCTACTAACTCCTAAACCATCGTCCCCCCACATCGCCAACACTACCTAAACCAATTGACCCCTAATTCGCTGCCCCCCACAATGCCGACACTAACTAAATCACTAAATAAAGTTATTCACCCCTAAACTGCTGTTCCAACATTGCTGACACTAACTAAACCTATTAACCGCTAAACCGCACCCCCCACATCGCCAACACTACCTAAACCTATTGACCCATAAACCGCCATTCGCAAACATCGCCAACACTAACTAAATAACTAAATAAAGTATTAATCCCTAAACCGCCATTCCCGACATCGTCAACACTAACTAAAGCTATTAACCACTAAACTGCACCCCCCACATTGCCAACACTACCTAAACCTATTAACCCCTAAACCACCGGCCCCCACTTTGCAACAACCTAAATTAAACTATATTAACCCCTAAACCTAACCCTAAACCTAACCGTAACCCTAACACCCCCTAACTTTAACGTAATTAAAATAGACCTAAATTAAAGTTACAATTATTAACTAAATAATACCGATTTAAAATTAAATACAAATTTACCTGTGAAATAAAAATAAAACCTAAGCTAGCTACAATATAACTAATAGTTTTATTGTAGCTAGCTTAGGTTTTTATTTCGCAGGTAAGTTTGTATTTATTTTAACTTGGTAGACTAGTTAGTAAATAGTTAACTAATAGTTATTAATTAGTGTCAACGATGTCAGGGAACAGCGGTTTAGGGGTTAACAGCTTTATTTAGTGATTTAGTTAGTGTCGGCGATGTCGGGGAACTGCGGTTTAGGGGTTAATAGGTTGAGCTAGTTTTGGTCAATGTTTTGGAAAGGCGGTTTTGGGGTTAATAGGTTTAGTTAGTGTTGGTGATGTTTCAGAATGGCATTTTAGGGGTTAATATGTTTAGTTAGTGTCGGCAATGTCGGGGGGTTGCGGTTTAGGGGTTAATAGGTTTAGTTTGTGTCGGCTATGTTTCGGAATGGCGGTTTGGGGTTAATAGGTTTAGTTAGTGTCGGCGATGTCAGGGAATGGCGGTTTAAGGGTTAATAGCTTTATTTAATTATTTAGACTTAGAGTTAGTGTCGTCGATGTGTGGTTTACATTAGGGACAATGAAAAATTCTGAATATGAATAATGGATCTGAAAATTCGGAAACTAATTTATTAATTTTTTGGAATTTTTCGGGATGTGCCGATTCGGAAATTCGGATGCATCTGAATATGCGAATCTTCCAAAATTCGGCTGAAAAATGAATTCTGCCAAAACGAAACACACATGTCTAATATCAAGACAATTAATTATATTTAATTAACTTTAGATTTAAAGGTATATTAGGTGTTAGACACATCTCCCAGATCCATAAATATACATTAATACAATACTGAGTTACAAATGAAACATCTGAACAATTTATTTAAGTTTTAAGAATTAAATTCTTATATAGATTCCAGCTTAGGGTTAAATATACTTTCTTAAGTTTCTCCTGCTAATTTCCATAGAGACGTTGGTCTGAGCTTCGTGTATTTGAACTCAGCATAGGGTTATTAACACTTTGATGAGAATTTTTGTATATTCAAACATCAGTTCAGACTGAGGGGCCCATTTATCAAGGTCCAAATGGAGCTTGAAGGGCTGTGTTTCTGGCGAGTCTTCAGACTCTCCAGAAACAGCAGTTATGAAGCAGCGGTCTAAAGACTGCTGCTCCATAACCCTGTCTGCATGTTCTGATGAGGCGGACAGGAATTGCCACAATACAACCGATCAAGTACGATCGGGTTGATTGACACCCCCCTGCTGGCGGCCGATTGGCAGGGGGCGGCGTTGCACCAGCAGCTCTTGTGAGCTGCTGGTGCAATGCTGAATATGGAGAGCGTATTGCTCTCCGCATTCAGTGATGTCTGTTGGCCCTGATCCTCACTGTCTGATCAGGTCCGACAGACATTTGATAAATTGGCCTCTGAATGTCTGTTGTCTACAGGAGGCATCCTGAATTAGTTAAGTATCAGGGCAATTATTTTAATTGAGTTATTTAGAAATACATCAAAGAACCGTCTGTATATTGAGTGTAGAGAGGGGTCAGATTTTCATATACAAATTAATTATTTCTCTACATCATATATGTATGTATGTAAATATATATATTGCATAATGTCCCTCACATATTCCCTGAAATAAATCCCTCTTTCAGTCTTACCAGAAGAGAGTCCGTTATTTTGGAATCCTCATATTTATGCTCTTTTAGCTAGATCTTAGTCATACTTTAGACATTTCATTCTCCCTCTACGATTTGGAGTTGGGACCTACACTGTCAGGATTTTTTCTCTGTTGTTTGCCACGTGCTGCTGGCAGCCATTTTACTCACCTCTCTTCCTGACTATGGTGCACTGTGGGTTATGCTGCTCATTTCCTACACTTCCTTTTATGGCCAGACTGGTGTGCATCATCCATGTGAGACAGGATGAAGTCTCAGAATTGTGATGTCATCACTTATTATTTAAATTGCCTCTCTTCAGTATGCTTTGCCTTTGCGTTGTCTCAGACCTGATTGTGAGAGTTCCTGTGTATTACCTGGCTGCCTGACGTCCTTCTTGGTAACTGATCCCTGGCTTGTTCCTGACTCTGCTGTTTTCCTTGTTCCTGATTCCGGCTCGTCTGACTATTCGCTTTGGCTCCTGACTCGGCTCATCTGACTACCAACTCTGGTTTTAACTCCTGGCTTGTTATTTTACTTGTGGACTTTTTATTATTTTTTGCTATTAATAAAGGTGCGATTATTTTTGCACTTCTCGTCTCAGTCTAATTCCTGGCAGCCTGAATCCTGATGGTGCTAATAATCCACCTTTACCTGCCATCATTTCCAGGATGGATGAACAGGGTCACCGCACTAGCCCTGCAAACCCTGCTTACTCGCACTGCACATTTGGACCAAAGTGTCCCGCAAGTTATAGCTGCTCCTGTTTTCGCTGCTGCACCTAGGCCTACCTTGAGCATGTCCGGTTCTGCACCTCTACCTCAGCGATATGGAGGCGATCCTATTCAGTGCAGAGAGTTTTTGAACCAGGTGGGCATTTACTTTGAGATGTTACCTCAGGCGTTCCTTTCTGACAGAGCTAAGGTGGGATTTCTCATATCGTTACTCTCTGACACAGCTCTTGCCTGGGCTAATCCCTTGTGGGAGACTAATAAACCTGTGATTTCAAATGACCCTGAATTTGTGGCCTCCTTTTGAAGGTTATTTGATGTTCCGGCTTGCTCCTCCTCTGCTGCTAAACAACTCATGTCCATTCAGCAAAGTACAAGATCTGTTGCTCAGTATGCGATTGAGTTCTGTATGCTTGCCGCAGAGGTAGGTTGGAACAATGAAGCCCTTGTTGCCGCCTTCTTTCATGGGCTCTCTGATGCGATTAAAGACAAAGTTGCTGCCAGAGATTTACCAGAGGATCTCGAGGCATTGGTGTCTTTTTTGATCCTAATTGACATCAGACTCAGAGAGAGGCCCTCTTTCAAGGAGCGCTTGTGGAAGCCTCCTGTTCCATTGTCTCCTACATGTTCATTCCCACCCATACCTCCCTCTCCTCCCATGCCTCCTGGTCCTGAGTCACCAGGTACTGCTGAGCCAATGCAGTTGGGATTCACGCATCTCTCCACAGCGGAGAGGGCCTTTAGGAGGAGGGAGGGGCTCTGCCTCTATTGTGGGTTACAGGGTCACCTTTTGAAGTCTTGTCTTACACGGCCTGGAAACACTCACACCTAAGGTCCTTACTGGGGCAGACCTTTGGTGGTTTATCCTCGTCCCCAGAACCACTTAAGGAGAAACCTTTTGTCACGGTTGTCCTTTCCTGGGTGGACTCCTCCATAGTCACTCAGGCTCTTGTTGACTCCGGTGCTGCAGGCTATTTCATTGACAGTGCTTTTGTATCAAAGCACTCCATTCCTGTTATACCTCCTGACCATCTTTTGGCTACCATACGTACTAATTTGACTTCTCCCTTGGGGGAGGAAATTCTGGCTGCACAAACCAATGCACCTCCTGAGGTGGTAAGTGTTTTGTTCCTGAGAATCTTCAAACTAAACTTTTGCACACTTACCGCTATCCTAAAGCCGCAAGTCACCCAGGCAACAACCAAATGATTTGGTCTGCCACTCGAACATTCTGATGGCCAGGTCTTCGTTCTGATATTGCTGTGTATGTTGCCTCCTGCTCAGTTTGTGCACAGAATAAGACTCCTCGACGTCTTCCTGTGGGTCTTCTTCAACCTATTGCTAATGGTGAGTGTCTTTGGACACATCTTTCCATGGACTTCATTGTCAAGCTCTCTGTTTCCAATGGCAATACTTTATCCTTGCAAACAGGTGTATAATATGTATTAATACTTTCCCCTTCTGGTGAACCGCAGCCGTCCCACAGTCTCTCCCAAGGTCTGTGTGAATATATCAGGTGTGCTAGCTGGAGGCGCTGGTTCAGCTTGTATCAGTCGTTGGTATCTTCCTTTCCTTTCCTTCCTCAGTTGTATAAGTCTAGGTGCAAAATAGTGGTGCTGAAATATCAGACAATACACCATACAAAGGTGAATATCTACTCACAGTGTATATTGCAGGTTACCAGCTCCTTCCCAATATGAAAAGACAATATCACAGATTCAGTAAAAAAGTTTGTCTTTATTTGGCTCAACGCAAAAGCGTTTCAACGGTCCCAGCCGTCTTTCTCAAGAGCAATAAAAGTGCTTTCCAAACCAAAGCATACCTTTCCGCTGCACAGGCGGCCTTTAAATACATGTCAGTTACGCTACCTGCTTCCCCATTGGAGGAGAGCAGGTTTACACCCGATTCAAAATTTCAATTGTAAATTTAAAATAAACATCTAAAAAAACATAAAAAACAATATTAATTATATTAGAAACTATAAGTTTGTTTTAAAATATAAAATTTCTGTAGATATCATCATTTTTGCTGGTTTTGTAGTTTCCTTTCAGGTAGTTTTCTGTTTCAAGTTCCCTTTCAGGTCCGGTATGTCAGTGAAGATCACATGTTATAGGTTGTCCAATGAAATTCAGTTTCTGGTATAGTGATGTTTTGTAGTTCCCTTTCAGGTAGTTCTCTATTTTAGGTTCCCATTCAGGTCTGATATGTCAGTGGGTATCACATGTTATCGAATGTCCAATGAAAAACAGTTTCTGATTTTCTCAAAATAAAAAGACATAAGTGTTATTCACAGATACAAAGTTTCTTATATGAATTCTGCTTATCCAAATATTTAGAGGAGGTAGAATAAATTGCCACTTAGAAGTATATTACAAGTTGGAATAGATACTTTTCATAATTAAACATTCATATTATAAATAGACTTCTATATTTATTGAATGTTAGATATTGACTCAGCGACTTGTGTGTTGCATATAATTTCTTGAAATTAAGTGTGAGAATTATATTCTTTTGTACAATATGTGTATATATAAACATTAAGTGTGATGATATGACATGAACTGTCTGTATAAATACATATTTATTTTGCCCCCCCTTTTTTTTTTTTTTTTTCTGTGTGTGTCCTTATAATCGTATTCACCTCAACAGGAACAAAAAATGTTACTGATTTATTTAGGCCCCATATTTTCATCTTTTGAATTTATCATTTATTTTGTCTCCCCTTTCCTATGTTAAGAGTTTTTTAGACAAAGGCAGCAATTTTTGTGTCCTTATTTAGACCCCATTGGGCATATGTTCTAAGTGTATGTATCCATTTTAATTCTCTTTGGTCTAGTTGTTTTGCCAGATTACCACCCCTCCAATGAAGTTCAACCTTCTCAATTCCTATCCATAGAAAGGATTCTTTTGTGAAATGTTCACAATTGTTGCAGTGTAGCGGCACTCCGTGGTCATCATGATTCTTTTCTATTTTATTTTGATGTTCCATGATTCTTGTTTTTAAAAATCTGGACGTTTGTCCTAAATACTGGATTTTGCAGCCACATTGCAACAAATATATCACATTTTTACTTTTGCAAGTAATGAATTCTTTTATTTCAAATTTTTTTTCCCGTAACTGTGGAGTTAAATGTTTTGTGTGTTCTTCTGGTGTAGTTACAACCTTTGCATTTGCCGCAAGTGAAGAAACCTGTCATGTTACTTATTTGTAAAAGTTTTTTGGGGGCTATGCCTTTTATGAGTGAGGGAGCTAATTTTTGTTTCAAATTTTGTCCTTTTCTGAAGATAACTGTGGGCTTAGCTGGAATTATAGGTCCTAGATATTCATCCTCTTTTATGATGTGCCAGTGCTTTTGTATAATTTTTTTGATTGTATGATGTTCTACATTAAATGTGGTCACAAATTTAGGGAAATTATTGTTAAATGAGGTCTCATTTTTGTGTTTGTTTTCTAACAGGGTTGATCTTATTTTATTTCCAACTTCATTTCTTTCTTGTTCTAAAGCTCTATGGTCATATCCCTTTTGTATGAATCTATCTTTGAGTATTCTTGATTGTTGTTCGTAATCATCTATATTGCTGCAGTTCCTGCGTATTCGTAGGAATTGGCTTTTTGGTACTGACTTTAGCCAGTTAGGATGGTGGCAGCTATCATGTCTAATGTAGGTGTTAGTGTCACACTTCTTAAAGTATGTTTTGCTGTGGATTTTTTCATCTATAGTGTAAAGAGTTAAATCTAAAAAATGTATTTCTTTTTTGTCATATTCTACTGATAATGTGACTTGCTGATTATTGTTATTAAGTATTTGTACAAATTCTATGAGTTTGGACTCACCCCCCTTCCATATGCACAGAATGTCATCTATATATCTATGCCAGGACACCAGGTCTGCACCAAATTCTTGATTATGCCATACATGAGTCGTCTCAAAATAGTCCATGTAAATATTGGCATAACTTGGTGCAAACCTGGTGCCCATGGCAGTCCCACAAATCTGTAAATAGTAGTTCCCATTGAACCAAAAAAAGTTGTGATATAGAATAAATTCTATGGCTCTAAGTATGAAATCTAGTAATTTTGGTGATAAATCTTTATCTTCTGATAGTTTCCATTTAACTGCCTCAATCCCTTTTTTGTGATCAATTATGGTATACAAAGAAGTCACGTCCATGGTGACCCAAAAGTAATTTTCTTGCCAGGGTATATTTTGTATGATTTGTAAAACATGTTTGGTATCTTTTAAATGAGATTTTGCCTTCTGTGCATAGGGTTGGAGAAAAAAATCTATGAATGCTGACAAGTTTGAACTTAAAGAATCTATCCCACTGATAATCGGCCTTCCTGGTGGCCTTGTTGCATGCTTATGTAATTTGGGTAAAAAATAAAAGATTGGGGTCTTAGAATCTGTTTTATAAAGAAAATCAAATTCCTCTTCTGTTATTATATTTTGGTTAAATGCTTCCATAAGTAGTTTTTGAAGAGTGGAGGTGTATTCTTTTTTAGGATTCTTTGTTAAAATAATATATGTATTAGAGTCTCCTAGGATTCTGTTAGCTTCTTCCATATAATGTTCTTTATCTAGAATGACCACACCTCCACCCTTGTCCGCCTCCTTTATTACTTGCAAAAGTAAAAATGTGATATATTTGTTGCAATGTGGCTGCAAAATCCAGTATTTAGGACAAACGTCCAGATTTTTAAAAACAAGAATCATGGAACATCAAAATAAAATAGAAAAGAATCATGATGACCACGGAGTGCCGCTACACTGCAACAATTGTGAACATTTCACAAAAGAATCCTTTCTATGGATAGGAATTGAGAAGGTTGAACTTCATTGGAGGGGTGGTAATCTGGCAAAACAACTAGACCAAAGAGAATTAAAATGGATACATACACTTAGAACATATGCCCAATGGGGTCTAAATAAGGACACAAAAATTGCTGCCTTTGTCTAAAAAACTCTTAACATAGGAAAGGGGAGACAAAATAAATGATAAATTCAAAAGATGAAAATATGGGGCCTAAATAAATCAATAACATTTTTTGTTCCTGTTGAGGTGAATACGATTATAAGGACACACACAGAAAAAATAAAATAAAAAAAAGGGGGGCAAAATAAATATGTATTTATACAGACAGTTCATGTCATATCATCACACTTAATGTTTATATATACACATATTGTACAAAAGAATATAATTCTCACACTTAATTTCAAGAAATTATATGCAACACACAAGTCGCTGAGTCAATATCTAACATTCAATAAATATAGAAGTCTATTTATAATATGAATGTTTAATTATGAAAAGTATCTATTCCAACTTGTAATATACTTCTAAGTGGCAATTTATTCTACCTCCTCTAAATATTTGGATAAGCAGAATTCATATAAGAAACTTTGTATCTGTGAATAACACTTATGTCTTTTTATTTTGAGAAAATCAGAAACTGTTTTTCATTGGACATTCGATAACATGTGATACCCACTGACATATCAGACCTGAATGGGAACCTAAAATAGAGAACTACCTGAAATTGAACTACAAAACATCACTATACCAGAAACTGAATTTCATTGGACAACCTATAACATGTGATCTTCACTGACATACCGGACCTGAAAGGGAACTTGAAACAGAAAACCAGCAAAAATGATGATATCTACATAAATTTTATATTTTAAAACAAACTTATAGTTTCTAATATAATTAATATTGTTTTTTATGTTTTTTTAGATGTTTATTTTAAATTTACAATTGAAATTTTGAATCGGGTGTAAACCTGCTCTCCTCCAATGGGGAAGCAGGTAGCGTAACTGACATGTATTTAAAGGCCGCCTGTGCAGCGGAAAGGTATGCTTTGGTTTGTAAAGCACTTTTATTGCTCTTGAGAAAGACGGCTGGGACCGTTGAAACGCTTTTGTGTTGAGCCAAATAAAGACAAACTTTTTTACTGAATCTGTGATATTGTCTTTTCATATTGGGAAGGAGCTGGTAACCTGCAATATACACTGTGAGTAGATATTCACCTTTGTATGGTGTATTGTCTGATATTTCAGCACCACTATTTTGCACCTAGACTTATACAACTGAGGAAGGAAAGGAAAGGAAGATACCAACGACTGACACAAGCTGAACCAGCGCCTCCAGCTAGCACACCTAATACTTTATCCTTATGGTGGTTGACCGTTTTTCTAAAATGTCACATTGCATTCCCTTGATGAAGCTGCCTACCGCTCAGGAGCTTGCTTCGATATTTGGGAGGTCTTCCGTTTACATGGGTTATCCAAGGAGAAAGTGTCGGACCGGGGTAGCCAGTTTTTCTCCAGATTTTGGTGTTCCTTTTGTGCTCAAATGGGTATCCAGCTTTCCTTCTCCTCGGCATATCACCCTCAATCCAATGGGGCTGTGGAACGGTCTAATCAAGCTCTGGAACAGTTCCTCCATTGCTATGTCTCAGATCACCACAATAATTGGTCTGAACTGTTACCTTGGGCAGAGTTTGCTCGTAATAGTGCTATTAATGCTTCCTCCAAGTTATCCCCGTTCATGGCGAATTATGGGTTTCAACTATCCTTGTTGCCCGAATTATTCATGTCTCAGGATATTTCAGCTTTGGAGGAGCATCTCCGGCAACTCCGTTCCAGGTGGGTGCAGATTCAGGATTGCCTTCATCGTTCTATGCAGCGCCAAAAATTTCAGGCTGATCTTAGGCGTCTGCCCGCACCTTCCTACCTGGTTGGTGAGAGAGTTTGGCTGTCCTCCCACAAATTGAACCTTCGTGTGCCTTCCAATAAATTGGCTCCCCGTTATGTTGGTCCTTTTAGAATACTCCGACGGGTTAATCCTGTGGCCTACGCTCTTGTATTCCTCCTGCTATGCGCATCTCCAATGTTTTTCGTGTCTCCCTCTTGAAAACATTGGTTTGTAATCAGTTTACCACTGTGTTGCCTCATCCCCATCCTATCTTTGTTGACAACCATGAGGAGTATGAGGTCAGCAGCATTATTGACTCTCATATGTCCAGGGTACGTGTACAGTATTTGGTTCACTGGAGGGGCTACAGTCCGGAGGAGGGTTCTTGGGTTCCCTCCTCTGATGTTCATGCTCCCGCCCTCCTCCGTGTCTTCCATGCCCGTTTCCCCAATAAGCCTTTTGTCCTCCTGCGGGGGAGGGGTCGTTGAAGGGAGGGTACTGTCAGGGTTTTTTCCCTGCTGTTTGCCATGTGCTGCTGGCAGCCACTTTACTTACCTCTCTTCCTGACTATGGTGCATTGTGGGGGATGCTGCTCATTTCCAACACTTCCTTTTATGGCCAGACTGGTGTGCATCATCCATGTGAGACAGGATGAAGTCTCAGAATTGTGATGTCATCACTTATTATTTAATGGGCCTCTGTTCAGTATGCTTTGCCTTTGCGTTGTCTCAGACCTGTTTGTGAGAGTTCCTGTGTATTACCTGGCTGCCTGACGTCCTTCCTGGTTCCTGATCCCTGGCTTGTTCCTGACTCTGCTGTTTTCCTTGTTACTGATTCCAGCTCGTCTGACTATTTGCTTTGGCTCCTGACTACCAGCTCTGGTTTTGACTCCTGGCTTGTTATTTTACTTGTGGACTTTTTATATTTTTTTTGCTATTAATAAAGGTGTGATTATTTTTGCATTTCTCATCTCCTGGCACCCTGACACACTCTCGCAGCTGATTAATATGGACCCATTTGTCAATAAAAGTATCATTTATTTGGGATCCTTATTTTATAGGCAACTGGAGATATTTTGTCAGTAATGACAAAAGGACCCTTTCATGATGGAAGGAACTTTCTTTCCATGACTTGATCTCTTCCAAAGTTATAAAGATAAACTTTATCATTGATTTCATATTCCTTTTTGGAAGTCTTGAGGTCATAATAAGTTTTAGCAGCAGTTGCTGCCTTCTCTATGTTCCTTTGAGCAAATGCAAAAGCATATTGCAGATGTTTCCTTAAGTTTTCCACATATTAATAGATATTAGCAGCATTTATTAAGTTCTAGTCTGATGTACGGTACAGTAAATGTAGAGGTAGAACCATTCTTCTACCAGTCATCAATTCAAAAAGTGACATCTTAGTAGCGCTACTTGGTGTTGCACTTAATGCCATTAGAACTACAGGTAATTTTAAATCCCAGTCCTTACCTGTTTCATTCACAAACTTTTTGAGTATTTTCACAATGGACTGGTTGTAATGCTCTATTCCACCACTAGAAGCAGCTCTATATGCTATATGGAGCTTTCTTTTAACCTCTAGTATCTTCCACATTTTTGTCATCACTTCACTAGTGAAGTGGGTCCCCCAATCGGATTTGATTCGCTGGGGTAAGCCAAATATGGAAAACATATTAATGAGCAATGCTGCACAATTTTCAGCACTATTATTAGGTGCACTGATGCATTCTACCCATTTGGTGAACAGGCATATTACTGTCAACATGTATCTGTTACCTCTTGATGACCTAGTTACTGGACCAATAAAATTAATTTGTATATCTGACCATGGCATTACCATCCCCCTTTTCTGCAATGGCACTCTATGCGTTGGTGCAGTGGGTTAGAAATGTGGACAGATTAAACAACTTTGTCAGTAGGTTTGAACATTCTTTAACATATGCAGCCAAAATGCATAATTACGCAATATTTCATATGTTAATTTGGCACCACGATGGCTGGAAGTGGGAGAAGCATGGGCATGTTGAAGCATGAGACCCCTGAACTGGGTAGGTACCACCCATTGTTGGATACTTGTTTTGGAGGTTCTAATTAACAAACCATCCTCTAATTTGAGTTGTGGTTGGACTTCATTAAGATTCTAAGATCTTACTTACAAATACAGTCATCTTTTGAGATGGGGTTGTTTTCAGGGTCCTGTATGTGTTTATAGAAGATACCCATAATGGGGTCTTCTTTTTGACTAGTGATCAGGTCCTCACTAGGAGAATCCTGACTCCATTGTACCAGGTTAGGCTCATTTTGTTGTTTAGCCTGATTTCTGGTAACAGCCGCTACCTGAATTGCACCCATTAAGTGGTCAATATTAATGAGCTCTCCAGTTATGGCTCCTTGTTTGGCTAATGTATCTACAAGATCATTGCCTTCCTTATCAGAACCTAGAATCCTGGAATGACCTTTGGTCTTTTTTTCCAGTGTATGGTTAAGTCATTGGAGACCACTAACATCAATTTCGCAGAACAACTTGCCATGCTTGACTGGTTTGTTGTTAGTTTTCTGCATGCCATTTCTTTTCCAAGTTGGCAGGTATTCAACAAAACTGTCACATACATAATTTGAGTCAGTAATGAATACCTTGTTCTATAGCTATCTCAATGGTTTTTATAACATCAGTTAGTTCTGCAACTTGACCGGATCTTGGTCCAATGTTGAATTCTAAAGAAATATTTGAGAATCCATTTGCCCAAGCTATACCAATGCCAATGACTAATCTATGCTCATTATTAATAGTGGCATGGTAAAAACAACCATCAACATACACCCAAGGTAATGTTTGACAATGGTCCTCATTGTATATTCTAAATGTGGAAATCAATCGTTCCTCCAGGAAATCATCTTCTATTAACTCTTCCACAGGATCTTTAGCAGTACAGTCATTGAGCTCAGCAAGCCCCTGTGCGACTGGATTCTTTTAGTTTTTGCTTATAGTAAATTTCTAAAGGCCAGCCATGTAAGAAAAGAGTCCAAGCTGTTATGCGGCTATTAGACAGGTTCCATCTCTTATTCTCTCACTTTGCAAATATAGCAAAGGCTGGTGGGCCGTCTCTACAATAAATTTCTCACCCTGTATATAGCTGCAGAACTTTTGTAGAGCCCATATAGTAGATAACAGGGCTTTTTCGCAATCATTAAATTTTATTTCTACTGGGGATAAAGTTTTGCTCGCATAAGCAATCACTTTGCTTAAACTATCATGCTTACATCTGTGCAACCTGTCTCTAGGTAGAAAAGTTTACTGCCTTCAGGGTAAGGCTAAGCATAGTGCTTGAGTGAGTTTCCTCTTCATCTCTCTTATGGCTGTCTCTTGAGCCTCACTCCAGTGCCATACTATATCCTTCTTTAGAAGATGTAGCAGTGGTTTAGCTAATTCTGCATATTTATCAATAAATTTGCGAGAATAATTTGTCATACCCAGGAATGATCTTAATTCCTTCAAGTTAGTGGGCTTCTTAGAATTTATTATGGCTTCAACCTTTTTCTTCTGAGGATTTAAACCTTCAGAAGTAACTTCATGTCCCAGGAAGTTGAGACGAGTACAGCACCATTTAACTTTTTGTAGGGTTAATTTGACACCTGCTCTTTTAAGTTGGTTGAGGACATGTTTAAGCTCTGTGATGTGTTTTTCAAAGTCTGTGCTTTTGATTAACACATCATCAACATAAGATAATGCCCACCTTTACAGTGCATCAGGTATAGCCTTATGCATGAATACAGCAAATTCATGTCCTGAATTTATGTATCCAAACAGAAGTCTTTGGAATGCATATTGGACCTTCTGGAAGGAAAACACTAGCTTATACTGGTCTTCCTTATGTACCTTTTTGGTCCAATATTCCTGCGCACAATCAATGTCAGTGAATATCTTAGATCCCTGCATCTGCGCTAGACACTGGTCAATGTATGGCACAGGCCAGCCAGACATGTAGACTTGTTTGTTTAGCACACAAATGCCATTGTCCATTGGGCTTAAAAATACCTAGAATGTGATTATTATAAGAGCTATGCACAGGTCTGATGATACCCCTTTCTTCTAAGTTTCTTATGATTTCTGCAAACAAATCATAGGAGGCTAAAGGAAGTCTGTATTGCTTAACAAATATAGGAGGTGCATTGGGATCTGTTTGGATTCTTGCAATGTGCAGGTCTGTAGTCCCACATTCATAAGAATCTTAAGCAAAAGTATCTTGTTATTCGATCAGGAGTTCTCGTAGCGGTTGGCGTTCATCATCACCGAAACAGCCATTAGCTAAGGAGATTTGCTCTTCGACTATTTGCTGAAATCCTGGAAATATTTCAGGCTGTCCTATCTCTTAGGCCTCTTCAAGTCTAGAGGTAAGGTCCTCTTGATTATAATTTACATTACCCCCATGATTCTGTATATTGGGGTATTCTTGTTCTTTGATCGGTTGATCAAATACCAGGGAGACTTCCTGAATTTTACAGATTCCTTCTTCTGAGCTGAAAGGGTAAATAGAATTGTGAATAATCCTTCGGTCATGGATGCAAAGGATTGTTCTATTAACTGTTCTTCAATTAAGTACCTTTCAGGTATTAGCCATATTTCTGGATTCCGAGAGTATAATAACTGGATTCTAGAGCATATTCTATGGTAGTTCCCTTGGATAAGTTGATATCCTGTGGGGTCATGTTATGCACAATAAGATGTATTGGAATAGTTCCAATATTTACCATAGGAGTATGGGTCATTGTTATACCCATATTTTGCATTCTCTGGGAGATGTAAATTAGCGCTTCAGAAGTCCTTAACTTCTGACCCCTTTTTACCTTTAAGGGTAAGAGAAATTTATCAGACACAGCAGGGATTACAATATCATTTGACACCTGCATATTCACAGCATATGTCATTTTCTGATTTTATTTCAGGGCTGAATTTTCATCCTGAAAAACTTCAGGGTCCCCCTTTAACCTTTTTCAGAGGCAAAAGTTAATCACATCTATGTTTATGACATGTCTATGCAAGATATCATTGCCAATATATATTTGATTATGGGGATTATTCAAAACTAAAAACAGGTGTTTCACTGATTTATTTATATAACTGTTGTTTGGATGTGGTAAATGACAGTGACGTCACTTGATCACACCCGCTCTTACATATTTATGTTAGTAGTTTTCAACTTGAATGACATGACTTATGGTGGTTGGTATGTATTTCTATTATGTTAGGGATTTTATGGTCTTTTATCTTGATTTCTTTATATTGTTACTGGGGAGATATATATGGAGGAATTTGCAACAGGTTTTTTGATATGTTCTATACATAACTTAGAGGGTGTGTAACCATTCTGTATGATGATTGGTGGGTTGTTTCTTTAAGTATAGCTGTGGTGAGATTGTTTGCATAGCCTGAGGAAATGGTGCTGTACCACTAAGAAACACATTGCTGTTGTTTTAAATAACAAGTTTTAATAAACATTTTACCTATATCTTGCTGCTGCTATTTCTTCCCACCTGGATTTTTGGATTACCTACCCATTTGGGATTTTTACACCCCTCTGCTTTCTGCTGGTCTGCTGTGTGTGTGTTTTTTCCCCCGCACTCCTATTTGTGGGACGAGGATAACACCTGCTGTTGAGCTGCCTGAGAGTCTGTCGGACGACTTTTTGGATCCGGCCTGCCTGTGTAGCACCTATTGTGCTTCTTCCTATGTGAGTAGGATTGATTCCTTCTGTATAATTTTTATTTGTGTGACCTTTTGATCTGCACTATCTGGTGCCTTCTATATATTTTTTTCATAGAGTCTTCCTTGTCTGGCGTGACACTCTAGAAGAGCTGCCTGAATGTGCTTGATACTTCTATACTGATTGGACCCCTCTGAATTATTAAGGACTCTAATACATTATTTGACTGTGTCTTTTATATATATATATATATATATATATATATATATATATATATTTTAAAAGGAATATTTTATTTTTATTATTATTTTATATTATTACCTTTTATGGTTATTTTTTATTGTTAATAGTTTGGTATAGGGCCTCTTATAGATATTAGCTTAGACACATTGGTTGTGTGTCTGGGTGTATCCTGTGTTCAGATAATTGATTTAACTGGGCACTAAGCTGACCTACTCGATAGTACAAGCTATTGCTACCCATGGACCGATTTTATGATGTCCCAGGGTAGTGATTCCTAGACCGTTGGCTTCCCTCAGAATCATAGCTATTGTGTCTATTTTGACGCAGTTGTCTTTGAGGTTCAACTTGTCCAGCATTAATATCCTAGGTGGGAATTTTTAATTGAGGTGTCTGGTTATCCTGAGAGTATCTGTACCACTTATGGTATCTACTGTATTTCTACAGGGATACCGATTACCTTGTGGGTATTCATCTCTTTGGGGATACATATTTATCTGGGTATGCCCCCATTTTTAGTATATTTCCTTTCTATTGGCCTGCGCATTCTACGCCTCAGCCCTTGGTGGGGGAGGGGAAGACTCAAAACTTTGTGGGGAAGGCCAATTTTCTCTGGCTACTTCCTCATATGTTTTCTTTTTGGATTCAAAATTGAGGGGGCTAGGTGACACCCTAGTTTCGGCCACTACTTTAGGGTTGGGCCTTTGCTGTCTTTTAACCCCCTGTTCACTGAAGTGCTGAAAAGAGTATAATTTTGTACTCTCTCTGATCAGCCAATCCAATGAACAGTTATCATCAAAGCCTCTAGATAGATTTACTTTGATATGTGAGGGTAATGCTTCATAAAATAAATTTACAAATTTTGAGCTTTCAAATTTGGGATTGTTTTCGGCCATACTGTAAGCACCTTTTAGTGTAGAAAGGAATTCAATTGGGCTTTGGTTTGTGCCACATTTGAAATTGTATACATCCGCTTTTGCGGCTGTGGCGGTGCTATACTGCCCAAACTTCCTTTTGCACTGTTGCTTTGTTTCACTCAAAGAATTAATATTCATATCCTTTAGTGAAACAAAGAATTTGCAATGCTTACCTTCAAATACCCATGGCAGAAATTATATTTTAGACTGCTCCCTAGGAACATTTAGTATAGATTATGCATTTTCATAGGCCTTTAAGTGGTCGATATAGAAATGGTCCCCCTTTTGGAGAATACAGGTACGGCACTGTTTAAAAATTGAATTATCCTATGGGTGTCATACACCTTATTAGGTACATCTTGGGTTCTCTTAGGGACCTTATTATTAGGGATGAAGCGCCCCCTATGTGTCCTATTTTTACTGCAGAAAGATCCCTTATGTGTATTATTATTATATGGGCTATCTGGGTAGCTGGCTCCACCCTCTGACTCACTATAGTAGCTGGTCTCTTCTTCTGAGGTGTAGAAATGTCCTGAATTTAAAACATTAGGTGACTGCCTATTTGAGAAGTATATTTCTGAGCCATTCGGGGTCCTTTGTTTAATTTTTTCCCTTATACTCTGTTCATTTCTCACAAATTCTTTTAAGGTTTTCATAATCTCATTATTATTTTCATTATTTTCATCACTAATGGAGGGGGCTTATTATTGCTGAGTTGCTCATTTAAGCTTTTTATTTTAGCGAGTAATATTTGGTTATGTTTATCTAAGGCGGACATGTCTTGTTCAAGTGTAACAATTTCATTTTGGCCTGTTTCTAAATTTTCTTCGCATTTGCGTGATGATCAAATTTCATCTCCTAGCTGCTGTAATTGCCATTCCATTTCTATAAGGTGAGAGGACAGTTTGTCATTAATGCATATTGCAAGCGGCAAGCGGCATTTTTTTGAATTTTACAGCTGCTGACCACCTAGTCTTGAAATCCCTTAAATCTAAGGATAAGGTCATACTGAAGCAAGCAGATAAGGACGGTGCGACTGTTGTATTAAATAAAACAGATTACAAATCTGAGATTTATCATCAGTTAAACATTGGCAATGTTTATAGGGAGATTCCAGTTAACCCTGTGGTTAAGATTAACAAAGAAATATCAACCACTATCAAATTTGCATTGAATAATGGCATTATTGATGACAAAACAGCTAAATATTTTATTGTTAAAGATCCTATCACGCCAGTGTTATATATTTTGCCAAAGATCCATAAGTCCTTGACTGCTCCACCAGGACGTTCCATTGTTGCTGGGACCAACTCTGTTTTTTCTAATGTGTCCATATTTCTGGACAGATTGTTGAGGCCCCTGGTGGAGCAGTCAAGTACTTTTATTAAGGATACCAATGATTTTTTGGTCAAATTGAACAACTTACAACTCCAGACTGATAAATTTATTCTTTTCAGTCTGGATGTTGCAAGTCTTTACACTTCAATCACCCATGAGAGCGGTCTAGGAGCTGTGAAACATGCGCTGTTCACTTCTGTTTTATATTCAAATTCTCAGATTTGGTTTATCCTGCAACTGTTGGAGATAATACTATATAATAATTATTTTCTCTTTGAGGATTCTTTTTATTTACAGTTGCAGGGGACAGCCATGGGCTCCAACGTTGCCCCTAATTATGCCAACATTTTCATGAATCTCTTTGAAGAGAAATTTGTGTTTGAAAATGCCCTGTTTTGTCAATGTGGCACCACCTGGTGGCACTACATTGATGATATTTTTGGGGTATGGCTGGGCAACGTTGGAGCCCTCGAGCATTTTGTTGAGGAGTTGAATAATTCAACTGGCAACATAAAATTTAAACTTACCTATAGTGATATTTCCATTTATTTTTTGGATGTGACTGTGTCCAAGGATGGATGTAATTTTAAAACAGATATCTTCAGGAAAGATACGGACAGAAACAACTTGTTGGTGTACAATAGTGCCCATCATCCTTCCTTGATCAGGTCATTACCCAAAAGTCAATTGCTCAGAGTGAAGCGGATTGTAGCTGAGGAGTCCAAAGTCCCCATTAGATTGTCTGAGATGGGTGATAAATTTTTGCAGCGTGGATACCCTAAGGATCTAATTGTTGACACCATTAATCAGGTGTCTCAATTGGACCGTGATACACTATTGAAACCTAGACAATCTGTCAAAAAAGATTCTAAGAGAATGATTTTTGTTTCTGAATTCTCTAGACAGAGTGATCAGGTTTGGAGGATAATCAAGAGACATTGGGGTATTCTGAAAAGTTGCAATTCAGAATTGTGGAGTTTGACCAAATGCCAATGCCAGCCTACAAGTGGAGTAAAAGCTTAAGAGATTCTTTAATTAGGGCTGACATTGGCTCTGGTAAAACCTAGGTACAACAATATATCACTAAGAAAAGTCTAGGCTGTTTTCCTTGTCTTGGGTGCAGTAATTGTAACTCTATAGTAAAAAGTTCTATATTTTTTACATCCACACAGTGGTTATAAATTTTATTCTAAGGATTATTTTACATGCAATAGTAGTTATGTTATTTACATGATTAAATGCCCATGTGGGAAGGCCTATATTGGCGAGTCCTCAAGAAGGATACGTGATCGCATAACAGAACACAAGAGCAATATAAGGTGTAAGACGTTAACAGCTCCGGTTGCTTATCATTTTTTAGCAGCAGGTAATCATGTTAGCCAACTCTGGTTCCAGGTTATCGAACAGATCAAGGTCCCGAGAAGAGGGGGTAACAGAGATACCCTTCTTAAACAACGTGAGACTTTTTGGATCTTTCACTTGGATACCCTGGAGCCAAAGGGGTTAAATAGAGAAATTGATTGGGCTGTCTTTTATTAGTTCAATATTGCTTTCTTGTGTTTGATATATATATATACCAATATGAGAGTTCAGCTTTTTCAATCAGATTTTTCTAAAGGCATACATGAAGGTATTTTTGCAAACAGGGTATCACAAACACAGTGAGTTATTCCAAACTGGGCCCCAAACCAAAGTGTGTTTTTGTGTTTCTTTTTTACCTTCTTTGCATAGTCTTTTTGTCTGTGACCGACTTCCACCTTTATTTCTAAATCACCCAAGGGAAATTCTCTGGGTGCGCCCTATTAGTCTGAGCTTATATCTCATAGTCCCTTGGAAATGCATATGGTAATTTTAAATCCCGTGACAATTTAAAATACCCTTTGGTTGCGATTCTCGTATTGAACGCTGGGGGCACAATAGGCAACAGAATGCAGTTTCATTAGCAAATACTACTACAGAAAAATATATTTTTTTAAATGTTTATTCAATATATTTATTATTTCCTAATATTAATAAACTATATGTTCAGTATATGGCTCATCAAATATAACTGAGTGCATATTTTTGAGACTAAACATGGGTACACTTAGAATATATATATATATATATATATATATATATATATATATATATATATATACATATATATATATATAAATTCTAGATTATTCACTATAAGTTGCGCTCATCCTGAGCGTCCTGTTTGAGACACTGCTGGCTCTTTTTCTAGGACACCGTATATAGGCTCCAAAAAAGGAGCGTAGAGCATATTTACCGCCACTGCAACTCTAAATACCAGCGTTGCTTACGGACGCTGCCAACTTCAAAAACGTACTCGTGCACGATTCCCCCATAGAAAACAATGGGGCAGTTTGAGCTGAAAAAAAACCTGCAAAACACCTGCAAAAAAGCAGCGTTCAGCTCCTAACGCAGCCCCATTGCTTACTATGGGGAAACACTTCCTAAGTCTGCACCTAACACCCTAACATGTACCCCGAGTCTAAACACCCCTAACCTTACATTATAGTTATGTACCCCTAATCTGCTGCCCCTAACACCGCCGACCCCTATATTATATTTATTAACCCCTAATCTGCCCCCCACAACGTCACCGCCAGCTACCTACAATAATTAACCCCTAATCTGCCGATCGGATCTCGCCGCTAGTCTAATAAATGGATTAACCCCTAAAGCTAAGTCTAACCCTAACACTAACACCCCCCTAAGTTAAATATAATTTAAATCTAACGAAATAAATTAACTCTTATTATATAAATTATTCGTATTTAAAGCTAAATACTTACCTGTAAAATAAACCCTAATATAGCTACAATATAAATTATAATTATATTGTAGCTTTTTTATTATTAATATTTATTTTACAGGCAACTTTGTAATTATTTTAAACAGGTACAATAGCTATTAAATAGTTAATAACTATTTAATAGCTAAAATAGTTAAAATAATTACAAAATTACCTGTAAAATAAATCCTAACCTAAGTTACAATTAAACCTAACACTACACTATCAATAAATTAATTAAATAAACTACCTACAATTACCTACAATTAAACCTAACACTACACTATCAATAAATTAATTAAATAAAATACCTACAAATAACTACAATGAAATAAACTAACTAAAGTACAAAAAAATAAAAAAGAACTAAGTTACAAAAAATAAAAAAATATTTACAAACATTAGAAAAATATTACAACAATTTTAAACTAATTACACCTACTCTAAGCCCCCTAATAAAATAACAAAGACCCCCAAAATAAAAAAATGCCCTACCCTATTCTAAATTTAAAAAGTTCAAAGCTCTTTTACCTTAACAGCCCTGAAAAGGGCCCTTTGCGGGGCATGCCCCAAAGAATTCAGCTCTTTTGCCTGTAAAAAAAAAACATACAATACCCCCCCAACATTACAACCCACCACCCACATACCCCTAATCTAAACCAAACCCCCCTTAAATAAACCTAATACTAAGCCCCTGAAGATCTCCCTACCTAAGTCGGAAGTCCATCATCGGGATGAAGTCTTCTATCAAGCCGCATCTTCAATCTTTTTTCTTCTGGAGCAGAGCGGAGCCATCTTCTTCCCAGCCGACGCAGATCCAACCTCTTCAAGTGACGCCTACTCGCCGAATGATGGTTCCTTTAAATGACGTCATCCAAGATGGCGTCCCTCAAATTCCGATTGGCTGATAGGATTCTATCAGCCAATCGGAATTAAGGTAGGAATATTCTGATTGGCTGATGGAATCAGCCAATCAGATTCAAGTTCAATCCGATTGGCTGATCCAATCAACCAATCAGATTGAGCTTGCATTCTATTGGCAGATCGGAACAGCCAAATGCATGTTTTCATCTGCGCAACTGTACGGGCCTTCATTGCCTTCATATTGTGCCACACATTCTCATTCGGAGACAGGTCAGGACTGCAGGCTGGCCATGCTAACACTCGCATTCTCTGCTTACGCAACCATGCATTTGTAATCCGGGCGTAATGTGGTTAGGCGCTGTCCTGCTGGAAAATGCATGGACATCCCTGGAAAGACGACATCTGGATGGCAGCATATGTTGCTCCAAAATGTATACACATATTTCTGCATTAATAGTGCCCTTACAGATGTGCAAGTTACCCATGCCATGGGCATTGACACAATCCCATACCCCTGACAGACGCTGACATTTGGACCTGATGCTGATAAAAGCTTGGATGGTCCTTTTCCTCTTTGACCCTTAGAACACGATGGCTGTTTTTTCCAAGAACTATTTGAAATGCTGACTCGCCGGACCACAAAACATGATTTCACTGTGTAGTAGATTGGCAAGCCTTTTTTGGAGGCTCCTTATATACTATGATTAAATGATTGCCTCACCTGTTTTACATCACCTTCTTAGTTTAACTTGACACATCGCTATTAGTTCTAAATTGCCCCGTCCCAATTTTTTTTAGAACATGTTGCTGTCATCAGATTTAAAAGGAATGTGTATTTTAAAAAATACATTAAATTCATCAAATTATGTGTTAATAATGTGTTTTCAATATATTACAGCATTTTCCATACTGTCCTATCTTTTTTAGGAATTGGGGTTGTATATATATATATATATATATATATATATATATATATATATATATATACAGTATATACATATATATATATTTAAAATCTATATAATTATAGTTATATATCTACAGTATATGCGTGTACATATATATATATATATATATATATATATATAACATTTTCTTCTAAGTGAATAACAAACGGCTAGATTACGAATTTTGTGTTATGAGTGAAAAAGCCTCATAACGATGCTTTTTCACTACCGCTGGTATTACGAGTCTTGCAGGTATATCTGTACTGCACACTTTTTTTGGCCGTAACGCAACGTAACTACTGCAGCTTTCAAAAAATCCTTTTTCAATGGGACTTCCATAGCGCCGGTATTACGAGTTTGCCTGTCTGGCCGAAAAGTGAGCGGTACAGCCTATGGGCGCCATGTACTAAGGCGTCAATTTTTTCGCACAGACCGTATCGAAATAACCCGCTGGCATTCGCACCATGCGGATGGCACTTTGCTACATGAATGTACTAAAAACCAAGCCGTAAAATTTCGCGTCTATTGTGTGTCAAAGACAATCGGATTATTGATAACTTTGAAGCTTCGTTCGGCGCGAAAGAGCAAAGTTAAGAAGCAGTCTGCGACCTGATTGGTTTAGTTCTTTACCCACGTGACGATCTAGGTGTCATAATCGTCAGACAAGCGGCAACGTCTGGCTGCTGACATGTATAAGAATGTGCATTTTCCCAGAAATCTTATAATATGTCATAGGTTCCAGGTATTCTGCTATTTCATAGTAAAGTTCCATAATAGCTTCTCTGTCCAAACGGAATCTCTGGATAATCTCTTGATCAGAAATGCTTTCCAAACCCATACGTGGAAGGAAAACTCTAGGGACTCTGATTCTTCTACCTCTCCTTCTTTGCAAGTTGTCAATCGGTGCCTGTATAGCCCTTCTTCCTCGTAATTGAATTAATCGGAAAAGAAACATGTGTAAAAGTGTCTCCATCTTCATTCAGTGATCCAAAAACCAATAATGCTACAACAGTAGTCTAGTCCTTTCACTTAAGTACTTCTACCTGGCGTCAGGTTGAGACGCCCTATAGTTTTCTATTGTATTCGCTACCTAAATGGTTCGCAAAGCAAATCACGCAAAGTTACAGTGAAAGTTGGAGCGGACGGATTAGTTGTAACATTCATAATTTCCAATTACAGCGAATTTACGTGCGATCGAACATGTAGTAAGTGGAAAAAGGCTTCGGAACGATCAGTTGCGTAAAATTACGATCGCTGATGAAAATAGTGGTTTTTCGACCAGATCGCAGATTGGTACATACGAGAAGCAGATCGTGAGCGAATTTTGACGAGGAAATACAGACGGACGGTCACTTCGAAGCTTAGTACATGGCGCCCTATAACTACAAGATCCGTACCGTAAACTGAAAGTCAGTAGTTATGGCTTTTATGTTACAAAGCTGTAACATAAAACTCATAACTAAAGTGCTAAAAAGTACACTAAAACCCATAAACTACCTATTAACCCCTAAACCGAGGCCCTCCCGCATAGCAAACACAAAAATAAAATTATTAACCCCTAATCTGCCACTCCCTACATCGCCGCCACTATAATAAACATATTAACCCCTAAACCGCCGTACTACCACATCACAAACACTAGTTAAATATTATTAACCCCTAATCTGCTGTCCTTAACATCGCCGCAACCTACATTACTGTTATTAACCCCTAATCTGTTGCCCCCTAAATCGCCACAACTATACTAAAGTTATTAACCCCTAAACCTATGTCTAACCCTAACCCTAACATAACCCTCACCCTAACACCACTAACTTTAACATAATTAAAATAAATCTAAATAAAAATTGCAATTAATACCTAAATAATTCCTATATGTTGGGGGTGGCAGATTAGGGGTTGATAAGTGTAGGTAGGTGGTGGTGATGTCGGGGGCGGCAGATTAGGGGTTAATAACTGTAATGTAGGTGGCGGGTGACATTTGGGGCGGCAGATTAGGGGTTAATAACTGTAATGTAGGTGTCAGCGGTGTCGGGGGCAGAAGATTAGGAATTAATAAATATAATGTCGGCGGCGGCAGATTAGGGGTGTTTAGACTCGGGGTTTGTGTTAGGGTGTTAGGTGTAAACATAACTTTTCTTTCCCCATAGGAATCAATGGGGCTGCGTTACAGAGCTTTACGCTCCTTTATTGAAGGTGTTAGGCTTTTTTTTAGCCGGCTCTCCCCATTGATGTCTATGAAGAAATCGTGCACAAGCATGTAAAACCAGCTCAAAGCAGCGCTGGTATTTGTGTGCGGTATGCCTGCTAACGCTGGGTTTTTGCAAACCTGTAATAGCAGTGCTATAGGGAGGTGAGTGGTGGAAATTAATTGCAAGTTAGCACCGAGCCGATCATAACGCAAAACTCTAATCTAGCCGAAAGATATTTAAGGTATATCTATTATAAAAAACATACTCACTTTTAAATGGATATATATGTGTATATATTTGTATGTGAGTATGTATACAGTACATGTGCATATATTTGTATATATGTATGTATGTGTGCACATACATATGTACAAATATATACACATATAGAAACATAAATACATACACAAATACAATTATGCACACACATATACAGTATATACACCTTTGAGGCCTTCCAAGTAAAACACCTTGTCATATAACATTCCCCTTTTAAACACTTTTTAAACATTTATTTTAATGATAAACATACTATAACATATTATAACATAACATATATATATATATAAGTGTAAGCTCTAACACTTTACTTTGGGCCTCAAGTTGTGATAACTTTTTTAGTGCTGTTATGTTTAGTGCTCGAGAGCAATACATAACTTTAAACATGGAATATGAGCAGTGTTTATTGTGGCTGTGATATCTATTAAAAGAACAGGTTGTGCTAAAGGGATGTCTGCCACACTAAACATTCTCTGGTTATTCCATTTTACCATGGACTTGTAATACCAGATAGCGTGGTCTTGCGATCTTGATAGCAAACCCTGCAATATCAATAGCATTCCACTTCTAATCTAAGTCACAGTCGATAAATTACTGGCTGGATGGTAACCCTAATAATAAATTCATTTTTGCCTAGATTACGAGTTTTGCATTTGAGGCTATGCGGTGCTAGCGAGCAGTTTATGCTCACCACTCACTTACAGACAGCGCTGGTATTAAGGATTTTTAAAAACCAGGAGTTAGCCGCAAAAAAGTGAGCATAGAGCAAAATTTTGCTCCACATCTCACCTCAATACCAGCGCTACTTACGTTAGCGGTGAGCTGGTAAAACGTGCTTGTGCACGATTTCCCCATAGGAATCAATGGGGGAGAGCCGGCTGAAAAAAAAACCTAACACCTGCAAAAAAGCAGTGTAAAGCTACTAACGCAGCCCCATTGATTCCTATGGGGAAAATATATTTATGTCTACACCTAACACCCTAACATGAACCCTGAGTCTAAACACCCCTAATCTTACACTTATTAACCCCTAATCTGCCGCTCCGGACACCGCCGCCACATACCTTATACTTATGAACCCTTAATCTGCCGCCCCCAACATTGCCGACACCTACATTTTATTTATTAACCAATACTCTATCCCCCCAATGTCACCGCAACCTAGCTACATTTATTAACCCCTAATCTGCCATCCCCAACGTCGCTGACGCTATAATAAAGTTATTAACCCCTAAACCTAAGTCTAACCCTAACACCCCCCTAACTTAAATATAATTAAAATAAATCTAAATAAAATTACTACAATTAACTAAATTATTCCTATTTAAAACTGAATACTTACCTATAAAATAAACCCTAAGCTAGCTACAATATAACTAATAGTTACATTGTATCTAGCTTAGGTTTTATTTTTATTTTACAGGCAACTTTGTATTCTATCAGCCAATCGGAATTAAGGTAGAAAAAATCCTATTGGCTGAAGCAATCAGCCAATAGGATTGAACTGGCATTTTATTGACTGATTGGAACAGCCAATAGAATGCCAGCTCAATCCTATTGGCTGATAGGATCAGCCAATAGGATTGAACTTCAATACTATTGGCTGATTGCATCAGCCAATAGGATTTTCTACATTAATTCTGATTGGCTGATAGAATACAAAGTTGCCTGTAAAATAAAAATAAAACCTAAGCTAGATACAAGTAACTATTAGTTATATTGTAGCTAGCTTAGGGTTTATTTTTATAGGTAAGTATTCAGTTTTAAATAGGAATAATTTAGTTATTGTAGTAATTTTATTTAGATTTATTTTAATTATATTTAAGTTAGGGGGGGTTAGGGTTAGACTTAGGTTTAGGGGTTAATAACTTTATTATAGCGTCAGCGACGTTGGGGATGGCAGATTAGGGGTTAATAAATGTAGCTAGGTTGCGGTGACATTGGGGGGATAGAGTATTGGTTAATAAATAAAATGTAGGTGTCGGCAATGTTGGGGGCGGCAGATTAAGGGTTCATAAGTATAAGGTATTGGCGGCGGTGTCCGGAGCGGCAGATTAGGGGTTAATAAGTGTAAGATTAGGGGTGTTTAGACTCAGGGTTCATGTTAGGGTGTTAGGTGTAGACATAAATATATTTTCCCCATAGGAATCAATGGGGCTGCGTTAGTAGCTTTACATGCTTTTTTGCAGGTGTTAGGTTTTTTTTTTTCAGCCGGCTCTCCCCCATTGATTCCTATGGGGAAATCGTGCACAAGCACGTTTTACCAGCTCACCGCTAACGTAAGTAGCGCTGGTATTGAGGTGAGATGTGGAGCAAAATTTTGCTCTATGCTCACTTTTTTTTGCGGCTAACTCCTGGTTTTTAAAAATCCTTAATACCAGCGCTGTCTGTAAGTGAGTGGTGAGCATAAACTGCTCGCTAGCACCGCATAGCCTCAAATGCAAAACTCGTAATCTAGGCAAAAAATGAATTTATTATTAGGGTTACCATCCAGCCAGTAATTTATCGACTGTGACTTAGATTAGAAGTGGAATGCTATTGATATTGCTGGGTTTGCTATCAAGATCGCAAGACCACGCTATCTGTATTACAAGTCCATGGTAAAATGGAATAACCAGAGAATGTTTAGTGTGGCAGACATCCCTTTAGCACAACCTGTTCTTTTAATAGATATCACAGCCACAATAAACACTGCTCATATTCCATGTTTAAAGTTATGTATTGCTCTCGAGCACTAAACATAACAGCACTAAAAAAGTTATCACAACTTGAGGCCCAAAGTAAAGTGTTAGAGCTTATACACTTATATATATATATGTTATGTTATAATATGTTATGTATGTTTATCATTAAAATAAATGTTTAAAAAAGTGTTTAAAAGGGGAATGTTATATGACAAGGTGTTTTACTTGGAAGGCCTCAAAGGTGTATATACTGTATATGTGTGTGCATAATTGTATTTGTGTATGTATTTTGTTTCTATATGTGTATATATTTGTACATATGTATGTGCACACATACATACATATATACAAATATATGCACATGTACTGTATACATACTCACATACAAATATATACACATATATATCCATTTAAAAGTGAGTATGTTTTTTATAATAGATATACCTTAAATATCTTTCGGCTAGATTTAGAGTTTTGCGTTATGATCGGCTCGGTGCTAACTTGCAATTAATTTCCACCACTCACCTCCCTATAGCACTGCTATTACAGGTTTGCAAAAACCCAGCGTTAGCAGGCATACCGCACACAAATACCAGCGCTGCTTTGAGCTGGTTTTACATGCTTGTGCACGATTTCTTCATAGACATCAATGGGGAGAGCCGGCTAAAAAAAAGCCTAACACCTTCAATAAAGGAGCGTAAAGCTCTGTAACGCAGCCCCATTGATTCCTATGGGAAAGAAAAGTTATGTTTACACCTAACACCCAACACAAACCCCGAGTCTAAACACCCTAATCTGCCGCCGCCGACATTATATTTATTAATTCCTAATCTTCTGCCCCCGACACCGCTGACACCTACATTACAGTTATTAACCCCTAATCTGCCGCCCCAAATGTCCCGCCCCTACATTACAGTTATTAACCCCTATCTGCCGCCCCCGACATCACCACACCTACCTACACTTATCAACCCCTAATCTGCCACCCCCACATATAGGAATTATTAGGTATTAATTGCAATTTTTATTTAGATTTATTTTAATTATGTTAAAGTTAGTGGTGTTAGGGTGAGGGTTATGTTAGGGTTAGGGTTAGACATAGGTTTAGGGGTTAATAACTTTAGTATAGTTGTGGCGATTTAGGGGGCAACAGATTAGGGGTTATAACAGTAATGTAGGTTGCGGCGATGTTAAGGACAGCAGATTAGGGGTTAATAATATTTAACTAGTGTTTGTGATGTGGTAGTACGGCGGTTTAGGGGTTAATATGTTTATTATAGTGGCGGCGATGTAGGGAGTGGCAGATTAGGGGTTAATAATTTTATTTTTGTGTTTGCTATGCGGGAGGGCCTCGGTTTTAGGGGTTAATAGGTAGTTTATGGGTTTTAGTGTACTTTTTAGCACTTTAGTTATGAGTTTTATGTTACAGCTTTGTAACATAAAAGCCATAACTACTGACTTTCAGTTTACGGTACGGATCTTGTAGTTATAGGGCGCCATGTACTAAGCTTCGAAGTGACCGTCCGTCTGTATTTCCTCGTCAAAATTCGCTCACGATCTGCTTCTCGTATGTACCAATCTGCGATCTGGTCGAAAAAACCACTATTTTTCATCAGCGATCGTAATTTTACGCAACTGATCGTTCCGAAGCCTTTTTCCACTTACTACATGTTCGATCGCACGTAAATTCGCTGTAATTGGAAATTATGAATGTTACAACTAATCCGTCCGCTCCAACTTTCACTGTAACTTTGCGTGATTTGCTTTGCGAACCATTTAGGTAGCGAATACAATAGAAAACTATAGGGCGTCTCAACCTGACGCCAGGTAGAAGTACTTAAGTGAAAGGACTAGACTACTGTTGTAGCATTATTGGTTTTTGGATCACTGAATGAAGATGGAGACACTTTTACACATGTTTCTTTTCCGATTAATTCAATTACGAGGAGAAGGGCTATACAGGCACCGATTGACAACTTGCAAAGAAGGAGAGGTAGAAGAATCAGAGTCCCTAGAGTTTTCCTTCCACGTATGGGTTTGGAAAGCATTTCTGATCAAGAGATTATCCAGAGATTCCGTTTGGACAGAGAAGCTATTATGGAACTTTACTATGAAATAGCAGAATACCTGGAACCTATGACATATTATAAGATTTCTGGGAAAATGCACATTCTTATACATGTCAGCAGCCAGACGTTGCCGCTTGTCTGACGATTATGACACCTAGATCGTCACGTGGGTAAAGAACTAACCAATCAGGTCGCAGACTGCTTCTTAACTTTGCTCTTTCGCGCCGAACGAAGCTTCAAAGTTATCAATAATCCGATTGTCTTTGACACACAATAGACGCGAAATTTTACGGCTTGGTTTTTAGTACATTCATGTAGCAAAGTGCCATCCGCATGGTGCGAATGCCAGCGGGTTATTTCGATACGGTCTGTGCGAAAAAAATTGACGCCTTAGTACATGGCGCCCATAGGCTGTACCGCTCACTTTTTCGGCCAGACAGGCAAACTCGTAATACGGCGCTATGGAAGTCCATTGAAAAAGGATTTTTTGAAAGCTGCAGTAGTTACGTTGCGTTACGGCCAAAAAAGTGTGCAGTACAGATATACCTGCAAGACTCGTAATACCAGCGGTAGTGAAAAAGCATCGTTATGAGGCTTTTTCACTCATAACACAAAATTCGTAATCTAGCCGTTTGTTATTCACTTAGAAGAAAATGTTATATATATATATATATATATATATGTACACGCATATACTGTAGATATATAACTATAATTATATAGATTTTAAATATATATATGTATATACTGTATATATATATATATATATATATATATATATATATATATATATATATACAACCCCAATTCCTAAAAAAGATAGGACAGTATGGAAAATGCTGTAAATATTGAAAACACATTATTAACACATAATTTGATGAATTTAATGTATTTTTTAAATACACATTCCTTTTAAATCTGATGACAGCAACATGTTCTAAAAAAAATTGGGACGGGGCAATTTAGAACTAATAGCGATGTGTCAAGTTAAACTAAGAAGGTGATGTAAAACAGGTGAGGCAATCATTTAATCATAGTATATAAGGAGCCTCCAAAAAAGGCTTGCCAATCTACTACACAGTGAAATCATGTTTTGTGGTCCGGCGAGTCAGCATTTCAAATAGTTCTTGGAAAAAACAGCCATCGTGTTCTAAGGGTCAAAGAGGAAAAGGACCATCCAAGCTTTTATCAGCATCAGGTCCAAATGTCAGCGTCTGTCAGGGTATGGGATTGTGTCAATGCCCATGGCATGGGTAACTTGCACATCTGTAAGGGCACTATTAATGCAGAAATATGTGTATACATTTTGGAGCAACATATGCTGCCATCCAGATGTCGTCTTTCCAGGGATGTCCATGCATTTTCCAGCAGGACAGCGCCTAACCACATTACGCCCGGATTACAAATGCATGGTTGCGTAAGCAGAGAATGCGAGTGTTAGCATGGCCAGCCTGCAGTCCTGACCTGTCTCCGAATGAGAATGTGTGGCACAATATGAAGGCAATGAAGGCCCGTACAGTTGCGCAGATGAAAACATGCATTTGGCTGTTCCGATCTGCCAATAGAATGCAAGCTCAATCTGATTGGTTGATTGGATCAGCCAATCGGATTGAACTTGAATCTGATTGGCTGATTCCATCAGCCAATCAGAATATTCCTACCTTAATTCCGATTGGCTGATAGAATCCTATCAGCCAATCGGAATTTGAGGGACGCCATCTTGGATGACGTCATTTAAAGGAACCATCATTCGGCGAGTAGGCGTCACTTGAAGAGGTTGGATCTGCGTCGGCTGGGAAGAAGATGGCTCCGCTCTGCTCCAGAAGAAAAAAGATTGAAGATGCGGCTTGATAGAAGACTTCATCCCGATGATGGACTTCCGACTTAGGTAGGGAGATCTTCAGGGGCTTAGTATTAGGTTTATTTAAGGGGGGTTTGGTTTAGATTAGGGGTATGTGGGTGGTGGGTTGTAATGTTGGGGGGGTATTGTATGTTTTTTTTTTACAGGCAAAAGAGCTGAATTCTTTGGGGCATGCCCCGCAAAGGGCCCTTTTCAGGGCTGTTAAGGTAAAAGAGCTTTGAACTTTTTAAATTTAGAATAGGGTAGGGCATTTTTTTATTTTGGGGTCTTTGTTATTTTATTAGGGGGCTTAGAGTAGGTGTAATTAGTTTAAAATTGTTGTAATATTTTTCTAATGTTTGTAAATATTTTTTTATTTTTTGTAACTTAGTTCTTTTTATTTTTTTGTACTTTAGTTAGTTTATTTCATTGTAGTTATTTGTAGGTATTTTATTTAATTAATTTATTGATAGTGTAGTGTTAGGTTTAATTGTAGGTAATTGTAGGTAGTTTATTTAATTAATTTATTGATAGTGTAGTGTTAGGTTTAATTGTAACTTAGGTTAGGATTTATTTTACAGGTAATTTTGTAATTATTTTAACTATTTTAGCTATTAAATAGTTATTAACTATTTAATAGCTATTGTACCTGTTTAAAATAATTACAAAGTTGCCTGTAAAATAAATATTAATAATAAAAAGCTACAATATAATTATAATTTATATTGTAGCTATATTAGGGTTTATTTTACAGGTAAGTATTTAGCTTTAAATACGAATAATTTATATAATAAGAGTTAATTTATTTCGTTAGATTTAAATTATATTTAACTTAGGGGGGTGTTAGTGTTAGGGTTAGACTTAGCTTTAGGGGTTAATCCATTTATTAGACTAGCGGCGAGATCCGATCGGCAGATTAGGGGTTAATTATTGTAGGTAGCTGGCGGTGACGTTGTGGGGGCAGATTAGGGGTTAATAAATATAATATAGGGGTCGGCGGTGTTAGGGGCAGCAGATTAGGGTACATAACTATAATGTAAGGTTAGGGGTGTTTAGACTCGGGTACATGTTAGGGTGTTAGGTGCAGACTTAGGAAGTGTTTCCCCATAGTAAGCAATGGGGCTGCGTTAGGAGCTGAACGCTGCTTTTTTGCAGGTGTTTTGCAGGTTTTTTTTCAGCTCAAACTGCCCCATTGTTTTCTATGGGGGAATCGTGCACGAGTACGTTTTTGAAGTTGGCAGCGTCCGTAAGCAACGCTGGTATTTAGAGTTGCAGTGGCGGTAAATATGCTCTACGCTCCTTTTTTGGAGCCTATATACGGTGTCCTAGAAAAAGAGCCAGCAGTGTCTCAAACAGGACGCTCAGGATGAGCGCAACTTATAGTGAATAATCTAGAATTTATATATATATATATGTATATATATATATATATATATATATATATATATATATATATATATTCTAAGTGTACCCATGTTTAGTCTCAAAAATATGCACTCAGTTATATTTGATGAGCCATATACTGAACATATAGTTTATTAATATTAGGAAATAATAAATATATTGAATAAACATTTAAAAAAATATATTTTTCTGTAGTAGTATTGCTAATGAAACTGCATTCTGTTGCCTATTGTGCCCCCAGCGTTCAATACGAGAATCGCAACCAAAGGGTATTTTAAATTGTCACGGGATTTAAAATTACCATATGCATTTCCAAGGGACTATGAGATATAAGCTCAGACTAATAGGGCGCACCCAGAGAATTTCCCTTGGGTGATTTAGAGAATAAAGGTGGAAGTCGGTCACAGACAAAAAGACTATGCAAAGAAGGTAAAAAAGAAACACAAAAACACACTTTGGTTTGGGGCCCAGTTTGGAATAACTCACTGTGTTTGTGATACCCTGTTTGCAAAAATACCTTCATGTATGCCTTTAGAAAAATCTGATTGAAAAAGCTGAACTCTCATATTGGTATATATATTATCAAACACAAGAAAGCAATATTGAACTAATAAAAGACAGCCCAATCAATTTCTCTATTTAACCCCTTTGGCTCCAGGGTATCCAAGTGAAAGATCCAAAAAGTCTCACGTTGTTTAAGAAGGGTATCTCTGTTACCCCCTCTTCTCGGGACCTTGATCTGTTCGATAACCTGGAACCAGAGTTGGCTAACATGATTACCTGCTGCTAAAAAATGATAAGCAACCGGAGCTGTTAACGTCTTACACCTTATATTGCTCTTGTGTTCTGTTATGCGATCACGTATCCTTCTTGAGGACTCGCCATATAGGCCTTCCCACATGGGCATTTAATCATGTAAATAACATAACTACTATTGCATGTAAAATAATCCTTAGAATAAAATTTATAACCACTGTGTGGATGTAAAAAATATAGAACTTTTTACTATAGAGTTACAATTACTGCACCCAAGACAAGGAAAACAGCCTAGACTTTTCTTAGTGATATATTGTTGTACCTAGGTTTTACCAGAGCCAATGTCAGCCCTAATTAAAGAATCTCTTAAGCTTTTACTCCACTTGTAGGCTGGCATTGGCATTTGGTCAAACTCCACAATTCTGAATTGCAACTTTTCAGAATACCCCAATGTCTCTTGATTATCCTCCAAACCTGATCACTCTGTCTAGAGAATTCAGAAACAAAAATCATTCTCTTAGAATCTTTTTTGACAGATTGTCTAGGTTTCAATAGTGTATCACGGTCCAATTGAGACACTGATTAATGGTGTCAACAATTAGATCCTTAGGGTATCCACGCTGCAAAAATTTATCACCCATCTCAGACAATCTAATGGGGACTTTGGACTCCTCAGCTACAATCCGCTTCACTCTGAGCAATTGACTTTTGGGTAATGACCTGATCAAGGAAGGATGATGGGCACTATTGTACACCAACAAGTTGTTTCTGTCCGTATCTTTCCTGAAGATATCTGTTTTAAAATTACATCCATCCTTGGACACAGTCACATCCAAAAAATAAATGGAAATATCACTATAGGTAAGTTTAAATTTTATGTTGCCAGTTGAATTATTCAACTCCTCAACAAAATGCTCGAGGGCTCCAACGTTGCCCAGCCATACCCCAAAATATCATCAATGTAGTGCCACCAGGTGGTGCCACATTGACAAAACAGGGCATTTTCAAACACAAATTTCTCTTCAAAGAGATTCATGAAAATGTTGGCATAATTAGGGGCAACGTTGGAGCCCATGGCTGTCCCCTGCAACTGTAAATAAAAAGAATCCTCAAAGAGAAAATAATATTTATAGTATTATCTCCAACAGTTGCAGGATAAACCAAATCTGAGAATTTGAATATAAAACAGAAGTGAACAGCGCATGTTTCACAGCTCCTAGACCGCTCTCATGGGTGATTGAAGTGTAAAGACTTGCAACATCCAGACTGAAAAGAATAAATTTATCAGTCTGGAGTTGTAAGTTGTTCAATTTGACCAAAAAATCATTGGTATCCTTAATAAAAGTACTTGACTGCTCCACCAGGGGCCTCAACAATCTGTCCAGAAATATGGACACATTAGAAAAAACAGAGTTGGTCCCAGCAACAATGGAACGTCCTGGTGGAGCAGTCAAGGACTTATGGATCTTTGGCAAAATATATAACACTGGCGTGATAGGATCTTTAACAATAAAATATTTAGCTGTTTTGTCATCAATAATGCCATTATTCAATGCAAATTTGATAGTGGTTGATATTTCTTTGTTAATCTTAACCACAGGGTTAACTGGAATCTCCCTATAAACATTGCCAATGTTTAACTGATGATAAATCTCAGATTTGTAATCTGTTTTATTTAATACAACAGTCGCACCGTCCTTATCTGCTTGCTTCAGTATGACCTTATCCTTAGATTTAAGGGATTTCAAGACTAGGTGGTCAGCAGCTGTAAAATTCAAAAAAATGCCGCTTGCCGCTTGCAATATGCATTAATGACAAACTGTCCTCTCCTTATAGAAATGGAATGGCAATTACAGCAGCTAGGAGATGAAATTTGATCATCACGCAAATGCGAAGAAAATTTAGAAACAGGCCAAAATGAAATTGTTACACTTGAACAAGACATGTCCGCCTTAGATAAACATAACCAAATATTACTCGCTAAAATAAAAAGCTTAAATGAGCAACTCAGCAATAATAAGCCCCCTCCATTAGTGATGAAAATAATGAAAATAATAATGAGATTATGAAAACCTTAAAAGAATTTGTGAGAAATGAACAGAGTATAAGGGAAAAAATTAAACAAAGGACCCCGAATGGCTCAGAAATATACTTCTCAAATAGGCAGTCACCTAATGTTTTAAATTCAGGACATTTCTACACCTCAGAAGAGAGGACCAGCTACTATAGTGAGTCAGAGGGTGGAGCCAGCTACCCAGATAGCCCATATAATAATAATACACATAAGGGATCTTTCTGCAGTAAAAATAGGACACATAGGGGGCGCTTCATCCCTAATAATAAGGTCCCTAAGAGAACCCAAGATGTACCTATAAGGTGTATGACACCCATAGGATAATTCAATTTTTAAACAGTGCCGTACCTGTATTCTCCAAAAGGGGGACCATTTCTATATCGACCACTTAAAGGCCTATGAAAATGCATAATCTATACTAAATGTTCCTAGGGAGCAGTCTAAAATATAATTTCTGCCATGGGTATTTGAAGGTAAGCATTGCAAATTCTTTGTTTCACTAAAGGATATGAATATTAATTCTTTGAGTGAAACAAAGCAACAGTGCAAAAGGAAGTTTGGGCAGTATAGCACCGCCACAGCCGCAAAAGCGGATGTATACAATTTCAAATGTGGCACAAACCAAAGCCCAATTGAATTCCTTTCTACACTAAAGGTGCTTACAGTATGGCCGAAAACAATCCCAAATTTGAAAGCTCAAAATTTGTAAATTTATTTTATGAAGCATTACCCTCACATATCAAAGTAAATCTATCTAGAGGCTTTGATGATAACTGTTCATTGGATTGGCTGATCAGAGAGAGTACAAAATTATACTCTTTTCAGCACTTCAGTGAACAGGGGGTTAAAAGACAGAAGGCCCAACCCTAAAGTAGTGGCCGAAACTAGGGTGTCACCTAGCCCCCTCAATTTTGAATCCAAAAAGAAAACATATGAGGAAGTAGCCAGAGAAAATTGGCCTTCCCCACAAAGTTTTGAGTCTTCCCCTCCCCCACCAAGGGCTGAGGCGTAGAATGCGCAGGCCAATAGAAAGGAAATATACTAAAAATGGGGGCATACCCAGATAAATATGTATCCCCAAAGAGATGAATACCCACAAGGTAATCGGTATCCCTGTAGAAATACAGTAGATACCATAAGTGGTACAGATACTCTCAGGATAACCAGACACCTCAATTAAAAATTCCCCCACCTAGGATATTAATGCTGGACAAGTTGAACCTCAAAGACAACTGCGTCAAAATAGACACAATAGCTATGATTCTGAGGGAAGCCAACGGTCTAGGAATCACTACCCTGGGACATCATAAAATCGGTCCATGGGTAGCAATAGCTTGTACTATCGAGTAGGTCAGCTTAGTGCCCAGTTAAATCAATTATCTGAACACAGGATACACCCAGACACACAACCAATGTGTCTAAGCTAATATCTATAAGAGGCCCTATACCAAACTATTAACAATAAAAAATAACCATAAAAAGGTAATAATATAAAATAATAATAAAAATAAAATATTCCTTTTAAAATATATATATATATATATATTATATATATTATATATATATAAAAAGACACAGTCAAATAATGTATTAGAGTCCTTAATAATTCAGAGGGGTCCAATCAGTATAGAAGTATCAAGCACATTCAGGCAGCTCTTCTAGAGTGTCACGCCAGACAAGGAAGACTCTATGAAAAAAATATATAGAAGGCACCAGATAGTGCAGATCAAAAGGTCACACAAATAAAAATTATACAGAAGGAATCAATCCTACTCACATAGGAAGAAGCACAATAGGTGCTACACAGGCAGGCCGGATCCAAAAAGTCGTCCGACAGACTCTCAGGCAGCTCAACAGCAGGTGTTATCCTCGTCCCACAAATAGGAGTGCGGGGGAAAAAACACACACACAGCAGACCAGCAGAAAGCAGGAGGGTGTAAAAATCCCAAATGGGTAGGTAATCCAAAAATCCAGGTGGGAAGAAATAGCAGCAGCAAGATATAGGTAAAATGTTTATTAAAACTTGTTATTTAAAACAACAGCATGTGTTTCTTAGTGTACAGCACCATTTCCTCAGGCTATGCAAACAATCTCACCACAGCTATACTTAAAGAAACAACCCACCAATCATCATACAGAATGGTTACACACCCTCTAAGTTATGTATAGAACATATCAAAAAACCTGTTGCAAATTCCTCCATATATATCTCCCCAGTAACAATATAAAGAAATCAAGATAAAAGACCATAAAATCCCTAACATAATAGAAATATACCAACCACCATAAGTCATGTCATTCAAGTTGAAAACTACTAACATAAATATGTAAGAGCGGGTGTGATCAAGTGACGTCACTGTCATTTACCACATCCAAACAACAGTTATATAAATAAATCAGTGAAACACCTGTTTTTAGTTTTGAATAATCCCCATAATCAAATTATATTGGCAATGATATCTTGCATAGACATGTCATAAAACATAGATGTGATTAACTTTTGCCTCTGAAAAAGGTTAAAGGGGGACCCTGAAGTTTTTCAGGATGAAAATTCAGCCTGAAATAAAATCAGAAAATGACATATGCTGTGAATATGCAGGTGTCAAATGATATTGTAATCCCTGCTGTGTCTGATAAATTTCTCTTACCCTTAAAGGTAAAAAGGGGTCAGAAGTTAAGGACTTCTGAAGCGCTAATTTACATCTCCCAGAGAATGCAAAAATATGGGTATAACAATGACCCATCTATGGTAAATATTGGAACTATTCCAATACATCTTATTGTGCATAACATGACCCCACAGGATATCAACTTATCCAAGGGAACTACCATAGAATATGCTCTAGAATCCAGTTATTATACTCTCGGAATCCAGAAATATGGCTAATACCTGAAAGGTACTTAATTGAAGAACAGTTAATAGAACAATCCTTTGCATCCATGACCGAAGGATTATTCACAATTCTATTTACCCTTTCATCTCAGAAGAAGGAATCTGTAAAATTCAGGAAGTCTCCTGGTATTTGATCACCGATCAAAGAACAAGAATACCCCAATATACAGAATCATGGGGGTAATGTAAATTATAATCAGAGGACCTTACCTCTAGACTTGAAGAGGCCTAAGAGATAGGACAGCCTGAAATATTTCCAGGATTTCAGCAATAGTCGAAGAGCAAATCTCCTTAGCTAATGGCTGTTTCGGTGATGATGAACGCCAACGCTACGAGAACTCCTGATCGAATAACAAGATACTTTTGCTTAAGATTCTTATGAATGTGGGACTACAGACCTGCACATTGCAAGAATCCAAACAGATCCCAATGCACCTCCTATATTTGTTAAGCAATACAGATTCCTTTAGCCTCCTATGAATTTGTTTGCAGAAATCTAAGAAACTTAGAAGAAAGGGGTATCATCAGACTGTGCATAGCTCTTATAATAATCACATTTAGGTATTTTTAAGCCCAATGGACAATGGCATTTGTGTGCTAAACAAACAAGTCTACATGTCTGGCTGGCCTGTGCCATACATTGACCAGTGTCTAGCGCAGATGCAGGGATCTAAGATATTCACTGACATTGATTGTGCGCAGGAATATTGGACCAAAAAGGTACATAAGGAAGACCAGTTAGCTAGTGTTTTCCTTCCAGAAGGTCCAATATGCTTCCAAAGACTTCTGTTTGGATACATAAATTCAGGACATGAATTTGCTGTATTCATGCATAAGGCTATACCTGATGCACTGTAAAGGTGGGCATTATCTTATGTTGATGATGTGTTAATCAAAGCACAGACTTTGAAAAACACATCACAGAGCTTAAATGTCCTCACCAAACTTAAAAGAGCAGTGTCAAATTAACCCTACAAAAGTTAAATGGTGCTGTACTCGTCTCAACTTCCTGGGACATGAAGTTACTTCTGAGGTTTAAATCCTCAGAAGAAAAAGGTTGAAGCCATAATAAATTCTAAGAAGCCACTAACTTGAAGGAATTAAGATCATTCCTGGGTATGACAAATTATTCTCGCAAATTTATTGATAAATATGCAGAATTAGCTAAACCACTGCTACATCTTCTAAAGAAGGATATAGTATGGCACTGGAGTGAGGCTCAAGAGACAGCCATAGAGAGATGAAGAGGAAACTCACTCAAGCACTATGCTTAGCCTTACCCTGAAGGCAGTAAACTTTTCTAAGAGACAGGTTTGCACAGATGTAAGCATGATAGTTTAAGCAAAGTGATTGCTTATCGAGCAAAACTTTATCCCCAGTAGAAATAAAATTTAATGATTGCGAAAAAGCCCTGTTTATCTACTATATGGGCTCTACAAAAGTTCTGCAGCTATATACAGGGTGAGAAATTTATTGTAGAGACGGCCCCACCAGCCTTTGCTATATTTGCAAAGTGAGAGAATAAGAGATGGAACCTGTCTAATAGCCGCATAACAGCTGGTTTTTCTTACATGGTGGCCTTTAGAAATTTACTAAGCAAAAACTAAAAGAATCCAGTCGCACAGGGGCTTGCTGAGCTCAATGACTGTACTGCTAAAGATCCTGTGGAAGAGTTAATAGAAGATGATTTCCTGGAGGAACGATTGATTTCCACATTTAGAATATACAATGAGGACCATTGTCAAACATTACCTTGGGTGTATGTTGATGGTTGTTTTTACCATGCCACTATTAATAATGAGCATAGATTAGTCATTGGCATTGGTATAGCTTGGGGCAAATGGATTCTCAAATATTTCTTTAGAATTCAACATTGGACCAAGATCCGGTCAAGTTGCAGAACTAACTGATGTTATAAAAACCATTGAGATAGCTATAGAACAAGGTATTCATTACTGACTCAAATTATGTATGTGACAGTTTTGTTGAATACCTGCCAACTTGGAAAAGAAATGGCATGCAGAAAACTAACAACAAACCAGTCAAGCATGGCAAGTTGTTCTGCGAAATTGATGTTAGTGGTCTCCAATGACTTAACCATACACTGGAAAAAAAGACCAAAGGTCATTCCAGGATTCTAGGTTCTGATAAGGAAGGCAATGATCTTGTAGATACATTAGCCAAACAAGGAGCCAAACTGGAGAGCTCATTAATATTGACCACTTAATGGGTGCAATTCAGGTAGCGGCTGTTACCAGAAATCAGGCTAAACAACAAAATGAGCCTAACCTGGTACAATGGAGTCAGGATTCTCCTAGTGAGGACCTGATCACTAGTCAAAAAGAAGACCCCATTATGGGTATCTTCTATAAACACATACAGGACCTGAAAACAACCCCATCTCAAAGATGACTGTATTTGTAAGTAAGATCTTAGAATCTTAATGAAGTCCAACCACAACTCAAATTAGAGGATGGTTTGTTAATTAGAACCTCCAAAACAAGTATCCAACAATGGGTGGTACCTACCCAGTTCAGGGGGTCTCATGCTTCAACATGCCCATGCTTCTCCCACTTCCAGCCATCGTGGTGCCAAATTAACATATGAAATATTGCGTAATTATGCTTTTGGCTGCATATGTTAAAAGAATGTTCAAACCTACTGACAAAGTTGTTTAATCTGTCCACATTTCTAACCCACTGCACCAACGCATAGAGTGCCATTGCAGAAAAGGGGGATGGTAATGCCATGGTCAGATATACAAATTAATTTTATTGGTCCAGTAACTAGGTCATCAAGAGGTAACAGATACATGTTGACAGTAATATGCCTGTTCACCAAATGGGGTAGAATGCATCAGTGCATAATAATAGTGCTGAAAATTGTGCAGCATTGCTCATTAATATGTTTTCCATATTTGGCTTACCCCAGCGAATCAAATCCGATTGGGGGACCCACTTCACTAGTGAAGTGATGACAAAAATGTGGAAGATACTAGAGGTTAAAGAAAGCTCCATATAGCATATAGAGCTGCTTCTAGTGGTGGAATAGAGCATTACAACCAGTCCATTGTGAAAATACTCAAAAAGTTTGTGAATGAAACAGGTAAGGACTGGGATTTAAAATTACCTGTAGTTCTAATGGCATTAAGTGCAACACCAAGTAGCGCTACTAAGATGTCACTTTTTGAATTGATGACTGGTAGAAGAATGGTTCTACTCTACATTTACTGTACCGTACATCAGACTAGAACTTAATAATGCTGCATATCTATATAATATGTGGAAAACTTAAGGAAACATCTGCAATATGCTTTTGCATTTGCTCAAAGGAACATAGAGAAGGCAGCAAACTGCTGCTAAAATTTTAATGACCTCAAGACTTCCAAAAAGGAATATGAATTCAATGATAAAGTTTATCTTTATAACTTTGGAAGAGATCAAGTCATGGAAAGAAAGTTCCTTCCATCATGAAAGGGTCCTTTTGTCATTACTGACAAAATATCTCCAGTTGCCTATAAAATAAGGATCCCAAATAAATGATACTTTTATTGACAAATGGGTCCATATTAATCAGCTGCGAGAGTGTGTCAGGGTGCCAGGAGATGAGAAATGCAAAAATAATCACACCTTTATTAATAGCAAAAAAAATATAAAAAGTCCACAAGTAAAATAACAAGCCAGGAGTCAAAACCAGAGCTGGTAGTCAGGAGCCAAAGCAAATAGTCAGACGAGCTGGAATCAGTAACAAGGAAAACAGCAGAGTCAGGAACAAGCCAGGGATCAGGAACCAGGAAGGACGTCAGGCAGCCAGGTAATACACAGGAACTCTCACAAACAGGTCTGAGACAACGCAAAGGCAAAGCATACTGAACAGAGGCCCATTAAATAATAAGTGATGACATCACAATTCTGAGACTTCATCCTGTCTCACATGGATGATGCACACCAGTCTGGCCATAAAAGGAAGTGTTGGAAATGAGCAGCATCCCCCACAATGCACCATAGTCAGGAAGAGAGGTAAGTAAAGTGGCTGCCAGCAGCACATGGCAAACAGCAGGGAAAAAACCCTGACAGTACCCTCCCTTCAACGACCCCTCCCCCGCAGGAGGACAAAAGGCTTATTGGGGAAACGGGCATGGAAGACACGGAGGAGGGCGGGAGCATGAACATCAGAGGAGGGAACCCAAGAACCCTCCTCCGGACTGTAGCCCTCCAGTGAACCAAATACTGTACACGTACCCTGGACATATGAGAGTCAATAATGCTGCTGACCTCATACTCCTCATGGTTGTCAACAAAGATAGGATGGGGATGAGGCAACACAGTGGTAAACTGATTACAAACCAATGTTTTCAAGAGGGAGACACGAAAAACATTGGAGATGCGCATAGCAGGAGGAATACAAGAGCGTAGGCCACAGGATTAACCCGTCGGAGTATTCTAAAAGGACCAACATAACGGGGAGCCAATTTATTGGAAGGCACACGAAGGTTCAATTTGTGGGAGGACAGCCAAACTCTCTCACCAACCAGGTAGGAAGGTGCGGGCAGACGCCTAAGATCAGCCTGAAATTTTTGGCGCTGCATAGAACGATGAAGGCAATCCTGAATCTGCACCACCTGGAACGGAGTTGCCGGAGATGCTCCTCCAAAGCTGAAATATCCTGAGACATGAATAATTCGGGCAACAAGGATAGTTGAAACCCATAATTCGCCATGAACGGGGATAACTTGGAGGAAGCATTAATAGCACTATTACGAGCAAACTCTGCCCAAGGTAACAGTTCAGACCAATTATTGTGGTGATCTGAGACATAGCAATGGAGGAACTGTTCCAGAGCTTGATTAGACCGTTCCACAGCCCCATTGGATTGAGGGTGATATGCCGAGGAGAAGGAAAGCTGGATACCCATTTGAGCACAAAAGGAACACCAAAATCTGGAGAAAAAACTGGCTACCCGGTCCGACACTTTCTCCTTGGATAACCCATGTAAACGGAAGACCTCCCAAATATCGAAGCAAGCTCCTGAGCGGTAGGCAGCTTCATCAAGGGAATGCAATGTGACATTTTAGAAAAACGGTCAACCACCATAAGGATAAAGTATTAGGTGTGCTAGCTGGAGGCGCTGGTTCAGCTTGTATCAGTCGTTGGTATCTTCCTTTCCTTTCCTTCCTCAGTTGTATAAGTCTAGGTGCAAAATAGTGGTGCTGAAATATCAGACAATACACCATACAAAGGTGAATATCTACTCACAGTGTATATTGCAGGTTACCAGCTCCTTCCCAATATGAAAAGACAATATCACAGATTCAGTAAAAAAGTTTGTCTTTATTTGGCTCAACACAAAAGCGTTTCAACGGTCCCAGCCGTCTTTCTCAAGAGCAATAAAAGTGCTTTACAAACCAAAGCATACCTTTCCGCTGCACAGGCGGCCTTTAAATACATGTCAGTTACGCTACCTGCTTCCCCATTGGAGGAGAGCAGGTTTACACCCGATTCAAAATTTCAATTGTAAATTTAAAATAAACATCTAAAAAAACATAAAAAACAATATTAATTATATTAGAAACTATAAGTTTGTTTTAAAATATAAAATTTCTGTAGATATCATCATTTTTGCTGGTTTTCTGTTTCAAGTTCCCTTTCAGGTCCGGTATGTCAGTGAAGATCACATGTTTATAGGTTGTCCAATGAAATTCAGTTTCTGGTATAGTGATGTTTTGTAGTTCAATTTCAGGTAGTTCTCTATTTTAGGTTCCCATTCAGGTCTGATATGTCAGTGGGTATCACATGTTATCGAATGTCAATGAAAAACAGTTTCTGATTTTCTCAAAATAAAAAGACATAAGTGTTATTCACAGATACAAAGTTTCTTATATGAATTCTGCTTATCCAAATATTTAGAGGAGGTAGAATAAATTGCCACTTAGAAGTATATTACAAGTTGGAATAGATACTTTTCATAATTAAACATTCATATTATAAATAGACTTCTATATTTATTGAATGTTAGATATTGACTCAGCGACTTGTGTGTTGCATATAATTTCTTGAAATTAAGTGTGAGAATTATATTCTTTTGTACAATATGTGTATATATATAAACATTAAGTGTGATGATATGACATGAACTGTCTGTATAAATACATATTTATTTTGCCCCCCTTTTTTTATTTTATTTTTTCTGTGTGTGTCCTTATAATCGTATTCACCTCAACAGGAACAAAAAATGTTATTGATTTATTTAGGCCCCATATTTTCATCTTTTGAATTTATCATTTATTTTGTCTCCCCTTTCCTATGTTAAGAGTTTTTTAGACAAAGGCAGCAATTTTTGTGTCCTTATTTAGACCCCATTGGGCATATGTTCTAAGTGTATGTATCCATTTTAATTCTCTTTGGTCTAGTTGTTTTGCCAGATTACCACCCCTCCAATGAAGTTCAACCTTCTCAATTCCTATCCATAGAAAGGATTCTTTTGTGAAATGTTCACAATTGTTGCAGTGTAGCGGCACTCCGTGGTCATCATGATTCTTTTCTATTTTATTTTGATGTTCCATGATTCTTGTTTTTAAAAATCTGGACGTTTGTCCTAAATACTGGATTTTGCAGCCACATTGCAACAAATATATCACATTTTTACTTTTGCAAGTAATAAAGGAGGCGGACAAGGGTGGAGGTGTGGTCATTCTAGATAAAGAACATTATATGGAAGAAGCTAACAGAATCCTAGGAGACTCTAATACATATATTATTTTAACAAAGAATCCTAAAAAAGAATACACCTCCACTCTTCAAAAACTACTTATGGAAGCATTTAACCAAAATATAATAACAGAAGAGGAATTTGATTTTCTTTATAAAACAGATTCTAAGACCCCAATCTTTTATTTTTTACCCAAATTACATAAGCATGCAACAAGGCCACCAGGAAGGCCGATTATCAGTGGGATAGATTCTTTAAGTTCAAACTTGTCAGCATTCATAGATTTTTTTTCTCCAACCCTATGCACAGAAGGCAAAATCTCATTTAAAAGATACCAAACATGTTTTACAAATCATACAAAATATACCCTGGCAAGAAAATTACTTTTGGGTCACCATGGACGTGACTTCTTTGTATACCATAATTGATCACAAAAAAGGGATTGAGGCAGTTAAATGGAAACTATCAGAAGATAAAGATTTATCACCAAAATTACTAGATTTCATACTTAGAGCCATAGAATTTATTCTATATCACAACTTTTTTTGGTTCAATGGGAACTACTATTTACAGATTTGTGGGACTGCCATGGGCACCAGGTTTGCACCAAGTTATGCCAATATTTACATGGACTATTTTGAGACGACTCATGTATGGCATAATCAAGAATTTGGTGCAGACCTGGTGTCCTGGCATAGATATATAGATGACATTCTGTGCATATGGAAGGGGGGTGAGTCCAAACTCATAGAATTTGTACAAATACTTAATAACAATAATCAGCAAGTCACATTATCAGTAGAATATGACAAAAAAGAAATACATTTTTTAGATTTAACTCTTTACACTATAGATGAAAAAATCCACAGCAAAACATACTTTAAGAAGTGTGACACTAACACCTACATTAGACATGATAGCTGCCACCATCCTAACTGGCTAAAGTCAGTACCAAAAAGCCAATTCCTACGAATACGCAGGAACTGCAGCAATATAGATGATTACGAACAACAATCAAGAATACTCAAAGAAAGATTCATACAAAAGGGATATGACCATAGAGCTTTAGAACAAGAAAGAAATGAAGTTGGAAATAAAATAAGATCAACCCTGTTAGAAAACAAAACACAAAAATGAGACCTCCATTTAACAATAATTTCCCCTAAATTTGTGACCACAATTTAATGTAGAACATCATACAATCAAAAAAATTATACAAAAGCCACTGGCACATTATAAAAGAGGATGAATATCTAGGACCCCCTATAATTCCCAGCTAAGCCCACAGTTATCTTCAGAAAAGGACAAAATTTGAAACAAAAATTAGCTCCCTCCACTCAATAAAGGCATAGCCCCCAAAAAACTCTTTACAAATAAGTAACATGACAGGTTTCTTCACTTGCGGCAAATGCAAAGGTTGTAACTACACCAGAAGAACACACAAAACATTTAACTCCACAGTTACGGGAAAAAACTTCTTGAAATAAAAGAATTCATTACTTGCAAAAGTAAAAAATGTGATATATTTGTTTGCAATGTGGCTGCAAAATCCAGTATTTAGGACAAACGTCCAGATTTTTAAAAACCAAGAATCATGGGAACATCAAAATAAAATAGAAAAGGAATCATGATGACCACGGAGTGCCGCTACACTGCAACAATTGTGAACATTTCACAAAAGAATCCTTTCTATGGATAGGAATTGAGAAGGTTGAACTTCATTGGAGGGAGGTGGTAATCTGGCAAAACAACTAGACCAAAGAGAATTAAATGGATACATACACTTAGAACATATGCCCAATGGGGTCTAAATATGGGACACAAAAATTGCTGCCTTTGTCTAAAAAACTCTTAACATAGGAAAGGGGGAGACAAAAATAAATGATTAAAGTTTCAAAAGATGAAAATATGGGGCCTAAATAAATCAGTAACATTTTTATTGTTCCTGTTGAGGTGAATACGATTATAAGGACACAACACAGAAAAAAAAAAAAAAAAAAAGGGGGGGCAAAATAAATATGTATTGTATACAGACAGTTCATGTCATATCATCACACTTAATGTTTATATATACACATATTGTACAAAAGAATATAAATTCTCACACTTAATTTCAAGAAATTATTATGCAACACACAAGTCGCTGAGTCAATATCTAAATTCAATAATATAGAAGTCTATTTATAATATGAATGTTTAATTATGAAAAGTATCCTATTCCAACTTGTAATATACTTCTAAGTGGCAATTTATTCTACCCTCCTCTAAATATTTGGATAAGCAGAATTCATATAAGAAACTTTGTATCTGTGAATAACACTTATGTCTTTTCTATTTGAGAAAATCAGAAACTGTTTTTCATTGGACATTCGATAACATGTGATACCCACTGACATATCAGACCTGAATGGGAACCTAAAATAGAGAACTACCTGAAAGGGAACTACAAAACATCACTTATACCAGAAAACTGAATTTCATTGGACACCTATAACATGTGATCTTCACTGACATACCGGACCTGAAAGGAACTTGAAACAGAAAACTACCTGAAAGGAAACTACAAACCAGCAAAAATGATGATATCTACAGAAATTTTTTATTTTAAAACAAACTTATAGTTTCTAATATAATTAATATTGTTTTTTATGTTTTTTTTAGATGTTTATTTTAAATTTACAATTGAAATTTTTGAATCGGGTGTAAACCTGCTCTCCTCAATGGGGAAGCAGGTAGCGTAACTGACATGTATTTAAAGGCCGCCCTGTGCAGCGGAAAGGTATGCTTTGGTTGGAAAGCACTCTTTTATTGCTCTTGAGAAAGACGGCTGGGACGTTGAAACGCATTTGCGTTGAGCCAAATAAAGACCAACTCTTTTTACTGAATCTGTGATATTGTCTTTTTCAATTGGGAAGGAGCCTGGTAACCTGCAATATACACTGTGAGTAGATATTCACCTTTGTATGGTGTATTGTCTGATATCTTCAGCACCACTATTTCTGCACCTAGACTCTATACAACTGAGGAAGAAAGGAAAGGAAGATACCAACGACTGATACAAGCTGAACAGCGCCTCCAGCTAGCACCACCTGATATATTCACACAGACCTTGGGAGAGAACTGTGGGACGGCTGCGGTTCACCAGAAGGGGAAAGTATTAATACATATTATACACCTGTTTGCAAGGATAAAGTATTGCCATTGGAAACAGAGAGCTTGACAATGAAGTCCATGGAAAGATGTGTCCAAAGACACTCACCATTAGCAATAGGTTGAAGAAGACCCACAGGAAGACGTCGAGGAGTCTTATTCTGTGCACAAACTGAGCAGGAGGCAACATACACAGCAATATCAGAACGAAGACCTGGCCATCAGAATGTTCGAGTGGCAGACCAAATCATTTGGTTGTTGCCTGGGTGACTTGCGGCTTTAGGATAGCGGTAAGTGTGCAAAAGTTTAGTTTGAAGATTCTCAGGAACAAAACACTTACCACCTCAGGAGGTGCATTGGTTTGTGCAGCCAGAATTTCCTCCCCAAGGGAGAAGTCAAATTAGTAGTATGGTAGCCAAAAGATGGTCAGGAGGTATAACAGGAATGGAGTGCTTTGATACAAAAGCACTGTCAATGAAATAGCCTGCAGCACCGGAGTCAACAAGAGCCTGAGTGACTATGGAGGAGTCCACCCAGGAAAGGACAACCGTGACAAAAGGTTTCTCCTTAAGTGGTTCTGGGGACGAGGATAAACCACCAAAGGTCTGCCCCAGTAAGGACCTTAGGTGTGAGTGTTTCCAGGCCGTGTAAGACAAGACTTCAAAAGGTGACCCTGTAACCCACAATAGAGGCAGAGCCCCTCCCTCCTCCTAAAGGCCCTCTCCGCTGTGGAGAGATGCGTGAATCCCAACTGCATTGGCTCAGCAGTACCTGGTGACTCAGGACCAGGAGGCATGGGAGGAGAGGGAGGTATGGGTGGGAATGAACATGTAGGAGACAATGGAACAGGAGGCTTCCACAAGCGCTCCTTGAAAGAGGGCCTCTCTCTGAGTCTGATGTCAATTAGGATCAAAAAAGACACCAATGCCTCGAGATCCTCTGGTAAATCTCTGGCAGCAACTTTGTCTTTAATCGCATCAGAGAGCCCATGAAAGAAGGCGGCAACAAGGGCTTCATTGTTCCAACCTACCTCTGCGGCAAGCATACAGAACTCAATCGCATACTGAGCAACAGATCTTGTACTTTGCTGAATGGACATGAGTTGTTTAGCAGCAGAGGAGGAGCAAGCCGGAACATCAAATAACCTTCAAAAGGAGGCCACAAATTCAGGGTCATTTGAAATCACAGGTTTATTAGTCTCCCACAAGGGATTAGCCCAGGCAAGAGCTGTGTCAGAGAGTAACGATATGAGAAATCCCACCTTAGCTCTGTCAGAAAGGAACGCCTGAGGTAACATCTCAAAGTAAATGCCCACCTGGTTCAAAAACTCTCTGCACTGAATAGGATCGCCTCCATATCGCTGAGGTAGAGGTGCAGAACCGGACATGCTCAAGGTAGGCCTAGGTGCAGCAGCGAAAACAGGAGCAGCTATAACTTGCGGGACACTTTGGTCCAAATGTGCAGTGCGAGTAAGCAGGGTTTGCAGGGCTAGTGCGGTGACCCTGTTCATCCATCCTGGAAATGATGGCAGGTAAAGGTGGATTATTAGCACCATCAGGATTCAGGCTGCCAGGAATTAGACTGAGACGAGAAGTGCAAAAATAATCGCACCTTTATTAATAGCAAAAAATAATAAAAAGTCCACAAGTAAAATAACAAGCCAGGAGTTAAAACCAGAGTTGGTAGTCAGATGAGCCGAGTCAGGAGCCAAAGCGAATAGTCAGACGAGCCGGAATCAGGAACAAGGAAAACAGCAGAGTCAGGAACAAGCCAGGGATCAGTTACCAAGAAGGACGTCAGGCAGCCAGGTAATACACAGGAACTCTCACAATCAGGTCTGAGACAATGCAAAGGCAAAGCATACTGAAGAGAGGCAATTTAAATAATAAGTGATGACATCACAATTCTGAGACTTCATCCTGTCTCACATGGATGATGCACACCAGTCTGGCCATAAAAGGAAGTGTAGGAAATGAGCAGCATAACCCACAGTGCACCATAGTCAGGAAGAGAGGTGAGTAAAATGGCTGCCAGCAGCACGTGGCAAACAACAGAGAAAAAATCCTGACAGTGTAGGTCCCAACTCCAAATCGTAGAGGGAGAATGAAATGTCTAAAGTATGACTAAGATCTAGCTAAAAGAGCATAAATATGAGGATTCCAAAATAACGGACTCTCTTCTGGTAAGACTGAAAGAGGGATTTATTTCAGGGAATATGTGAGGGACATTATGCAATATATATATTTACATACATACATATATGTAGAGAAATAATTAATTTGTATATGAAAATCTGACCCCTCTCTACACTCAATATACAGACGGTTCTTTGATGTATTTCTAAATAACTCAATTAAAATAATTGCCCTGATACTTAACTAATTCAGGATGCCTCCTGTAGACAACAGACATTCAGAGGCCAATTTATCAAATGTCTGTCGGACCTGATCAGACAGTGAGGATCAGGGCCAACAGACATCACTGAATGCGGAGAGCAATACGCTCTCCATATTCAGCATTGCACCAGCAGCTCACAAGAGCTGCTGGTGCAACGCCGCCCCCTGCCAATCGGCCGCCAGCAGGGGGGTGTCAATCAACCCGATCGTACTTGATCGGTTGTATTGTGGCAATTCCTGTCCGCCTCATCAGAACATGCAGACAGGGTTATGGAGCAGCAGTCTTTAGACCGCTGCTTCATAACTGCTGTTTCTGGAGAGTCTGAAGACTCGCCAGAAACACAGCCCTTCAAGCTCCATTTGGACCTTGATAAATGGGCCCCTCAGTCTGAACTGATGTTTGAATATACAAAAATTCTCATCAAAGTGTTAATAACCCTATGCTGAGTTCAAATACACGAAGCTCAGACCAACGTCTCTATGGAAATTAGCAGGAGAAACTTAAGAAAGTATATTTAACCCTAAGCTGGAATCTATATAAGAATTTAATTCTTAAAACTTAAATAAATTGTTCAGATGTTTCATTTGTAACTCAGTATTGTATTAATGTATATTTATGGATCTGGGAGATGTGTCTAACACCTAATATACCTTTAAATCTAAAGTTAATTAAATATAATTAATTGTCTTGATATTAGACATGTGTGTTTCGTTTTGGCAGAATTCATTTTTCAGCCGAATTTTGGAAGATTCGCATATTCAGATGCATCCGAATTTCCGAATCGGCACATCCCGAAAAATTCCAAAAAATTAATAAATTAGTTTCCGAATTTTCAGATCCATTATTCATATTCAGAATTTTTCATTGTCCCTAATGTAAACCACACATCGACGACACTAACTCTAAGTCTAAATAATTAAATAAAGCTATTAACCCTTAAACCGCCATTCCCTGACATCGCCGACACTAACTAAACCTATTAACCCCAAACCGCCATTCCGAAACATAGCCGACACAAACTAAACCTATTAACCCCTAAACCGCAACCCCCGACATTGCCGACACTAACTAAACATATTAACCCCTAAAATGCCATTCTGAAACATCACCAACACTAACTAAACCTATTAACCCCAAAACCGCCTTTCCAAAACATTGACCAAAACTAGCTCAACCTATTAACCCCTAAACCGCAGTTCCCCGACATCGCCGACACTAACTAAATCACTAAATAAAGCTGTTAACCCCTAAACCGCTGTTCCCTGACATCGTTGACACTAATTAAAACTATTAGTTAACTATTTACTAACTAGTCTACCAAGTTAAAATAAATACAAACTTACCTGCGAAATAAAAACCTAAGCTAGCTACAATAAAACTATTAGTTATATTGTAGCTAGCTTAGGTTTTATTTTTATTTCACAGGTAAATTTGTATTTAATTTTAAATCGGTATTATTTAGTTAATAATTGTAACTTTAATTTAGGTCTATTTTAATTACGTTAAAGTTAGGGGGTGTTAGGGTTACGGTTAGGTTTAGGGTTAGGTTTAGGGGTTAATATAGTTTAATTTAGGTTGTTGCAAAGTGGGGGCCGGTGGTTTAGGGGTTAATAGGTTTAGGTAGTGTTGGCAATGTGGGGGGTGCAGTTTAGTGGTTAATAGCTTTAGTTAGTGTTGACGATGTCGGGAATGGCGGTTTAGGGATTAATACTTTATTTAGTTATTTAGTTAGTGTTGGCGATGTTTGCGAATGGCGGTTTATGGGTCAATAGGTTTAGGTAGTGTTGGCGATGTGGGGGGTGCGGTTTAGCGGTTAATAGGTTTAGTTAGTGTCAGCAATGTTGGAACAGCAGTTTAGGGTGAATAACTTTATTTAGTGATTTAGTTAGTGTCGGCATTGTGGGGGGCAGCGAATTAGGGGTCAATTGGTTTAGGTAGTGTTGGCGATGTGGGGGGACGATGGTTTAGGAGTTAGTAGATTTATTTAATGGCGGCGTGGGTGACTGCAGTGGTTTTACATAATTTTGTTTCGCCATTCGCTGCCACATTAGTTACATTAAATTAAATCATTTTTTCGGATCCATTATTTATTCATATGCATTATTCTATAACTTCAGAAAAGAATAATGCATATGAAATAAGAATGGATCTGAAAAAACAAACAGATACGAAAAAATAAACGGATACGAAAAAACAAACGGATACGAAACCTATTTAACGGAACTTAACTAATTTGCCGAAACAATTTTTTTTTAAACTTAACTAAGTTAATTTGCTGAAACAAAATTAGTTTTTAACTAATTGAAAATGAAACAAACCAATTTTTTTTAGCAGCGCATAAGTCTAATTGGTATATTTAAAATGTTTAACATTTTCTTTATTTCAGACATATGTTAAAGGCCTATGTAATTTGTGCTGTGAATCATAGCATATTTTTTTATACACTCAGCATTAGAGATATACTAGATATGGAATAATATGATTCTATTAAAAACAAATAATAGTATGACTAATTATCAACTGATATACAAATAAAGTCAAAGGCCTAGATTTGGAGTTCGGCGGTAGCCGTCAAAACCAGCGTTAGGAGCCTCTAACGCTGGTTTTGACGGCTACTGGTATTTGGAGTCAGTGATTAAAGGGTCTAACGCTCACTTTTCAGCCGCGACTTTTCCATACCGCAGATCCCCCTACGCCATTTGCGTAGCCTATCTTTTCAATGGGATCTTTCTAACGCTGGTATTTAGAGTCGTTTCTGAAGTGAGCGTTAGAGCTCTAACGACAAGATTCCAGCCGCCTGAAAATAGCAGGAGTTAAGAGCTTTCTGGCTAATGCCGGTTCATAAAGCTCTTAACTACTGTACCCTAAAGTACACTAACACCCATAAACTACCTATGTACCCCTAAACCGAGGTCCCCCCACATCGCCGCCACTAGATTTAAATTTTTAACCCCTAATCTGCCCACCGCCACCTACGTTATACTTATGTACCCCTAATCTGCTGCCCCTAACCCCGCCGACCCCTATATTATATTTATTAACCCCTAACTTGCCCCCCACAACGTCGCCGCCAGCTACTTAAAATAATTAACCCCTAATCTTCCGACCGCAAATCGCCGCCACCTACGTTATCCCTATGTACCCCTAATCTGCTGCCCTAACATCGCCGACCCCTATATTATATTTATTAACCCCTAATCTGCCCCCCTCAACATCGCCGACACCTGCCTACACTTATTAACCCCTAATCTGCCGAGCGGACCTGAGCGCTACTATAATAAAGTTATGAACCCCTAACCCGCCTCACTAACCCTATCATAAATAGTATTAACCCCTAATCTGCCCTCCCTAACATCGCCGACACCTAACTTCAATTATTAACCCCTAATCTGCCGACCGGAGCTCACCGCTATTCTAATAAATGTATTAACCCCTAAAGCTAAGTCTAACCCTAACACTAACACCCCCCTAACTTAAATATAATTTTTATCTAACGAAATAAATTAACTCTTATTAAATAAATGATTCCTATTTAAAGTTAATACTTACCTGTAAAATAAATCCTAATATAGCTACAATATAAATTATAATTATATTATAGCTATTTTTAGGATTAATATTTATTTTACAGGCAACTTTGTAATTATTTTAACCAGGTACAATAGCTATTAAATAGTTAAGAACTATTTAATAGTTACCTAGTTAAAATAATAACAAATTTACCTGTAAAATAAATCCTAACCTAAGATATAATTAAACCTAACACTACCCTATCAATAAATTAATTAAATAAACTACCTACAATTACCTACAATTAACCTAACACTACACTATCAATAAATTAATTAAACACAATTCCTACAAATAAATACAATTAAATAAACTAGCTAAAGTACAAAAAATAAAAAAGAACTAAGTTACAGAAAATAAAAAAATATTTACAAACATAAGAAAAATATTACAACAATTTTAAACTAATTACACCTACTCTAAGCCCCCTAATAAAATAACAAAGCCCCCAAAATAAAAAATTCCCTACCCTATTCTAAATTAAAAAAAGTTACAAGCTCTTTTACCTTACCAGCCCTGAACAGGGCCCTTTGCGGGGCATGCCCCAAGAAGTTCAGCTCTTTTGCCTGTAAAAAAAAACATACAATACCCCCCCCCCAACATTACAACCCACACCCACATACCCTAATCTAACCCAAACCCCCCTTAAATAAACCTAACACTAATCCCCTGAAGATCTTCCTACCTTGTCTTCACCATCCAGGTATCACCGATCCGTCCTGGCTCCAAGATCTTCATCCAACCCAAGCGGGGGTTGGCGATCCATAATCCGGTGCTGAAGAGGTCCAGAAGAGGCTCCAAAGTCTTCCTCCTATCCTGCAAGAAGAGGACATCCGGACCGGCAAACATCTTCTCCATGCGGCATCTTCGATCTTCTTCCATCCGAGCGAAGCGGCAGGATCCTGAAGACCTCCAGCGCGGAACATCCATCCGGACCGACGACTGAACGACGAATGACTGTTCCTTTAAGGGACGTCATCCAAGATGGCGTCCCTCGAATTCCGATTGGCTGATAGGATTCTATCAGCCAATCGGAATTAAGGTAGGAATTTTCTGATTGGCTGATGGAATCAGCCAATCAGAATCTAGTTCAATCCGATTGGCCGATCCAATCAGCCAATCAGATTGAGCTCGCATTCTATTGGCTGATCGGAACAGCCAATAGAATGCGAGCTCAATCTGATTGGCTGATTGGATCAGCCAATCGGATTGAACTTGATTCTGATTGGCTGATTCCATCAGCCAATCAGAAAATTCCTACCTTAATTCTGATTGGCTGATAGAATCCTATCAGCCAATCGGAATTCGAGGGACGCCATCTTGGATGACGTCCCTTAAAGGAACAGTCATTCATCGTTCAGTCGTCGGTCCGGATGGATGTTCCGCGCTGGAGGTCTTCAGGATCCTGCCGTTTCGCTCCGGATGGAAGACCATGGAAGATGCCGCCTGGATGATGACTTCAATCGGATGGAAGATCCTCTTCTGCCCCGCTTGGATGAAGACTTTGACCGGATCATGGACCTCTTCAGCCCCCGCTTGGGCTTGGATCAGGACATCGGAGGAGCTTCTTCAGGACGGATCGGTGAACCTGGTATGGTGAAGACAAGGTAGGAAGATCTTCAGGGCTTAGTGTTAGGTTTATTTAGGGGGGGGTTTGGGTTAGATTAGGGGTATGTGGGTGGTGGGTTGTAATGTTGGGGGGGGGGGGGGGTATTGTATTTATTCTTTTACAGGCAAAAGAGCTGAAATTCTTGGGGCATGCCCCGCAAAGGGCCCTGTTCAGGGCTGGTAAGGTAAAAGAGCTTGTAACTTTTTTAACTTAGAATAGGGTAGGGAATTTTTTTATTTTGGGGGGCTTTGTTATTTTATTAGGGGGCTTAGAGTAGGTGTAATTAGTTTAAAATTGTTGTAATATTTTTATTATGTTTGTAAATATTTTTTTATTTTCTGTAACTTAGTTCTTTTTTATTTTTTGTACTTTAGCTAGTTTATTTAATTGTATTTATTTGTAGGAATTGTGTTTAATTAATTTATTGATAGTGTAGTGTTAGGTTAATTGTAGGTAATTGTAGGTAGTTTATTTAATTATTTTATTGATAGGGTAGTGTTAGGTTTAATTATAACTTAGGTTAGGATTTATTTTACAGGTAAATTTGTTATTATTTTAACTAGGTAACTATTAAATAGTTCTTAACTATTTAATAGCTATTGTACCTGGTTAAAATAATTACAAAGTTGCCTGTAAAATAAATATTAATCCTAAAATAGCTATAATATAATTATAATTTATATTGTAGCTATATTAGGATGTATTTTACAGGTAAGTATTTAGCTTTAAATAGGAATCATTTATTTAATAAGAGTTAATTTATTTAGTTAGATAAAAATTATATTTAACTTAGGGGGTGTTAGTGTTAGGGTTAGACTTAGCTTTAGGGGTTAATACATTTATTAGAATAGCGGTGAGCTCCGGTCGGCAGATTAGGGGTTAATAATTGAAGTTAGGTGTCGGCGATGTTAGGGAGGGCAGATTAGGGGTTAATACTATTTATGATAGGGTTAGTGAGGCGGGTTAGGGGTTCATAACTTTATTATAGTAGCGCTCAGGTCCGCTCGGCAGATTAGGGGTTAATAAGTGTAGGCAGGTGTCGGCGACGTTGAGGGGGACAGATTAGGGGTTAATAAATATAATATAGGGGTCGGCGATGTTAGGGGGCAGCAGATTAGGGGTACATAGGGATAACGTAGGTGGCGGCGATTTGCGGTCGGAAGATTAGGGGTTAATTATTTTAAGTAGCTGGCGGCGACGTTGTGGGGGGCAAGTTAGGGGTTAATAATTATAATATAGGGTTCGGCGGGGTTAGGGGCAGCAGATTAGGGGTACATAAGTATAACGTAGGTGGCGGGTGGGCAGATTAGGGGTTAAAAATTTAAATCTAGTGGCGGCGATGTGGGGGGACCTCGGTTTAGGGGTACATAGGTAGTTTATGGGTGTTAGTGTACTTTAGGGTACAGTAGTTTAAGAGCTTTATGAACCGGCATTAGCCAGAAAGCTCTTAACTCCTGCTATTTTCAGGCGGCTGGAATCTTGTCGTTAGAGCTCTAACGCTCACTTCAGAAACGACTCTAAATACCAGCGTTAGAAAGATCCCATTGAAAAGAATAGGCTACGCAAATGGCGTAGGGGGATCTGCGGTATGGAAAAGTCGCGGCTGAAAAGTGAGCGTTAGACCCTTTAATCACTGACTCCAAATACCAGCGGGCGGCCAAAACCAGCGTTAGGAGCCTCTAACGCTGGTTTTGACGGCTACCGCCGAACTCCAAATCTAGGCCTTTGACTTTATTTGTATATCAGTTGATAATTAGTCATACTATTATTTGTTTTTAATAGAATCATATTATTCCATATCTAGTATATCTCTAATGCTGAGTGTATAAAAAAATATGCTATGATTCACAGCACAAATTACATAGGCCTTTAACATATGTCTGAAATAAAGAAAATGTTAAACATTTTAAATATACCAATTAGACTTATGCGCTGCTAAAAAAAATTGGTTTGTTTCATTTTCAATTAGTTAAAAACTAATTTTGTTTCAGCAAATTAACTTAGTTAAGTTTAAAAAAAAATTGTTTCGGCAAATTAGTTAAGTTCCGTTAAATAGGTTTCGTATCCGTTTGTTTTTTTTCGTATCCGTTTATTTTTTCGTATCTGTTTGTTTTTTTCAGATCCATTCTTATTTCATATGCATTATTCTTTTCTGAAGTTATAGAATAATGCATATGAATAAATAATGGATCCGAAAAAATGATTTAATTTAATGTAACTAATGTGGCAGCGAATGGCGAAACAAAATTATGTAAAACCACTGCAGTCACCCACGCCGCCATTAAATAAATCTACTAACTCCTAAACCATCGTCCCCCCACATCGCCAACACTACCTAAACCAATTGACCCCTAATTCGCTGCCCCCCACAATGCCGACACTAACTAAATCACTAAATAAAGTTATTCACCCCTAAACTGCTGTTCCAACATTGCTGACACTAACTAAACCTATTAACCGCTAAACCGCACCCCCCACATCGCCAACACTACCTAAACCTATTGACCCATAAAACCGCCATTCGCAAACATCGCCAACACTAACTAAATAACTAAATAAAGTATTAATCCCTAAACCGCCATTCCCGACATCGTCAACACTAACTAAAGCTATTAACCACTAAACTGCACCCCCCACATTGCCAACACTACCTAAACCTATTAACCCCTAAACCACCGGCCCCCCACTTTGCAACAACCTAAATTAAACTATATTAACCCCTAAACCTAACCCTAAACCTAACCGTAACCCCTAACACCCCCTAACTTTAACGTAATTAAAATAGACCTAAATTAAAGTTACAATTATTAACTAAATAATACCGATTTAAAATTAAATACAAATTTACCTGTGAAATAAAAATAAAACCTAAGCTAGCTACAATATAACTAATAGTTTTATTGTAGCTAGCTTAGGTTTTTATTTCGCAGGTAAGTTTGTATTTATTTTAACTTGGTAGACTAGTTAGTAAATAGTTAACTAATAGTTATTAATTAGTGTCAACGATGTCAGGGAACAGCGGTTTAGGGGTTAACAGCTTTATTTAGTGATTTAGTTAGTGTCGGCGATGTCGGGGAACTGCGGGTTTAGGGGTTAATAGGTTGAGCTAGTTTTGGTCAATGTTTTGGAAAGGGCGGTTTTGGGGTAATAGGTTTAGTTAGTGTTGGTGATGTTTCAGAATGGCATTTTAGGGTTAATATGTTTAGTTAGTGTCGGCAATGTCGGGGGGTTGCGGTTTAGGGGTTAATAGGTTTAGTTTGTGTCGGCTATGTTTCGGAATGGCGGTTTGGGGTTAATAGGTTTAGTTAGTGTCGGCGATGTCAGGGAATGGCGGTTTAAGGGTTAATAGCTTTATTTAATTATTTAGACTTAGAGTTAGTGTCGTCGATGTGTGGTTTACATTAGGGACAATGAAAAATTCTGAATATGAATAATGGATCTGAAAATTCGGAAACTAATTTATTAATTTTTTGGAATTTTTCGGGATGTGCCGATTCGGAAATTCGGATGCATCTGAATATGCGAATCTTCCAAAATTCGGCTGAAAAATGAATTCTGCCAAAACGAAACACACATGTCTAATATCAAGGACAATTAATTATATTTAATTAACTTTAGATTTAAAGGTATATAGGTGTTAGACACATCTCCCAGATCCATAAATATACATTAATACAATACTGAGTTACAAATGAAACATCTGAACAATTTATTTAAGTTTTAAGAATTAAATTCTTATATAGATTCCAGCTTAGGGTTAATATACTTTCTTAAGTTTCTCCTGCTAATTTCCATAGAGACGTTGGTCTGAGCTTCGTGTATTTGAACTCAGCATAGGGTTATTAACACTTTGATGAGAATTTTTGTATATTCAAACATCAGTTCAGACTGAGGGGCCCATTTATCAAGGTCCAAATGGAGCTTGAAGGGCTGTGTTTCTGGCGAGTCTTCAGACTCTCCAGAAACAGCAGTTATGAAGCAGCGGTCTAAAGACTGCTGCTCCATAACCCTGTCTGCATGTTCTGATGAGGCGCGGACAGGAATTGCCACAATACAACCGATCAAGTACGATCGGGTTGATTGACACCCCCCTGCTGGCGGGCCGATTGGCAGGGGGCGGCGTTGCACCAGCAGCTCTTGTGAGCTGCTGGTGCAATGCTGAATATGGAGAGCGTATTGCTCTCCGCATTCAGTGATGTCTGTTGGCCCTGATCCTCACTGTCTGATCAGGTCCGACAGACATTTGATAAATTGGCCTCTGAATGTCTGTTGTCTACAGGAGGCATCCTGAATTAGTTAAGTATCAGGGCAATTATTTTAATTGAGTTATTTAGAAATACATCAAAGAACCGTCTGTATATTGAGTGTAGAGAGGGGTCAGATTTTCATATACAAATTATTATTTCTCTACATCATATATGTATGTATGTAAATATATATATTGCATAATGTCCCTCACATATTCCCTGAAATAAATCCCTCTTTCAGTCTTACCAGAAGAGAGTCCGTTATTTTGGAATCCTCATATTTATGCTCTTTTAGCTAGATCTTAGTCATACTTTAGACATTTCATTCTCCCTCTACGATTTGGAGTTGGGACCTACACTGTCAGGATTTTTTCTCTGTTGTTTGCCACGTGCTGCTGGCAGCCATTTTAACTCACCTCTCTTCCTGACTATGGTGCACTGTGGGTTATGCTGCTCATTTCCTACACTTCCTTTTATGGCCAGACTGGTGTGCATCATCCATGTGAGACAGGATGAAGTCTCAGAATTGTGATGTCATCACTTATTATTTAAATTGCCTCTCTTCAGTATGCTTTGCCTTTGCATTGTCTCAGACCTGATTGTGAGAGTTCCTGTGTATTACCTGGCTGCCTGACGTCCTTCTTGGTAACTGATCCCTGGCTTGTTCCTGACTCTGCTGTTTTCCTTGTTCCTGATTCCGGCTCGTCTGACTATTCGCTTTGGCTCCTGACTCGGCTCATCTGACTACCAACTCTGGTTTTAACTCCTGGCTTGTTATTTTACTTGTGGGACTTTTTATTATTTTTTGCTATTAATAAAGGTGCGATTATTTTTGCACTTCTCGTCTCAGTCTAATTCCTGGCAGCCTGAATCCTGATGGTGCTAATAATCCACCTTTACCTGCCATCATTTCCAGGATGGATGAACAGGGGTCACCGCACTAGCCCTGCAAACCCTGCTTACTCGCACTGCACATTTGGACCAAAGTGTCCCGCAAGTTATAGCTGCTCCTGTTTTCGCTGCTGCACCTAGGCCTACCTTGAGCATGTCCGGTTCTGCACCTCTACCTCAGCGATATGGAGGCGATCCTATTCAGTGCAGAGAGTTTTTGAACCAGGTGGGCATTTACTTTGAGATGTTACCTCAGGCGTTCCTTTCTGACAGAGCTAAGGTGGGATTTCTCATATCGTTACTCTCTGACACAGCTCTTGCCTGGGCTAATCCCTTGTGGGAGACTAATAAACCTGTGATTTCAAATGACCCTGAATTTGTGGCCTCCTTTTGAAGGTTATTTGATGTTCCGGCTTGCTCCTCCTCTGCTGCTAAACAACTCATGTCCATTCAGCAAAGTACAAGATCTGTTGCTCAGTATGCGATTGAGTTCTGTATGCTTGCCGCAGAGGTAGGTTGGAACAATGAAGCCCTTGTTGCCGCCTTCTTTCATGGGCTCTCTGATGCGATTAAAGACAAAGTTGCTGCCAGAGATTTACCAGAGGATCTCGAGGCATTGGTGTCTTTTTTGATCCTAATTGACATCAGACTCAGAGAGAGGCCCTCTTTCAAGGAGCGCTTGTGGAAGCCTCCTGTTCCATTGTCTCCTACATGTTCATTCCCACCCATACCTCCCTCTCCTCCCATGCCTCCTGGTCCTGAGTCACCAGGTACTGCTGAGCCAATGCAGTTGGGATTCACGCATCTCTCCACAGCGGAGAGGGCCTTTAGGAGGAGGGAGGGGCTCTGCCTCTATTGTGGGTTACAGGGTCACCTTTTGAAGTCTTGTCTTACACGGCCTGGAAACACTCACACCTAAGGTCCTTACTGGGGCAGACCTTTGGTGGTTTATCCTCGTCCCCAGAACCACTTAAGGAGAAACCTTTTGTCACGGTTGTCCTTTCCTGGGTGGACTCCTCCATAGTCACTCAGGCTCTTGTTGACTCCGGTGCTGCAGGCTATTTCATTGACAGTGCTTTTGTATCAAAGCACTCCATTCCTGTTATACCTCCTGACCATCTTTTGGCTACCATACGTACTAATTTGACTTCTCCCTTGGGGGAGGAAATTCTGGCTGCACAAACCAATGCACCTCCTGAGGTGGTAAGTGTTTTGTTCCTGAGAATCTTCAAACTAAACTTTTGCACACTTAACCGCTATCCTAAAGCCGCAAGTCACCCAGGCAACAACCAAATGATTTGGTCTGCCACTCGAACATTCTGATGGCCAGGTCTTCGTTCTGATATTGCTGTGTATGTTGCCTCCTGCTCAGTTTGTGCACAGAATAAGACTCCTCGACGTCTTCCTGTGGGTCTTCTTCAACCTATTGCTAATGGTGAGTGTCTTTGGACACATCTTTCCATGGACTTCATTGTCAAGCTCTCTGTTTCCAATGGCAATACTTTATCCTTGCAAACAGGTGTATAATATGTATTAATACTTTCCCCTTCTGGTGAACCGCAGCCGTCCCACAGTCTCTCCCAAGGTCTGTGTGAATATATCAGGTGTGCTAGCTGGAGGCGCTGGTTCAGCTTGTATCAGTCGTTGGTATCTTCCTTTCCTTTCCTTCCTCAGTTGTATAAGTCTAGGTGCAAAATAGTGGTGCTGAAATATCAGACAATACACCATACAAAGGTGAATATCTACTCACAGTGTATATTGCAGGTTACCAGCTCCTTCCCAATATGAAAAGACAATATCACAGATTCAGTAAAAAAGTTTGTCTTTATTTGGCTCAACGCAAAAGCGTTTCAACGGTCCCAGCCGTCTTTCTCAAGAGCAATAAAAGTGCTTTCCAAACCAAAGCATACCTTTCCGCTGCACAGGCGGCCTTTAAATACATGTCAGTTACGCTACCTGCTTCCCCATTGGAGGAGAGCAGGTTTACACCCGATTCAAAATTTCAATTGTAAATTTAAAATAAACATCTAAAAAAACATAAAAAACAATATTAATTATATTAGAAACTATAAGTTTGTTTTAAAATATAAAATTTCTGTAGATATCATCATTTTTGCTGGTTTTGTAGTTTCCTTTCAGGTAGTTTTCTGTTTCAAGTTCCCTTTCAGGTCCGGTATGTCAGTGAAGATCACATGTTATAGGTTGTCCAATGAAATTCAGTTTCTGGTATAGTGATGTTTTGTAGTTCCCTTTCAGGTAGTTCTCTATTTTAGGTTCCCATTCAGGTCTGATATGTCAGTGGGTATCACATGTTATCGAATGTCCAATGAAAAACAGTTTCTGATTTTCTCAAAATAAAAAGACATAAGTGTTATTCACAGATACAAAGTTTCTTATATGAATTCTGCTTATCCAAATATTTAGAGGAGGTAGAATAAATTGCCACTTAGAAGTATATTACAAGTTGGAATAGATACTTTTCATAATTAAACATTCATATTATAAATAGACTTCTATATTTATTGAATGTTAGATATTGACTCAGCGACTTGTGTGTTGCATATAATTTCTTGAAATTAAGTGTGAGAATTATATTCTTTTGTACAATATGTGTATATATAAACATTAAGTGTGATGATATGACATGAACTGTCTGTATAAATACATATTTATTTTGCCCCCCCTTTTTTTTTTTTTTTTTTCTGTGTGTGTCCTTATAATCGTATTCACCTCAACAGGAACAAAAAATGTTACTGATTTATTTAGGCCCCATATTTTCATCTTTTGAATTTATCATTTATTTTGTCTCCCCTTTCCTATGTTAAGAGTTTTTTAGACAAAGGCAGCAATTTTTGTGTCCTTATTTAGACCCCATTGGGCATATGTTCTAAGTGTATGTATCCATTTTAATTCTCTTTGGTCTAGTTGTTTTGCCAGATTACCACCCCTCCAATGAAGTTCAACCTTCTCAATTCCTATCCATAGAAAGGATTCTTTTGTGAAATGTTCACAATTGTTGCAGTGTAGCGGCACTCCGTGGTCATCATGATTCTTTTCTATTTTATTTTGATGTTCCATGATTCTTGTTTTTAAAAATCTGGACGTTTGTCCTAAATACTGGATTTTGCAGCCACATTGCAACAAATATATCACATTTTTACTTTTGCAAGTAATGAATTCTTTTATTTCAAATTTTTTTTTCCCGTAACTGTGGAGTTAAATGTTTTGTGTGTTCTTCTGGTGTAGTTACAACCTTTGCATTTGCCGCAAGTGAAGAAACCTGTCATGTTACTTATTTGTAAAAGTTTTTTGGGGGCTATGCCTTTTATGAGTGAGGGAGCTAATTTTTGTTTCAAATTTTGTCCTTTTCTGAAGATAACTGTGGGCTTAGCTGGAATTATAGGTCCTAGATATTCATCCTCTTTTATGATGTGCCAGTGCTTTTGTATAATTTTTTTGATTGTATGATGTTCTACATTAAATGTGGTCACAAATTTAGGGAAATTATTGTTAAATGAGGGTCTCATTTTTGTGTTTGTTTTCTAACAGGGTTGATCTTATTTTATTTCCAACTTCATTTCTTTCTTGTTCTAAAGCTCTATGGTCATATCCCTTTTGTATGAATCTATCTTTGAGTATTCTTGATTGTTGTTCGTAATCATCTATATTGCTGCAGTTCCTGCGTATTCGTAGGAATTGGCTTTTTGGTACTCGACTTTAGCCAGTTAGGATGGTGGCAGCTATCATGTCTAATGTAGGTGTTAGTGTCACACTTCTTAAAGTATGTTTTGCTGTGGATTTTTTCATCTATAGTGTAAAGAGTTAAATCTAAAAAATGTATTTCTTTTTTGTCATATTCTACTGATAATGTGACTTGCTGATTATTGTTATTAAGTATTTGTACAAATTCTATGAGTTTGGACTCACCCCCCTTCCATATGCACAGAATGTCATCTATATATCTATGCCAGGACACCAGGTCTGCACCAAATTCTTGATTATGCCATACATGAGTCGTCTCAAAATAGTCCATGTAAATATTGGCATAACTTGGTGCAAACCTGGTGCCCATGGCAGTCCCACAAATCTGTAAATAGTAGTTCCCATTGAACCAAAAAAAGTTGTGATATAGAATAAATTCTATGGCTCTAAGTATGAAATCTAGTAATTTTGGTGATAAATCTTTATCTTCTGATAGTTTCCATTTAACTGCCTCAATCCCTTTTTTGTGATCAATTATGGTATACAAAGAAGTCACGTCCATGGTGACCCAAAAGTAATTTTCTTGCCAGGGTATATTTTGTATGATTTGTAAAACATGTTTGGTATCTTTTAAATGAGATTTTGCCTTCTGTGCATAGGGTTGGAGAAAAAAATCTATGAATGCTGACAAGTTTGAACTTAAAGAATCTATCCCACTGATAATCGGCCTTCCTGGTGGCCTTGTTGCATGCTTATGTAATTTGGGTAAAAAATAAAAGATTGGGGGTCTTAGAATCTGTTTTATAAAGAAAATCAAATTCCTCTTCTGTTATTATATTTTGGTTAAATGCTTCCATAAGTAGTTTTTGAAGAGTGGAGGTGTATTCTTTTTTAGGATTCTTTGTTAAAATAATATATGTATTAGAGTCTCCTAGGATTCTGTTAGCTTCTTCCATATAATGTTCTTTATCTAGAATGACCACACCTCCACCCTTGTCCGCCTCCTTTATTACTTGCAAAAGTAAAAATGTGATATATTTGTTGCAATGTGGCTGCAAAATCCAGTATTTAGGACAAACGTCCAGATTTTTAAAAACAAGAATCATGGAACATCAAAATAAAATAGAAAAGAATCATGATGACCACGGAGTGGCCGCTACACTGCAACAATTGTGAACATTTCACAAAAGAATCCTTTCTATGGATAGGAATTGAGAAGGTTGAACTTCATTGGAGGGGTGGTAATCTGGCAAAACAACTAGACCAAAGAGAATTAAAATGGATACATACACTTAGAACATATGCCCAATGGGGTCTAAATAAGGACACAAAAATTGCTGCCTTTGTCTAAAAAACTCTTAACATAGGAAAGGGGAGACAAAATAAATGATAAATTCAAAAGATGAAAATATGGGGCCTAAATAAATCAATAACATTTTTTGTTCCTGTTGAGGTGAATACGATTATAAGGACACACACAGAAAAAATAAAATAAAAAAAAGGGGGGCAAAATAAATATGTATTTATACAGACAGTTCATGTCATATCATCACACTTAATGTTTATATATACACATATTGTACAAAAGAATATAATTCTCACACTTAATTTCAAGAAATTATATGCAACACACAAGTCGCTGAGTCAATATCTAACATTCAATAAATATAGAAGTCTATTTATAATATGAATGTTTAATTATGAAAAGTATCTATTCCAACTTGTAATATACTTCTAAGTGGCAATTTATTCTACCTCCTCTAAATATTTGGATAAGCAGAATTCATATAAGAAACTTTGTATCTGTGAATAACACTTATGTCTTTTTATTTTGAGAAAATCAGAAACTGTTTTTCATTGGACATTCGATAACATGTGATACCCACTGACATATCAGACCTGAATGGGAACCTAAAATAGAGAACTACCTGAAATTGAACTACAAAACATCACTATACCAGAAACTGAATTTCATTGGACAACCTATAACATGTGATCTTCACTGACATACCGGACCTGAAAGGGAACTTGAAACAGAAAACCAGCAAAAATGATGATATCTACAGAAATTTTATATTTTAAAACAAACTTATAGTTTCTAATATAATTAATATTGTTTTTTATGTTTTTTTAGATGTTTATTTTAAATTTACAATTGAAATTTTGAATCGGGTGTAAACCTGCTCTCCTCCAATGGGGAAGCAGGTAGCGTAACTGACATGTATTTAAAGGCCGCCTGTGCAGCGGAAAGGTATGCTTTGGTTTGTAAAGCACTTTTATTGCTCTTGAGAAAGACGGCTGGGACCGTTGAAACGCTTTTGTGTTGAGCCAAATAAAGACAAACTTTTTTACTGAATCTGTGATATTGTCTTTTCATATTGGGAAGGAGCTGGTAACCTGCAATATACACTGTGAGTAGATATTCACCTTTGTATGGTGTATTGTCTGATATTTCAGCACCACTATTTTGCACCTAGACTTATACAACTGAGGAAGGAAAGGAAAGGAAGATACCAACGACTGATACAAGCTGAACCAGCGCCTCCAGCTAGCACACCTAATACTTTATCCTTATGGTGGTTGACCGTTTTTCTAAAATGTCACATTGCATTCCCTTGATGAAGCTGCCTACCGCTCAGGAGCTTGCTTCGATATTTGGGAGGTCTTCCGTTTACATGGGTTATCCAAGGAGAAAGTGTCGGACCGGGGTAGCCAGTTTTTCTCCAGATTTTGGTGTTCCTTTTGTGCTCAAATGGGTATCCAGCTTTCCTTCTCCTCGGCATATCACCCTCAATCCAATGGGGCTGTGGAACGGTCTAATCAAGCTCTGGAACAGTTCCTCCATTGCTATGTCTCAGATCACCACAATAATTGGTCTGAACTGTTACCTTGGGCAGAGTTTGCTCGTAATAGTGCTATTAATGCTTCCTCCAAGTTATCCCCGTTCATGGCGAATTATGGGTTTCAACTATCCTTGTTGCCCGAATTATTCATGTCTCAGGATATTTCAGCTTTGGAGGAGCATCTCCGGCAACTCCGTTCCAGGTGGGTGCAGATTCAGGATTGCCTTCATCGTTCTATGCAGCGCCAAAAATTTCAGGCTGATCTTAGGCGTCTGCCCGCACCTTCCTACCTGGTTGGTGAGAGAGTTTGGCTGTCCTCCCACAAATTGAACCTTCGTGTGCCTTCCAATAAATTGGCTCCCCGTTATGTTGGTCCTTTTAGAATACTCCGACGGGTTAATCCTGTGGCCTACGCTCTTGTATTCCTCCTGCTATGCGCATCTCCAATGTTTTTCGTGTCTCCCTCTTGAAAACATTGGTTTGTAATCAGTTTACCACTGTGTTGCCTCATCCCCATCCTATCTTTGTTGACAACCATGAGGAGTATGAGGTCAGCAGCATTATTGACTCTCATATGTCCAGGGTACGTGTACAGTATTTGGTTCACTGGAGGGGCTACAGTCCGGAGGAGGGTTCTTGGGTTCCCTCCTCTGATGTTCATGCTCCCGCCCTCCTCCGTGTCTTCCATGCCCGTTTCCCCAATAAGCCTTTTGTCCTCCTGCGGGGGAGGGGTCGTTGAAGGGAGGGTACTGTCAGGGTTTTTTCCCTGCTGTTTGCCATGTGCTGCTGGCAGCCACTTTACTTACCTCTCTTCCTGACTATGGTGCATTGTGGGGGATGCTGCTCATTTCCAACACTTCCTTTTATGGCCAGACTGGTGTGCATCATCCATGTGAGACAGGATGAAGTCTCAGAATTGTGATGTCATCACTTATTATTTAATGGGCCTCTGTTCAGTATGCTTTGCCTTTGCGTTGTCTCAGACCTGTTTGTGAGAGTTCCTGTGTATTACCTGGCTGCCTGACGTCCTTCCTGGTTCCTGATCCCTGGCTTGTTCCTGACTCTGCTGTTTTCCTTGTTACTGATTCCAGCTCGTCTGACTATTTGCTTTGGCTCCTGACTACCAGCTCTGGTTTTGACTCCTGGCTTGTTATTTTACTTGTGGACTTTTTATATTTTTTTTGCTATTAATAAAGGTGTGATTATTTTTGCATTTCTCATCTCCTGGCACCCTGACACACTCTCGCAGCTGATTAATATGGACCCATTTGTCAATAAAAGTATCATTTATTTGGGATCCTTATTTTATAGGCAACTGGAGATATTTTGTCAGTAATGACAAAAGGGACCCTTTCATGATGGAAGGAACTTTCTTTCCATGACTTGATCTCTTCCAAAGTTATAAAGATAAACTTTATCATTGATTTCATATTCCTTTTTGGAAGTCTTGAGGTCATAATAAGTTTTAGCAGCAGTTGCTGCCTTCTCTATGTTCCTTTGAGCAAATGCAAAAGCATATTGCAGATGTTTCCTTAAGTTTTCCACATATTAATAGATATTAGCAGCATTTATTAAGTTCTAGTCTGATGTACGGTACAGTAAATGTAGAGGTAGAACCATTCTTCTACCAGTCATCAATTCAAAAAGTGACATCTTAGTAGCGCTACTTGGTGTTGCACTTAATGCCATTAGAACTACAGGTAATTTTAAATCCCAGTCCTTACCTGTTTCATTCACAAACTTTTTGAGTATTTTCACAATGGACTGGTTGTAATGCTCTATTCCACCACTAGAAGCAGCTCTATATGCTATATGGAGCTTTCTTTTAACCTCTAGTATCTTCCACATTTTTGTCATCACTTCACTAGTGAAGTGGGTCCCCCAATCGGATTTGATTCGCTGGGGTAAGCCAAATATGGAAAACATATTAATGAGCAATGCTGCACAATTTTCAGCACTATTATTAGGTGCACTGATGCATTCTACCCATTTGGTGAACAGGCATATTACTGTCAACATGTATCTGTTACCTCTTGATGACCTAGTTACTGGACCAATAAAATTAATTTGTATATCTGACCATGGCATTACCATCCCCCTTTTCTGCAATGGCACTCTATGCGTTGGTGCAGTGGGTTAGAAATGTGGACAGATTAAACAACTTTGTCAGTAGGTTTGAACATTCTTTAACATATGCAGCCAAAATGCATAATTACGCAATATTTCATATGTTAATTTGGCACCACGATGGCTGGAAGTGGGAGAAGCATGGGCATGTTGAAGCATGAGACCCCTGAACTGGGTAGGTACCACCCATTGTTGGATACTTGTTTTGGAGGTTCTAATTAACAAACCATCCTCTAATTTGAGTTGTGGTTGGACTTCATTAAGATTCTAAGATCTTACTTACAAATACAGTCATCTTTTGAGATGGGGTTGTTTTCAGGGTCCTGTATGTGTTTATAGAAGATACCCATAATGGGGTCTTCTTTTTGACTAGTGATCAGGTCCTCACTAGGAGAATCCTGACTCCATTGTACCAGGTTAGGCTCATTTTGTTGTTTAGCCTGATTTCTGGTAACAGCCGCTACCTGAATTGCACCCATTAAGTGGTCAATATTAATGAGCTCTCCAGTTATGGCTCCTTGTTTGGCTAATGTATCTACAAGATCATTGCCTTCCTTATCAGAACCTAGAATCCTGGAATGACCTTTGGTCTTTTTTTCCAGTGTATGGTTAAGTCATTGGAGACCACTAACATCAATTTCGCAGAACAACTTGCCATGCTTGACTGGTTTGTTGTTAGTTTTCTGCATGCCATTTCTTTTCCAAGTTGGCAGGTATTCAACAAAACTGTCACATACATAATTTGAGTCAGTAATGAATACCTTGTTCTATAGCTATCTCAATGGTTTTTATAACATCAGTTAGTTCTGCAACTTGACCGGATCTTGGTCCAATGTTGAATTCTAAAGAAATATTTGAGAATCCATTTGCCCAAGCTATACCAATGCCAATGACTAATCTATGCTCATTATTAATAGTGGCATGGTAAAAACAACCATCAACATACACCCAAGGTAATGTTTGACAATGGTCCTCATTGTATATTCTAAATGTGGAAATCAATCGTTCCTCCAGGAAATCATCTTCTATTAACTCTTCCACAGGATCTTTAGCAGTACAGTCATTGAGCTCAGCAAGCCCCTGTGCGACTGGATTCTTTTAGTTTTTGCTTATAGTAAATTTCTAAAGGCCAGCCATGTAAGAAAAGAGTCCAAGCTGTTATGCGGCTATTAGACAGGTTCCATCTCTTATTCTCTCACTTTGCAAATATAGCAAAGGCTGGTGGGCCGTCTCTACAATAAATTTCTCACCCTGTATATAGCTGCAGAACTTTTGTAGAGCCCATATAGTAGATAACAGGGCTTTTTCGCAATCATTAAATTTTATTTCTACTGGGGATAAAGTTTTGCTCGCATAAGCAATCACTTTGCTTAAACTATCATGCTTACATCTGTGCAACCTGTCTCTAGGTAGAAAAGTTTACTGCCTTCAGGGTAAGGCTAAGCATAGTGCTTGAGTGAGTTTCCTCTTCATCTCTCTTATGGCTGTCTCTTGAGCCTCACTCCAGTGCCATACTATATCCTTCTTTAGAAGATGTAGCAGTGGTTTAGCTAATTCTGCATATTTATCAATAAATTTGCGAGAATAATTTGTCATACCCAGGAATGATCTTAATTCCTTCAAGTTAGTGGGCTTCTTAGAATTTATTATGGCTTCAACCTTTTTCTTCTGAGGATTTAAACCTTCAGAAGTAACTTCATGTCCCAGGAAGTTGAGACGAGTACAGCACCATTTAACTTTTTGTAGGGTTAATTTGACACCTGCTCTTTTAAGTTGGTTGAGGACATGTTTAAGCTCTGTGATGTGTTTTTCAAAGTCTGTGCTTTTGATTAACACATCATCAACATAAGATAATGCCCACCTTTACAGTGCATCAGGTATAGCCTTATGCATGAATACAGCAAATTCATGTCCTGAATTTATGTATCCAAACAGAAGTCTTTGGAATGCATATTGGACCTTCTGGAAGGAAAACACTAGCTTATACTGGTCTTCCTTATGTACCTTTTTGGTCCAATATTCCTGCGCACAATCAATGTCAGTGAATATCTTAGATCCCTGCATCTGCGCTAGACACTGGTCAATGTATGGCACAGGCCAGCCAGACATGTAGACTTGTTTGTTTAGCACACAAATGCCATTGTCCATTGGGCTTAAAAATACCTAGAATGTGATTATTATAAGAGCTATGCACAGGTCTGATGATACCCCTTTCTTCTAAGTTTCTTATGATTTCTGCAAACAAATCATAGGAGGCTAAAGGAAGTCTGTATTGCTTAACAAATATAGGAGGTGCATTGGGATCTGTTTGGATTCTTGCAATGTGCAGGTCTGTAGTCCCACATTCATAAGAATCTTAAGCAAAAGTATCTTGTTATTCGATCAGGAGTTCTCGTAGCGGTTGGCGTTCATCATCACCGAAACAGCCATTAGCTAAGGAGATTTGCTCTTCGACTATTTGCTGAAATCCTGGAAATATTTCAGGCTGTCCTATCTCTTAGGCCTCTTCAAGTCTAGAGGTAAGGTCCTCTTGATTATAATTTACATTACCCCCATGATTCTGTATATTGGGGTATTCTTGTTCTTTGATCGGTTGATCAAATACCAGGGAGACTTCCTGAATTTTACAGATTCCTTCTTCTGAGCTGAAAGGGTAAATAGAATTGTGAATAATCCTTCGGTCATGGATGCAAAGGATTGTTCTATTAACTGTTCTTCAATTAAGTACCTTTCAGGTATTAGCCATATTTCTGGATTCCGAGAGTATAATAACTGGATTCTAGAGCATATTCTATGGTAGTTCCCTTGGATAAGTTGATATCCTGTGGGGTCATGTTATGCACAATAAGATGTATTGGAATAGTTCCAATATTTACCATAGGAGTATGGGTCATTGTTATACCCATATTTTGCATTCTCTGGGAGATGTAAATTAGCGCTTCAGAAGTCCTTAACTTCTGACCCCTTTTTACCTTTAAGGGTAAGAGAAATTTATCAGACACAGCAGGGATTACAATATCATTTGACACCTGCATATTCACAGCATATGTCATTTTCTGATTTTATTTCAGGGCTGAATTTTCATCCTGAAAAACTTCAGGGTCCCCCTTTAACCTTTTTCAGAGGCAAAAGTTAATCACATCTATGTTTATGACATGTCTATGCAAGATATCATTGCCAATATATATTTGATTATGGGGATTATTCAAAACTAAAAACAGGTGTTTCACTGATTTATTTATATAACTGTTGTTTGGATGTGGTAAATGACAGTGACGTCACTTGATCACACCCGCTCTTACATATTTATGTTAGTAGTTTTCAACTTGAATGACATGACTTATGGTGGTTGGTATGTATTTCTATTATGTTAGGGATTTTATGGTCTTTTATCTTGATTTCTTTATATTGTTACTGGGGAGATATATATGGAGGAATTTGCAACAGGTTTTTTGATATGTTCTATACATAACTTAGAGGGTGTGTAACCATTCTGTATGATGATTGGTGGGTTGTTTCTTTAAGTATAGCTGTGGTGAGATTGTTTGCATAGCCTGAGGAAATGGTGCTGTACCACTAAGAAACACATTGCTGTTGTTTTAAATAACAAGTTTTAATAAACATTTTACCTATATCTTGCTGCTGCTATTTCTTCCCACCTGGATTTTTGGATTACCTACCCATTTGGGATTTTTACACCCCTCTGCTTTCTGCTGGTCTGCTGTGTGTGTGTTTTTTCCCCCGCACTCCTATTTGTGGGACGAGGATAACACCTGCTGTTGAGCTGCCTGAGAGTCTGTCGGACGACTTTTTGGATCCGGCCTGCCTGTGTAGCACCTATTGTGCTTCTTCCTATGTGAGTAGGATTGATTCCTTCTGTATAATTTTTATTTGTGTGACCTTTTGATCTGCACTATCTGGTGCCTTCTATATATTTTTTTCATAGAGTCTTCCTTGTCTGGCGTGACACTCTAGAAGAGCTGCCTGAATGTGCTTGATACTTCTATACTGATTGGACCCCTCTGAATTATTAAGGACTCTAATACATTATTTGACTGTGTCTTTTATATATATATATATATATATATATATATATATATATATATTTTAAAAGGAATATTTTATTTTTATTATTATTTTATATTATTACCTTTTATGGTTATTTTTTATTGTTAATAGTTTGGTATAGGGCCTCTTATAGATATTAGCTTAGACACATTGGTTGTGTGTCTGGGTGTATCCTGTGTTCAGATAATTGATTTAACTGGGCACTAAGCTGACCTACTCGATAGTACAAGCTATTGCTACCCATGGACCGATTTTATGATGTCCCAGGGTAGTGATTCCTAGACCGTTGGCTTCCCTCAGAATCATAGCTATTGTGTCTATTTTGACGCAGTTGTCTTTGAGGTTCAACTTGTCCAGCATTAATATCCTAGGTGGGAATTTTTAATTGAGGTGTCTGGTTATCCTGAGAGTATCTGTACCACTTATGGTATCTACTGTATTTCTACAGGGATACCGATTACCTTGTGGGTATTCATCTCTTTGGGGATACATATTTATCTGGGTATGCCCCCATTTTTAGTATATTTCCTTTCTATTGGCCTGCGCATTCTACGCCTCAGCCCTTGGTGGGGGAGGGGAAGACTCAAAACTTTGTGGGGAAGGCCAATTTTCTCTGGCTACTTCCTCATATGTTTTCTTTTTGGATTCAAAATTGAGGGGGCTAGGTGACACCCTAGTTTCGGCCACTACTTTAGGGTTGGGCCTTTGCTGTCTTTTAACCCCCTGTTCACTGAAGTGCTGAAAAGAGTATAATTTTGTACTCTCTCTGATCAGCCAATCCAATGAACAGTTATCATCAAAGCCTCTAGATAGATTTACTTTGATATGTGAGGGTAATGCTTCATAAAATAAATTTACAAATTTTGAGCTTTCAAATTTGGGATTGTTTTCGGCCATACTGTAAGCACCTTTTAGTGTAGAAAGGAATTCAATTGGGCTTTGGTTTGTGCCACATTTGAAATTGTATACATCCGCTTTTGCGGCTGTGGCGGTGCTATACTGCCCAAACTTCCTTTTGCACTGTTGCTTTGTTTCACTCAAAGAATTAATATTCATATCCTTTAGTGAAACAAAGAATTTGCAATGCTTACCTTCAAATACCCATGGCAGAAATTATATTTTAGACTGCTCCCTAGGAACATTTAGTATAGATTATGCATTTTCATAGGCCTTTAAGTGGTCGATATAGAAATGGTCCCCCTTTTGGAGAATACAGGTACGGCACTGTTTAAAAATTGAATTATCCTATGGGTGTCATACACCTTATTAGGTACATCTTGGGTTCTCTTAGGGACCTTATTATTAGGGATGAAGCGCCCCCTATGTGTCCTATTTTTACTGCAGAAAGATCCCTTATGTGTATTATTATTATATGGGCTATCTGGGTAGCTGGCTCCACCCTCTGACTCACTATAGTAGCTGGTCTCTTCTTCTGAGGTGTAGAAATGTCCTGAATTTAAAACATTAGGTGACTGCCTATTTGAGAAGTATATTTCTGAGCCATTCGGGGTCCTTTGTTTAATTTTTTCCCTTATACTCTGTTCATTTCTCACAAATTCTTTTAAGGTTTTCATAATCTCATTATTATTTTCATTATTTTCATCACTAATGGAGGGGGCTTATTATTGCTGAGTTGCTCATTTAAGCTTTTTATTTTAGCGAGTAATATTTGGTTATGTTTATCTAAGGCGGACATGTCTTGTTCAAGTGTAACAATTTCATTTTGGCCTGTTTCTAAATTTTCTTCGCATTTGCGTGATGATCAAATTTCATCTCCTAGCTGCTGTAATTGCCATTCCATTTCTATAAGGTGAGAGGACAGTTTGTCATTAATGCATATTGCAAGCGGCAAGCGGCATTTTTTTGAATTTTACAGCTGCTGACCACCTAGTCTTGAAATCCCTTAAATCTAAGGATAAGGTCATACTGAAGCAAGCAGATAAGGACGGTGCGACTGTTGTATTAAATAAAACAGATTACAAATCTGAGATTTATCATCAGTTAAACATTGGCAATGTTTATAGGGAGATTCCAGTTAACCCTGTGGTTAAGATTAACAAAGAAATATCAACCACTATCAAATTTGCATTGAATAATGGCATTATTGATGACAAAACAGCTAAATATTTTATTGTTAAAGATCCTATCACGCCAGTGTTATATATTTTGCCAAAGATCCATAAGTCCTTGACTGCTCCACCAGGACGTTCCATTGTTGCTGGGACCAACTCTGTTTTTTCTAATGTGTCCATATTTCTGGACAGATTGTTGAGGCCCCTGGTGGAGCAGTCAAGTACTTTTATTAAGGATACCAATGATTTTTTGGTCAAATTGAACAACTTACAACTCCAGACTGATAAATTTATTCTTTTCAGTCTGGATGTTGCAAGTCTTTACACTTCAATCACCCATGAGAGCGGTCTAGGAGCTGTGAAACATGCGCTGTTCACTTCTGTTTTATATTCAAATTCTCAGATTTGGTTTATCCTGCAACTGTTGGAGATAATACTATATAATAATTATTTTCTCTTTGAGGATTCTTTTTATTTACAGTTGCAGGGGACAGCCATGGGCTCCAACGTTGCCCCTAATTATGCCAACATTTTCATGAATCTCTTTGAAGAGAAATTTGTGTTTGAAAATGCCCTGTTTTGTCAATGTGGCACCACCTGGTGGCACTACATTGATGATATTTTTGGGGTATGGCTGGGCAACGTTGGAGCCCTCGAGCATTTTGTTGAGGAGTTGAATAATTCAACTGGCAACATAAAATTTAAACTTACCTATAGTGATATTTCCATTTATTTTTTGGATGTGACTGTGTCCAAGGATGGATGTAATTTTAAAACAGATATCTTCAGGAAAGATACGGACAGAAACAACTTGTTGGTGTACAATAGTGCCCATCATCCTTCCTTGATCAGGTCATTACCCAAAAGTCAATTGCTCAGAGTGAAGCGGATTGTAGCTGAGGAGTCCAAAGTCCCCATTAGATTGTCTGAGATGGGTGATAAATTTTTGCAGCGTGGATACCCTAAGGATCTAATTGTTGACACCATTAATCAGGTGTCTCAATTGGACCGTGATACACTATTGAAACCTAGACAATCTGTCAAAAAAGATTCTAAGAGAATGATTTTTGTTTCTGAATTCTCTAGACAGAGTGATCAGGTTTGGAGGATAATCAAGAGACATTGGGGTATTCTGAAAAGTTGCAATTCAGAATTGTGGAGTTTGACCAAATGCCAATGCCAGCCTACAAGTGGAGTAAAAGCTTAAGAGATTCTTTAATTAGGGCTGACATTGGCTCTGGTAAAACCTAGGTACAACAATATATCACTAAGAAAAGTCTAGGCTGTTTTCCTTGTCTTGGGTGCAGTAATTGTAACTCTATAGTAAAAAGTTCTATATTTTTTACATCCACACAGTGGTTATAAATTTTATTCTAAGGATTATTTTACATGCAATAGTAGTTATGTTATTTACATGATTAAATGCCCATGTGGGAAGGCCTATATTGGCGAGTCCTCAAGAAGGATACGTGATCGCATAACAGAACACAAGAGCAATATAAGGTGTAAGACGTTAACAGCTCCGGTTGCTTATCATTTTTTAGCAGCAGGTAATCATGTTAGCCAACTCTGGTTCCAGGTTATCGAACAGATCAAGGTCCCGAGAAGAGGGGGTAACAGAGATACCCTTCTTAAACAACGTGAGACTTTTTGGATCTTTCACTTGGATACCCTGGAGCCAAAGGGGTTAAATAGAGAAATTGATTGGGCTGTCTTTTATTAGTTCAATATTGCTTTCTTGTGTTTGATATATATATATACCAATATGAGAGTTCAGCTTTTTCAATCAGATTTTTCTAAAGGCATACATGAAGGTATTTTTGCAAACAGGGTATCACAAACACAGTGAGTTATTCCAAACTGGGCCCCAAACCAAAGTGTGTTTTTGTGTTTCTTTTTTACCTTCTTTGCATAGTCTTTTTGTCTGTGACCGACTTCCACCTTTATTTCTAAATCACCCAAGGGAAATTCTCTGGGTGCGCCCTATTAGTCTGAGCTTATATCTCATAGTCCCTTGGAAATGCATATGGTAATTTTAAATCCCGTGACAATTTAAAATACCCTTTGGTTGCGATTCTCGTATTGAACGCTGGGGGCACAATAGGCAACAGAATGCAGTTTCATTAGCAAATACTACTACAGAAAAATATATTTTTTTAAATGTTTATTCAATATATTTATTATTTCCTAATATTAATAAACTATATGTTCAGTATATGGCTCATCAAATATAACTGAGTGCATATTTTTGAGACTAAACATGGGTACACTTAGAATATATATATATATATATATATATATATATATATATATATATATATATATACATATATATATATATAAATTCTAGATTATTCACTATAAGTTGCGCTCATCCTGAGCGTCCTGTTTGAGACACTGCTGGCTCTTTTTCTAGGACACCGTATATAGGCTCCAAAAAAGGAGCGTAGAGCATATTTACCGCCACTGCAACTCTAAATACCAGCGTTGCTTACGGACGCTGCCAACTTCAAAAACGTACTCGTGCACGATTCCCCCATAGAAAACAATGGGGCAGTTTGAGCTGAAAAAAAACCTGCAAAACACCTGCAAAAAAGCAGCGTTCAGCTCCTAACGCAGCCCCATTGCTTACTATGGGGAAACACTTCCTAAGTCTGCACCTAACACCCTAACATGTACCCCGAGTCTAAACACCCCTAACCTTACATTATAGTTATGTACCCCTAATCTGCTGCCCCTAACACCGCCGACCCCTATATTATATTTATTAACCCCTAATCTGCCCCCCACAACGTCACCGCCAGCTACCTACAATAATTAACCCCTAATCTGCCGATCGGATCTCGCCGCTAGTCTAATAAATGGATTAACCCCTAAAGCTAAGTCTAACCCTAACACTAACACCCCCCTAAGTTAAATATAATTTAAATCTAACGAAATAAATTAACTCTTATTATATAAATTATTCGTATTTAAAGCTAAATACTTACCTGTAAAATAAACCCTAATATAGCTACAATATAAATTATAATTATATTGTAGCTTTTTTATTATTAATATTTATTTTACAGGCAACTTTGTAATTATTTTAAACAGGTACAATAGCTATTAAATAGTTAATAACTATTTAATAGCTAAAATAGTTAAAATAATTACAAAATTACCTGTAAAATAAATCCTAACCTAAGTTACAATTAAACCTAACACTACACTATCAATAAATTAATTAAATAAACTACCTACAATTACCTACAATTAAACCTAACACTACACTATCAATAAATTAATTAAATAAAATACCTACAAATAACTACAATGAAATAAACTAACTAAAGTACAAAAAAATAAAAAAGAACTAAGTTACAAAAAATAAAAAAATATTTACAAACATTAGAAAAATATTACAACAATTTTAAACTAATTACACCTACTCTAAGCCCCCTAATAAAATAACAAAGACCCCCAAAATAAAAAAATGCCCTACCCTATTCTAAATTTAAAAAGTTCAAAGCTCTTTTACCTTAACAGCCCTGAAAAGGGCCCTTTGCGGGGCATGCCCCAAAGAATTCAGCTCTTTTGCCTGTAAAAAAAAAACATACAATACCCCCCCAACATTACAACCCACCACCCACATACCCCTAATCTAAACCAAACCCCCCTTAAATAAACCTAATACTAAGCCCCTGAAGATCTCCCTACCTAAGTCGGAAGTCCATCATCGGGATGAAGTCTTCTATCAAGCCGCATCTTCAATCTTTTTTCTTCTGGAGCAGAGCGGAGCCATCTTCTTCCCAGCCGACGCAGATCCAACCTCTTCAAGTGACGCCTACTCGCCGAATGATGGTTCCTTTAAATGACGTCATCCAAGATGGCGTCCCTCAAATTCCGATTGGCTGATAGGATTCTATCAGCCAATCGGAATTAAGGTAGGAATATTCTGATTGGCTGATGGAATCAGCCAATCAGATTCAAGTTCAATCCGATTGGCTGATCCAATCAACCAATCAGATTGAGCTTGCATTCTATTGGCAGATCGGAACAGCCAAATGCATGTTTTCATCTGCGCAACTGTACGGGCCTTCATTGCCTTCATATTGTGCCACACATTCTCATTCGGAGACAGGTCAGGACTGCAGGCTGGCCATGCTAACACTCGCATTCTCTGCTTACGCAACCATGCATTTGTAATCCGGGCGTAATGTGGTTAGGCGCTGTCCTGCTGGAAAATGCATGGACATCCCTGGAAAGACGACATCTGGATGGCAGCATATGTTGCTCCAAAATGTATACACATATTTCTGCATTAATAGTGCCCTTACAGATGTGCAAGTTACCCATGCCATGGGCATTGACACAATCCCATACCCTGACAGACGCTGACATTTGGACCTGATGCTGATAAAAGCTTGGATGGTCCTTTTCCTCTTTGACCCTTAGAACACGATGGCTGTTTTTTCCAAGAACTATTTGAAATGCTGACTCGCCGGACCACAAAACATGATTTCACTGTGTAGTAGATTGGCAAGCCTTTTTTGGAGGCTCCTTATATACTATGATTAAATGATTGCCTCACCTGTTTTACATCACCTTCTTAGTTTAACTTGACACATCGCTATTAGTTCTAAATTGCCCCGTCCCAATTTTTTTTAGAACATGTTGCTGTCATCAGATTTAAAAGGAATGTGTATTTTAAAAAATACATTAAATTCATCAAATTATGTGTTAATAATGTGTTTTCAATATATTACAGCATTTTCCATACTGTCCTATCTTTTTTAGGAATTGGGGTTGTATATATATATATATATATATATATATATATATATATATATATATATACAGTATATACATATATATATATTTAAAATCTATATAATTATAGTTATATATCTACAGTATATGCGTGTACATATATATATATATATATATATATATATATAACATTTTCTTCTAAGTGAATAACAAACGGCTAGATTACGAATTTTGTGTTATGAGTGAAAAAGCCTCATAACGATGCTTTTTCACTACCGCTGGTATTACGAGTCTTGCAGGTATATCTGTACTGCACACTTTTTTGGCCGTAACGCAACGTAACTACTGCAGCTTTCAAAAAATCCTTTTTCAATGGGACTTCCATAGCGCCGGTATTACGAGTTTGCCTGTCTGGCCGAAAAGTGAGCGGTACAGCCTATGGGCGCCATGTACTAAGGCGTCAATTTTTTCGCACAGACCGTATCGAAATAACCCGCTGGCATTCGCACCATGCGGATGGCACTTTGCTACATGAATGTACTAAAAACCAAGCCGTAAAATTTCGCGTCTATTGTGTGTCAAAGACAATCGGATTATTGATAACTTTGAAGCTTCGTTCGGCGCGAAAGAGCAAAGTTAAGAAGCAGTCTGCGACCTGATTGGTTTAGTTCTTTACCCACGTGACGATCTAGGTGTCATAATCGTCAGACAAGCGGCAACGTCTGGCTGCTGACATGTATAAGAATGTGCATTTTCCCAGAAATCTTATAATATGTCATAGGTTCCAGGTATTCTGCTATTTCATAGTAAAGTTCCATAATAGCTTCTCTGTCCAAACGGAATCTCTGGATAATCTCTTGATCAGAAATGCTTTCCAAACCCATACGTGGAAGGAAAACTCTAGGGACTCTGATTCTTCTACCTCTCCTTCTTTGCAAGTTGTCAATCGGTGCCTGTATAGCCCTTCTTCCTCGTAATTGAATTAATCGGAAAAGAAACATGTGTAAAAGTGTCTCCATCTTCATTCAGTGATCCAAAAACCAATAATGCTACAACAGTAGTCTAGTCCTTTCACTTAAGTACTTCTACCTGGCGTCAGGTTGAGACGCCCTATAGTTTTCTATTGTATTCGCTACCTAAATGGTTCGCAAAGCAAATCACGCAAAGTTACAGTGAAAGTTGGAGCGGACGGATTAGTTGTAACATTCATAATTTCCAATTACAGCGAATTTACGTGCGATCGAACATGTAGTAAGTGGAAAAAGGCTTCGGAACGATCAGTTGCGTAAAATTACGATCGCTGATGAAAATAGTGGTTTTTCGACCAGATCGCAGATTGGTACATACGAGAAGCAGATCGTGAGCGAATTTTGACGAGGAAATACAGACGGACGGTCACTTCGAAGCTTAGTACATGGCGCCCTATAACTACAAGATCCGTACCGTAAACTGAAAGTCAGTAGTTATGGCTTTTATGTTACAAAGCTGTAACATAAAACTCATAACTAAAGTGCTAAAAAGTACACTAAAACCCATAAACTACCTATTAACCCCTAAACCGAGGCCCTCCCGCATAGCAAACACAAAAATAAAATTATTAACCCCTAATCTGCCACTCCCTACATCGCCGCCACTATAATAAACATATTAACCCCTAAACCGCCGTACTACCACATCACAAACACTAGTTAAATATTATTAACCCCTAATCTGCTGTCCTTAACATCGCCGCAACCTACATTACTGTTATTAACCCCTAATCTGTTGCCCCCTAAATCGCCACAACTATACTAAAGTTATTAACCCCTAAACCTATGTCTAACCCTAACCCTAACATAACCCTCACCCTAACACCACTAACTTTAACATAATTAAAATAAATCTAAATAAAAATTGCAATTAATACCTAAATAATTCCTATATGTTGGGGGTGGCAGATTAGGGGTTGATAAGTGTAGGTAGGTGGTGGTGATGTCGGGGGCGGCAGATTAGGGGTTAATAACTGTAATGTAGGTGGCGGTGACATTTGGGGCGGCAGATTAGGGGTTAATAACTGTAATGTAGGTGTCAGCGGTGTCGGGGGCAGAAGATTAGGAATTAATAAATATAATGTCGGCGGCGGCAGATTAGGGGTGTTTAGACTCGGGGTTTGTGTTAGGGTGTTAGGTGTAAACATAACTTTTCTTTCCCCATAGGAATCAATGGGGCTGCGTTACAGAGCTTTACGCTCCTTTATTGAAGGTGTTAGGCTTTTTTTTAGCCGGCTCTCCCCATTGATGTCTATGAAGAAATCGTGCACAAGCATGTAAAACCAGCTCAAAGCAGCGCTGGTATTTGTGTGCGGTATGCCTGCTAACGCTGGGTTTTTGCAAACCTGTAATAGCAGTGCTATAGGGAGGTGAGTGGTGGAAATTAATTGCAAGTTAGCACCGAGCCGATCATAACGCAAAACTCTAATCTAGCCGAAAGATATTTAAGGTATATCTATTATAAAAAACATACTCACTTTTAAATGGATATATATGTGTATATATTTGTATGTGAGTATGTATACAGTACATGTGCATATATTTGTATATATGTATGTATGTGTGCACATACATATGTACAAATATATACACATATAGAAACATAAATACATACACAAATACAATTATGCACACACATATACAGTATATACACCTTTGAGGCCTTCCAAGTAAAACACCTTGTCATATAACATTCCCCTTTTAAACACTTTTTAAACATTTATTTTAATGATAAACATACTATAACATATTATAACATAACATATATATATATATAAGTGTAAGCTCTAACACTTTACTTTGGGCCTCAAGTTGTGATAACTTTTTTAGTGCTGTTATGTTTAGTGCTCGAGAGCAATACATAACTTTAAACATGGAATATGAGCAGTGTTTATTGTGGCTGTGATATCTATTAAAAGAACAGGTTGTGCTAAAGGGATGTCTGCCACACTAAACATTCTCTGGTTATTCCATTTTACCATGGACTTGTAATACCAGATAGCGTGGTCTTGCGATCTTGATAGCAAACCCTGCAATATCAATAGCATTCCACTTCTAATCTAAGTCACAGTCGATAAATTACTGGCTGGATGGTAACCCTAATAATAAATTCATTTTTGCCTAGATTACGAGTTTTGCATTTGAGGCTATGCGGTGCTAGCGAGCAGTTTATGCTCACCACTCACTTACAGACAGCGCTGGTATTAAGGATTTTTAAAAACCAGGAGTTAGCCGCAAAAAAGTGAGCATAGAGCAAAATTTTGCTCCACATCTCACCTCAATACCAGCGCTACTTACGTTAGCGGTGAGCTGGTAAAACGTGCTTGTGCACGATTTCCCCATAGGAATCAATGGGGGAGAGCCGGCTGAAAAAAAAACCTAACACCTGCAAAAAAGCAGTGTAAAGCTACTAACGCAGCCCCATTGATTCCTATGGGGAAAATATATTTATGTCTACACCTAACACCCTAACATGAACCCTGAGTCTAAACACCCCTAATCTTACACTTATTAACCCCTAATCTGCCGCTCCGGACACCGCCGCCACATACCTTATACTTATGAACCCTTAATCTGCCGCCCCCAACATTGCCGACACCTACATTTTATTTATTAACCAATACTCTATCCCCCCAATGTCACCGCAACCTAGCTACATTTATTAACCCCTAATCTGCCATCCCCAACGTCGCTGACGCTATAATAAAGTTATTAACCCCTAAACCTAAGTCTAACCCTAACACCCCCTAACTTAAATATAATTAAAATAAATCTAAATAAAATTACTACAATTAACTAAATTATTCCTATTTAAAACTGAATACTTACCTATAAAATAAACCCTAAGCTAGCTACAATATAACTAATAGTTACATTGTATCTAGCTTAGGTTTTATTTTTATTTTACAGGCAACTTTGTATTCTATCAGCCAATCGGAATTAAGGTAGAAAAAATCCTATTGGCTGAAGCAATCAGCCAATAGGATTGAACTGGCATTTTATTGACTGATTGGAACAGCCAATAGAATGCCAGCTCAATCCTATTGGCTGATAGGATCAGCCAATAGGATTGAACTTCAATACTATTGGCTGATTGCATCAGCCAATAGGATTTTCTACATTAATTCTGATTGGCTGATAGAATTCTATCAGCCAATCGGAATTGAAGGGACGCCATCTTGGATGACGTCATTTAAAGGAACCTTAATTTAGTCGTCGGCCGTGGAAAGAAGAGGATGCTCTGCGTCGGATGTCTTGAAGATGGACCCGCTCCGCATGGATGAATATAGAAGATGCCGTCTGGATGAAGACTTCTGCCCGTCTGGAGGACCACTTCTGCCCAGTTGGATGAAGACTTCTCCCGGCTTTGTTGAGGACTTTTGCCCGGTTGGGTGAAGACGTCTCCCAGTAAGGTGATCTTCAGGGGGTTAGTGTTATTTTTTTTAAGGGGATATTGGGTGGGTTTTAGAGTAGGGTTGGTTGTGTGGGTGGTGGGTTTTAATGTTGGGGGGGAATTGTAATTTTTTTTCAGGTAAAAGAGCTGATTACTTGGGGCAATGCCCTGCAAAAGGCCCTTTTAAGGGCTATTTGTAATTTAGTGTAGGGTAGGGCTTTTTTATTTTTGGGGGCTTTTTTTATTTTGTTAGGGGGATTAGATTAGGTGTAATTAGTTTAAAAATCTTGTAATTTCTTTATTATTTTCTGTAATTTAGTGGGGGTTTTTTGTACTTTAGATAATTTTATTTAATTGTAATAAATTGTATTTAATTTAGGAAATTAATTTAATTGTAGTGTAGTGTTAGGTGTAATTGTAACTTAGGTTAGGGTTTATTTTACAGGTAAATTAGTTTTTATTTTAACTAGGTAGTTATTACATAGTTAATAACTATTTAATAACTATCTTACCTAGTTAAAATAAATACAAAGTTGCCTGTAAAATAAAAATAAACCCTAACCTAGCTACAATGTAATTAGTTATATTGTAGCTAGCTTAGGGTTTATTTTATAGGTAAGTATTTAGTTTTAAATAGGAATAATTTAGTTAATTGTAGTAATTTTATTTAGATTTATTTAAATTATATTTAAATTAGGGGGTGTTAGGGTTAGACTTAGGTTTAGGGATTAATAACTTTATTATGGTGGCGGCGACATTGGTGGTGGCAGATTAGGGGTTAATAAATGTAGGTAGGTGACGGCGATGTTAAGGCCGGCAGATTAGGGTTAATAATATTTAATTAGTGTTTGCGATGCGGGAGTGCGGCAGTTTAGGGGTTAATATATTTATTATAGTGGCGGCGATGTCCGGTTCGGCAGATTAGGGGTTAAAATATTTATTTTATTGTTTGCGATGTGGGGGGCCTCGGTTTAGGGGTTAATAGGTAGTTTATGGGTGTACTTTTTAGCACTTTAGTTAAGAGTTTTATGCTACGGCGTTGTAGTGTAAAACTCTTAACTACTGACTTTTAAATGCAGTACCAGGCTTGACAGGAGAGGGTCTACAGCTCACTTTTGGTCAGACTCGTAATACTGGCACTATGCAAGTCCCATTGAAAATATAGGATACACAATTGACGTAAGTGGATTTTCGGTATTTCCGAGTCTGGCCAAAAAAGTGAGAGAAGACTCGTAATACCAGCGGGCATTAAAAAGCAGCGCTGCTTTTTAAGGCTAACGCACAACTCGTAATCTAGGCCTTTATTTCTGTTAAATTCTTACTTAAAGGGACATGAAACCCAGATTTTTTCTTTCATGATTTTGAAAGAGCGTGCATTTTTAAACAACTTTTTAATTTACTTCTTTTATCTAATTTGTTTTATTATCTTGATATTCTTTGCTGAAAAGCATATCTAGATAGGCTTAGTAGCTGCTGATTGGTTCCTGCACATAGAAGCCTGGGGTGATTGGCTCACCCATGTGCATTGCTTTTTCTTCATCTTAGAATATTTAAAAATAAAGCAAAATAAATAATAGAAGTAAATTGTAATGTTTAAATTTGTATTCTCTATCTGAATAATGAAAGAAAATGTTAGGGTTTAGTGTCCCTTTAATGTATTTATCTTGTTTTCTTAGTATGACCAACTATGTTAATGAGCTTTTGTACTTATCTATGCAGTCACTTTGCCGTTTTTAGCAAAGTTGGATAAACTTCAGCATGCTTAAAAAGGCAGAATGCATTCCAGCCTTGCTGGGAGTAAAAAAAAAGTGGGTAAAAGAAATAATGCATATTCCACTATTTTTTTTTTTTTAGGTTTAAATAGCTTTATTTGAGAACAAAGCCAAAGTGCTGCAGTTTAACTACAGTTATAGGGGCCGATTTACCATTGCTCGTATCGGCCCCAATGCCTCTGTTTCTGTGCAAGCCCTCAGGCTCACCGGAAACAGGAGTTAAGAAGTAACAGTCTTAAGACTGCTGCTCCTTAACTTGTTCGCCTGCTCTGAGGCTGCAGACATCACATGCGATTGAGTTGATTGACAACCCCTGCTAGCTGCCGATTGGCCACAAATCTGCAGGGGGCGGAATTGCCCAAGCAGTTCACCAGATACTTTGGGGCTTGGTTAGGAGTCTGAAAAACAGCACAACAGCATGGATCATCTACAAAACATTAATGCAAAGAAGAATCTAGTGTTCAATGTCCCTTTAAATAACTTTAACCAATTTGGGACTAGTGATGTCCCGAACTGTTCCCCTGCAAATGGTTCACGGTGAACTTAGCTTGTTCGCGTTCGCCGATGCGGGCGAACACATGTGATGTTCGATCCGCCCCCTATGTGTCATCATTGAGGAAACTTTGACCCTGTATGTCACAGCCTTCTGACACATTAGAGCCAATCAGCATCAGACACTCCCTCACAGACCCTCCCAGCTTCTTGGCAGCAGTAGGGCTATAGCAGTAGTAGCAGTAGTAGCAGTAGGGCTATAACTCGAGACGTTGTTTTTTTTTTTTTTTTCTTCGTATATTTATTAGCATTTGCCTGGTTTCAGCCTGTGTGTAAGGCTCACAGCATATGCTGTGATTACTGCCACCACTGACATCTGCCTAACAACATTAGTTTAAATTTAACCAATAAAAATTTGAAATTATTTTGCTAGTGTAATTTATTTTCATTTTCTATCAGGCCTGTGTCACACAGCATATACTCTGGTTCATTGCTCTGTGCCAGCCACCAGTGGTCATATCCGCTTATAACATTATTTTAAATTAAAAAAAAAACCTTTTAAATAATTTCGCTAGTGTAATCTAATTTCATTTTCTATCAGGCCTGTGTCTGTCAGGCTCACATAGCATATACTTTAGTTTTTTTTCAGTCTTTTGGTTAATTGCTCTGTGCCAGGCAGCCACCACTCATATCTGCTTCACCTTATTTTAAATAAAAAAAAAAAACTTTTAAATTTTTTTGTTAGTGTAATCTAATATCATTTTCTATCAGGCCTGTGTGTTTTTGCTGACTTACAGAGCATACTGTGTTTAATTGCTGCCCTCCCTAGTCTATGAGCCACGACTCATATGTGTTTAACCTTTTTTTAAATTCCCCCCCCAAAAAAACTTTAAATCACTTTTCTAGTGTAATCTAATTGTATTTTCTATCAGGTGTGTGTGTATCAGACTTACAGAGCCTACTGTTTTTAATTGCTGCCCTTCCAAGGCTATCAGCCATGACTCATATGTGCTTAACCTTTTTCTTTAAATTCCCCCCAAAAATCTTTAAATCATTATGCTAGTGTAATCTAATTTTATTTTCTATCAGGCATGTGTCTAACTATCTATCTGACTTACAGAGCATACTGTTGTTAATTGCTGCCCTACGTAGCAGCCAGCCAGTGCCACCACTCATATGTGCACTGCTTAACATTATTTTAATATTAAAATATAAACTTTTAAATAATTTTTTTAGTGTAATCTAACTTAATTTTCTATCAGGCCTGTGTTTTTGACATTGAATTGCAGTTCCCTCCTTCCTGCCAGCCTGTGTGCCAGGCCAACTTGCCAACTAGTTACACCAATCATAGTTGTTGTAACAGTATTGTTAATCTTTAAAATTACAAATTGTTCGATTGTGAATCATCAGTTTGCTCGTGCCATTGAATTGCACTTTCTTCCTGCCTGCCAGCCTGTGTGCCAGGCCCAACTAGCCAATTAGTGCCACCAATCATATTTCTTGTTACAGTATATAAAAAAATTTAAATCATAAGTTTTTTGACTGCAAATCTTCAGTCTCCTAGTGCCATTGAATTGCAGTTTCCTCCTGCCTGCCAGCCTGTGTGCCAGGCCCAACTAGCCAATTAGTGCCACCAATCATAGTTGTTGTAACAGTATTGTTAATATTTAATATTAAACATTGTTCGATTGTATATCATCAGTTTGCTTGTGCCATTGAATTGCAGTTTCCTCCTGCCTGCCAGCCTGTGTGCCAGGCCCAACTAGCCAATTAGTGCCACCAATCATAGTTGTTTTAACAGTATTAAAAAATTGTAAATCATCACTTTTTTTACTGTGAATCTGCAGTCTAGTAGTGCCATTGAATTGCAGTTCCCTCCTGCCTGCCAGCCTGTGTGCCAGGTCCAACTAGCCAATTAGTGCCACCAATCATAGTTGTTATAACAGTATAGAAAAAATTGTAAATCATCACTTTTTTGACTGTGAATCTGCAGTCTAGTAGTGCCATTGAATTGCAGTTCCCTCCTGCCTGCCAGCCTGTGTGCCAGGCCGACTTGCCAACTAGTTACACTAATCATATTTGTTGTCACAGTATTGTTAATAATTAAAATTACAAATTGTTCGCTTGTGAATCATCAGTTTGGTCGTGCCATTGAATTGTACTTTCCACCTGCCTGCCAGTCTGTGTGCCAGGCCCAACTAGCCAATTAGTGCCACCAATCATATTTCTTGTAACAGTATAGAAAAAAATTTAAAATCATAAGTTTTTTGACTGCAAATCTTCATTCTCCTAGTGCCATTGAATTGCAGTTTCCTCCTGCCTGCCAGCCTGTGTGCCAGGCCCAACTAGCCAATTAGTGCCAACAATCATAGTTGTTATAACAGTATTGAAAAAATTGTAAATCATCACTTTTTTGACTGTGAATCTGTAGTCTAGTAGTGCCATTGAATTGCAGTTCCCTCCTGCCTGCCAGCCTGTGTGCCAGGCTGACTTGCCAACTAGTTACACCAATCATATTTGGTGTCACAGTATTGTTAATATTTAAAATTAAAAATTGTTTGATTGTTATTCTGAATCATCAGTTTGCTTGTGCCATTGAATTGCACTTTCCTCTTGCCTGCCAGCCTGTGTGCCAGGCCCAACTAGCCAATTAGTGCCACCAATCATATTTCTATTAACAGTATTGAAAAAATTGTAAATCATCACTGTTTTGACTGTGAATCTGCAGTCTACTAGTGCCCTTGAATTGAATTTTCCTCCTGCCTGTCAGCCTGTGTGCCAGGCCGACTTGCCAACTAGTTACACCAAACATATTTGTTGTCACAGTATTGTTAATATTTAAAATTACAAATTGTTCGCTTGTGAATCATCAGTTTGCTCGTGCCATTGAATTGCACTTTCGTCCTGCCTGCCAGCCTGTGTGCCAGGCCCAACTATCCAATTAGTGCCACCTATCAAATTTCTTGTAACAGTATAGAAAAAATTTAAAATCATAAGTTTTTGACTGCAAATCTTCATTCTCCTAGTGCCATTGAATTGCAGTTTCCTCCTGCCTGCCAGGCTGTGTGCCAGGCCCAACTAGCCAATTAGTGCCACCAATCATAGTTGTTATAACAGTATTGAAAAAATTGTAAATCATCACTTTTTTGACAGTGAATCTGTAGTCTAGTAGTGCCATTGAATTTCAGTTCCCTCCTGCCTGCCAGCCTGTGTGCCAGGCCCAACTAGCCAATTAGTGCCACCAATCATAGTTGTTATAACAGTATTTAAAAAATTGTAAATCATCACTTTTTTGACTGTGAATCTGTAGTCTAGTAGTGCCATTGAATTCCAGTTCCCTCCTGCCTGCCAGCCTGTGTGCCAGGTCGACTTGCCAACTAGTTACACCAATCATATTTGGTGTCACAGTATTGTTAATATTTAAATTAAAAATTGTTTGATTGTTATTCTGAATCATCAGTTTGCTCGTGCCATTGAATTGCACTTTCCTCCTGCCTGCCAGCCTGTGTGCAGGGCCCAACTAGCCAATTAGTGCCACCAATCATATTTCTTTTAACAGTATTAAAAAAATTGTAAATCATCACTGTTTTGACTGCAAATCTTCATTCTCCTAGTGCCATTGAATTGCAGTTTCCTCCTGCCTGCCAGCCTGTGTGCCAGGCCGATTTGCCAACTAGTTACACCAATCATATTTGTTGTCACAGTATTGTTAATATTTAAAATGAAAAATTTTTGATTGTTATTCTGAATCATCAGTTTGCTCGTGCCATTGAATTGCACTTTCCTCCTGCCTGCCAGCCTGTGTGCCAGGCCCAACTAGCCAATTAGTGCCACCCATTATATTTCTTTTAACAGTATTGAAAAAATTGTAAATCATCACTGTTTTGACTGTGAAACTGCAGTCTACTAGTGCCCTTGAATTACATTTTCCTCCTGCCTGCCAGCCTGTGTGCCAGGCCGACTTGCCAACTAATTACACCTATCATATTTGTTGTCACCGTATTGTTAATATTTGAAATAAAAAATTGTTTGATTGTTATTCTGAATCATCAGTTTGCTCGTGCCATTGAATTGCACTTTCCTCCTGCCTGCCAGCCTGTGCCAGGCCCAACTAGCCAATTAGTGCCACCAATCATATTTCTTTTAACAGTATTGAAAAAATTGTAAATCATCACTGTTTTGACTGTGAATTTGCAGTCTACTAGTGCCCTTGAATTGCATTTTCCTCCTGCCTGCCAGCCTGTGTGCCAGGCCGACTTGCCAACTATTTACACCAATCATATTTGTTGTCACAGTATTGTTAATATTTAAAATAAAAAATTGTTTGATTGTTATTCTGAATCATTAGTTTGCTCGTGCCATTGAATTGCACTTTCCTCTTGCCCGCCAGCCTGTGTGCCAGGCCCAACTAGCCAATTAGTGCCACCAATCATATTTCTTTTAACAGTATTGAAAAAATTGTAAATCATTACTGTTTTGACTGTGAATCTGCAGTCTAGTAGTGCCCTTGAATTGCATTTTCCTCCTGCCTGCCAGCCTGTGTGCCAGGCCGACTTGCCAACTATTTACACCAATCATATTTGTTGTCACAGTATTGTTAATATTTAAAATTAAAAATTGTTTGATTGTTATTCTGAATCATCAGTTTGCTTGTGCCATTGAATTGCACTTACCTCCTGTCTGCCAGCCTGGTTGCCAGGCCCAACTAGCCAATTAGTGCCACCAATCATATTTCTTTTAACAGTATTGAAAAAATTGTAAATCATCACTGTTTTGACTGTGAATCTGCAGTCTACTAGTGCCCTTGAATTGCATTTTCCTCCTGTCTGCCAGCCTGTGTGCCAGGCCGACTTGCCAACTAGTTACACCAATCATATTTGGTGTCACAGTATTGTTAATATTTAAATTAAAAATTGTTTGATTGTTATTCTGAATCATCAGTTTGATCGTGCCATTGAATTGCACTTTCCTCCTGCCTGCCAGCCTGTGTGCCAGGCCCAACTAGCTAATTAGTGCCACCAATCATATTTCTTTTAACAGTATTAAAAAAATTGTAAATCATCACTGTTTTGACTGTGAATCTGCAGTTTACTAGTGCCCTTGAATTGCATTTTCCTCCTGCCTGCCAGCCTGTGTGCCAGGCCGACTTGCCAACTAGTTACACCAATCATATTTGTTGTCACAGTATTGTTAATATTTAAAATTAAAAATTGTTTGATTGTTATTCTGAATCATCAGTTTGCTTGTGCCATTGAATTGCACTTTCCTCCTGCCTGAAGGCCTGTGTGCCAGGCCCAACTAGCCAATTAGTGCCACCAATCATATTTCTTTTAACAGTATTGAAAAAATTGTAAATCATCACTGTTTTGACTGTGAATCTGCAGTTTACTAGTGCACTTGAATTGCATTTTCCTCCTGCCTGCCAGCCTGTGTGCCAGGCCGACTTGCCAACTAGTTACACCAATCATATTTGTTGTCACAGTATTGTTAATATTTAAAATTAAATATTGTTTGATTGTTATTCTGAATCATCAGTTTGCTCGTGCCATTGAATTGCACTTTCCTCCTGCCTGCCAGCCTGTGCCAGGCCCAACTAGCCAATTAGTGCCACCCATTATATTTCTTTTAACAGTATTGAAAAAATTGTAAATCATCACTGTTTTGACTGTGAAACTGCAGTCTACTAGTGCCCTTGTATTGCATTTTCCTCCTGCCTGCCAGCCTGTGTGCCAGGCCGACTTGCCAACTAGTTACACCAATCATATTTGTTATCACAGTATTGTTAATATTTAAAATAAAAAATTGTTTGATTGTTATTCTGAATCATTAGTTTGCTCGTGCCATTGAATTGCACTTTCCTCTTGCCCGCCAGCCTGTGTGCCAGGCCCAACTAGCCAATTAGTGCCACCCATTATATTTCTTTTAACAGTATTGAAAAAATTGTAAATCATCACTGTTTTGACTGTGAATCTGCAGTTTACTAGTGCCCTTGAATTGCATTTTCCTCCTGCCTGCCAGCCTGTGTGCCAGGCCGACTTGCCAACTAGTTACACCAATCATATTTGTTGTCACAGTATTGTTAATATTTAAAATTAAATATTGTTTGATTGTTATTCTGAATCATCAGTTTGCTCGTGCCATTGAATTGCACTTTCCTCCTGCCTGCCAGCCTGTGCCAGGCCCAACTAGCCAATTAGTGCCACCCATTATATTTCTTTTAACAGTATTGAAAAAATTGTAAATCATCACTGTTTTGACTGTGAAACTGCAGTCTACTAGTGCCCTTGTATTGCATTTTCCTCCTGCCTGCCAGCCTGTGTGCCAGGCCGACTTGCCAACTAGTTACACCAATCATATTTGTTATCACAGTATTGTTAATATTTAAAATAAAAAATTGTTTGATTGTTATTCTGACTCATTAGTTTGCTCGTGCCATTGAATTGCACTTTCCTCTTGCCCGCCAGCCTGTGTGCCAGGCCCAACTAGCCAATTAGTGCCACAAATCATATTTCTTTTAACAGTATTGAAAAAATTGTAAATCATCACTGTTTTGACTGTGAATCTGCAGTCTACTAGTGCCCTTGAATTGCATTTTCCTCCTGCCTGCCAGCCTGTGTGCCAGGCCGACTTGCCAACTATTTACACCAATCATATTTGTTGTCACAGTATTGTTAATATTTAAAATTAAAAATTGTTTGATTGTTATTCTGAATCATCAGTTTGCTCGTGCCATTGAATTGCACTTACCTCCTGTCTGCCAGCCTGTGTGCCAGGCCCAACTAGCCAATTAGTGCCACCAATCATATTTCTTTTAACAGTATTTAAAAAATTGTAAATCATCACTGTTTTAACTGTGAATCTGCAGTCTACTAGTGCCCTTGAATTGCATTTTTCTCCTGCCTGACAGCCTGTGTGCCAGACCGACTTGCCAACTAGTTACACCAATCATATTTGGTGTCACAGTATTGTTAATATTTAAATTAAAAATGGTTTGATTGTTATTCTGAATCATCAGTTTGCTTGTGCCATTGAATTGCACTTACCTCCTGTCTGCCAGCCTGTGTGCCAGGCCCAACTAGCCAATTAGTGCCACCAATCATATTTCTTTTAACAGTATTAAAAAAATTGTAAATCATCACTGATTTGACTGTGAATCTGCAGTCTACTAGTGCCCTTGAATTGTATTTTCCTCCTGCCTGCCAGCCTGTGTGCCAGGCCGACTTGCCAACTAGTTACACCAATCATATTTGGTGTCACAGTATTGTTAATATTTAAATTAAAAATTGTTTGATTGTTATTCTGAATCATCAGTTTGCTCGTGCCATTGAATTGCACTTTCCTCCTGCCTGCCAGCCTGTGTGCCAGGCCCAACTAGCCAATTAGTGCTACCAATCATATTTCTTTTAACAGTATTGAAAAAATTGTAAATCATCACAGTTTTGACTGTGAATCTGCAGTCTACTAGTGCCCTTGAATTGCATTTTCCTCCTGCCTGCCAGCCTGTGTGCCAGGCCGATTTGCCAACTAGTTACACCAATCATATTTGTTGTCACAGTATTGTTAATATTTAAAATTAAAAATTGTTTGATTGTTATTCTGAATCATCAGTTTGCTCGTGCCATTGAATTGCACATTCCTCCTGCCTGCCAGCCTTAGTGCCAGGCCCAAATAGCCAATTAGTGCCACCCATTATATTTCTTTTAACAGTAATGAAAAAATTGTAAATCATCACTGTTTTGACTGTGAATCTGCAGTCTACTAGTGCCCTTGAATTGCATTTTCCTCCTGCCTGCCAGCTTGTGTGCCAGGCCGACTTGCCAACTAGTTACACCAATCATATTTGTTGTCACAGTATTGTTAATATTTGAAATAAAAAATTGTTTGATTGTTAATCTGAATCATCAGTTTGCTCGTGCCATTGAATTGCACTTTCCTCCTGCCTGCCAGCCTGTGTGCCAGGCCCAACTAGCCAATTAGTGCCACCAATCATATTTCTTTTAACAGTATTGAAAAAATTGTAAATCATCACTGTTTTGACTGTGAATTTGCAGTCTACTAGTGCCCTTGAATTGCATTTTCCTCCTGCCTGCCAGCCTGTGTGCCAGGCCGACTTGCCAACTATTTACACCAATCATATTTGTTGTCACAGTATTGTTAATATTTAAAATTAAATATTGTTTGATTGTTATTCTGAATCATCAGGTTGCTTGTGCCATTGAATTGCACTTACCTCCTGCCTGCCAGCCTGTGTGCCAGGCCCAACTAGCCAATTAGTGCCACCAATCATATTTCTTGTAACAGTATAGAAAAAATTTAAAATCATAAGTTTTTTGACTGCAAATCTTCATTCTCCTAGTGCCATTGAATTGCAGTTTCCTCCGGCCTGCCAGCCTGTGTGCCAGGCCAAACTAGCCAATTAGTGCCACCAATCATATTTCTTTTAACAGTATTGAAAAAATTGTAAATCATCACTGTTTTGACTGTGAATCTGCAGTCTACAAGTGCCCTTGAATTGCATTTTCCTCCTGCCTGCCAGCCTGTGTGCCAGGCCGACTTGCCAACTAGTTACACCAATCATATTTGTTGTCGCAGTATTGTTAATATTTAAAATTAAAAATTGTTTGATTGTTATTCTGAATCATCAGTTTGCTTGTGCCATTGAATTGCACTTTCATCCTGCCTGAGGGCCTGTGTGCCAGGCCCAACTAGCCAATTAGTGCCACCAATCATATTTCTTTTAACAGTATTGAAAAAATTGTAAATCATCACTGTTTTGACTGTGAATCTGCAGTTTACTAGTGCCCTTGAATTGCATTTTCCTCCTGCCTGCCAGCCTGTGTGCCAGGTCGACTTGCCAACTAGTTACACCAATCATATTTGTTGTCACAGTATTGTTAATATTTTAAATTAAATATTGTTTGATTGTTATTCTGAATCATCAGTTTGATCGTGCCATTGAATTGCACTTTCCTCCTGCCTGCCAGCCTGTGCCAGGCCCAACTAGCCAATTAGTGCCACCCATTATATTTCTTTTAACAGTATTGAACAAATTGTAAATCATCACTGTTTTGACTGTGAATCTGCAGTCTACTAGTGCCCTTGTATTGCATTTTCCTCCTGCCTGCCAGCCTGTGTGCCAGGCCGACTTGCCAACTAGTTACACCAATCATATTTGTTGTCACAGTATTGTTAATATTTATAATCAAAATTGTTTGATTGTTATTCTGAATCATCAGTTTGCTCGTGCCATTGAATTGCACTTTCCTCTTGCCTGCCAGCCTGTGTGCCAGGCCCAACTAGCCAATTAGTGCCACCAATCATATTTCTTTTAACAGTATTGAAAAAATTGTAAATCATCACTGTTTTGACTGTGAATCTGCAGTCTACTAGTGCCCTTGAATTGCATTTTCCTCCTGCCTGCCAGCCTGTGTGCCAGGCTGACTTGCCAACTATTTACACCAATCATATTTGTTGTCACAGTATTGTTAATATTTAAAATTAAAAATTGTTTGATTGTTATTCTGAATCATCAGTTTGCTCGTGCCATTGAATTGCACTTACCTCCTGCCTGCCAGCCTGTGTGCCAGGCCCAACTAGCCAATTAGTGCCACCAATCATATTTCTTTTAACAGTATTGAAAAAATTGTAAATCTTCAATGTTTTGACTGTGAATCTGCAGTCTACTAGTGCCCTTGAATTGCATTTTCCTCCTGCCTGCCAGCCTGTGTGCCAGGCCGACTTGCCAACTAGTTACACCAATCATATTTGTTGTCACAGCATTGTTAATATTTAAAATAAAAAATTGTTTGATTGTTATTCTGAATCATCAGTTTGCTCATGCCATTGAATTGCACTTTCCTTCTGCCTGCCAGCCTGTGTGCCATGCCCAACTAGCCAATTAGTGCCAGTAATCATATTTCTTTTAACAGTATATAAAAAATTGTAAATCCTCACTTTTTTGACTGTGAATCTGCAGTCTACTAGTGTCCTTGAATTGCATTCTCCTCCTGCCTGCCAACCTGTGTGCCAGGCCGACTTGCCAACTAGTTACACCAATCATATTTGTTGTCACAGTATTGTTAATATTTAAAATTAAAAATTGTTTGATTGTTATTCTGAATCATCAGTTTGCTTGTGCCATTGAATTGCACTTTCCTCCTGCCTGCGGGCCTGTGTGCCAGGCCCAACTAGCCAATTAGTGCCACCAATCATATTTCTTTTAACAGTATTGAAAAAATTGTAAATCATCACTTTTTTGACTGTGAATCTGCAGTCTACTATGGTCCTTGAATTGCATTTTCCTCCTGCCTGCCAGCCTGTGTGCCAGGCCGACTTGCCAACTAGTTACAACAATCATATTTGTTGTCACAGTATTGTTAATATTTAAAATTAAAAATTGCTAGATTGTTATTCTGAATCATCAGTTTGCTTGTGCCATTGAATTGCACTTTCCTCCTGCCTGCCAGCCTGTGTGCCATGCCCAACTAGCCAATTAGTGCCACCAATCATATTTCTTTTAACAGTATTGAAAAAATTGTAAATCATCACTGTTTTGACTGTTAATCTGCAGTCTACTACTGCCCTTGAATTGCATCTTCCTCCTGCCTGCCAGCCTGTGTGCCAGGCCGACTTGCCAAGTAGTTACACCAATCATATTTGTTGTCAGAGTATTGTTAATATTTAAAATTAAAAATTGTTTGATTGTTATTCTGAATCATCAGTTTGCTTGTGCCATTGAATTGCACTTTCCTCCTGCCTGCCAGCCTGTGTGCCAGGCCCAACTAGCCAATTAGTGCCACCAATCATATTTCTTTTAACAGTATTGAAAAAATTGTAAATCATCACTTTTTTGACTGTGAATCTGCAGTCTACTAGTGTCTTTGAATTGTATTTTCCTCCTGCCTGCCAGCCTGTGTGCCAGGCCGACTTGCCAACTAGTTACACCAATCATATTTGTTGTCACAGTATTGGTGATATTTAAAATTAAAAATTGTTAGATTGTTATTCTGAATCATCAGTTTGCTCGTGCCATTGAATTGCACTTTCCTCCTGCCTGCCAGCCTGTGTGCCAGGCCCAACTAGCCAATTAGTGCCACCAATCATAATTCTTGTAACAGAATAGAAAAATTTGTAAATCATCACTGTTTTGACTGTGAATCTGCAGTCTACTAGTGCCCTTGAATTGCATTTTCCTCCTGCCTGCCAGCCTGTGTGCCAGGCCGACTTGCCAACTAGTTACACCAATTATATTTATTGTCACAGTATTACAGTTCTAAGAATAGTACTACTTAACACAACCTAAGATAGCACAGTCAGTAAAACATGGGGACAAAACATTCTTTAGATATATCAGTGAAAGATAAATTGAAATCAGTTGATGCTAGAATAATAGAAGGAGATAAGCAGATTGCAGACTGTCGCTATGATTACTTCTGTTCTGTTTTCAAAGATTGTGAAGATACAATGTCTACATTAAGGGATGCTACGAAAAATAGAAACAAGCTTAACAGTAATCTTTTTACAGAGGATGAGGTTTTGTTAGCATTATCAAAAATAAATGTTAAAAAGGCAGTGGGTCCTGATAATATTCATCCAAGGGTTTTAAAAGAACTTCGATCAGTGCTAACTGTCCCATTAACTGATCTTTTTAATCAGTCACTATTAACAGGAGCTGTCCCAGATGATTGGAGAATAGCAAATGTAATACCTCTTCATAAAAAGGGCAGTAGAGAAGAATCTGGCAACTACAGGCCAGTTAGTTTAACTTCAGTAGTAGGGAAATTAATGGAAAGCCTCTTAAAAGAAAGAATTATGACTTACATAAAGACAAACAATTTAGAGGACCAAAATCAGCATGGTTTTACTTCAGGGAGACACATGTCAGACTAATCTAATTGACTTCTTTGATTATGTAACAAAAGTATTAGACAAGGGTGGAGCAGTTGATGTAGCATATCTAGATTTCAGCAAAGCATTTGACACCGTCCCACACAATAAACTAATTCACAAACTATATCTCCTTGGTCTAGATTCAAAAATTGTGAACTGGGTGGAATGCTGGCTTAAGGACAGAAAACAAAGTGTCTTAGTAAATGGAGTTCATTCAGCAGAGGGGGCTGTTACAAGTGGTGTTCCTCAGGGGTCAGTTCTGGGGCCTGTTTTGTTTAACATATTTATCTGCGATATCAGCAAAGGGCTACAGGGGAAAGTATGTCTCTTTGCAGATGATACAAAAATTTGCAACAGAGTGGATGTTCCAGGGTGGTAGACAAAATGAGAAGTGATATACAACAATTGGAGGATTGGACAAACGACTGGGATCTAAAGTTTAACACAGCAAAGTGTAAAATAATGCATTTAGGGAAGAAAAATCCAAATATTAATTACAGACTCAATGACACTTTACTGACTGTTACAGATGAGGAACAGGACTTGGGAATTATTATTTCAGATGATTTAAAACTTAGTAATGCAGCGAGTAAGGCTAGCAGAATGCTTGGATGTATTGGTAGAGGTATTTGCAGCAGAAATAGTAAGGTTCTTATGCCACTTTATAGATCATTAGTTAGGCCTCATCTTGAGTATTGTGTGCAGTTCTGGAGGCCATATCTTCAGAAGGATATTAACAAACTTGAATCTGTGCAAAGGAGGGCTACCAAAATGGTACATGGTCTAAAAAAATAAAACTTACCAGGATAGGCTCAATGACCTAAATATGTATATCTTAGAGGAGAGAAGGGAAAGAGGTGATATGATAGCAACTTTAGTAAAACTGAGGCTGTGGGTATTTTACATAAAATGGAAAATTCAAGAACAAGGGGTCATGAGCTCAAGCTAAAGGGTAGTAGATTCAGGAGTAATTTGAGGAAGCACTTCTTTACAGAAAGAGTGATTGATTTATGGAATAAACTACCTCAAGAGGTAGTAGCAACAAACACTGTGGGGGACTTTAAAAATGCATGGGACAAGCATAAGGCTATCCTACGAACTAGATAAGTTTATACTGTTAGGTAAGGTCGGGCAGACTTGCTGGGCCTATGGCTCTTATCTGCCGTCAATATCTATGTTTCTATGTTTAACCTAGTTACCATGGGTCCCAGACCATATGTTTTCTTGTTATACTTTGTCAGGCTAATCATGCAGGCCATATAGAACTCCACCGAAAGGGGGGGGGGTAAGAGGGATTAAAGTGCTAAGAAAAGTTTTACTTAACACAACCGAATTACCATGGGTCCCAGACCGCGTGTCTTGTTGTTATACTTTGTCAGGGTAATCATACACGCCATATAGACCTCCACCAATTTGGGGAGTTACAGGGCTGAAAGTGCTAAGAATAGTACTACTCAACACAACCTAGTTACCGTGGGTCCAAGACCGCATGTTTAATTATTATACTTTGTCAGGGTAATTATATATCTAACAAATCTATCTATTTCTCTTCTATCGATTCTATCTAACTATCAATCTATGTATATCTATCTATCTATCTATCTATCCTATCTATCTATCTATCTATCTTCTGTCCGGACTGTTTTGAGACAGACACTTGTGTTTTTGACAAATTTGAAGTAGGAGGATAGACCAATCATCTTCTTCCATCTCCTGGTTCCAAAAATGAAGGCCATATAGACCTCCCCCGATAGGGGTAGTAACAGTTTGTAGTAAACTGCTAAAAATAGTACTACTTAACACACCACGGGTCACAGACCGCATGTCTTATTGTTATACTCTGTCAGGGAAATTATATATATTTCAAATCTATTTATTTATCTATCAAATCGATAGAACTATCAAACGTATCTATCAAATGTAGACTGCATCTATTGATCAATGTAATTCGTATCTATAAAATGTATATTACATATTTTGGTTGATCTAATTCGTAACTATAAAATGTATATTGCATCTTTGATTCGATAACATTCGTATCTATCAAATGTATATTGCATCTATTGATCAATGTAATTTGTATCTATCAAATGTATATTGCATCTATTGATCTATGTAAATTGTATCGATCATATGTATAATGCATCGATTGAGCTATGTAATCTATGTATCTATCAAATCTATCTATCTCGTGGTTGTGCAAATGGACTGTTTGCGGTTGATTGCGGTGCGTTACACTTGGAGTTTGCTCTGTCACTGTGAAGCAGCCATAACCCTTACACTACCTGATAGATACGACATCATAACAGATGTTTTAAAGCACGTTATTGCAAACAATTTGGGAATGTTAGGTGATTTAGGCCCTTTATGGGTTAAAAGCAGACTCTGCATCAACTATGTAATTTTCCATGGGCGTTTTGCCAGGGATCCCCCTCCAGCATGCCACAGTCCCGGTGTTAGTCCCCTTGAAACAACTTTTCCATCACTATTGTGGCCAGAAAGAGTCCTTGTAGGTTTTAAAGTTCGCCTGCCTATTAAAGTCAATGGTTAGGTTCGCGACATCACTATTTGGGACTTTTAGTGTTACTCCGAGCTCCTCATGCCAACATTTTATATATGTGGGGAGAATGTCCTCTTTTGATAGAAGGACAAGCTTTTAAATATGAGAGATTAAATGTTGGTGGGGGGGGGTAGGAACATAGTGCATTATTTTTAAAATGATGTGGTGTCTCTGGTGAAGTGTTGTTTATGAGTTGTCACAAAATATTTGAGTTGCGCATAGCTGAAAAAAGAGAGGGTGAAGTCTGTGTCTGTTAATTCCTCTTGGGACTTAAGCTTCCTTTGTCTAATTACATTGCAAATAATGTTATTCTTAAAGTCAAGGGGTTTACATTTCTGTTCTGAAAGTAGTGGAATTTCCAGATTATAAAAAATTGGCTTCATGGGAGAGTAAGGGGGAAGAAACATGGGAACTATTTTTTTAATAATGGAAATGTATAGAAGCCGGAAGGTCTATGTTTTTTGCAACTCTATTGGAGAATACTTACGTCCAACTAAATCCAAGCTTTTTGGTCACTGTTATTTATTTATTTATAAAATATTTTACCAGGAAGAATACATTGAGATATCTCTTGTTTTAAAGTATGTCCTGGGTCCACAAAACATTGCATTGTTACAATAGGGTACAATAAAATACAGAAACAATCGGCTAGATTATGAGACTTGCATTAGCCTTAAAAAGCAGCGTTGAGAGGTCCCAACACTGCTTTTTAATGCCCGCTGGTATTACGAGTCTGGCAGGTACAGGTGTACCGCTCACTTTTATTCGGCGACTCGAGCTTACCGCAAATCCCCTTATGTCAATTGCGTATCCTATCTTTTTAATGGGATTTTCCTAATGCCGGTATTACGAGTCTTGGAGAAAATGAGCGGTACACCCTCTCCTGTCAAGACTCCTACCGCATTTAAAAGTCAGTAGTTAAGAGTTTTATGGGCTAACGCCGTAACATAAAAATCTTAACTTAAGTGCTAAAAAGTACACTAACACCAGAAACTACCTATTAAACCCTAAACCGAGCCCCCCCCCCCACATCGCAAACACTTAAATAACGTTTTTAACTCCTAATCTGCCGACTGGACATTGCCGCCACTATAATAAATATATTAACCCCTAAACCGCCGCACTTTCGCCTCGCAAACACTAGTTAAATTTTATTAACCCCTAATCTGCCGTCCCTAACATCGCCGACACCTACCTACATTTATTAACCCCTAATCTGCCGCCCCCAACATCGCCGCCACTATATTAAATTTATTAACCCCTAAACCTAAGTCTAACCCTAAGTCTAACCCCCCCTAACTTAAATATAATTTAAATAAAACTAAATAAAATTACTACAATTAAATAAATTATTCCTATTTAAAACTAAATACTTAACTATAAAATAAACCCTAAGCTAGCTACAATATAACTAATAGTTACATTTGTAGCTATTTTAGAATTTATTTTTATTTTACTGGCAACTTTGTATTTATTTTAACTTGGTAGAATAGTTACTAAATAGTTATTAACTATTTAATAACTACCTAGCTAAAATAAATACAAAAGTACCTGCAAAATAAATCCTAACCTAAATTACAATTACACCTAACACTACACTATAATTAAATTAATTTACTAAATTACCTACAATTAACTACAATTAAATTAAATAAACTAAAGTACGATAAAACCCCCCACTAAATTACAGAAAAAAATAAAATAATTACAAACATTTTAAACTAATTACACCTAATCTAATCCCCCTAATAAAATAAAAAAGCCCCCCAAAATAATAAAAATCCCTACCCTATAATAATTGGAACAGCCAATAGAATGCAAGCTCCATCCTATTGGCTGATTAGATCAGCCAATAGGATTTTTTCTACCTTAATTCCGATTGGCTAATAGAATTCTATCAGCCAATTGGAATTCAAGGGACGCCATCTTGGATGACGTCATTTAAAGGAACCGTCATTCGTCGTTTAGTCATCGGTCTGGATGGATGCTCCGCGTCGGCTGGCTTCAAGATGGACCTGCTCCGCTCTGGATGGATGAAGATAGAAGATGCAGCCTGGATGAAGACTTCTGCCCATCTGGAGGTCCTCTTCTGCCCGGATCAGATGAAGACTTCTGCCCCTCTGGAGGACCACTTGTGCCCGGCTGGGTGAAGACATCTCACAGTAGGGTGATCTTCAAGGGGTTAGTGTTAGGTTTAATTAAGGGGGGATTGGGTAGGTTTTAGAGTAGGGTTGGGTGTGTGGGTGGTGGGTTTTAATGTTGGGGGGTATTGTATTTTTTTTACAAGTAAAAGAGCTGATTACTTTTGGGGCAATGCCCCGCAAAAAGCCCTTTTAAGGGCTATTTCTAATTTAGTATAGGGTAGGGATTTTTATTATTTTGGGGGGCTTTTTTATTTTATTAGGGGGATTAGATTAGGTGTAATTAGTTTAAAAATTCTTGTAATTATTTTATTTTTTTCTGTAATTTAGTGGGTTTTTTTCGTACTTTAGTTTATTTAATTTAATTGTAGTTAATTGTAGTTAATTTAGGGAATTAATTTAATGATAGTGTAGTGTTAGGTGTTAGTGTAATTTAGGTTAGGATTTATTTTACAGGTAAATTTGTATTTATTTTAACTAGGTAGTTATTAAATAGTTAATAACTATTTAATAACTATTGTACCTAGTTAAAATAAATACAAAGTTGCCTGTAAAATAAAAATAAACCCTAAGATAGCTACAATGTAACTATTAGTTAATTGTAGCAAGCTTAGGGTTTATTTTATAGGTAAGTATTTAGTTTTAAATAGGAATAATGTATTTAATTGTAGTTATTTTATTTAGATTTATTTAAATTATATTTAAGTTACTGGGTGTTAGGTTTAGGGTTAGACTTAGGTTTAGGGGTTAATAACTTTATTATAGTGGCAGCGACATTGGCAGCGGTGGCAGATTAGGGGTTAATACATTGAATATAGTTGTGGCAACGTTGGGGGGCAGATTATAGGTTAGTAAATATAATGTAGGGTTCAGCGATGTTGGGGGCAGCAGATGAGGGGTTCATAAGTATAATGTATGTGGCGGCGGTGTCCGGAGCGGCAGATTAGGGGTTAATAAGTATAATGCAGGTGTCGGCGATGTCGAGGAGGCAGATTAGGGGTTAATAAGTGTAATATTAGGGGTGTTTAGACTCGGGGTTCATGTTAGGGTGTTAGGTGTAGACATAAAATGTGTTTCCCCATAGGAATCAATGGGGCTGCGTTAGGAGTTGAACACTGCTTTTTTGCAGGTGTTAGGTTTTTTTCAGCCGAATCTGCCCCATTGATTCCTATGGGGAAATCGTGCACGAGCACGTTTAGCCAGCTCACCGCTACAGTAAGCAGCGCTGGTATTGAGGTTAGATGTGGAGCTAAATTTTGCTCTCCACTCACTTTTTAGAGGCTAATGCCGGGTTGAAAAAAACCTCTAATACCAGCGTTGTTTGTAGGTGATCGGTTAGCTGAAACTAAGCGTTAGCACCGCACCCCTGTTACAGCAAAACTCGTAATCTCTGTGAATATTAATACATAATACTGTAAATGCAAAATTTAACATAGAACAGGTAGGAAATATATAATCAATCATGACAGGCGCATTCTGTTTTGAGAAATGCAGAGAGGGATCTCTTAAAGGATTTTAGGCTTGGGGAAGGTTTTAAAGTGTGCAGGAGGCCGTTCCATAATTGTGGTGCTCTGTAGGAAAAGGAGGATCAAGCTGCTTTCTTTTTGTATTGAGGTAAACTAAATAATGTGCTGGTACTGGATCGGAGGTTATTGGAGTTGGGAACAGCTGGGGAGAGTATTCTGCTCAGGTAGGGTGGGAGCTTCCCATAAAAGCTCTTAAACACAAGGCTGGAAAGATGGAGGGTACGTCTGGATTCCAGCGACAGCCAGTTTAGTTCTTTTAGCATGTCACAATGGTGGGTCCTGTAGTTACATTGTAGCACAAAGTGGCAGAACGAGTTATACAATGTATTAAGTTTATTTAGGTGAGTTTGCGATGCAGGTGCATATACTACATCCCCATAATCCATGATTGGCATCAGCATTTGCTGTACAATATTTTCCTTTACTGTAGGGCTGAGTTAGGATTTGTTTCTGTACAGGGCACCTCGTTTTGGATAGAGTTTAGATACAAGTTTTTCTATGTGGAGGCCAAAAGATAGATTGGGGTCTAACAACATACCCAAGTATTTGAAAGAGTGGACTGCGATCAGTGTGCAATTTAATTTTGTTTTGCATAGATGGGACTTTTGTTGTTTGTGTAATTTAGGTACCGTTCCAAAGATCATTGTGACAGTTTTGTCAGTGTTTAGGTAGAGTTTGTTTTTTGAGATCCAATTTTCTACCTCTGTGAACTGGCCTTGGAGCACTGCCTCAAGCTGCGGCAGATCGGATTTGCTTGCATAGATTACCGTGTCATCTGCGTACATATGTAAAGTTGAGGATTTGCAGACATTTGGCAGATCATTTATAAATAATTTGAATAGTAGAGGGCCAAGAATGGAACCTTGGGGAACACCACACGTGACTGGGAGAGGGAGGGAGTTGCTGTAAAAAATGGAGACATATTGTGATCGATCCAATACATATGATCGAAACCAGGTTAGCGGACGATCACCAATACCTGAGTTTTTAGTTTGAGCAGTAGTATGTTGTGGTCTACTGTGTGAAAGGCCTTTGCAAAATCAAGGAAAATTGCTCCAGTTAGGTCTCCTTGTTCCATGCTAGTTTGGATGCTGTTGCAAACTTTTAGGAGGGCAGTTGAAGTGGAGTGATTCGGGTGAAAAGCTGATTGATCAGGGGTCAGATAGTTAGATTGTTGGTAATACTCACATAGTTGCGTATGGACGCATTTTTCAAAGATTTTTGACAATACTGGGAGCAATGATATTGGGCGATAGTTAGTAACCAAGGTTAACTCACCACTTTTATGAATAGGCACTACTCTTGCAGTCTTCCAAAGTTTGGGTATGTATCCAGACACCAAGGATTCATTAATTAGGGTTGTGACAGGTTTAGCAATTGCCGGCGCACTGAGCTTCAACAGCATTGCCGGGATTTGATCAGGTCCAGACTGGTTTTTCATTTTTAGATTATTAAGGCGTTTCTTAATGACATTGACGGGTACAGGTCTAAAACAAAACTTCTCTATATTAAGTCTTTGCAGATTTAATAGGGCCTGGTCCACATTTGTAGTTTCAGGATGCATGTAATTTATTAGTTTTTCAATCAGGGTGGGGGAGCATCTGACAAAATAATTGTTAAAGGCATTTGCTACTTCTAAAGGTTTGGTTGTCCACTTTGACAGTGGAGGGTTGGGAGTGGATTGGGGGAGTGTGTAAGTTATTTATGACTTTCTAAAACTTTCTAGGGTTTGATATGTTATTGTTCAGATTTCACAGAAATATTGGGTCTTGGCCAATTTTGTTTGTTTAGTGCATATATTTCGCCATTGTCTATATACACAATGATCGTTCATAGAGCCAGTATGCTTGAACTTTGACCACAATGAGTCCCAAAACTGGTACGTTTGAATGAGTTCAACTGTGATCCAATTCATATGTGCTCCTTTTACTCTCACCTTACGCAGCGGGGCATGCAAATTCTAAACTTGTAGGAGTTTGGTCTGAAAGAATTCAACTTCATAGTCTAAATCTGGGATTAGGTTTAATCTGTGCCAGGGGAGGTTCTTGATGTCATTTAGAAATGATTGAAGATTACATTTTTTGAAGGACCTGGTGATTTTAACCTTGGGAGAGGATTTAGTAGCCTTTATTTTGTGCACGTAGTACACTAAGCAGTGGTTACTGAAACTGTTAGGGAGAACACCTGTCTCCTGGATTCGGTCAGGAGAAGTGGAGATAATCCAATCAAGCAGGGTGTGGTTATGGCTTTTAATGTTTATGTGAGTTGGGGAGGAGATTAATTGCATTAGATGCAAAGTTTTAAACGGCGAGCAAGAACTATTGTTTTTAGGATTCAGCCAATCAATATTAAAATCTCCAAGGACCAAAATTTAACTTTTTGGGTTTTGAGCTATGGTTTCACTAAGGAGATCGGCTATGTCAGAAAGGGAATGCACAGAGGAGCTAGGGGGAAGTAGATTCCTGCAACAATGATTGATTTACTGCACGGGATCTCAATTGTGCCAGAAAGGAAATCAAAGGTGGCAGGAGAGCTTAATTTTTGTAAGGGTGTGTACTTTATGGAATTGTCAACATAAATTACAATGCCGCCTCCTCTTTTTGCTCTGTCATTTCTATGGCATAAATACAATGGCAGAGTCAGGTATTTTTGAGGTTAGCCACAATTCAGAGATCACAATAATTTTGGGCTTGTAATGTGAACATCATGCTTGCAGTGCATCGATTTTTGATAGCAAGCTCCTTCTCTCTTTCTTGGGAAATAGAGAGTTTGCTTGCTGATTCTAGGTTACCTCTTTCCAAATGTAATTTTCCAATAGAGCTTGAAGAGTGGTTAGGTAATTGTGAGGGAGAAGGATCGGCATGGTTTGTAAAAGATATAGGCCTAGATTTAGAGTTTGAGGCTCCTAACGCTGGTTTTAGGCTACCTCCGGTATTTCGAGTCACTCAAAAAAGGGTCTAACGCTCACTTTTCAGCCGCAACTTTTCCATACCGCAGATCCCCTTACGTCAATTGCGTATCCTATCTTTTCAATGGGATTTTTCTAACTCCGGTATTTAGAGTCGTGTCTGAAGTGAGCGTTAGAAATCTAACGACAAAACTCCAGCCGCAGAAAAAAGTCAGTAGTTAAGAGCTTTCTGGGCTAAAGTACACTAACACCCATAAACTACCTATGTACCCCTAAACCGAGCCCCCCCCCCCCCCACATCGCCGCCACTCGATTAATTTTTTTTAACCCCTAATCTGCCGACCGCCACCTACGTTATCCTTATGTACCCCTAATCTGCTGCCCCTAACACCGCCGACCCCTATATTATATTTATTAACCCCTAACCTGCCCCCCACAACGTCGCAGCCAGCTACCTACAATAATTAACCCCTAATCTGCCGACCGCAAAGCGCCGCTACTTAAGTTATCCTTATGTACCCCTAATCTGCTGCCCCTAACACTGCCGACCCCTATATTATATTTATTAACCCCTAATCTGCCCCCCCCTCAACGTCGCCTCCACCTGCCTACACTTATTAACCCCTAATCTGCCGAGCGGACCGCACCGCTACTATAATAAAGTTATTAACCTCTAATCCGCCTCACTAACCCTATAATAAATAGTATTAACCCCTAATCTGCCCTCCCTAACATCGCCGACACCTAACTTCAATTATTAACCCCTAATCTGCCGACCGGAGCTCACCGCTATTCTAATAAATGTATTAACCCCTAAAGCTAAGTCTAACCCTAACACTAACACCCCCATAACTTAAATATAATTTAAATCTAACGAAATTAATTAACTCTTATTAAATAAATTATTCCTATTTAAAGCTAAATACTTACCTGTAAAATAAATCCTAATATAGCTACAATATAAATTATAATTATATTATAGCTATTTTAGGATTAATATTTATTTTACAGGTAACTTTGTATTTATTTTAACCAGGTACAATAGCTATTAAATAGTTAAGAACTATTTAATAGCTAAAATAGTTAAAATAATTACAAAATTACCTGTAAAATAAATCCTAACCTAAGTTACAATTAAACCTAACACTAGACTATCAATAAATTAATTAAATACAATACCTACAATTATCTACAATTAAACCTAACACTACACTATCAATACATGAATTAAATACAATATCTACAAATAAATACAATTAAATAAACTAACTAAAGTACAAAAAATAAAAAAGAACTAAGTTACAAAAAATAAAAAAATATTTACAAACATTAGAAAAATATTACAACAATTTTAAACTAATTACACCTTCTCTAAGCCCCCTCATAAAATAACAAAGACCCCCAAAATAAAAAAATGCCCTACCCTATTCTAAATTACTAAAGTTCAAAGCTCTTTTACCTTACCAGCCCTGAACAGGGCCCTTTGCGGGGCATGCCCCAAGAAGTTCAGCTCTTTTGCCTGTAAAAAAAAAACATACAATACCCCCCCCAACATTACAACCCACCACCCACATACCCCTAATCTAACCCAAACCCCCCTTAAATAAACCTAACACTAAGCCCCTGAAGATCATCCTACCTTGTCTTCACCTCACCGGGTATCACCAATCGGTCCTGGCTCCAAAATCTTCATCCAACCCAAGCGGGGGCTGGCGATCCATCATCCGGTGGCTGAAGAGGTCCAGAAGAGGGTCCAAAGTCTTCATCCTATCCGGGAAGAAGAGTAGATCCGGACCGGCAACCATCTTCTTCCAAGCGGCATCTTCTATCTTCATCCGATGAGGACCGGCTCCATCCTGAAGACCTCCACCGCGGACCCATCTTCATCCGGCGACGTCCAACTGAAGAATGACGGTTCCTTTAAGGGACGTCATTCAAGATGGCGTCCCTCGAATTCCGATTGGCTGATAGGATTCTATCAGCCAATCGGAATTAAGGTAGGAATATTCTGATTGGCTGATGGAATCAGCCAATCAGAATCAAGATCAATCAGATTGGCTGATCCAATCAGCCAATCAGATTGAGCTTGCATTCTATTGGCTGATCAGAACAGCCAATAGAATGCGAGCTCAATCTGATTGGCTGATTGGATCAGCCAATCGGATTGAACTTGATTCTGATTGGCTGATTCCATCAGGACGGATCGGTGTGATACCCGGTGAGGTGAAGACAAGGTAGGAAGATCTTCAGGGGCTTAGTGTTAGGTTTATTTAAGGGGGGTTTGGGTTAGATTAGGGGTATGTGGGTGGTGGGTTGTAATGTTGGGGGGGTTATTGTATGTTTTTTTTTACAGGCAAAAGAGCTGAATTCTTTGGGGCATGCCCCGCAAAGGGCCCTGTTGAGGGCTGGTAAGGTAAAAGAGCTTTGAACTTTAGTAATTTAGAATAGGGTAGGGCATTTTTTATTTTGGGGGGCTTTGTTATTTTATTAGGGGGCTTAGAGTAGGTGTAATTAGTTTAAAATTGTTGTAATATTTTCCTTATGTTTGTAAATATTTTTTTATTTTTTGTAACTTAGTTCTTTTTTATTTTTTGTACTTTAGTTAGTTTATTTCATTGTAGTTATTTGTAGATATTGTATTTAATTAATGTATTGATAGTGTAGTGTTAGGTTTAATTTTTGGTAATTGTAGCTATTTTATTTAATTAATTTAATGATAGTGTAGTGTTAGGTTTAATTGTAACTTAGGTTAGGATTTATTTTACAGGTAATTTTGTTATTATTTTAACTAGGTAACTATTAAATAGTTATTAACTATTTAATAGCTATTGTACCTGGTTAAAATAATTACAAAGTTACCTGTAAAATAAATATTAATCCTAAAATAGCTATAATATAATTATAATTTATATTGTAGCTATATTAGGATTTATTTTACAGGTAAGTATTTAGCTTTAAATAGGAATAATTTATTTAATAAGAGATAATTAATTTCGTTAGATTAAAATTATATTTTTTATATATAACTTAGGGGGGTGTTAGTGTTAGGGTTAGACTTAGCTTTAGGGGTTAATACATTTATTAGAATAGCGGTGAGCTCCAGTCGGCAGATTAGGGGTTAATAATTGAAGTTAGGTGTCGGCGATGTTAGGGAGGGCAGATTAGGGGTTAATATGATTTATTATAGGGTTAGTGAGGCAGATTAGGGGTTAATAACTTATTATAGTAGCGCTCAGGTCCGCTCGGCAGATTAGGGGTTAATAAGTGTAGGCAGGTGGAGGCGACGTTGAGGGGGCAGATTAGGGGTTAATAAATATAATATAGGGGTCGGCGGTGTTAGGGGCAGCAGATTAAGGGTACATAGGGATAATGTAAGTAGCGGCGGTTTACGGAGCGGGAGATTAGGGGTTAATAATAATATGCAGGTGTCAGCAATAGCGGGGGCGGCAGAATAGGGGTTAATAAGTGTAAGGTTAGGGGTGTTTAGACTCGGGGTACATGTTAGAGTGTTGGGTGCAGACGTAGGAAGTTTTTCCCCATAGGAAACAATGGTGCTGCGTTAGGAGCTGAACGCGGCTTTTTTGCAGGTGTTAGGTTTTTTTTCAGCTCAAACAGCCCCATTGTTTCCTATGGGGGAATCGTGCACGAGCACGTTTTTGAGGCTGGCCGCGTCCGTAAGCAACTCTGGTATCGAGAGTTGAAGCTGCGTTAAATATGCTCTACGCTCCTTTTTTGGAGCCTAACGCAGCCTTTATGTGGACTCTCAAAACCAGAGTTATTTTTATGGTGCGGCCAGAAAAAAGCCGGCGTTAGCTACGCGGGTCGTTACCGACAAAACTCTAAATCTAGCCGATAGTATTCTGGGAAGAACATTCATTTTGATCACTCCAATTTGTCTTGTTTCTGTTTCCACTGTTTCTTTATGTGTATGTACAATGGCGAAAAACTCATGTAATTAGTTCACATTCCCAGTCACACATTAACAGGCAAATTCCTGGTTTGATTTTTCATGATGGAAATTTGAATTTTAAACTCTGCACTCTCTCAAAACATTGAGAACTCTCTGTTAAACGAAGTGCTCCTGGCTAAAGCAGTCAGTACATTTTTGTTTCTAGTTTTGTTTTAACCCCTTAATGACCACAGCACTTTTCCATTTTCTGTCCGTTTGGGACCAAGGCTATTTTTACATTTTTGCGGTGTTTGTGTTTAGCTGTAATTTCCCTCTTACTCATTTACTGTACCCACACATATTATATACCGTTTTTCTCGCCATTAAATTAACTTTCTAAAAATACCATCATTTTTATAAAATATGAGGAAAAAATGGAAAAAAACACACTTTTTTTAACTTTGACCCCCAAAATCTGTTACACATCTACAACCACCAAAAAGAAAACATGCTAAATAGTTTCTAAATTTTGTCCTGAGTTTAGAAATACCTAATATTTACATGTTCTTTGCTTTTTTTGAAAGCTATAGGGCCATAAATACAAGTAGCATTTTGCTATTTCCAAACTACTTTTTTTCAAAATTAGCGCTAGTTACATTGGAACACTAATATCTTTCAGGAATCCCTGAATATCAATGGACATGTATATATTTTTTTTTAGAAGACATCCCAAAGTATTGATCTAGGCCAATTTTGGTATATTTCATGCCACCATTTCACCGCCAAATGCGATCAAATACAAAAAATCGTTCACTTTTTCACAAATTTTTTCACAAACTTTCGGTTTCTCACTGAAATTATTTACAAACAGCTTGTGCAATTATGGCACAAATGGTTGTAAATGCTTCTCTGGGATCCCCTTTGTTCAGAAATAGCAGACATATATGGCTTTGGCATTGCTTTTTGGTAATTAGAAGGCCGCTAAATGCCGCTGCGCACCACACGTGTATTATGCCCAGCAGTGCAGGGGTTAATTAGGGAGCTTGTAGGGAGCTTGTATGGTTAATTTTAGCTTTAGTGTAGTGTAGTAGACAACCCAAAGTATTGATCTAGGCCCATTTTGGTATATTTCATGCCACCATTTCACCGCCAAATGCGATCAAATAAAAAAAAAACGTTAAATTTTTCACAATTTTAGGTTTCTCACTGAAATCATTTACAAACAGCTTGTGCAATTATGGCACAAATGGTTGTAAATGCTTCTCTGGGATCCCCTTTGTTCAGAAATAGCAGATATATATGACTTTGGCGTTGCTTTCTGGTAATTAGAAGGCCGCAAAATGCTGCTGCGCATCACACGTGTATTATGGCTAGCAGTGAAGGGGTTAATTAGGAAGTTTGTAGGGAGCTTGCAGGGTTAATTTTAGCTTTAGTGTAGAGATCAGCCTCCCACCTGACACATCAGACCCCCTGATCCCTCCCAAACAGCTCCCTTCCCTCCCCCACCCCACAATTGTCCCCGCCATCTTAAGTACTGGCAGAAAGTCTGCCAGTACTAAAATAAAAGCTTTTTGGGGGGTTTAGGTTTTTTAAAAAAATAATTCTTCTGCTGTGTAGGACCCCCCTTAGCCTCCAACCTCCCTGATCCCCCCCAAAACAGCTCTGTAACCCTTCCCTATCTGCCTTATTGGGGGCCATCTTGTCTGTCTGCCAGTACCCAGCTTGCACAAAAAAGGACTTTTTTTTTTTTTTCTTAGTGTTTTTTTTTCTTCTGTAGTGTAGCTTCCCCAAACACCCCCCACCCCCCCCCCACCACAAACCCCCACCACCTCATTGATCGTATTTTTTTTTTACATTTTTTTAACTGATTGCCTTTTTCTGTAGTGTAGCGGTTCCCACCCGCTCCCTCCCCGTGCACGCGCCCGCCCCCCGCCCTCCCGTGCACGCGCGCGCGTCCGTGCGCGCCCCCGGGCATCCCCGCCCACGATCCCGCCCCCCTCCACATCTCCAGGGCCATCGATGGCCGCCACCCGCCTCCCGGTACTGCTCCCACCCACCAACGAAGGAAGCCACCGATCTCCGGTGCAGAGAGGGCCACAGAGTGGCTCTCTCTGCATCGGATGGCTTCAAAAGGTTATTGCAGGATGCCTCCATATCGAGGCATCCCTGCAATAACCGGAAAGCAGCTGGAAGCAAACAGGATCGCTTCCAGCTGCTTTCCACACCGAGGACGTGCAGGGTACTGCCTTTTTTTTGAGGACGTACCCTGCACGTCCTCGGTCGTTAAGGGGTTAAATTTCTATTAAAATGATATGAAACCAAAACATTTTCTTTTGTGATTGAGACAGAGCATACAATCTTGAAAAAAAGTTTCCAATTTACTTCTACTATCAAAATTATTTAGTTCTCATAGTATTCTTTGTTGAAGAGATACCTAGGTAGGTGTCTGGAACACTACATGGCAAGAAATAGTGCTGCCATTTAGTGCTCTTGCAAATGAATAACATACAAAACTGCTGCCATATAGTGTTTCAGACATATGCATGCTCCTGAGCTTATGTCCCTGCTTTTCAACAAAGGATACCAAAAGAACAAAGAAAATATAAGTACATTTTAAAGTTATTTAAAACTGCATGTTGTATCTGTATCGTGTAAGAAAAAAATAGTTTTTTATGTCCCTTTACGAGAACTAAAACTTGGAATGTATTTGCTCTTAACACTTACTTGGGGACTTAAATACTGGCAAGTAACACTTTTCTGCCATACATTTTTCTTAATTTATAAAATATTGACATCTAAATTTAACTTACAACATCAATAATAAAGTTATATTAATTTGCTATTAAAACCACGTTGATTTGTCATTCATACATTTTTTCTACTTTTTACATATACCGATATTATAATAAAAATAAAAGTTATTGCTTTTACCTATGGGAAAACACTACTGTGCATGCCATGGTTTATTTTGTGGCTTTTCACTATCACTATTCAGAAAATTATAAACTTACACGTTCAATTTAAAGCTTTACATCTCAGCAAACACTGCTCTTTGCAGAAAATAATAAACTGGGCAATTAGATTTGCCAAATTTCATGATCATGGCAGTTCTTTTTGCCTTAAATGATGCTAATCATCCGCCATCTCAACATTGAAAGTAACTACTCAGCCATTTTACCTAAAATCTCTTATCATTTTGTTTACCACAAAACTGTTTTTGTTTTACCACACAAAAAAAAATAAAAAAAAACTTTCATCCTGTCTAAAGTGACAAGCACCCGAGAAACAGGGAAACAGGGTTTAAAATGGATCAACCTGGCAAACGGTGAAGCTACAATATTGTTTAACAAAAAAATAATTTGAATTACTTCAAAATGTTTGTTTTCCCCTTACAGTACTTCATTATTGTCATGGTTCCGTAGCGAATAACATTTTTTTAAACATAAAAAATCGTTAAATTTGATCTTTCTTAAAATTGCACTGATCATTGCATAGCAAAGACATTCCTAAAAAGGAGTCAAACAGAAAATGCCATACCTAAACACATAACACAGCTCTGTTAGCAGCCAAAGTTTACTTGAACAAATGTGCATTGTTGTTACAATTGAAACCACATGCAAACTGCTGAATATTTTGACAAACTGAAGGTACGCCTCACTGGCAAATATATGGCTGTTTAAAAAACAAGCACATAGGCTTTCCCAGCATTCTGTTTTTGAGAGGTTTGATGCCTGTTTGTCTCCTTGTCATTTATTATTGACAATCCTAAGCCATCTTACAATACTAAGAACGTACAGTAACAGGGGCTGGTTCCTAAGAGGCCTCTACACTTTGGAATGCCTTTTGCTGATTGTAAAAGCAAACTGTTTTATACTAGCCGCCAGTGAGTGTTTCAGTGAAACCCACGTGAAACCCAAGCTTACCTATGGTGATTAAACCCAGGTCTACATTACACCAGCTGTACTTTGACTGTGCTAAGAACAAAGCAATTTCAGTGGTTGTTTATTACCTTGTGGAAAAATTCAAGTGCATAATAGTGTTTTAAATAGTTTTGGACCAAATATGCATTTTCAATGTCGTATTTAGTTTGAAAAAACGCAGGCCTCTGACTCCTCCGTGTCTTCATTCCAGCAAGCTCAATTTCTAGGTATTGATAAACAGATTGTGACCATATAAGACATGCTTTAATGTTTTTTCCTTAGGCAAATTGGAGAAGTGCATGCTTTTATTAAATTACTTTTCATTCTGTAAACAAAGGACTGCCTATGTCTGTAAATATATTTATTGTGCCTTATCCTTTACAGTATTATGTAAAATATATGGGGGGAAAAAATTATTTTCAAAAGAGACCTTCAAATAAATGAGAGTTTGTTTTATTGGTTTTAATTACATATTTTTGTTTGCATAATGTACTTATTCAGAAGTATATTTTCTGCTACAAGAACTACAGCATAAACATCACATCCTTACAGTTCTCAAGAGCCTTAGATACCACAGCTGTTTATGATTTGATAATTGTATACAGTATATGCATTATCTTTGTATCGCCTATGTTTGCATGTCGCTATTAAATGGAGTCTGTATTTTCTACCCTCATGAGCTAACATGGAAACCAATCAATGACATATGTCAAAAATCTGAAGATCCTGCTCATCAATTTATCAAAGAACAATCTCTACTTAAATATGCACCTTAAGTTAACACAGGTTCATATATCACATACAAAACATATTTTAGTTTATTCCTTTCCAATTTAATCACTCAGTTCTTATGAGTATTTACTAAACTGCAAATTTCACAGTACAGAAATACTTCAAACTAAGCACTTTACATACTGTACCCTTTTACTTTCCTCAACAGTTGCATTAAATCTAGTAAAGCACTTGTGCAATTATATTTCAGAAGACATAAATAGTATACTGGTTCTTTACACATTTTCTTCCTTTTATCTCCAAAAATGAATGATAAATATGAGAACTCATTTCTGAACCTATCATGTAATCATAAATATATGGAGGCATATTTATCAAGCTTTGTATGGAGCGTGATGCCCCTTGTTTCCGGTGAGCCTTCAGGCTCGCCGGAAACAGAAGTTATGAACCAGCGGTCTAAAGACCATAACTTGTCCACCTGCTCTGAGGCAGCGGACAGAAATCAACCCAATCAAATACGATCAAATTGATTGACACCCCCTGCTAGTGGACGATTGGCCGCAAATCTTCAGGGGGCAGAATTGCACCAGCAGTTCACAAGAACTGCTGGTGCAATGATAAATGCTGAGAGCGTATGCTGTCGGCATTTATCGATGTGCAGCGGACATGATACGTTACTTGGTATCATGTACTCTCGCACATTGAGAAATATGCCCCATGGTATCCAAGTCTATTTAAAGTGTCTGTTGGTAAATTACAAATATAATAATTTTAATAATAATAATACAGAATTATGTTATATGGAAATTTTGTGTTTCTTAATACTAGGAAAATTAGAGTATGCTGATGTTATTCATATGGAAATAAGTATATTTTTGAATTAAACTACTAATTTTTTAATGAGAACTCAAAACAATATGACCTATTTTGCACTAAAAAGAAAAGATGTCTGAATTTACAAGTATTTTAGTTTATTTCTGTTTAAAGGGACATGTGACCGAATACTGATTAGAAGCTTTTAAGCATATTGTACATAAAAATGTATATTACAATTTTTTAAGTATTTTCAACGTTACAAATATATCACAGTCTCTTTTAAAATAAATGGAAAGGGAAATGTGATTCCTTTTGCTGGCACCCACAGTTGTTTGTTGATATATATGCTGGCGTGCATTCAGTGGGAAAAAACACTGTTATTAATAGTAACTAGTCCTTAGAAAGTGAGCTAAAAGGTATTAAAAATAACTATTAAATACATTTTTTTTAAAACAGGAAATACCTAGATTTTATATTTGTCTGACAAAATAAAGATTAGGGTTTTACTATTTAAGATTAGAGTTCTTAGCAACAAACCGTTCTATCCAACTCTAAATAATAAACATAAAATTTAGACATTTACCATATACAGGCTATTATACCCTCTTTTGCTGTAAAGCAGTAGAGAGGTTCATTAATCTTAATTGAATGGGTTTGTCAGTGTTCAACTCCAATAAAAATATTGGGAATGTTACGTGAATACAATAAATCTCTTAATTCATGATACATAATATTTGGATTGCTAGGCTACAGATTATATTTAAAGAACACCTAAGAAACCTTGCAGATTTGAGAAAGCAGAAACATTATAAACAACATTTTAATGAAATTATTTATACAAAGATTAAAATAAATAAAATATAAGGTTTCTTACATACATAAAAATATAATGTTTCATATAGGGTAGTGTTGATGGTAATTATGCTTTGTTTCCAGTTTATTATCTATAAAAGAAACCAATAAGGCAAACAACTGTATATACATTGTTTATCTAATGAATTCTGGGCCAGTTCTCAACAATGCATTATTGCTAGACTGACAAAAGGAGCAAGCTGTGACTAAATTAAAGTAATTCATATTTTTTTTTTCAGTTCTGTGGTCAGACAAATCTGGTCTATTTCCAGAATAAACACTGCATTTTCAATTTCCCCAACCTTTAATAATGAGGTACAACTTCTTTTAAAATAAAAGTTTTCTTTGGGCTGGTATCCATTAGGACTAGTATTTTATCCTATATAGTTTAATGCAGTTTTTGCATAATAGGATAGATATATTGTAATCACATTCTCTTTCCTACATATATTGTTCATCTTTGCTTGTTATACCTAGATAATACTCTCTTGGCTAACATACCTGCTCTATTCTTGTTGATGTTTTTCACTACCAATGGGGATTCGATTACCTGTTGCCTGAACTGATTGTAAATGAAGAAAATAGTCTACTGCAGTTAGTGGTGCCTTATGCATCGCTTGATCACCATCATTTGTATGCCAAAAATAATGTTTATATTAAAGGGACAGTGGACTTTAAAATATCTTTCCATTTTGTTTCCAATGATTCATTTTTACCTACTGGAGTGTATCAATTTGTTTAAAAATGACTTCTTTATCTTTAAAAGCAATAAATTCAGTGCAAAAGGAAACTAAACACCTGCTAGTGAGTGTGCTAAAATATGGTACATATAGATGTTGACTGCTAGTAGTGATACACACCCAAATATAAGCTTTATTGAAAAAATGGCAAACAAATGTTCATCAAATTGAAAAAGAATAAAACACAAGTGATATTGGTCAATATATGAGATAGTACAAAAGTCACCACTTGGAGATGCAGTCAGGTTCTAGTCCATCAACTTTCCCTTATTTCTGTGTTAATCCAGTCCTGCAACTTCTGAAAAAAGGAAGCATTTTCTCTCTCAAAGATGAAAAAACCGGAAATAGAGGCAGGAAACAGCACACCTCCGATTCACGTAGTACTTTATTGCAAGGAAAATAATTTGCTAAAACCAATGCACTTACTAAAAGAATTAATACATTTTGCAGCACTCATCCAATCCCATATAGTCAGCGAGTATTTAGACAAGATGACTCCATGCACAAATGAACTCCAGACTGACCAGAGGGATGTTTGATTGTAAGACACATTGGTGGCATCGCTGACTATATGGGATTGGATGAGTGTATTATTTCTTTCAGTAAATCCATTGGTTTTAGCAGATTATTATCCTTGCAATAAATTACTATGGCCTAGACTACAAGTTGTGCGGTATGGCTATACTGCTGAAAAATTGGCCTTTGCGAGCAGAATAGACAGTTCACCCGTATTATAAATCACAGCTATACCACAAGCGTTTAGGCCTATACCGCAACTCTCCATTCCGCACTCAGAAAATGGCTTTTGAGTGTGGAATTTTCAGCTCATCCGTATTACAGGTTGTGCGTCAGGCTATTACACTAGCGTTACAGCTTATACCGACACAATCGATTCCGCTATCAAAGACCAATAGAAATGGATTTTGCGAAACAAAAATGTTTCACAAAACTATTAACAAAAATGTTACAATGTACACTAACACCCATAAACTACCTATTAACCCCTAAACCGTCACCCCCCACATCACAAATACTATAATAAACCTTTTAACCCCATATCCGCCACCCCACGAATCACAAATACTATAATAAACCTATTAACCCCTAATCCGCCACCCACCCACGTCACCAACACTAAATAAACCTAATAACCCATAATCCGCCACCCACCCACATCGCCAACACTAAATTCAAGTATTAACCCCTAATCTACTGCATCACCAACACTAAATAAACCTATTAACCCCTAAACTGCTGACCCCCCAAATTGCTTACATCTAAATTAAACTATTAACCCCTAATCCATAATCCGCCACCCGCCCGCATCACAAATACTAACCTAAACCTATTAACCCCTAAAAGGACAATTAGCTCTTTTGCAGCCCATTAAAAAATAATATATATAATATAATAGTCTTCATCCAGGTGGATCCATCTTCATCCATTGCAGGGCCATCTTCTATATTCTTCCTGGAGGTGCAGAGTGGTCTTCTGAGGTGCGGATTGATTATAATGCTCGTGGGATATTTCCCTATCAGACCAAACTTGACCAGTAGTCTTCTTATCCTGGCGTCAAGTGGAAGGATAAGGAAATATCCCAGAACAAGAGAACAGGTAAGTAAATAAGGTAAGCAGTACTCACAGTTGAGAGGGCAATCCTTCACGTCACTACAGAGGATAACTGGAGAGTAGTCAGGCAAGCAGAGTTCGGCAAAAACAAGGCAATTCATAGTACCAGCAGTACAGGGGTTAAACAGTAGAGCAACAGAGGTCAGCAACAATAACGCAGTAAGCAGTTCAGGGGTTAATCAGAAGAGTGGTCTTGAGACAAGCAGAGTTCAGCAACAATAAGGCAATCAGCAGTTCAGGGGTTAATCAGAAGAGTAGTCTTGAGACAGGTAGAGTTCAGCAACAATAAGGCAATCAGCAGTTCAGGGGTTAATCAGAAGAGTGGTCTTGAGACAAGCAGAGTTCAGCAACAATAAGGCAATCAGCAGTTTAGGGGTTAATCATAAGGGTAATCTTGAGACAGGCAGAGTTCAGTAACAATAAGGCAATCAGTAGTTCAGTTTAGAAAATAAGCACCCAGTAGCAAACACAGTAACACCTATACTTGGGCAATGATAACAGCAACAGAGGTACTTACATAGGTGTAGATGCGCACCCGAGGAAGCATTCAGCTGCATTCAGGACCAGCATCAGAGGGAGCTGGTGTGCGGCGATGACGTAATTGACGAGCACCAGAAGCAGCCACCGCATCCACGGCCACGTCCATGGCAACGACCATGACAAGTGAGGGGAGCGGTGGCCTGAACCAGAGCGGCATGACATAGCCCCCACTCAAGGGTTCCCTGCGGGAACTAGAGTCGGTTTCAAGGGGTGAGCAGCGTGGAACTTGGAGACCAATGATGGAGCATGCACATCACAGGCAGGAACCCAGCAACACTCTGCCACGGAGTAATATTTCCAGTGCACAAGGTATTGAAGTTGCCTTCGTCTGTATCTGGAGTCTTGGATCTTGCTGATCTCATACTACACCATGAACCAAGGGTGACAGAGGAGGAGGTCTGAGTAGGGTTAATCTGTACATGATGTAGGGCTTGAGCAGAGAGATGTGGAAGACTGGATGAATGTGCAGGGTTCTGGGTAAGGCTACTTTGTAGAAAACAGGAGAAATTATTTTGAGGACCTTGTAGGGACCGATGTAGCGAGGACCCAACTTGCGACAGGGCTGACTTAAGTGAATGTGTCGAGTAGAGACCCAGACTGGCTTATCAAGAGCAAAGGCACAAATAGTAGCTCGATGATGGTCAGCATGCCTTTTGTATCTGGAGACAGCTGAACGTAACTGAGAGCGTACACGCTACCAATGAGTAGCAAGGACAGTGAAACAACGGTTAGCATCATCAGGAACCCTCGTAGATTGAGCTGACAGAGGGAATAGACAAGGTTGATAACCTGCTGCAGCTTGAAATGGAGAGCATCATAAAGATGAGTGCCAATAATTGTTCCTCACTAGCTCGGCTAGGGGCAAGAGTCCAGACAAATTAGTATGCTGGGAATTGACATAGGCTCTGAGACAGGCTTCGAGATCTTGATTTGTTCTCTCCGTCAGATGATGTGTTCAATAGGAGCTTCAGGAGAGTCAGTGGAGTGAGGAAACTGACGGGAAAGTGCATCAGCCTTTTTATTCTTGGTCCCAGGAAGGTAAGAGACTATAAAGTTAAAACGAGAAAAGAATAAGGCCCATCTGGCCTGTCGAGGATTTGGTCGATGAGCAGTTTCTATGTACATCAGGTTTTTGAGATCTGTAAGGATCTGAATGGGGTTGGTGGTGCCCTCCAGCCAATGTCGCCACTCAGTAAGGGCCATCTTAATGGCTAGGAGCTCACGACTCCCCACATTGTAGTTCCTTTCTGAAAACAAAATAAGCATTAGAGAAAATATCCTAAAAATAGAAGGGAACAAAGATGATACTCCATTATATAAGCATTTTAAGGAGAAACGTGATGGGGATACTAAAGCCGTAAAATATATGGGACTACGAAAAGTGTATAGAGATTGGAGAGCTGGTGATTTTGAGAAAAAAACAACTCCTTACGGAATGTAAATGGATATTCGAGCTAGATTGTTTATACCCAAAATGTCTTAACTCAGACTTTGAAGTAACACATCTCCTATAAACCTATACTTTATTCTTTTATCCCCATCTACAGGGAGTAAAAATGCCCCTATTATCTTTAGATTCCTACCACTAGATGGCCCCTTGTATTTACCTCATATCTTATTCTAGGTCTCCCAATATGTATTTTCATACTAATTGTTAGCTACCTAGATATGTTAATAAAGAGTTATATGCTTATTATGGAAGATTACAACTACTCTCCAACCCCCTATTACAACATAGTAGACACACTATAAGGGATTATTGTTCATCGGCATAGTAGATATTCATATAAAATAATTTGGGGGAAACCCTCCCTATAGAATTTGTTGAACACTCAGTTGGGCCTCTTTATTATATAGTTGCCCAACAGTAGCGCGTAGATACACTTTCATCATCCTTTGGGGTGGTATTTTTGTAATACTATTTTTGTAATAATATCCCTAATTTTATTATCTTCTTGATATGCTCAACCTGAAACTTGGGCTGTTTTATATATGTCCTATATGTTTTATATATGTATGTTTTCTATATATTTATGATTTTTAAAGGGATCTTCTTCTGTATAAGTGTTTTTTCAGAATACTTTGTTCTTTTTTCCCTTTTCCTTTACATTTATATATATATATATATATATTTATTTATTTTTTCTGCATAGAAATATATATGTTTTTTAGAAATGTTATCCACTCATATCAACCATAACAGATATAGCTAATTATATATATTTACAATGTTTCTAGTTAGTTTTAAAAATTTGTACTGATTACCACTCACTCGCCTCTGCCCTTAATCAAAATGGCGCTATAGAATGCTGTCACGAGTCACACGACACTATTACACCAAAATAATATGTGTTATGTATCAAGTCACTCTTGTATTAAACTATGTATAACATACAGTGCATTCATTATATGCAAAATGTAGCCCCTTTGAATGAACATATGCAATAACTAATTTACGGTTAGATTATGAGTTTTGCGTTATGACTGGCTCAGTGCTAACTTCCAAGTTATTTCCACCGCTCACCTCCCTATAGTGCTGCTATTATAAGTTTTCATAAACCCGGCGTTAGCAGGCAATATGTCAGCGTTGAGAAAAATTGAGCTCAATATCGCACTCAAATACCAGCGCTGCTTTTAGCTGGTTTTACGTGCTCGTGCACGATTTCCCCATAGACATCAATGGGGAGAGCCGGCTAAAAAAAAGCCTAACACCTGCAATAAAGGAGCGTAAAGCTCTGTAACGCAGCCCCATTGATTCCTATGGGGAAATAAAAGTTATGCTTACACCTAACACCCTAACAAAAACCCAGAGTTTAAACACCCCTAATCTGCCGCCCCCGACATAGCCGCTACCTATATTAAAGTTATTAACCTCTAATCTGCCACCCCCGACATCGCCGCCACCTACATTATACTTATTAACCCCTAATCTGCCCCCCCCAACATCGCCGCCACCTACCTACACTTATAAACTCCTAATCTGCCGCCCCCAATGTCGACGCCACCTACATTACACTTATTAACCCCTAATCTGCCGCACCCAATGTCGCCACAACCTACCTACACTTATTAACCCCTAATCTGCCACCCCCAATGTCGCCAACACCTACCTACACTTATTAACCCCTAATCTGCCGCCCCCAATGTTGCCGCCACTATACTAATGTTATAAACCCCTAAACCTAACCCTAAGTGTAACCCTAACACCCACTGACTTTAATATAATTTAAATAAATCTAGATAAAAATTACTATTATTGAGCCATAACCTATTTTACTCTAGACCCTAGACTACACCACCAAATATGGCAGGCTTCACTGAACTAGTACAGAAGTCGCTACGGACATTGATGCAGCAGATGGACAATAACTTTCATGATCTAAAACTTGTACTAAGAGATCAATGTTACACAGGAACTACTCCTCTATCTAAAATGGCGGCTCCTACAGATCCCTACGACCGCGATGAGACCTCACAGTCTAATAACAGTGCACCGGCATCAGTGCCAGAAATGCCGCGGACCTGCATAGAATTTTCAGTACAAGATGTACGTTTAGGTGCAAAGAGGAGCCTGGAAATGAAGAGGGGTCCAGTCTTATTAAAGCCGGATGGAGGTGAGCTGAGTGTTGGGGATAAAATGCCACAGATCGCTACTACCCTGCTTTTGACAGATGTCTATTTCCCTGAGAGCTGGATTCCGGATTTCAGAGCAGCTCTGGATGTCTTGCAGGCTGATGACTTTCGGAGACCGTTCATTGCGGCAGGGTCACTGCATGGTGCCTGCCGTAAAGATTTAATGCTACCAAAAATTGCTATGGGGGATCTACACTCTTCACCTGAAAGGGGGAAATACCCAAATCCCATCCAAATTTCAAAAGGTCTGAGAGGGTCATGGCGATCCCCGGTCCTCCTACACTTGGCAATGGTAATAGAAGATCTAAGCCGCTTACTAAGTTGTTCACAGAAGCCAGTTGCAGATCTCCCCTCAGAATGGCAAACAACATGGAGGATCATCAGGGAAATAGCTGAATGCCTTGAACTCTGCGATTTTTTTGCTCACAAGTCCGGTGTAGGCTGAAAACTTCCTTGCTATGAGAACATTCATATATCATACCGTACATAACTCCAAATGGTGTGATGTAGCCTGCAAATGTTTATGTTCTCCTAGACACATAGCTATTTGAAGTTAACGTAGTTTATGTCGACCCTTAATGCTTGCTTGTTTTGCTCCTCTTTAGAGCGACTTTATATTTCTATGTTCAGTTAATATTATTAATGATCTAGAGCTGGTTTAACTGATTGTAGGTGAGATTGCACTAGGCTTGACCTATAGTGGGCATGCACAGCAAACACATGAAGGCTACTTATGTGGCACTATATAAGACACTCTCTTATCCACTTTAACTTCATGCTGACTTATTCTTTACATGAGCTTTAATGATATTTCATGTTCCCTAAAATGTATTTATGCCTCTATAAAATTCTAATATCATGTTAACCCTTAACCTAGGGTGTCCTCTCTTTAGATTATTATTAAGTGACCCCGCCCCCTTTACAACTTGTTTGGCGATAGGGTTTGCTGATGACTCCTCACTATGATTTTTATGCTGCAGCCATGTTAGTAGCTGCCGTTGCAATTTCACATATGATAACTATTACCTGACAGCGCATGGATCAACTCCAGTTATTTGCAGTTTGTGTTTTATTTTTTGTTAATATGATATCTTATTCTCTCCATCTGCTCATAATTCCTATATGTTGTTACCCGTGTTACCCATGTGTGAACTGCTAGTTGTGTTATGTCGCTTCTGAAATATTTAGCAAGTTCCCTATCTTTGAGTTATTTTAAACAATTCTTAGTATGCAGCCCAGACTAAAGTGCTCCCTAGGTTGAGATGCAGGTTGACTCAGTTTCATATGTGGTTCACTTGATTTTTGGTATTGTAGCAATTTATTACTATGCCTATCCTCTCACGCTCCTTTCCCAGCCTGTCCTGGACGACATATCTTTGATTATGATGCGTACCCTGTGAGAATGAAGTATAGTCTACTAGAGCCTCTACATATACTCGAGAGTTCAGAGTACTGCGCAATCTGCGGTAGCTGGCGTCTTAGTTAACACTATGCTAGCTCCCAAGCTGTTTATTGTACAAGAGACATTTATCATGTAGACATTAACGTCTGCGATATCAGAGTATAAGTGTCATATCCTGACTGTTTATAAATACTTATAATAATAAGACTGATGATACCCAAAAGTTAGCTCTGGGGAGAAATTACTGTTAAACTTGTCCCCGTAAGTTTACATATAGTAACAAGTCTTATATGGGACCCCTCGTATATGGGCATATATTATGTATAGTAACGAGTTTAATACAGGGCCTTTAGCATATAGATTTAACTTGTGTGCAATTATAAGTGTTGTATTGAGCCCTGCAGTATAGGGGTGTAGATTGGGTATAGCAAACGGACTAACACAGAGCCCCCAGTTTAAGCTAACAATGAGTCTAATATAGACATTTTTGGCCTCTGTTGAAATTTTTAGTACACGTATAACCCTTTAAGTACGGCCTCCAAAATGATATCTGCACCCACCAGTTTCATGTGTCGTTCTCAGACAGGTCACTTCTTTCCTTTTTCTTATCCTAAGCTCCTTGGGCACAGCGTTCCTGCTCATTTAATCTCTGAGATAAAGATTTTTAAGCTTTGCATGATTCTGTTGTTAAGTCTGTTCGAATTTCACTCGAATGTATATGCTCTCAAAAATGCCTACGACTAGAAAGTTTCTAATCTCTCTATAATTTTTGCATCTAATTCCTATAGTGATACACTAGTAGATCAATGGCCAAGTCCCTAGAGCATAGTCTTCTAATCCATGTGGAAGTATACTAGATAGCCTTAACAGAGAAAGAACCTGGCTGCCATATATCATATGGAACATTATCTATAACCCTCAAACAGAATCTAATAAACTGATATATAAACGGGATTCTATGGAAATGTTGTGCCCTATGGATACACCTTATGTTGCTCATCACTATACTCTGAGTGAACCCTGTCCCTGCCTTTCGACTGAATATACAACAACTTATTTCTTTGATGTATGCCCCTCTGTTTATAGAAGGTGACCTTTGTTTACTCCCTCCGCTTTCCGAACTTGACATTTTACAGGACTCCGCCCCTCATTCCCCCCCCCCCCCTTATTCCACTATGAGCGGCTCTCGCCCGCTGAACTTCCTTTCCCCCTCCCCGCTAACTTGGTCCAAAAGTGGCCAAATAAAATCTAACCCCCAATTGCCTCAAATGTTGTCCCTTTTACAGATTAAATAATTGTATAAACAGCAATTTGGGGACCATTTCCATCATATATAAAAAAGAGGTTTCATTTCCATTACCATCTATCTCCACTCAGGTTATACTTGTCTAATAATTGTACTTTTGTTTACTGGATTCTGATTGTAAATTTCGTTGTTTATAATGCTAGTGAAACGAATACCTGACACTGTTCTTTATCATATAGATATGGTTTTGATTTTCTTCCAGAGATGTACAAATTTCATGCCCAGAAAGGTTTTGTCTTTATCTCTCTGATATGTTTTAGGGTATACAATTACTGATATATCCTTATTGTCAATGGATGAATATTTACTGTAATGTGCTTTACAACCTCAATAAAAATATATTTAAAAAAAAAAAAAAAAAATTACTATTATTACCTAAATAATTCCTATTAAAGACTAAATACTTTCCTGTAAAATAAAGCCTAAGCTAGCTACAATTTAAATAATAGTTATATTGTAGCTATCTTAGGTTTTATTTTTATTTTACAGGTAAGTTTGTATTTATTTTAACTAGGTAGAATAGTTAGTAAATAGTTAACTATTTACTAACTACCTAGCTAAAATAAATACAAATTTACCTGTAAAATAAAACCTAACATGTCTTACACTAACACCTAACCTTACACTACAATTAAATCAATTACATTAATTAAATACAATGAACTAAATTATATAAAAATAAACACTAAATTACACAAAATAAAAAAGAAATGATCAAATATTTAAACTAATTACACCTAATCTAATAACTCTATCAAAATAAAAGTGGGACATTGCCCCAAAGAAATCAGCTCTTTTACCTGTAAAAAAATACAAACACCCCCCCAACAGTAAAACCCACACAATGAAACCCCCCCAGTTCTGGCGGCTTCTCTGAGGACTTCTGCTGCTTCGTTGAGGATGGATGTCCGGTCTTCAAAAACTGTAAGTGGATCTTCGGGGGTAAGTGTTATGTTTTTTTAAGGGTTTATTGGGTGGGATTTATTTTTAGTTTAGGGTTTTGGCAGAAAAAAAAACGAAATGGCCTTTTAAAGGCAATGTCCATCCAAATGCCCTTTTTAAACCGCTTAGGTTTATTAAGAAAGGATTTTATTTGGGGGGAGTTGGTTGTGTGGGTGGTGGGTTTTACTGTTGGGGGTTGTTTATTTAATTTTTTTACAGGTAAAAGAGCTGATTTCTTTGGTGCAATGCCCCGCAAAAGGCCCTTTTAAGGGCCATTAGAAGTTTAGTTTAGGCTAGGGGTTTTTTATTTTGGGGGGGCTTTTTAATTTTGATAGGGCTATTAGATTAGGTGTAATTAGTTTAAATATTTGATCATTTCTTTTTTGTGTAATTTTGTGTAATTTAGTGGGTTTTTTTGTAATTTAATTAATTGTATCTAATTAATGTAATTTATTTAATTGTAACTCAGGTTAGGTTTTATTTTACAGGTACATTTGTATTTATTTTATCTAGGTAGTTAGTAAATAGTTAATAACTATTTACTAACTAGTCTACCTAGTTAAAATAAATACAAACTTGCCTGTGAAATAAAAATAAAACCTAAGATAGCTACGATGTAACCATTATTTATATTGTAGCTAGCTTAGGGTTTATTTTACAGGTAAGTATTTAGTTTTTAATAGGAATTATTTAGGTATTAATTGTAAATTTTATTTAGATTTATTTTAATTACATTAAAGTTAGTGGGTGTTAAGGGTTAAGTTTAGGGGTTAATAACTTTAATATAGTGGCGGCGATGTTAAGGACAGCAGATTAGGGGTTAATAACAGTAAGTTGGTTACGGAGATGTTAGGGACAGCAGATTAAGGGTTAATAATATTTAACTAGTGTTTACGATGTGGGAGTGTGGCGGTTTAGGGGTTAATATGTTTATTATAGTGTTTGTGATGCGGGAGGGTTTTGGTTTAGGGGTTAATATGTAGTTTATGGGTGTTAGTGTACTTTGTAACACTTTAGTTATGAGTTTTATGTTACGGCTTTGTAGCGTAAAACTCATAACTACTGACTTTCAGTTTACGGTACGGATCTTGTAGTTATAGGCTATACCGCTCACTTTTTGGCCAGACAGGCAAACTTGTAATACCGGTGCTATGGAAGTCCCATAGTTACGTTGCATTACAGCCAAAAAAGTGTGCGGGACAGCTGTACCTACAAGACTCGTAATAGCAGCGGTAGTGAAAAAGAGCCTTAACGCTACTTTTTCACTCATACCGCAAAACTCGTAATCTAGCCGTTAGTCATGTTTGAAGGTTCACTCAGCCTTTCATCCTTCCTAGGTTGGTAAAATGAGTACCATTAAGTTGGGTAATAATTATACCTGTTATAAGTGCCGCAAGTCGATTAAGTTTAAGGTTTTGTGCTATACAAGTATCCAATTATTATTATTATATAATGTAATGATTCAGTTACCTTTTACTCAAAGAATACACTTATTGACCACTTCCTATTCACCTTGCCCTTAATCAAAATGGCAATAAGAAACTCAGTTTTGAGTATATCATAAGCCACATGATATTTTGTACCACATTAATATGTGCAATGTGCTAAGTCAACTCTGCATTACAACACACATAACATACAGGGAGTGCAGAATTATTAGGCAAGTTGCATTTTTGAAGATTAATTTTATTATTGAACAACAACCATGTTCTCAATGAACCCAAAAAACTCATTAATATCAAAGCTGAATAGTTTTGGAAGAAGTTTTTAGTTTGTTTTTAGTTATAGCTATTTTAGGGGAATATCTGTGTGTGCAGGTGACTATTACTGTGCATAATTATTAGGCAACTTAACAAAAAACAAATATATACCCATTTCAATTATTTATTTTTACCAGTGAAACCAATATAACATCTCAACATTCACAAATATACATTTCTGACATTCAAAAACAAAACAAAAACAAATCAGTGACCAATATAGCCACCTTTCTTTGCAAGGACACTCAAAAGCCTGCCATCCATGGATTCTGTCAGTGTTTTGATCTGTTCACCATCAACATTGCGTGCAGCAGCAACCACAGCCTCCCAGACACTGTTCAGAGAGGTGTACTGTTTTCCCTCCTTGTAAATCTCACATTTGATGATGGACCACAGGTTCTCAATGGGGTTCAGATCAGGTGAACAAGGAGGCCATGTCATTAGATTTTCTTCTTTTATACCCTTTCTTGCCAGCCACGCTGTGGAGTACTTGGACGCGTGTGATGGAGCATTGTCCTGCATGAAAATCATGTTTTTCTTGAAGGATGCAGACTTCTTCCTGTACCACTGCTTGAAGAAGGTGTCTTCCAGAAACTGGGAGTAGGACTGGGAATTGAGCTTGACTCCATCCTCAACCCGAAAAGGCCCCACAAGCTCATCTTTGATGATACCAGCGCAAACCAGTACTCCACCTCCACCTTGCTGGCGTCTGAGTCGGACTGGAGCTCTCTGCCCTTTACCAATCCAGCCACGGGCCCATCCATCTGGCCCATCAAGACTCACTCTCATTTCATCAGTCCATAAAACCTTAGAAAAATCAGTCTTGAGATATTTCTTGACGTTTCAGCTTGTGTGTCTTGTTCAGTGGTGGTCGTCTTTCAGCCTCTCTTACCTTGGCCATGTCTCTGAGTATTGCACACCTTGTGCTTTTGGGCACTCCAGTGATGTTGCAGCTCTGAAATATGGCCAAACTGGTGGCAAGTGGCATCTTGGCAGCTGCACGCTTGACTTTTCTCAGTTCATGGGCAGTTATTTTGCGCCTTGGTTTTTCCACACGCTTCTTGCGACCCTGTTGACTATTTTGAATGAAACGCTTGATTGTTCGATGATCACGCTTCAGAAGCTTTGCAATTTTAAGAGTGCTGCATCCCTCTGCAAGATATCTCACTATTTTTGACTTTTCTGAGCCTGTCAAGTCCTTCTTTTGACCCATTTTGCCAAAGGAAAGGAAGTTGCCTAATAATTATGCACACCTGATATAGGGTGTTGATGTCATTAGACCACACCCCTTCTCATTACAGAGATGCACATCACCTAATATGTTTAATTGGTAGTAGGCTTTCGAGCCTATACAGCTTGGAGTAAGACAACATGCATAAAGAGGATGATGTGGTCAAAATACTCATTTGCCTAATAATTCTGCACTCCCTGTACAGTATAATTACTATATGCAAAATATAGCTTTATTGAATGAATATATGTAAACATTATTTCAGTCATGTTTGAAAACTCACTTTTTAATTCACTCTTGCCCTCAATAATTTACTCTTGCCCTTAACCAAGATGGCGCTATAAAACGCTGTCTAAACTGAGTCATGAGTCACATGACCTTGCACTTTGAAACCACCTTATTATCTCCATAGTTAGCAATACACTTAGTACACAATATACCTTATTGGTCTAACCTGGAGGTACTTCTTTAGGTTCCAGTGAGATCCTGCTTACATTTTTTTGGTGCCAAAATTCACCACACCCCTCTTTTTTAATTGGCTAAAAAAGTCTTCAAATAACTAAACACAAAGCTGGTATTGTCTTGATAAAGGTCTCTTAGAAGGCCAAAACGCGTCAACTTTGTGACAAACCAGCCTGAGTTTCTACTTACATATGGTGAGCACTTTTTCTTTTAGCCCAGCTAGAAGTTTTAGTTTTTGTGCATCCATTTGTTTTTTTGTTTTTACAGGTATTTCTAAATGCCCCTGGCTAGTTTTTGGCCTGAAGCCTTTTCCAAGCATCTCCAACTCCTGGATTGTTTTACATCGGACTTTCATTTGGGACTATTTATTCTCATTTCACTCTGGGACATTTGTTGTTTTGTTTTTCTTGGGACGTCCTCTCCATATATACTTATTTGTTTTTTAGGGCCCTGTTGTCAGGGTGCCAGGAATCAGATTGAGACGAGAAGTGCAAAAATAATCACACCTTTATTAATAGCAAAAAATAATGAAAAGTCCACAAGTCAAATAACAAGCCAGGAGTCAAAACCAGAGCTGGTAGTCAGACGAGCCGAGTCAGGAGCCAAAGCGAATAGTCAGACGAGCCGGAATCAGGAACAAGGAAAACAGCAGAGTTAGGAACAAGCCAGGGATCAGGAACCAGGAAGGACGTCAGGCAGCCAGGTAATACACAGGAACTCTCACAAACAGGTCTGAGACAACTGAATGCATACTGAACAGAGGACCTTTAAATAATAAGTGATGACATCACAATTCTGAGACTGCATCCTGTCTCACATGGATGATGCACACCAGTCTGGCCATAAAAGGAAATGCAGGAAATGAGCAGCATCCATAGTCAGGAAGAGAGGTGAGTAAAATGGCTGCCAGCAGCTCATGGCAAACACAACAGGGAGAAAACTTTTTCATATTGCTTCTTGTTTTTTTGTTGTATTAAATTAGTTTTATATTAATCACTTTTTATGCTGGATTTTATTAGTTCTTTATAACCATTTCATATTGTTTCTTATATATATTATAGTGTGTTGACACTTGGCATTCATACCCATATGTATACAGTAACCCTTTATTCATCTCCCCTTTGTCCTATTGAAGATTTGCACTTATTTCCAATCGAGACAATTGTTACTTACCAGTGGGGAAAATGGTCATTTTTTTAATAGCATTATTATTAATAATAATATTATGAAATAAATCCCCACATATAACTGATAATGTACATTTATTTAAATATATTTTACTTTGAAATTATAAGATAGAAATATATTTTATTTTTAAGTTATAAGAATAAACAACAATTCATACTTCTGAAACTTACTAAAATTGTAGAATTCACAGATTCCGTACAGCATTTTGTAACAGTGTAGATTTTTTTTTTTAAATGACCAAACTGGTAAAAAAGGCCTGATTGTTAAAAAGCAGTGAGCATGGCTTATATATTAGGCATAAAAATGTAAATAAAAGAAATACATAATGTTCAGTGCAACAAGCTCTTGAGAAACTAATTTTACGATAGTATTTGTAATTAATGTCACACAAATTTGGGGATGAGAAATGGAAAATAACTGAAGCTCATAAAAAATAAACATTATTACATGTGACTGCTCCTTTGGTAATGCTTAGGACCATAAAGATCACCATTGCCAGATACCTGCAGTTTTCCATCGATGTAAGTGGAGTGTGACAGACTGTTTCATAAACTGTAAAACTTATTGACCACCCAGTATTTAGATTTGTTGTCATCAGTACTAAGAGTTACTGTATGATTCCATCATGTACGTCTATTAAATAAAAATTGTGAACTTCCCCAAAGAGATTAGTTTTTTTAGGATTGGAGTTTCCTGCCAAAAAAGGACAAAAAAAAATGGCTGAATTATTCTTTCTGCAAAGCACACAAAGATTTTAATCTTGAAAGGTATAATTTCTTGTAAAAATTATATTAAAGCAAAAAAATAAATAAAAATAATAATAATATATATATATATATAATTATTATCAATTATTTGTAGAGTGCCAACAGGTTCTGCAGCGCTAAAGACATGGGTCTAATATGCAAGGTAACAATTATGGGAGACAAAGGGATAGAGGGCCCTGCCAAGAGTTTCAATGCTGTAAATCATCTCTCATGAAAGTGATCTACAAAGCAGCTAGGCTCATAGGCTTACATGCTAAGGGCTTCAAGGGGATAGCTAGAGGAACTATCAGCTAGATTACAAGTTTTGCATTATGAGCTGTGCGGTACTAACTTGCAAGTTATTGTCACCGCTCACTTACTTACAGCGCTGGTATTACAGGTTTTTACAAACCCGGCGTTATTAGGCAAGAAGTGTGCGTAGAGCAAAATTGAGCTTCATACCGCACTCCAATACCAGCGCTGCTTAAGTCAGCTGTGAGCTGGTTGTACGTGCTCGTGCACAATTTCCCCATAGACATCAATGGGGAGAGCCGGCTGAGAAATAGCTCCGTAACGCAGCCCCATTAATTCCTATATTGAAACACATTTTATGTTTACACCTAACACCCTAACATGAACCCCAAGTCTAAACACCCCTAAACTTACACTTATTAACCCCTAATCTGCCGCCCCCGACATCGCAGACACCTACATTATACTTATTAACCCCTAATCTGCTGCCCCCAACATCATCAACACCTACATTTTATTTATTAACCCCTAATCTCCCACCCCCAATGTCGCCACAACCTACCTACACTTATTAACCCCTATTCTGCCGCCCCCAACGTCACTGCCACTATATTAAATTTATTAAACCCTAAATCTAAGTCTAACCCTAACCCTAACAACCCCTAACTTAAATATAATTAAAATAAATATAAATAAAACTTACTTTCATTAACTAAATAATTTAAAACTATTTAAAACTAAATACCTATAAAATAAACCCCAAACTAGCTACAATATAACTAATAGTTACATTGTAGCTAGCTTAGGGTTTATTTTTATTTTATAGGCAAGTTTGTATTTATTTTAACTAGGTAGAATAGTTACTAAATAGTTATTAACTATTTAATAACTACCTAAAATAAATACAAATTGACCTGTAAAATAAAACCTAACCTGTCTTACACTAACACCTAACCTAACCCTACAATTAAATAAATTCCCTAAATTAAATACAATGAACTAAATTCAAAACAATTAGCTAAATTAAAAAAAAACACACACTAAATTACAGAAAATAAAAAACAAATTACAAGATCTTTAAACTAATTACACCTAATCTAATAGCCCTATCAAAATAAAAAAAGCCCACCCAAAATAAAGAAAACCCTAGCCTAAACTAAATTACCAAAGGGCCTTTTGCAGGGCATTGCCCCAAAAAATCAGCTCTTTTACCTGTAAATTTTTTACAAACAACCCCCCCCAACAGTAAAACCCACCACCCACACAACCAACCCCCCAAATAAAACCCTAACTAAAAAAACCTAAGCTCCCCATTGCCCTGAAAAGGGCATTTGGATGGGCATTGCCCTTAAAAGGGCATTTAGCTCTATTGCGGCCCAAAGTCCTAACCTAAAAATAAAACCCACCCAGTACACCCTTAAAAAATCCTAACATTAACCCCCAAAGATCCACTTATCGGGAGAAGTCTTCAATCAAGCGGCAAGATGTCCTCAACGAAGCCGGCAGAAGTGGTCCTCCAAATGGGCAGAACTCTTCACCCAGACGGCATCTTCTATCTTCATCCTTCTGAGGGCAATGCCCATCCAAATGCCCTTTTCAGGGCAATGGGGAGCTTAGGTTTTTTTAGTTAGGGTTTTATTTGGGGGGTTGGTTGTGTGGGTGGTGGGTTTCACTGTTAGGGGGTTGTTTGTAAAAAAATTTACAGGTAAAAGAGCTGATTTCTTTGGGGCAATGCCCCGCAATAGGCCCTTTTAAGGGCTATTGGTTGTTTAGTTTAGGCTAGAGTTTTTTTTTTATTTTGGGTGGGCTTTTTTATTTTGATAGGGCTATTAGATTAGGTGTAATTAGTTTAAAGATCTTGTAATTTGTTTTTTATTTTTTGTAATTTAGTGTTTTTTGTAATTTAGCTAATTGTTTTGAATTTAGTTAGTTGTATTTAATTTGGGGAATTTATTTAATTGTCGTGTTAGGTTAGGTGTTAGTGTAAGACATGTTAGGTTTTATTTTACAGGTCAATTTGTATTTATTTTAGTTATTAAATAGTTAATAACTATTTAGTAACTATTCTACCTAGTTAAAATAAATACAAACTTGCATGTACAATAAAAATAAACGCTAAGCTAGCTACAATGTAACTATTAGGTATATTGTAGCTAGTTTAGGGTTTATTTTACAGGTAAGTATTTAGTTTTAAATATGAATTATTTAGGTAATGATAGTAAGTTTTATTTAGATTTACTTTAATTATTTTTAAGTTAGGGGGTGTTAGGGTTAGGGTTAGACTTAGGGGTTAATAAATTTAGTATAGTGGAGGCGATGGGGACGGCAGATTAGGGGTTAATAAATGTAGGTAGGTGGCGGCGATGTTAGGGACAGCAGATTAGGGGTTAATAATATTAAAATAGTGTTTGCGAAGCGGGAGTGCGGTGGTTTAGGGGTTTATATGTTTATTATAGTGGCGGTGATGTCCGGAGCGGCAGATTAGGGGTTAATAACTCACTTTTTGGCCTCCCAGGACAAGCTCGTAATACCGGCGCTATGGAAGTCCCATAGAAAAAAGACTATATGCAATTTGCGTAAGTTGATTTGTGGTAAGGCCAAAAAAGTGTGCGGTGCCCCTAAATCTGCAAGACTCGTAATACCAGTGGTAGTGAAAAAGCAGCATTATGAGGCTTGACACTGCTTTTTTACTCATAACGCAAGATTCATAATCCAGCCGTAAAATAGGAAAATATTAGTGTATATTATATGCATCCCAAAAGAGTAGAGTCTTTAAGGAGTCTTTAAGGAGTCTTTAAGGTTATAGTTTGAAAACTAGGGGAGAGTCGTGTAGAGCGAGACAGAGAGTTTCACAATATTTATATATCTTCATTGGACATGAGATCCCCAAACCCACACATCTATTTTGTTTTGTGCACATTAAAACACAGTTGAACATTTCCAGAGAGTGCGTGCCTGTTTTGGACATTATTACAATTGCACCCTGGTAGATATTATTGGAAGTGAGAGTGTACTTTTTATCATCTCTCTCTCTCTCTCTCTCTCTCTGTATATATATATATTTATATATATATATATTTATATATATATATATCTCAATCAAGGATGGATTCATTGATAAAATAAGCTGTAGGCGCCTTTAGTAAGGTGAGATCATTTTTATAAATGTAAAATATGAGAACACAATGAGGAAACTAAGGCCTAGATTTGGAGTTTGGTGGTAGCCGTGAAAACCAGCGTTAGAGGCTCCTAACGCTGGTTTTAGGCTACCGCCGGTATTTGGAGTCAGTCAGGAAAGGGTCTAACGCTCACTTTTCAGCCGCGACTTTTCCATACCGCAGATCCCCTTATATCAATTGCGTATCCTATCTTTTCAATGGGATCTTTCTAACTCCGGTATTTAGAGTCGTGTCTGAAGTGAGCATTAGAAATCTAACGACAAAACTCCAGCCGCAGAAAAAAGTCAGTAGTTAAGAGCTTTCTGGTCTAACGCCGGTTTATAAAGCTCTTAACTACTGTGCTCTAAACTACACTAACACCCATAAACTACCTATGTACCCCTAAACCGAGGTCCCCCCACATTGCCGCCACTCGATTAAATATTTTTACCCCCTAATCTGCCGACCGCCACCTATGTTATCCTTATGTACCCCTAATCTGCTGCCCCTAACACCGCCGACCCCTGTATTATATTTATTAACCCCTAAACTGCCCCCACAACGTCGCCTCCACCTGCCTACACTTATTAACCCCTAATCTGCTGACCGCAAAGAGCCGCTACTTACGTTATCCTTATGTACCCCTAATCTGCTGCCCCTAACACCGCCGACCCCTGTATTATATTTATTAACCCCTAATCTGCCCCCCACAGCGTCCCCTCCACCTGCCTACACTTATTAACCCCTAATCTGCCGAGCGGACCGCACCGCTATTATAATAAAGTTATTAACCCCTAATCTGCCTCACTAACCCTATAATAAATAGTATTAACCCCTAATCTGCCCTCCCTAACATCGCCGACACCTAACTTCAAACATTAACCCCTAATCTGCCAACTGGAGCTCACCGCTATTCTAATAAATTTATTAACCCCTAAAGCTAAGTCTAACCCTAACACTAACACCCCCCTAAGTTAAATATAATTTAAATCTAATGAAATTAATTAACTCTTATTAAATAAATTATTCCTATTTAAAGCTAAATACTTACCTGTAAAATAAATCCTAATATAGCTACAATATAAATTATATTTATATTATAGCTATTTTAGGATTTATATTTATTTTACAGGTAACTTTGTATTTATTTTAACCAGGTACAATAGCCCTGTAAAATAAATCCTAACCTAAGTTACAATTAAACCTAACACTACACTATCAATAAATTAATTAAATAAAATACCTACAATTACCTACAATTAAACCTAACACTACACTATCAATACATTAATTAAATACAATATCTACAAATAAATACAATGAAATAAACTAACTAAAGTACAAAAAATAAAAAAGAACTAAGTTACAAAAAATAAAAAAATATTTACAAACATCAGAAAAATATTACAACAATTTTAAACTAATTACACCTACTCTAAGCCCCATAATAAAATAACAAAGACCCCCAAAATAAAAAAATGCCCTACCCTATTCTAAATGACTAAAGTTCAAAGCTCTTTTACCTTAGCAGCCCTGAACAGGGCCCTTTGCGGGGCATGCCCCAAAGAATTCAGCTCTTTTGCCTGTAAAAAAAACACATACAATACCCCCCCAACATTACAACCCACCACCCACATACCCCTAATCTAACCCAAACCCCCCTTAAATAAACCTAACACTAAGCTCCTGAAGATCTTCCTACCTTATCTTCACCATACCAGGTTCACCGATCGATCCAGAAGAGCTCCTCCGATGTCCTGATCCAAGCCCAAGCAGGGGGCTGAAGATGTCCATGATCCGGCTGAAGTCATCATCCAAGCGGGAGCTGAAGAGGTCCATGATCTGGCTGAAGTCATCATCCAAGCGGGAGCTGAAGAGGTCCATGATCCGGCTGAAGTCTTCTATCAACGGCATCTTCAATCTTCTTTCTTCCGGATCCATCTTGCAGACCTCCGACGCAGAACATCCTGCTGGCCCGACGGACTACCGACGAATGAAGGCTCCTTTAAGGGACGTCTTCCAAGATGGCGTCCCTCGAATTCCGATTGGCTGATAGGATTCTATCAGCCAATCGGAATTAAGGTAGGAAAATTCTGATTGGCTGATGGAATCAGCCAATCAGAATCAAGTTCAATCCGATTGGCTGATCCGATCAGCCAATCAGATTGAGCTCGCAATCTATTGGCTGTTCCGATCAGTCCGATCGATCGGTGAACCTGGTATGGTGAAGATAAGGTAGGAAGATCTTCAGGGGCTTAGTGTTAGGTTTATTTAAGGGGGGTTTGGGTTAGATTAGGGGTATGTGGGTGGTGGGTTGTAATGTTGGGGGGGGGTATTGTATGTGTTTTTTTTACAGGCAAAAGAGCTGAATTCTTTGGGGCATGCCCCGCAAAGGGCCCTGTTCAGGGCTGGTAAGGTAAAAGAGCTTTGAACTTTAGTAATTTAGAATAGGGTAGGGCATTTTTTTATTTTGGGGGTCTTTGTTATTTTATTAGGGGGCTTAGAGTAGGTGTAATTAGTTTAAAATTGTTGTAATATTTTTCTGATGTTTGTAAATATTTTTGTAAATATTTTTTAATTTTTTGTAACTTAGTTATTTTTTATTTTTTGTACTTTAGTTAGTTTATTTAATTGTATTTATTTGTAGGAATTGTATTTAATTTATTTATTGCTAGTGTAGTGTTAGTTTTAATTGTAGATAATTGTAGGTAGTTTATTTAATTAATTTATTGATAGTGTAGTGTTAGGTTTAATTGTAACTTAGGTTAGGATTTATTTTACAGGTAATTTTGTAATTATTTTAACTATTTTAGCTATTGTACCTGGTTAAAATAAATACAAAGTTACCTGTAAAATAAATATAAATCCTAAAATAGCTATAATATAAATATAATTTATATTGTAGCTATATTAGGATTTATTTTGCAGGTAAGTATTTAGCTTTAAATAGGAATAATTTATTTAATAAGAGTTAATTAATTTCGTTAGATTTAAATTATATTTAACTTAGGGGGGTGTTAGTGTTAGGGTTAGACTTAGCTTTAGGGGTTAATAAATGTATTAGAATAGCGGTGAGCTCCAGTCGGCAGATTAGGGGTTAATGTTTGAAGTTAGGTGTTGGCGATGTTAGGGAGGGCAGATTAGGGGTTAATACTATTTATTATAGGGTTAGTGAGGCGGATTAGGGGTTAATAACTTTATTATAATAGCGGTGCGGTCCACTCGGCAGATTAGGGGTTAATAAGTGTAGGCAGGTGGAGGCGACGTTGTGGGGGGCAGATTAGGGGTTAATAAATATAATATAGGGGTCGGCGGTGTTAGGGGCAGCAGATTAGGGGTACATAGGGATAATGTAAGTAGCGGCGGTTTACGGAGCGGCAGATTAGGGGTTAAAAATAATATGCAGGGGTCAGCGATAGCGGGGGCGGCAGAATAGGGGTTAATAAGTGTAAGGTTAGGGGTGTTTAGACTCGGGTACATGTTAGGGTGTTAGGTGCAGACGTAGGAAGTGTTTCCCCATAGCAAACAATGGGGCTGCGTTAGGAGCTGAACGCAGCTTTTTTGCAGGTGTTAGGTTTTTTTTCAGCTCAAATAGCCCCATTGTTTCCTATGGGGGAATCGTGCACGAGCACGTTTTTTAAGCTGGCCGCGTCCGTAAGCAACTCTGGTATCGAGAGTTGAAGTTGCGTTAAATATGCTCTACGCTCCTTTTTTGGAGCCTAACGCAGCCATTCTGTGGACTCTCAATACCAGAGTTATTTAAAAGGTGCGGCCAGAAAAAAGCCAGCGTTAGCTACGCGGGTCGTTACCGACAAAACTCTAAATCTAGCCGTAAGCGTATGCATATTTAGTTTCACCAAGTATTATTTGTAAAACAAATGCATTCTTAAAATCATTCCAGATGCCAAGTAAAGAAATTGCTACTGTAATCAAGAGATAAATGTCTGTTGATTTTAGGGTGTAAATGTATATCTAAAGATGATGATTGTTTATAGTTAGTGGCTGCAGTGCAAAAAAAAAAAAAAGAAGAAGAAAAGAAACATAGATAACAGCACTTTAACTACATAGTTGTCCCTATGGATGCATTCAAGCTTGGAATTATATTCATTAAGCACTGATAATCATCAGATTTTACTTTATTTTACAACCAACATATTGTAGCACCATTTTTGTCATATTAAAGGTTAATGCTAGGAGCAATTATGTTTATGACATGTAAAACTCTGAACTTGGCTTAGTAGAATGGTGGAATGTTCTCTGCAATTATTAATTTTACTTAATCATATTTTCAAGTGAAGAGGTTTTGGTAAATTTTTCAGTCACCTTAAGGTGTTTTGTTACTAGGTGTCCTCACTAGTCCTACTATTGAAAAGTCAAAATGCACCTAATTAAAGATAAAGCAGATTTCAATAAACAAGTATTTATGCTTTTCACCACCTAAATGTGCTGTGATAAAAAGCTCTACGCAAGCATAAAGGAAACACAATTTAAATTGTACAAAACTCAAGGGAAAAGTAGTAGGTTTGTTACACTATTAATGGGTAATAAATTACAAGCTTAGAACTAAGCCACAACAAACAAACGATAGACTAACAGTCTCTGAAATCCAAGTGAGAGGATTCCCAAAACCCTCTCTGTGTGTATGTGTGAGGATACAGACATTCCACATGAAAACGTAGTGACTCACCACCAACGGGTCATGTAAACAATAATCCGTCTCAGCTTCTCATGCGATCCTCCCGGCTCTCCCCTGGAGTGGCGTCCTTGGCTTCCTAATCTCCACAGGGTGCTCAGACAATCACTTCGATGGGATCAGTGCTTGTGAACGCGTTCAGTGTACCAGCTCCTCACAGCTGTCCTCCATTGCTGCTGACCAATCCTCGGCAGGCTTACTCCGCTATCACTTGCTCACTTCTGGCCAAAATGTAAAGGGGATTAAGTAACTTAGAAAGGAGACAACACACATCTAATTTACATTTTACATTGTTTTTTAGAAACATAGGCATTTGTAAGATTTTTACAGTATGGGGGCTAAGGTTACAAGATATGTATGATGAAACAAGAAGAAAGGGCGCCTCCTAGTGTAGCCAATATAAAAAAGGGCAGATATAATCAGATGTAAATTTTATACTCACAAATTGTGAAGGCAAAGATAATGCCAAGGTAAATGGTCTGAGAACTCAGCAGTGTCCCAGTTGACTGTGCACTAAATGCCAGGGCAGCTCCTCCTGATAAATTGTTGTTGCAATCTGAAAAAATGGAAGAAATACAGAGGGCGACTCCTAGTGCAGATCAGTTAGCAATGAATACACCCACTAACTTCTCCCTTTAGAAAAATACTCACACAGTAGAAAGCACACTATAGTGCTAATGCAGCCTGCTGGGTATATTACAGTGGCCCAGCGCACATACACACTCCGGCAATGAACTGTTCCAAGGTGTTTTTGATGATCAAATGAAAATATAGGAGACTTCAGTAGATAAAAAGAGCTTTATATAAAAACCAATGAATGAACAAATAAAATCAATCAGTAAAACACGCTACGTGTTTCTCAGAGCTGACCACTCTGTTTCCTCAGGCAAGTAATACTGATCTATAACTGAAGTCTCCTATTTATATAACATAAAACCAATTAGGATGTGGGTTACACCCAGTACACACCCTTTCTCTTTTCCCACAGGTGCATCTGTGGTTACATTTCTAATACAGGACAGCATTGCTTCATTAAAGCCTATGACATATCTATAGTGTGCAAAAATCTTATCCAAAACTTACATGAATACAAAGGTATACAATGTAGAAAAAAACATTTTAACAGAAAAATACATAAACATAAAAAAATTGATACAGCACATTGAACAATCTTATTTGTAAACTAAATGATCTGTATATGAGTACATAAACTTTATACTGTTTTTTTCTAGGTAATCAACAGCCGTTACCACATTCTTATTGTTATATAAGATCATCTTGTAATGCCAGTTTTTTATATCGTGGAGACTATGTTTGTTAATTCAAAAAACTGACCAATACAATCATGCAATATGTATGAGTCATGCCTAACGACCATGTGTTATTGTGTGTATATTTCACAGCCAAATTTCTAACTCTATCTTTATCACTGCTTGTGTTAGCATTTCTTATAAAACAACACTCTGGGTTGTTTTATAAGAGAATTAAACTCAGAGTGCAAAAGAAAACCTAGATATGCAAGAGGTCTTTATCAAGGGGTAAAGACGACACTTTCTATAGAGGAAGGTCATTTGTGGTTATTCACTCAATCTAACTTATGGTATTACAATACTACAGCCTAAAAAAGTAACCATTGAAGCTGCACCGAAAACAAAAAAGGCAGCTGGGGTGGTTATAGACATTGAATTATGGGGTTGCAACATAGGAGTGCCACTAAGCTAAATACCATTGTTCATGGTAGTACTTTTATGGATCTCCAACCCTCTACTTATATTCCTGTCTTTTTTATTTGCTCTTCTCATTCTCTTTTTTATTTCCTCTTCTCATTCCCTTTTTTTACATCTATCCTTTGTAGGGAACCAGGCAAGTCAAAAAGGTGGCCTTGCACACTAATGGATGCTGGTGTCTTTAAGGAGTGGTGTGCTCAAGTAATTATGTAAAGAAAATTCTTAGAACCATGGCCAGGCATAACCTGTAGTAAGTCCTTTATTCTTTGCATATTGCTCATAATCAGCAAACACCTAAAGTCTTAATAGCTCCTTGTAGTCTTGCCAAGGTAGATATAGGAGAGATCTCTAAAGTTAAATAAGAGCTATTTCTATTTTTTTATACCCATGCTGTTTTTGTGTTGTGTTGGAACAACAGAGATACAGGAATAGCGATACAGTCAGCAATAAAACTAGGTATCATTTTTTTTGTGAGAGTTTGAGGCTTAATACTTAACTATTTTATGTTATCAGTAGAACAAATACAAAATGAACAGTCTGCATTAATACTAAAGATATACAGGAGGTATGTTAGTATGTAGAAACAGAGCTGCAAAAGCTAATCAGAGCCACAAAACGTGTCAGTTGGTCTCTGTACGTAGAGGTGTGTGTGCTAACGTTTTTATTGTGGAACAAGAAAGGATTATTTTTAACCTACCAGCCTAGCCTATGCCTTTTTCAGATGCTGACTGACAGTAGCTGACTGAATTCCAGAATGGAGGCCGTCTCTCTTCTCTTTAACTGCATGCAGGTACTACGGGGTTGGGCTTTCCCCGACTAGGCTTCCTGTCATCCAGAGTCAAGAGTAAGAGCTGCCAGCAAGGGAAGGATATCATTGTAAGCGTCACTGGTGAGCTTGCAAACTTTTAGCAATTCTGTGTTGCAAAAGCTAAGACTTTGGTAAATATAGCAAAATTAATGCAATTGACCTAGGGCTAAGAAATAGGGAATATTAAAACAATGTTTTTTTGCATAAGAACAGTGTAAATTAAAGCTTTTTAAACAAAGTAAACCTACACAAAGTAAACGTCTCTTCATCTATCATCTTATATATGTTTCAAATGTTGTCTATATGTCTTCTTTTTATGTTAAGCTGCATGAACCTTTAAATATTTAGCTACTCTGAAACACTTACTATATATAATAGACTTTACTTAATTTATTTTGTCCTTTCTTGTCTCAGATGACATTCCCTTAATTACTAAAATAAGTACCACTCATAGATTTACCATGTCAGAGATCACAGGGGAATTATTTATGTTTCTCAAACTTTTATTTGGAATTAATGGGCATTTTTATATCACCTATATGGTTATACATAGTCTTAAAACGTGCCAATATGTTTGTATAATTTTTACAATATCCTTAAAAGGGTCATTGTGTTCAGACAAAAATCTTAGCCAAACATCTATTTTCTTTTTTACTACAATAAGTGCTAGAACTCATTTTTCTTCCAAATTCTGGATGGAGATTTTAAACAATAAAAAAGAAATCCAGAAAAAAAGGTCATATTCTAAAAAAGATGAGTTAAGAATTAAATGAATAAAGAGAAATAGTATTTGACTGCACACAAGAAATATGATAGTGATTAAACTAATGACAGCACATGCAGTATGGAATTAAAATTCCCTTAGTACTAGTGTACAGGTATCCTAAAATACCTCAAGACCAGAAAACAAAAAATAAATTGAGCCAAAAAACTCAATTTTAATATTTGCAATTTTTATGAGATTTCAAATGAGTCTTTACCATTTAAATTCGTACTAATACTAACTAAGGGGTTGTTCAAATCCTTTAGAAATGTTATAAAATGATTTAACTATAAAACCCCCTTAGATGCTGTTTGCTTATTAGGAAAAAAAAATTTTCATGGTACAAATTATACAGCACTGTCCTTGCTGAAATGAAAACTGAACAATGAAAGACAAATGTAATAAGTCAAATAGCTTAAATAAGGAGTTATATTTTTTCACTGGTATTAAGAGTTACAGTATGGTGTGAGGGGGGGTTTGAGATCATAACCCATACAACTTGCTGTATGTTACACCAAATCACATGAAATAAATTCTACTGAAATTAAACACCATTGGAGAAAAAAAAACAGAACTTGTCAACCATAATACACTGTCCATTACAGAAGGCTACAATATGGCACAAAAGTACAATATCCCTAAGCTTACTTGTTAGATGTTAGCAGGAAATACCGATATTACAAAATATGCTATAGTAATTTAGGTATTTAATTACACGTAAAATATGTTTGCTGCTTTTATATGCAGAAATTTAAGTTAATTCTGTATAAGTTGGAATTCCTTTCACATATTCCAAAAAAAGAGAAATATTTTCAAACAAAATATGTTCTGGAATTGGTTGCTTTGAAGTTTTTTATTTTCCTCTTCCCATTAAATGTTATTACGTCATGGTAATTGTTTAATTTTTTTTAAAAGTGCTTTTGTTTAAAACAGGGATGGGTAACTGAGGACCCAAGGGTCACATGTGGCCCACTGCCCTACGTTTTGCAAAGCATGGGAACTATGAATGTTTGCCATAGTATTTGTGGTTTCAGGAAAAAACACATCTCTGATAAGTGGACAAACAAGGTTCCACATCTCAAAAGACCCTTCTTGAGGGAAATAGCAGATAGAGGTACCCTGCAACTTGCCTAAATCAGGGCCTTTGACAATGGATATTTTTTGGAAAAATTGTATTATTTGTTTGTTTGTTTGTTTGTTTGATAACTATACATTTAGTTTGGACCTTTAAGCCTCAAATAAGGGTGTTTGATTCATGCAAATTTTCCAATCAGTGTTACCAATCCAGGATCCTAGGATGCGCAAAGTCCCAAAAGTTGAATCCCTTAGGATTTCAGAAAAGAAAATGTCCAAATGTTTCCAAAGAAAGTATTATTATTAGGAAACTCTGGTGGCCGCTCTTCTCAAAAACATGCACAGGATGATCTAAGACAAAGAGAAATATAAAGAAGGCGCGTCTTGGTGCAATACCTTTTCAAAATGTGGAATTCTTCCCTCTATGGGGCAAATAATATTCTAAGTGTAGCAGCACCCAACGTGCTGATTAAAGCAAACGGAGATCTCCGCTCACTGATCAGTTACTCCCAGCTGGGCTCAATCAGCCTCACAGAAATAATGATGTGAACACAAATGGTTTTTAAACAAATAAAACACCATTTATTAAAAGCATGTTAAATTTTATAGAGCTAATAAGCATATCTAGCTCTTAAAACAGGTACGCTACGTGTTTCTAAGCCTATTTTCTCTAGTCTATTTTCTGTTCACATCTACCTAATAAAGGTTAACATAGCCAATCAAAATTGATCCAACTAACACACCCCTTTTTTCATTAACTCCTTTGGTATTGTCTAAAACATGTATATTTATACCACCAAACATACATTAATCAAACTATTCAAAAACTATGTATAAAAAAAACTAATATAAGCATTAGACAAATCGCATAAATTCAAAAGCCATATAAACAATTCATATAAAAATTATATAGATCATCTACTTATTGCAATAAGCCATATAAAAAATTAATACCAGCATTATATAAATTGCATATTTGTTGCAACAAGCCATATAAAAAAGCCATATAAGCAATATATTAATCGCATATTAATTGCAGCATTGCGATTCCTAAATGTATCCAAATATGGTCAATACCTGAAAGTAATCACAAATTGCAAAAATTATGACAGGAAACATACATTTGTGCACACATTTGAATAAATCTTAAATTGCAAAAAAAGTTTGACAGGAAACATAAGTTTGTGCACACATTTGAATAAATCTTAAATTGCAAAAAAAGTTTGACAGGAAACATAAGTTTGTGCACACATTTGAATAAATCTTAAATTGTGAAAAAGTTAATGCCTACATTACCATTTCCAGAGCCTTTTTAAAAAAAATGTGTGCTTAACTACACCAATCTCTCTAATTATTAGAGTTAGAGATGTGCTACGGACAAAATGGTGGTTAGTCTATTGACAACATTTGTTAAAACACTAAACTGAACAGTTGTACAGTTTAGGGGTTTATAGAGTAGGGATTTTATTACGATGGGGTTGTGGTAATTTCAGGGTTAATACTGTAGCTTTTTTATTGCAATGGGGGTTGAGAAGGTTAAGGGGTAATAGTGTAGGGGTTGTGAGAGGTTAGGGTTTAATAGAGTAGAATGTTTATTGCAATGGGGTTGTGGTGCTTTAGGTGTTAATAGTGTATTGGGGGTTATATTGTAAAGGGGTTGTAGTAGTTTAGGGGTTAACAATGGGGTTGTGCCGGCTTTTGGAGTTTTTTAGCATTAAAAGAATAATTAAATTAATGTATTGACAAATTTTTTTTAATGCATTCATATGTTATTCTTTATATTTATCTAGGATGCCTTTAGTTTATTCAGTTGTTGAATTCACAAAGTGGCAATATTCAGAGAAATACAGATTTGTTTGGAATATGAATGCACATCTCTACTAATTATTGTCAATGTTCTAATTACATATAATTCAAACATTTTAGTCTTCATTTTTATCATGACTTTCAGTTTGTGTCATGCCCATTACCAGAAATCCAATAAAACTAGAGGAATGCTGTATAGGTATCTTATGTGGGGATTTAAATTCCCTCTTCTCAGTCTATGGCTCTATTCCTAGCCACATGTTATTCTTCTGAACCCGACTATTCTACATTCTGCTGATTTTGCTCTACACCCAGTAGCCAGCCTTGTGCTCTAGCGGCACAAGCCTTGTGCTTCAAACAGCCCTTCCTTGTGTTCTAGATGGTGCCAGAGTCATGCCTTCTGTTCTAGCTAGAGTGCAGCCTTGTGTTCCAAACAGTGCAGAGGGCTGCCTTGAGTTCCAGCTGGTGCCAGAGTCCTGCCTTGAGTTTCAAGTGCCAGAGCCCTACCTTAGGTTCCAGCCAGTGCCAATATCCAGCTACCAGTCACAACCCTGTGTTCCTGAGGCACCAGTCCTGCAAGCATCCTGCTACAGAATTGTGGGCATGCTGCTGCTTACATGCTAGACCAATGCCTCCCAGTGCCCAATTATCAATAAAAATAATTAATACATTTGAGTTCAAGGATCACCATTCTCATTGGCTGTTTAGTTTGTGTTTCATGATAGCCTGCAAAAAAACTTGTGAAAACAACAATCTAGATAGGGGCATTGGGGAGAAGGTTTGGGGACTCCTATTTTTTTATAAGGAAAATATAGATTCATTATTTTTTTTTTCATACATACAAGCTAAGATTTTAACAGGCCGTATACACGTCTGGTAGTTTAGTCTCTAATAGCAGTATTTTATAGGCATTTATGTACATGGCTCACTAGCGTGAAAGCATGGTGAAACGCTGTCTCTCAAAACATGGCTTGCAATAGACATATTAGTTAAACAATTTACAGTTTGGCACCACAGTTTGTGTAACTGTGTAGATATTCAGCACACAGGATGGGCTCATACTAGGGTAAGAATGAACCAGCTCAATACTCTGTATGCAATACAAACTTGGTTTTGCCGCAAATAGATTAACAGCATTGACACAGTGTGGGTCAATAAATATAATGGAGTCCTACTTTACCATAAAGTTTGTCACTGTCACTACATGTATATAAATAATTAATCAAAATTAGCAAGTATATCTCATACTACTTGTTAGGTAATTTATAACTACGGTATCATTTTAAGTGTGCCCCCTTTTTATACTTATATTCTGACGCAACCCTACAAGTAGAAATTAATAAAGGCTATAATCCTGTTTTTTTTTAATAATTTAACTCCAGTTTTTAAATGCTTTAATAAATGTTATGTTTTATGTTATACCTTACTCCTAATCAGAATCTTTACTAAGAGTGCTACAAAGTGTATCGCTTTTGGAAAACTTCTTATTTTTTCTCGCCTTAAAAACATGCTTGTTAATTTGATACACAGTCCCACTCCCTTTCCTTTTCTTTTTTTTAAACAAGCTTTATTGAGCAAAAACCGCAAGTGTACAATTATAAAAAGAAACATTGTGAACAAAATACAAGGGTTTATCGCTCTTAACAATGAGCTTTCTGTTTAAAGAATTCGGTCCCTGCAAATGTCCTCGGTACATAGTAACAGAAACATTGATATGGGATCATACTTCAATCGCCCATTCGAGCCTCGTTAAGTTCAACGTCCATAATTATATTGGTTTTGATCCTTTGCAGAGCTTGGTTCTTTTCAACTTTTCTTTTTTGTTTTCATTTTCTCCCCTTCCCTCCCCCATCATGGTGGTAAACAAGTAAAACTGGAGGCAATAAGCAGTGGATTCCGTTCATCAGGCATTGTGTATTGTGGTATTAGGTTCAGCTCTTGACCAACACAAATTATCCATAAACATAACACAAGCATATGTACAAACAAATAGGTATAGCAGTAAAACCTTAGACTTTGTGGGACTGTGTATCCGTCCTGTTTCATATCTCCCTGCTATGAGGTATGTGTGGCCCCCTCCGCCCAGGCTGCTAACATAAGTTCGTGTAATTCTGTAGTGCCCTGTACTATGTGGTGGTACCTTTCTAGTTGGAGCAGTGTGGCAACCTGTTGTTTCCAATCTGCCAAGGTTGGGATTATCCTAGATTTCCAGTTTTTTCTGAACCAGCATCTTCACACTGTTCAGCATGATCATTAGTAGTGTCCTATGCTCTTGTCTGTCTATTTTAGGTAGGGAAAGATATAAAAGGATCTTAGGGTCATTAGGTATAGTAAGTCCCAGGGAATCTTTTATGTGAGATAGAATTTCAGTCCAGTATGTATCTAGCTTGGGGCAGTCCCACCAGATGTGAACAAGAGAACCCTCCCCGCCACACTCTCTCCAGCATTTCCCTGATGCCGTTTTGTATATGTGTTGTAGTCTGGATGGAGTAAGATACCATCTGGAGAGAAATTTGTAATTTGACTCTTGGTGTAACAACCCAGACATACAAAGTCTCGTTATTACTATTATAAGTAGATTTACTAAGTTACTTTTAGTCATAGTAGAATTAGGCCTCAGTAATGTAACAGTTCATATCATAAATTGTTTAAATTTAGGTGTGTAATCCCAAGCATAAATATATACAAGTAGGTTCTGACACCTGTATAAAGTACTTAGGATGTTAATATAGTTATTTACTAGCTCAGTGTCAATATCTGGATGACACTAAAATTAGCAAGACAACATGGTGGATAGAATGGATGTATGGTAAGTGATCACACAGATATGATGAGCAAGGTAGATACTGATATGTAAGGTGAGTGATACTACTGAAATAACATGAGACAAATAAAAAGTCAAAGATCGTTACCAATCGTAGTAGTTGTACCAGAGTTGCCTGTGGCTGAGAGCGATGTTACAGTTACAGAGCAGAGCGGTGTAAAGTAGCAGAGAGCAGCCGGAGAGATGTTTGCAGCGTGGGGTTGCGGATGAATCTGATGCGGCCGTCGGTGACGTCACCCGCCAAACAGCTGAGCGTGTAGAATCTGGAGTTGAAACAACCCGTGCTGGGAGAGGTGACAGAAGGATCCGGTACAGCGGTACTTGCTGAAAGTAAGAAGTTCTGATGCGGAAGGTCAGAGAAAGTCTCAGCAAGAGACTTAAAGCATAAGTTGGGACAAAAGTATCCGAAGTTATCGGAGAGGCTAGTATCTCTGTAGTTAGGACATTCAATACCAAGCAATGTTACTAAACAGAGGTGTGCCTAATAAAGGTGTTGCAGAATGAGACTGAGGCTGAAAGGATTAACCCATCATTACCCATAAGGATGTGACAGAGGGGTCCCCCAAAATGAACCACTCTGGGGTTCAAGGATGTGGCCTGTCCGGGTTACGCCGATGAAAGATAGAAATGAGTCTTGGGGCGGACAGGTTAACGGAAGGCTCCCAGGAATCATCTTCAGATGAATACCCTTTCCAACGTATTAAGTACTGCAAGCGGCCAGAAACTCTTCTTGAGTCTAATATCTTCTCCACCTCAAATTCACAATCTGGAATAATAGGGACCTGAGTAGTAGAACTTGTAGACGGATTTCTTAATTCTTTGTACGGCTTTAGCAGGTTAACGTGAAAGGTGGGGTGTATCCTATAGTCATCGGGAAGTTGCAAAGTGACTGCATTGGAGTTTATTATCCTTTTTATTGGGAAGGGTCCAATAAAGAACCTATTCAATTTCCTTGTGGGTGTACTGAGACGAAGGTTCCTCGTTGATAGCCACACCAGATCTCCAATCATATATTCAGGTGCTGGTCTTCTCCTAAGATTATAGTAAACTTTCTGTCTATCCTGAGCAGTTTTGATATTGTCGGCAAGAATAGAAAAGGTTTCAGCGATACTGTTAGTGGTGTCATTAACTACTGGGCACTGACTGTCATATTGAGGGTTGATATGGAACAGTGGATGAAATCCATAGTTGGCGAAGAACGGAGTGGTCTTGATAGTGGAATGATGAGCGTTGTTATGGGCAAACTCTGCCAAAGGAAGTAGTGATGACCAGTTATCTTGATTTTGCGTGGCAAAACATCTAAGATATTCCTCCAACCACTGATTCGTTCGCTCCGTTTGACCGTTAGTCTGGGGATGGTATGCGGTACTTAAACGTTGTTCAATGGAAAGAGCCTTACAGAGTTCTCTCCACATTCTAGAAGTAAATTGCGTTCCTCTGTCTGTGGTGATTGACAGAGGCAGCCCATGTAGTTTTATGACATTATCAATAAGTAGGGATGCGGATTCCATAGAGGTAGGCAGTTTGTGAAACGGAATGAAGTGTGCCATCTTCGTGAACAAATCAACAACCACCATGATGGTGGTGTTATTGCTGGATTTTGGTAGCTCAACTATAAAGTCAGCAGCTATATGAGTCCAAGGTTTTTCAGGTATGGGTAAGGAGAGTAGATATCCAACCGGCTTGTGTTTTTCAATCTTGCAGGTAGTGCAGATGTCACAAGACTGAATGTATTTCTGTATATCTGTGGACATATGTGGCCACCAGTAAGATCTCTTAGTAAGTTCTAAGGTCCTTTGTACCCCTGGGTGTCCTGTTAAGGTTGAATCATGCATGGCTTTAAGTATAGAGTTTCTTAGAGAGGGAGGTACATATACTTTATTGTCTTTATGGTATAACCCGTCACTACCTCTTTTTAGCAAGTGTTGAGGCAGTGTAATATCAGTTTGCTGATGTTCTTGGAAGGAAAATCCTTCATTAAATAGTAATCCAAGTGATTCTTGAAAGCAGTGATCTGGAATGATAGTTCCATATGGTGGTTGTACAGTAGGTATTTCTGGTAGTCTTGAAAGAATGTCAGCTTTTTTATTTTTTGATGCGGGTCTATAAGTTATGTTATATGTGAACCTTGAAAAGAAGAGACTCCATCTGACTTGTCTAGAAGTCAATGTCCTATGGGTTTTAAGGTATTGGAGGTTTCTATGATCTGTATAAATTTGGATTGGTTTGTCAGTACCCTCTAGGAGATGCCTCCAATGCTCTAGAGCAGCTTTCATGGCAAGTAGCTCCTTCTCTCCAATATGATAATTTAATTCTGAAGCTGTTAGAACTCTAGAATAGAATGCAATAGGGTGTATGGGTTCTTCAGGTGAGGGGCGTTGGGATAGGATGGCGCCAATAGCGTAGTGGGAGGCGTCAACCTCTAAAATATATTGGAGGTTTGATTTGGGAAAAGAAAGTATGGGTGCTGTAGTGAAACATGTTTTCAAATACTGGAAAACTTTGTTTGTGTTTTGTGACCATATGAATGGAGTTTGGTTCTTTGTTAGTTCTGTTAGGGGTTTAGTTATGCTAGCAAAATTCCTTATAAATTTTCGGTAGAAATTAGAAAAACCTAAAAACTTCTGAACGTCTTTCTTCGTTTTTGGGATTGGCCAGTTTAGTATAGTTGAAACCTTGTCGGTTTCCATGGAGATACCCTGTGGTGTAATGTGGTATCCCAGAAATGTAATCTCTTGAGAATGGAAGATACACTTCTCTAGTTTCACGTACAAGTGATGTGCCTGTAGCCTAGATAGTACAGTTCTGACTAACTTAATGTGTTCATCGATGTTAGATGAATAAATTAATATGTCGTCTAGGTAAATCACCATTGACATATCAAGAAGATCTCTGAATATATCATTTATGAACCTTTGAAAGGTAGCAGGGGCGTTACAGAGCCCGAAAGGCATTACGGTGTATTCGTATAATCCATAACGGGTTCTGAACGCCGTAAGCCATTCATCACCTGGTCTAATTCTTATCAGATTATATGCACCCCTTAAGTCAAGCTTTGTAAATATAGATGCTCCCCTAAGATGTTCTATTAACTCCGGAATCAAAGGAAGGGGGTAACGGTTTTTAACAGTTCTTTTATTTAATTCCCTATAGTCTACAATTGGACGCAGGGAATGATCTTTGTTTTTAACAAAAAAGATACCTGCTCCTGCTGGAGAGGTGGAAGGTCTTATAAACCCTTTCCGTAAGTTTTCGTTTATATATGTTTTTAAATGAGATAACTCATTTTCAGATAATGGAAAAATGTGGCCATAGGGAATGTCTGATCCCGGGATTAAATCTATTGGGCAATCATATGGCCTATGTGGAGGGAGAGTTTCGGCCTCTCTTTTACAGAAAACTTGCTCAAATTCTTTGTATTGTTGTGGTATTTGAACCTCTGTGACTGACAGTATTTGTGTATTTGGTGTACATGTAGATTGACAATATGGGGAGTTAAAATGCACAGTGTTGGAATCCCATATTATCGTGGGTTGGTGTAACCTAAGCCATTTTAACCCAAGTATTAAAGAATAGATGGGTGAAGTAAGTACATCAAAAGTTATGTACTCGCGGTGGTTATTATGTGTTGTTACCAGTATGGGAACTGTCTGGTGTGTTATAGGCCCTGACTCAAGTTGTTTACCGTCAATAAGGCGCACCAGAACAGGTTTTTGCTTCTTAACAAGAGGTATTTTATTAAACTTGGCGAGTGCATAATCAATATAACTGGAATATGCGCCAGAGTCAATGACAGCTTCAGAGCTGAGGCGGCAGTGGTCCCACTGCAAAGAAATTGGAATAGTACAGTTTGTTACCTGGGAGTTGGTAATTTTCAAAGTTAACAATGTATCAGAGTTCTTACCCTTTTTAGTTCTTTTAAGTACTGGGCAAGTGGAAACAACATGTTCCTTTGAAGCACAGTATAGACATAGATGGTTAAGTCTTCTTCTGTTTTTCTCCTCTAAAGTGAGAGGTCCCTTGATGGCACCGATATCCATTGGCTCCTCTATACCCTTTAGTTGCAAAGAACTTCGGGGTTCATGGTATTTAATATTGGTGTCATGAGAAACTTTTTCCTGTTTTCTCTCTCTAATCCTGTGATCAATCTTTATGCTTAGTTGCATTAAACCTTCCAAATTATCTGGTAAGTCTAATCTTGCAAATTCATCTTTAATTTGTTCTGAGAGTCCTAGTCTGAACTGACTTTTTAGGGAAACTTGATTCCAGCCTGAATCTAATTGCCAGATTTTAAACTCAGAAATGTAATCTTCCACAGCTCTTTTATTTTGCTTCAGATTCCTGAGTTTGTGCTCTGCAGTGCTTTGTCTATGGGGGTCCTCATATAAGGAAGATAAGGAACTGAGGAAGTCATCAAATGAATTTAGCATAGGACTATTTTGTTCGTAAAGTGAATCTGCCCAAACCCTGGGTTCACCCCTTAAATAGGAAATCATTGTTAAAACCTTGATTTTGTCAGTTGCAAAGGTTTTTGGTTTTAAGGTAAAGAATAAAGTACAAGCATTAATGAACTGTCTAAATTGCGTCCCGTCACCACTAAACTTATCAGGTGGACTAACAGGGGCCTCTGGTGGAGTGTCAGTGTGATGAGGTGCTGGGGTAAGCCCTTCTTTAATTATATTTTTCAAGGTTTGGTTTTCTATTTGAAAATCTCTTAGGCCTAAATTTAATTGATCCACCTTTTGGCCTAGAGTGACCACATAATTAGAGAGCTCTGCAGGATTCATTACACCAATATAACTTTTTTGGGCTTGGTATTCCTGTAACAACCCAGACATACAAAGTCTCGTTATTACTATTATAAGTAGATTTACTAAGTTACTTTTAGTCATAGTAGAATTAGGCCTCAGTAATGTAACAGTTCATATCATAAATTGTTTAAATTTAGGTGTGTAATCCCAAGCATAAATATATACAAGTAGGTTCTGACACCTGTATAAAGTACTTAGGATGTTAATATAGTTATTTACTAGCTCAGTGTCAATATCTGGATGACACTAAAATTAGCAAGACAACATGGTGGATAGAATGGATGTATGGTAAGTGATCACACAGATATGATGAGCAAGGTAGATACTGATATGTAAGGTGAGTGATACTACTGAAATAACATGAGACAAATAAAAAGTCAAAGATCGTTACCAATCGTAGTAGTTGTACCAGAGTTGCCTGTGGCTGAGAGCGATGTTACAGTTACAGAGCAGAGCGGTGTAAAGTAGCAGAGAGCAGCCGGAGAGATGTTTGCAGCGTGGGGTTGCGGATGAATCTGATGCGGCCGTCGGTGACGTCACCCGCCAAACAGCTGAGCGTGTAGAATCTGGAGTTGAAACAACCCGTGCTGGGAGAGGTGACAGAAGGATCCGGTACAGCGGTACTTGCTGAAAGTAAGAAGTTCTGATGCGGAAGGTCAGAGAAAGTCTCAGCAAGAGACTTAAAGCATAAGTTGGGACAAAAGTATCCGAAGTTATCGGAGAGGCTAGTATCTCTGTAGTTAGGACATTCAATACCAAGCAATGTTACTAAACAGAGGTGTGCCTAATAAAGGTGTTGCAGAATGAGACTGAGGCTGAAAGGATTAACCCATCATTACCCATAAGGATGTGACACTTGGACTCTAGCAGATATGGATGATTTTTTTGTGGATTGAAAAGCCGTCTGCCACCCTTGGAGTGTGATATCTGAGTTCAATTCCCTCTCCCACGCTTTGGTGTAAGAGGGGAGTGAGCCAGTGTCGCCAAGTAAAAGGAGCTTATATAGTCTCGAAATCCCATGTTGTGTTTTTGTTTTTTGTAAGCAGATGTTTATGTTGATGTGTAGGTACATAGTGAGTGAGTTTGGCGTGTGTAAACCAATCCATCTTGGACTCAAGTAAGTGTTCTTGTACGTCTTCAAGCTTCCTAAGGTTGTGACCGTCCATAATTACTGAGATCACTCTCCTATGTGAGTGGTTCTGTTTAGTCTAGCTTCTCTGAGATCGACAGGCAGCTCAGGATTGCTGCAGATAGGTGTAAGTGGTGAGGGGATACTAGAAATGTGTGTTGTGGTGTTTAAGATCTTGTCCCAGATCTGGAAAAAGTCTTGTAGCAGGGGGTATTCTGTTATCAGCTTTGGTCTGTGCTTCGTGTGAAGCCAGGCTAGCAAACCTGCATTATTCGTGTTCAGTATATCGCAATCTAGCTGGACCCATTCTTTGTTTGGGTCATTTTGGCACCAGTCCGTCAGTCTGTGTAAGGCAATCGCCTGTTTGTATGTGCCTATATGTGGTACCCCCAGCCCTCTGTTATCTTTTGGGAGACATAGTGTATGTCTTGCTACTCTGGGTTTGATTTCTTTCCATATATATTGGTCTATATGTCATTGTATCTTGTCTAGGTATTGAGTCGGTAGGGGTATAGGTGTAGTTTGGAGTAGGTAAAGCAGTCTGGGGAGGATGTTCATCTTAACCACAGTGATGCGTCCCAGCCAGGAAATCGATTTGTTTCTTCAACTGGACAGATCTGTAACTAATTCATTCTCTAATTTTTTGTAATTGGCGAGGAATATTTCTTGGGGATCTGGTGACAGATATATGCCAAAGTATTTCATCTTTGTCTGTTGTCTTTTTAGAGGACAATTTTGTAGTAGGTTAGGTAGGAGTTCAGGCTGGAAGGTGACGTTTAAAACATCAGATTTACTGAGATTAAGATGGAAATTTGAGACCCTACCAAATTCAGCAAATGAATCTAGAGCCCTGGGAATGGATTCACCTATATCTGTGAGTGAGAGTAAAACGTCATCTGCATATAATGCCAATTTGTGTTCTCGAGATTTAGTGAGGATACCTTTAATGTGTTCATTTGATCGGATTGCTTGCGCTAAAGCCTCAATGGTAATAGCAAACAACACAGGCGACAGTGGGCAACCCTGTCTTGTCCCATTCCGTATATTAAATTTGTCCGAGAGGATGCCATTTACTTTGACCTGGGCTGTTGGTTTGCTGTAAAGGGAAAAGATTTGTGCTATGAAGGTTTTGCTGAAATTCATTTTTGACAGGGTTGCCCGCAGGAACTGCCAGCGCACCCTGTCAAATGCCTTCTCGGCGTCCGTGGAAACGAGGACCAATGGTATGCAATGTGTCTGTGCGTGCGCCATAAGTTGGAGTATCTTTAGAGTATTATCTCGGGCTTCCCTGCCAGGTATAAAGCCTACTTGGTTTGGGTGGATTAACGCGGGGAGGAATTTGTTTATCCTGTTAGCTAGGGTTTTGGCATAAATCTTTATGTCCGAATTTAATAATGAGATGGGCCTACAATTCTCAGGTCTGTCAGGAGTATTACCTTGTTTTGGGAGTACTGTTATATGCGCCTCTAATAGACGTTCTGTAAAGCCTCCTTCCCTCAAGACCGAGTTGAAGAGGAGAGTGAGGGGTCCCAGCAGGTGATTTATGAATGTCTTATAATATTTTACACTCAGGCCATCAGGCCCTGGGATTTTCCCATTAGACATACTTTTAATGGCCAATTTAGTTTCATCAATAGTGATTGGGGCATCTAGGGATTCTTTTTTTTTTTTTTTTCAAAAGCTTTATTAAGAGGTAAAGAAATTACAACATCTTAAAATAGTGCAGGGTGAACGATGAGTAGCAAAGGTACACTTTCTCGGCTACAGTAAGTGCATCAAAAAAAAAAAGGAGTATGGAGTATGGTATAAAGTCCCCAGAGGGCGGCCGGTCAGCCAGACCCTGGATGCTTGAGTTGTATAGTCTCTTAGGGGCAGTGTGCCCCAGTGTCCTGAGGGTGTCCGCAACTGAGCCCAGCCAAAACAAGTGTCATGGGTTGGCCTTAGATTCTGCAACCTCAATAGTCCAGTAAATTAAAATGTGGCGTTGACGTGTTCATACATCTTGGGAGCACCCTTACGGGTTACAACAACAAGGACATTAGGTAGCATTGCAAGTGTCGTAAACAATATAGATAAAGTTAGAGATGATGGTAGTGCCAATAATATTAGTAATGCTGAGCCCCGAGGGGGTTCAAAAGAGATAGAAGGGAGGCAAGTCGGGGGGGGGGTCGTCAGTCAGTGAGAGGGTTTCTGTTCCAGGTTCTTCACATTGTCTACCCCAGTCTGCCAGGTCAGGTTCTGGGCGAGTTAGTGGTAAGTCGGAATCGTTGTCCCATTCTGTGCAGCTCGGGTGGCCTTGCCGTCAGACCACATGGACAACATAGTCTCGTGTGTGTCCAGTGTGCCCTGAGTGAGATGATGGTACCTCTCTAGTTGGAGAAGGGTGGATACCTGCCATCCCCACTCATCTAGAGTTGGAACTTTCTGAGATTTCCAGTGCCTGGGGATCAACATCTTGGCGCTGTTCAGCATGATCATCAGCAGGGCTTTAGAAGCTTTGTCCCTCGTTTTAGGTAAGGATATATAAAGTAGGGATTTAGGATCATTAGTTATTGTGTACCCAGTTATGTCTTTTATGTGGGTGAGGATCTCTGTCCAGTATGAGTCAAGTTTGGGGCAGCCCCACCATATGTGGGAGAGAGACCCCTCCCCTCCGCACTCTCTCCAACACCGTCGGGAGGCAGTCTTGTAGATGGTCTGCAGTCTGTTTGGTGTGAGGTACCATCGGGACAAGAGTTTGTAGTTGGATTCCTGCACCCTAGCTGAGATGGAGGAGTGTTTAGTGTGGTCGAAAGCTTTATGCCACTCTTTAAAAGAAATGTCAGAATTTAGTTCTTTCTCCCATGCCTTAGTGTAGGAGGGAAGTGTTTGTGCGTCCGCTATCAGCAAGAGTTTGTAGAGTCTAGATGTTGCGTGCCCAGTGGGGGATTTTTGTACACACAGGGTCTCAAAGGGAGTTAGAGGTCTTGTGAGTTGTTGTTTGTATGGGTGAGTGGATTGTAAATGGTTTAGTTGATTGTGTGAGAACCATGTTAAGGGAATGTGTGGCATGTCCTCCCCAATACTGGCAAGGTCCTTCAGTTTGTGTCCCTCGAGCAGCATGTGCCATGTCCTGTCTGACATGTGTGTAAGTCCGGGTGCTCTCTTGTCCCTGAGGTCCCAGGGGATTGAGGGGTTGTTATAAATCGGTATGAGTGGGGAGGGTCTGGTGGATATGTTGGTGGAAGTATTGAGTATCCTGTCCCAGATTTGAAAGAAGTCAGAAAAGACACGATAAGCCGTTGCAGCCTCAGGCCTGTTTATTGTGTCTAGCCATGCAATCGGGCTGGCATTATTGGTGTGTAAGATATCACAGTCTAAGTGAATCCAGTTTTTGTGGGGGTCATTTTGACACCAGTCCAGCAATCTGTGTAGGGTAATGGCCTGTTTATACACCGGGATGTTAGGGACCCCCAGCCCTCCCCTGTCCTTTGGGAGATAGAGGGACCTCCTGGCCACTCTTGGCTTGATATTTTTCCAGATATATTGTTCCAGAAGGGTTTGGATTCTTTCCAAGAATCCTGGTGGTAATGGGATGGGGGTTGTTTGTAGGAGATAGAGTATTTTGGGCAGGACGGTCATTTTTATCACGTTGATTCTCCCCAACCAAGAGATGGATTTGTTTTTCCAGCTAGATAAGTCTGAGATAAGATTGGTTTCTAGGGTCTTGTAATTGGCTTGGAATATCACCTGAGGGTCTGGGGAGAGGAATATGCCTAAATATTTCATTTTAGAGGGTTGTCTTTTCAAGGGGCAATTTATGAGGACATTGGGTAGCCGGTCGGCTTCGTATGTGATATTCAGCAGTTCTGATTTTCCGAGGTTTAAGTGGAAATTGGATACCTTGCCATATTCAGTAAATGTCTCCAGGACATTAGGAAGTGAGGAGTCTACATTCGTTAGGGTGAGCAAGATGTCGTCAGCATAGAGCGCGAGCTTATGCTCGGTTGTCTCGGTCTTAATGCCTGTGATTTGACTATCTAAACGTAGCTTTTGTGCCAGTGCCTCGATAGAGAGGGCGAACAGAATAGGCGAGAGCGGGCAACCCTGTCTAGTCCCATTTTGTATGGTAAAGGCGTCAGAAAGCAAGTTATTCACTTTGACCTGCGCTGTGGGTTTGCTATACATAGAGAAGATGCGGTCTATAAGTGTGTTGCTAAACCGCATCTTAACCATAGTCGCTCTAAGAAATCCCCAATGGACCCTGTCAAAGGCCTTTTCGGGATCCGTTGAGACAAGGACCATTGGGACTTTGTGTATTTGGGCGAATGATATCAACTGAATTGTTTTTAGGGTGTTGTCCCGTGCCTCTCTGCCCGGGACAAAGCCTACTTGGTTAGGGTGTATCAGGGACGGTAAAATCTTGTTTATTCTCGTGGCTATAATCTTCGCATATATTTTTAAATCTACATATAACAGAGAGATGGGGCGGAAGTTTTTGGGGCGGTCTGGTGTCTTACCCTGCTTAGGAAGGACGGTTATGTGTGCTTTTAGCATTTGTTCTGTAAAGCCACCGTTTTCTGAGAGGGAGCTAAAAGTCGAGGCGAGGGGTTGTAAAAGGTGATGCATATATTTCTTGTAATACCGGACGGTTAACCCGTCAGGTCCAGGGCTCTTCCCATTAGTCATGCTTTTTATGGCTGCCTTGATTTCAGCAGTCATTACTGGTGCGTCTAGTGTGTCTGAGTCGTCTGCTGAGAGTGTAGGGAGTTTTAAGTTGATCAGGAATTTGTCTATGTCATCTTTTGAACATTCGGTCGTCAGATTGTACAGCTGTTCATAGTACCGTCTGAATGATTCCGCTATCTGTTTGCTATCCCTGTGTGTGTGCCCTTCTTCATCTCGGATTGAGTGTACATGTGTGTTCAGTTGCTTGCGTTTAAGGGCTCTGGCCAGGGATGCCCCAGCTTTGTCATTAACGTCATAGTATTTTTGTTTCAGCATAGCTGTTTTGCGTTGGTAGGTTTTTGTTAAATAGTTTTGAAGGTCAGATCTAGCCTGCCTGAGGTGTTCCAGGATGGTGGTGGAGGTGGGGTTCTTTTTGTGTTCTGTTTCCCAATACTTGATTTGGGCAAGGGTGGAGTTGAGGAATTGTCTGTTCTCCCTGGTCTCTCTCGACTTATGCTTAATGAAATCTCCCCTAACTACACATTTGTGTGCTTCCCAAAGAGTGGTGGGGGTGACACTATCCCCTGTGTTTTCTCGAAAGTAGTGGCCCAGTGTGGTATCTATGTCCTGCTTGACCAGGGGGTTACTCAAGAGAAACTCGTCAAGTCTCCAGATAAAGGGCAAAATTGGGGAAGTGGGCCAGTGTATCTTGCACAGGACTGGGGCGTGGTCAGACCACGTTGTTTGTAATATGCTGGAGCTGTCTATCAAGGACATACCCAGCTGGTCACTCAGTATATAATCGATTCTAGAATATGTGCGGTGTGGGTTCGAGTAGAATGTGTAGTCACGGAGCGATGGGTTGGAGGACCTCCACACGTCGTGTAGTTAGTTGTATGTGTGTTGTTACAGTTTTGATTGTCCCCTTTGGCACGCTAGTCCTGCCTGTGGATGTATCTATTTTATGGTCTAAAGGGAGATTAAAGTCGCCCCCTACTAGGAGTATGCCTGTTGAATGTTCAAGTATTAGTTGGGATATGCGTTTAAAAAGCAAATGCTGCCCGGAGTTTGGGAGATATATGTTCACTAGCGTCACAGGGCGGTCGAAAAGGAGTCCTGATACGATGATGTACCTGCCATTTACATCTTTAACTATGTGTTGAGGCTGAAACTTAATTGAATTACGCAGCCAAATGCCCACCCCTCCACTCTTATTTCGGCCAGAGGCCGTGAAAGCCGTTCTGAATTGGTTGGTGGTGTGTTTTGGTTCGCCCCCCCTTCGGAAGTGTGTTTCCTGTACAAAAATTATGTCTCCTGCTGCTTGGTGTAAGTGTCAGAAAGCTATTGAACTTTTCTCAGGGCTATTCAGTCCCTTTGCGTTTATAGAGATCAGAGTGATGGGGCGTGCCTTGTGTGCATGGAAGTCCGTCATTGTGCCAGGGGGGGAAGGGGATCGGCCCAGGAGGTCAGAGTAGTGTAGGGTCTGGAGATAGGTCCTGTCGCCTATGTGTAGTCTAGGTTCAGTGGGAGGGCGGGTGGGCGCCCCCTCTGGGCCAGTAGCGGGTGCAAACAAAAGGAGTTATATTATGTTGAAAGTGTACCAAGTTCACAAAACTTCCAAAAGAGAAAAACAATGAATGAGAAAAACAATGAATTAAAATATGTAAAAAATGTTAAAATTAGTTTGACAATCAAATTGCTAGTTAGCTATCCTATGAGACAAGTAAGCCCACAGTAAAATAAACCAACAATATGTGCAAAAGTTGAGTGGGAAGTATCCCACATCTCTAACCCTTAAAACAATTGTAAACATGTTAATACATGAACATAAACATACGACCTGTAACCTTCTGTCCATAGTAAGAGATATCAGTCCCAGAAAGAGATAGCCTGCGACTTTTCAGTCACCGGGGTTTGGATCCTTGTTGCACTCAGAGGATGAGTGAGAGCTGGTGGGCCTCCCATGGGTGATATCTTGGGGTAGATTTGTTCTAGGCGGGGGTGGAAGGGTGTCCGGGGGGATGACTGTATGGGGGTCCTGTTGTTTGATCGAGATCCGCAGGGCTTCACAGAAACGTGGAAGGTCATCCTTATGCTTGAAAACAGCAGTCGTATCTCCCCTGATGGCAATGATACTGACCGGGAAACCCCATCTGTATGGGATATTTTGCTCTCGTAAAGTTGATGTGGACAGCTCTCGCCTCTTCTGCAGGGTGGTGGGGCTCAAGTCGGCAAAGATCTGAATTCTGTTACCAGCATGTGTGAAATCTTTCTTCTGTCTTGACAGCCTGAGAATTTCTTCTTTATCTTTGAAATGTAGAGTTTTGAGTATAACGTCTCTTGGTGGAGCTTTGGGAGGTAGTTTCGCCCGTAGGGCCCTATGGGCTCTTTCTATTTGAATTTCTGGAGCACCCTCATCGCCCTTGAGGGTTCGAAAGAGGTTTTGTAGGCATCCCTCCAGGGCGCCCGGTTGAATGCTTTCAGGTATGCCCCATATTCGCAGGTTGTTCTGCCTGCCCCTGTTATCCAGGTCTTCCACCTTTTCCAAAAGGTGGTGGATGGTCTCATCTTGCTCATATGTTATGCGTGAGACATGCTGTAGATCATTGAATGTTGCGTCGTGGCTTTCTTCCAATATGGTAACTCTCTGAGACACTCTTGAAATGTCTCTTTTTAACTCGCCATACCAGCTCTTAACTTCTGTAACTATCTCCTTGATGTCATCTTTTGTGCAAAGTGATCTTAGATCATCCTTTGTAAGGCAGGGTGTAGACTGAGACGACAAGAGAGGGGACTGGTCAGAATCTTTCGTGGTGTTGCTACTTGGTATATCTACCTGAGGGGATGAGACGGGTTCAGGTTGCCTGAGGTAGCTTTGTAGTGTTTTGGAGCATGACATCCCGTCTGATTTAAGTGGCTTGCGTGCTGGCATTATGGGTGCTGGTCTGGGGGGGATTCCCAGTTCCTAAGTTCAGGCAGTTTGCTGCTTGGCCAGGTAAATTTAGCAGTTTGCAGCTAGTGCTGTTGGTTAGTCCTTGGTAAGGTTCCTCTTTGAGAGAAAAAGCGACATGCACTGCAGATTAATTTGCATGCAAAAGTCCCAATTTATCAGAGATAAAGACGGTAAATACCAATCCAGACATTAAGGGCCTAGGTAAGGGTGGCTCACAAACAGATTAGAGTGATACATAGGAGACTGTCTTTATGAGACCTTTTGCAGTGTCTCATAAAGTTATTTTTGCAGTGTATTTGCAAGCACTGTGTTATGGGCCTAGGTTGCGGCAGTCTGCAGGCCTGCGAAGTGTCTGTGGGTGTCAGACCTCATAGGTCACCAATCTGGCCGTGAGTATTGCTGATAAGCCTGTTAGGAGGGATGCAGGATAAGAGGCTAGTTTCTATAGTGTGTCCATTTGTGGGCAGCAATATGTTTGAGGTGCTGTGTGACCTGCACCAGAGCTGTGAGAATGCAGTCACTTACCAGCCAGTCGGACCTCTTTCCGTTATGTGTGCCGGGCCACGCAGGGTGATGGGCCTCTGTGCCGCTTGTGTCCGATCAAATTCACCAGATCTGCCGACTGTGGTTTGGCTAGCGGCATGGGTAAGTTTAAGGCCTCCGCTGTATTTCCGGCCCTCAGAGTAGAGATGTTGCGGTTTCCTTTCCCACGCACTTTGTAGCTTGTCTGGTCTTGTGAAGCAGGGCCTGGGCGGCGTGGCCGGACTGCTCGTTCTGTGCCTGGGGTCACAAACCTTCCTCCTGGGTGTGCTTAGGTAACGATGAGGTTATTTTTGTGAGGGTTAGAGAATGTGGGCCTAGGAGCTATCTTTTTATGCGGCCATCTCTCTAAGCGGCCAAGCTCCGCCCCCCGCATCTAGGGATTCTGAGTCTTCCCTACTCAGTCCGGTTAGGTGGAGGTCATTTAAGTATAGATCAATGTCTTCCTCCCTACTGTCATTGTCTAAGTTATACAAAGTCTCATAATAGAGCCTAAAGGTCTCGGCGATACTCTTACTGTCTCTATGTGTTGTGCCTGTTCTGTCTGACACCGTATGTATATGTGTATTCAACTGTTTTCATTTGAGGGCTTTCGCTAGGGATGAGCCTGCTTTGTCACTAAGGTCGAAGTGCTTCTGTTTCAAGAAGGCCGCTTTTCTCTGATATACTTTTGTAAGATGGGTGTGTAAGTCATTTCTTGCTTGCATAAGTGCTTTCAATACTGGAGAAGAGGAGGGCTGTTGTTTGTGTACCCCCTCCCAATATCTGATATGAGCAAGTGTAGAATTTAAGAATTGTCTGTTGTTCCTGCTGTCTCTTGCTTTGTGTTTTATAAGTTCCCCTCTTACCACACACTTGTGGGCTTCCCATACCGTTGTATGTTTGGTGACGTCCCCCGTATTCTCTCGGAAGTAGTGGTCTAAAGTGAAGTCAATGTCTGACCTAATCAGTGGGTTATCCAGCATAGATTCGTCTAACCTCCAGATAAAAGGTGTTATGGGCATGGATGGCCATGATATTTTACATTGTACTGGGGCATGGTCAGACCATGTAAGGGGCAGAATAGTAGAACTGTCTATCATGGTTAGACCCAGTTGATCACTTAGGATGTAATCTGTCCTAGAGTATGTGTGGTGTGGATGGGAGTAGAAGGTATAGTCGTGTGACCTTGGGTGCAGGTGTCTCCATGTGTCATGTAACCTCAATAGTTGGATCTGTGTATTAAAAGTCTTAATAATACGTTTTGAAGTGCAGGACATTCCAGAGGATGTATCAAGTGTGGGGTCTAGCGGTAGGTTAAAATCCCCTCCCAGGAAAAGTATGCCTTTCATGTGTTCCAATAGTAGGTGGGAAATTTGTTTAAAAACTGTATGTTGGCCTGTGTTTGGTAAGTAGACATTAGCAAAAGTTACTGGACTATTGTACATAAGGCCTGTAAGGATAATATACCTGCCATTCGGGTCTTTAATTATGTGAGACGGTGTAAAGTGAACTGAATTGCGTAATAGAATCCCTACCCCACACTTTTTTCCTTAACCAAGGCTAAGTAAGCCGTTCTGAATCTGTGATGCAAGAATGTTGGTTCCCTCCCTATCTGGAAGTGGGTCTCCTGAAGAAAAATTATATCCCCTGTGGCGCGATGTAATTGGTTAAAAGCTATCAATCTTTTCTCTGGGCTATTTAGGCCCTTTGCATTAATGGTAATCAATGTGAGTGGTCTAACTGTATGTTTAGAATCAGTTGCCATTGCTGTGGTATAGAGCAGTTGGTTGTATAGGTTATATGAAAAGTGGTAGAAAATGCTTGCTATAAAATATGAACCCCGCCCCCTGAAGTATATCAGTAGATTGTGTTAACGTTTTCTAGGAGGTGTGGATCCTCAATAAAATGTCTAGAGTGTGAGCACTGTTATCTAACTGAATATTATTAGTACAATATCGTTCAAAACAAACCTAGAAAAAAAAAGATTATACAGTAAATGTCAACAGTTTGAACAACAACAATGAGACTTCCAAAAGGCAGTCAAGGAAAAAGACAAAAAAACAAGTTATAAACAATGAAAAAGGTGGATAGTATCCCACGTCTGCATTCCCATAACAGGATTATAGTAAAGAAAAACTTACACACTGGAGCCATTTCAGGAAAAGTCCAAAGTCCCAACAGGAGGCAGCTTTAATCTAAGTGGTGCTCATGGAGGCGTCCATTGTGCTTCTAGTTCTATCCAGTTGAAGTGGAGTTCTGTCCTTGGATTTTTCCCTCTGTGGCAAGCCGCTTCCTCTTGGGAGGGTAGAATGGTCTGCTGCATCCTGGCGATGAGGGTCTGTGGCTTTAATAGTGATTTGCAGTGTTTCACATAAATGTGACAGGTCGTCTTGGGTTCTAAACACATCAGTGGTATCTCCTTTAGTAGCAATGATGCTTATATTGTATGTTGTGGTCGCGTAGAACCGAAGTAATGTAGCTGAGGTCTCTCCTCTTCTGTAGGGTCGCAGGGCTTAAGTCTGCGAAGATTTTGATTTTATTTCCTGCGTGTGTAAAATCTTTCTTCTGTCTAGTGTGTTTCATAATGTCCTCTTTATCCTTAAAATGTAAGAGTTTTAGGATGACATCCCTCAGGGGTGCTTTTGGAGGGGGTTTGGCCCGTAGCGCTCTGTGGGCCCTTTCGATGGGTAGGTCTGGAGCTCCCTCATCTCCCTTGAGGGTCCGGAACATACTTTGAAGGCAGCCCTCCAGGGCCAAAGGTTGTATGCTTTCTGGAATGCCTCTAATGCGGAGGTTATTCCTCCTACCCCGGTTGTCCAGGTCCTCTACTTTTTCAAGCAGGTGGTGAATTGTATCCTCCTGTTCATAGGCCATGCGGGACACATGTAGGATATCATCGCAAGCTGTGTTGTGATTTTCTTCCAGATTTGTAACTCTTTGGGTCACCCTTGTTAAGTCTCTCTTCAGCTCCCCATACCAGTTTTTTACTTTGGCCATCATTTCCCTGATATCCTCCTTAGTACAGAGCGATTTCAGATCTTCCTTGGTAATATCAGCAGGATTTGTGGCTTGGGAGGATTTATTCTGCGTGTCTGTCTGCTGCTTATTCTGGTTTGTTGCCTCAGCAACTGAGGGCGGTGTAGGATCAGAGTGTTTCAGGTAGTTCTGCATTGTTCTAGTGGTGGCCAAATTCTCCAGTTTTTGTGATCTTTTACCTGGCATGTCCAGGTTATTTATTCCCCCACCTAAAACAAAATTAAGGGTCCTGGGGTCATTATATTTTTTATTTATTTATTGTATTGCTGCCAATATGTGGTAACTCAGAGCTTTGCAACAAGCAGTGTACTATTCCACTTAATACTTTATTATACTATGACGTCTGATCAAAACCTGCAGTTGCTCTTAACACCAGTCCTGTGTATAGGCCATGTAGCTAGTATAATTGTCACAGCAAAGAGCAGAGGGGCCAAGGGCAAAGTCATGACCAATATCTCAGAGTCCCTCTGTGTGTATGAGCTGAGTGGTAAACTTCTCTTTATAATAAAATGTGTGTCACTCAAAGAGACCGGAAAGACAGGGGGTCACCCTGCGATGTATCTGCTGTCTCTCAAGGGCTAAGTCAAGCCTCTGCTGCCTGCGCAGTTAATGATCAGAAGCTGTGTCCCTGTTAGAAAAGAGCGTGTTGCGGTTGGGGTGATGTTCCGCTCAAGGTAAGCCCCCCTTGGGGATCACATAAGTTGCTGCCGGTCAGTGTGGCGTGTGTAGTGCGGTTATTATTTTTATCAATTACCGTGCGTCAGCTGAGTGGGATTACTGTCTGCACAAGTCTGCCCTGCAAGTCGCCTGTCGCCCCGGTAGCTCTTAACACTGTCGGCTGTATGTTGGTATGCGTGTACACTTCCAAGATGGCGTGGCTTCTTTTGCTCCATCCTGTGAGCCTATTTGAGCTGTGGGGCCACCTGTAAAGTGAACTGCCTCAGGCTCCTCCGCTTGCCGTCCGTGTGTTCTGGGATAGATTGTCCCCTGTTAGGTGCTATAAAAGTAAGTGTTGAAGGCTCTTTTTGTTGGGAATTACAGACATGGGCCTAGGAGCTGTAACTTCACACGGCCATCTCTCTAAGCGGCCAAGCTCCGCCCCCTCCCACTCCCTTTTCAATAACCAAACAGACAAAGGAACACATTAAGTGTCCAAATTTAAAATATGAAATACAAGGCAGATAGTTACAATTAGTAGTGCCATTGGTTTGTGGTGTACTAGATTTTTTGTGTTTGTTTTTTTCCCATTGCAAACTCAAAAAGACAGAAATTTCTGTCCTTTCAGGTGATCAGTAGTATTTTGTACATTGTGACTATTCTCACCAGCATTCCAAAAATTTCCTTTAATTTCCTGCCTTATATTTCTCATATTACAACTACAGATACACTAAATTATTTTACAGGTAATTGGGTAATTATTTTAACTAGGTAGCTATTAAATAGTTAATAACTATTTAATAGCTATTATACCTAGTTAAAATAATTAACAATTTACCTGTAAAATAAATATAAACCCTAACATAGCTATAATGTAATTATTAATTATATTGTAGCTATCTTAGGGTTTATTTTATAGGTAAGTATTTAGATTTAAATAGGAATATTTTAATTAATAATATTAATATTAATTAGATTTATTTTAATAAGAATTTAGTTAGGGATGTTAGAGTTAGATAGGGTTATTATACTTAATATATAAATAATATAATAACGATATTAACCCTAATATAATTAGGGTTAATATAGTTAATATAGGTGGCGGCGGTGTAGGGGGATTAGATTAGGGGTTAATACATTTATTATAGGTGGCCGCTGTGTAGGGGGATGTAGATTAGATGCAAAAGAGCTGTTTACTTTGTGACAAAGCCCTGCCAAAAGCCCTTTTAAGGGCTGGCAAAAGAGCAGTTTACTTTGGGGTAATGCCACGCAAAAAGCCCTTTTCAGGGCTATTTGTAGGGTTAGACTTAGGTTTAGTGGTAGGGATAGTTTAAGATTTTAGGGGTTAAATAATTTAATATAGATAGCGGCGGGGTAGGGGGATTAAATTAAGGGTTAATAATTTTAAAATAGATGGCGGCGGGGTAGGGGCTCACTTTAGCGGGTAGGTAAGGTAGATGGCGGCGGGGTAGGGGCTCACTTTAGGGGGTTATAGATTTAATATAACTGGCAGCGGGGTCCGGGAGCGGCGGTTTAGGGGTTAATAAATGTATTAGGTAGCGGCGGGGTCCGGCGGTTTAGGGGTTAATACATATTTTATTGTTAGGATAGAGAGGGGGCATAGCGGATAGAGGGTTAGACGTGTCGGGCTATGTTAGGGAGGCGTGTTAGACGTGTCGGGCTATGTTAGGGAGGCGTGTTAGACAGTGCGGGTGATTTAGACTTTAGTCAGGTTTTGTAGGCGCCGGCAGTTTCTAATGTGTCGTAAGTCACTGGCGACGCCAGAAATTTGTACTTGCGCAGATTTCTGGACATCGCTGGTTTATCCGACTTACGGCACGTTAGCAACTGACGGCGCCGTATATTGGATAGCTCGAGATGCGAGCTGAAACTGCGGGCGACGCGGGTTATCTCGCTTGCGCTGCAAACTACGCCGTATATCGGATCGCGCCCCATATCTCTTTAAATGTCCACGTTTACCAAGTTGAAAATGTTCAGTCTCAAAGATTCCCTGTGTTGTCAGTTGCTTCAAAGTATTGCCCTTTGGATAAATACGAGAGAATGTCTTAATATTAATTGTATTATTTATCTTTTCCAGATATTCTCTGCCCTAAGTGGTTATCAGCAGTCTAGAGCAAATCTTTAGTTGGGTAAAGCAAAAATACATTTTTAAGTACACTATTGTCTTTAATTTTCATTTTTCAATAAAGGTTAGTAGAATTTTATTGCAGCTAAAACGTTTTGCTATTTGAAAAAGTAATTTAAGATATAGAATTATTAATAATGTAAAAGACCAAAAAGGCCACTAGATGTCACTGTTTATTGGAAAATTTAAGAACACAATTCTATTTTGCTCACACATTGATATAATTTCCATGGCAAGAGCTGTAGCATTTTGGTTTAGCCTTAAAATGTTTTGAATTTTAGTTTTGCCTCATGTGTATTTGTTTTCTTATTGGATTATAGAGAAAAGGGAACTAAAAGGAAGATTATACAATAATGAAAGGCAGCAGAGGTTTTTCCTTCCAAAATAAATATTTATAAACTTTACAACTAAATTAAAATAACTAATGATAATTTTTACAGTGTTATTTATGAAGAATGAAAGGTTTATTTTGTACTAGTTGGGACCCACAGCATTGCATATAAGGACATTTGATATTTTACTATGTACCAGATTGCTTTACCTCATCTCCCATTCCTAGCCATCTCTTCAAATCCTTTTTAAGTACATTCATTCAACTCTCTCCCTCATCTTATCCTGCTAGTTGCCATCATTCCTCACAACTCTGCCCCTCTAAGGCAGATAGGATGTATAATTGTGAGTCAAACACATTTTAATAGTAGGACATTAGTGTCATTGCAGTTTTTAGAAGTACCACATGATCTCATTGTCATAAATGAGTCTGAGAGACAGACTAAACAAGTGCCCAGAAGAACAGGACAGTCAGCAAGAGCAACTGCGTTGTTCATACATATTTTATGTTTTGCTTACCTATAAATGATCATTGATGTTTAACAGATCCCCAGTAAAGAATCCATATGGATGAAATATCCTATCTGTGTGGTCTGTTCTACCACTCACACATCAGTTAACTAGCCTCATTACCCATCTGTAACCTCCACAATGCATAATATCTTCTGTTGTCTGTCTTGTATTTCTCACTCCTTTGTATTTTGCTTTTCCATTTCTATATTCATTTATTGGCTCTAAATTTGGAGTCAATCAAAATCCTATAGAAAACCTTATCAAATGATTTATCATCAAATATCTCCATAGACATTAATGATGGTTTTCTGCTGAAAACCCTTCATAAGCTCTGACCTGATCAGGAGGTACCGCCCAACCAGCATAAAGTGGGTACTAAGGTACAGCACTCTGCTATTTCTGTAATTTCAGCTTTTTGCTAGTGTCGGGTTATCGCTGGAGCAACTGTTTTTTAACTTTAAACTAGTAGTACCTGCACAATCCGACGAACACAGTTTACTGCTAGCACAGCTACCACTACTGCAAAATCACTAAACAGTGCTCCACTTGTAATCTAGCCATAAATGGGATATATAAGACACACATATAGTGACTATCAACTTTAAAAAGCTTGTATTACAATATCAAAATGATTACATTTTAATTAATGTAACTAAAAACATTAATTTGAAATTTGAATAAATGTTCAATAGTTTAACGGGTACGCTAGGGGGCGCTGCTGATGAGTCTATGGAACCAAGGGGGCAGTGGCCCGAAAAAGTTTGGGAACTACTGCTCTAGCACAATTTTATAAACTAGTTTAATAGAAAGTTTCTTTTGAGGTTTTCTTAAGCTCACTTTCTCTATCTATCTCTAATTAAAAACATGCAAAATCATAAACATATTTTCTGGATGGTAAATTCATACTCAAAGGACAATGCGTCTCTCAGATGACTGCAAATGCTTAACATGGAAACCACTGACTGACATCTGAGGATAGGAGACCTTACCTCATGCTCCCATTTTCACATTTATGGTTTTCTAATTGAAGATGCAACTGCATTGTAGTTACTGGAGTGATGCACACATGAATTAAATCTGTATAACCTGTACAATCTGGCAATAATCCTACTATGTGATATGTAAGTTCTGCTATATGACTTTCCATATGGCAAAATATCTGTGTATTGAGAAACACTATTCTGTATGAATCTTCATATTTCACCATTGTATATTAGCTCATGTGCACCCCTAATTATTTATATGCTAACATATTTTATCCTCCAAATTCAATACTCAGGTTTAAACCTTTTCCTTTAGGCCAGTCTATAGATGGCATCTCTGGGTTGTTGGACCCATATATAACATATTTAACCTCATATGCATTGCCTGTACTCCCACACAACCAGATATGTATGTTGGTCCCAAGTTGTCTATTGTCCTCATTATATTCACAGAGTAAAAATAAATGGCTTCTATGAGTCATAATACTAGAGTTTATTACAGTGCCCCTTTTTAAAGTCCTACTCAGCCTTTTGGATCAATATTTGCTTTTCTAAAGAAACCTCTGGCTATTATGTTATCTTATATGTTCTTGAAAGTTTGTAAGATAATTTAAAAACAAATTCAATTTTTTTCTTTTTTTGAGAATTTTAACACAAATGCTTACATAGCAAAGACTTTGTACACCACAAGTTTCACAGAGACCAAAAATAAACAGTTGTTTACCTTTGGAAAATGTCCCATAGAAAGGCAACAAAAGTAATCACTGTACCAGAAAACTTTCCAGATGGTTTAATTTTAAAAACAGACTTAAAATCTTACATCTGTAACATGAGCAAATTAGAAAGCAAAATTGTCCTGAGGTTACTGAATCAGACCTGCATACCTACTGTGTTCCAATATAACTAGAATCTGGCACTGCTTTTAAGATCTTGGCACTGCTAGCTTCCATAGCAGTACAATGTCACAGTATTGTGCCCGCTTTCTTTCAGCATAATCCTTTTTGATAAGTTTTAACAATTTGGCCCAAGAGTGATTTTTTAATATTAATTGTGATTCAGAAGTCAGAAACACAAATACGCTATGGATAAGCTACTGTATTGTCTTAAAGGGACATGAAACACAAAAATTTCCCTTCATGATTCAGATAGGACATACAACTTTAAGCAAATTTCCAATTTACTTCTATTATCTAATTTGCTTAGTTATCTTGGCATTATTTGGTGAAAAGCATAAGTAGATATGCTCAGCAGTTGGGAGCTAGCTGCTGAGTGGTGTCTACACATATATGCCTTTTGTCATTGGCTTATGTGTTCAGCAAGCTCCCACAAGTGCATTGCTACACCTTCAAGAAAGGATATCAAGAAAATTAAACACATTTGATAATAGAAGTAAATTGGAAAGTTGTTTAAACTTGCATGCATTATCTGAATCAGGACATTTTTTCCCCATGTCCTTTTAAATGCTCTTAGAAACATTCTGATCCCATACTGCACAGTACCCTGATGTAACTATTTTAACATTTCGATATGAATTGTTGTAGTCTCTTTTCCCTTGAAGTACATGTCATCCCTTATCTATACAGTTGTGTAGAGTCTTAATAAATTACACTGTTTTAAACACTTTAAAGTTCTACTTTAACAGCCTCATATTTCAATAAACTAATTCTAAAATACACAAAAATCAAAGGAAAAAAATATTTCTATATTAACCCCATAAACTCTCTTAAATATGACTCAATTATTTTTTTAGATTTACTTCTCACATATGTCTTTAGACAATTAAAGAGACATTCTAATGTAACAATAATGTGTTATAAGTCACTAGAGCATTTGTATTATTAAATGAATGCTACTGAATGGAGAGGACGTAGGTTGAGTTGGGTAGATCCAGGGGTGTGGTCATGCAACTGGGGTTGAATCATATCAGGAGTGGAGTTGGGGCAGAGCTGGCTGGGGAGTGGGTGGAACTAGCTGATTTGGGGGCAGATTGGGTGTGACTACACAATCCTCAGCAAACCCAGATACAGTACATATTACTGTAAAGATATGGGAGGGACCCAAACAGTGACAATGCAGGCCAATTGGGCAACTCTATATGGCACTTTTTTCAGTCCATCAGAAATCCGGTACACATTATGAGCCATTCCAAACTATTATTATTAACATTTATTTGCATAGCAACGCAAAATTAGGTAGCACTGAGTACAACAATAGGAATATACAAACTTAACGAAAAATAGTGTATTTTTGTGGCATTACTAATTCTGCCAATGGGCTCACCAGTGGTGGCTGGTACAAAAGTGCAGTGTGGGCAGCACCCAACCACCAAAAAACAGAAAATATTAAAAGTATTTTTAGTAAAACATAAACTCAAATGTTTTTTTCCATTAATCAGATAGAATATACTTTACTTCTATTATCAAATTTGCTTAATAGAATCCTTTGTTATTGGAGCAGCAAAGGACTTCTGTGAGGTAGCTGAACACATTGGGTGAGCCAATGAAAGAGGCATATATTTACAGCCACCAATCAGCAGGTAGCTCCCAGTAGTGCATTGCTTCTCCTGAGCCTACTTAGGTATTCTATTCAACAAAGGATATCAAGAGAAGGAAGCAAATTAGGTAACAGAAGTAAATTATTCTCCACTTGAGCTAGTTAAGTTTATCTGCAATGGACGGATTACAGAAAAGGACTGGGCAGTTTGAGAAATCACTTTTATTAAATACTCTGTGTTCTAAATGAAATCTTGTGACACAACCAAAATCCATTTTTACTATAGCTAAGTGCCTCCAATGCGCTGTCCTACCTTTTGACACTAGCATTAAATGAAGATTAAAATCTTGTGACACAACCAAATCCATTTTCACTATAGCTGAGTGCCTCCAATCGGCTGTCCTGCATTTTCACACTGGCATTAATTATGTGCATTACCATGCCGCACAAGGAGAGGGCACTCTTATAAATTCTCACAGCATAGTGCACCCACATATATAGAGGCCTATTTATTAAAGGTCTTGTGGACCTTATCCAACAGTGCGGATCAGGTCTGCAAGACCTCGCGGAATGCGGAGAGCAATACACTCTCCATATTCAGCATTGCATCAGCAGCTCACAAGATGCAACGCCGCCCCCCTGCAGACTCGCAGCCAATGGGCCGCCAGCAGGGAGGTGTCAATCAACCCGATCGTACAAAAAAGTCATCTAGTCACTTTCATTTATTCAGTCTAAGGCTATTTTCCCTATACAGATTTTATTATACAATTCTAGGCCAGGTAGGGCAAAGCCACCAACATTTCTAAAAAATGACAGTTTTTTTTTTATAGACCATCGCTTTCCTTTTCTTCCCCCATAAGAAAGTTAGACAATTCTTTTTTAATGTTGCAAGATCTTTATTTTTATTAAAAAAGGTAAATTTTGCAACATATATACTAGCCTAAATAAAATCTATTAACCCCTAATCTGCAGCTCCCCGACATCCCCGCCACTAAAATAAAAGCTGTTAACCCCTCATCCGCCGCTCCCCGACATTGTCAAAACTAAGAAAAGCTATTAACCCCTAATCCTCCTCTCCCCAACATCGCCGCCATAAAATAAAGTCATTAACCCCTAATCAGCTGCTCCCCGACATTGCCACCAGTAAATAAAGGTATTAACCCCTAATCCACCGTTTCCCGAAATCGCAACACCTAAATAAACCTATTAACCCCTAAACCGCTGGCCCCCCACATCGTAAAGCACTAAATTAAACTATTAAAGTGACAGTTCACCCAAAAACTTTCTACCCTTTAAATTATACCGAATGATCCTTTTTACCTGCTAGAGTGTATTAAATTGGTTGCAATTAGCTCCTTTACTCATATTTCAGCATTTAAAATAGCTGATTTAGCTTGTGGTTTCCCAACCTATACTGAAAGTTTTGATACTGGCGTATACGCTATTGACAAGCCTAAGTAAACACAGCCAGCAGAAGAGATTACACCCTCAGTGGGGGGCATGATAGTTAAGTAATAAAATGATAATTTTCCATTGTTCTCTCTATGTATTGAGCTTTGGTGTTCCAGACAAATATAAGATAAGTAAGCAAGTCTGTGTACATAAAAGTGATAACATAATGAGATCTGATATTACCTGAAGCTCAACCCATTGTAATAGGCTGTGGATTAAAAGCACAAAACCAGCTACTTCATATACACAAATAAACCCGAAAATGCAATTTCTCAAATATTTTATACTCTGCAGTTGGTATAACAAGTCATTTAAAATACATTTATGGAAAAACAATTTTACAGTGTACTGTCCCTTTAACCCCTAAACCTAACACCCCACCTAACTTTAAATTACAATATATCTATCTTAAAATAAATAAAAACTTACCTGTGAAATAAAAAAAAACTAAGTTTAAACTATAAATTAACCTAACATTACTATTCTAATAAAATAACAAAAACCTACCAATTAAAAAATCTAAATTACAAATTTAGAAAAAAACAATAAATACTAAATTACGAAAAATAAAAAACACTCATTACAAAGAATAATAAACAAAATTAACAAAAATAAAAACAATTACACCAAATCTAATAGCCCTATAAAAACAAAAAGCCCCCCCAAAATAAAAACAGACCGTAGCCTACAATAAACTACCAATAGCCCTTAAAAGGGCCTTTTGCAGGGAATTGCCCTAAGTTAAACAGCTCTTTTTCCTGTAAAAAAATACAAAGTCCTCCCAACAGTAAAACCCACCACCCAACCAACCCCCCCCCAAAATAAAAACAGCCCCTAACCTACAATCAACTACCAATAGCCCTTATAAGGGCCTTTTGTAGGGTATTGCCCTAAGTTAAACAGCTATTTTTCCTGGTAAAAAATACAAAGCCCCCACAACAGTAAAACCCACCACCCAACCAACCCCCCAAAATAAAAAACCTAACTCTAAAATAAAAAACCTAAGCTACCAATTGCCCCTAAAGGGGCATTTGTATGGGTATTGCCCTTAAAAGGGCATTCTGTTGTTTTTCACTGCCCTTAAAAGGGCATTCAGCTCTTTTACACTTTGCCCAAATCCCTAATCTGAAAAAAACCCACCCCAAAAAATTAAAAAATAACTATCACTAACCCCAGAATATCTACTCACGGTTCCTGAAGTGCGGTTTGTAATTTTAGTGTTTTTTATTTTTCGGAATTTAGTGTTTATTATTTTTTGTAATTTTAGAGGGTTTTTTTTATATTTTTCGTAGTGTTAGTTTTTTTTTCATTTGTAATTTAGATATTTTAATTGGTAGTTTTTTTTAATTTTATTAAAATAGTAATGTTAGGTTAATTTATAGTTTAAACTTAGATTTTTTTTAATTTCACAAGTAAGTTTTTATTTATTTTAAGATAGTTATAGTGTAATTTTAATTTAAAAGGCAGAGGGGTGTTAGGTTCAGGGGTTAATAGTTTAATTTAGTGTTTTGCAATGTGGGGGCCCAGCCATTTAGGGGTTAATAGGTTAAGTTTAGTAGTTACGATGTGGGGGGCTGGTGGTTTAGGGGTTAATAAAAATTTAGTGGCTGCGATGTGGGAGGCCGAAGGTTTAGGGGTTAATAGGTTTATTTAGTGTTGGCGATGTTGGGGAGCAGCGGTTTAGGGGTTAATATATTTAAATAGTGTTGGTGATGTGGGTGGGCAGCAGATTAGGGGTTAATAGGTTTATTTAATAGTTGCGATGTGGGTGGGCAGCAGATTAGGGGTTAATAAATTTAATATAGTGTTTGCGATGTGGGAGGGTGGCAGTTTAGGGGTTAATATGGGTGTTAGTGTACTTTGTAACAGTTTAGTTATGAGTTTGTGAAACTTTTTTATTACACAAAATCCATAACTACTGCTCTCAGATGGCAGTATGGATTGTGTCGGTATAGGCTGTAACGCAAACATTTTAGCCTTAACGCACAACCTGTAATACCGGCGCTATGGAAATCCTACACTATTTTTGAGTGAGGAATGGAAGTTGTTTACAGGTTAAAATGCTTGCGTTATAGCTATACCGCCGCGGCTCGTAATATGCGTTCCCGGCCATTCCACATGCAATGGCCAATTTTTCAGCTGTATAGCTGTACCACAAAACTCGTAATTAGGGATGGGCGAATGTTTCTAAAAATTCGAAATTTAAAACGAATTTTGATACAGTCGTTTGTTCGAATTGAATTTCGAATGTTTATATAACATTCTAACATTCTATTTTCGAATTTTCGTTTTCGAATTTTTCAATAACATTTGAAAATATTCGTTCGAATATTAGAATGTTTAGCCATGTATTCATTCAATTTCGAAATGTAATATTCAAATTAGAATGTGACATTCAAATTCGAAATAGTATTTCTAGTGTACAACTGTGTTTAATAAATGTAATATTCAAATTTGAATGCTACATTCGAATGCCACATACAAATTTGAAATAGTATTTCTAGTCTAATACTGTGTTTTAAATGTAATATTCAAATTCGAATGTGACATTCAAATTAGAATGTCACATTCGAATTTGAAATAGTATTTCTAGTCTAATACTGTATTTTTTAAATGTAATATTCGAATTTGAATGTGACATTCGAATTTGAATGTGACATTCGAATTTGAAATAGTATTTCTAGTTTACAACTGTGTTTAATAAATGTGATATTCGATTCGAATGTGATATTCAATTCGAATGTGATATTCGATTTGAATGTGACATTCAAATTCGAAATAGTGTTTCTAATCTACAATTGTGTTTTATAAATGTAATATTGGAATTTGAAAGTGACATTCAAATTTGAATGTGACATTTGAATTCGAATGTGACATTCAAATTCAAATGTGACATTCGAAAACTGTAAATAACATACGAAAATTGAATTTTTAAGAATATTCGTTCTTATCAACATTCTTTTATGTAAATTGAATTTCTACAATAACATTCATTCTAACATTCGAATTCGAATATAAACACATTCGCCCATCCCTACTCGTAACCTAGCCAAATGTATATTTTTGTGTATTTGCTGTAAAAATATAACTTTCCAATGTTTTTCAACTTTCATGAGTGCTGAATATAAAAATCCAGAAAATAAACAAATTGGGAGCACTTAGAATAAATCTTATAATAAAATATCCAACAATGGGTTATCCAAAAATATACCAGTACATACATAAAGAAGATAAAATATGACACCAGTGTGTATTATAAAGTAAATATTAAAAAACTGAAGAATAATCTCAGAAATGTAAAAGATATAATAAAATACTGCTTAGGGTATAGACTAGAAAGACTAGTCTCTCAAAACAATCTCTACTAAAGTCTTGTAACAATGACTCTGAATGGAAAGTGTCCAGAAACAAGTACTCAATATTTTGTTGCAAACAATACAGAAAGAATGTATGTTTTGTTCTCCCTTTTTATGGTAACATGAAACTGTCTTACCAAAAAACTTCAATCTCTGATAAGTGTAAAATTGTATTCCCAATGGAAGTGGCTTTAATTTTAGCCAGGATTTTTATATTTTCACTATTTTGAGGAGTATAGTGGATGTTTTTGGGGACAGCTGCTGTTTTTTTGGTGAAAAAGTCTATTTTAATTACCTTGTTTCATATGAGTGCGGAGCCTCATGTACTTATTGGATACATTAATTAGAGTGTGACTCTAGGGCCCTCTACCCATTTGATATCTATAATTGCTACCTTAAATACTGCCTGTATATGTTTATAGCGCTGTGGAATCTGTTGGCACTCTACAAATAACTGATAACAATAATAATAATTGGATGTCTTTCTCTCAAGCACCCTCAAGCTGTTTTGTTAAAGTGAGAATGCACTTTTTGTTACTTTGTTTTATATGTATATGCATATAATTATATATACATATGTGCAATCCCAACAGGAGTACACTAATTCTTCATGTGTGCTTACCAGACATGAGTTATATTAAGTTGTGTTATGTATTTATTAAATATAAACTATTAAAATGTTGATAATTAATTTAAATAAAATAAAAAGTTCATGTATTAAAATATACTAAACTATTTATATATATATATATATATATATATATATATATATATATATATATATATATATATATATATATATATATATATATATATAAATCAATATAAATATTTGCATAGGAAATTAGCACATCTAGGCAAGATTCCCTGCTTGCTTTTTCCCAGAAATACTCCATATACAATGTTACCAATGCACACGAGAATTCTGGGTAAGATATGCAAATTCTCAGCTTTTTTGCTTCAAATACTGTTTTAACACAGTGATCCTTTTAACAGGATTATTGCAGCAATCCAGAAATCACTCACTAGACAGCCTGTTTCGTTCTTTTTGGAACTCATCAGTAGGAGATTTCTGGTTGCTGCATTGGTAAAGCTACTTTCAGGGTTAAATCAAAATTCATTAAAATTTTGGGGAAGATAAAAAACTGAAAATCCTCCATGTCTCAAAATTAAATCAATATAAATATTTGCATAGGAAATTAGCACATCTAGGCAAGATTCCCGCTTGCTTTTTGCCAGAAATACTCCATATACAATGTTACCAATGCACAATATATATATATATATATATATATATATATATATATATATATATATATATATATATATATATACACACACACACATACATAGATACCAAAAAAGATAAACCTTACCCAGCAACCCCATATTAAGCTATTAATTAATAAATAGGGGCATCTTGACACCCAGAAAGAACACACTGCAGCAAAAATAATCATGACAAAAAGTTCTAATTAAATAATATACAATAGGGCAAAAAGTAAAAAATAAAAATATGTCAGAGTTTAAACAGGGATCCCTGAACAAAAATTACAATGAACAGAGGAAATAATCACAAATAAACCTTAAAGATATAAAAAGTCTCAAATCCTCAGTAATGAAGTCATTGCAAATTATATTCAACTCATCAACAATTAAATACAATGTTCCTCTGTGTTTAGATTATGTGCATTGTGATACATCATTCCTCTATATTAAAACATAGATGTAGATCCCACATAGGCTGTAGAGTTCCTCTGTAATAATTGGTATAAATTAGACTTGAAAGACTTTTCGCAATCAATTTCCATTGCACAGGTATTACAAGTCTTGAAAAATCACTATTGCACGCGCGCATTCGCCTTTTATGCAACACTCCTTTCCGCGCTCAAAGAGCTGTAGTTAATGGTTTTGTGCAACATAAAAGTTTCATGAAACATTTAAAAAATACATTACAAAGTACAGTTACACTCGTATTAACACTGTCTAATAAAAAATATTTAAAAAAAAATATTGCACACAAAAGTTATAAGGGATCAAAAATATGTGATCTCTGGTGCTAGAGAAAGCAGATGCAGAGATCTTACATTGAATACATACATATACATAGAGAAACATGCATTTATATGTATAGAGATAGTTTAACTATGGAGATAATTAAAAGATTTTACATTACAATCTTAAGCACATTAAACAATATTTCAGAGGGATTTTAAAACAAATACTTGCATATAGATATTGAGATATCTAGACCTATCTATATATATATTCATATACATATCTCGCTATAAATAGATTTATCTGTCCAAAAATCATCACAGATATAGAGAAATATTTCTTTATAAATAAATAGAACATATTCCGTTCCGAAAACATTTTCACAATATGAAATGTTTGCACTTGATGTACACTTTCAAAGAAAATACGTTATGGGCTTTGCGCAACAGATTAGGGTTTAAGTGTTTTTTATTTCTATTTGTCTTCTCCATTAACTTCTATGGGGAATACGTGAATGTGTACGCGATTTGGCTGTTTGCATTACCCGGCTTAACGTGCACACAAAATAAGTTATTTTGCAGCATGTAATAGCTGCGCAACCCAAAATGCGAAAAAGCCATAACGCGCACCGAGTTTCCGCAAATGATTTGCCACATGCCTTGTAATCTTGCCCTCTATTTGGACAAAACAGGGAATAATAAAGAGCTCTCCGGCTATATGTGGCTCAGGCCCTCACATAGATCACACTCACTGGGCCAACCACTTTAACAAAGTGCAGATTATGGAACTCACCCCCACTATTGCTGTACATCTGTAAGACATTCAAAATCTAATCGGCTTTTATCTTTGTTTATTTTCAAGCAGGACGCTCAGACTATAGTCGGCTTTTACCTTGAGATGCAGGGAATCAGGACACTTCTAGGTAAATTCCCTAGGGTGTCTAGTTTCTCCATATTCATACTTTTGTGTAATAGCTTTAGAAATGGAGACCACAATTAAGCATACAAATTTTAGCGTCAAAGATATAATTCCATCCTTTAAACTTTTGGCCAATGTTTGCTATACATTTCTTGGAAACCTACACATTTAAGATATTTCTAAAATCAGGGCAACATAATGAATCTATTTGTAGTTATTTGTCTTTAGCACACATGGGCCTAGATTTAGAGTTGGGCGGTAGCCATCAAAACCAGCGTTAGAGGCTCCTAACGCTGGTTTTGGGCTACTGCCGGTATTTGGAGTCAGTCAGGAAAGGGTCTAACACTCACTTTCCAGCCGCGACTTTTCCATACCGCAGATCCCCTTACGTCAATTGCGTATCCTATCTTTTCAATGGGATCTTTCTAACTCCGGTATTTAGAGTTGTGGCTGAAGTGAGCGTTAGAAATCTAACGACAAAACTCCAGACGCAGAAAAAAGTCAGTAGTTAAGAGCTTTCTGGGTTAACGCCGGTTTATAAAGCTCTTAACTACTGTGCTCTAAAGTACACTAACACCCATAAACTACCTATGTACCGCTAAACCGAGGCCCCCCCCACATCGCCGCCACTCTATAAAAAATTTTTAACCCCTAATCTTCCGCTCCGTACACTGCCGCCAACTACGTTATCCCTATGTACCCCTAATCTGCTGCCCCTAACACCGCCGACCCCTATATTATATTTATTAACCCCTAATCTGCCCCCCACAATGTCGCCGCCAGCTACCTACACTTATTAACCCCTAATCTGCCGTCCGCACGCCACCGCCAGCTACATTATAGCTATGTAACCCTAATCTGCTGCCCCTAACACCGCCGACCCCTTATTATATTTATTAACCCCTAACATGCCCCCCACAACGTCGCCTCCACCTGCCTATACTTATTAACCCCTAACCCTAACACCCCCCTAAGTTAAATATAATTTTATTCTAACTAAATAAATTAACTCTTATTAAATTAATTATTCCTATTTAAATCTAAATACTTACCTGTAAAATAAACCCTAATATAGCTACAATATAAATTATAATGATATTATAGCTATTTTAGGATTAATATTTATTTTACAGGCAACTTTGTATTTATTTTAACCAGGTACAATAGCTATTAAATAGTTAAGAACTATTTAATAGCTAAAATAGTTAAAATAATTACAAAATTACCTGTAAAATAAATCCTAACCTAAGTTACAATTAAACCTAACACTACACTATCAATAAATTAATTAAATAAAATACCAACAATTATCTACAATTAAACCTAACACTACACTATCAATAAATTATTTAAATACAATATCTACAAATAAATACAATGAAATAAACCAACTAAAGTACAAAAAATAAAAAAGAACTAAGTTACAAAAAATAAAAAAATATTTACAAACATTAGAAAAATATTACAACAATTTTAAACTAATTACACCTACTCTAAGCCCCATAATAAAATAACAAAGCCCCCCAAAATAAAAAAATGCCCTACCCTATTCTAAATTAAAAAAGTTCAAAGCTCTTTTACCTTACCAGCCCTGAACAGGGCCCTTTGCGGGGCATGCCCCAAAGAATTCAGCTCTTTTGCCTGTAAAAAAAACACATACAATACCCCCCCCCCCAACATTACAACCCACCACCCACATACCCCTAATCTAACCCAAACCCCCCTTAAATAAACCTAACACTAAGCCCCTGAAGATCTTCCTACCTTATCTTCACCATACCAGTTCCACCGATCGATCCTCGGAAGTGTTGATCCAAGCCCAAGCGGGGGCTGAAGAGTGACGTCCATCCTCGGGCTGAAGTCTGGATCCAAGCGGCAGATGAATAAATCCATCATCGGGCTGAAGTCGGAATCCTATCAGCCTAACATGCCCCCCCCACAACGTCGCCTCCACCTGCCTATACTTATTAACCCCTAACCCTAACACCCCCCTAAGTTAAATATAATTTTATTCTAACTAAATAAATTAACTCTTATTAAATGAATTATTCCTATTTAAATCTAAATACTTACCTGTAAAATAAACCCTAATATAGCTACAATATAAATTATAATTATATTATAGCTATTTTAGGATTAATATTTATTTTACAGGCAACTTTGTATTTATTTTAACCAGGTACAATAGCTATTAAATAGTTAAGAACTATTTAATAGCTAAAATAATTAAAATAATTACAAAAAAAAAAGTTACAATTAAACCTAACACTACACTATCAATAAATTAATTAAATACAATATCTACAATTATCTACAATTAAACCTAACACTACACTATCAATAAATTAATTAAATAAAATACCTACAATTATCTACAATTAAACCTAACACTACACTATCAATAAATTAATTAAATACAATATCTACAAATAAATACAATGAAATAAACTAACTAAAGTACAAAAAATAAAAAAGAACTAAGTTACAAAAAATAAAAAAATATTTTACAAACTAAATATTACAACAATTTTAAACTAATTACACCTACTCTAAGCCCCCTAATAAAATAACAAAGCCCCCCAAAATAAAAAAATGCCCTACCCTATTCTAAATTTAAAAAGTTCAAAGCTCTTTTACCTTACCAGCCCTGAACAGGGCCCTTTGCGGGGCATGCCCCAAAGAATTCAGCTCTTTTGCCTGTAAAAAAAAACACATACAATACCCCCCCCAACATTACAACCCACCACCCACATACCCCTAATCTAACCCAAACCCCCCTTAAATAAACCTAACACTAAGCCCCTGAAGATCTTCCTACCTTATCTTCACCATACCAGGTCCACCGATCGGTCCTCGGAAGTGTTGATCCAAGCCCAAGCGGGGGGCTGAAGAGTGATGTCCATCCTCGGGCTGAAGTCTGGATCCAAGCGGCAGCTGAATAAATCCATCATCGGGCTGAAGTCGGAATCCTATCAGCCAATCGGAATTCGAGGGACGCCATCTTGGATGACGTAATTTAAAGGAACCGTCATTCAGCGAGTAGGCGTCGGTTGAAGAGGATGTTCCGTGTCGGCTTGGAAGAAGATGGCTCCGCTCCAGAAGAAAGAAGATTGAAGATGCAGCTTGATAGAAGACTTCATCCCGATGATGGACTTCCGACTTCAGCCCGATGATGGATTTCTTCAGCCGCTGCTTGGATCCAGACTTCAGCCCGAGGATGGACGTCAATCTTCAGCCCCCTGCTTGGGCTTGGATCAACACTTCCGAGGACCGATCGGTGAACCTGGTATGGTGAAGATAAGGTAGGAAGATCTTCAGGGGCTTAGTGTTAGGTTTATTTAAGGGGGGGTTGGGTTATTTTATTATGGGGCTTAGAGTAGGTGTAATTAGTTTAAAATTGTTGTAATATTTTTTTTTTTGGGCATTTTTTTATTTTGGGGGGCTTTGTTATTTTATTATGGGGCTTAGAGTAGGTGTAATTAGTTTAAAATTGTTGTAATATTTTTCTAATGTTTGTAAATATTTTTTTATTTTTTGTAACTTAGTTCTTTTTTATTTTCTGTACTTTAGTTAGTTTATTTCATTGTATTTATTTGTAGATATTGTATTTAAATAATTTATTGATAGTGTAGTGTTAGGTTTAATTGTAGATAATTGTTGGTATTTTATTTAATTAATTTATTGATAGTGTAGTGTTAGGTTTAATTGTAACTTAGGTTAGGATTTATTTTACAGGTAATTTTGTAATTATTTTAACTATTTTAGCTATTAAATAGTTCTTAACTATTTAATAGCTATTGTACCTGGTTAAAATAAATACAAAGTTGCCTGTAAAATAAATATTAATCCTAAAATAGCTATAATATAATTATAATTTATGTTGTAGCTATATTAGGGTTTATTTTACAGGTAAGTATTTAGATTTAAATAGGAATAATTTATTTAATAAGTGTTAATTTATTTCGTTAGAATAAAATTATATTTAACTTAGGGGGGTGTTAGGGTTAGGGTTAAAATTAGCTTTAAGGGTTAAAAAATTAATTAGAGTAGCGGTGAGCTCCGATCGGCAGATAAGGGGTTAATACTTGAAGTTAGGTGTCGGCGATGTTAGGGAGGGCAGATTAGGGGTTAATACTATTTATTATAGGGTTATTGAGGTGGGAGTGAGGCGGATTAGGGGTTAATAGCTTTATTATAGTAGCGGCGGCGTGCGGACGGCAGATTAGGGGTTAATAAGTGTAGGCAGGTGGAGGCGACGTTGTGGGGGGCAGATTAGGGGTTAATAAATATAATATAGGGGTCGGCGGTGTTAAGGGCAGCAGATTAGGGGTACATAGGGATAATGTAAGTAGCGGCGGTTTACGGAGCGGCAGATTAGGGGTTAAAAAAAATATGCAGGTGTCAGCGATAGAGGGGGCGGCAGAATAGGGGTTAATAAGTGTAAGGTTAGGGGTGTTTAGACTCGGGGTACATGTTAGAGTGTTAGGTGCAGACGTAGGAAGTGTTTCCCCATAGAAAACAATGGGGCTGCGTTAGGAGCTGAACGCGGCTTTTTTGCAGGTGTTAGGTTTTTTTTCAGCTCAAACTGCCCCATTGTTTTCTCTGGGGATATCGTGCACGAGCACGTTTTTGAAGCTGGCCGCGTCCGTAAGCACCGCTGGTATCGAGAGTTGAAGTTGCGGTAAATATGCTCTACGCTCCTTTTTTGGAGCCTAACGCAGCCATTCTGTGAACTCTAAATACCAGTGGTATTTAAAAGGTGCGGCCAGAAAAAAGCCAGCGTAGCTAACGCATCCCCTTTGGCCGCAAAACTCTAAATCTAGGCGTAGTTTTGTAGAAATGGTGATGAAAAAAACAGATAAAATGCTTTTTTTCATGTTTCCCAATTTTTCAGTATTAAAGGGATAGAAAAGTCAAAATTGAAATGTGCATGGGTGCATTTCAATTTGAAATATAAACATTTCTGCAATATACTTCAATTAGCAAAAATGCTTCTATTAAAAGTTATTGCTGTTTTTCAGCGACATATGCACATATTCTGTGAGGGCCTGTGCACCAGTATTCAAACACTATGGCCTCTATTTAACTCTATTTAACAAGGTCTGGCGGACCTGATCCGACAGTGCGGATCATGTCCGCCAGACCTTGCTGAATACGGAGAGCAATATGCTCTCCGTATTCAGCATTGCACCAGCAGCTCACAAGAGGTGCTGGTGCAACGCCGGCCCCTGCAGACTCGCGGCCAATGGGCCGCCAGCAGAGGGGTGTCAATCAACCCGATCGTACTCAATCGGGTTGATTTCCGGTGATGTCTGTCTGCCTGCTCAGAGCAGGCGGACAGGTTATGGAGCAGCAGTCTTTGTGACCGCTGCTTCATAACTGCTGTTTCTGGCGAGTCTGAAGACTCGCCAGAAACACGGGCCATCAAGCTCCTTTTGGAGCTTGATAGATAGGCCGCAATGCATGCTCAGAGGTGGCTGTGATGTATATTGCTTCTGAAAATGTAATTTGTGTCATACAAGCTACTGCTGACCCTCTGAGAAAGTGTGGTGTTTAAATACTGGTGCATGGGCCCTCACAGGATATGTGGATATGCCACAGAAAAACAGTAATAACTTTTATTAGAATCATTTTTGCTAATGGAAGTATTTTGCAAAAAAAGCTTCCACTTCAAACTGAAATGCACCTATGCCTATTTCAATTTTAACCTTTCTATCCCTTTAAATTCCCATGTATTGTTATTTTATACCCATATATATAATTTTGAATCAGAAGGGAGATAGAGTCACTGTAAAATTTATTGTTGCTAGTGTGGGTCAAGTTATACCTCTATGAAAAGAGGTTATTGTTTCCCCTCTAGGTCAGAGGGCAAGGTGTTTATTTTGGCTTTTGTATTATGACCAATTGGAGCCAGATATACATAAGCTCCTGCACTGATCCAAGCAATCTTTAAAGGGACATAATACTCATATGATAGATCACTTGAAACTAATGCAGTATAACTGTAAAAAGCTGACAGGAAAATATCACCTGAGCATCTCTATGTAAAAAAGAAAGATATTTGACCTCACAATTTCCTCCGCTCAGCAGAGTAAGTTCTGTGTAAAAAAATATACTCAGCTGCAGCCCAGCTGCAGGTAAAAAAAAAATAAAGAAATGAACAGCAGCCAATCAGCATCAGCAGTGCTTTCATTGTAAACTTCCTTAAGCTGAATAGGGAAATAAGATGAGAGTGCACGTAAGCTCGCTCCTTCCGCTGTCCCAGGACAGACATACTAATTTGCTGCTTATAAGTCCTTTGCAATGGGATGTGGCTACTGAGAAACGTTTGAGGTAAAATATCTTTCTTTTTTACAAAGAGATGTTCAGGTAATATTTTCTAGTCAGCTTTTTACAGCTATACTGCAACACTTTCAAGTGTTTAAACATTTGGGTGTTATGGCCCTTTAAGTTGGTTAAGCAAGGGTCTTATTTATAAAACAAGGATGTATCTCTGCAGTAGATAAATTGTGCAAAACTGTGTTGCTCATTGAAATCGTGTTAATGTGCATCATGAAAATAACCTTAATATCATCCTTACTAGCTATTTGCTAACATAGCAGATTGTTATGGCCATAATAAAGAGAAGCAAAAGTAATTTAAGATTAAATTATGTAGAGCTCTTTACTCTGGTGAGTTTTTCTCAGGGGTCAAGTCCAGTGGGAACTCATGGGAATGGAGTTCCTGCACTATTTTTACAGGGGGACTCTTGGACAGAGAACAGAAATGCTTCACTAAACGCTGCTGTTGATGGGAGGAGCTGAAGTACAGTCTGGTTAGAGGGATAGTGTAATCATCTAGTAATGGTCATTAACACTTCATACAATACACTAAATGCAAGCCTGTCAGCTGTATTTCTGTGTGAACACTCTGCACTGTGTGAAACATATGGTGCTTACATTTCTGTGTGGCTTGCTCTTGGGTTATTTAGTTCCCCTCAGCAGAAATAGGACTATTGGACCTTAAGTGGATGCGACTCTGTGACAGAAGAGGAGTCTGCAGTTGCTGTCAGACACTGAGGTTTCAGCCCGCCCTGGAAAGAAAGGTGAGGGGAAAAAGGAGGGTGTGAGGAACTGAAGCTAAGCTGGCTATGCACCATAGGAGTTAAAAACAAAGTATGGACACCCTGGATTTTGACATTAAACAACATGCGTTCATGTATATCTAGTTTAGTTATTTTAAAGTTGTTTTAAAAAAAGTTTAGTGTTTTTCCAAAGAAAAAATGTGCTCATCAAGCAGGGAAGAGTCATGCACTTCTAGTTCCCTGCCTTCTCTCTGATTAGAATTCTTTCAGAGTTCTTTCAGAGACAGCTGGGATGTGGTTTGCAAGGGAAATACATGCGTTAACACAAAGGAAAAAAGTCCTTGCAATTAAAGCTGTTTGTGAAACATCTTGTAGTAGGGTAAGCCCAATTACTTTATTGTATACATAAATGGTATTTGCAGTCTTTTTATCTATGTTGGTATCTGTGTGTCTATCAATTTCTGGTCAGCATGCCAGATTCTGTGCAGAATGCTGACCTGTGCAAGATAATGTATTTGCTGCAGATTCAACCTTACCAGTTTCATCCCAAAGTAAAAAGTATCCTATTTTGCTTTGAATGTTACCGTGCCCTCATGCTTTCTGCTTCATTTGCCAGTGTTCCTTGGTTCACATTTACATGGTATACGTCTTAATAGTAAAAGAAAATTACACTCAGGCGCCTTGTGACCATAATTTTACTTTAAATCACAATATCATTGTTTCTTACTGCAGAGTGAGTGCGCACACAAACATTATCAAGATCATGATATAAAATGTTTACATTACAGTAAAATTGTACTAAGGCTCTTAGCTTTTTGGATCATTCAACATCATCTATATACATCTGTATAGCCAGATATGTATATGAATATATACCGTATATGTCTAGTTATCACAAGATCTATATGTGAATATCTGTTTGAAAATCCCACTGAGATATTGTTTAATGTGCATAAGATTGTAATGTGAAATAGTTTCATTATCTCCCTAGTTAAACATATCTCTGTGCATATAAATCCATGTTTCTCTATGTATGTGTATGTATGTCAATGTAAAATCCCTTTGTCTGCTTTTTTTGTGTGTATGTAAGTATGTGTGTATAAAACAATATTAATTGTGAGTTGGTGGAAGTCTTGGTGAGTTCCCACACTTTCTTTTGTAGGACTTGACCCCTGGATTGTCTAAGAAGTCTTGTCAGTGCTGTGAGGTCCCTAAATTATTTTTTGAATGACAAATTTCAGCTTGAAAGCTTTTTATTTAGCTATGCAAAGTTCTGGATGTGGAGAGACGCATTCATTACAATATAAATATGAGCTCGTCTAGCTAGTGCTACTGAAGACCTCATGTAAAGGGGTAGGACTAAAAAAAGTTGCATTAAACACAACATAAATACATAAAAAAAATACAATCATATATACACTAAATTTGTCATATAAATGTTTATTTTTTTGTAAGGGTTAAAAAGGTATATGACAAGGTATTTGAATGGAAAGGGCTATAATGTGCATATACATACATACATATACATGTACTCTACAAATACCTGATAATAATAATAATAATAATTATAATATACATGTGTATACACACATATATACACATATAAACACACACACACACACACACACACACACACACACACATATATATATATATATATATATATATATATATAAAGAGAGAGAGAGAGAGAGAGAGAGAGAGAGAGAGAGAATAATTGTGTAGTTCATTAACTACAACCAGAAGGATTGTTTTTCCCACAGAAAACCTCTGAATTACATTGTTTCCAATGCAGCAAAGGATTCTGGGTAAGATATGCATGCATATATATATATATATATAATATATATTTATACACATATATACATATGTATTTATACTTCAAAACCCTTTACACTCAAATACCTGAAAACAAGAAAATACATTTTTAATAAATATTAATATTTAATTATGTGTTTCACTATATACCGTATGTACTTTAAATATTTTATATTTCTATGTATTTTAAATAGATATTCATATATATATATATATATATATATCTGTATATACCTATATAGATTCATCTATATAAATCCTTGCTGAAGTTCGATTTCCAGTGAATGCCATGGGTTTGTCTTCACTAAAAAAAAATTTATAACATTTAATTTACAATACGACAGAATATATAATATATGCAGACCTATGTGTTGCATTAAAATACAAATTATACTGGCCTTTTAAATTAGTATACAATGAAGGAAGAAGAACAGTGCAGTCAGAAGATGTCTGTAAGATGAGAAAATGGCATAAACATATGGAAAATAAAGAAAAAAAATATTGAGCTAGAAGCCAAATAAAAAGGATCTTTATTCTCATACAGCACTTACTTCAATATCCATCACTTTTTGTCTCTAAAGGTAACAAGACATTTGAACAAAAGTGTTTCCACATAAAATGTAGGATTTCGGCCTCTACGATACAACAGAAGCCATGTAATGTTTAATATATTGGCTTTTGTAAATGTTACCCAATCTTATGGAGGTGAAATATACTTAGAGAATCTACTTGGCTTTCAAATCCCTTCACAACTTACAAGCTATAGCCTAACAGTAATTTCCTGCAAAGGTTTAATAGCCCCTAAAGGTCATTTGAGTGAAAATGCAGTATAGTTCAAGGCATGATTGAGGGCTTTAAGCATGAAAAAAAAACTGACAAGTTATTGCTGTCATGGTATTTATTCCTTTACCTTATCTGAAGCTGATGAATAGCTTTCACATCCAGTGTCCTAAGAGTCCATTTCTACAGTATGTCCATTCTTACAGTGTGAAACTACTATGGCAGCTTTACAACTGTCTGGTATGTACTTTGCCTCTAAGGAGTCCTGAAATTCTCAGTTAGCGGTTTTTGTTTATTTTATCTTGGTGGTGTATATTTTTACTGGTCTCTGGGATTCAGGTTCGAAATAGCTATGGTTAGTTACCATTTCGTGTAATTTATGTGAGCAGCACTCTATATTACAGTTAATAAACTCTTTTTAGTATTAAATATGAATTACTAAAATATAAAGATAAATTAAAAAGTTATATATATATTTCTTTAAATATATATATGAAAAACTAAAAAAACCTCACATTGAATTCAAAGCAAGATATTCAACATTCTAAAACTATACAAAAAAAATACCAGATTACAATATCATATAAGTGGATTAATTTAATTAATTCCAGAAGTAAGTTCTAAAAATAAAAAAATAATAATACTCTGTAAAGTTTGTCACAGGAAGCAAAAAATGTTGACTGGTACCATTATTGGGTATGATAATACAGTATAATTGTGGTACATTTCATCAACATTCTGAAAATTGTCAGCAATAGGTTAATTGCCTTCCAACAAGATCTTATGGATTAAAGTAAACTGGGTTGAAACATTTAGGGCTAGATTACAAGTGGAGCGCTATTTTAACAAGCGCCCGTAAAGGCAGACTTGCCCCTTTACGGGTGCACGTTAAATAACCAGCCATTATGTGTGGCTAGTTAATGCTACCTTAAGTTCCCTGTAGCACTTTGTGCTAAGCGCCATTAACCAAAGGTCAGTCCTCTGGTTAATTAAAAAAAGTCCTCCAATTGCCCCCATATAAAGTGTGCAGTTCCTTTATTAAATTAAAAAATAGTAGCATCTTAACTGCATAAAGCAGTTATAAGGGGATGTGGGGTGTTAGAAAAAAAACTGCACTGAAAAGTACCTTTATATTGTGGTCTATGGGGACTGCGTTATCCCTATTAATATACATGTATATGCTTATATACATACTGTATATATTTATGTGTTAATATATATATATACACATATAAACAAATAAATATACAGTATATGTATATATTCATATAAATATATATTTAAACTTTGCTGCCCAGAGCTGCTCTAGGTTCTTTGCCGTGTCTATCGGCATTAGAACGAGGCTTCCATTGGAGCCTATGAAAGCACGCTCTTGTGGGCGCAAAGCTTCCATGCAATGCGCGTTCCCATTGTGCTTTACTTGTAATACCAGCACACATTTGCATGCGCTGGTATTACTGAGTGGAGCGCAAATATTACGCTTGTGAAAGCACAATTTTGTGCTCCTATCATAATTTAGGCTTTAAATGCAATGTTATTAAAGTTATTTGAACACCAAAGGTGGGGGGGATAAAATAACCTTTCTCGAATGTCAGGAAGTGCATTGGAAACATAAGATAAACACTATAATGCCACAAGTCTTTAATTCCCAATTTGATATTATCAATTATTGGGAATAAATAAATCAATGTACAAATATATTGGCTTAAAGTAGTGTAACTGTGTCTCCAATACGCTGTGTGTTTAAATACTTATATTTGGATCACTATGACTATGCCATTGATAAAATAATCTAGCACTTAGAGGGACAGTATATACCAATTTGCATATAACTGCATGTAATAGACACTTTTATAAAGAAGAATATGCACATATACTGATCTAAAAGGCCAGTATAAAACCTTTAAAAAACATATTTAGAAGTTCTCAGTTAAGCACGGTTGATGACGAGGTTAGGCTGGGACACCCACTAGAATGGGCTGAGAAAGCAGGAAGAGCAGACACTCCCCTCTCCCTGGATATGAAAAGACCCATTACACAAACAGGACCAAGCAGGAGTCTGTAGACTTGGATCTACATTTGATACTTTCAGGCTTGGTCAGGAGTCTGAAAAACAGCACGTTATTAAAAATAAGCAAAACTATACATTGTTACAAAAACACTCCCAGATGGGCTATATCAATGGATTATATAAAACTAATTTATGAAAAGAACAATGTAGTGAACAGTGTCCCTTTAAGAGGTTATGTTTTTAACAATTTATTAGTAGTTATGGGGATGTACACCCCTATAAAAACACGCTCTGCATGAGGATCTCTCAATTATGGCTGATTCCGCTGAAATGCATTCAATGGTGTTTTTTTGGCTTTTTTTCTCTATCACCTAGATTACGAGTTTTGTGTTCGTGTTTTAACGATGAAAAAATGTCCATTTCAGTGTTAAAACATCACTGCAGCCATTACAAGTCTTGTTGGTATAGTTGTACCAAATATATGGAAAAATGAAAACAGCATCAATCTGCAGGGAGGTGCACGTACCCAGGTCCTGCCAATGACCTCCAATAATGTCCAATTTCACAAAAAGAACAGCACCATCCAAAGATGAGTAAAAGTGTATCTTTATTGGGACATCTCCAAACACAGCACAGAACACGACGTTTCGGTCAGATGACCTTAATCATGTGATACTCTAAAGTACACTAACACCCATAAACTACCTATGTACCCCTAAACCAAGACCCCCCAACATCGCCGACACTCGAATAAATTTTTTAACCCCTAATCTAAAAATGCCCTAAAATGGCCTTTTGTAGGGCATTGCCCTAAAATTAACAGCTCTTTTGCAACAGAACAAAACAAACACCCCCTAATAGTATACAAACCCACAAAATAAAAATAAAGTAAAACCTAATCTATCCATTGCCCTGAAAAGGGCATTTGTATCTGCATTGCCCTTACAAATGTATGGGATTTGCCCCTGTTCAAATCAGCCAATAGGATTTAAGCAGCTCTCATTCTATTGGATGATGAATCAGCCAATAGAATGAGAGCTGCTTAAATCCTATTAGCTGATTTGAACAGCCAATAGGATTTTAGCAGCTCTAATTCCTATTGGCTGATTTGAACAGCCAATAGGAATGCAAGGGATGCCATTTTGAAACGGCTCCCTTGCATTGAAGAATCAGTGTACGGCAGCGACTGTATGAAGAGGATGCTCCACGCTGGATGTCTTCAGGATCGACCGACTCCGTGCCGTCGGGATCAAGATAGAAGATGCCGTCTGGATGAAGATAGAAGAGGCCGTCTGGATGAAGACTTCTCGCCGCCTGGATGAGGACTTTGCCGCCTGGATGAAGATAGAAGAGGCCGCCTAGATGAAGGTAGAAGAGGCCACCTGGATGAAGGTAGAAGAGGCCGCCTGGATGAAGACTTATCTCCGTCTGGATGAGGACTTCGCTGCCTGGATGAAGATAGAAGAGGCCGCCTGGATGAAGACTTCTCGCCGCCTGGATGAAGATCGTTCAAGCGGGACTTCAAAAACTGTAAATGGATTGTCGGGGGTTAGTGTTAGGTTTTTTTTAAGGGTTTTTTGGGTGTTTTTTTTAAGATTAGGGTTTGGGCAGCAAAAGAGCTAAATGCCCTTTTAAGGGCAATGCCCATACAAATGCCCTTTTCAGGGTTATAGGTAGATTAGGTTTTTTAGCTAGTTTTTTTTATTTTGTGTGTTTGGGGGGGTGGGTCTTTGTAATATTTTTGATAATTTGTATGTTATTTTGTGCAATGTATTTGTTTCATTTTGGGGTGAGTTTTTATTTTTAGATTAGTGCAGCAAAAGAGCTAAATGCCCTTTTAAGGACAATGCCCATACAAATGCCCTTTTCAGGGCAATGGGTAGATTAGCTTTTACTTTATTTTTATTTTGTGGGTTTGGGGGGTGGGGGTTTGTATACTGTTAGGGGGTGTTTGTTTTGTTTTGTAGCAAAAGAGCTGTTAACTTTAGGGCAATGCCCTACAAAGGCCCTTTTAAGGGCCCTTGGTAGTTTATTATAGATTAGGGTTTTTTTATTTTGGGGTGTGTTTTTTTTATTTTAAAGGGTATTAGAATAGGAATCATTTTTATTGTTTTGCATAATTTAGACCTAGATTTGGAGTTTGGCGTTAGCCGTGAAAACCAGCATTAGAGGCTCCTAACGCTGGTTTTAGGCTACCGCCGGTATTTGGAGTCACTCAAAATAGGGTCTAACGCTCACTTTTCAGCCGCGACTTTTCCATACCGCAGATCCCCTTACGTCAATTGCGTATCCTATCTTTTCAATGGGATCTTTCTAACTCCGGTATTTAGAGTCGTTTCTGAAGTGAGCGTTAGACATCTAACGACAAAACTCCAGCCGCAGGAAAAAAGTCAGTAGTTAAGAGCTTTCTGGGCTAACGCCGGTTTATAAAGCTCTTAACTACTGTACTCTAAAGTACACTAACACCCATAAACTACCTATGTACCCCTAAACCAAGACCCCCCAACATCGCCGACACTCGAATACATTTTTTAACCCCTAATCTGCCGACCGCCACCTACGTTATCCTTATGTACCCCTGTATTATATTTATTAACCCCTAATCTGCCCCCCTCAACGTTGCCTCCACCTGCCTACACTTATTAACCCCTAATCTGCCGACCGGACCTGAGCGCTACTATAATAAAGTTATTAACCCCTAATCCGCCTCACTAACCCTATAATAAATAGTATTAACCCCTAATCTGCCCTCCCTAACATCGCCGACACCTAACTTCAATTATTAACCCCTAATCTGCCGACCCAATCTCGCCGCTATTCTAATAAATGTATTAACCCCTAAAACTAAGTCTAACCCTAACACTAACACCCCCCTAAGTTAAATATAATTTAAATCTAACGAAATTAATTATCTCTTATTAAATAAATTATTCCTATTTAAAGCTAAATACCTGTAAAATAAATCCTAATATAGCTACAATATAAATTATAATTATATTATAGCTATTTTAGGATTAATATTTATTTTACTGGTAACTTTGTATTTATTTTAACCAGGTGCAATAGCTATTAAATAGTTAAGAACTATTTAATAGCTAAAATAGTTAAAATAATTACAAATTTACCTGTAAAAGAAATCCTAACTTAAGTTACAATTAAACCTAACACTATGCTATCAATAAATTAATTAAATAAAATACCTACAATTACCTACAATTAATACTATTTATTATAGGGTTAGTGAGGCGGATTAGGGGTTAATAACTTTATTATAGTAGCGGTGCGGTCCGGTCGGCAGATTAGGGGTTAATAAGTGTAGGCAGGTGGAGGCGATGTTGTGGGGGGCAGATTAGGGGTTAATAAATATAATATAGGGGTCGGCGATGTTAGGGCAGCAGATTAGGGGTACATAGGGATAATGTAAGTAGCGGCGGTTTACGGAGCGGCAGATTAGGGGTTAATAATAATATGCAGGGGTCAGCGATAGCTGGGGCGGCAGATTAGGGGTTAATAAGTGTAAGGCTAGGGGTGTTTAGACTCGGGGTACATGTTAGGGTGTTAGGTGCAGACGTAGAAGTGTTTCCCCATAGCAAACAATGGGGCTGCGTTAAGAGCTGAACGCAGCTTTTTTGCAGGTGTTAGGTTTTTTTTCAGCTCAAACAGCCCCATTGTTTCCTATGGGGGAATCGTGCACGAGCACGTTTTTGAGGCTGGCCGCTTGTGTAAGCAACTCTGGTATCGAGAGTTGAAGCTGCGTTAAAAATGCTCTACGCTCCTTTTTTGGAGCCTAACGCAGCCTTTTTGTGGACTCTCAATACCAGAGTTATTTTTATGGTGCGACCAGAAAAAAGCCGGCGTTAGTTTTTCGGGTCGTTACCGACAAAACTCCAAATCTAGCCGTCAGTTTGTTATTTTTTTGTAACGGTATGTGTTTTTATTTTTTGTAATTTTACGCCTAGATTTAGAGTTTTGCGGCCAAAGGGGTGCGTTAGCTACGCGTGCTTTTTTCTGGCCGCACCTTTTAAATACCGCTGGAATTTAGAATTTATTAACCCCTAATCTGCCCCCAACAACGTCGCCGCCAGCTACCTACAATAATTAACCCCCTAATCTGCCGACCGCAAAGCGCCGCCACCTACGTTATCCTTATGTACCCCTAATCTGCTGCCCCTAACACCGCCGACCCCTATATTATATTTATTAAACCCTAATCTGCCCCCCTCAACGTCGCCTCCACCTGCCTACACTTATTAACCCCTAATCTGCCGAGCGGACCGCACCGCTACTATAATAAAGTTATTAACCCCTTATCCGCCTCACTCCCGCCTCAATAACCCTATAATAAATAGTATTAACCCCTAATCTGCCCTCCCTAACATCGCCGACACCTAATTTCAATTATTAACCCCTAATCTGCCGACTGAATCTCGCCGCTACTGTAATAAATGGATTAACCCCTAAAGCTAAGTCTAACCCTAACACTAACACCCCCCTAAATTAAATATAATTTAAATCTAACTAAATAAATTAACTCTTATTAAATAAATTATTCCTATTTAAAGCTAAATACTTATCTGTAAAATAAACCCTAATATAGCTACAATATAAATTATAATTATATTATAGCTATTTTAGGATTTATATTTATTTTACAGGTAACTTTGTATTTATTTTAACCAGGTACAATAGCTATTAAATAGTTAAGAACTATTTAATAGCTAAAATAGTTAAAATAATTACAAAATTACCTGTAAAATAAATCCTAACCTAAGTTACAATTAAACCTAACACTACACTATCAATAAATTAATTAAATACAATATCTACAAATAAATACAATGAAATAAACTAACTAAAGTACAAAAAATAAAAAAGAACTAAGTTACAAAAAATAAAAAAATATTTACAAACATTAGAAAAATATTACAACAATTTTAAACTAATTACACCTACTCTAAGCCCCCTAATAAAATAGCAAAGACCCCCAAAATAAAAAAAATGCCCTACCCTATTCTAAATTAAAAAAGTTCAAAGCTCTTTTACCTTACCAGCCCTGAACAGGGCCCTTTGCAGGGCATGCCCCAAAGAATTCAGCTCTTTTGCCTCTAAAAAAACACATACAATACCCCCCCCAACATTACAACCCACCACCCACATACCCCTAATCTAACCCAAACCCCCCTTAAATAAACCTAACACTAAGCCCCTGAAGATCTTCCTACATTATCTTCACCATAACAGGTTCACCGATCCATCCTCGGAAGTCTTGATCCAAGCCTCGGAAGTGTTGATCCAAGCCCAAGCGGGGGGCTGAAGAGTGACGTCCATCCTCGGGCTGAACTCTGGATCCAATCGGTGGCTGAAGAACTCCATCATCGGGCTGAAGTCGGAAGTCCATCATCGGGATGAAGTCTTCTATCAAGCCGCATCTTCAATCTTCTTTCTTCTGGAGCAGAGCGGAGCCATCTTCTTTCCAACCGACGCGGACCCAACCTCTTCAACCGACGCCTACTCGCCGAATGACGGTTCCTTTAAATGACGTCATCCAAGATGGCGTCCCTCGAATTCCGATTGGCTGATAGGATTCTATCAGCCAATCGGAATTAAGGTAGGAATATTCTGATTGTCTGATGGAATCAGCCAATCAGAATCAAGTTCAATCCGATTGGCTGATCCAATCAGCCAATCAGATTGAGATCGCATTCTATTGGCTGATCGGAACAGCCAATAGAATGCGAGCTCAATCTGATTATTGTATGTGTTTTTTTTACAGGCAAAAGAACTTAATTCTTTGGGGCATGCTCCGCAAAGGGCCCTGTTCAGGGCTGGTAAGGTAAAAGAGCTTTGAACTTTTTTAATTTAGAATAGGGTAGGGCATTTTTTTATTTTGGGGGGCTTTGTTATTTAATTAGGGGGCTTAGAGTAGGTGTAATTAGTTTAAAATTGTTGAAATATTTTTCTAATGTTTGTAAATATTTTTTTATTTTTTGTAACTTATTTCTTTTTTCTTTTTTGTACTTTAGTTAGTTTATTTCATTGTATTTATTTGTAGATATTGTATTTAATTAATGTATTGATAGTGTAGTGTTAGGTTTAATTGTAGATAATTGTAGGTATTTTATTTAATTAATTTATTGATCGTGTAGTGTTAGGTTTAATTGTAACTTAGGTTAGGATTTATTTTACAGGTATTTTTGTAATTATTTTAACTATTTTAGCTATTAAATAGTTCTTTTTAATATCTATTGTACCTGGTTAAAATAAATACAAAGTTACCTGTAAAATAAATATAAATCCTAAAATAGCTATAATATAATTATAATTTATATTGTAGCTATATTAGGGTTTATTTTACAGGTAAGTATTTAGCTTTAAATAGGAATAATTTATTTAATAAGAATTAATTTATTTCGTTAGATTTAAATTATATTTAACTTAGGGGGGTGTTAGTGTTAGGGTTAGACTTAGCTTTAGGGGTTAATCCATTTATTACAGTAGCAGCGAGATTCGGTCGGCAGATTAGGGGTTAATAATTGAAGTTAGGTGTCGGCGATGTTAGGGAGGGCAGATTAGGGGTTAATACTATTTATTATAGGGTTATTGAGGCGGGAGTGAGGCGGATTAGGGGTTAATAACTTTATTATAGTAGCGGTGCGGTCCGCTCGGCAGATTAGGGGTTAATAAGCGTAGGCAGGTGGAGGCGACGTTGAGGGGGGAAGATTAGGGGTTAATAAATATAATATAGGGGTCGGCGGTGTTAGGGGCAGCAGATTAGGGGTACATAAGGATAACGTAGGTGGCGGCGCTTTGCGGTCGGCAGATTAGGGGTTAATTATTGTAGGTAGCTGGCGGCGACGTTGTGGGGGGAAGGTTAGGGGTTAATAAATATAATATAGGGGTCGGCGGTGTTAGGGGCAGCAGATTAGGGGTACATAAGGATAACGTAGGTGGCGGCGCTTTGCGGTCGGCAGATTAGGGGTTAATTATTGTAGGTAGCTGGCGGCGACGTTGTGGGGGGCAGGTTAGGGGTCAATAAATATAATATAGGGGTCGGCGGTGTTAGGGGCAGCAGATTAGGGGTACATAAGTATAACGTAGGTGGCGGTCGGCAGATTAGGGGTTAAAAAAATTTAATCGAGTGGCTGCGATGTGGGGGGACCTCGGTTTAGGGGTACATAGGTAGTTTATGGGTGTTAGTTTACTTTAGAGCACAGTAGTTAAGAGCTTTATAAACCGGCGTTAGCCCAGAAAGCTCTTAACTACTGACTTTTTTCTGCGGCTGGAGTTTTGTCGTTAGATTTCTAACGCTCACTTCAGCCACGACTCTAAATACCGGCGTTAGAAAGATCCCATTGAAAAGATAGGATACGCAAATGACGTAAGGGGATCTGCGGTATGGAAAAGTCGCGGCTGGAAAGTGAGCGTTAGACCCTTTAATGACTGACTCTAAATACCGGCGGTAGCCCAAAACCAGCGTTAGGAGCCTCTAACGCTGGTTTTGATGGCTACCGCCCAACTCTAAATCTAGGCCTTAGTGTTTTTTATTTTTTGTAATGTTAGGTTTTCGTGTAAGGCAGCTTAGGTTTTATTTGACAGGTAAGTTTGTATTTATTTTAACTAGTTAGTTAAAATAAATACAAACTTACCTTTGAAATAAATATAAAATCTAAGCTAGCTACAATACAACTATTAGTTACATTGTAGCTAGCTTAGGTTTTATTTCACAGCTAAGTATTTAGTTTTAAATAGGAATTATTTAGTTAATAATTGTAAGTTTAATTTAAGTATATTTTAATTATGTTAAAGTAAGGGGGTGTTAGGGTTACGTTAGGGTTAGGCTTAGGCTTAGGGTTACGTTAGGGTTAGGTTTAGGGGTTAATATAGTTTAATTTAGGTAGTTGCGTTGTGGGGGGCTGGTGGTTTAGGGGTTAAAAGGTTCATTTTGTGGTAGTGATGTGGGAGACCAGAGGTTTAGAGGTTAATAACTTTATTATAGTGGTGGCGATGTCAGGTAGGGGCAGAATAGGGGTTAATAGATTTAATATAGTAAGGGCGATGTTGGGGTGCAGGGGAATAGGGGTTAATAACTTTAGTATAGTGGCGGCGATATCGGGAGCAGCAGATTAGGGGTTAATAGTTTTATTTAGGTGGCGACATATCGGGGCAGCAGATTAGGGGTTAATAACATTATGTAGGTGGCGGCAATATCGGTGGGGGCAGATTAGGGGTGTTTAAACGTGGGGTTTATGTTAGGGTGTTAGGTTTAAACGTTAGTTTTTTTCCCCATAGACATCAATGGGGCTGCGCTATGGAGCTTTTCTTTCTGCGATCGCAGGTGTTAGACTTTTTTCTAACCCGCTCTCCCCATTGATGTCTATGGGGAAAGCGTGCACGAGCACATCAAAACAGCGCTTGAATTGTGAGCGGTATGGAGCTTAAAAGCACCATATCGCATGTACAAGCCGGCTTTTTGAAAACAAGTAATGGCTGCGCTATAGAGGGTTAAATAACGCAACTTTTGTTACGTAGTGACGTATGGGATATACAATCCTACCAGGAGGGGCAAGGTTTCCCAAACCCCTCACCACACCCACACCACACCCACAATTCAGTTTAACAAATAGCCAAGCAGTGGGGTGATAAAGAAAGGAGTAGAAAGCATCAACAAAGGAAATTTGGAAATAATTGTGCTTTATGCAAAAAATCATAACCACTATAAAAAGGGTGGGCCTCATGGACTCTTGCCAATATGAAAGAAATGAATTTATCAGGTAAGTTATTACATAAATTATGTTTTCTTTCATGTAATTGGCAAGAGTCCATGAGCTAGTGACGTATGGGATAGCAGATACCCAAGATGTGGAGTCTTCCACTCAAGAGTCACTAGAGAGGGAGGGAATAAAAATAAAAACAGCCATATTCCGCTGAAAAAATTAATCCACAACCCAAAAAAATAAGTTTATTTCATTTTTGAAAGAAAAAAAGTTAAAGCAAAAGCAGAAGAATCAAACTGAAACAGCTGCCTGAAGAACTTTTCTACCAAAAACTGCCTCCGAAGAAGCAAATACATCAAAACGGTAGAATTTACTAAATGTATGTAAAGAGGACCAAGTCGCCGCTTTGCAAATCTGATCAACTGAAGCTTCATTCTTAAAAGCCCACGAAGTGGAGATTGATCTAGTAGAATGAGCTGTAATTCTCTGAGGTGGGGCCTGACCCGACTCCAAATAAGCTTGATGAATCAAAAGTTTCACCCAAGAAGCCAAGGAAATAGCAAAAGCCTTCTGACCTTTCCTAGGACCAGAAAATAAAACAAATAGACTGGAAGTCTTCCTGAAATCTTTAGTAGCTTCCACATAATATTTCAAAGCTCTTACCACATCCAAAGAATGTAAGGATCTTTCCAAAGAATTCTTAGGATTAGGACACAAGGAAGGGACAACAATTTCTCTATTAATGTTGTTAGAATTCACAACCTTAGGTAAAAATTGAAAAGAAGTCCGCAAAATTGCCTTATCCTGATGAAAAATCAGAAAAGGAGACTCACAAGAAAGAGCATATAGCTCAGAAACTCTAGCAGAAGAGATAGTCAAAGGAACAACACTTTCCAAGAAAGTAGTTTAATGTCCAAAGAATGCATAGGCTCAAATGGAGGAGCCTGTAAAGCCTTCAGAACCAAATTAAGACTCCAAGGAGGAGAAATTGATTTAATGACAGGCTTAATACGAACTAAAGCCTGTACAAAACAGTGAATATCAGGAAGTATAGCAATCTTTCTGTGAAATAAAACAGAAAGAGTGGAGATTTGACCTTTCAAGGAAATTGCAGACAAACCCTTATCCAAACCATCCTGAAGGAACTGTAAAATTCTAGGAATTCTAAAATAATGCCAAGAGAATTTATGAGAAGAACACCATGAAATGTAAGTCTTCCAAACTCTATAATAAATCTTTCTAGAGACAGATTTATGAGCTTGTAACATAGTATTAATCACTGAGTCAGAGAAACCTCTATGACTTAGAACTAAGCATTCAATTTCCATACCTTCAAATTTAATGATTTGCGATCCTGATGGAAAAACGAACCTTGATATAGTAGGTCTGGCCGTAACAGAAGTGGCCAAGGCAGGCAACTGGACATCCGAACCAGATCCACATACCAAAACCTGTGTGGCCATGCTGGAGCCACCAGCAACACAAAAGACTGTTCCATGATGATTTTGGAGATCACTCTTGGAAGGAGAACTAGAGGCAGGAAGATGTAAGCAGGATGATAACACCAAGGAAGTGTCAGTGCATCCACTGCTTCTGCTTGAACATCCCTGGACCTGGACAGGTATCTGGGAAGTTTCTTGTTTAGATGAGAGGCCATGAGATCTATCTCTTGAAGACCCCACATCCGAACAATCTGAGAAAACACATCTGGATGGAGAGACCACTCCCCTGGATGTAAAGTCTGGCGGCTGAGATAATCCGCCTCCCAATTGTCTACACCTGGTATATGCACCGCAGAGATTAGACAGGAGCTGGATTCCGCCCAAGCAAGTATCCGAGATACTTCTTTCATAGCTTGGGGACTGTGAGTCCCACCCTGATGATTGACATAAGCCACAGTTGTGATATTGTCTGTCTGAAAATAAATGAACGGTTCTCTCTTTAGCAGAGGCCAAAACTGAAGAGCCCTGAAAATTGCACGGAGTTCTAAAATATTTATTGGTAATCTCGCCTCTTGAGATTTCCAAACCCCTTGTGCTGTCAGAGATCCCCAAACAGCTCCCCAACCTGAAAGACTCGCATCTGTTGAGATCACAGTCCAGGTTGGCCGAACAAAACAATCCCCTTGAACCAAACGATGGTGATCTATCCACCATGTCAGAGAGTGTCGTACAATGGGATTCAAGGATATTAATTGTCATATCTTTGTATAATCCCTGCACCATTGATTCAGCATGCAAAGCTGTAGAGGTCTCATGTGAAAACGAGCAAAGGGGATCGCGTCCGATGCTGCAGTCATGAGACCTAAAACTTTCATGCACATAGCCACTGAAGGGAATGACTGAGACTGAAGGTGCCGGCATGCTGCAACCAATTTTAAACGTCTCTTGTCTGTTAGAGACAGAGTCATGGACACTGAATCTATCTGGAAGCCTAAAAAGGTGACCCTTGTTTGAGGAATTAAGAAACGTTTTGGTAAATTGATCCTCCAACCATGTTTCCGAAGAAACAACACTAGTTGATTTGTGTGAGATTCTGCAGTATGTAAAGACTGAGCTAGTAACAAGATATCGTCCAAATAAGGAAACACCGCAATACCCTGTTCTCTGATTACAGATAGTAGGGCACCCAGAACCTTTGAAAAGATTCTTGGAGCTGTTGCTAGGCCAAATGGAATAGCAACAAATTGGTAATGCTTGTCTAGAAAAGAGAATCTCAGAAACTGATAGTGTTCTGGATGAATCAGAATATGAAGGTATGCATCCTGCAAGTCTATTGTGGACATATAATGTCCTTGCTGAACAAAAGGCAGAATAGTCCTTATAGTCACCATCTTGAAAGTTGGTACTCTTACATAACGATTCAAAATTTTCAGATCCAGAACTGGTCTGAATAAATTTTCTTTCTTTGGTACAATGAATAGGTTTGAATAAAACCCCAAACCTTGTTCCTGAGGAGGAACTGGCATGATTACCCCTGAAGACTCCAGGTCTGAAACACACTTCAGAAAAGCCTGAGCTTTTACTGGATTTACAGGGATGTGTGAGAGAAAAAATCTTCTCACAGAAGGTCTTACTTTGAATCCTATTCGATACCCCTGAGAGACAATGCTCTGAATCCAATGATTTTGGACAGATTTTATCCAAAAATCCTTGAAAAACCTTAATCTGCCCCCTACCAGCTGAGCTGGAATGAGGGCCGCACCTTCATGTGAACTTAGGGGCTGACTTTGGTTTCCTAAATGGCTTGGATTTATTCCAATTTGAGGATGGCTTCCAATTGGAAGCAGATTCCTTGGGGGGAGGATTGAGTTTTTGTTCCTTATTCTGACTAAAGGAACGAAAACGGTTAGAAGTGTTAGATTTACCCTTAGGTTTTTTATCCTGAGGCAAAAAAACTCCTTTCCCCCCAGTGATAGTTGAAATAATAGAATCCAACTGAGAACCAAATAAATTATTACCTTGGAAAGAAAGAGATAGTAATCTAGATTTAGATGTCATATCAGCATTCCAAGATTTAAGCCACAAAGCTCTTCTAGCTAATACAGCTAAAGACATGGATCTAACATCAATTTTTTTAATATCAAAAATGGCATCACAATAAAATGATTAGCATGTTGCAGTAAGCGAATAACGCTAGATATGTCAGAATCCAATTCAGGTTGCGCTAAATTTTCCAACCAGAAAGTTGATGCAGCCGCAACATCAGCCAAAGAAATAGCAGGTCTGAGAAGATGACCTGAATATAAATAGGCCTTCCTTAGATAAGATTCAAGCTTCCTATCTAAAGGATCCTTAAAGGAAGTACTATCTTTCATAGGAATAGTGGTACGTTTAGCAAGAGTAGAAATAGCCCCATCAACTTTGGGGATTTTTTCCCAAAACTCTATAGATTTTGCTGGTAAAGGTTACAATTTTTTAAACCTTGAGGAAGGAATAAAAGAAGTACCTGGCTTATTCCATTCCCTAGAAATCATATCAGAAATAGCCTCAGGAATGGGAAAAACCCCTGGAGAAAGCACAGGAGGTTTAAAAATAGCATTTAAACGTTTATTAGACTGAATGTCAATAGGACTGGTTACCTCAATATCCAAAGTAATTAACACTTCTTTTAATAAAGAACGCATATACTCTACTTTAAATAAATAAGTAGATTTGTCAGTGTCAATGTCTGAGGAAGGATCTTCTGAATCAGATAGATCCTCATCAGAAGAGGATAAATTATTATGTTGTTGGTCATTTGAAATTTCATCAGCTAAATGAGAAGTTTTAAAAGACCTTTTACATTTACTAGAAGGTGGAAATGCAGACAAAGCCTTCATAATAGAATCAGAAACAAATTCTTTAAAATTTACAGGTATATCATGCACATTAGAAGTTGAAGGAACTGCAACTGGCAATGAACTATTACTGATGGAAACACTATCTGCATGTAAAAGTTTATCATGACAACTATTACAAATGACATTCGGTGGAATAATTTCTACAATTTTACAACAAATACACTTAGCTTTGGTAGAACTGATGTCAGGCAGCAATGTTCCAGCAGAAACTTCTGAGGCAGGATCAGATTGGGACATCTTGCACAATGTAAGAGAAAAAATAACATATAAAGCAAAATGATCTATTTCCTTATATGACAGTTTCAGGAATGGGAAAAAATGCAATAGCATAGGCCTCTGATAGCAAAAAGCAAGAGGCAAACATACAAGGGGTATTGAAATAATGAAAAAAATTTGGCGCCAAGTATGACCCACAACGTAACGTAAACTTTTTTGGCGCCAAAAATAACCGGAAATGACACACTTGCATCACTAATGACGCCGCCGTGTGAAAGGTCTCAGCGTCACGTATGACGTCGGAAATGACGAAGTTGCGTCTTGAACGTCTTTTTCGCGGCAAAAAAATTTCATGCCAAGAATGACGCAATAAAGTTTAGCATTTGACGCACCCGCTGGCCTAATACCCGCAATAGCAAGAAGTAGTCAATTGAAAAAAAGACTAAACCCCAGGTAAGAAATAAATTTCTTAAAATGTTTAAATTCCCCATATATGAAACTGACAGTCTGCTGAAGGAAATACATGAACCTGACTCATTGCATATATAAGTACAATACATATATTTAGAACTTTATATAAATGCATAAAGTGCCAAACCATAGCTGAGGTGTCTTAAGTAATAAAAAACATACTTACCAAAAGACACCCATCCACATATAGCAGATAGCCAAACCAGTACTAAAACAGTTATTAGTAGAGGTAATGGTTAATTGAGAGTATATCGTCGATCTGAAAAGGGAGGACCGATAACAGAGAACCTATGAAATAGACCCCCGTTAGGGAAATCATCGTATTCAAATAAGTGATACTCCCTTCACGTCCCTCTGACATTCACTGTACTATGAGAGGAATCGGGCTTCAACAATGCTGAGAAGAGCATATCAACGTAGAAATCTTAGCACAAACTTACTTCACCACCTCCATAGGAGGCAAAGTTTGTAAAACTGAATTGTGGGTGTGGTGAGGGGTGTATTTATAGGCATTTTGAGGTTTGGGAAACTTTGCCCCTCCTGGTAGGATTGTATATCCCATATGTCACTAGCTCATAGACTCTTGCCAATTACATGAAATAAATAAATAAACAGGAGAATACCTAAACATTTGTAATTCCAACCATTTTCTAGGCGAAGTGGTGCATTATCTGACAGAAATGCAGGGGTGATAATATTTTTGGCCATCACTGTATATGCTGTAAATAATATGCATATATATATATATATATATATATATATATATATACATACAGTATACATGCTTATAGGGTATGCACAACATACCTTTATCTTATAATAATTATTAGATCTATAATAATAAAGTACATAGTAGCACATGATATATATATATATATATATATATATATATATCATGTGCTACTATGTACTTTATTATTATAGATCTAATAATTATTATAAGATAAATATATATATATATATATATATATCATGTGCTACTATGTACTTTATTATTATAGATCTAATAATTATTATAAGATAAAGGTATGTTGTGCATACCCTATAAGCATGTATACTGTATGTATATATATATATATATATATATATATATATATATATATATATATATATATATATATATATACATACAGTATACATGCTTATAGGGTATGCACAACATACCTTTATCTTATAATAATTATTAGATCTATAATAATAAAGTACATAGTAGCACATGATATATATATATATATATATATATATATATATATATATCATGTGCTACTATGTACTTTATTATTATAGATCTAATAATTATTATAAAATAAAGGTATGTTGTGCATACCCTATAAGCATGTATACTGTATGTATATATATATATATATATATATATATATATATATACATACAGTATACATGCTTATAGGGTATGCACAACATACCTTTATCTTATAATAATTATTAGATCTATAATAATAAAGTACATAGTAGCACATGATATATATATATATATATATATATATATATATATATCATGTGCTACTATGTACTTTATTATTATAGATCTAATAATTATTATAAAATAAAGGTATGTTGTGCATACCCTATAAGCATGTATACTGTATGTATATATATATATATATATATATATATATATATATATATATATATACATACAGTATACATGCTTATAGGGTATGCACAACATACCTTTATCTTATAATAATTATTAGATCTATAATAATAAAGTACATAGTAGCACATGATATATATATATATATATATATATATATATATATATATATATATATATATATATATATATATATATAACAACTGTAACCCTGAAACTTTTATTTTAAGTTGTCTTGTAAGTATTTTATCAATGTTTTTTTTTGTTTTGTTACAATCTAAACATCTGGAATTCCTATTTTATTTTTAAAAAATAGCATGCCATGAATAGGTTAATGATAATAAAAAGCTCTGGAAAACTACATTTCAAGATATGCTTTATAGTAGTAATAGTAATTGCTGAAAAGTGCATTTTTTCCTGTTTTTCCATGGTCTATGGAAGAAGTAAAATAACAAAGTCTGGAAGTATCCTGTTAAAGTTACTATAACAAAACAGAGACCAGGAACAAGAATATGTTACTACTGGCCCATAAGTGGGAATACGTATATTAAAGAACACATTCAGCACTTCCAAATTACATTTATTCTATTATTATTGCCAGTGTCAACAAAGGACAAAGCCCATATATAAAGTTGCCTTCATTACATAATGGCCATGATTTTAATAACACCTAGAATTCATGAATAGAATTGTTCTACCATCCATCCTGCCTATAAGCTTAAATTGTAGCATGGAACAGTATCTAATTATCTGAATTTCATCAGAATCTCTTGGTGAATTACAAATAATTTAAAGCATTAATAAAATCAAAATTAAATTTACATGGTGGGCCCTTGGGGGTCTGTTATTGTAGGGGGCCATGGATGTTGTGGGGCGTGCTCTCTTACCTTTGAGGTTGGTGGCCCTGGTGGTCAGGGGGACTGATTGGGGCAGGCAGAGGGGTGGCATACATTTGGGTGGGTGTTTGTGAGACAGTGGGGGCCCTTCCCTAAATTTTGCCCAGGGACCTGGTTGGTCTCAGTCCGTCCTTGAATGCATACCTAGGTGGGCTCAGGAGTGGCAATGTACTTCTGGGAGCTAGCTGGTGATTGGTGGCTGCACATATACCTCTTGCAATTTTCTTACACAATGTGGTAAGCTAACTCCCAGTAGTGCATTGTTGCTCCTTCAACAGAGGATACCAAGAGAATACAGAAAATTTTATATATATAAATTGTAAAGTTATTTAAAAATACACGCTCTATCTATATCAGACATCCTCAAACTTGGCCCTCCGGAGGTTTTGGAACTACATTACAGCTGATATGCTGGCTGAGCATCATGGGAAATGTAGTTCCAAAATCTCTGAAGGGTCAAGTTTGAGTTTGTCATGTGGGTATATATTAAAAATAGCAGCCTTTACTAGTGGAATTATACGGATTTTAGCAACTTATCAAATACAGTTCATAAAGTATAACATATTATTTTGTATTTATATTTTTATTTATATTTAACAGTATATAATTGCTATGAAAAGATGTGGTTCTAACTTGATGAAACAGCTTGCAAGCAGATTTCTATTTTGTGTAAATCAGTAGTTTATTGATATATTGTGGATATTGTGGATGAAGGTTTTCTGCACTGTCATATAAATCTATAGAAGAAATCTCTAAATCTAAATTTATCATCCCAGTCTGATATTAGAATTACTTTTTTGTTTTTATTTTAGAAATTATTTATTTATGGCTCAAATGCACTTAAATTCTTCCATTTCTGAAGAAATAGTAGTTATCTTATAAAGTTATATTTTCATATGCATACAGGTACAAATCCCCAAATCCGGAATTCTAAAATCCAGACATTTAATTCATATTTTTAAAAAAATAAAATTATCAAAAATTACTTTTTTCTGCCTGTAAGTCACAATCTTCTCTGTCTGGTCTTTGGTTTAATTTCTGTGTTCTAAAACAATAGTCTATATTTATTTAAAACAACAAAGATGACCTTTCTGATTACAGTACGGTATTATTTTACTTATGGTACTATATATACACAAAAGTATTATAAAGCATACAAAATTAACTTTAGGTTGCATGTATAAGCTTTATTGTGACATGTAAATATTGACTAAATGGCATAAGATATTGTTGTCTACACTTGGTTCTATCCCCTCTCCAACCTGTCTCATTTTACAGATGCCAATATTCCAAAATCCAAACTATTCCAAAATTCAAACCTTTTTTGGTCCCGAGCAGTTTGGATTAAGGGTTTTCTACCTGTAGTAGGAGATAGGAAAGATAGATGATGCACTGAGCCCTTTTAATTCTGATTGAGTAGCTACATATCAGGAAAACAGATTATAAAATGTTACAATACCACAAGGATCTTATAGTAAAAAAAGGAAGATACTGTATCTTATTTCACAATTTACCTAGCAACCAAATTACATAACTGTAATGTTCTATGAGATCACAGTGAAGTTAAAGGGACATAATACTCATATGCTAAATCACTTGAAACTGATGCAGTATAACTGTAAAAAGCTGACAGGAAAATATCACCTGAGCATCTCTATGTAAAAAAAGGAAGATATTTTACCTCACAATCTCCTCAGCTCTGCAGAGTAAGTTCTGTGTAAAAAGTTATAATCAGCTGCTCCCAGCTGCAGGTAAAAAAAATAAAAAAAATGAAGAAATGAACTGCAGCCAATCAGCATCAGCAGTGCTGAGGTCATGAACTCTTTTACTGTGATCTCATGAGATTTGACTTAACTCTCATGAGATTTCATAGTAAGCTTCCTTTACCTGATTGCTGAAATAATATGAGAGTGCACGAGGCTCATCCCCTAAGCTGTCCTAGGAGAGACACACTAAAATGCTGCTTAGAAATCCTTTACAATGGGATGTGGCTACTGAGGAACTTTCGAGGTAAAATATCTTTCTTTTTTACATAGAGATGTTCAGGTGATATTTTCTAGTCAGATTTTTACAGCTATACTGCATCACTTTCAAGTGTTTAAACATTTGGGTATTATGGCCCTTTAAGGGGCCCATTTATTAATCACTGGACAAACAAGGTAACTGCCCACGAACCAGCATCGAGGTTCGTGGGCAGCATTTGCTGCCACGCCACCTGCTCTAGCACATCCAGAGCTTGTCAATCATACTGGCAGGACCTTACCAGGATTATTTAACTGCAAAAAAAATCATAGTGGTTTCTAGGTTTTATTGCTGATATCCACAAACCTACAAAAAAAAGTTAAAAAAAAAATAGTTTTGGAATTTTTGTAAAAATCAAGAAATAACACTTTCCATACTGCTTCAATAGAAAACATTTGTTAGAACTACAACAAAAGCTAGATCAGATTTGGCACGGCAAAAGAATGAAAGATTTGTGTACCTTTTAAAAAAAAAAAAAATTAGATAGTAGATCCATACAGTTTAGTTTGTAATATGCAAATATGCAAAATGACGTGAGAATTTTTGAGCTTTCAACCATATAAATTTTAAGCAAAAACAATGCTATGTAAACCATTTTAGTTTTTTAATATCTACCACTCCTTTTTGCTACAATCAAACTTTCTACACTCACAAAAAACATTTTTTGTTTCTCAATACTTTAAGTTAATTTACATATTGTTTTTCTCTCTCTCTCTCTCTCTCTCTCTCGCTTTCTCTCTTTTGCACATACTTGTTCCAACAAATAAACAATATCACCAAGGGTGCAGTAATGGATAGGTATGTATAGACTGACTTCCATATTATAGTTTTAAACAATTGTCAAGGTTAGCAACAACCTACTTACAGCAAAATCCAAAAGTTCACTTCTCTCTGCTTATCCTCCTTGACCTGTCTGCAGCCTTTGACACTGTTGACCACCCTCTTCTGCTCCAAACCCTTAAATCCTTCGGCATCTGCGACACAGCTCTTTCGTGGTTCTCTTCGTATCTAACTAACCGTACATTTAGTGTAGCCTTCTCCAGAGCATCCTCCGCCCCGTTACCACTTTCTGTTGGGGTACCTCAAGGCTCTGTCCTCGGTCCCCTTCTCTTTTCAATCTACACGTCATCATTAGGTTCCTTAATAAAGTCCCATGGGTTTCAATATCATTTGTATGCCGATGACACCCAAATCTACCTCTCTGCACCAGACCTACCTCCTTCCATACTAACCCGTGTCACTAACTGTCTTTCTCATATCTCATCTTGGATGTCCTCTCACTACCTTAAGCTAAATCTCTCCAAAACTGAACTCCTTATTTTTCCCCCTTCTTCCAATGTCTCCACCCCCAAAATTTCTATAACTGTTGATAATTCCATCATTACTCCTACCCCACATGCCCGATGTCTTGGGGTCACACTTGACTCAGATCTTTCCTTCACTCCACTCCTCACATTCAGTCCTTGGCTAAAGCCTGCCGCTTCCACCTTAAAAACATCACTAAAATTAGACATTTCCTTACACAAGATACAACTAAGATTTTAATCCACTCTCTTATCCTTTCCCGCCTCGACTACTGCAACTCCGTCCTCTCTGGTCTACCTAGCTACCGCATAGCTCCTTTACAATCCATTATGAATGCCTCTGCCAGGCTCATCTTCCTTACTCGTTGATCTTCATCTGCTGCGCCTCTCTACCAATACCTTCACTGGCTTCCTCTTGCCTCTAGGATTAAACACAAAATCCTCACTCTGACATACAAAGCTCTCAATTGCACTGCTCCCCCCTACATTTCAGAACTTGTCTCCAGATACTCTCCCTTCGATCAGCTCAGGATCTCCTCCTCTCTTGTTACTTCCTCACATTCCCATCTACAGGACTTCTCCAGACTGGCCCCCATCTTGTGGAACTCCCTGCCTCGCTCCACAAGACTCTCCCCTAGTTTTAACAGCTTCAAGCGCTCCCTAAATACTCTACTATTCAGGGATGCTTACAACCAACACCAACCCTTCCTAACTCCATTGCTTTCCCCTTGAGCCCCTTAGAATGTAAGCCTATGAGCCCAGCTGTTTGCAGATCGCCTTCATAAGAGCCGACAACAACTGCGAAACTCTCGGCAGGGCCCTCTACCCACTTGATCCCTGCAAAAGCTATCCTGTATATTGACTATGTATACAGCACTGCGGAATCTGTTGGCGCTTTACAAATACCTGATAATAATAACAATAATAATAAGTCAATTTGAAAAAAACCCCAGAAACAATAAATAAATAAAGCAACTACACAATTTTGGTCTATCTGATAAACTGTGTGACTTGATTTACATACATTTTAACAGGGTTTGAAATTCCTTACCATTAAAATGAACCAGAAAACATGGTTTCCTCATGATTTCTCATATTTTAAATATTTATGTTTATAGCTTGTTTAATCTTCAGAGTGCTAAATACATTTATTTAATATGCAGCACTTTTAAGCTGGCCACTCCTCCCTTCAACTATGTGAAATCACTTCTCCCTGCAACTAGGTGAAACCATCTCTTCCTGAAACTAGGTGGAACCACCTATCTCAACACTCCTGTGCACACACATGCAAGCACTGTCCCACTCTTTGGCACACACTGCTGCTGTGTCTGGGCCTCTAACTTGTACAGGAATATTTGTATATTCATGAGTATACATGAGTATTTTTAACATGTGCTGCAGTAGTGTGCTGTATACCAAAGAGTCATCATTTTAACGGCTAGATTTAGAGTTTTGTCGGTAAGGACCCGCGTAGCTAATGCCGGCTTTTTTCTGGCCGCACCATAAAAATAACTCTGGTATTGAGAGTCCACATAAAGGCTGCGTTAGGCTCCAAAAAAGGAGCGTAGAGCATTTTTAACGCCACTCCAACTCTCGATACCAGAGTTGCTTACGGATGCGGCCAGCCTCAAAAACGTGCTCGTGCACGATTCCCCCATAGAAAACAATGGGGCTGTTTGAGCTGAAAAAAAACCTAACACCTGCAAAAAAGCCGCGTTCAGCTCCTAACGCAGCCCCATTGTTTGCTATGCGTAAACACTTCCTAAGTCTGCACCTAACACTCTAACATGTACCCCGAGTCTAAACACCCCTAACCTTACACTTATTAACCCCTAATCTGCCGCCCCCGCTATCGCTGACCCCTGCATATTATTTTTAACCCCTAATCTGCCGCTCCGTAAACCGCCGCTACCTACATTATCCTTATGTACCCCTAATCTGCTGCCCCTAACACCGCCGACCCCTATATTATATTTATTAACCCCTAATCTGCCCCCCTCAACGTCGCCTCCACCTGCCTACACTTATTAACCCCTAATCTGCCGAGCGGACCGCACCGCTACTATAATAAAGTTATTAACCCCTAATCCGCCTCACTAACCCTATAATAAATAGTATTAACCCCTAATCTGCCCTCCCTAACATCGCCGACACCTAACTTCAATTATTAACCCCTAATCTGCCGACCGGAGCTCACCGCTATTCTAATAAATGTATTTACCCCTAAAGCTAAGTCTAACCCTAACACTAACACCCCCCTAAGTTAAATATAATTTTAATATAACGAAATTAATTAACTCTTATTAAATAAATTATTCCTATTTAAAGCTAAATACTTACCTGTAAAATAAATAATTGATCGGAACAGCCAATAGAATGCGAGCTCAATCTAATTGGCTGATTGGATCAGCCAATCGGATTGAACTTGATTCTGATTGGCTGATTCCATCAGCCAATCAGAATATTCCTACCTTAATTCCGATTGGCTGATAGAATCCTATCAGCCAATCGGAATTCGAGGGACGCCATCTTGGATGACGTCATTTAAAGGAACCGTCATTCGTCGTTCAGTCGTCTGCCAGGATGGATGTTCTGCGTCGGAGGTCTTCAGGATGCTGCCGCTCCACTCCAGATGGATGTCGATAGAAGATGCCGCCTGGATGAAGACTTCAATCGGATGGAAGACCTCTTCTGCCCCGCTTGGATGAAGACTTCTACCGGATCATGGACATCTTCAGCCCCCCGCTTGGGCTTGGATCAGGACATCGGAGGAGCTCTTCTGGACCGATCGGTGAACCTGGTATGGTGAAGACAAGGTAGGAAGATCTTCAGGGGCTTAGTGTTAGGTTTATTTAAGGGGGGTTTGGGTTAGATTAGGGGTATGTGGGTGGTGGGTTGTAATGTTGGGGGGGGTATTGTATGTTTGTTTTTTACAGGCAAAAGAGCTGAACTTCTTGGGGCATGCCCCGCAAAGGGCCCTGTTCAGGGCTGGTAAGGTAAAAGAGCTTTTAACTTTAGTAATTTAGAATAGGGTAGGGCATTTTTTATTTTGGGGGGCTTTGTTATTTTATTAGGGGGCTTAGAGTAGGTGTAATTAGTTTAAAATTGTTGTAATATTTTTCTTATGTTTGTAAATATTTTTTTATTTTTTGTAACTTAGTTCTTTTTTTATTTTTTGTACTTTAGTTAGTTTATTTCATTGTAGTTATTTGTAGATATTGTATTTAATTAATGTATTGATAGTGTAGTGTTAGGTTTAATTGTAGGTAATTATAGGTATTTTATTTAATTAATTTAATGATAGTATAGTGTTAATTGTAACTTACAGGTAATTTTGTTATTATTTTAACTAGGTAATTATTAAATAGTTCTTAACTATTTAATAGCTATTGTACCTGGTTAAAATAATTACAAAGTTGCCTGTAAAATAAATATTAATCCTAAAATAGCTACAATGTAATTATAATTTATATTGTAGCTATATTAGGATTTATTTTACAGGTAAGTATTTAGCTTTAAATAGGAATAATTTATTTAATAAGAGTTAATTAATTTCGTTAGATTAAAATTATATTTAACTTAGGGGGGTGTTAGTGTTAGGGTTAGACTTAGCTTTAGGGGTTAATACATTTATTAGAATAGCGGTGAGCTCCGGTCGGCAGATTAGGGTTTAATAATTGAAGTTAGGTGTCGGCGATGTTAGGGAGGGCAGATTAGGGGTTAATACTATTTATTATAGGGTTAGTGAGGCGGATTAGGGGTTAATAACTTTATTATAGTAGCAGTGCGGTCCCCTCGGCAGATTAGGGGTTAATAAGTGTAGGCAGGTGGAGGCGACATTGAGGGGGCAGATTAGGGGTTAATAAATATAATATAGGGGTCGGCGGTGTTAGGGGCAGCAGATTAGGGGTACATAGCTATAATGTAGGTGGCGGCGCTTTGCGGTCGGCAGATTAGGGGTTAATAAGTGTAGGTAGTTGGCGGCGACGTTGTGGGGGGCAGGTTAGGGGTTAATAAATATAATATAGGGGTCGGCGGGTGTTAGGGGCAGCAGATTAGGGGTACATAAGTATAACGTAGGTGGCGGTCGGCAGATTAGGGGGTAAAATTTTTTTAATAGAGTGGTGGCGATGTGGGGGGGCCTCGGTTTAGGTGTACATAGGTAGTTTATGGGTGTTAGTGTACTTTAGAGTACAGTAGTTAAGAGCTTTTTGAACCGGCGTTAGCCCAGAAAGCTCTTAACTACTGACTTTTTTCTGCGGCTGGAGTTTTGTCGTTAGATTTCTAACGCTCACTTCAGACATTTTGTAAGGGCCAGTGACTGTATATCTTCTAGGCTGGGTGTAGCTCCACTTTGACTTTTGTGGTGGTGGTACGTTCTTTCCCCTTTTTTTTTTTTTTTTTCCCCCTCTCCCCCCGCCAGCCCCCCCCTCCCTCCGCATAGTTTCCTAAGCGAATAGCTATAATGGAGGTAATTCTATTAATTACTCAATTTTTCTCTTTGTTTTATATTCATTTTAACTATTTTTTTTCTTGTATGCAAAGCGGAGGCATAGCTGACTGTTATTGGGTTATGTGTAGATATCGGTTAAGCTATGTTCTCCAGACTGTCTTGTTTATTTGATTGTAAAATTTAAATTGCTGTACCGGTTGTTGTGATGCGTGAAGTTCTCAATAAAAGAAATATAAATGACAAACAACATTCAGTGTGTTCCTATTTTCTCTGCATCCTGACCACTCTTATCTCTGCTGGACACATGTTGCTCTCTATGGCCTCTAATACTCCAGCTCTACTTAAAGAAGGTATCCAGCTGTATTCAATTACTGTTTGTCAACTTTGGTCACAATCCTTTATTTTTTTTATTTATTTTTTTAAAATTCACCGTTAAAATCTAGGGGGCTTTTATTTTGCAAAAACAATAGATTTCATAAGCTTTTCAAAAGGTTTGTGATAGACTAATTTGTATTCCTGTTCCTAACTTTTTCTTGTTTTACCTAAGCCTTAACTTCCAAAGCAATGTTGGTCTAGAGACTGCCTAATTTATATTTGCTACATTTTTCTGAAAGAGTTAATCAGCCAGTTCAAGTGTTTCCATCCATTGCTATTAAATTCCAAAATAAAATGTATTCTGAGACAGCCTGTTACTTGTGCTTCAATTGAGTTTCTTTCATGCTTCAATACCAATTTAAGTTTAACCAGCCTTCATCTCTACTTTCAGGTTTCTAAGCAAGGTTTGTGTATAGCCTTCATGTTTCCTGTTTGCTGTATCTATACTGCTTATGGGCATCAAAGCTAACTTTCTACATTCTTAATTGCTATTTTCAGGTGGCCAAGTAATGTTTGTGCAGAAACTACCTGTTTTCCATTTGTTACATATGTTATGCTTATGTGTTTAAAAGAGATAATTAGCCAAATCAAGTTATTGTTTTTTTTTTTTTAGCTTCTATTTATACTTTTAACATACAAAGATTTGTGCAGTGACTGCCTGCTCTGAGATTCCTGCAACTACTTGCGTATAAGTGTTTTTATTTTAGTTTTGAATTTAAGTTTTTTAGGTTTCATGCCATGTTTCTATGCTTCCAATCTAAATTTAATTGTAATGGCCTATATTCTGTGTTCTGTGAAGGTTCTGTGTGAGACTTTAATAAATATGCTTATGGATTTTTCTACTTTGTCTTGGTTTCTTTCTATTATACATTCAAGATTTGTGACACCAGGGCACTCTTCCAACCTTACACATTCACCTACCCAAAGCAAATATTCCTCAATTACACACTCACACATACTAGGTACTCTCCCACTCACTCATACTAACCATGCCCACCAGGTGCTCTCATACTCTAAAAACCCATCCACAAGGTACAGTTATGCTCACACATGCACACTTACGCATATACACACAAACATGGGCATGTGCACACACATGCACACACACACATACACTCCCTCACAAACACATACAATCACACAAAAGAACTGCAAAAATCCTATTCAATGGTTTTGTGTGCAAATTCAAAATGACTGGAATGGATACCTCAAATGGCTTCACATCTATCAGATTGTAATGCTGCAGGAAAGCAACACAAGCTGCATGAGAAGGGGGGTTCTTAAAATGTTTTTTTTATTATTATTTATAAATGTATGTAGTATAATATCAACACATATTATCATGTAATAAACATAAGATAACCAATTTAGGGATTCACCACAATCCTTTAGAAAAACTTATCTCATGAGCTTCCACAAAATTCACTATTAAAAGAACATTAAACTAGGGAGTTCTTTTATTTTAGTTCATTACAGAAGCCAGTTGGTAAAGCTCTGTATTTTATAATGGGCACCGCCATCTTGTATCATGGGTATTGTTGCATCATGTGACAGAATTAATGTGCTTTCATAGATGTGACATTACTAGCTTTTTGACAGCTGTACCTTGTGCTGCAGTTTAGCTCACATAATAGAGAGCGGAAGTATTACATTTTTACACAGTTTAAAGGCTACATAACAAATATTAGCTGCAAGTGGAGTACTAATTAACGCTCCCACTCGAGCATTAACTGCGCTAGAAGTTCGTCTTTTTGCGCGCGTCAGGTTAGGCTTGTATTATGAGTTGAAAGTAAATTGTTTTATTTTTTCGTAAATAAATATTTCTATGTACAGTATCTCACAAAAGTGAGTACACCTCTCACATTTTTGTAAAGATTTTATTATAACTTTTCATGTGACAACACTGAAGAAATGATACTTCGCTGCAATAAAAAGTAGTGAGTGTACAGCCTGTATAACAGTTCAAATTTGCTGTCCCCTCAAAATAACTCAACACACAGCCATTAATGTCTAAACCGTTGGCAACAAAAGTAAGTACACCCCTAAGTGGACATGCCTAAATTAGGCCCAAAGTGTCAATATTTTGTTTGCCCATCATTATTTTCCAGCACTACCTTAACCCTCTTGGGCATGGAGTTTACCAGAGCTTCACAGGTTGCCACTGGAGTCCTCTTCCACTCCTCCATGACGACATCACAGAGATGGTGAAGAGGCCTTGCGCTCCCCCACTTTCTATTTGAGGATGCTCCACAGATGTTCAATAGGGTTTTGGGCTGGAGACATTTACCCTCAAGCTTCTTTAGCAAGGCAGTGGTCGTCTTGGAGGTGGGTTTGGGGTCATTATCATGTTGGAATACTGCCCTGCGGCCCAGTCTCCAAAGGGAGGGGATCATGCTCTGCTTCAGTATGTCACAGTACATGTTGGCATTCATGGTTCCCTTAATGAACTGTAGCTCCCTAGTGCTGGCAGCACTCATGCAGGCCCAGACCATGACACTCCCACAACCATGCTTGACTGTATTCAAGACACACTTGTCTTTGTACTCCTCACCTGGTTGCCACCACTCACGCTTGACACCATCTGAACCAAATAAGTTTATCTTGGTCTCATCGGACCACAGGGCATGGTTCCAGTAATGCATGTCCTTAGTCTGCTTGTCTTCAGCAAACTATTTGCGGGCTTTCTTGTGCATCATCTTTAGAAGAGGCTTCCTTCTGGGACGACAGTCATGCAGACCAATTTGATGCAGTTAGCAGCGTATGGTCTGAGCACTGACAGGCTGAGCCCCCACCCCTTCAACCTCTGCAGCAATGCTGTCAGTACTCATATGTCTATTTCCCAAAGACAACCTCTGGATATGACGCTGGGCACATGCACTCAACTTCTTTGGTCAACCATGGCGAGGCCTGTTCTGAGTGGAACCTGTCCTGTGAAACCGCTGTATGGTCTTGTCCACCGTGCTGCAGCTAAGTTTCAGGGTCTTGGTAATCTTCTTATAGACTAGGCCATCTTTATGTAGAGCAACAATTTTTTTTTTCAGTTCCTCTTGAGGTGCCATGTTGAACTTCGAGTGACCAGTATGAGAGAGTGTGAGAGTGATAACGCCACATTTATCACACCTGCTCCCCATTCACACCTTAAACCTTGTAACACTAACAAGTCACATGACACCAGAGAGAGAAAATGGATAATTGGGCCTAATTTGGACATTTCCACTTAGGGGTGTACTCACTTTTGTTGCCAATGGTTTAGACATTAATGGCTGTGTGTTGAGTTATTTTGAGGGGACAGCATATTTACACTGTTATACAGGCTGTACACTCACTACTTTACATTGTAGCAAAGTGTCATTTCCTCAGTGTTGTCACATGAAAAGATATAATAAAATATTTACAAAAATGTGAGGGGTGTACTCACTTTTGTGAGATACTGTATATCTGTTTGTATTTTGGTACAATACATATATATATATATATATATATATATATATATATACTGTATTTATATATATATATATATACATACATGATTATATATATCTATAAATATAGATATATAAAGTAGGATTATCTATTTACAAATACATAGAACATATTCTGCTATGTGCAGAACATTTGAATGTGAAATATTTACAGTAAATACACACTATAACACTTTATTAAAAATCAATATTGTATAAATATGCTTTTACATGTTTTAATCTACTTAACTGGAAAGAGTTCCAATGCACTTAAATATATGTCTATATATATGAACATATGTATTTATGTGTTGATATGTGTATCTATGTCTGTAAATACTCTAAAGATAAGAAAGTCACAGACTACAGGGGCTCTCTAAGTAGGAGCAATCAGGAAACGTTCCACGTCAATACTCAGGATGCGGTGGCTTGGGAGGTGTTCAGTGTTAGTTATAGTGCAAACAATTAAACTCCAAGAAGGAAGTAATCAGTGGATACACTCACGGAAAATCACTGGAGAAAGGTATGGGATCTTCTCTCACCACAAACTCCTACTGTACAGCACCGCCACCGCCGTGCTCATGGAAGACAGGGAAATGGATCCACCTCGCTTTAACTCCATCTGTGTCCGTCTGTGTCGATAATGCAGTGTAGCAAAATGCCCAGCACGTCTATGACGTGGACGATACCGCTCCACCAAACCTGAGATTGTACTGAGGCTCCAGCTGGTCAAATCGAGCTGAGTCAAGCCCTTAAGCAATTGTATAATGTTCCAAAATGAAAGCAGCAACCCAGTGTGTGAAGGGAAATCAATGCAAATCAAATAAAGAAAGTTATCCGGTTCTGCTATATTAAAACGTCCAACTTTAATGGTCAATTTAAAAGTGCAGCAAACATCAGTAGACACTTGCTACTTTCTTTATTTGATTTATGTCTGTAAATACATATATACACACATATAAATACATAAATACATATGTACACATATACACATATATCTATGCACACATATAGATATTTAGACATGTATATTATTATTATTATAATTATTATTGGTTATTTGTAGTGCGCCAACAGATTCCACAGCGCTATTAACAAAGGCGGAGTACAACAAAACAATTATAGGGATCAAATGGGTAGAGGGCCCTGCCAAGAGTTGCACTGTTGTAATCAGCTCTTGAGAAGGTGATCAACAAACAGCTGGACTCTTAGGCTTACATGCTAAGGGGGTTCAGGGGATAGCAAAGGAGGAGAGGAACTGGTATAAAGAAAGGTTAGTGTAGGTTGTATGCATCCCTGAACAGTAGAGTCTTTAGGGGGCACTTGAAGCTTTTAAAACTAGAAGAGAGTCTTGTGGAGCAAGGCAGAGAGTTCCACAAGATGGGAGCCAGTCTGGAGAAGTCCTGTAAATGGGAGTGTGATGAGGTGACAAGAGAGGAGGAGAGTAGGAGGTTGTGAGCAGAGCGAAGGGGATGAGAGGGCGAGTATCTGGAGACAAGGTCTGAGATATAGGGGGGCGCAGTGCAGTTGAGGGCTTTGTATGTCAGAATGAGAATTTTGTGTTTGATCCTAGAGGCAAGAGGAAGCCAGTGAAGAGATTGGCAGAGAGGTGCAGCAGATGAAGAGCGACGTGTAAGGAAGATGAGTCTGGCAGAGGCATTCATTATGGATTGTAAAGGAGCTAGGCAGTAGGTGGGGAGACCGGAGAGGACAGAGTTACAGTAATCGAGGCGGGAGAGAATGAGAGAGTGGATTAAAATCTTAGTTGTGTCTTGTGTAAGGAAGTGTCTAATTTCAGAGATGTTTTTAAGGTGGAAGCTGCAGGCTTTAACCAATGACTGAATGTCAGGAGTGAAAGAAAGATCTGAGTCAAATGTGACCCAGAGACATCGTGCATGCGGGGTATGGGTAATGATTGAGTTGTCGACAGTTATAGAGAGATTGGGGGTGGAGAGTTTAGAAGAAGGAGGGAAAATAAGGAGCTCAGTTTTGGAGAGATTTAGCTTGAGGTAGTGAGAGGACATCCAATTGGAGATGTGAGAAAGACAGTTAGTGACACGGGTTAGCAAGGAAGGAGAAAGGTCTGGTGCAGAGAAGTAGATTTGGGTGTCATCGGCAGACAAATGATATTGTAAACCGTGGGACTTTATTAGGGAACCTTGTGATGATGTGTAGATTGAGAAGAGAAGGGGACCGAGGACAGAGTATACGTATGTATCTCTTTGTTAAAGCCCTTTGTCGCCTTTTTTTTAAACACCTGAGAGCTCATATCTTTGAGGCTTTATAACTGTTTTGCGCAATAATTTTTTAAAAATAATTTTTATTAGGTAATGTTATGATGAGTGTAACTATACTTTGTAATGCATTTTTCAAGTGTTTTGTGACACATTTTTGTTTTGAGAAACAGTTAACCAGAGCTCTAGGGACACAATAATCATTCTTGCATAAATCACGATTGCACTCAAGCGATTGCATTTACTGTACTTTCAATTCGTAATAGCAGCGATAAACCCCACAAACACCCGTGATAAACCCCATTTTTCCTGCACGCAAACGTTATCGCTCCACTCGTAATCTGGCCCTAATAAGTTAATTTATAGCGCTGCAGAATCTGTTGGCGCTCTACAAATAACTGATAATAATAATAATAATAATCTGATATATACATACGCCAGTGTCTAGAAAATGTATTCCGACTTAACATACTTTAATAATTTGAAATCCTATACTAGTATTTTGACAAAGAATAAATCATAAAGCCTGTATGTACATAGAAAAAACAAATATTACTGCAAGACATTAATGTGTGATTAGTCCCTTTGGTTGCAGGGGGCACATTGTGTATAATAAACATGTTTTTGTATGGCAGTAGGAATTTGTGCATTATTGCAATCATACCAAAATAAGGTTGAATAGATTACATTTACTTTTCTTGTTCTATATTTTTTTAAACCAATATGGAAAAATATTAAAGGATTTTTTTAATACTGTAGATTAAAATCACATAATATAGACTGTCATTGTGTTATCATATAATGCTTTTGATGCAGAATTACATTAGGACAATGTCTTGAATGATACATAAACCTACTAGACTCACATCAAGATGCTCACCTATTAAATCAATGTATACACAACTTTATGGGAAGAATTTTAAACAAATCCACACGCTAGAAAATGCAAACTTGGAATAATATCAAGAAACCAAGGACAAGGATGAGTTTACATTGTCCAGACCACATTATGTGAAGATTTGAGATTAAGTGCATAGATTATTGGATTTACTGAGATGAGAGAGTAAGTTTTACTTGTAGACAAATACTTGATTCATCCAAGGTTTTAGAGGCTATCCAGACACTAAATAAAAAAAAATAAAAAAAAATTGTAGTTTTCTAATAAATATTTCAAAGTTTCATGTACAATGAGATTGTGCAAAAATATCAAATGAGGGCAATGCCAGAAAACAGCATCCCTTTTTCCCCATGTGTCATTCAAGAAATGCTCTTTTATATAAAGGACTGCAAATTTCCACTTGTCCACTAGTTCTGCACTAGCATAAATTTGGTGTATAATTAAGAATGCAGGATTTTTCCTATGCTACTAAATATTAAGTGGATAGCTGTTTTCCTGCTTCCAACACTGCTTATTTTAGCTTGATGGTGCAAAATATATATTTTTTATTTTGAGACAATATTAGCACAATATTCTGCAGTCTATTTGATATCAAGCTTTGTTATTGGTGTATGAATAATGTATGTTACATTCATATAATTCAGTTTTCTTCCAAAATATATTTCTATTAGTCTCTGTATTAGAAACTTTTGTGTAGTCCTCATTATTGTCTCTCGATCAAAATGTACACAAAACATTTTAAACATAGATACATTGTATTTAATACTAGTGACATTTCTTTCTTGCTTACTGCATAAAAAATGGTTAAAATACAAATTGATAGGGAAATTTTAAATGGATAGATTTTTAAGATATAACCCCAAACGCAACCTAACCTGTCTACACTATCAACCACTTTAGCGCCATAACCATAAATGCAACCTAACACTACACTATTAATCCCTTAAGCGACATAACCTCCAATGCAACCTAACCCTTCTACACTATTAACCCTCAAAGAACCTAAGGCCACTACAACCAAAAGAAAATAAACAGTTGTTTCTATATTTTCTTTTAGTAGTTTGTTTATTTGATGGTTGTTGTGGTTTCTTCTTTTGTTTATTTAGATTGTACTTTCTTGTTTTGGTTATTTAAGTTGTGCTTTCTTGATTTGGTTATTTAGGTTATGGTTTCTTGTAATGGTTATTTAGGTTGTGGTTTCTTTCTAATGGTTATTTTGTGTTAGGCTTTAAGTTGTGGTTTATTGTAATGGTTGTGTAATTTTCTGTAATGGGTTGTTTATCTTCTTTAGTTTGAAGTGGCCTTAGGTTGCATTAAGGGTTATTGTGCTTAAGGGTTTAATAGTATAGTGGCCTAAGGTTGCATTTTGGGTTATGGCTCAATATATACATATACAATAATTTATTTATATGTATTTTATTCTTTAATGCAATAATATGTATTTTAAGTATTTTGGTTACCTTAATAAAGTTTTATTTTTATTTTTGCATTTTTTTAGGTAGAAAATTTATTTTTGGGTATATGTCAAAGAAGTCTGTATACACTACTTTACAGTTTTACATAACTGCATTTCTTTTCCTTTTGCAATGTTAAACATAATGCAGTTATGTAAAACTATAAATTCACTGCTACTGTCTTCTATAACATATTAATATAAATAAATAAATAATATAAATATTATTCCTAAAAAAAGTAAAACACACCAAAACACAAACCTTTTTATAAACTCCACAATACATAACATACATGGTATTGCATCATACAATAAGATACATGTAAATGAAACATATTTACATGTTACCCCACAGCTTCTATAAGTTTAATAGGAAGCTTTTTTTTTCTTTATTAGCAAGTTAGATTGTAGACATAATAAATATATAGATGTTCCGTGGGAGTTTAATGGGTGTTTGTTTAAAGTAACCTGCATTTTAATGGGGAAACATAGCCGTAAGGTTGTTATATTCAAAGCAGTGTTTTTCATGTTATATGCCCCTTTTCAGTCACATAAGTCTCACCAGCTTTTCAGTGGCGATAATTTCCAGCGTGTAAAATCTAGTGACTGTACAGTGAAACAAAGTCTCACAGACTTTATTTGAAGTGTTCCTACACAAAAACCTTTTTTTGTTTCAGCCAACACACACTCTATGTTGTGTAGGAACACTTCAAACTCCTCTTGGCGAGACTGCCTTCAAAATTGATTTCAGCCCTTTTTTTTCTTTTGGCTGAAAAAAAGAAGCTCCTTCTATTGATTGATTTGAATTTAAAATAAACCAAAAGAACTGTCAGTACAACCCTATACAAGGGGGAATCTGACAGCCAAAAATCAGTGTGCTTAATGGACAGCATGAACAAAGGACCCAAACAAAAGAGTAGAAGCCTCTGCCAAGGAGCCACCGCTAAGGAGATATCGTCGAGAAGGAGCCACTCTCAAGGAGGTGTCACTGAGGAGGACCCCCAAAAAGGAGCTGCCGCTGAGGAGGCACTGCCACTGGATTTCTTTGCCTTTTTGGATTTTGTTGGATCAAGAAAAAAAGAGGACCCATTTGATTTTTTGGATTACCCTTTAACTTTTTAGCTTTAGGATAGGGTTTTTAATTTTTTAGGTAACTTTAGTTTTAGGATAGGGGTACTTTTAAAACACAGAATAGCAAGTGTTATGAGCAGTTGTTATGTAAACAACCTATTATAATAATAATTACATATAATTAATGTTTTCTTTTATTTTATTCTGTATTCTTTGTGTGTTTATGTTTATTTTTGTACAGCTTTAGGATAAGGTTTTTAATTTTAATTTTTAGGGCCTTTTTTAACAGTATATATATATTTTTTAACTTTGCTGGTCTTGAGGGGTTTGCAGTTAGGGGATGAATAGTGAAGGAGGTTTACATTGCGGTGGGTGTAGTGGTGGTTTAGGGGTTAATAAAGTAGGGTTTTGTTTTACAATGGGGGTTGTGGCAGTTTAAGGGTTAATATTGTAGGGGTTTTACATTGTGATGGGGTTGTGGCGGTTTAAATGTTAATAGTATAGGGTTGTGTAGGGGGTTTATTGCGTTTTTCATTTTGGATTAAAAGAATAGAAAATAAACAAATGTATTAATTTTCTTAATACATTATTTCATTATTCTTTTAATTCATGGCTGCCGTTTGTTTATTCAGTTGTGTCCCAAATGCACAAATTAGGCAATGCACATGCCAAAAAAGGATAATTTATATTAAATCTTCAAGAGTTTATAGTAAAACTCCTCTTGGCGAGATTGCCTTTAGACATTGATTTCAGCCCTTTTTAAAAATGTCACTGGCAACCTCAATCATGCTTTTAGCATCAGGGCCTTAGAGAGAGCAATGAAAAATGAACATTTTTGTACTTCTCTGTCACAGCCCCATTAGGATTATGTTATCTAAATCTTATTGTTTACATATTGTTTTAAAACAGAACTTTAGAAATGTTCGGTAATAGGTGAGGATACAATAGGCAAAAACAGCTATTTCAAATGAGAAAATAAAAGTGAAGACGCTATTTGTAAATAATTGAATACACTCTAATAGATAAACTGAATAAATAGGAACACTTTAAAAAGGAGAAAATATGAGTACAATGTCCTAAAACCTTAAATATGTGGGTTTTCAAAGTCTCAGGACACTACTTTAATATCTTTCCCAAACTGACCTCAGTAGATGTTATCAGGTAATAAACTGCAAACAATTTTTTCCTGCATAATGAATGTTGCAAGCCTTGCCTGATCCAGTTTTATGTTCAGATAGGCTCTTCCAAATAAAGCAAGTGCTGGGTGGAGTTTGGCTATTTAAAAACAATTGCACCAAACAAGATGTTAAATTCTTTTTCAAATGTTTAAACTTGTTTGATACATACAACAGGTCAACAGAATTAACTTGACTAAGGGCCTGAATCTGCCTAAAGCTCTCTGTTTTGGTGAGATTACCTAAGAAGCCTTGTCAGACAATTTTAGAAAGGCACATTTTAGTTTGATAGCTGTTTATCTAGCTATGGAGGGTTCTGAATGGTAACGAGATACACATATATACTATAATCGCATTTGTAACGCGTCCATTGCCGTCGGTAGTTGCGCACGCATCCTAAAAGAAATTTTGGAAGCACAAGCCAGCCAACAGAATGTTGGCTGCATGTGCAGCCAAAATAATTTACCTTAATGTAGCGAAGCTGCATCCCGGTGGATTCCGAAAATGGCAGAGTGGTGAAAGATGATTCTTTCACCACCCTGCCATTTTCGGAATCCACCGGGATGCAGCATAAGCGTAAGCTGCTTCCCGGTGGATTCCGAAATTGGCAGGGTGGTGAAAGAATCCATCTTCGGTGGATTCCTTCACCACCCTGCCATTTTAGGAATCCACCGGGATGCAGCGAAGGTAAAAGGAACAATACAAAATATAAATAAATAAATAAATAACAGACGTAATAAGTATTAAAAAAACAAAACCTAACCGTCCACAATAAGTAATAAAAAATTAAATAACCGACCGCACAAAGTATTAAGAAAAATAAAAATACCCAATAAAATTATTAACCCCTAAATTTGCCAACCACAACATCACAATCTACCTGATACATCTATTAACCCCTAATCCGCCAACCCCACATAAAGCATTAAACCTAATTTACCTATTAACTCCTAAACCGCCAATACCCACAATGCAAAAAACTAATTTAATGACTAAGCCCCCTAACCTAACACCCCCTAAATTAACCCCTTAATTACATACAAAAAATACTTCATTACAGAAAATAAAAAAGGCTAACATTACAAAATAATAAACAACACTATCCAAAATAAAAAGTTAAACCTTGTCCCTATAAAAATAAAAATGCCCCCCAAATAAAAACACCCCCTAATCTAAGAATAAACTAACAATAGCCCTTAAAAGGGCTTTTTGTAGGGCATTGCCCTAAAGAAATCAGCTCTTTTACATTACTAATAAACAAAGTCCCCTCTAACTGTAAAACCACACTAATAAACCTAAACTACTCATTGCCCCTAAAGGGGCATTTGTATGGGCATTGCCCTTAAAAGGGCATTCAGCTCTTTTTCACTGCCCTTAAAAGGGCATTCAGCTCTTTTTCACTGCCCTTAAAAGGGCATTCAGCTCTTTTGCAATTTGCCCAATAAACCCTAATCTAAAAAAACAACAACTCCCAAACATTTTAAAATAAAAACTAACACTAAAGCCCCAAACAGGTAATCACGGTTTCAGAAGTTCGATGCAGAAGGTCTTCTTCCAGGCGGGTTCATCATCTTCATCCACAGCAGAGTGGAGGTTCGGAGTGGTCTTCCCAGATGTGGCGGTCTTCCCAGATTTCAGTAGCTCTAATACTATTGGTTATTTTGAAAAATTCAGCCAAAAGGAATGCAAGGTACCCCAAATTGATAGCGGTACCTTGCATTCAATATTCAGTATACGACGGACATCGGAGAAAGAAGAGCCTCCATGCCGCCGAGGACCGCCACCACCGTGAAGACTGCCACTGCTGCCGCCGCCAAGGACCACCACCACCGCCACAGATGACCAACGCCGAGGATTGCCACATCTGGGAAGACCACTCTGGACCTCTGCTCCGTGCCGCCTTCACTGTGGATGAAGATGATATACCCGCCTGGAAGAAAACCTTCTCCGCCAGACTTCTGAAACTGTGACTACCTATTTGGGGCTTTAGTGTTTTTAGTTTTGTTTTGTTTTTTGTTATTTTAGATGAAGGCTTTTTGGGCAATTTCAAAAAGAGCTGAATGCCCTTTTAAGGGCAGTAAAAAAGAGCTCATTGCCCTTTTAAGGCCAATGCCCATACAAATGCTCCTTTATTTTGGGGGGTTTGGTGGGTGGGGGGTTTACTGTTAGGGGGACTTTGTTTATTTTTAATGTAAAAGAGCTGATTTCTTTAGGGCAATGCCCTACAAAAAGCCCTTTTAAGGGCTATTGGTAGTTTAGTATTAGATTAGGGGGTGTTTTTTTTTTTTTGGGGAGGGTTTATTATATAGGTGTATTAGTTTAGGTTTAATTTTAATATTTTGGATAGCTTTGTTTATTTTTTTCTGTATTTTTACGTTTTTATTTTTTGTAGCTTGAGGGGTTGCATGTTTAACAAATAGACTGCCCTCTGGGCAGGCTTATCAACAAGTACATTACAATATAATGCAAAAAAGGGATTTTGATTTATTTATCAATAGGAGTTTGTGATCATTAAACTTTTTATCTCACATTAAAACTCAGTTTTTAGCATTTGCTGTATCTATCCCAAATAAGATTTCATAAAGAGATCCAGGCACAGACTGTCTCAAGCACAGTCACTTCATTTATGGGAATGGTTGATCACAGAGCTTATTTGTACTTTGTGCTATTCTTGAATCTTGAGTTGCCGACCATCCTAGTTTGAGAATTCTGACCTGCTGTCCTACCAAACACCCTCCCTTCACTACAAATATCCTGCTTTCACGTTCACCTAAAAACTCCCATACCACAAACTATTCAGCCATGCTTGGACCTCCTTCAATATGACACTGTGCATGTCATGTCCTGACAAAAGCCACAAAATATCTGGATTTTGCTATGGGCATACCAGCCCCATATAGAAGCCAATGAGACTGGGCTGCCACTCTCCCATCCTGATTGCTAGCCAGATTTGCTGGCAGGTCTGCATTACCATGATCAATATAAGAGTAGAGATTTGCTGGGAAGAAAATTTTGTTTCAGAGGAAATTTTGTTCAGAATATTCAAGGAAATTCGTTTGCCTGAATATTCATTCTCTGCACTATTCAGTTTTTATTTAATTTAAAACAAAACAAAAATCTAATTTTTGTTAAAGGGACAGTCTACTACTACTACTACTAGATTGTTATTGTTTAAAAAGATAGATAATTACTTCATTACCCATTACCCAGCTTTGCATAGCCAACACGGTTATATAAATATACTTGTGACCTCTGTGATTACCTATATCTAAGCCTCTGCAGACTGCCCCCTTATCTCAGATTTTTTACAGACTTGCATTTCATTCAATTAGTGCTGACTCTTAAATAACTCCACTGGAGTGATCACAATGTTATCTATATGGCACACATGAACAAACAGTACATGAGCTTGAGAAAGGGGCAGGACCTTGCATTTCATCACCTTTTGAGAGGGCATCTTTTGCTTTGCTTTTTGCTAATTGACTCAAGAGCTTGGGGATTGCTCTGAAGGCTGGCACCCACTGAACCTATGCTGGATTTATGCTGAGATATCCAGGTGTTTGGAGTGCATACTTACCTTACATTAAACAGTACATTTTATTAGCTATTCACAGTCCGACAGTCAGCTAAGAGATGGACTGCAGACTCTTAGAAATCAGCCTATAAGCCTACCTAGGTCAAGCCTTTAACAAAAAAAGCAAATTTGATGGTAAAAGTAAATTGGAAAGTTGTTTAAAATTACATGCGCTATCTGAATCATGAAAGTTTAACTGGAACTTTACAGTTTCTTTAAACATTTACATTTGTTTTCATTAAAATGAATGTAAATGTCTCAAAACTACATACTTACCCTAACACGTTCTGGAGAGCCTGCTAACCTGATCCTTTTCTTGCCAGAGCCCTGGTCACACTAACAGGAGGCTTAGCAGTTATCCTGCCAGGACCTGTACTAAAGTTAGCCTTTAAATTTCAATTTAAAGGAAATGAAAATCCGATTTCCAGAACAAATGTACATTAGTCAGAAAACGAATGCACATCTCTATATAACAGCAAAAATCTAAATAACTATAAATTACTAGCATTCTATATGGAATTAAATAAAATAATCTACACTTTCATTGACCAAAATTAAATTTAGCAACGGTGCTCCAGCATTATCCCGAATATCTGAACCATATATGACTAAAAGGAATATCCATGCATTATGTGTATTCTGCCCCCAATGTTCCCACTAAATTGTTGGAGCAGTGTGCACAAAACAAATTGGCCTGCATAGTTTTTGGTCAAGTGACTAAAATTTCTGCACAAATTTGTATTGGTACAAAATTACTTATGTGCCTACCACACATTAGGCAAAATACAGAAAAAAGTTACTCATACACAAACATACACACAGATATTCACACACTTTCTCATTCAAGGATATATATATATATATATATATATTTATATACAGTGGGCAAAAAAAGTATTTAATGAGCCACCAATTGTGCAAGTTCTCCCACTTAAGAAGATGAGAGAGGCCTGTAATTTTATCATAGGTATACCTCAACTATGAGAGACAAAATGTGGAAACAAATCCAGACAATCACATTGTCTGATTTTGAATGAATTTATTTGCAAATTATGGTGGAAAATAAGTATTTGGTCAATATCAAAAGTTGATCTCAATACTTTGTTATATATCCTTTGTTGGCAATGACAGAGTTCAAACATTTTCTGTAAGTCTTCACAAGGTTGTCACACACTGTTGCTGGTATGTTGGCTCATTCCTGCATGCAGATCTCCTCTAGAGCAGTGATGTTTTTGGGCTGTCGCTGGGCAACACAGACTTTCAACTCCCTCCAAAGGTTTTCTATGGGGTTGAGATCTGGAGACTGGCTAGGCCACTCCAGGACCTTGAAATGCTTCTTACGAAGCCACTCCTTCGTTGTCCGGGTGGTGTGTTTGGGATCATTGTCATGCTGAAAGACCCATCCACGTTTCATCTTCAATGCCTTTGCTGATGGAAGGAGGTTTGCACTCAAAATCTCACGATACATGGCCCCATTCATTCTTTCATGTACACGGATCAGTCATCCTGTTCCCTTTGCAGAGAAACAGCCCCAAAGCATGATGTTGCCACTCCCATGCTTCACAGTAGATATGGTGTTCTTTGGTTGCAACTCAGCATTCTCTCTCCTCCAAAAACGACAAGTTGGTTTCTACCAAACAGTTCTACTTTGATTTCATCTGACCATATGACATTCTCCCAATCTGCTTCTGGATCATCCAAATGCTCTCTAGCATACTTCAGACGGGCCCGGAAATGTACTGGCTTAAGCAGGGGGACACGTCTTGCACTGCAGGATCTGAGTCCCTGGCGGCGTAGTATGTTACTGATGGTAGCCTTTGTTACGTTGGTCCCAGCTCTCTGCAGGTCATTCACTAGGTCCCCCCATGTGGTTCTGGGATGTTTGTTCACTGTTCTTGTGATCATTTTGACCCCACGGGGTGAGATCTTGCGTGGAGCCCCAGATCAAGGGAGATTATCAGTGGTCTTGTATGTCTTCCATTTTCTAATTATTGCTCCCACAGTTGATTTTTTCACACCAAGCTGCTTGCCTATTGCAGATTCAGTCTTCCCAGCCTGGTGCAGGTCTACAATTTTGTTTCTGGTGTCCTTCGACAGCTCTTTGGTCTTCACCATAGTGGAGTTTGGAGTGTGACTGTTTGAGGTTGTGGACAGGTGTCTTTTATACTGATAACAGTGGGCAAAAAAGTATTTAATGAGCCACCAATTATGCAAGTTCTCCCACTTAAGAAGATGAGAGAGGCCTGTAATTTTATCATAGGTATACCTCAACTATGAGAGACAAAATGTGGAAACAAATCCGGACAATCACATTGTCTGATTTTGAAAGAATTTATTTGCCAATTATGGTGGAAAATAAGTATTTGGTCAATATCAAAAGTTGATCTCAATACTTTGTTATATATCCTTTGTTGGCAATGACAGAGTTCAAACATTTTCTGTAAGTCTTCACAAGGTTGTCACACACTGTTGCTGGTATGTTGGCTCATTCCTGCATGCAAATCTCCTCTAGAGCAGTGATGTTTTTGGGCTGTCGCTGGGCAACACAGACTTTCAACTCCCTCCAAAGGTTTTCTATGGGGTTGAGATCTGGAGACTGGCTAGGTCACTCCAGGACCTTGAAATGCTTCTTACGAAGCCACTCCTTCGTTGTCCGGGTGGTGTGTTTGGGATCATTGTCATGCTGAAAGACCCAGCCACGTTTCATCTTCAATGCCCTTGCTGATGGAAGGAGGTTTGCACTCAAAATCTCACGATACATGGCCCCATTCATTCTTTCATGTACACGGATCAGTCGTCCTGTTCCCTTTGCAGAGAAACAGCCCCAAAGCATGATGTTGCCACTCCCATGCTTCACAGTAGGTATTGTGTTCTTTGGTTGCAACTCAGCATTCTCTCTCCTGCAAAAACGACAAGTTGGTTTCTACCAAACAGTTCTACTTTGATTTCATCTGACCATATGACATTCTCCCAATCTGCTTCTGGATCATCCAAATGCTTTCTAGCATACTTCAGACGGGCCCAGACATGTACTGGCTTAAGCAGTAGGACACGTCTGGCACTACTGGCGGTGTAGTGTTTACTGATGGTAGCCTTTGTTATGTTGGTCCCAGCTCTCTGCAGGTCATTCACTAGGTCACCCCATGTGGTTCTGGGATGTTTGTTCACTGTTCTTGTGATCATTTTGACCCCACGGGGTGAGATCTTGCGTGGAGCCCCAGATCGAGGGAGATTATCAGTGGTCTTGTATGTCTTCCATTTTCTAATTATTGCTCCCACAGTTGATTTCTTCACACCAAGCTGCTTGCCTATTGCAGATTCAGTCTTCCCAGCCTGGTGCAGGTCTACAATTTTGTTTCTGGTGTCCTTCGACAGCTCTTTGGTCTTCACCATAGTGGAGTTTGGAGTGTGACTGTTTGAGGTTGTGGACAGGTGTCTTTTATACTGATAACAAGTTCAAACAGGTGCCATTAATACAGGTAATGAGTGGAAGACAGAGGAGCCTCTTAAAGAAGAAGATACAGGTCTGTGAGAGCCAAATATCTTGCTTGTTTGTTGGTGACCAAATACTTATTTTCCACCATAATATGCAAATACATTCTTTCCAAGTCAGACAATGTGATTGTCTGGATTTGTTTCCACATTTTGTCTCTCATAATTGAGGTATACATATGATGAAAATTACAGGCCTCTCTCATATCTTCTTAAGTGGGAGAACTTGCACAATTGGTGGCTGACTAAATACTTTTTTGCCCCATGTATACATACATACACACACATATCCACTCACTCACACACACACACACACCCACAGTACTCACTTTACACTATCAAATCTTGTTGTTTTTTGCCTCAGTGAGAGAGCAAAATTCACATATTTGTGGTGAAAAAGGGAGAACACCAGAATGTTGTGAAATTAGATTACTTTTTATTAAAGTTGAAAGTAAAATGTTCAGGACTTTGGATATGGTGGCTGCTGTAACTTGTTCTCCTCATAGGGGATCAATTTTTATACTGCAAGCTGACATGATATGATGTAGCATATCATGTCCGCTGCACATCGATAAATGCCGACAGCATACGCTGTCGGCATTTATCATTGCACCAGCAGTTCTTGTGAACTGCTTGTGCAATACCGCCCCTGCAGATTCGGGGCTAAACGGCCGTTAGCAGGGGGTGTCAATCAATCCGATGGTATTCGATCGGGTTGATTTCTGTCCGCTGCCTCAGAGCAGGTGGACAGGTTATGGAGCAGCGGTCTGTATGGAGCTTGATAAATTTACCCCATAGACTTCAATGAAGAGATAAAACTAAAAAAACGCTTATCTCTTGCTAACCCGACATTGCGTTAGACCAACTGCGCTAACCCAAAGGTAGTTATGGATATTTTTATTCCAATTTTCTTCACATAGAAGAGAATGTTTTATATATATTTAAATATATATATATATATATATATATATACGATTCATTTTTATATATACATATATATCTACATCTAGCTATATATCTTTTTATATATATATATATATATATATATATATATATAAACACAAGTTAAACACTTTATTAAATATGAATATTGCATAAATATGATTTTTCATGTTTTTCAGCTAAGGACTCCAATACACTTATATATGTCTATATATGTATATGTATTTATATTTGTATATATGTCTGTAAATACATATACAGTATACACATATAAATATATAAACACATCTGTACACACACACACACACACATATATATATATATATATATATATATATATATATATATATATATTTGGGAGGAAGAAAGGGGGGTCACCAGCGCTAAAAGTAATGTAGGAGAATTAACTAGTATGTTATAGATTGTATATAAAAGATCTGTCAATGATTGAAGATGTAATGTTTTTGTTAATGTCTGCACTCACTTGGTTAGTAGGGAGTGTAACAAAACTTATATATATATAGATAAGTAAAAGAAATGAGCGTGCAGCCTAAAATGTGAGTCAGTGTACCCGTGTCACTGAATGAAATGTGGGTCGAAAGAGAATTATCTCAAAAGTAAATAGGCGCACTGCTAAACAATTATAAATGTTATAGTATTAATATGCTGTGTAGTGTATACATAAATAAACAAAGTTCAAAACCAATCAGTTGGTACAGGTTAGTTCTTTCCCAGTAAAGTTCTGGTATAGGGTAAGTGATAGCGCTTACCAGAGCCAACCTCAATCCTATGAGGTAAGTGATCAGCAATGGAGTATAGATGATCCCTTAGAAACTGTGTGCTCCCGTGGAAATCTCTTGGTATCTGTTGCTCCTTGCCAATGGAGATCCTGGACTCTCTTATGAAAGCAAGAATGATCCTTTGGTTCTCTCTATGGTATTTGTTGAAGTATTGCGATTTTTAGAGGAACTTGTTGGTGAAATGGCAATCTTGGACTCTCTATGGATTCCTTCTTCTTTCAGAAGCTTGGATGTCCAATATTCTCATAGAAATGTAGAAAAAAAGAGAGAAAAACAACAACATAGAGTAGTACTGCAAAATGATTTAAGCAGAGACTAAATGTATGTCCTGGTGTATAGTAAGTATATTGTGCTTACCAGAGCAAACCTCAATCCTATGAGGTAAGTGATCAGCAAGGTGTTAAAGATGGTATTTTGGATGTTGCAAGAAATTCCTGGTCTTTTTTCATCAGAGGGAATGGCAATCCTATATTTCACGTTTGCTAAGCGGTTTTCTTTCATCCCAATTGCCTTTATATTATCTTTTTAAAAGACATGCTGCTTAGTTTTGCATAAACATCACGGGACTGCAGGCATTTATTGTTTTCTTGAGCAGGATTCCAACTTTCTGTAACAATTTAAGTAAAAAAATAAAATAAAAATGCCAATAAGCCGGGTGCTGTCACCTGCTGCTCTCTAGCCCAGGGTCACTACTGACAGAAGTGACACTGTTCTGGTCACGTTTGCTCTGGTAAGCACAATATACTTACTATACACCAGGACATACATTTAGTCTCTGCTTAAATCATTTTGCAGTACTACTCTATGTTGTTGTTTTTCTCTCTTTTTTTCTACATTTCTATGAGAATATTGGACATCCAAGCTTCTGAAAGAAGAAGGAATCCATAGAGAGTCCAAGATTGCCATTTCACCAACAAGTTCCTCTAAAAATCGCAATACTTCAACAAATACCATAGAGAGAACCAAAGGATCATTCTTGCTTTCATAAGAGAGTCCAGGATCTCCATTGGCAAGGAGCAACAGATACCAAGAGATTTCCACGGGAGCACACAGTTTCTAAGGGATCATCTATACTCCATTGCTGATCACTTACCTCATAGGATTGAGGTTGGCTCTGGTAAGCGCTATCACTTACCCTATACCAGAACTTTACTGGGAAAGAACTAACCTGTACCAACTGATTGGTTTTGAACTTTGTTTATTTATGTATACACTACACAGCATATTAATACTATAACATTTATAATTGTTTAGCAGTGCGCCTATTTACTTTTGAGATAATTCTCTTTCGACCCACATATATATATATATATATATATATATATATATATATATATATATATATATATATAAACACCGGTCACTTTATTAGGTACACCTGTTTAATTGCTTGGTAACACAAATTGCTAATCAGCCAATCACATGGCAACAACTCAATGCATTTAGGCATCTAGACATGGTGAGGACGATTTGCTAAAGTTCAAATTGAGCATCAGAATAGGGAAGAAAGGGGATTTAAGTGACTTTGAATGTGGCATAGTTGTTGGTGCCAGATGGGCTGGTCTGAGTATTTAAAAAACTGCTGATCTACTGGGATTTTCACACACAACAATCTCTAGGGTTTACAGAGAATTGTTTGAAAAAGAGAAAATATCCAGTGAGCGGCAGTTGTGTGGATGAAAATGCTTTGTTGATGTCAGAGGAGAATGGGCCGACTGGTTCCAGATGATAGAGAGGCATCAGTAACTCAAATAATCACTCATTACAACATCGAACCTTAAAGCAGATGGTCTAAAGCAGCAGAAGACCATACCTGGTGCCACTCCTGTCAGCTAAGAACAGGAAACTGAGGCTACAATTCACACAGGCTTACCAAAATTGGACAATAGAAGATTGGAAAAAACGTTGCCTGGTCTGATGATGCTTGCTTTCAGCTGCGACATTCAGATGGAAGGGTCAGATTTTAATGTATGGTTCAGGCTGGTGGTGGATATTTTCTTGGCACAATTTGGACCCCTTAGTACCAAGTGAGCATCTTTTTTTCTTTTTTTTTGAAAAACATTTTTTATTGAGGTTTTTATATATTGCCAAAAATAATAATAGTACATGGTATTGACAGATCAAGGCAATGTAGCAGTTATACAATAAGATAGTGCCTTATTTCGAAGACAGCTGTGCGATGAACAGAACTTGTAAGTCATGAATAGAAGACGTAACATATCATATAATAACAGATAAGAAAATGTCAATAATGAGATTGTGTACAAACCGATGAAACCTAATTTTTCTGAATATATATAGCGTTGAAGTAACTATAGCTTAGGTCACTCATGGACCAGGTAGATAAGAAGTTAAGTATCAATAGGTAGTTACATGGAGGTCGCACATGGACCATATGATAAATAATTAGGAAAAATCAACAGGCAAGAGCTGCTTTAAGACTGGGAGGGGGGGGCGTGTCCAAGGGATTTAAAAAAATAAGTAGATTCATAATTATGAAGCTCATTATCAACTGTGGAACTTTATTGTTTATTTGTAACAAACAAATGTGATGTTGTTGCTGGGGCCCTGACAAATATATAGCACTAAATGTATATTAGTCCCAGGTATGCTGTACATATAAACTGTTCCAATGGGAAAGCTAGATTAAGTCTAACTGGAGTTGAAACCATCTAAATAAAATTCCCAATGAATCAGACAATTGAGTAGCATACATATGGAGGTGAGAAGGAGGGCAGATTATTTTCATGCTCATTAATCAGTACTATGAGTTGGAGGCATATGCATCTATAGAACATACCTGAAAACAAGTAATAACATATTCTTTTTAAGACTGCTATATAAAATTGATCAGTTAATTCTGTCCGCATAACTCAGGAAACACTGGGACAGGTAGCCAATGAACCCCCAGACCCAATGTAAGAGTGTACTTTGCTCAAGAATAAACTATAGCACAACAATAGTAACAGACATAAATATAATAGGCATTTTACATCAATGACACTTAATTCAGCACATAAACATTAGGAAATGCTCTGTTCAGTGGATATCCTATCGTTAGGAAATACATCCTGCCTCACCAAAGTCTGTGGACTCCTTATTTGTAGTACAGTGAATGCTCAAACTGATGCTAACATGGAACTCTTGAATTGTTATGGTTTGGGGGAATAAATAACATGTCCCTAGTAAGCGAACCTACTACGAAGAAAAAAAAAACATGCAAAGCTCAAAGTCTGCTCTCTGATAATTTGGGACCTATGCAGGTATTCTGGAATGAACATACATACATTGTGAGAGTAAAACTATCTAAATGTTCTAGTCTGAGATACTATGAGTAAAAATGATATATATAGTGGGCTAACAAGGTTATGCAGACCATATACATGAAAATAAGACTGAGTTGCAATGTATATACACCCCTAATCCGCTACTCGTTGTGTAGAACAAACCTGTAATAGTCAGTAGGGAGAACTAAGGACAAGAGAGTATGGTTGAGGAATAATGAAAACTAGCGGATGGGGCATAACATATATCATAGATCCTTTGGACGTGGATTAACAAACTACTTATGCTACAGAGCAAAAGTAGATAATACGTTGAATCAATGCCTAGGGTATAGTTATATTAATACAGTTTCTGACATGTCACTGTGAGAATAAAGATTACATTAAATAGTCTAATTGTAATCATTTAGATAATAAACTATGTCTGATAAACTGAAATAAAATGGCATTACATATGCTAAAAGTAAACAACATTATAACCATAATATATTAAACATAGGCAGGAACTAAAGCCCTATATCATACCCTTATTTGGTCAGTTTTGCCATCACACCTATATAAGCAGGCTCCAGGAGCGAATGTCACTCATCCAACACTAGCTGCTACAAGTAGGGTCTCTGCTAACCCATAGAGAGACTGTCCCAGCGTCTTTATTAAATATGTGGGAAACCTCCACTGGATATGGGACTAATAATGAATAGCACTTCAAAACTATTTAGTAAAACCTTATAAGGATATCAATTAATCTCAAGTGTGTAGGCATTAGGAAATTATAAAGATCAGGATGTTATCTCTCCATCACCCACTATGTATACAGCTTCTAAACAAAGTGTAATAATCTTGGATTTATGGATTTATGAGCTAAAAATCATTCACAGCTGTAGACTGCCCAGCGGTTATAATATCTGAGTTGCATCTGATAATGATAGTCAGCCCTGGGTACTTAAAGGTATGTATACTGTCAAGTGTATTACCCTGAGGCTTCAAGAATAGATTATGATGTACACCACCTAACTAAACATCTGATGCACCAGCAACTCAGGTGAGCAGTGTTTGTGGGTATATAAATAGCAATATTAGCACGTTTATAGGCTGTTGATATACACATGGTAGATGTATAGGTATTCGCTCTACATATTTCTTAAGCTATATTTGGTCTAAATAGTCATTGCTGCATAAACAGGAATCCCTGAGCTGTTTTCTATATTGTAGCAGGTATAGTGGGCACGTAATATAACAACTAAATACATTGCACCAAAGGTCCAAGTAAGAACAGTTAGGATCTTATAGAAAATACTGACGGGTAAACAAAACCTAATCTTTGTAGGGAGGTGGTAATTGAGCTTTCAACTATTAGCAATTAACAAAGAAAAAGGGAGTATTACATTAAGCAAACATCGTATAGTACAATCGTCATCTATCTAGTAATGAAATAGCCGTGTCCCGGGAGTGGATCTCTTTGTAGAGATACACGGCTAGATTACGAGTTTTGCTTTAGGGTAAAAAAGCAGCATTAATAGGTCCTAACGTAGCTTTTTTAAGCCCGCTGGTATTACGAGTCTTGCAGGTTTAGGGGCACCGCACACTTCTTTGGCCTTACCGCAAAACGCCTTACATAAACTTTGTAAAGTCTTTTTTCTATGGGACTTACATACGAGTCTGTCCTGGGAGGCCAAAAAGTGAGCGGTACACCCTCTCCTGTCAAGAGTCCTAAAGCATTTTAAAGTCAGTAGTTATGAGTTTTACACTACAACGCTGTAACATAAAACTCATAACTAAAGTGCTAAAAACTACACTAACACACATAAACTACCTATTAACCCCTAAACCGAGGCACTCCCGCATCGCAAACACTATAATAAAAATTTTAACCCCTAATCTGCTGCTCAGGACACCGCCGCCATCTACATTACATGTATTAACCCCTAATCTGCTGCCCCCAACATCGCCGCCACCTACATTATATTTATTAACCCCTAATCTGTGCCCCGAACATCGCCGACACCTACATTATATTTATTAACCCCTAATCTGCCACCCCCAACGTCGTCCCTAAACCTAACACCCACTAACTTAAATATAATTAAAATAAATCTAAATAAATATTCCTATCATTAACTAAATTATTCCTATTTAAAACTAAATACTTACCTGTAAAATAAACCCTAAGATAGCTACAATATAACTAATAGTTACATTGTAGCTATCTTACGGCTAGATTTAGAGTTCTGCGGCCAAAGGGGTGCGTTAGCAACGCGTGCTTTTTTTCTCCCGCACCTTTTAAATACCGCTGGTATTTAGAGTTCACAGAAGGGCTGCGTTAGGCTCCAAAAAGGGAGCGTATAGCATATTTACCACCACTGCAACTCTCGATACCAGCAGTGCTTACGGACGCGGCCAGCTTAAAATACGTGCTCGTGCACGATTCCCCCATAGGAAACAATGGGGCTGTTTAAGCTGAAAAAAAACCTAACACCTGCAAAAAAGCAGCGTTCAGCTCCTAACGCAGCTACATTGTTTCCTATGGGGAAACACTTCCTACGTCTGCACCTAACACCCTAACATGTACCCCGAGTCTAAACACCCCTAACCTTACACTTATTAACCCCTAATCTGCCGCCCCCGCTATCGCTGACCCCTGCATATTATTATTAACCCCTAATCTGCCGCTCCGTACACCGCCGCCAGCTACGTTATCCCTATGTACCCCTAACATTGCCGACCACTATGTTATATTTATTAACCCCTAATCTGCCGCCCCGCTATCGCTGACACCTGCATATTATTATTAACCCCTAATCTGCCGCTCCGTACACCGCCACAACATACATTATAGTTATGTACCCCTAATCTGCTGCCCCTAACACCGCCGACCCCTATATTATATTTATTAACCCCTAATCTGCCCCCCACAATGTCGCCGCCAGCTACCTACAATAATTAACCCCTAATCTGCCGACCGGAGCTCACCGCTACTATAATAAATGTATTAACCCCTAAAGCTAAGTCTAACCCTAACACTAACACCCCCCTAAGTTAAATATAATTTAAAGGGACACTGTACCCAAATTTTTTCTTTTTTGATTTAGATAGAGCATGCAATTTTAAGCAACTTTCTAATTTACTTCTATTATCAATTTTTCTTCGTTCTCTTGATATCTTTATTTGAAAAAGAAGGCATCTAAGCTGAGGAGCCAGCAAATTTGTGGTTCACAACCATGGAAAGCAATTGTTTATTGGTGCTGCCCAATCAGCAAGGACAACCCAGGTTGTACACCAAAAATGGGCCGGCATCTAAACTTAAATTCTTGCTTTTCAAATAAACATATCAAGAGAATGAAGAAAATTTAAAAATAGGAGTACATTAGAAAGTTGCTTCAAATTGCATGCTCTATCTGAATCACAAAAGAAAAAATGTGGGTACAGTGTCCCTTTAAATCTAATGAAATAAATTAACTCTTATTAAATAAATTATTCCTATTTAAAGCTAAATACTTACCTGTAAAATAAACCCTAATATAGCTACAATATAAATTATAATTATATTGTAGCTATTTTAGGATTAATATTTATTTTACAGGCAACTTTGTATTTATTTTAACCAGGTACAATAGCTATTAAATAGTTAATAACTATTTAATAGTTACTTAGTTAAAATAATTACAAAATTACCTGTAAAATAAATCCTATCCTAAGTTACAATTAAACCTAACACTACACTATCAATAAATAAATTAAATACAATACCTACAATTATCTACAATTAAACCTAACACTACACTATCAATAAATAAATTAAATGAAATACCTACAAATAAATATAATTAAACCTAACACTACACTATCAATAAATAAATTGAATAAAATACCTACAAATAAATACAATGAAATAAACTAACTAAAGTACAAAAAATAAAAAAGAACTAAGTTACAAAAAATAAAAAAATATTTACAAACATTAGAAAAATATTACAACAATTTTAAACTAATTACACCTACTCTAAGCCCCCTAATAAAATAACAAAGACCCCCAAAATAAAAAAATGCCCTACCCTATTCTAAATTAAAAAAGTTCAAAGCTCTTTTACCTTACCAGCCCTTAAAAGGGCCCTTTGCGGGGCATGCCCCAAAGAATTCAGCTCTTTTGCCTGTAAAAAAAACACATACAATACCCCCCCAACATTACAACCCACCACCCACATACCCATAATCTAACCCAAACCCCCCTTAAATAAACCTAACACTAAGCCCCTGAAGATCTTCCTACCTTATCTTCACCTCGCCGGGTATCACACCGATCCGTCCTGGCTCCGATGTCTTGATCCAAGCCCAAGCGGGGGGCTGAAGATGTCCATGATCCGGATGAAGTCTTCATCCAAGCGGGAGCTGAAGAGGTCCATGATCCGGCTGAAGTCTTCTATCAACGGCATCTTCAATCTTCTTTCTTCCGGAGCCATCATCTTCCAGCCGACGCGGATCCAACCTCTTCTACCGACGCCTACTCGCCGAATGACGGTTCCTTTAAATGACGTCATCCAAGATGGCGTCCGTCGAATTCCGATTGGCTGATAGGATTCTATCAGCCAATCCTAATTAAGGTAGGAAAATTCTATCAACAGCATCTTCAATCTTCTTTCTTCCGGAGCCATCATCTTCCAGCCGACGCGGATCCAACCTCTTCTACCGACGCCTACTCGCCGAATGACGGTTCCTTTAAATGACGTCATCCAAGATGGCGTCCGTCGAATTCCGATTGGCTGATAGGATTCCATCAGCCAATCAGAATCAAGTTCAATCCGATTGGCTGATCCGATCAGCCAATCAGATTGAGCTTGCATTCTATTGGCTGTTCCGATCAGCCAATAGAATGCAAGTTCAATCTGATTGGCTGATCGGATCAGCCAATCGGATTGAACTTGATTCTGATTGGCTGATTTCATCAGCCAATCAGAATTTTCCTACCTTAATTCCGATTGGCTGATAGAATCCTATCAGCCAATCGGAATTTGACGGACGCCATCTTGGATGACGTCATTTAAAGGAACCGTCATTCAGCGAATAGGCGTCGGTAGAAGAGGTTGGATCCGCGTAGGCTGGAAGATGATGGCTCCGGAAGAAAGAAGATTGAAGATGCCGTTGATAGAAGACTTCAGCCGGATCATGGACCTCTTCAGCTCCCGCTTGGATGAAGACTTCAGCTGGATCATGGACATCTTCAGCCTCCCGCTTGGGCTTGGATCAAGACATCGGAGCCAAGACGGATCGGTGTGATACCCGGCGAGGTGAAGATAAGGTAGGAAGATCTTCAGGGGCTTAGTGTTAGGTTTATTTAAGGGGGGTTTGGGTTAGATTAGGGGTATGTGGGTGGTGGGTTATAATGTTGGGGGGGGTATTGTATGTGTTTTTTTTACAGGCAAAAGAGCTGAATTCTTTGGGGCATGCCCCGCAAAGGGCCCTTTTCAGGGCTGGTAAGGTAAAAGAGCTTTGAACTTTTTTAATTTAGAATAGGGTAGGGCATTTTTTTATTTTGGGGGTCTTTGTTATTTTATTAGGGGGCTTAGAGTAGGTGTAATTAGTTTAAAATTGTTGTAATATTTTTCTAATGTTTGTAAATATTTTTTTATTTTTTGTAACTTAGTTCTTTTTTATTTTTTGTACTTTAGTTAGTTTATTTCATTGTATTTATTTGTAGATATTGTATTTAATTAATTTATTGATAGTGTAGTGATAGGTTTGATTGTAGATAATTGTAGGTAGTTTATTTAATTTATTTATTGATAGTGTAGTGTTAGGTTTAATTGTAGATAATTGTAGGTATTGTATTTAATTAATTTATTGATAGTGTAGTGTTAGGTTTAATTGTAAGATAGGTTAGGATTTATTTTACAGGTAATTTTGAAATTATTTTAACTAGGTAACTATTTAATAGTTATTAACTATTTAATAGCTATTGTACCTGGTTAAAATAATTACAAAGTTGCCTGTAAAATAAATATTAATCCTAAAATAGCTACAATATAATTATTATTTATATTGTAGCTATATTAGGGTTTATTTTACAGGTAAGCATTTAGCTTTAAATAGGAATAATTTATTTAATAAGAGTTAATTTATTTTGTTAGATTTAAATTATATTTAACTTAGGGGGGTGTTAGGGTTAGGGTTAGACTTAGCTTTAGGGGTTAATACATTTATTATAGTAGCGGTGAGATCCGGTGGGCATATTAGGGGTTAATAATTGTAGGTAGGTGGAGGCGACGTTGGGGGCAGCAGATTAGGGGTTAATAAATATAATATAGGGGTCAGCGGTGTTAGGGGCAGCAGATTAGAGGTACATAGGGATAACGTAGCTGGCGGCGGTGTACAGAGCGGCAGATTAGGGGTTAAAAAAAATATGCAGGTGTCAGCGATAGCGGGGGCGGCAGATTAGTGGTTAATAAATATAATATAGGGGTCGGCGATGTTAGGGGCAGCAGATTAGGGGTACATAGGGATAACGTAGCTGGAGGCAGTGTACGGAGCGGCAGATTAGGGGTTAAAAATTTTAATAGAGTGGCGGCGATGTGGGGGGACCTCAGTTAAGGGGTACATAGGTAGTTTATGGGTGTTAGTGTACTTTAGAGCACAGTAGTTAAGAGCTTTATAAACCGGCGTTAGCCCAGAAAGCTCTTAACTACTGACTTTTTTCTGCGGCTTGAGTTTTGTCGTTAGATTTCTAACGCTCACTTCAGCCACGACTCTAAATACCGGCGTTAGAAAGATCCCATTGAAAAGATAGGATACGCAAATGGCGTAGGGGGATCTGCGGTATGGAAAAGTTGCGGCTGCAAAGTGAGCGTTAGACTCTTTCCTGACTGACTCCAAATACCAGCGGGCGGTAAAACCAGCGTTAGGACCCTCTAACGCTGGTTTTGTTGGCTACCGCCCAACTCTAAATCTAGGCCTTAGGGTTTATTTTTATTTTACAGGCAAGTTTGTATTTATTTTAACTAGGTAGAGTAGTTATTAAATAGTTATTAACTATTTAATAACTACCTAGCTAAAATAAATACAAAAGTACCTGTAAAATAAATCCTATCCTAAGTTACACTAACACCTAACACTACACTATAATTAAATAAATTAACTAAATTAAATACAATTACCTAAATTAAATTAAATTAGCTAAAGTACAAAAAAAACAAACACTAGATTACAGAAAATAATAAACAAATTACAGATATTGAAACTAATTAGACCTAATCTAATAACCCTATTAAAATAAAAAAAAAAAAAAAAAAAAAAAACCCTAGCCTAAACTAAACTACCAATAGCCCTTTAAAGGTCCTTTTGCGGGGGAATTGCCCCAAAGTAATCAGCTCTTTTACCTGTAAAAAAAAAAATACAAACAACCCCCCAACAGTAAAACCCACCACCTACACAACCAACCCCCAAATAAAATACTAGCTAATAAAACCTAAGCTCCCCATTGCCCTGAAAAGGGCATTTGGATGGGCATTGCCCTTAAAAGGGCAGTTAGCTCTATTGCAGCCCAAAGTCCCTAACCTAAAAATAAAACCCACCCAATACACCATTAAAAAAACCTAACAATAACCCCCTGAAGATCGGCTTACCGGAAGACGTCTTCATCCAAGCTGGGCCGAAGTCCTCAACGAAGCCGGGAGAAGTCTTCATCCAAGCCAGGCGAAGTGGTCCTCCAGACGGGCAGAAGTCTTCATCCAGACGGCATCTTTTATCTTCATCCATTCGGTGAGGAGCGGGTCCATCTTCAAGGCATCCGACGCGCAGCATCCTCTTCTTCCGACGACTAAAGCTGAATGAAGGTACCTTTAAGTGACGTCATCTAAGATGGCGTCCCTTAGATTCCGATTGGCTGATAGAATTCTATCAGCCAATCGGAAATTAAGGTAGAAAAAATCCTATTGGCTGATGCAATCAGCCAATAGGATTGAACTTCATTCCTATTGGCTGATCCAATCAGCCAATAGAATGCGAGCTCAATACTATTGGCTGATTGGATCAGCCAATAGGATTGAAGTTCAATCCTACTGGCTGATTGCATCAGCCAATAGGATTTTTTCTACCTTAATTCCGATTGGCTGATAGAATCAGCCATCTTGGATGACATCACTTAAAGGTACCTTCATTCACCTTTAGTCGTAGGAAGTAGAGGATGCTCCATGTCGGATGTGTTGAAGATGGACCCGCTCCGCGCCGGATGGATGAAGATAGAAGATGCTGTCTGGATGAAGACTTCTGCCCGTCTGGAGGATCACTTCACCCGGCTTGAATGAAGACTTCTCCCAGCTTCGTTGGGGACTTCGGCCCAGCTTGGATGAAGACGTCTCCCGGTAAGTCGATCTTCAGCGGGTTAGTGTTAGGTTTTTTTAAGGGTTTTATTTTTAGGTTAGGGACTTTGGGCTGCAATAGAGCTAACTGCCCTTTTAAGGGTAATGCCCATCCAAATGCCCTTTTCAGGGCAATGGGGAGCTTAGGTTTTTTAGCTAGTATTTTATTTGGGGGGTTGGTTGTGTAGGTGGTGGGTTTTACTGTTGGGGGGGTTGTTTCTATTTTTTTTACAGGTAAAAGAGCTGATTACTTTGGGGCAATGCCCCACAAAAGGCCCTTTTAAGGGCTATTGGTAGTTTAGTATAGGCTAGGGTGGGCTTTTTTATTTTAATAGGGAAATTAGATTAGGTGTAATTAGTTTCAATATCTGTAATTTGTTTATTATTTTCTGTAATTTAGTGTTTTGGTTTTTTTGTACTTTAGCTAATTTAATTTAATTTAGGTAATTGTATTTAATTTAGTTAATTTATTTAATTATAGTGTAGTGTTAGGTCTTAGTGTAACTTAGGTTAGGTTTTATTTTACAGGTACTTTTGTATTTATTTTAGCTAGGTAGTTATTAAATAGTTAATAACTATTTAATAACTATTCTACCTAGTTACAAACATGCCTGTAAAATAAAAATAAACCCTAAGATAGCTACAATGTAACTATTAGTTATATTGTAGCTATCTTAGCATTTATTTTACAGGTAAGTATTTAGTTTTAAATAGGAATAATTTAGTTAATGATAGGAATATTTATTTAGATTTATTTTAATTATGTTTAAGTTAGTGGGTGTTAGGGTTAGGGTTAGTCTTAGGATTAGGGGTTAATAACTTTAATATAGTGGCGGCAACATTGGGGGTGGCAGATTAGGAGTTAATAATTGTATGTAGGTTGCGGTGACATTGGGGAAGCCAATTAGGGGTTAATAAATATAATATAGGTGTCGGCGATGTTGGGGACAACAGATTAGGGGTTCATAACTATAATATAGGTTGCGGCGGTGTCCAGAGCGGCAGATTAGGGGTTAATAATATAATGTAGGTGTCGGCGATGTCGGGGTGGCAGATTAGGGGTTAATAAGTGTAAGATTAGGGGTGTTTAGACTCGGGGTTCATGTTAGGGTGTTAGGTGTAAACATAACTTTTATTTCCCCATAGGAATCAACGGGGCTGCGTTAGTGAGTTTTACGCTGCTTTATTGCAGGTGTTAGACTTTTTTTCAGCCGTCTCTCCCCGTTGATTCCTATGGGGAAATTGTGCACGGGCACGTTACACCAGCTCACCGCTGACTTAAGCAGCGCTGGTATTGGAGTGCGGTAATGAGCAAAATTTTGCTCAACGCTCACTTCTTGTCTTTTAACGATGGGTTTCTGAAAACTCATAATACCAGTATGTAAGTGAATGGTGAGAAAAAACTGCTCATTAGCACCGCATAGCCTCTAACACAAAACTCGTAATCTAGCCGACAGTGTCTTATAAAACATTATCCAACGCCAGTCTTGAGGCAACGTGTAGATAGAGTCTGGGTGAGGAAGCTACATATCCCTACTAGGAAAAGTCTTCCAGTTGCTAATGAAGAAAATACCACCCAGAGTAGCCAGGACAAAGAACATTTCTGAAGCACATTTTCTGAGAAGGACCGGATCAGTGCGTCAGAGGGCCGGCCGCATCCCCCACCACATCCGTCCATATTTGTGCGTGTCTTCTGGCACTGAGGATTCGTACATTGCGAGGTGATCCTCTTCTGTCATCTGCACCACTGGTAAACAGCATGAGGCTCTCCTGCAGTGGAGAGCTAGTAGGTATGTGGACTTGATGTGGCTGTGTTGTCTTATGACATAGCTCCAGTATCAAACTTGCTTCTGGAGTCGCCTCCTCATTAGAAGAGTAGGTGAGTTTTTGTCATTGGGCCACTGCTAATCTTGGGTGGTGTTGGTTACTGCTTGGGGATTCGTTTGGCGCGGGAGTCCGTCTATCAGCTCCACCTCCGTCTTAATTGAGGTCCTCAGATCCTCCATTTTCAAACAAAATACAGATTCAAAGTCCGTCAATAAATTATGTACTAAGCTGTAAAACTCCTTCATAATTGGTATTTTAATAGATCTTTTTCTTTGTAAGGTTGGTTTATATCTGCAGTAGCGATTCAGATACGATAACAGCAATTTGAAAGCCGGTCTGCCCTGATATACAGGGGTACGTGGGTTTTATTTTTAGGTTAGGGACTTTGGCCTGCAATAGAGCTAACTGCCCTTTTAAGGGCAATGCCCATCCAAATGCCCTTTTCAGGGCAATGGGGAGCTTAGGTTTTTTAGCTAGTATTTTATTTGGGGGGTTGGTTGTGTAGGTGGTTGGTTTTACTGTTGGGGGGGTTGTTTCTATTTTTTTTACAGGTAAAAGAGCTGATAACTTTGGGGCAATGCCCCGCTAAAGGCCCTTTTAAGGAATTGGTAGTTTAGTTTAGGCTAGGGTTTTTTTTTATTTTGGGGGGGGCTTTTTTATTTTAATAGGGTTATTAGATTAGGTGTAATTAGTTTCAATATCTGTAATTGGTTTATTATTTTCTGTAATTTAGTGGGGGGGTTTTTTGTACTTTAGCTAATTTAATTTAGGTAATTGCATTTAATTTTGTTAATTTAGGCCTAGATTTAGAGTTTGGCGTTAGCCGTTAAAACCAGCGTTAGAGGCTCCTAACGCTGGTTTTAGGCTACCGCCGGTATTTGGAGTCACTCAAAATAGGGTCTAACGCTCACTTTTCAGCCGCGACTTTTCCATACCGCAGATCCCCTTACGTCAATTGCGTATCCTATCTTTTCAATGGGATTTCTCTAACTCCGGTATTTAGAGTCGTTTCTGAAGTGAGCGTTAGACATCTAACGACAAAACTCCAGCCGCAGGAAAAAAGTCAGTAGTTAAGAGCTTTCTGGGCTAACGCCGGTTTATAAAGCTCTTAACTACTGTGCTCTAAAGTACACTAACACCCATAAACTACCTATGTACCCCTAAACCGAGGTCCCCCCACATCGGCGACACTCAGAAAAAAATTTTTAACCCCTAATCTGCCGACCGCCACCTATGTTATCCTTATGTACCCCTAATCTGCTGCCCCTAACACCGCCGACCCCTGTATTATATTTATTAACCCCTAATCTGCCCCCCTCAACGTCGCCTCCACCTGCCTACGCTTATTAACCCCTAATCTGCCGACCGGACCTGAGCGCTACTATAATAAAGTTATTAACCCCTAATCCGCCTCACTAACCCTAACATCGCCGACACCTAACTTCAATTATTAACCCCTAATCTGCCGACCGAATCTCGCCGCTATTCTAATAAATGTATTAACCCCTAAAGCTAAGTCTAACCCTAACACTAACACCCCCCTAAGTTAAATATAATTTAAATCTAATGAAATTAAATAACTCTTATTATATAAATTATTCCTATTTAAAGCTAAATACTTACCTGTAAAATAAATCCTAATATAGCTACAATATAAATTATAATTATATTAGAGCTATTTTAGGATTTATATTTATTTTACAGGTAACTTTGTATTTATTTTAACCAGGTACAATAGCTATTAAATAGTTAAGGACTATTTAATAGCTAAAATAGTTAAAATAATTACAAATTTACCTGTAAAAGAAATCCTAACCTAAGTTACAAATAAACCTAACACTAGACTATCAATAAATTAATTAAATAAACTACCTACAATTACCTACAATTAACCTAACACTACACTATCAATAAATTAATTAAATACACTTGCTACGAATAAATACAATTAAATAAACTAGCTAAAGTACAAAAAATAAAAAAGAACTAAGTTACAAAAAATAAAAAAATATTTACAAACATAAGAAAAATATTACAACAATTTTAAACTAATTACACCTACTCTAAGCCCCCTAATAAAATAACAAAGCCCCCCAAAATAAAAAAATGCCCTACCCTATTCTAAATTACTAAAGTTCAAAGCTCTTTTACCTTACCAGCCCTGAACAGGGCCCTTTGTGGGGCATGCCCCAAGAAATTCAGCTCTTTTGCCTGTAAAAAAAAACATACAATACCCCCCCCCAACATTACAACCCACCACCCACATACCCCTAATCTAACCCAAACCCCCTTAAATAAACCTAACACTAAGCCCCTGAAGATCATCCTACCTTGTCTTCACCATACCAGGTTCACCGATCGGTCCAGAAGAGCTCCTCCGATGTCCTGATCCAAGCCCAAGCGGGGGGCTGAAGAGGTCCATGATCCGGCTGAAGTCTTCATCCAAGCGGGCCAGAAGAGGTCTTCCATCCGATTGAAGTCTTCATCCAAGCAGCATCCGGAGCGAAGTGGCAGCATCCTGAAGACCTCCACCGCGGAACATCCATCCTGGCCGACGACTGAACGACGAATGACGGTTCCTTTAAATGACGTCACCCAAGATGGCGTCCCTCGAATTCCGATTGGCTGATAGGATTCTATCAGCCAATCGGAATTAAGGTAGGAATATTCTGATTGGCTGATGGAATCAGCCAATCAGAATCAAGTTCAATCCGATTGGCTGATCCAATCAGCCAATCAGATTGAGCTTGCATTCTATTGGCTGATTGGAACAGCCAATAAACTAAATTAAGCTATTAACCCCTTAACCTAACAACCCGCTAACTTTACATTAAAATTACCTCATCCCTATCTTATAATAAATTTTAACTTACCTGTAGAATTAAATTAAACTATATTAAACTATTAATTAACTTACCCTAACTATTATACTGAAATTACATTAAATTATATTAAACTATTAATCAACCTACCCTAACTAGTATACTAAAATTACATTAAACTACCAATTAAATTAACTATATTACATATTTAAAAACCTAACCCTACTCAAGTTATTTAAATCTACAATTAAAAATTACTAAATTACAAAAAAATAACAACTAAGTTACAAAAACTAAAAAACACTAAGTTACAAAAACTAAAAAAACCACAGTATAAAAAATAAAAAACAATTACTCTTAATCTAAGAGCCCTATCAAAATAAAAAAGACCCCCCAAAATAAAAAAAAAACCTAGCCTACAATACTACCAATGGCCCTTAAAAGGGCCTTTTGTGAGGCATTGCCCCAAAGAAATCAGCTCTTTTACCTGTAAAAAAAATACAAATAACCCCCAACAGTAAAACCCACCACCCAACCAACCCCCCCCCAAAACCTATCTAAAAAACCTAAGCTCCCCATTGCCCCTGAAAAGGGCATTTGTATGGGCATTGCCCTTAAAAGGGCATTTAGCTCTTTTACTGCCCAAAGTCCCTAACCTAAAATTAAAACCCACCCAATAAACCCTTAAAAAACCTAACACTAACCACCAACAATCCACTTACAGTTTTCGAAGACCGGACATCCATCCTCATCCAAGTGGCAGAAGTCCTCATCGAAGCCTGCAGAAGTCTTCATCCAAGTGGGCCGAAGTCTTCATCCAAGCGGGCAGAAGTCTTCATCCATCCGGCTCGGAGCAGCTCCATCTTCAAGACATCCGGCGCGGAGCATCCTCTTCTTCCGACGTCTGTTGAAGAATGAAGTTTCCCTTTTAATGACGTCATCCAAGATGGCTTCCCTTACATTCTGATTGGCTGATAGAATTCTATCAGCCAATAGGAATTAAGGGGGAAAAATCCTATTGGCTGTATATTGGATGGATGAAGATATTGGATGGATGAAGATGGATAAAGACCGCTACTACATAACCTGCCCGCCTGCTCTGAGGTGGCAGACAGACATCGCCAGAAATCAACCCGATTGAATATGATCGGGTTGATTGACACCACTGCTAGCGGGTGATTGGCCGCAAATCTGCAGGAGGCGGCATTGCACCAGCAGTTCACAAGAACTGCTGGTGCAATGATAAATGCTGAGAGCGTATGCTGTCGGCATTTATCTATGTGCAGCGAACATGATCCGCAATATCGGATCATGTCCGCTCTCACAATGATATTTATAGAGTTGAAATATTCTCTCAGTGGTTAAATAAATGTAGCTGAAGACAGCAATATAATGATATAAGGCTGAGAGCTGAGATACAGCCGGTGTTATAGCTAAAAGAGTGCAAAAGGTACTTTTTGAGTACTGCAAACTTAAAGCAGAGAATATATAAGAAACAGAAGGTGGCCTCAATATAATACAGCAGAACTAGGTCTGAACTTGGTATGAAACTGGTTTCAGTACTCTAGGAGAGCGATAGGATTAAGCTCATATTAAATACATCAACCACAGTCACAATAAAGCAACAAAACAGAATTAATGAGGATATGTGTGAGAGCGAGTAAAGAATCCCTTCAGAATATCCGTATAGGAACAGGAACAACAACATTACCTTATACAGGCTGATAAGAGACAGCCAGCAGGATCATACACTTCAGTAGGATAATCTTCTACAGTGGTTCAGAGAATGAAATGACTGACCTGATGATCCGAAAGAGCAGAGAGTGATAGAAGTTAACTCAGTCTGAAGTAGAAATGTGTGGTTCTTGGAAACTGCAAGGGCTGCGGCACAACAGTTTTGTAGTGGTTGTCTGGTGATCTGGAAGTAGGAGGCAAAGAAACACCTCAGCCGAGGTGAGTAGGAGAATGCAGGATACATAGTGCAGCAAGAAAGGAAGGTTCCCAGCAAGCGGATGACACCAATCAAAAATACCAGAACACTCCAAGTAGCCTGACAACGAATCACAGGAAGTAGGGCTGGATAGAGGAGCAAAACCTCAAACAATACAGAGGATCACTTGCAATAATCAAGCAATGAGAGAAGAATTCAGACAGAATAAATAGGCTGGAGAAGGAGGAGGAGCTACACTTAAAGGTGCAGAGAATAACTATGACAATATTTTATCAAAAAACATCATTTATATACTGTATATATATATATATATATATAAATATTTATTTATGAATAAATAGAACATAGTCTTCTATGTGAAGAACATCGGAATATGAAACATTATTATTTCATGTCGGGTTAGCACACTTGATTAAAAGCGATCAGGTTTGCGTGTTAGTTTTTTTTTCCAGCTTTTCATGCTCTATTGATGTCTTTGGGGCTGAATTACCAAGCTCCGAATAGAACTTGATGCCCCTTGTTTCTCTCTGAGGCCGCGGACAGAAATCAACCCGATCGAAAATGATTGGGTTAATTGACACCCCCTACAAATCTGCAGGGGGTGGCATTGCACCAGCAGTTCACAAGAACAGCTGGTGCAATGAAACATGCCGAAAGTGTATGCTGTTGGCATTTATCGATGTGCGGAGGACATGATACGCAACATCTTATCATGTCCGCTTGCACATTAATAAATATACTCCTTTGGGTGAATACATTAAAACAGTCACATATTCGAACTTTGCGGGTTGGCGCTCGTGCTAAAAACTTTTCACTTTCAACTTGTAATACGCACGCTACCTGATGCCTTAAAAATTTTACTTCTAGTGAAGTTAACATGCAAGTGGGATTGATAAATTATGCTCCACTCATAATCTAGTCCTAAATGGGATGATCAGATCTTATTTTCGGTGCCCTGAAATGGGGAAGTAAAGTGACAGGGAGGCGGGTTCTGATTGGGTATTAGCACATCAATGGCTGACGTGTTGCTGTTTGAGTTTCTAAATAGTGATTATACTCAAAGCGCAAACAAACACCTAAAGCCTGGAGAAGGTGAAACCTAGCTCTCACCTAAAAATGAACTACAAAGGAAGGGAATCCCAGGCGCCAACTGACGGAGGCTAGGTGTGGTGATAAGGGAGATTTTAATACAAAATAGCTAAAACAATATTAAAAACAATATAATCTCATGGATCCATGATACAATTGCAGTACATGACAAGTAAAATACAGTAAAACAGTTGAACAATACCAAATTCTAGAGATGCTTAAAAACAATGAAACAGTGTCTTGTGGGAAATAGTCCACAGAAACAGTAAGCTACAGTTGGCTATCCACTCCAGTGGATTTTTGGGGGAGATAAAAATAAAATTCCAAATTAGTGGCAAAACAATGAGTGTCCTGGGTGAAAGAAATCCTAGTGGTCCAAATGCAAAAAGTGGAGAAGTGGCCAATAAATAAGTGAATAATGTTAAAAAAATATATGCTTATGAATGCTCCAGATTAGGATATGAAAATATGAAAAATTAGAAAAATTAGAAAAATTATGCACAGAATAAAAAATCCAAATGTCGCAAAAGAAACTGTGCAGAAAAAATAATAATAAACAGTGCTGTGTAAAATTCACAAATAAACAGTCTGTGGAGTGGTTGTGTCAAATAAATAAATACTCTGTGAAGAAAGTAGCACAAAAGAACAAAATTAATCCAAAGTGTTAAGCAGTGTTAGAGACTAAGGACAACGGTCTCCTTGGTGCGAGGTATTCAATTCTAGCAGTGTTGGGGCTTGAGACAACGGTCTCCTTGGTGTGAGGGATTCACTTCAAATGTTAGAGAAAAAAACGGCAAAACAATACCTGTGAAAAAAACAAACAAAATACAATGTGCAGCAAATTCCAAATAGTCAACCTTAAATGAAATCAGACTCACCAGTACAGGTCTACGCATTTCGGCCCTTGTAGGCCTTTATCAAGACTGGTTTTTCATATTCACTGGCGGCCTTATATAGCGTTTAGTCTGTAAGAACCCGGATGTAGAGATTACTCAGCACTTCCGGTTATAATATTTTCATTACGTTATGAGTTTACTTTAAAATTGTATATACTGCTCTATTCGGAATCGCATATTAAAAAATATCTTATCCATATTATCTAAGGATTGCTTAAAAGTTATCGAAAATAACGAAAGTGAAAAATAATAGCCTCCGTCTGTTTAGTGACGTCACTTCCGGTCAGGAAAAGACTGCCGTAATCTGCAGCTTTTTCTAATGTTATAGTTTGTAGTTATAATGATTCACTAATGGGTATTGCTATTTTAATAAATAACCATAAGTCCAGCAAATTATAAAGGTCATCAACCTTCTTTACGATCATAACCAATTCTTTAAATAATGATCCGATTGGTCATGACGTCACTTTTGGCCGTTACAATAGTGAAGGTGTAATGTCTTAGAAATGTTCAGTCTTTATAAAGAAAAGGAGTCAATTATGTATGCCCTTTCATGAGTTTCACTATGCATCGACAAAGGAATTGCGAACTTCGTAAGGTCTAATATTTTGTATTTTATAACAGTACCGTTGACAGCCATATCCTATTGGTGGTGACATCATCGTCATACACTGTCCTAATAGGCTATGTGCAAAGGTATATGTTACTCATTATAGTGATAGGAGAGAGATAGTGAGTGTGTATTACATGCATATTCCATACCTTATTGAGAATGTGCCTTATTCAGAAAAAGGATAGTTATTTACATGTTGCTAAAAATATATTAGATATCAAGTCTTAATGAAACTCATGAGATTTAGTAGTGCCAGTTTTTAACTTGTCCTATTTGCCCTCACGTTATCGGCGTCCTCAGTATTAGTAGGGTATGATTGAGGGTGTGAAGTCTAAGAAAAATATTGTCAACCCTAGGGATATCAGTGCTGTCATTGATAAATGATGAATAAACTAATAGTCATACTCAATTGCCCTAAAAGAATCTTTGCATTTTAAGTATCAGCTGGCAGACAATCTGTAAGCTGTATCTAAGGATGCATTAGTCTTGTGAGTAATATTAGAGTCCGTTTTTTTGTAGGCTCTCTACAAACTGTTAGAATACCCTGATCTTTATAGTATCCTGGTGTAGACAAAGGACAACCATTAACAACCATTGCGTCTGCAAGTATTCATGTTGCAGATTTATACATGTCATTAATAGTTATATCATATTAGAATATAACTTAATAGTTATATCATATTGGAATATAACTTACTTCACTAAAAAAGAAGACAACTATTAACAACCATAGCCTCTGTAAGTATTCATGTAGCAGATGTCATTAATCGTTTGTCATTTTAGAGTATGACTTACTACAACAGACTTAGATATAGTCTATCTAAATTAGTTGATATAATTCTACCAACACTCACAATTCGTGGAAGTTGGATCTTTAAATGTATCCTTTAGTTATGTAATGTTAGGCACACTTCTCACCTGAGTTAGAAAGAGAGAGAGAGTGTCCTTGGTTCCATAATAGAAAGATCTGTTAACCTTACATTCTTTGAGATTTAAGAGAATGTAAGGTTATCAGATCTTTCTATTATGGAACCAAGGACACTCTCTCTCTCTTTCTAACTCAGGTCAGAAGTGTGCCTAACATTACATAACTAAAGGATACATTTAAAGATCCAACTTCCACGAATTGTGAGTGTTGGTAGAATTATATCAACTAATTTAGATAGACTATATCTAAGTCTGTTGTAGTAAGTCATACTCTAAAATGACAAACGATTAATGACATCTGCTACATGAATACTTACAGAGGCTATGGTTGTTAATAGTTGTCTTCTTTTTTAGTGAAGTAAGTTATATTCCAATATGATATAACTATTAAGTTATATTCTAATATGATATAACTATTAATGACATGTATGCATCTGCAACATGAATACTTGCAGACGCAATGGTTGTTAATGGTTGTCCTTTGTCTACACCAGGATACTTTATAGATGAGGGTATTCTAACAGTTTGTAGAGAGCCTACAAGAAAACGGACTCTAATATTACTCACAAGACTAATGCATCCTTAGATACAGCTTACAGATTGTCTGCCAGCTGATACTTAAAATGCAAAGATTCTTTTAGGACAATTGAGTATGACTATTAGTTTATTCATCATTTATCAATGACAGCACTGATATCCCTAGGGTTGACAATATTTTTCTTAGACTTCACACCCTCAATCATACCCTACTAATACTGAGGACGCCGATAACGTGAGGGCAAATAGGACAAGTTAAAAACTGGCACTACTAAATCTCATGAGTTTCATTAAGACTTGATATCTAATATATTTTTAGCAACATGTAAATAACTATCCTTTTTCTGAATAAGGGACATTCTCAATAAGGTATGGAATATGCATGTAATACACACTCACTCTCTCTCTCCTATCACTATAATGAGTAACATATACCTTTGCACATAGCCTAATAGGACAGTGGATGACGATGATGTCACCACCAATAGGATATGGCTGTCAACGGTACTGTTGTAAAATACAAAATATTAGAACTTATGAAGTTCGCAATTCCTTTGTCGATGCATAGTGAAACACATGAAAGGGCATACATAATTGACTCATTTTCTTTATAAAGAACGAACATTTTTAAGACATTACACCTTCACTATTGTACCGGCCAAAAGTGACGTCATGACCAATCGGATCATTATTTAAAGAATTGGTTATGATCGTAAAGAAGGTTGATGACCTTTGTAATTTGCTGGACTTATGGTTATTTATTAAAAAAGCAATACCCATTAGTGAATCATTATAACTACAAACTATAACATTAGAAAAAGCTGCAGATTACGGCAGTCTTTTCCTGACCGGAAGTGACGTCACTAAACAGACGGAGGCTATTATTTTTCACTTTTGTTATTTTCGATATCTTTTAAGCAATCCTTAGATAATATGGATAAGATATTTTTTAATATGCGATTCCGAATAGAGCAGTATATACAATTTTAAAGTAAACTCATAGCGTAATGAAAATATTATAACCGGAAGTGCTGAGTAATCTCTACATCCGGGTTCTTACAGACTAAACGCTATATAAGGGCGCCAGTGAATATGAAAAACCAGTCTTGATAAAGGCCTACAAGGGCCGAAACGCGTAGACCTGTACTGGTGAGTCTGATTTCATTTAAAGTTGACTATTTGGAATTTGCCGCACATTGTATTTTGTTTTGTTTTTTCACAGGTATTGTTTTGCCGTTTTTTTCTCTAACATTTGAAGTGAATCCCTCACACCAAGGAGACCGTTGTCTCAAGCCCCAACACTGCTAGAATTGAATACCTCACACCAAGGGGACCGTTGTCCTTAGTCTCTAACACTGCTTAACACTTTGGATTAATTTTGTTCTTTTGTGCTACTTTCTTCACAGAGTATTTATTTATTTGACACAACCACTCCACGGACTGTTTATTTGTGAATTTTACACAGCACTGTTTATTATTATTTTTTCTGCACAGTTTCTTTTGCGACATTTGGATTTTTTATTCTGTGCATAATTTTTCTAATTTTTCATATTTTATCATTATCCTAATATGGAGCATTCATAACCATATATTTTTTAACATTATTCACTTATTTTTTGGCCACTTCTCCACTTTTTGCATTTGGACCACTAGGATTTCTTTCACCCAGGACACTCATTGTTTTGCCACTAATTTGGAATTTTATTTTTATCTCCCCCAAAAATCCACCGGAGTGGATAGCCAACTGTAGCTTACTGTTTCTGTGGACTATTTCCCACAAGACACTGTTTCATTGTTTTTAAGCATCTCTAGAATTTGGTATTGTTCAACTGTTTTACTGTGTTTTACTTGTCATGTACTGCAATTGTATCATGGATCCATGAGATTATATTGTTTTTAATATTGTTTTAGCAATTTTGTATTAAAATCTCCCTTATCACCACACCTAGCCTCCGTCAGTTGGCGCCTGGTATTCCCTTCCTTTGCTGTTTGAGTTTCTGACAGATTTAACACTGGCATGATATTTCAACATTGTGCACACTAACGTTAGTGCAGCAGCAACACTTGTAATATATGCCTCTATTAGTCATAACAAGGGTTAGTTTGTATGCTAAGTTCTGTACTAAAACTTACTTTACTATCACCTAGATTTAGAGTTTTGCGTTAGAAGGGGTGCGTTAGCTACGCATGCTTTTTTTCCCCCGCACCTTTTAAACAACGCTGGTATTTAGAGTTCTCTGAAGGGCTGCGTTAGGCTCCAGAAAGGGAGCGTACAGGCATATTTACCACCACTGCAACTCTAAATACCAGCGTTGCTTACGGACGCAGCCAGCTTCAAAAACGTGCTCGTGCACGATTCCCCCATAGGAAACAATGGGGCAGTTTGAGCTGAAAAAAAACCTAACACCTGCAAAAAAGCAGCGTTCAGCTCCTAATGCAGCCCCATTGTTTCCTATAAGGAAACACTTCCTAAGTCTGCACCTAACACCCTAACATGAACCCCGAGTCTAAACACCCCTAACCTTACACTTATTAACCCCTAATCTGCCGCCCCCGCTATCGCTGACCCCTGCATTACACTTTTAACCCCTAATCTGCCGCTCTGGACACCACCGCAACCTACATTATCCCTATGTACCCCTAATCTGCTGCCCCTAACATCACCGACACCTATATTATATTTATTAACCCCTAATCTGCCCCACCCCAATATTGCCGCTACCTACATACACTTATTAACCCCTAATCTGCTGACCGGACCTCACCGCTACTATAATAAATGTATTAACCCCTAAAGCTAAGTCTAACCCTAACCCTACCACCCCCCCTAAGTTAAATATAATTTAAATCTAACTAAATAAAATAAATCTTATTAAATAAATTAATTATTTTTAAAGCTAAATACTTACCTGTAAAATAAACCATAATATAGCTACAATATAAATAATAATTACATTGTAGCTATTTTAGGATTTATATTTATTTTACAGGCAACTTTGTATTTATTTTAACTAGGTACAATAGCTATTAAATAGTTAATAACTATTTAATAGCTACCTAGTTAAAATAATACAAAATTACCTGTAAAATAAATCCTAACCTAAGTTACAATTAAACCTAACACTACACTATCAATAAATTAATTACCTACAATTATCTACAATTAAATCAACTAAACTAAATTACAAAAAAACAACAAACACTAAATTACAAAAACAAACAAACAAACACTAAATTACAAAAAATAAAAAAAATTACACCTACTCTAAGCACCCTTAAAAAATAACAAAGCCCCCCAAAATAAAAAAATGCCCTACCCTAATCTAAAATAAAAAGTTTACAGCTCTTTTACCTTACCAGCCCTTAAAAGGGCCTTTTGCGGGGCATGCCCCAAATAATTCAGCTCTTTTGCCTGTAAAAAAACATACAATACCCCCCAAACATTACAACCCACCACCCACATACCCCTAATCTAACCCAAACCCCCCTTAAAAAAACCTAACACTAAGCCCCTGAAGATCTCTCTACCTTATCTTCACCATGCCGGGTATCACCGATCCGTCCAGAAGAGGCACCGAAGTCTTCATCCTATCCGGCAAGAAGAGGTCCAGAAGAGGCTCCGAAGTCTTCATCCTATCCGGCAAGAACAGGACATCCAAACCGGCAAACATCTTCATCCAAGCTGCATCTTCTATCTTCATCCATCCGACGAGGAGCGGCTCCATCTTCAAGGCCTCTAGCGCGGAACATACTCTTCTCCCGACGACTAGACGATGAATGAAGGTTCCTTTAAGGGACGTCATGCAAGATGGTGTCCCTCGAATTCCGATTGGCTGATAGGATTCTATCAGCCAATCGGAATTAAGGTAGGAAAAATCTGATTGGCTGATTGAATCAGCCAATCAGATTCAAGTTCAATCCGATTGGATGATCCAATCATCCAATCAGATTGAGCTTGCATTCTATTGGCTGATCGGAACAGCCAATAAATGCGAGCTCAATTGGATTGGCTGATTGGATCAGCCAATCCGATTGAACTTGAATCTGATTGGCTGATTCAACCTTAATTCCGATTGGCTGATAGAATCCTATCAGCCAATTGGAATTTGAGGGACGCCATCTTGGATGATGTCCCTTAAAGGAACCTTCATTCATCGTCTAGTCATCGGGAGAAGAGGATGTTCCACGCCGGAGGTCTTGAAGATGGAGCCGCTCCTCGTCGGATGGATGAAGATGCTGCTTGGATGAGGATGTTTGCCAGTCCGGATGTCCTGTTCTTGCTGGATAGGATGAAGACTTCGGAGCCTCTTCTGGACCTCTTCTTGCCGGATAGGATGAAGACTTCGGAGCCTCTTCTGGACGGATCGGTGATACCCGGCATGGTGAAGATAAGGTAGGGAGATCTTAAGGGGCTTAGTGTTAGGTTTTTTAAGGGGGGTTTGGGTTAGATTAGGGGTATGTGGGTGGTGGGTTGTAATGTTGGGGGGGTATTGTATGTTTTTTTACAGGCAAAAGAGCTGAATTCTTTGGGGCATGCCCCGCAAAAGGCCCTTTTAAGGGCTGGTAAGGTAAAAGAGCTGTAATTTTTTTATTTTAGATTAGGGTAGGGCATTTTTTTATTTTGGGGGGCTCTGTTATTTTTTTAGGGGGCTTAAAGTAGGTGTAATTAGTTTAAAATTCTTGTAATCTTTTTTTATTTTTTTTGTAATTTTTGTGTTTTTTTTTGTAATTTAGTGTTGTTTTTTTTGTAATTTAGTTTAGTTGATTTAATTGTAGATAATTGTAGGTAATTGTAGGTAGTTTATTTAATTAATTTATTGATAGTGTAGTGTTAGGTTTAATTGTAACTTAGGTGAGGATTTATTTTACAGGTAATTTTGTAATTATTTTAACTAGGTAGCTATTAAATAGTTATTAACTATTTAATAGCTATTGTACCTAGTTAAAATAAATGTAAAGTTGCCTGTAAAATAAATATAAATCCTAAAATAGCTACAATATAATTATTAGTAATATTGTAGCTATTTTAGGGTTTATTTTACAGGTAAGTATTTAGCTTTAAATAGGATTAATTTATTTAATAAGAGTTAATTTATTTCGTTAGATAAAAATTATATTTAACTTAGGGGGGTGTTAGTATTAGGGTTAGACTTAGTTTTAGGGGTTAATACATTTATTATAGTAGCGGGGAGGTCCGGTCGGAAGATTAGGGGTTAATACTTGAAGTTAGGTGTCGGCGATGTTAGGGAGGGCAGATTAGGGGTTAATACTAATTATTATAGGGCTTTTGAGGCGGGAGTGAGGCGGTTTAGGGGTTAACACATTTATTATAGTGGCGGCGAGGTCCGGTCGGAAGATTAGGGGTTAATAAGTGTAGGTAGGTAGCAGCGACGTTGGGGGGGGCAGATTAGGGGTTAATAAATATAATATAGGGGTTGGCGATGTTAGGGGCAGCAGATTAGGGGTACATAGGGATAATGTAGGTTGCGGCGGTGTGCGGTCGGCAGATTAGGGGTTAAAAATTTTTATTAGAGTGGTGGCGATGTGGGGGGACCTCGTTTTAGGGGTACATAGGTAGTTTATGGGTGTTAGTGTACTTTAGAGCACAGTAGTTAATAGCTTTATGAACCGGTGTTAGCCCAGAAAGCTCTTAACTCCTGGCTTTTTTCTGCGGCTGGAGTTTGGTCGTTAGAGTTCTAACGCTCACTTCAGCCAAGACTCTAAATACTATTGTTAGAAAGATCCCATTGAAAAGATAGGATACGCAATTGACGTAAGGGGATCTGCAGTATGGAAAAGTCGCGGCTGGAAAGTGAGCGTTAGACCCTTTCCTGACTGACTCTAAATACCAGCGGGCGGCCAAAACCAGCATTAGGACCCCCTAACGCTGGTTTGGACGGCTAACGCAGAACTCTAAATCTAGGCGTATGTATCTTCTCATGGCCAAAGCGCAGAACATAAGATAAACATTAGTTTCTTGTAGTTGGCTTGGAAACAAGTGTATTTTTTTTCTGAAAGCAAAGAAAAAAGAACAGATTTACCCACAGTTTATATAGTCATTTTCACAAATATACTTATTGATATAGTCACAATGGGCCATAGCCATAATTACCAATTATAAAATATTTGTCATAGTGTGGGTAAATCATTTGCAGAAATTATATAACTGCTGGAATGACCCTAAAAAAGTAAAACCAAAATATAAATTGCAATATGACAAAACAAAGGGAGAGGGATAAATATTTAAATGAAGGTGTTTTGTACACCCTGCTTATAGGAATATTAGTTACAAATAGGTACTGTGTTAATATTTTTACAAACTAGTCACAATTTGTTTTAATTTTTGGTTAAGAAATTGAATATTGCTACTTCTGATGGAGATTACTAACATAGGGCCAGATTACATGTGGAGCGATATCTTTAGCAATAGGAGCGTAAACGCGATTGCAATATTGCAGTGTTCCTTATGCTCAAATCCATATTACAAGTTGCATGTAGTTTAAATCATCCTGAATTTGTTTGCGTGACCTTATGGTTTATTAACACTCCCCATATTTTCTATGGGTAGGGTAGAGGGGTAATATGCGCTCTTATTACATTTTGAAAGTAAATGCTATTGCGCAAACGGAATCTCATTTACCGTTCAAACTTTTTACGCGACCTGAAATGTTGCATAAAGAGTTTGTCCAGATGAAACAGTTGCACTAATCTACACTATGAACCCCTAAACTGTCACCCCCCACCGCAAAGTATGCTTCTACACTATTAACCCCTAAACCAACACACACCCCACCGCAAAGTTAGCTTCTAAACTATTAACCCCTAAACTGCCACACCCCTCACACAAAGTTAGCTTTTACACTATTAACCCCTAAACCGCCATACACCCCACCTCAGAGTAAGTTTTATACTATTAACCCCTAAACCATCATGTCCCCATCACAAAGTAACCTTCTATACTATTAACCCATAAACCACCATGCCCCCACCACAAAGTAAGCTTCTACACTATTAACTCCTAAACCACCAGCCCCCCCAATGCAAAGTAACTCGCTAACATCTAAACCACCTAACCTAATAACCCCTAAGTTAACACACAATAGACTAACCCTAACTTTACCAAAAACAAAAAAACTAACTACTTTAAAAAAAAAAAACACTTGAAAAAAAAAATTTAACCTTACCTTTTACAAAAAACACAACCATTACAGGGAGTGCAGAATTATTAGGCAAGTTGTATTTTTGAGGATTAATTTTATTATTGAACAACAACCATGTTCTCAATGAACCCAAAAAACTCATTAATATCAAAGCTGAATAGTTTTGGAAGTAGTTTTTAGTTTGTTTTTAGTTATAGCTATTTTAGGGGGATATCTGTGTGTGCAGGTGACTATTACTGTGCATAATTATTAGGCAACTTAACAAAAAACAAATATATACCCATTTCAATTATTTATTTTTACCAGTGAAGCCAATATAACATCTCAACATTCACAAATATACACTTCTGACATTCAAAAACAAAACAAAAACAAATCAGTGACCAATATAGCCACCTTTCTTTGCAAGGACACTCAAAAGCCTGCCATCCATGGATTCTGTCAGTGTTTTGATCTGTTCACCATCAACATTGCGTGCAGCAGCAACCACAGCCTCCCAGACACTGTTCAGAGAGGTGTACTGTTTTCCCTCCTTGTAAATCTCACATTTGATGATGGACCACAGGTTCTCAATGGGGTTCAGATCAGGTGAACAAGGAGGCCATGTCATTAGATTTTCTTCTTTTATACCCTTTCTTGCCAGCCACGCTGTGGAGTACTTGGACGCGTGTGATGGAGCATTGTCCTGCATGAAAATCATGTTTTTCTTGAAGGATGCAGACTTCTTCCTGTACCACTGCTTGAAGAAGGTGTCTTCCAGAAACTGGCAGTAGGACTGGGAGTTGAGCTTGACTCCATCCTCAACCCGAAAAGGCCCCACAAGCTCATCTTTGATGATACCAGCCCAAACCAGTACTCCCCCCACCTTGCTGGCGTCTGAGTCGGACTGGAGCTCTCTGCCCTTTACCAATCCAGCCACGGGCCCATCCATCTGGCCCATCAAGACTCACTCTCATTTCATCAGTCCATAAAACCTTAGAAAAATCAGTCTTGAGATATTTCTTATCCCAGTCTTGACGTTTCAGCTTGTGTGTCTTGTTCAGTGGTGGTCGTCTTTCAGCCTTTCTTACCTTGGCCATGTCTCTGAGTATTGCACACCTTGTGCTTTTGGGCACTCCAGTGATGTTGCAGCTCTGAAATATGGCCAAACTGGTGGCAAGTGGCATCTTGGCAGCTGCACGCTTGACTTTTCTCAGTTCATGGGCAGTTATTTTGCGCCTTGGTTTTTCCACACGCTTCTTGCGACGCTGTTGACTATTTTGAATGAAACGCTTGATTGTTTGATGATCACGCTTCAGAAGCTTTGCAATTTTAAGAGTGCTGCATCCCTCTGCAAGATATCTCACTATTTTTGACTTTTCTGAGCCTGTCAAGTCCTTCTTTTGACCCATTTTGCCAAAGGAAAGGAAGTTGCCTAATAATTATGCACACCTGATATAGGGTGTTGATGTCATTAGACCACACCCCTTCTCATTACAGAGATGCACATCACCTAATATGCTTAATTGGTAGTAGGCTTTCGAGCCTATACAGCTTGGAGTAAGACAACATGCATAAAGAGGATGATGTGGTCAAAATACTCATTTGCCTAATAATTCTGCACTCCCTGTAAAGTAAAAAAAAACAACAACTAACTTTACAATAAGAAAAAATACCATTACAGTAAAAAGAAAAACTACCTTTGCAAAAAATAAAAACACACTAACCGTTCAAAAAAATAGCAAAGCAATTACCAAAAGTAAAAAAAAGAATTATGCCTATTCTAACACACCAAAATAAAAATACCCCAAAATAAAAAAAAACACTATTTTAAAAATAAAAGGGCCTTTTGTAGGGCATTGCCCTAAAGTGATCCTGCTCTTTTTCTGAAAAAATGTTTTTTATCTAAAAAAGGACCTGAAAGAACATTTGGCTTGGCATTGCCCTTAAAAGGTAGGTTGCAATGTGTGTGTTGTTGGGGGGTGTGTGACAGTTTAGGGGTTTGTAGCATAGTGGGGACATTGCGATGAGCTATGTGGCAGTTTTGGGGTTATTAGATTTGGTGTTTTATGGCAATTCTGGTTAGCGTGCAGATACGGTGTTCATTTTTTTAGGATCATTCCAGTAGTTATATAATTTCTACAAATGATTTACCCACACTATGACAAATATTTGTATAATTGCTAATTAGGGCTATGGCCCATTGTGACTATATAAATAAGTATACTTGTGAAATCTTAATGTCATATGATGTGATTTTAACTTGCCTAGTGGTGTACAGTTGGGCCCAATGCTAAATAAGCAATTTTAAATTTTGAAATATAAACTGTATTCTATATTATTTCCTTTCTCTTCCTTGAAGTTTTGGAATAGAGGCGCAGGTCCCGATGTTTTCTTTCCTTTTTAATAAACCAAGATTTCCAACAATGACTGCGGAAGAGAAAAGTTTACTTTTGTGTGTGTAGATAAACACAATAAAATGGGTGCAATATACTCACTCCGATAAATTCAGAGTCCAGCGCCTTCAGTTTTAGAATGTATCTTCAGTATAGGATAGGGTCCCTTTAGGGTTGTCTCCTGGTATAGGTATAGCTGGAAGGAATAAAACTTTCACTGGTATATGTTGTACTCGATAATGTATATTAAGTGCAGTATACTCACTCCCATAAAGTCGGAATCCAGCTCCTCACAATGTGGTCGTTATGGATGTTTTAGCAATTCAAAAAAGCAGCAACAAATATTTGTCATCAAACAAATAATTATTTACAACAAGTCTTTAAAAGACAGATATAAAATAGCTCTATGGGTTTCAGCGAATATCTCGCCTTTTTCAAGAGCATTAAAAACTAATGTTTTGTTTATCGGAGTGAGCATACTGCACTTAATATATATTATCGAGTACAACATATACCAGTGAAAGTTGTATTCCTTCCAGCTATACTCACATCAGGAGACAACCCTAATGGGACACTACCCTATACTGAAGATACATTCTAAAACTGAAGGAGCTGGACTCTGAATTTATCTGAGTGAGTATATTGCACCCATTTTTCTGTGTTTATCTACACACACAAAGGTGAAGTTTTCTCTTCCGCAGTCATTGTTGGAAATCTTTATTAAAAAGGAAAGAAAACATCAGGACCTGCGCCTCTATTCCAAAACTTCAAGTATTTTTAACAGTTTTCTGGGAGAGACTGAAAGAAGCCAGTGGTCCGTAAAAAAGGGGAGTATTGTTGTTTTTTGTCATCCGGTACAGTTATTGTTGTAAGACCTATAATAATCTGTATTGTGTTAATTTTTCCTTTCTCTTTCTGTCTTGAAAAAATATATAGCACTTTGTGTATTTTTACACTGTGTACTCCCATACAAACCCTCTTGAAACAAATAGATATGGTAGACAAATGGTACAACACCTTCAAGAATGACCTGGGTGTTTGTCATTCTTGAAGGTGTTGTACCCTTTGTCTACCTTAAGTATAAAATAAGTACCTGGAGCAGGGTATGAAATTTACAATTAAAAACACATTACCTGTAGACTGGCTATAAGCAGGCCAAAGTATAATTTTACAGGAGAGTCTGCATTCAGATATATAATCTCAGTCCAGTATAAAGTTAGCAAGGGAGCTGTAGATACTGCAAGGCTGGATGGATTTGGTTTTACAAATAAAATTATGAGAAACAAGGCACTTAAACAAGATGCAAGGCTGGAGAAATCTGTTGCAGATGACTAAGAACACAGTTTAGCAAGCAAAGCAAGGTGATACACAGTTATCTGTAGCAGCTTCCAGTAAGCACATGCTGGTAAAACAAGCAGGACACTACACAGTAATTCAGACAGTGAGGGCTTAATCTAATGCAGTGACCAATAATAAGGCTGGGCTAAAGCAATTGAGGTTATACATGGGCATTCTGGCATAGGCAGAATTCTTAAAAAAGCCAGGAAATCAAGTAAGAGTAAAGCTGTTAATGATATCAGCCAGGTTATATATGGATATTCAGACCTGGGCAGACTAATGATACAAAAGCAGGTCAGAATGTATCAAGGGATCATATACAGAAGTAAACAGAAATTATAATTACACCCAAAGTACAAACACTCCTATAAAAATATGGCTTCAAAGCAGAGAATATTAAAATCCACATACAGCAGTAGCCAACAGCACAAAGCAAAAACCCAAAAAGAACTGCAGAGTCACAGAAAACAACAATAATCTAGAAAACATTGATTTGCTATAAAATGATCAACATGAAAACCTTAAAACATTTTCAGATTGTGTGTTTTGTAATAAAGAAATATGCAAGTAGCAAGAGAGAACTTAAATTATTTAAAATAAATAAATAAAACTAAAGCTGAAGGCTTGTAGACCCACATTAGCTTTGTGTAAAAATCCTTCAAGTGTCATCACAGCAATTGGTGTCACCAGTAAGTTCTTGCTTGTTTTGTGGACAGGGCTGCAATGGGAGGGGGAGGCCCGGATGTGTCATGGGTGTTGGGGCAGTGCAGGGCATGGATGGGCCGAGAAACAGCTGTTGAGGCTCCCAGCAGTGGTGGGGGGAAATATAGGGGATCATGTGGGGATCACAGTTTGGGGGGCATATGGAGGAACAGCCATTATGCTGGGGGAGGGGCTAGTTGTCCTCTGCAATGCAACTGTCCATATCTAATGACCCTAAATGTGATTACTGGTTTTAGGCAGTCTAACATTTCTCCCCTTAGGCTATTATAAAGAAAGAAGCTAAAATTGTGGAACAAGAGAGACAATATACATTATGATAAGAATTGTTGTACCTTCCTGGACTACTATATTTTTTATAGATAACTGCAGTGTGTGCATGCATATTCTTTCATAACCCTCCTTAAAACTGTGCATTTTAAACAAGACTTACATATCTAATTTCTTGAGAACATCTAAATGAATTATAGTTTGTAGTCTGATTAACACATTGTTGATTCTATGGCCAGGTATATATGCAGGGACTGGTAGTCTTATTAAATTAATTTTGCTTTTTCAGCCTTTCAATGCATATATTTTATAGTTTTTAAATATTATCTTATTATTCTATATTGTTAATAGTAGTGTATTTTGGTAGCCTAAAGTTGTTAAAGGACCATTAAATACAAATCCATTGCATCAACAAGTAAACTTTTAATAAGACTATTCAATACCACTTAGAGCCCTATAAAACAAAGTCCAGATGGAGAGGGTTTGCTTCCACGTACCTGTCCGCCCGGGATAGCAGAAAGTTGGAAACAATACACTGCTTGTATTTGTCATTGCACAATCATCTGCTTATGCAATAACGCACCCTGATCACGCTAGCCCAATGGGGTATGAGTAGGGGCTATCATTGATCCCTTCGCGAATGTGTCCGGGGTGAATTTAATTCACCAGCTAAGTGCTGGCGTAAAGTTTTAGAAGCAGCTGTCTGATAGCTACTGCTTCTTAACTATCTGCTGCAGGATCGCTCATGCAAGCCTGCAGCAAAAGGTCTCCAAAGATGAATATGCAGCTTGGTAAATAAAGTCTGATTTTTTCATGAGCAGTAGATTTTTTTTCTGACAAATTCAAATTATATTTTATTTTGCCGACCCCTGAATCATGTGAGCCAATTACAAACTCATATATGTATACACTCTGAACTCTTGCACATGCTCAGTAGCAGCTGGTGCCTTAGAATGCATGCATATAAAAAGACACAATTTGATGATAAATCATGAAAGATTAATTATGACTTTAGTGTCCTTTTATTGCAAAACATTCTTAAAAGCTGTTTTTATCTGTCTATTTATGCAATTCTTATCTTAAAGGGACAGTCTACCATAGAATTGATATTGTTTTAAAAGATAGATAATCCCTTTATTACCCATTCCCCAGTTTTGCATAACCAACACAGTTATATTAATATACTTTTTACCTCTGTGATTACCTTGTATCTAGGAACCTTCTTCCAGCCCCCTGATCACATGACTCTGACTGTTTATTATTTATTGTATTAGCTGTAGCATTGTTTTGTGCTAAATCTTAAATAACCCCCTGTGCCTGAACACAGTGTTATCTATATGGCCCACATGTACTTTCTGTCTCTTTGTGTTGAAAAGAGATTTAAAAAGCATGTGATAAGAGGCAGCCCTCAAAGGCTTAGAAATTAGCATATGAGTCTACCTATGTTTAGTTTAAACTAAGAATACCAAGAGAAAAAAAGCAAAATTGATGATAAAAGTAAATTGGAAAGTTGATTAAAATTAAAAGTCCTATCTGAATAATGAAAGTTTAATTTATACTAGCCTGTCCCTTTAATGTTTCATAAAGTTGTTTTTATTGTACTCTATTGTGTCTAAACAAAGGATGTAAGGTAATGTTAAAGTAGAATGATTTAGAAATGTGTGTTCAGCTTTACTTACACATGGAAAATAAAGACACAAAGCAGTTTTTAAGAAAGATCCTATTGATTTTGTGTTTATTTGCCACTTTTGCAACTTAATACAGATTTGTTCTTATTTTGCATTCAATTATGTGTACAAAATGTTCTTTAGTTTTACTTTTTTTTATTCCATGAGTCCAAGCGTTATTATTCAGAGATTCGTATAAACATTTCATAGCTCTTGATCACAATGCTGTATCATTTTGCCAGGTACACTTGATTATTTGCTATGTTGCCGATATTGTGCTAATACCAAACAAATGGACAACATAATAAAATCCCTCAATACATTGTCATTATGAAATCCAACTTCACCAACTGGCACATGGCCCTGTATCTAATGGTGAAATGTCCATAACATTTGTGGGTGTATTTAAGCATCTTCTTTTATTTTGGAATAATTTAACGAGAAACATATGTCTAGCATTGGACATCCAAATGGTCTTAAGCTAATTGTGCAGTGCCAGGAGATGTGCATTTCAATGTTTTCCTCATTGAGTTAGTTAGAGTTGTTACATATTCCTGGCTTTTGCTTGATGTTAAAAGACAAGAGATGAAAAAGAAAATGTGTAGCGAATATGGTTAGCATCTCCTGGTTGTTGTATCAAAACACATCATTTAGTATGGAAAAAAAAGCAGTCTAACTGCCTGTGTTTAAGATGTTGGAAATATAATACAATACAAATATAAATGATCCTTTTAAATCCAGATTTAAAATCTATCTATCTACCATCAATCTCTTTATATTTTTTCATTTATTTAATGTATAAAGAGACAAATATGAACACAGGGCATGTAGTAAATAGATAGATTATAGACAGATAAACTAATAATTAGATTGACAGACAGACAGATAGATAGATAGATAGATAGATAGATGATAGATATAAACAGATGTAAAGAAATAGTTAACAATTGCACATATAGGTAAAGATACAAACTAATGAATGGGCACACATTAGAAGAATAAGCACAAGACAGAAATGTAAACTTTTAAGCAAAGTGCATTTATTAAACAAGTAGAGCCTTTACTCTCCAAAGCTTGATGCTTGTTGGGTCCATTCAGCTACCTGTCTCTTGTTTTCATTCTCTACAGCTACCCATTTTTCTGTTCCCAATACAACGGTCTCCTGCAGGCCGTTTTCCTGTGATCCTGTAGCCTGTTTTCTTGATCTCCTGTAACCTGCATTTTTGATCTTCTGCAGCCTGTATTCCTGTGCTCCTGTAACCTGTGTTCTTAGTCTGCTGTAACCTGTATTTCTGATCTTATGCAGCCTGTATTCCTGTACTCCTGTAGTCTGTGTTCTTGGTCTCCTGTAACCTGCATTTCTACTCTCCTACAGCCTGTGTTCCTGTGCTCCTGTAGTCTGTGTTCTTAGTCTCCTGTAACCTGCACTTCTGATCTCCTGCAACCTCTATTCCTATGCTTCTGTAGTCTGTGTTCTTGGTCTCCTGTAACCTGTATTTCTGATCTCCTGCTGCTTGTAATCCTGTAGTCTGTGTTCTTGGTCTCCTGTAACCTGCATTTCTGCTCTCCTGCAGCCTGTTTTCCTGTGATCCTGTAGTCTGTGTTCTTCGTCTCCTGTTACCTGTATTTCTGATCGCCTGCAGCCTCTATTCCTGTGCTAATGTAGTCTTTGTTCTTGGTCTTCTGTAACTTGCCTTTCTGATCTCCTGCAGCCTGTATTCCTGTGCTCCTGTAGTCTGTGTTCTTGGTCTCCTGTAACCTGTATTTCTAAACTTATGCAGCTTGTAATCCTGTGCTTCTGTAGTCTGTGTTCTTGGTCTCTTGTAACCTGCACTTCTGCTCTCCTGCAGGCTGTTTTCATGTGCTCCTGTAGTCTGTGTTCTTAGTCTCCTACAACCTGCATTTCTGATCTCCTGCAGCCTTTATTCCTGTGCTCCTGTAGTCTGTGTTCTTGGCCTCCTGTAACCTGTATTTCTGATCTTATGCAGCGTGTAATCCTGTGCTCCTGTACTCTGTGTTCTTGGTCTCCTGTAACCTGCATTTCTGCTCTCCTGCAGCCTCTATTCTTGTGCTTCTGTAGTCTGTGTTCTTGGTCTCCTGTAACCTGTATTTCTGAACTCCTTCAGCCTGTGTTCCTGATTTCTTACAACCTGTGTTCCTGAGCTCTGATCTCCTGTAACCTGTGTTCCTGATCTCCTGTAACCTGTGTTCCTGATCTCTTGTGGTCTGTGTCCTGTGTATCTTGTCTTTTCAGCTTCAGACTTTTGTCTCCTGGCAATGTGTAGAAAGTCTTATCTATTGGAGTCTTTCTTGTAAGCCTGTCTACTAGCAACTCTATTAGTTGCTCAATTGTCTCTTCCTTGGAAGTAAGTCATCTGGCCTTCCAAACTGTAGTTATTCCTAAAGTATCCTAGTGAGTTTGGGCATTTATATTTGTTACTTAAACTAAAAAATAATATCAAAATTCCAATTATAGGTTAGTATTACTCCTCACTATTACTCATTTTATATTATTACTGTACTTTTTTTTGTTGAAATCTCAGTTTTATGCAAGTCAATTAATGACACTTTTCATTATTGCTGAGTAAATAATTCTAATATAATTATATTTTTTTTTTTTTTTTTTTTTTTTTACTTTTATTTATGATTTTCTATTCCTATCAAATGTGACACAGATTAGACATAAATGTCTTACTTCCGGACGCTTAAATATTAAGAATGACACAATCAACAAGGGGAAAGAAAATAATGTTAAAGAAAAAGGTTCATATCTATCCAGACTAATGTTAAATCCATTTAAGAACTCATGTCTTATATAGCAATAACACTGATATAAGAATAACCATTTGTCTTACAATAGCTGCCAAAAAAAGAGAAGAATAACACTGATGAATATCTCAACTATCTGGTATGTGTTAAAAAGAAGAAAAATAATGTAATATAATTTTCCATCCAAATAAATCTATATTTCATTGCAGTTACCTGTTAAGGCCAAAAAAGATAGCTTAACGTTATAATGTTAGAAACAATATGCATCACTTTATACAATGTCAAAGATGAATACAAATCATATAATAGCTTTGATAAGAAAAAGAGCCCTACATTCTGCATAGTAGTGTTTACTCCCTTTTGAATCACTAAAGAACAAAGTCATTGTAGTCACACCAGCACTTGGAATCAGGTGTAATAATATCCTCATGGGCCCCAATAAATCAGATAGCAGCAAAGACAATAAAATAAATAAAAACCTTTTGTATATATTTAAAATGTTGATTATATTTTACTGATCTCAATACCGCATTAGGAATGACTGTTTTTCTATCCTACTTTATAGCTAGATCTGAAAATAAATGTTGTTGCAAGACCACTCCTGCAGTTAGTGATATAATAGTAATAGAAATCTTATTAAAAATGGCAATAAAAACTTTAAACATAAAAAGAAGGGATGTTTGCATTAAAGAAGAAATAACTTGAAAATGTAGTACTAAATTAAAGGGACAGTCTATATAAAAATGGTTATTGTTTTAAAGATAGATAAAACCTTTACTAGAATTCACCAGCTTTGCATAACCAACATTATTATATTAATATACTCTATAACATTTAAACTTCTTAATGTCTGCCTATTTGCAAGCTACTACATACAGCCTCTTATCACATGTTTTTTATTAGCTTTCCACAAGAAGAGACTGCTTATTCATGTGTGCCACATAGATAAAATTTTGCTCACTCTCGTGGAGTTGGCTAAAATTCAAGTCAATAGAAAATAAATAAATAACCATGTGATAAGGGGTCTGTCAAAGGAGACTTAGATACAAGGTGATCACAGAGGTAAAAATTATATTAATATTACCATGTTGGCTGTGCAAAACTGGGGAATGGGTAATGAAGGAATTATGTATCCTTTTAAACAATAAACATTTTGGAATAGACTGTTCCTTTAAAGTAAATTAAATTATTTCTAATTCAACTAAAATGATGTATGCAAGCCCAACTAAAAAGATGCCTCAATCACCCTAATGATAAAACCCTCTTTTTTGAAAACATTTTTGTATATGTTTGTGCTAGGGTGGTATAATGTTTAAAGGGCCGATATAGATGAAAATGACATGCTCTAAATCACTAAAGCATGTAATTTTAAGACTATCAACTTTTTAATGCAATGTAAACACATAATGGCAGTACTGCTCTGGATCTGCACATCTGGTCCCCAGAAAACACTGCTCCTAATCCAATCAGCATCACTGTGTTAACACATAGGGGTAGATTTATGAACTGTCGAAATTATTCGCTACAGCCTATGCTGTCCGCATTTTATATTGCACAAGCATTTCTTGTGAAATGCTTGTGCAATGCCACCCCTGATCACTGGAGGCCAATCGGCTGCTAGCAGGGGCTGTCAATCATCCATATCGGATTGGGATGATTTCAATCTGCCACTGAAAATGTGGTGGGCAAGTTAAGTAGCAGCAGTCTTATGACCACTGCTTCTTAATTTTTTAGCCTGAAACAATGGAGCCCATAGCATTAAATGATCTCTAGCATGTCATTTTTTTCTATCAATGGCCCTTTAAGGACTGAATTGGAACTAGGTTATTTGAGTTGCGCCTCTGGAAATTATGGGACAATTACATTAACCCCTTAACGACCGAGGACGTGCAGGGTACGTCCTCAGAAAAAAGGCAGTTAATGCCTGAGAACGTACCCTGCACGTCCTTGGTGTGGAAAGCAGCTGGAAGCGATCCTGCTCGCTTCCAGCTGCTTTCCGGTTATTGCAGTGATGCCTCGATATGGAGGCATCCTGCAATAACCTTAAATGGCCATCCGGTGCAGAGAGAGCCACTCTGTGGCCCTCTCTGCACCGGACATCGGTGGCCGGTAACGTTGGTGGGTGGGAGCTGACTTGGGAGGCGGGTGGGCGGCCATCGATGGGCCGGGTAATGTAGAGGGGGGCGGGATCGGGGGCGGGGGCGATGGGGGCACGCACAGGCGCGCGCGCGTGCACGTCGGGCGGCGGGCGGGCGCGTGCACGGGGCGGGAGCGGGTGGGAACCGCTACACTACAGAAAAGACTGTTGTAAAAGTTTGTGTAAATAATAATAATAATAAATAATAAAGCAACTATTTTTTTTTATAAACTGGGTACTGGCAGACAGCTGCCAGTACCCAAGATGGCGGCCATTAAGGCAGAGGGGGAGGGTTAGACAGCTGTTTGGTGGGGGATCAGCCAGGTTGGGGGCTAAGGGGGGCTCCTACACAGCAGCATATGTAAATATGCTTAAAAAAAACCCCAAAAAGCATAAATATATATTTTATTTTAGTACTGGCAGAGTTGCTGCCAGTACTTAAGATGGCGGGGACAATTGTGGGGTGGGGGAGGGAAGGGAGCTGTTTGGGAGGGATCAGGGGGTCTGATGTGTCAGGTGGGAGGCTGATCTCTACACTAAAGCTAAAATTAACCCTGCAAGCTCCCTACAAACTTCCTAATTAACCCCTTCACTGCTAGCTATAATACACGTGTGATGCGCAGCGGCATTTAGCGGCCTTCTAAGTACCAAAAAGCAACGCCAAAGCCATATATGTCTGCTATTTCTGAACAAAGGGGATCCCAGAGAAGCATTTACAACAATTTGTGCCATAATTGCACAAGCTGTTTGTAAATGATTTCAGTGAGAAACCTAAAATTGTGAAAAATTTAACTTTTTTTTTAATTTGATCGCAATTGGCGGTGAAATGGTGGCATGAAATATACCAAAATGGGCCTAGATCATTACTTGGGGTTGTCTACTACACTACACTAAAGCTAAAATTACCCCAAAAAGCTCCCTACATGCTCCCTAATTAACCCCTTTACTGCTGGGCATAATACCCGTGTGGTGCACAGTGGCATTTAGCATCCTTCTAATTACCAAAAAGCAACACCAAAGCCATATATGTCTGCTATTTCTGAACAAAGGGGATCCCAAAGAAAAATTTACAATCATTTATGCCATAATTGCACAAGCTGTTTGTAAATAATTTCAGTGAGAAACCAAAAGTTTGTGAAAAAATTTGTGAAAAAGTGAACGATTTTTTGTATTTGATCGCATTTGGCGGTGAAATGGTGGCATGAAATATACCAAAATTGGCCTAGATCAATACTTTGGGATGTTTACTAAAAAAAAATATATACATGTCAATAGATATTCAGGGATTCCTGAAAGATATTAGTGTTCTAATGTAACTAGCGCTAATATTGAAAAAAAATGGTTTGGAAATAGCAAAGTGCTACTTGTATTTATGGCCCTATAACTTACAAAAAAAGCAAAGAACGTGTAAACATTGGGTATTTCTAAACTCAGGACAAAATTTAGAAACTATTTAGCATGGGTGTTTTTTGGTGGTTGCAGATGTATAACAGATTTTGGGGGTCAAAGTTAGAAAAAGTGTGTTTTTTTCCATTTTTTTCTCATATTTTATAATTTTTTTTAAAGTAAATTATAAGATATGATGAAAATAATGGTATCTTTGGAAAGTCCATTTAATGGCGAGAAAAACGGTATATAATATATGTGGGTACAGTAAATGAGTAAGAGGAAAATTACAGCTAAACACAAACACCGCAAAAATGTAAAAATAGCCTTGGTCCCAAACGGACAGAAAATGGAAAAGTGCTGTGGTCATTAAGGGGTTAAAGGTACAATAAGCTAAAAAACTTGTATCATGCATATTTATTTCCCAAATATTTATAGTAGCAATTAAACATCTTATAAATATTAAAAATGTTAAAGCTCCTACATTTTTTTTGTTCGCACTAGGGTTATCAACCTTCACTTATTTCCAAGGATGTCCCTTATTGGCCCAAATATTTTTACAGTCTTCCAGAATAAGGGTATTTAACTGCTTTTAGATTTTTTTCCCCTTTTTTAGAAAATGTAAAATATTTTTTTTAAATTATAATAGTGCACTCTTGTAATGTTATTTAGTTAATCATTTTGATATTTCTCACATCTTTACTCCCACTTTGCATTAAATGAGAAATATAATTCCCAGAATTGCAGAAAGTTGCTGAATGTATTAAGCTAGACTATGTGAATGAAGATGATTTGTATGAAGATACGTGTTGCACCAAATGTATAAATTGTAAAATACAATGTTTTCCCCCCAATAACTACACAATAATATGTCAATTTCCAATGTGAAATTTGTTGATTCGTTAGTTTTCCTTATTTTCTTCAAAAAAAGTTGGCAACCCTAATGCATGTGTTTGAATACAGTTCATTTGTGGAAAGGGGCACACCACTACTAGTATGGAATCGGTTCATTGGTAGAAATTGGCACACCACTACAAGTATGGAATCAGTTCATTGGTAGAAAGGGGCACACCACTACTAGTATGGAATCAGTTCATTGGTAGAAAGGGGCACACCTCTACTAGTATGGAATCAGTTCATTGGTAGAAAGGGGCACACAACTATTTTCGCTCCTCAGTTGCGCAGTTTCTTTTCCTCAGAAATATCCAGCTACTTCTCCAGAGGTTCCTACAGTGTTTGAGGGCTGTAAAGAGGTTTTTTCCCCACAAATCTAATTTCTCTGCGTCTGACTGCTTGGAGATTGAACGCCTGATTCTATCAAAGCGTGGTTTCTCTGAGTCAGTCATTGATACCCTGATTCAAGCTAGAAAGCCTGTCACCAGGAAAATCTATCATAAGATTTGGCGCAAATATCTTTGTTGGTGTGAATCCAAGGGTTACTCATGGAGTAAGATTAGGATTCCTAGAATATTGTCCTTTCTCCAAGAAGGATTGGAGAAGGGATTATCAGCTAGTTCCTTAAAAGGACAAATATCTGCTTTGTCTATTCTTTTACACAAACGTCTGGCAGATGTCCCAGACACTCAAGTGTTTAGTCAGGCCTTGGTCAGGATCAAGCCTGTATTTAAACCTGTTGCTTCCGCCATGGAGCCTAAACTTGGTTCTTAAAGTTCTTCAAGGGGTTCTGTTTGAACCTATGCATTCCATAGATATTAAGCTTCTATCTTGGAAAGTTTTGTTTTTAGTAGCTATCTCTTCGGCTCGAAGAGTTTCTGAGTTATCTGCTTTACAGTGTGACTCACCTTACCTTGTTTTCCATGCAGATAAGGTGGTTTTGCGTTCCAAACCTGGGTTTCTTCCTAAGGTTGTTTCTAATAGGAATATCAATCAGGAGATTGTTGTTCCTTCTCTGTGTCCTAATCCTTCATCAAAGAAGGAACGTCTGTTGCACAATCTTGATGTGGTTCATGCTTTAAAGTTCTACTTACAAGCAACTAAAGATTTCCGTCAAACATCTTCATTGTTTGTTGTTTATTCCGGTAAACGGAGAGGTCAAAAGGCTACGGCTACCTCTCTTTCCTTTTGGCTGAAAAGCATCATCCGTTTGGCTTATGAGACTGCTGGCCAGCAGCCTCCTGAAATAATTACTGCTCATTCTACTAGAGCAGTGGCTTCCACATGGGCTTTTAAAAATGAGGCTTCTGTTGAACAGATTTGTAAGGCGGAGACTTGGTCTTCGCTTCATACTTTTTCCAAATTTTACAAATTCAATACTTTTGCTTCTTCGGAGGCTATTTTTGGTAGAAAGGTTTTACAAGCAGTGGTGCCTTCCGTTTAGGGTACCTGTCTTGTCCCTCCCTTCATCCATGTCCTAAAGCTTTGGTATTGGTATCCCACAAGTATGGATGAATCCGTGGACTCGATACATCTTACAAGAGAATACAGAATTTATGCTTACCTGATAAATTTCTTTCTCTTGTGATGTATTGAGTCCATGGCCGCCCTGTCTGTTTAAGACAGGTAGTATATTTTTATTTTAAAAAACTTCAGTCACCTCTGCACCCTATAGTTTCTCCTTTTTCTTCCTAGCCTTTGGTCGAATGACTGGGGGGCGGAGCTAAGGGAGGAGCTATATAGACAGCTCTGCTGTGGGTGCTCTCTTTGCCACTTCCTGTTAGGAAGGAGAATATCCCACAAGTATGGATGAATCCGTGGACTCGATACATCACAAGATAAAGATATTTATCAGGTAAGCATAAATTCTGTTGTTTCTTTTACAGACTCTGAGTTAAATTAATCTTAGGTGATATATTTGTAACAGACAGTAGTTGTTTATGTTTATATTTCTGCAATGTTTAATTTCTTCTGAGTATTACAGATGTGTATTTGGAGTGGCTATATTATCTACCCCTGACTTCTATGAGTTAAATGGCATTATGTTGGAGAACTTGCCTGTGGATTATAAATTAATAGGATTCCATGTTATTTGGCTATAGCAATTTTTAGAGGTTTATATTTGTAAACACAAAGCCTATTTTTTCAAGTTTTAAAGTTGTATCTGTGATGAACCTTTCATTTCTCTTCAAACAGGCTTCCAAACAAATTAAAACTTTACTAGGAGACATTTTAAATAAAACCTAGCTATCCTGAACCCAAGCCAAGTCAACCTGATTGGGACGTCCCCTGTAGCTATGTCTTTCTATGCAATAATATGTCTGATTTACTGTATTTATATATCTCCCTACTGACCATAGGAGGTTGCCCCTTAGTCAGCGGCCGAGGCTGGGGGGACACACTAGTCCACTGAGAAGGGATTATTAGAATTGCACTCTGTACCATAATGTGTAATAGATGATGAAAAATTGGAATTTTTGAAACAGCATAGTAACTATATATTGCACTTATATCTAATTTTATCACTGGGGGATTGTCTTGGAATTTTAGGTGGACTTACCAACATAGTAACCAAATTAATGCTCTGAATCCTATAGGTTCCCAATAAGGGTTTAGGTGTACATTTATTGTCCATACTCGTCTAATGAAAGATAGTTCTAAGGAAGTTAGCTACATACATTTTAATTACACTGCTAGATCTTGTTTAGAGAAGGTTTTATAGAGAATATTTCATAGTCTGTATTATAGTTTATACTTTTCTATTATCCTCATGGTACTCCCTGATCACCATATTTATAAAACTGAGGTTTTCAATCTGGGTACAGCAGAAAAACGAATGAAGGAGCACCAGACAAAAGTTGTGAAAAGTAAAACTTAGCTTTTATTCCGCTTCAAGCAGTTTGCAACAAATTTGCAATAAAACAAATAGATCCAAAGTTAGCATAGCATTGTGTATCAAAGGTAGCGTCCCAGCTTACGCGTTTCGGCGATAGCCGTAATCATAGCTTGTATGAACACTACCTGTGATCAATATTTAAAATGTGTACACATTTCCAATTGGTTAATTACAAAATCACACACCTCTTAAACTACCCTATCAATACCTGGCTAAATGCTTGTTTTGAATAGAGTCCAGCATACAGCAAAAATCCTCAAAGAGGTGAGAGTAATCCTTTTAAAGTGACTGCCATTCTCCAACGTAATAGTACAAAAGTAAAGATAGAAGGATGACTCCTCAAAAGTGTAGTCCAAAATATTTTAATGGGTACAGGTTCAGACAGTAAAAATCACAACGTTTCGGGGTCAATACCCCTTAGTCATGTGATAAAACATAACCTTACAACACCTGCTTAAATAGGCTAACAAATTAACCCTAGATGCACTTTGCAATTTTACTTTAACATAATCATGTATGGATACTGACCCCTGCAGGCCAGGTGTGAAAATGGCATGTAAATTTAAAAACAAATTATCAGGAAGCCTCCAGTCACAATTCTTTATAAAAAGATACAAAATAATTGTTGTGTGTGGTCACCCAAATGAATACATATAAAGATATATCTGATTGCTCAAATGAATATAAACAAAAATATAGCTGTTATTAAACAATTATAGGTTGCATATCAAGCGGCCAACTGAATTAAAATGGAATTATAAATGGCAGATTAAATTGGCTTAATGTTAGTAAATTAGTAAATGAGTAAATGATATTTCAGTGTTCTTAACTATACAAAAAGCAGTTACATAATTCAAGGACAGTCATGTTTTATTAAGAACTAGAGATAGAAAAACCTAGAGTGAAAACTCATAGCCTAATGTCTCTTAAATAACTAATCAGAGTAATAACTTAATAAAACACAGACCAGTCAATATCCCTATTCATCCCCTTTGGCTCCAGGGTATCTAATTTGAATATCCAATAAGATTCGCGTTGTGAGCTTGAGAGATACGTTGTGAGCTTGAGAGATACTTTGGTAAAGGCAGATTTGGGTCCTGTCAGAGCTCCTCAGCAGGGATATATCACCAAAAAAACCTAGGTTGTTTTCCCTGTTTGGGGTGTGTAAATTGTGGGTCAGTTATTAAAAGCCCCTACTTTGTGCACCCTCAGACAGGATATAAATTTAAACACAAGGACTATTACACTTGCAATACGAGCTTTGTCATTTATTTGATCAAATGTCCGTGTGGGCGTGCCTATGTGAGTGAGTCCACCAGACGGGTGGGCGACCGTATCACCGAGCACAAGAGCAACATCAGGTGGAAGGTGTATACTGCCCCAGTAGCACATCATTTTTTGTCGGCTGGCCATCAAGTCAGTCAACTTCGGTTCCAGGTTATCGACCACATTAAGATTCCAAGACGTGGTGGCAATAGAACACGTCTATTAAAACAACGCGAATTTTATTGGATATTCAAATTAGATACCCTGGAGCCGAAGGGGATGAATAGGGGGATTGACTGGTCTGTGTTTTATTAAGTTATTACTCTGATTAGTTATTTAAGAGACATTAGGCTATGAGTTTTCACTCTAGGTTTTTCTATCTCTAGTTCTTAATAAGACATGACTGTCCTTGAATTATGTAACTGCTTTTTGTATAGTTAAGAACACTGAAATATCATTTACTCATTTACTAATTTACTAACATTAAGCCAATTTAATCTGCCATTTATAATTCCATTTTAATTCAGTTGGCCGCTTGATATGCAACCTATAATTGTTTAATAACATCTATATTTTTGTATATATTCATTTGAGCAATCAGATATATCTTTATATGTATTCATTTGGGTGACCACACACAACAATTATTTTGTATCTTTTTATAAAGAATTGTGACTGGAGGCTTCCTGATAATTTGTTTTTAAATTGACATGCCATTTTCACACCTGGCCTGCAGGGGTCAGTATTCATACATGATTATGTTAAAGTAAAATTGCAAAGTGCATCTAGGGTTAATTTGTTAGCCTATTTAAGCAGGTGTGTTAAGGTTATGTTTTATCACATGACTAAGGGGTATTGACCCCGAAACGTTGTGATTTTTACTGTCTGAACCTGTACCCATTAAAGTATTTTGGACTACACTTTTGAGGAGTCATCCTTCTATCTTTACTTTTGTAAATGCTTGTTTTGCTCACACCCTTTTTCAACCTACTTTGAGCTATACACAATCGTTTTTTAAAAAAGACAAATACTTACATATGTTTGGATAATCTAACCTAATCATTACATGGCATCGGTGTCCACTGTTTTTAAATATATGCTTAATAACACATTAAGTTTCTCCTCTTAATGAGTATCTTATCCCCTATCTTATCTTTGTTTAATCAGATATTCTATGATATGCTATTGTGTTTATTTAGCTTATTTCTCTTATTCCCTTAATTTAGTTTGTTTCTTTGGCATTTCCTTTCTTCTATGCCCTTTTTCTTTTTTCTGTTTCCTAAAATCTGATATTAGTTTAGATATTATAATAGTCCTACCTATGGTATTGTTTCAGTCTGTAGTTATATAAACACTTTTAACTTTGTTATTAGGGTTTATAATTGCTGTATCAATTATACTAAAGAAATCCAATCAAATATTTGTTTTTTCGTGGGTGACTTTAAAACTCCTTTGTGTTTCATGTTTGTACATAGTTCCTGTCAAGACTATATGTATTTTAATTCTTCTGATTATGTTCTTTTTGTTCCCAGTTTATTCTATTCAATTAATCCAGAATAGAATTAATTCAAATTTGGATTAAATTTAATTTCAAGTTTAAATAAAAATAGATAGACTAGCTAGAATTGACCCTTTATTGCCAGAAATTGATTATGTCGTATTCTGAGTTCATGCCCAAGGGTCACCAAGTTTTCATTTTGTGAATCCAAAAAGCTTCTCTTAGTGCAAGTTTTTCATCCCTACTCTGTCCTCTGTTATCCTTATATACCTTTTCAATTATGGTCCATTTTAACGAGCCTAATCACGGGGTGGTGGGAGCTGTCCCACATCTATGGATGTGATGGCCCCCTCAGAGAAAACATCATCTATTACAAAAGGTTTATAGACGACCTGATATGTATTTGGAGAGGAGACAAAAATAGTGCAATGGAGTTTGTTGCACTACTAAATACAAATAAAATGGGCATAAAATTTACTAGTGATTTTGCACAAGAGAAAATACATTATCTTGACGTTGAACTAACTGGAAATAGAAGGGGACATATTATGACAGAAGTCTATACTAAACCTATTTCAGGCAACACACTTTTACATGCCCACAGCAATCATGCCAAACGTGTATTTAGCTCTGTAGCAAAAGGACAGTACGAAGATTAAAAAGAAATTGTAATACAGAAGAAACATACAAAAAACACACAGAAATATTATCAAACAAGCTAAAAGCAAGATGATATACTGTAAAAACATTTGAAAATGCTAAAAATTCAGTGGCTCATGTGAATAGAGAAGATCTATTAAAAGATAAGCCACATAATAAGAGAGTAGATGATAGAGTAACGTTTGTCACCAAATTTAGTAACCAATACCATCAAATTTGTTCCATTATACGAAAACATCTACCATTACTACAGGCTGATGAGAAACTTGTAAAAATCTCAAAGAAAGGTTGCAGATTTTCCTTTAAAAAGGGATTATCCATAGGAAATCAGATAGCACCTACAAAATTATGAAAAATCAATACTTCACAAAGCTCGTGGTTAACATTTAAGGGAACATATCATTGCAGTAATTTTACATGTAAAGCATGCGAATTCCTCCAAGAAGGAAACATCTTTAGAAGCTCAGTAACAGGGGAAAGTTTTTCTCACAAAACATGCTTAAATTGTAGGGATACCTATGCTATTTATGTATTAACATGTACCCTATGTGACCTACAATATGTAGGGCTCACGACAAGGGAAGTACGGGAAAGGATCAGGGAACATATTAACAACATAAAACAAGGATCCCTGTCCACTCCCTTAGTGCAACATTTTAAATGTCATCATGACAGCAAAATAGGCTCGTTAAAATGGACCATAATTGAAAAGGTATATAAGGATAACAGAGGACAGAGTAGGGATGAAAAACTTGCATTAAGAGAAGCTTTTTGGATTCACAAAATGAAAACTAGGTGGCCCTTGGGCATGAACTCAGAATACGACATAATCAATTTCTGGCAATAAATGGTCAATTCTAGCTAGTTTATATATTTATATTTAAACTTGAAATCAAATTTAATCCAAATTTGAATTAATTCTATTCTGGATTAATTGAATAGAATAAACTGGGAACAAAAAGAACATAATCAGAAAAATTAAAATACATATAGTCTTGACAGGAACTATGTACAAACATGAAACACAAAGGAGTTTTAAAGTCACCCACGAAAAAACAAATATTTGATTGGATATCTTTAGTATAATTGATACAGCAATTATAAACCCTAATAACAAAGTTAAAAGTGTTTATATAACTACAGACTGAAACAATACCATAGGTAGGACTATTATAATATCTAAACTAATATCAGATTTTAGGAAACAGAAAAAAGAAAAAGGGCATAGAAGAAAGGAAATGCCAAAGAAACAAACTAAATTAAGGGAATAAGAGAAATAAGCTAAATAAACACAATAGCATATAATAGAATATCTGATTAAACAAAGATAAGATAGGGGATAAGGTACTCATTAAGAGGAGAAACTTAAAGTGTTATTAAGCATATATTTAAAAACAGTGGACACCGATGCCATGTAATGATTAGGTTAGATTATCCAAACATATGTAAGTATTTGTCTTTTTTAAAAAACGATTGTGTATAGCTCAAAGTAGGTTGAAAAAGGGTGTGAGCAAAACAAGCATTTAGCAAGGTATTGATAGGGTAGTTTAAGAGGTGTGTGATTTTGTAATTAACCAATTGGAAATGTGTACACATTTTAAATATTGATCACAGGTAGTGTTCATACAAGCTATGATTACGGCTATCGCCGAAACGCGTAAGCTGGGACGCTACCTTTGATACACAATGCTATGCTAACTTTGGATCTGTTTGTTTTATTGCAAATTTGTTGCAAACTGCTTGAAGCGGAATAAAAGCTAAGTTTTACTTTTCACAACTTTTGTCTGGTGCTCCTTCATTCGTTTTTCTGCTGTACATTTGATTGGGGACAGTGAGCACAGACTTTGTATGGGGAGCCAGACCAAAGGAAAACAATTTCGTCATTGCCTTTACCTGAAAGACACAGAAAAGCACTGCGAGAGAAAGAGGGAGACTGAACGCACAAGTTTCGCGTGACGTCATCAGCTGCAGCCCGTGGTCGAAGTGAGGGAGCGGACAGAGGTCGGAAGAGGCTGGTATCCGGAATACACAGAAGTGTGAAAGTGGATCGCCTTCTAGACGGCTCCTGAGGACCGACCATAAGGGGCAGAGGTATCGTACCATATTCACAGTCAGCTGACCGGTAAGACCGGATTATTTGTCTAATAGTTCTAACGGTCTCCATGTAAAGACTTTGCTTATTTGTCCTAAAGTTATTAAGGTGAAGGAGGTTAACAATTAGCAACTCCTTTGAAATGAAGGTGCTCTATTATTGTTTTCCAAAATAAGAAGTCATACAAATATTTGAATACAAAGCTGGTTCATTTGGTGCTGGGACTTTCTATGTTTTATTGACTTGTGTTTTCAATCTGGGACCCAAGAGTGGTCTCCTGTTTGGTTATAGTACTTTCAATCACTATTATAATTTTATATAATGTTGAGGTCCAAGAGTGGCCCCTAACATTACTTAGAAAGTATTATGTGAATAGCATACTTATACTAAACATTTTACTTTTCTGACTGGGTGTGAGCAAACATTTATTTATTCTTATTGATCTAGCACTATGTTAATCTTCCCCTCTCTTGTATGTGTAGATTTTATGATGCTATGTATGTACTATTGATGGTCATACTGTACATACCCTGTCATTTATTAAGTTGAATGCTTTATTACAAAACCTCAATAAAAAATAAAATAAAAATAAAAATCTTTTTAATTGCAGTAGTTGTAAAATGGAATAACAAAAAGTACATTTAAACATCAGTCTGGATTTATTGAAACTAAAAGCACTCAGTGAATTCAAAGGAGGATGCAAGAATTTGAAAAAATTTGATAGGAACTAAAAATCTGAATATCTAAAATAAAGTAAGAATGTGTAATAACTTTTTTTTAAAATAATCTATTATTGAGGTTTTGCTTTGAAGATAAAAAAGATACAATAAATGGCACATGACATAAATGACAGTATTTTCCATGAGTTACATTGTAGAATTATAATTAAGATGTAAGTTGGACGATAAGCTATAAACTTTTGAAACCTCTATTTTATAGTTTTTGTAGCTTCTATGGACAACTAATTAGCTGACTGCTTGTGGGCCCTTTGATATAGGAAAAGAGATGATAAATGTTAGTCGTATCAGTGAACCTGTTGGGTCTAATGACACATAGTGAATATGAGATATAGTTGTGGTACTAATAGCGAGATACAAATTTATAGTAAATTACACAATAGTATTTTAGCGGGTAAACACCGCTTTAAGTGGTGGTATAAAACGTTAGGCAGTGCTAATTCCTCTATATCATTGGGGAGGCACTCATGGACTCATCAACCTAGAAAACATTTAAAGAAAGATACATGTTATGCCAGGCCGCTCTTAATTTCAAGGACGGTATATAAACAACTTTTAAGTGAAATAAGGGAAATCAACTTATAAGATTATAGAGCACAAATGAGCACTATCACACTACTTATATCCAGCACTAAGCAACTAATAAACGTGCGGCTCTATATATAAGGAGAGTAAAGATTGAGATATGGAACATTTCCAGCTAGGTTTTGGAAGTAGTTTTTAGTTTGTTTTTAGTTATAGCTATTTTAGGGGGATATCTGTGTGTGCAGGTGACTATTACTGTGCATAATTATTAGGAAACTTAACAAAAAACAAATATATACCCATTTCAATTATTTATTTTTACCAGTGAATCCAATATAACATCTCAACATTCACAAATATACATTTCTGACATTCAAAAACAAAACAAAAACAAATCAGTGACCAATATAGCCACCTTTCTTTGCAAGGACACTCAAAAGCCTGCCATCCATGGATTCTGTCTGTGTTTTGATCTGTTCACCATCAACATTGCGTGCAGCAGCAACCACAGCCTCCCAGACACTGTTCAGAGAGGTGTACTGTTTTCCCTCCTTGTAAATTTCACATTTGATGATGGACCACAGGTTCTCAATGGGGTTCAGATCAGGTGAACAAGGAGGCCATGTCATTAGATTTTCTTCTTTTATACCCTTTCTTGCCAGCCACGCAGTGGAGTACTTGGACGCGTGTGATGGAGCATTGTCCTGCATGAAAATCATGTTTTTCGTGAAGGATGCAGACTTCTTCCTGTACCACTGCTTGAAGAAGGTGTCTTCCAGAAACTGGCAGTAGGACTGGGAGTTGAGCTTGACTCCATCCTCAACCGGAAAAGGCCCCACAAGCTCATCTTTGATGATACCAGCCCAAACCAGTACTCCACCTCCACCTTGCTGGCGTCTGAGTCGGACTGGAGCTCTCTGCCCTTTACCAATCCAGCCACTGGCCCATCCATCTGGCCCATCAAGACTCACTCTCATTTCATCAGTCCATAAAACCTTAGAAAAATCAGTCTTGAGATATTTCTTGGCCCAGTCTTGACGTTTCAGCTTGTGTGTCTTGTTCAGTGGTGGTCGTCTTTCAGCCTTTCTTACCTTGGCCATGTCTCTGAGTATTGCACACCTTGTGCTTTTGGGCACTCCAGTGATGTTGCAGCTCTGAAATATGGCCAAACTGGTGGCAAGTGACTTTTCTCAGTTCATGGGCAGTTATTTTGCGCCTTGGTTTTTCCACACGCTTCTTGCGACCCTGTTGACTATTTTGAATGAAACGCTTGATTGTTTAATGATCACGCTTCAGAAGCTTTGCAATTTTAAGAGTGCTGCATCCCTCTGCAAGATATCTCACTATTTTTGACTTTTCTGATCCTGTCAAGTCCTTCTTTTGACCTATTTTGCCAAAGGAAAGGAAGTTGCCTAATAATTATGCACACCTGATATAGGGTGTTGATGTCATTAGACCACACCCCTTCTCATTACAGAGATGCACATCACCTAATATGCTTAATTGGTAGTAGGCTTTCGAGCCTATACAGCTTGGAGTAAGACAACATGCATAAAGAGGATGATGTGGTCAAAATAGTAATTTGCCTAATAATTCTGCACTCCCTGTACAGTAACAGTAATAAAAACACAGCAAACCTATAACAAGGTAAAGATAAACAAAGAGCCTATAACATTCCTTCAGGAACAACTTATATTTATGTGTGATTATTGGGCGTCTGAGGCTAGGGAATAAACAAATTGTCAGTAACAATTTTGGAATCAGCCAACACCTCTCTTAGATGGCAAGTCCAAACTAAATAAGTAGTGGGGAAGGGGACCAAACAAGTTGTAGTAAGGCCACACATCAACAAGGTTCCTTTGGGCACAACCACGGACTGTTAGGCAATATAGATTGTTATACTGTCCATAATTTATGGTTCCCAATATTTCGGCGCTAATGTGCCAGATACTCCCCCTTCTCTCTGTCTGCTCTATGAGAGGCTGAGATGTTCCGTTCTGTAAGTTGGAAGGATTACCTTCCCGAGTGTCAGCTACTGAGGAATCCTCATGGATGTCAGGGGTGCGGGGACTAGATGTGACTCGGGGGCATCACAGGTCTCTTAAGGGAAAAAATAGTTTTCCGTTCCTTTAGCTTCTCACCCCTCTCTAGCTTGAGATCCTCCCTGGGCTGGGGCTGGCTTATGCTGGCTGCATAGATGGCTTGCCTCCAATTATCTCCCATGCTGTCGACCCCCTTGAGTACGCCATTAGTTCCCTTCTCTCTTAGGGCTCTGACTGCGTGAATGAGGTCCTCGTGGATGTAGTGCATCCGGTGCTCTAGTTTCATCAAAAGTGCACGTATCTGCAAATGGGGATCCTCCTCCATGATTAAAGATGATAGAGGTTCAGTGGTTGCTTAATGGCAATGTAGGTTCAGTAAGTTAGCACTGCTCAACCCGGTTGTTCCTTCAACCGGGGGGGGGGGGGTTGATGGTATAGTGATGTAGGCCGCTGCCTTCTTTTCAGGTGGTCCAGCTCTGAACTCCTGCTTGACTGAGCTTAAGAAAAATAGTTGCAATCGACCCAAGAACTGCTTCTTAATAGGTAATTGAAAAGTAGTATGCCGGTTGCTGCCTATATAATAAGATGATCTGCAAATTAGTAGAGAGTAGATCAGAGTTACGAAGATATGCGACTTAGCATGGCAACTGCTTGGACACGCCCCCATTCTAATTTTTTAACAAACAAATCTGTAAAAAAAATGTTTTGCTGAAACATCAGTCCATACCTAAATCTAATTAAACTATCAATATACTTTATTTGTTTCCTTATGGAGACTGCCCTTATCTACAAGTGATACCCATTGATTATTAGGTTCTACTCCATAGCACATAGCATACAGGCCTTTGAGAAAGGTAACAATGCTTTCAAATTTTCCTCAATTTATGCAATAATTGTCCGACCATTTGTTGATGGAGGCCAAAGTCTTTAGATTTTCATTGGAAACATTTTCAGACTCCTGTACATTAATAACTTTGTTGGTGTTTAGTTTTAGAAAAACTGTGTTGGTAAAAAAAAAAATTTTTCCTGATGGCAACCAGAGTTTATTTTTTTGTCTTGAGACACTTACTGTTTCTATAATTGATATTATTATTATTATTATTGTTATTATTTCTATTCACTACATATTTAGATAAACAAATATGGAAAAAAAACTATTTAAACAAATTAAAATTGGCAAATATAATAAAAACGAGGATGATGATCATGGTATCGTTGGTCCTTTACAAGAAGTATAGTAACAGGTTGAAACAAGAGGATTTAAGGGCCTTGCTCCAGATAGCGTTTAAAATTGTCATGGTAACTCAAAGAAACAAAAAGTAACCCTTACTTTTCACTCAAGTATTGTGACAAACTAGCAGTCCACATACGTTGCTTGTGAATTATTGTCCTTAATTCATTAATTATTTTCTGAAAAAAACTAATAGTATGAGATTTGCAATGTATTTGTAGTTCTGTGCAAAATACATTACATTAAAAATGGTGTGAGAACTTAGCTCTGCAGATTACCAAAAAAGTGAAAACTGGAACATAATGTTTCATAAAGTCATGACAATGTACATTTGTGTGCTATTTAATCATATTTTCTTTATCCATTGTTAACACTTATATAAAAAACATATCAAATATCAGATAAAGTTAATATTGTATTGCAGATAATTCTGGAGAACTGACATTCTTTAACACCTGCATTCTATTCTATTTAGAAGGATTATAAATCATTTTCTACAGTAGCACATTGCATGTACATTGCAAAAGCTGCTTGTAATAAAAAAAAAATAATGATCACCTAGGTTTTCCAGCTGTGTTGAACAAAGATGTAGGTCTTTTGAGTTAAACCTTATTTTGTTTGTTTGATAGATACTTTACATAACAGACTACATTTTAAAGATTATTGTTTTTTTCTTTATTTCAAATTGCAGTTTTTCTTTTAATGACTATAGGGAAGCTGATTATGCTGGATCAGAAAATAATCCTCATCAGGTCAGATTTGGATGCTCTGCTTTATACAAATTTCATTCCAGCGTTGAGGCTTAAAAATGTCCTTAATGAGTTTGCTGAATAATTGGAATCATTGGTGGAAGAAACCATTCCAAATCTGGCATGGTAAAGCTACTGGCCTTTGTTCATGTATTGCCCACAGCCTCTTTATAGTGTTTAATTGAGTTCTTGTGAGAATCAGCCAACCCTCATGCTCACTCCACCTTTCTGTGGTTTTGTAGAGCCTCAAAATCCTGGTTCCAAGATAAGTGTACTTTCCTGCAGCTGCAGTTGCAGTATTCCATTATCAAATTAACAATTAATAGAGTTCTATAGATGGCCAATATTGTATTTATTCTGTCATCTAATAACCATACCTTAGGGAGGAATAATATTTGAGCAGACAGTTTTGCATTGTGGTTTGGATTGTAATTCATATATCCACTGTATAATTGTTAAAGGTAGAAATTTCATGGAATTATCAGATGTCTTTGTAATGTTTAACCCTTCCAAATTTAAGCAAAATGTTTTTGGCAAGTAAAATTAATTACCCCTTGTATTTTTAAACTTAAAGGCACATTTAACCCAAAAATTTTCATTCATGTTTCATAAACAACTTTCCATCTATTATCAATTTTGCTTCATTCTCTTGGTATCGTTTAATGGAAGAGCTGCAATGTACTGCTGGCAGTTAGCATATGTGTGCAGCCACCAATCAGCAGGTAGCTTCCAACTCCTGAGCCTACCTATGTATGCTTTTCCACAAAGAATACCAAGAGAATAAAGCAAATTAGAGAATAGAAGTTAATTGAAAAGTTGTTTAAAATTATATGTATAATTCTGTTATTATATAAATCCCTACCTTGAGTATAGAGTGTAGTGTAGGTATGTATGGAGTATGAAGTGGAGTGTAGGACCAATCTCAGAAAAAGACAATGCAGACTTAGAAAAAGTTCAGAGAAGGGCCACCAAACTAATAAGGGGAATGGAGAATTTAAGCTACGAGGAGAGATTAGCCAAACTGGGTCTGTTTTCTCTAGAAAAAAGGAGCTTGAGAGGTGATATGATTACTTAAATACATTTAAAAATGGTTTAGATACATTTCTGGCTAGAAACAGAATTCATGGATATGGTTGCTTGTGTTAAATGGGTCACCTTTTTAATGGGATTAATTTAAGCTCAACTGTTTTTTTTTTTTTTTTAAAGTTTATTAAGATTTGTATAGGTTTTTCAACCTCATCTACTGTCACGCCACGCCACACTAGACGTTGCTAGGGACGCAGCGCCTCCTTTCCTGCTTGTTGTCAGGGGCTGTGTCGGCTCCTGTTGCGTGCAGTGCTGACGTCATCGCCGCATGCTCTCCGCTCTGATGCCGGTTGGGATCCCCTGTGGCGCGAATCCTGCACCTATGTAAGTTTTCTGATTGATATTATGTTGCTGACTTCTGCTTACTTTACCAATTTGCCTGTTAACCCCTATACTACTGGATTGATATACTGCTTCTGAAATCTGCTTGTCTGATCACTCTGCTTGATTAACCCCTATTGTTCTGGTTTGCCTCTCTGTTACCAAACCCTGCCTGCCTGACAATTCTAGTGGTTTACCTTTGGACTGCTTTACCATTGCCAAACCCTGCCTGCCTGACCATGCTAGTGGATTACCTTTGGACTGCTTTACCGTTGCAAAACCCTGCCTGCCTGACTATTCTAGTGGTTTACCTTTGGACTGCCTTACTGTTGCCAAACCTTGCCTGCCTGACCCTTCTTGTGGTTTACCACTGAATTGCCTTTCTCTGATTCCCTGCCTGTTGCCACCGAAGACTATCCTGCCTGTGGTGAGTGCCGCTTATCTTATCTTGCAAACTTTCTCTGCTCTTGGATATTTCCTATCATTCTGGCTCAACGCCGGGATAAGAAGACTACTTGCAGAGTTCATTGTGATAGTGGAATATCCCACGAGCATTACATCTACTATGTTACTATGTTAACATTTTCCCTTATGTGAAGGACATTTCTAATGTAAAATGTTTAAAGTACATACACATTAAAACACATTGGGCTTCTAACTAGTGCACAAGCAATATCAGGTTTTTGTGTGTGTCAGAAATAATGTGTGTATTGCAAGTTGACAGTAAAGACGATCGCAAGAGAGCAATCACATTTTATGCTTGTTGGTTTAATGCGACTGAAACCTCGATAAAGGGTAGTGCTAGTGTGTTAAGAAAAGTAGCACTAAACACAACATGAATACATTCAAAATAAAAGTTACACTCATATAAACACTATCTGATAAAAATGATTCATATAATTTAAAAAAAAAAAATAAAGTTAAGGGTTCAGGTATATGGTATATGCTGGGCTTTTTTTGTGGGGGTACTCACCGGTACTTAGTATCCCCTCCTCTGCCATCTCATAACATGTAATATTTGTAATCATCAAGTAAATATTCTAATTTTCACAAGAGAGGGCTGCAAAATATATCAAATATTGTAAATAATGTTGCCCCTTTGCTTTTCTCAAAGTTACTGAGAGCAATATATCAATCTATAAACATTGAGTCTTTGCACCTTTTTTAGAATATTGGCACATTTTCTTTTACAAAAAAAGCACTGGGTATATGATAAAGTGTTTGACTGCAAAGTGCTATATTGTATACATGTTGTAGGTAATATCAGATATTGGGTAACCCTAGCATTACCCAGGTAAAACAGACATTACCCAAGACCCCAAGACTGATGTAGCATCCTAAAGCTCTTCAGAGTTCATCAAGTCACGGCATTAATTCTGTGATTCCTGACATTACCCGTAACATATATATTACATATACATGTCTAAATATGTGTATGTATAAATACATAAATACACATTTGTACATATATATATATATATATATATATATATATATACACACACACACATTCATACTTAGACATATTTAGACATGTATATGTATGTGTATATACATATATTATAGCCCTTTGCAGTCATACACCTTGTCTTATATACCTTTGAACCCTTATACATTTTTTATTAATACTTATATGTATATTTTTTTATTACATAGTGTATATATTAGTGTAAATGTATTTTTAAATATATTTATGTTGTGTTTGGTACAACATTTTATTAAGCCCTAACCCTTTATGTGAGGACTTCAGTCACACTAACCCAACAAATTCAAATTTAGTTTGCACTTGTGCGGTTGTTTTTGCTTTTAACTTGTAATAGACACGCAAGTTAGTGCAGACACAATATTTCTATATTATTTGTTAACGTTAGCGCACCATTTGTAATCTAGCCTATAGCCAGAGAACACCTCACTGATTGGCTTGCATCCAGAGAGGGTGGAGCTCGGATACACACCTTCTGTTGACACTACTCTTCCACAATTCCCTGCAAACATCCTCTAGTGGCACAAACAAAGCAAGCTGGACTCTGAACCTGGAATCCCTGGTTCTATCCCAAACAAGACACAGTAATGGAGGTCACCAGTGGTGTCCCAGTCGTGCAGTTTGCATTTTGACATGAACAGCCCTTATGTGATCCTGACAGTACCTCATGTGATTCTGACACCTTCATTAGAGAATAAAGTGTTTCTCCTTATATCATTGTTGAATTCTGCAGGAGTCTCTCTCTCTTCTTGCATTTCTACCAATAATGTACCTATAGACACTTCATAATTTGTTATGGTTCTTTTTTTTGTTTGTTTTTTTATATGAATCTTGGTTACTCAAACTATTATTCCACATCCCAACATGTAGACTAAAATTTTAAAAAGGGTCTACTGGATTTTGAGCTCAGTTAGGCATCACTCAACACAATATCGTAGACTTGTATTTAAATAAAAAATGTAGTGCCCTGTGGACCTCATGCATGCTAAGTCGTGTCCTCTTAATAAAAGAATGAAGTTTGCAATACTCCAACCACGCTTCCTACACGTTCCTAAGAACCCTATTGTACCTCAGCAGAAGGGTTGATGTCCAATTAAATAAAAACATTTTAAACAAAATTATATGAATTTACTCTCAGGACCATCTGTTTCTTATGAGGAAGAATATGAAGTTGACTCAGAACTTCCCTCAAGAATAAATATAACATTTAACATTATATATTGTTAATCATGCTCACTTTACCTCTCTAGAAAATCAAATCATATATAGCAGCACTATCAACACATAAAATTACCTTTATTCATATTGGGTGAGACACATGAAAAGAATATGCCTGACACAAACTGAACTAATAAATTAAACTGTATATATTAAATCCCTGGCCATTAGCCTCCACAGGATTTTGATCAAAAGTGCAAGAGGTAAAAATATAATTAACCGTTGGTTTGATCTGTAAAGGAATAAACATAGAAAATAAAAATGTTGCTCATTGGCTTTATGGCAGTAAAAATATTAATTATACAAATACTAAAAAATGATATGAAATTGTTACTTGCTCTTATATCACGAATAGATATTGGGCCGGATTACGAGTGGAGGGCAAAATTGCTATTTAGCGAGCGCGATATTTAGGCTCCACTCATAATACCAGCCTATGGTATTTGAAGTGACACTAGGCACCATCGGGAGCCTAGGTCTCATGCCAGGAGACATGGCATGAGAACCTAACGCAGCAAAGGAGGTAAATTGCACAGCGATGGGCAGAAAAGTTTAAATATATATATTTATGGGTTTATATGTGTGTATATATATTGATATATATATATATATATATATATATATATATATATATATATACAGGTGGCCCTCGTTTTACAACTGTTCAATTTACACCATTTCAGAATAACAACCTTTTTTTCCAGTCATGTGACTGATATTGAAAAGCATTGAGAAGCTGTGCATTTATTAAAATAGCCAGTAGGTGGAGCTGTCCGCTTGTGTTGCAGCAAAGCCAAGCAAGCTGAATTTAATCAGTTTAACCAGACCTGAACTTTCGAGCAGAATTCAAAGGAACAAGATCTTCCTGTCTATAAATCAGTCCAGATTGGAATGCATAGAAAGAACTGTTTGCAGAAAAATGCAAGTGAAGTCTGTGTTGTGTGATTATTTTATTAGGTTTATAATGCTGTTTAGCAAATGTTTTTGTTCATTTAACTTAGTTTAATTATATATTCTGTGTTGTGTGATTATTTTATTAGGTTTATAATGCTGTTGGTTTGATCTGTAAAGGAATAAACATAGAAAATAAAAATGTTGCTCATTGGCTTTATGGCAGTAAAAATATTAATTATACAAATACTAAAAAATGATATGAAATTGTTACTTGCTCTTATATCACGAATAGATATTGGGCCGGATTACGAGTGGAGGGCAAAATTGCTATTTAGCGAGCGCGATATTTAGGCTCCACTCATAATACCAGCCTATGGTATTTGAAGTGACACTAGGCACCATCGGGAGCCTAGGTCTCATGCCAGGAGACATGGCATGAGAACCTAACGCAGCAAAGGAGGTAAATTGCACAGCGATGGGCAGAAAAGTTTAAATATATATATTTATGGGTTTATATGTGTGTATATATATTGATATATATATATATATATATATATATATATATATATATATATATATATATATATACAGGTGGCCCTCGTTTTACAACTGTTCAATTTACACCATTTCAGAATAACAACCTTTTTTTCCAGTCATGTGACTGATATTGAAAAGCATTGAGAAGCTGTGCATTTATTAAAATAGCCAGTAGGTGGAGCTGTCCGCTTGTGTTGCAGCAAAGCCAAGCAAGCTGAATTTAATCAGTTTAACCAGACCTGAACTTTCGAGCAGAATTCAAAGGAACAAGATCTTCCTGTCTATAAATCAGTCCAGATTGGAATGCATAGAAAGAACTGTTTGCAGAAAAATGCAAGTGAAGTCTGTGTTGTGTGATTATTTTATTAGGTTTATAATGCTGTTTAGCAAATGTTTTTGTTCATTTAACTTAGTTTAATTATATATTCTGTGTTGTGTGATTATTTTATTAGGTTTATAATGCTGTTTAGCATTAAAAGTCTTCATTTCAAAGCTTTAAAAATAATTTATTAGGTGTTACTTATGACAATTTTGAGAGGGGCCTGGAACCTATCTCCCTCACTTCCCATTGACTTACATTATAAACTGGCTTTCCATTTACAATGGTTTCGATTTACAACCATTCCTTCTGGAACCTAACCCCGGCGTAAACTGAGGGCTACCTGTATATATTTATATATATATATATATATATATATATATATATATATATATACATATTAACACATATATATATGTATATAAGCATATAAATATATATATATATTTAGAGAACACAAAAAACTCTTCTAGCGAAGTTCACTGTTGAGCATCAGCATTAAATACTGCTCCACGTGTAATTTAGCACTATGTCGGAACGATGGGGGCAAGAGAGGAGTTGCTAAAGATTCCATTGTCCTTTCACTTCTCCACTGTCTTACAGCTAGTCTTTACTAAAGCCATATTACATAGTGTGACAATGTTTTAAATATATTACAAGATTTTTTCAAGATGGCACCTTGCTCCAACTAGGTTACATAATATTTATGTATGCTAAGATTTCTGCAAGACAATGGTCTAACCTCCATGTATTGTGGAGCTGCCCTAAATTACAGGGCATGCGAACCAACATTTTTTACTAATTTGCTAATTTTGGAATCAGATTGGGAACAGACCATGGTATTGCCCTATTTTACCTGGGTCTTAAATCATTACTTAAACCAATGCAAATGTTGGATGTATACATATTGTCTTTTGTGAAATCATGCCTTGCCAAAGGTCGGCTCAATTAAGTGCCTCTATCTGGGAGAAAGATTAGTTTACATATTGACTACGTTTTTAGAATGGAGAGATTTGTATATACCTCTAAAGATAGTTCGGATTTGCTTTATAACATTTGGGCTGAGTAGATGAAAGTCATAGAGTTTCTAATATGTGGGCGATAGTTTGGTTGATCTAATCTCAAGGGTATTGTGGTGGTGATTGGTTTGCTGGGGATGGACATCAGTGGCAAAGGACACTATGCCACTCCCTTTTTTTCCCTTTTCCCTCCTCTTGTTAGTTGGGCCTGTTCCCCTTTTGTTACTGTGCTTTATCTATTTGATCCATAGTTTTTACAGTCTTGTGATTAGGGATGGGCGAATGTGTAAATTTCCAAATTCGAATGTTAGAACAAATGTTATTACCGCAATTCAAATTACAAATCCGTATGTTGATACAAATTAATATTCTTAAAAATTCTATAATCGAATGCTATTTAGAGTTTTCGAATGTCACTTTCGAATTTGAATGTTTATAATTAGATCGAATGTACACATTTGAAATTTTTGAATCTAGCATTCTATTTAACAAATACTATTCAGAAGTTCAATAGTTCATGTGGTAGGGAATCTAGTAAATAGATACATAATAGATACAAATATATTGATTCAAATGTTTCTATTCCGATCGAATATTGCATAATTCGAATATTGCATTTAAATAATGCATTATAGAAATACTATTACAAATATATAAATTCGAATTTTTTCGAATTCGAGTATTGCATAATTCGAATATTACATTTCAATAAAGCATTATAGAAATACTATTACAAATATATAAATTCACATTTTTTGAATTCGAATATTACATAATTCGAATATTACATTTAAAGAAAGCATTAGAAATGCTATTACAAATACATAAAAAAAAAAAAAAATCGAAAACAAATATTTTTGAATGTAATCGTAAAATTCTAAACCGAACATTCGAAAATCGAATGTTAGAATGTTATATAAACATTCGAAATTTGATTCGAATGAACGAATGTGTTAAAATTTGTTTCATTTGCCCATCCCTACTTGTGATATATTTCCCACACTTGTAATCCATCCATATAAATTAAATTTCCATAAATCTCATGTTGGTACAATGTAGCACATTGACTTCTAAAGCTCTGAGTAGAATAGACATCTTTTACACTCTGAGCCTCTCTAGTAATATATAATAGTTTTATTAATGTCTGATTAATCTATTTTGGTATTATATTTAATTCTTTGTTGTATATATCTGTGGTTTAAGTTATCTATATTTTAGGAGACTGATGGAGACTATCTTTTCAAGTCTCTTTTTCATATTTCTTTTTTTTTCTTTTTCCCAAGAAGATACATTGGCCCAGATTAGAAGTGGAGCGCTATTGATAGTGCATGGTGCAATATCAATATTGCTGGACCGTGCTAAAATTAGAGTGCAAATTGATATTACAAGTCCAAGGAAAATCAGAATTACCAGTGAAGGTTTAGCGCTGTCAACATACCTAGCACATAACATCACGGCCGTCAACCTATGCTTTCAATGAATATCGTGACAATGCTAAACATCGCTCACATTATGGTTTGAAAGTTATGGGTTGCACTTAAGCGAAAGCCAAAATAGCACTAAAAGAATTAGCAAGACCTGAAAGCAGGAAGTAAAGTGTTAGGTCTAAACATTTTTCACAAAACACATTTAAAACATAAACATACAGTATTACACTCATATATAGACATATTTAAAAAAAATATGTTTATTATTGAAAAATTGTTTTAAATGGGTTTAAAATGATATGATATACAGGGTCAGATTGGCCTACCAGGATACCAGGAGATTTCCCGGTAGGCTGCAGCAGCTGGGGCTGGAAAGCTACAAATTAAAGTGGGGGATTAATGGTGCAATTGAGTCGTAGAGTGCCTACATAACATCAATCTGGCATTTTTATTTAATGCAAAGTAATAATTTAATTCTGAACAAATTATTGGGGAAGGGGTATCCCAGTAATCCACTTTGAGAAAAATGTGAATCTTACCGACTGAGCGGTTAATAGGGCTGGTCTTCATATTTTTCCAGAACTACTTTTTATTCCCACTCCAGCCATGATGGAATATGGCAGGGTGTATCTATCTATCTATCTATCTATCTATCTATCTATCTATATATATATATATATATATATATATATATATATATATATATATATATATATAGCAATTGTGAAGATGGAGGGCACTCACAGGACTTAATTCAATAAGTATCCTTTATTTACATTACTGATTACATATATTAAAGAGTGTCGACGTTTCGGCCTATCCTGAGGCCTTCTTCAAGACAGATTCATAATCTGGCAGGTCCTTATGTGTAATTGCACCTCTGTGCTTCTGATCTTGTGCTCAATATTAAATGGGCAAATGACAAAGTCCATGTTGAAACCTGAGATGACCTAGCTGATCTGACTGGACACCTGCTGCATGCACACACAACTAGAAGTGCACTCAATGCATTGAGGGGCATTGAGTGCACTTCTAGTTGTGTGCGCATGCAGCAGGTGTCCAGTCAGATCAGCGAGGTCATCTCAGGTTTCAACATGGACTTTGTCATTTGCCCATTTAATATTGAGCACAAGATCAGAAGCACAGAGGTGCAATTACACATAAGGACCTGCCAGATTATGAGTCTGTCTTGAAGAAGGCCTCAGGATAGGCCGAAACGTCGACACTCTTTGATATATGTAATCAGTAATGTAAATAAAGGATACTTATTGAATTAAGTCCTGTGAGTGCCCTCCATCTACACAATTGCTCTATACTGTTTATTTGAGGATAGCACCCAGGCATTGGCAGCACAGATGTGGAAGGAGTGCTAGGCCCCCGGCTACAGTATATATATATATATATTCATACAGATATCTATCTATCTAAAATAAAAAGAGCATTTTCTTCTATGTGAATAACATAGGTATTTGAAGTATTATTAACGCACCATTGGCTTTAGTGCAGTTTAAAAAAGAAAAGGCTTTTTTTAGTGCACCCCTTAGAAGTCTATGTAGGAATTTTGCTCATTATTTTTGGTGTTGTGATATTTTTTTAATATATTTTGCCATATCTTCCATAAATACTGGAAAAAAATTTGAATGAATGTTTTTGATAATGTATTTGAAAAAATAAAGGGACAGTCTACACCAGAATTGTTATTGTTTTAAAAGATAGATAATTCCTTTTTTACCCATTCCCCAGTTTGCATAACCAACACAGTTATATTTATATATTTTTTACCACTGTGATTATCTTGTATCTGAGCCTCTGCAAACTGCCTCTTTTTTCAGTTCTTTTGACAGACTTGCAGTTTAGCCAATCAGTGATAGCTCCCAGGTAACTTCACGTGCATGAGCACAGTGTTATCTATATGAAATTCATGAACTAACACCCTCTAGTGGTGAAAAACCTGTTAAAATGCATTCTTAAGAGGCGCCTTCAAGGTCTAAGAAATTAGCATATGAACCTCCTAAGTTAAGCTTTCGACTAAGAATACCATGAGAACAAAGCAAAATTGGTGATAAAAGTAAATTGGAAAATTGTTTTAAATGACATGCTCTATCTGAATCATGAAAGTTTATTTTGGACTAGACTGTCCCTTTAACAAAGCCTTAAAAAAAGAAATAATAGTTGTTAAAAACATTAGGCCATCATTATAAGTATTATATTAATTAGCTGTCAAATTTTACATTTGGTTTGTCCATATATGATTTGCTTCTGTGAACCCTTCTTTAAAAACCTGTTATGCACCTGTTTCTTAAAGAGACATTCAAAACAAAATATAATAATGCATTCAAATCAAAGATTAGTCTGAGAATAATACAGAGATTTGTTTTATAAATTTTATTATATGTTTAAATATTAAATAAGTGTAAAGATTTAGTGTCCATAAAGAAAGGGCACCGCCCTATTGTAACCTAGGTTTCCTTCTCTGCTGAGGCCAATGAGGTACAGTTATAGATTGGTCAGGGGAGTGTGCAACCATTGACTAAGGGCTAGATTACGAGTGGAGCAGTATTTTGCTCTCTAGCTTGTGAAATCAACTGTGCTAGAAGTAAGGTTTTTTTGCGTGTCCGGTATTGCGTGTACTACAAGTTGAAAGTAAAACGTTTTTGCACGAGCGCTAACCAGATGTGCACAAAAAGCCAAAGTTAGAAAATCATGACCGTGTTAACGTATTCCCCCATAGAAGTCAATAGAACAAGAAAAGTGGAAAAAACCAAACACCCTACTTGCGCGCAATCCTGATTTGCTCAAGTGCGCAAACCTGACATTAAAATCTTAATATTTCACATTCACAATGTTCTTCACATAGAAGAATATGTTTTATTTATTCATATATATATATATATATATATATATATATATATTGTATATACTGTAGGTATAAATATATATATATATATATACTGAATAGCTATTTAAAAATACTTAGAACATATTCTGCTCTGTGCAGAACATTTGAATGTGACATATTTACAGTAAATACACAGTATAACACTTTATTAAATATGAATATTGCATAAATATGCTTTTTCATGTTTTGATCTACTTGACTGTAAAGGGTTCCAATGCACTTATATATGTCTATATATGTATACATATGTATTTATGTGTTTATATGTGTATATATGTTTGTAAATACATAAATACAAATGTACACACATATATACTGTACATACATATATGTATATATACATTTTATATATATATATATATATATATATATATATATAGACATATATATCCATCTTTAGACATGTATATGTATGTAATTCTATGTTAAAGCCCTTTGTAGTCCTTTTTTTTTTCTAACACCTGAGACCTCATATCTTTAAGACCTTATAACTTTTTAATTACTTTTGAAATACTATTTATCAGATAGTGTTATTACCATTGTTACCGTACTATTAAATGTACTTTTGATGTGTTTTGTGCACCTTTTTTGCAAGCGTAACAGTTAACCAGAGCTCTGAGATCGCGAAAAACATCTAGCCTAAATCGCAATTGTACTCATGCTTTCACATTTACTTTTTAACTTGTAACGCATGAAAATGGCCACAATAAAACCGATATCGCTAGCACAAAATAGTTAGCATGCCACTCGTAATCTGCCTGTAAGTGTGGATGCAAAAAGCACACCATATTCAGAACTGCATTACTGGAAAAGAGGACAAAATAAATAATTAAAGTACTGTTAGCTTTTTTTAAATTTATATATAAACATTTTATATTACAATCTCAAAGTGTTAAATGTCCTATATTAAGGTTATTCCTGTGTTTGACTAGATTTTTCAGTTTTATCATATTTTTTTTTAATTGAAATGATTTTAGGATATAAGGTCCACTTATGTCATAGTGTATTCATGGAATACCATACATGATTTTGATTAATTATTGCAACGATTTTGTATGTGATCATATTTGTTTGTGGATAATGATCATGCTATTTTTTTTTTGTATTACAATTGATTGGCTGCACATGAGTAAAGATTGTCTGTTTGTTAAACCCAGAGAGTGCATTTATCTTGGATTTATTATATTATCTTTTTTTGCACCCTGGTTGGAGACATTATCCGTTTGATGAGAGTGCTTATTTTTGGATTATATATATATATATATATATATATATATATATATATATATATATATATATATATATATGTGGGTTTATATCTTTGTTGACTGTCACGGAAAGACTCTAGAAGCCTTGCATGAAACAATCATGACTTTTCTGCACTTAAAAACACAATTTCTAAATATGAAATTCAAAAAGCCAAAGTTAGAATATCATGAACACGTTAACGTATTCCCCCATAGAAGTCAATAGAACAAGAAAAGTCGAAAAAAACCAAACACCCTACTTGCGCACAATTCTGATTTGCTCAAGTGCGCAAACATGACATGAAAATCTTAATATTTCACATTCCAATGTTCTTCACATAGAAGAATAAGTTTTATTTATTCATAGATACATACAGTATATAAATTGTATATAGGTATAAATATGCCTGACCGCACCTTTTTCACAGTTTATACTTCTTTTGTAACCCACATGGACTTATCATAACTTATGGAAATTTCACAATTTTATTCACTAATGCCTCTTTCAGCAAGGAATAGTCCTGATACAGATATAACCAAGATTTTTTTCTACAGATAAAGCTAATTATTCGCTTTCTGGTCTTTTTGAAGAAATGGAGAAACTGCTAATTAGGGAACATAAGTTGCAGTGGGACATTTGGACAATGGAAACGTATGCCAAGCTTAAAATTATTCCCCATGGGCTACGCATTAACAAATTTCCCACTTTTGATGTTTCTAATGTTGATTTCATTAATTCTTGGAATGATATTCTTTCAGAGTGATCTATTTGTTTAATGGTTTTGTTAAACTCATATAAATTACATCTGTTAAACACTGTTAGAGAAGAAATTGGTCTCTTTCAGGCTGAGATGAATAACAGGTTAACTGATATTAATTTCTCTAGATTTGATGCTATACTTAAAAGTGGTGTGGCAGAAGTGAAACATACTGTATTAGAAACCAAACATACGAAATTTGTCAGAGATCAATCCGATTACACAAACAACAGTGTGTATATCTGGAAATGCTCTGACAGGGGTAATTCTAGACGTAATAGGAATAGATCTAGGAATAGACAAATCAACCAAAATAAAAATAAAAACAAGGGTCAACAAAATTCTACATCTAGCCAGAAGAAAGTCACATATTCAGACAGTGAATTTGAGTCAGGAGAAGACACTGGGGCCTCAGGAGGTGAGGAACCCCATAAAAACGCCTACCACACATATTCAATCACAAATCAGTAATTTTCAGGACACATCTCAAGCACAAGTGGTCAGACCCAAAGATTCACAATTTGGCTCTACCACTGCTAATTCAAAATATATTTATGTAACTGATACAGTGGGATTACATGCACAGGGCCCTAATGTCTCTAACGAGGATAAATTGAATCTGGCTCAGGTTTTTTGTCTCCCTCCACAGAAAACAGGGATAGGATTAGGGGTGCCAAAGGGTCAAGATCGATATCAGCTGAGAGGCAACAGAGGGAACAGGGGGCAATAGAAATACAAGTAATTGATAATGTTGTGAATTTATCAAGATACACACTTACCCCACCCCAGTTATCTGTACTCAGCTATGGTTTAAACTTTTCCCCTACAACTAACTTTGATATTTTTAAAACTCTTTTGGATGTTAATAAATTGATAAGGAACATTACTCTAAAAAAATACTATCAAGGAGAACCTGATTTGACAGTGACCAATCTTGAATCTCGGAAAATAGCAATATCGCCTATACCAGGTTATGCTAAACACAAACAAACATTTAGTGAGGTTTGTGACACTCTCACACTTGAACATGTATTGAGAGAAGGAAGTTTAGACACAAAATCAAATAATTTTGACTCTTTTGGAGGCTTTAAAAACCCCTCAGATTTTTATCCCATACACACCAGAGGCCATGTACTGGAAACCTTCTTTAAGAGGGTTTGGAAGCAATGTCTTTCTTTCTTAAACACTATTCAAACTTTAGTGAAGATTTTAAAAAATACATTGTGAGGATACTTGGGTTTCTGCTTACCCATAACTATTTTAAGTTTGAGGGGGAGTTCTACCTCCAGAGATGTGGGAAAGCAATGGGGGCCAAGTTTGCCCCCTCCTATGCCACCCTCTTCATCTATGGAGATAGTAACCCCCAGAGACATATGATCCAGTATTATGGACATTGTATTGACGACCTTCTCCTTATTTGGATGGGCGGTGACTCAGATTTCTCAGAGTGTATTGATCATTTAAATAATAATGATATTGGTATTAAATTTACTTCTGTGTTACGAAACAATACCATTGATTTTTTGGATGTCTCTTTAGAAGAAGGAAAGATTATCAGTAAGGTTTATAGAAAACCCACAGCTGGCTATGCACTTTTACACGCCAACAGTTGCCACCCTCGACATGTTCCATTTGCAGTCACAAAGGAACAATTTGTCAGGGTTAAACAGAACAGTACTCTTGACCATACCTATCGTGAACAATCGCTAGAACTTAGTAATAGACTGAAAGAAAGAGGCTATTCAAGTCAAATTGTCCTGAAAGCAGAACGACAAGTTCAGAGAATTGACAGAACCACTTTAATTCATGAAAATTCAAAAGTAAGCTTCAACCCTGACACACACTTCCAAGGTGTAACTTTTGTGACTGTTTTTAGTTCACAATACACCAAAATATGTAAAATTGCTAAAAAAAATTTCAATTTTCTTTCAGCCGATGAAAAACTGGAGAGATGTGTCAGTGCCGGACTGCGTTGCTCATATAGGAGAGCTAAAACCCTAGCCAATGTACTATCACCCTCATTGCTCCCAGAACTAAATAAACCCAATAGTTCTTGGTTGGTTCATAAGAGTTTGTTTAAATGTTTAAAATAAATCAAGTTATGTTTTGGAAAGCAGACTGCATCTCACATTTTTTGGTTTATATATATATATATATATAAATATATATATATATATATATATATATAGGAATAGCTATTTAAACATACTAAGAACATATTCTACTCTGTGCAGAACATTTGAATGTGACATATTTACAGTAAATACACAATATAACACTTTATTAAATATGAATATTGCATAAATATGCTTTTTCATGTTTTGATCTACTTGACTGTAAAGGGTTCCAATGCACTTATATATGTCTATATATGTATACATATGTATACATATGTATTTATGTGTTTATATGTGTATATATGTTTGTAAATACATAAATACACATATAAATACATACATACAAATGTACACACATATATACTGTAAGGCTGCTAATAACAGTGCTGTAATTATGGGAGATTTTAACTACCCTGGTATAAACTGGGCCAATGAAACTAGTAATTCAGCTAAGGGGGATAGATTTTTAAATATTCTCAGGGATAACCTCTTGTCACAATTAATAGAGGAGCCAACTAGGAGTAAAGCTATATTGGATTTAGTGCTATCAAACAATACAGATATAATATCAAACATAGAAGTCAAGGACATTTGGGTAACAGTGATCATAACATGGTCACATTCGAAATCTCTTTTCATATGCAGTGTCTTAATGGTTTAACTAAGACTTTTAATTTTAAGAAAACAAAATTCAATGATTTAAGGAAATCATTAAATAATATAAATTGGGACAATGTATTCTCTAATAAAAATACAGAGGATAAATGGATAATATTTAAAACTTTGTTAAATAAATATACATATCAACAAATACCATATGGTTATAAAAATAAAAGTCAAAGCCGTTGTGGATAAATAAAAATGTGTTAAGAGAGATTAGGAAAAAACGTAGGGCATTTAAATTATTCAAAGAAAATAGTACAGACTCAACATACAATATTTATAAGGAATGTAACAATGCATGCAAAAAAGCAATCAAAATAGCCAAAATTTAAAATGAAAAATTAATTGCAAAGGATTCTAAGTCAAACCCTAAAAGTACATAAATAGCAAAAAAATCTAAGAAGGATAATATAGGTACATTAAAATGCTTGGAGGGTAGCATGATAAATAATGACAGGGAGAAGGCTAAGGTACTAAACCATTTTTTTCTTCAGTATATACAAGAGAGGAACCATTGGATTATACTTTGGAACAAAATAGAACATGCCAGTCCATACCATTAACTGGGTTATGTTTAGAGGATATCAGGAAAAAAACTGGATAATATTAAGGTAAATAAAACTCCAGGCCCAGGTGGAATACACCCAAGGGTGTTAAGGGAATTTAGCACTGTCGTAGACAAACCTCTACTCTTAATTTTTCAAAACTCATTATCCTCAGGTATGGTACCCCAGGATTGGCGTAAAGCTGATGTGGTGCCACTCTTCAAAAAGGGAAGCAGGGATGATCCAGGAAGCTATAGATCAGTTAATCTGACATCAATAGTGGGGAATATATTTGAAGGGATTATAAGGGATTATATTAATGATCATATTCGTGTAAACAAGATTGTGAGTTCTAATCAGTATGGTTTTAGGAGAAAAAGATCATGTCAAACTAATCTAATTAGATTCTACAAGGAAGTAAGTAAAACTATGGATAAAGGGGAATCAGTTGATGTGATATACTTAGATTTTGCAAAGGCATTTGATACAGTGCCACATGAGAGATTAATGCACAAAATGAAGGGACTGGGAATAGCTGAAAATGTTAGCTCATGGATAAATAACTGGATAAAAGATAGGGAGCAACGAGTAGTAGTAAATGGATCATACTCAGAGTGGACAAAGGTAATCAGTGGAGTCCCCCAGGGATCAGTACTGGGCCCTGTTCTTTTTAATATTTTTATAAATGACTTGGAGCAAGGATTAAATAGCGACATCTCTATTTTTGCAGATGATACTAAGTTAAGTAAGGTCATTAGGTCAGAGCAGGATGAACTTTCATTACAAAGCGATCTGCAAAAATTAGAAGTATGGGCAAGTAAATGGAAAATGAGATTTAATACGGAAAAATGCAAGGTTCTACATTTTGGAAGTAAAAATAAGCAGGCAACATATTTTTTAAACGGAACAAGACTTAGCCAAACAGAGAAGGAAGGGGATTTGGGAGTAGTAATAGTTAACAAGCTAAAGATGGGTGCACAATGCAGGGCAGCGGCTTCAAAGGCTAATAAGATACTAGTTTGTATTAAAAGAGGCATTGATTCAAGGGAGGAAAGCATAATGCTGTTACTATATAAAGCCCTGGTAAGACCTCACCTTGAGTATGGAGTGCAGTTCTGGGGACCGATCGCAAAAAAATATATTGCAGAACCAGAAAAAGTTCAGAGAAGGGCCACAAAGCTAATAAGGGGATTGGAGAAATTAACCTATGAGGAGAGGCTAGCCAAACTGGGTCTGTTTTCTTTAGAAAAAAGGAGCTTGAGAGGTGACATGATTATTTTATAAATATATTCAAGGCCCATATTCAGAGATGACAGAAGCTCTGTTTATTCCAAGAAAATTGTTTCTGACAAGAGGTCACAATTTAAGGTTGGAGGAAAGGAGATTTAATCTCCTGCAACAGAAACATTTTTTCACTGTAAGAGCAATAACATTGTGGAACTCATTACCAAAGAAAGCAGTGAATGCCAATACCCTAGATATATTTAAAAATATTCTGGATACATTTCTGTATATAAACAAAATTCATGGATATGATTGCTAGTATTAAATGGGTCACCTTTTAGTGGGGCTATTTAAGCTTAACTGGAGCTTTTTGTAAGTATTTTAGATTTGTATAGGTTGAACTCGATGGACTTCAGTCTTTTTTCAACCTTATCTACTATGTTACTATGTTACTATGTATAGATATATAAATACTTAGGAAAGGAGATTTAATCTCCTGCAACGGAAACGTTTTTTCACTGTAAGAGCAATACAAATTTGGAACTCATTACCAAAGGAGGTAGTAAATGCCAATACCCTAGATACATTTAAAAATTATTTGGATACATTTCTGTCTATAATCAAAATTCATGGATATGATTGCTAGTATTAAATGGGTCGCCTTTTAGTTATATTATTTAAGCTTAACTGGAGCTTTTTGTATATATTTTAGATTTGTATAGGTTGAACTCGATGGACTTCGGTCTTTTTTCAACCTCATCTACTATGTTACTATGTTACTATATATTGCAAAGCTTTTTTTAAATTTATATATAAACATTTTATATTACAATCTCAAAGTGTTAAATACCCTATTAATGTTATTCCTGTGTTTGACTAGATTTTTCAGTTTTATCATATTTTTTTTAATTGAAATGATTTTAGGATATAAAGTCCACTTATGTCATAGTGTATTCATAGAATACCTGTCAGGTCTCCTGTCAGTCATTTCATAGCCCTTCCCACTTTGTCTTTAAGAGTATCCTGTTTCCTGTAAACAGGTGCTTAATATCGAAACTGCTTCCTAGCAGGTGTATGTGTTTCTTAGGATACAAACCTAATATAATCTCCTTTCTCTAAACCACTTGGAAATCTGAACTAAGGATTAAAACTCCTCTCTACTACTGCAGCATTTATTGTCCCTGCAGTTTCTGAAGCTACATTGGACTGCAACATATTTTACAGCACACCTTCCTATTACAAAATCTTGCCCTTCCTTCTTGCCAAAACTCCACTGGCACTTAGTGGTTGTTTCCTGAGTACAAGTCAACTAACCAGAAGAAAACCCAAGCAATTACAAAGAGGAAAACTGGATTGTAAAACCGGAACGTAGCCACGCCCCCATTTGTGACATCACTCTCTGTTCATTCAGCTTCAGTGCAGCCTACTCTGATTCAGTGTGTCAGCAGCCTGTCAGCAAGTCTGAATAGGATTGTTTCCATCTCTACACTATCTGATACAACGTAACACCTTGCCTGAACTAACAAACAGAAACTTTGTTTACTACAGGGAGTGCAGAATTATTAGGCAACTTGTATTTTTGAGGATTAATTTTATTATTGAACAACAACTATGTTCTCAATGAACCCAAAAAACTCATTAATATCAAAGCTGAATAGTTTTGGAAGTAGTTTTTAGTTTGTTTTTAGTTATAGCTATTTTAGGGGGATATCTGTGTGTGCAGGTGACTATTACTGTGCATAATTATTAGGCAACTTAACAAAAAACAAATATATACCCATTTCAATTATTTATTTTTACCAGTGAAACCAATATAACATCTCAACATTCACAAATATACATTTCTGACATTCAAAAACAAAACAAAAACAAATCAGTGACCAATATAGCCACCTTTCTTTGCAAGGACACTCAAAAGCCTGCCATCCATGGATTCTGTCAGTGTTTTGATCTGTTCAACATCAACATTGCGTGCAGCAGCAACCACAGCCTCCCAGACACTGTTCAGAGAGGTGTACTGTTTTCCCTCCTTGTAAATCTCACATTTGATGATGGACCACAGGTTCTCAATGGGGTTCAGATCAGGTGAACAAGGAGGCCATGTCATTAGATTCTTCTTTTATACCCTTTCTTGCCAGCCACGCTGTGGAGTACTTGGACACGTGTTATGGAGCATTGTCCTGCATGAAAATCATGTTTTTCTTGAAGGATGCAGACTTCTTCCTGTACCACTGCTTGAAGAAGGTGTCTTCCAGAAACTGGCAGTAGGACTGGGAGTTGAGCTTGACTCCATCCTCAACCCGAAAAGGCCCCACAAGTTCATCTTTGATGATACCAGCCCAAACCAGTACTCCACCTCCACCTTGCTGGCGTCTGAGTCGGACTGGAGCTCTCTGCCCTTTACCAATCCAGCCACGGGCCCATCCATCTGGCCTATCAAGACTCACTCTCATTTCATCAGTCCATAAAACCTTAGAAAAATCAGTCTTGAGATATTTCTTGGCCCAGTCTTGACATTTCAGCTTGTGTGTCTTGTTCAGTGGTGGTCGTCTTTCAGCCTTTCTTACCTTTGCCATGTCTCTGAGTATTGCACACCTTGTGCTTTTGGGCACAACAGTGATGTTGCAGCTCTGAAATATGGCCAAACTGGTGGCAAGTGGCATCTTGGCAGCTGCACGCTTGACTTTTCTCAGTTCATGGGCAGTTATTTTGCGCCTTGGTTTTTCCACACGCTTCTTGCGACCCTGTTGACTATTTTGAATGAAACGCTTGATTGTTCGATGATCACGCTTCAGAAGCTTTGCAATTGTAAGAGTGCTGCATCCCTCTGCAAGATATCTCACTATTTTTGACTTTTCTGAGCCTGTCAAGTCCTTCTTTTGACCCATTTTGCCAAAGGAAAGGAAGTTGCCTAATAATTATGCACACCTGATATAGGGTGTTGATGTCATTAGACCACACCCCTTCTCATTACAGAGATGCACATCACCTAATATGCTTAATTGGTAGTAGGCTTTCGAGCCTATACAGCTTGGAGTAAGACAACATGCATAAAGAGGATGATGTGGTCAAAATACTCATTTGCCTAATAATTCTGCACTCCCTGTATAACACCAGAGCCTTTGTGTTGTTACATTGTGCCCAGTTGAACTTTAACCTTTAATAACTTTTCACTGATAGTTAATCTGTATTCATCCACATTGAATACAGAGACTCAGGTGGAACAAACTCATTTTATGCAACACTGCAATTGAGATCCAAAACTATATTCATAATTGTAACAGAGTAAACACAGAATATCACATAATACTAAGCCAAACAGTGAAATGGATCCAGCAGAGCTGCCTCAGTATGTTTATTCACTTTCTCAACATGTGGATCAACTTAATCAAGGGTTAAGGGAACTTCAGCAAGAAAATCAAACTTTGCATAAAATAATAAAGGATTCAATACAACAAAAATCAGGTCATACTGAAACTACCCCAGAACCACTAGTATCTCAACCAGATACATTTCATGGTGACAGGAAGCTCTATAGACAGTTTAAAAATGCTTGCAATTTGTTATTTGATTTAAGAAATAAAACATATAATACTGAAAAAAATAAAGGTATTAACGGTAATATCCTTTTTACGTGGAGAACCCAGGGCATGGGCCGACCAATTCTATGAAAATGATGATCCTATTTTAAGCTCTCTTGATGAATTCTATGAAGCAATGGATGATCTGTATCAGGATATCAACATCCAGAACACAGCTGAAACAAGAATGAGAGCATTAAAACAAGGAAAGAAAATTGCAGAAGAATACATCACTGAATTTAAACGTTACGCCACAGATTCACAGTGGAATTCAGTAGCGCTGAAAAATCAATTCAGGCTTGGGTTGTCTGATCCAATAAAAGACGAGCTAGCTCGCATTGAACTTCCCAAGACGCTAGAAGATTTAATGAAGTTAGTTGTACAAGTAGATAGGTGTCTCAGAGAGAGGAAGGCAGAACGTCAATCTTCAGAGTACACGCCGCGGTTACCTCGAATTAACTATTCAGAGTCTCCTAATCCCCAAGCAATATCAAAAAGTAATCCAGAAGCAATGGACATCGGGGTTATTCGAGGACCCCTGACGTCAGAAGAGAGGAGCCGTCGGAGAGCACAACAATTATGTATGTACTGTGCTAACCCTAATCACAGTGTGAAGGATTGCCCACTACTTATCCGTACAAAGAGAAGTAAGTTTACTTATATACATTCTGTTATGCCTAAAGATCTAAAACCAAACTTACCGTCATCTATCTCTATGTTTACAGTGGGAACAAAACAAGTATGATTGCCCAATTGAGTTAATACCAGGGTCATCCATACCGTTTGGACACCTATACCCACTCAGCCTGCCAGAGTTGGCACATTTGAAAGAATATCTTGAAGAAAATCTGAGGAAAGGATTTATCAGACCGTCTACCTCACCCGCGGGAGCGGGAATGTTCTTCGTAAGGAACAAGGACTCGTCTTTAAGACCTATTATAGACTATCGAGAACTCAATAAAAGAACAATCAAAAACAGGTATCTGCTACCTTTGATACCGGAACTCATAGAACGCCTACAAGATGCAAGATATTCACAAAGCTCGATCTACGTGGCGCGTATAATTTAATCCGCATACGAGAAGGGGATGAGTGGCTGACGGCATTCAGAACCAGATACGGTTTATTAGAGTATCTGGTAATGCCGTTCGGTTTATGTAATGCGCCAGCCACTTTCCAGCATTTCATCAATGAAATATTCAGAGATCTGCTTGATGTATGCATTGTCATTTATCTTAATGACATCCTTATATATTCAGACACTATGGAACAACATGTTAAAGATGTCAGGAAGGTTTTGACAAGACTTCAAGCTCATCAATTATATGCTAAGGCAGAGAAGTGTTTGTTCCATACTAAGGAAGTGTCATTTCTTGGATACCATATCAGTCCAACTGGGATCCAAATTCAAGACAACAAAGTCCAGATAGTCTTAGAATGGAAAGAACCTGCTACTAAAAAAGAATTGCAACTTTTTTGGGATTTGCAAACTATTACAGAAAATGTATAAAAAAAACTATTCCAAGATTGCAAGACCTTTCACACAACTTATCAGCTCGACTACTTCATTCCGTTGGACACCTAGCGCTGCCGAAACATTTTCATACCTAAAACGTTGTTTTACATCTGCACCTATATTACGTTTTCCAAACCCAAAGCTGCAGTATATCCTAGAAGTGGATTCATCTGACTTTGCAGTTGGTGCAGTACTCTCGCAAAGAGAAACGATAGATTCCCCCATTCATCCAGTCTCTTTTTATTCTAAGGTGATGACTGTTGCTGAGATGAATTACTCCATTGGAGACAAGGAGATTTTGGCAATAAGAAACTCCTTGGAACACTGGAGACACCTGCTTGAGGGGACTTCTACTCCAATACTCATATACACTGACCACAGAAATTTAGAGTTTCTTAAAAAAAAAAACCCCACTATCTGCAAGATAGGTTCGATGAAGCCTTTACTTCTCACGTTTTGATTTTCATATCATGTATCGACCAGCCAGTAAGAATGGCAAAGCCGATGCTTTGTCAAGAAAGGATACCAAACCAACACAAAGCACAAATCCATCTTTATCATTCCAGCAGAACGTTTTATCCATCTGTCAACACAACAGGATTTCATAACATCTTTACGCAAAGCACTTACCGACGACAAAGAGATTCCACATTCTTTGGTAACAAAGCATACCAATGGATTATATTATCATGGTGAACAACTTTACCTACCTGACATATTAGTTGAACCTATACTTAAAATGTACCATGATTCTCCCATCTCTGGTCATCTCGGAGTGAATAAAACTATAGCAATCATAGCAAGACAGTTTTGGTGGCCAGCTATGAGGAGGTCCATTACAGAATATGTAGACACCTGTCATGTATGTGTTACTACCAAACCAGAAAGACAGAAACCTTATGGACTCTTAATGCCTATCGCTCCATCTACCAAACCTTGGGAACATCAGAATGGATTTTATTGTCGACTTACCTCCTTCTGGCAAACAGAACACCATTCTGGTAGTCATAGATCTCTTTACGAAGATGGGTCACTTTATACCCTTCCACAAATTACCTACATCTACAGAAACTGCAGATTTATTCATGAAACATGTTGTCAAATATCACGGGATCCCACGTAGAATCACCACTGATCGTGGAACTCAATTCACCTCTCAATTTTGGAGAAAATTGTGTGACAAACTCCAAATAGACCATAGATATTCCACTTCATTCCATCCTCAGACCAATGGCCAAACTGAGAAACTTAATCAATGGTTTGAACAGTATATTCGCTGCTATTGTTCTCAACATCAACAAGATTGGCTCCAACACATTCATCTAGCAGAATTCGCTTATAACAATAATACCAATTCTTCAACTAAATTATCTCCGTTCTTTGCGAATTGTGGATATCATCCTCAAATACTACTGACTGATTCACTTCCATCACCTTCACCATTGGTCGATGAGTTCCATAATTCACTACTTGAAATATTCAAACAAATCTGACACAACATAATTGCTGCACAAGTGACCCAAAAACGATACTATGATCTGCGTAGAAGACCATCACCAAACTATCAGGTTGGAGATCTTGTTTGGTTATCCACCAAGAATTTAAAAATGCAAGTACCCAGTAAAAAACTTGGTAGTCTGTTTATTGGACCCTTTCCTATTGCCAAGGTCATTAACCAGAATGCAGTCACTTTGACATTGCCTCCGTCATCAAAACTTCATCCAACCTTTCATGCATCACTACTGAAACCGGCAAAACCAACTAGAGTATCTACTCCAAATGCTTCATCCACTTCAGTTCCTTCCGATTTGCTGGAGTATGAAGTTTAAAGTCTGGTGGATTCTAGGATTTCCAGGGGCGAACTCTAGTATTTGGTGCGCTGGAAGAACTACACAGAGGAAGATGACACCTGGGAACCCTCCTCTAATCTTTCCGCTCCTAAGTTGGTGGCGCAATTCCATAGGCGAAATCCGGATCATCCCTGGCCTCAAGCTGTGGGACAGCTTGCTTAGGTGGGGGGTCATGTCAGGTCTCCTGTCAGTCATTTCATAGCCCTTCCCACTTTGTCTTTAAGAGTATCCTGTTTCCTGTAAACAGGTGCTTAGTATTGAAACTGCTTCCTAGCAGGTGTATGTGCAGTTGTTTCTTAGGATACAAACCTAACATAATCTCCTTTCTCTAAGCCACTTGGACATCTGAACTAAGGATTAAAACTCCTCTCTACTACTGCAGCATTTATTGTCCCTGCAGTTTCTGAAGCTACATTGGACCGCAACATATTTCACAGCACACCTTCCTATTACAAAATCTTGCGCTTCCTTCTTGCCACAACTCCACTGGCACTTAGTGGTTGTTTCCTGAGTACAAGTCAACTAACCAGAAGAAAACCAAAGCAATTACAAAGAGGAAAACTGGATTGTAAAACCGGAATTTAGCCACGCCCCCTTTTGTGACATCACTCTCTGTTCATTCAGCTTCAGTGCAGCCTACTCTGATTCAGTGTGTCAGCAGCCTGTCAGCAAGTCTGAATAGGATTATTTCCATCTATACACTATCTAATACAAGGTAACACCTTGCCTGAACTAACAAACAGAAACTTTGTTTACTATAACACCAGAGCCTTTGTGTTGTTACATTGTGCCCATTTGAACTTTAACCTTTAATAACTTTTCACTGATAGTTAATCTGTATTCATCCACATTGAATACAGAGACTCAGGGAACAAACTCATTTTATGCAACTGAGATCCAAAACTATATTCATAATTGTAACAGAGTAAACACAGAATATCACAATACCGTACATGATTTTGATTAATTATTGCAACGATTTCGTATGTGATCATATATGTTTGTGGATAATGATCATGCTATTTGTTTGTTTATTTTGTATTACAATTGATTGGCTGCACATTTGAAGGGTGGGGTTTTGTTACACTTATAAGTTTGTTCACTATTCACTAATAGTTTGTCTGAGGAAGGGGTGAATACCCCTGTAACGTCACATGAGTAAAGATTGTATGTTTGTTAAACCCAGAGAGTGCATTTTTTCTTGGATTTATTATATTAACTTTTTTGCACCCTGGTTGGAGACATTATCCGTTTGGTGAGAGTGCTTATTTTTGGATACTATATATATGGGTTTATATCTTTGTTGACTGGCAGGGAAAGACTCTAGAAGCCTTTCATGAAACAATCATGACTTTTCTGCACTTAAAAACACAATTTCTAAATATGAAATTCAAAATATCAAGATGAGTACACTGGCCCCCGACTAGTTGAAATCCTGAAATAAGAAGATACCTGCTGTAGCCCATGTTTTCTGAGTAACCCATATTGAAAAAAAAATGCTGAATATAATTATATCAGGGTAGACGTAATTGCTGGCAAAGAAATAATAAATTTCAAGCACTGTCCTGGTTAAATATTTAATAACTAGCATCCAGTAGCCAGTATTGTATTTAAATATCAGGGACAAGTTGTCTGCCTCATGCCAACTGCAACACTTGACACAGATCTTAAAGAACCACTTATTTTGTTGAAGAGAGTCAATATAGAATTCCTGGAAAGTCAAATCTGTTAGTAATCTCCTGAACTGTAATGACTTCCAGGGAGCATTTACGGGGGGAAACCTTTGTAGCTTGTTTACACCTTCTCTGTCAGACATGTTGTGTTCTTTGCTGGTTGTCACATTTGTACCTCCTTCTGGAATTGCAAGAATCCTTGATTAAGCTTCAGGCCACAACAGAATCAAGTGAACACTTTGTTAAACTGGTGATTGCTCTTTTAAGCATTTTATTATTGTTTTCATGTTCAGATGTAAATCCAACCCCTTGTTGTTTCCTGTAGTGTTTGCTTATTAAAAGGTGTCAAAAGTATAGAAGGGAATCAGTACAGGGTATAGATCATGAACAAAATAGTTCATGGTTAGATAAATTTGAACCTATGGGGATTAGTTGGTGCACAAGTCCATAGTCAAATTAGAAAAGCTGCAAGACCAAATTTTTTGATGCAAACATAATCAGCATAAAGGCAAGGCCGAAATCTTCCTTAAAAAGGTCATTGACTTCTAATAGAACTAGGCTTACTATATTAGCCAATAATTACCTTGAATACTACTACAGTTCACCCCCACTATTCTTGAGAGTTTCTGCTGCATAGAAAAATCCCAATAAACTTAAAGGGAAACTGAACCCAATTTTTTTCTTTCGTGATTCAGATAGAGCATGCAATTTTAAGCAACTTTCTAATTTACTCCTATTATCAATTTTTCATCTTTCTCTTGCTATGTTTATTTGAAAAAGAAGGCATCTAAGCTTTTTTTTTGTTCAGAACTCTGGACAGCTGTTTTTTATTGAAGGATCAATGTATCCACCAATCAGCAAGAACAACCCAGGTTGTTTACCAAAAATGGGCTCGCATCTAAATTTACATTCTTGCATTTCAAATAAAGATACCAAGAGAATGAAGACAATTTGATAATAGGAATAAATTAGAAAGTTGCTTAAAATTTCATGCTCTATCTGAATCACAAAAGAAAAAAAATGGGTTCAGTGTCCCTTTAAATTCTTCTTGAATTGTTTTCTTGGGACTTCTGATTATTGGCTGTCCTTAAATACTCTTGCTCAAATTATTCAAATCTAACCCTTAAGAATCCCTAATAGACAAAATTTAAGGACATTTGTGCTGATCAGTGGGTCTGTCACCATGGTTAACTCACTTATACTCAGCAGATTTTTTCCCCTTTATTTAGAAATCGTTCTAAAAGCTAGAGTAACATTATAAGAAAAAAAAAAAAAAACTGTAAGCAATTAAATTCAAAGAATTTTACCTTTGTACAAAATGAAATATTATATTTGGGAATTGAAGATAATATCATTTCCATTACCAATAATTTAAGAAATGTTACACTTTAGTTATCTTGGCAAATTCAGTAAATACAACTGACCAGATTGAGATAATCATGGATATCTGAGGCTCGTTCATTGTGAATGCTACTGCAACATGTAATAATACCTTGATTTATTAGTTTGGCAGAAATGACATTACTGAGTCATGTTTTCCATAAGAAAATCCTGGTTTGTATGTGGTAGACTATTTCCTTAATCAGTGATATTTAGGTGGTAAAATAACTAGGTAATTACAATAGTTTAATTCTTTAATTTTATACTTTTTTATTTTTGTAAGGAAAACATTATTTCAAAAGCATTACTTAATCAGACAATATATTATTTGCAGCCATTTTTTTTAAAAAAAATCTGATTTATAAGTTAAAGGGACATTACAACCCAATTTTTTTTCTTTCATGATTTATAAAGAACATGCAATTATAAACAACTTTCTAATTTACTTCTATTATCTAATTTGCTTCATTCTCTTGATATTCTTTGCTGAAAAGCATATATAGATAGGCTTAGTAGCTGCTGATTGGTAGCTGCACATAGATGCCTTTTGTGATTGGGTCACCCATGTGAATCGCTATTTCTTCAACAAAGCATATCTAAAGAATGAAGCAAATTAGATAATAGAAGTAAATTTGAATGTTGTTTAAAATTGTATTATCTACCTGAATCATGAAAGAACAAATTTGGGTTTAGAGTCCCTTTAAATCTAGGAAAATATACCTGGAAGTAAAACTATTAATTAAAAAATGTAAGAAGAATGTAATTGAATTTTTTTTTTTTTATTTATTCAACTGCTGATTAAGAAAATCAGTTAAACTGTTCCAATTATGTACATATTACAACAATATACAGATAAAACAGATATGGTATATTATTTTTATGAGCTTAAAATTGAAATACATTTCCATAATCCTGAATAACTTTCAGTCATACCTGGTAAAATTAGATTTATCTGTATAATTGGTAGTTTTTCAGATTTTGATTTCCCTAAATTTCAAATCATGTGATTTCTTTCTCTATTGTATATGCGATTGAGTTAATGCACTATAGTATTATGCTTTGGAAATGTATGTGTATATATATATATATATATATATATATATATATGTGTGTGTGTGTGTGCTTAATGTATTGATTATGAGATAGATGACAATATTAGACTATTGCTTTTCTAGTTTGTAGCCACAGTCCCATTAAATATCATTAAATCTTTCAAGTCTGGATAAAAGGAACATGATTAAAAGCTTAAAAGTTACCAATAAATGACATCAATTCATTAGAAGGGATTCACAATAATAACTCTTATATAGTTACATAAATGTTCACTACAGTCTACTGTTTAAGAATTTCTCTTCCTGCAGAATGAACAGTTTCTTCTCCGTAGAACCTACACAGAATTTGTTTACTTTGGCATGAATTGTGTTTAGTCTTTCAGCTGGGCTGAAATTCAGCTGAGAGGGAATATTTCAAGGTGATGAATTCTTGACCTGAAAAATAAAATGAAAAAGAAATACATTTGTGACGATTAAAAAAATAATAATCAGTTTTTCAATGCTTCAGAGAATGGAGGATTTGGAAAATGATTTCCTGTTTATGTTTTAATTATAGATAATGGGGAAGTGTCCCCTATATATACTTTCTGGGGACACCACTGACTAATGTTTATTGCTGATTTCCTGTTCCTGCGTCCTTTAGCATCTCCTCATAATAACAGAAGCAAATAAGCATCAACATATTTATGATAAACCTCTGTGCTCACCAAATAGTAGGGGTACATTGGTATGGAAAATTGATACTTATTGTTTGCCCTAAAGGACATGAATTCTACCTTCAGTTTATTCCTATTGCTTCAGAGGCGCCAAGTGTAAAAAGTTATTTGGGTCATGGTTTGTGACATTATTATACTCGTTGAAAAAAAAAAATAATAATCTTGAAAATAGGCTGTTATAAGGTGTACAACAACAAATTTACTTCAAAAATATATAAAAAGTCTGAATAAGAAGTTATTTATAATGGGAATACAGTTTAAGATAGTACATTTATCAAATTACAATTCGTATATGTGTACTTTGATGCAAGATGAGAACTGAACAGATGTTAACAGTTTGATAAATGAGACCACGGTTATTGGTTTGTCCTAATTAACTGAAATATCTAAAATTCTGCTGATACTACTAGGAATTAACAGTATTGTAAAATATACTGGTAACCTAGTAATATACTGATACATAGCATTTGTAAAACTTTAGTCAATACATTTAAAATCTAAATTAATATTTTACTAAATTTATACTAAGCTGTATATTATATATATACAGGGAGTGCAGAATTATTAGGCAAGTTGTATTTTTGAGGATTAATTTTATTATTGAACAACAACCATGTTCTCAATGAACCCAAAAAACTCATTAATATCAAAGCTGAATAGTTTTGGAAGTAGTTTTTAGTTTGTTTTTAGTTATAGCTATTTTAGGGGGATATCTGTGTGTGCAGGTGACTATTACTGTGCATAATTATTAGGCAACTTAACAAAAAACAAATATATACCCATTTCAATTATTTATTTTTACCAGTGAAACCAATATAACATCTCAACATTCACAAATATACATTTCTGACATTCAAAAACAAAACAAAAACAAATCAGTGACCAATATAGCCACCTTTCTTTGCAAGGACACTCAAAAGCCTTCCATCCATGGATTCTGTCAGTGTTTTGATCTGTTCACCATCAACATTGCGTGCAGCAGCAACCACAGCCTCCCAGACACTGTTCAGAGAGGTGTACTGTTTTCCCTCATTGTAAATCTCACATTTGATGATGGACCACAGGTTCTCAATGGGGTTCAGATCAGGTGAACAAGGAGGCCATGTCATTAGATTTTCTTCTTTTATACCCTTTCTTGCCAGCCACGCTGTGGAGTACTTGGACACGTGTGATGGAGCATTGTCCTGCATGAAAATCATGTTTTTCTTGAAGGATGCAGACTTCTTCCTGTACCACTGCTTGAAGAAGGTGTCTTCCAGAAACTGGCAGTAGGACTGGGAGTTGAACTTGACTCCATCCTCAACCCGAAAAGGCCCCACAAGCTCATCTTTGATGATACCAGCCCAAACCAGTACTCCACCTCCACCTTGCTGGCGTCTGAGTCGGACTGGAGCTCTCTGTCCTCTACCAATCCAGCCACGGGCCCATCCATCTGGCCCATCAAGACTCACTCTCATTTCATCAGTCCATAAAACCTTAGAAAAATCAGTCTTGAGATATTTCTTGGCCCAGTCTTGACGTTTCAGCTTGTGTGTCTTGTTCAGTGGTGGTCGTCTTTCAGCCTTTCTTACCTTGGCCATGTCTCTGAGTATTGCACACCTTGTGCTTTTGGGCACTCCAGTGATGTTGCAGCTCTGAAATATGGCCAAACTGGTGGCAAGTGGCATCTTGGCAGCTGCACGCTTGACTTTTCTCAGTTCATGGGCAGTTATTTTGCGCCTTGGTTTTTCCACACGCTTCTTGCGACCCTGTTGACTATTTTGAATGAAACGCTTGATTGATCGATGATCACGCTTCAGAAGCTTTGCAATTTTAAGAGTGCTGCATCCCTCTGCAAGGTATCTCACTATTTTTGACTTTTCTGAGCCTGTCAATCCTTCTTTTGACCCATTTTGCCAAAGGAAAGGAAGTTGCCTAATAATTATGCACACCTGATATAGGGTGTTGATGTCATTAGACCACACCCCTTCTCATTACAGAGATTCACATCACCTAATATGCTTAATTGGTAGTAGGCTTTCGAGCCTATACAGCTTGGAGTAAGACAACATGCAAAAAGAGGATGATGTGGTCAAAATACTCATTTGCCTAATAATTCTGCACTCCCTGTATATATATATATATATATATATATATATATATATATATATATATATATATATATATATATAGTATATATATATATATATATATATATATATATATATATATTAGCATTTTTTTAAAAACTATTCAAGTCCTTTTATTACACCAGAAATTCAAGATTGCAGTTAAAGCAAAGATTGTTTTGGCATAAAATTACAAACATTCAAATTCATAATAACATTGATTAACTTTTTTAATGATTTGAGATCAACCTAAGCACAGTAAGCTATACTGGGGCGATCCGATATATGGCGCAGGTTTCGGCGCAAGCGTGGAAACCTGCGCCGCCCGTAGTTTCACCTTGCACATCGGGCTATCACATATACGGCGCCGACAGTTGCTAAAGTGCCGTAAGTCGGACAAACTAGCGATGTCCAGAAATAAGCGTAAGTACAAATTTCTGGAGTTGCCAGTGACTTACGGCATTTTAGAAACTGCCGCCGCCTAAAAAAACTAACTAAATCTTAAATCTCCTGTAACTGTCTAACACGCCTCCCAAAAATAGCCCGACACGTATACCCCTCTATCCGCAATCCCCCTTCTCCTAACAATAAATGTATTAACTCCTAGACCGACAACCCCCCACAACGCAATAAGCCTAATTGTTAACCCCTAAACTGCCATAGCCCAAACCGCAATAGACCTATCCTAGTATTAACCCCTAAACCGCCGCTCCCGGACCCCGCTGCCACCTACATTAAATGTATTACCCCCTAATCTCCAATCTGTGGCGCATTCGTTCCGGATGAAGATAGAAGATGATGGAGCCGCCTGGAAGAAGACCTTCTCCGCCGGACTTCAGGAATGGTGAGTACCTATTTGGAACTTAATCTTAGGGCCTTTTGTAGGGCATATATAAATCCTAGTTACTCTTGCCCTTGCTTCAGCGCCAGTACTCATTTTTTTACATTCTTGTAATATACATGTTATAGCAAAAATGCATCTAATAAAAGCTATAGCTATTTACAAAGTGTATTTAAACACACTTACTCATTACCATTTACCAGATGGTACAAGCTCTATAGAGTGCCTATAGAGCTTGTACCATCTGGTAATGACTCAATTTGTTAATTGCTGACATGATACAAGCTCCACTGGTGCTTGGAGCAGCTACAGTATTTAAAATGTTGGTGCACTGAGAATATCTAGCTATGCTTCACATGCACATGCAGAGAAAAATGTTAATACTAAAACAGTGATAACTTTTTCTAGAAGCATTTTTGCCAATACATTTATATTGCAAAGACGTTTCTATTCAAATATGTAATTCATCTAAGTGCCTTTAATATTTGGCTGGAATGTCCCTTTATGTTAAACATTTTTTCTTTTATTTCTGTTTGAAAAACAGTTAAGTAAATGTATAGTGAAATGAAAAGGAATTGTCTGACTGCATACAACTGGGTCATAGGACTTTGTTGCTCGCGTTTGTAACGCGTCCGTCACTGTCACCAGTTACGCACGCATCCTCAAAGGAATGTTGGCTGTGCACGCAGCCAAAAGAATCCACCTGGATGCAGCGTAGGCAAACCTGAAGCCTTTAAAAAAAAAAAAAAATGCAACCGCCCACACGAAATAACTAAAAACACGTAACCGCCCGCAAGAAATAAAAAAAAACATGTAACTGCCTGCACAAAGTATAACAAAAAAACCTAACCTCCCTCACTAAGTAATAACAAACACCTAAAACTCCAACCCCCACATCGCAAAACAATAAAGTAATTAACCCCTTATCCGCAAATAACATAATTAAAATATTAACCCCTAAACCTCCGACCACCCACATCGCAATAAACCTAATTAATTTATTAACCCCTAAACCCCTAAACCGCAAAAACCCCACATCGCAATAAACCAATTTAACCTATTAACTCTTAAACCGCCAACTCCACACATCGCAAGAAACCTAATTAATATATTAACCCCTATACCCCACAACCCAAATAACTAATTTAATTACTAAGCCCCCTAACCTAACACCCCTAAATTAACCCCAATTACTAATTACTAATACCTAATCCCTATAAAAATAAAAAAGCCCCCCAACATAAAAACACCCCCTTATCTAAACTACCTAACACTACTCTATCAATAAATAAACTACAATTATCTAAACTAAAATACAATTAAATAAACTAAATTATAGTACAAAAAAAACAAACACTAAATTACAAAAAATAAAAAAAATTACAAGAATTTTAATCTAATTACACCTAATCTAAGCCCCCTAATAAAATAAAAAAGCCCCCCAAAATAATAAAATTTCCCTACCCTAAACTAGATTACAAATAGGCCTTAAAAGGGCCTTTTGTAGGGCATTGCCCTAAGTTAAACAGCTCTTTTACATTTGAAAATTACTAAATCCCCCTAACAGTAAAAACCCACCAAAATAAAAAAACCTAACACCAAAAAAACCTTAACTACCCATTGCCCCTAAAGGGGCATTTGTATGGACATTGCCCTTAAAAGGACATTCAGCTCTTTTACTGCCCTTAAAAGGGCAATCAGCTCTTTTTCAAGCCCATTAAATCCCTAATCTTAAAAAAAAATAAAAAATAAAAAAAAATCCTAAAACTAAGCCCCAAATAGGAACTCCCCATTCCTGAAGTCCGGCGGAGAAGGTTTTTTTCCAGGCGGCTCCATCATCTTCTATCTTCATCCGGAGCGAAGGTGGCTTCCCCGATGTACAGATCCTCAGCGGCGGTCCTCAACGGCGTGGAGGCTCCTCTTCATGCGATCGTACGTCGCACACTGAAGATTGAATGCAAGGTACCCCATATTTATTGTGGTACCTTGCATTCCTATTGGCTGAAATGTTTAAATCAGCCAAAAGGATGAGAGCTACTGAAATCTTATTGGCTGATTTCAAAATTTCAGCCAATAGGAATGCAAGGTACCCCAAATTCAATCTTCAGTGTATGAAGGACATGGGATGGAGAGGAGCCTCCATGCTGCCGAGGACCACTGCCACCACCGAGGACCACCGCTGAGGATTCATGCATTGGGGAAGACAGCTCCGCATCTCCGATCTGCGGCGCATTCGTTCCGGATGAAGATAGAAGATGATGGAGCCGCCTTGAAGAAGACCTTCTCCGCCGGACTTCAGGAATGGTGAGTACCTATTTGGCACTTAATCTTAGGCTTTTTTTATTTTTTGGGGTGGCTTTTTTTTTTAGATTAGGTTTTTTTTGGGCTGGAAAAAAGCTTATTGCCCTTTAAGGGCAATGACCATACAAAGGCCCCTTTAGGGGCAATGGGTAGTTTAGGTTATTTTTAATGTTATTTTTTTTATTTTGGGGGTTTGGTGGGTGGGGGGCTTTACTGTTGGGGTAATTGGTAATTTATGTAAGTAAAAGAGCTGTTTAACTTAGGCAATGCCCTACAAAAGGCCCTTTTAAGGGCTATTGGTAGTTAAGTATTAGATTAGGTTTTTTTTATTTGGGTGGGATTTTTTATTTTTATAGGGGTATAAGTTAGGTTTACATTTTTTATTTTGGATAGCTTTGTTTATTTTCTTCTGTAATCTTACTTTTTTATTTTTTGTAACGTTAGCTTGAGGGTTTGTATTTTTTAAACATAGACTGCTCTCTGAGCAGGCTTATCGCCTAGTAGACTAATAAAAAATTAAAGTCATTGACTTATATAGTTTACAAAATTACATATATTTGGGAAAATTCTGTTTTGATGGAACAGAAAAAATATGCACTTGTATAATCCTAATATTGAACTCACTTGTTTAAATAGTGATATAGGTTGACCCTTATACAAGAGGATCAATACCTGTAGCAGAAGAAGAGGCAAACAAAAGTATGGCAGCTGAATGCTGTATACAAGAATTCTATGGTATATGATGCAAATGAAGCAGCAATCTATTATATAAGATCAAGCTAGTTAATAGTACACTGGGAAACTGGAGTGAGAGGCACTGCAAGGCTGGAATAATCTGGTTACTTAAAGGGACAGTCTACACCTTAGTCATCTTAAAGTGTTACCTTAGATTAAGCTGCAAATAGCTTCCTGCACTTGTTTTCTATATCATGCAGCAGGAATGGTAAAAAAGTTATTTTAAAATAATTATTGTTTCTGGCCACTGAAATGGCTGCCCTCTGATGATATCACTATCTGGGATGCATATGTCATCCAATCACAAAATGCTCACTAGTTGGATTCAACAGAATGTCAATGCTATTCAGCAGAGTGCCTTGATGCAGCCCAAAATGTGATGTCATCAGTGGGCAGAGCTTGGCAGCCATTTCAAAGTGGCCAGAAACACTATTCATTTTCAAATTTTTTACCATCTCTGCTGCATGATATAGAAAAGGCACAGAAGGCTATTTTCAGCTTATTCTAAGGTAAGACTTTTAGATGACTCTGGTGTAGACTGCCCCTTTAAGCTTAGGCTAGCAGACATGTTAACTAGAACAATATATACTACAAGGTCAGGAATCACAAGTAAACTGTTTCAAGTTGTTGAAAGAAAAGTCCAATAGTGATGTCACGAATTGTTTGCCGGCGAATAGTTCCCGGCGAAAATAGCATGTTCGCGTTCGCCGCGGCGGGCGAACATATGCGATGTTCGATCCGCCCCCTATTCGTCATCATTGAGTAATACTTTGACCCTGTACCTCACAGCCAGCAGGCACATTTCAGCTAATCAGCAGCAGACCCTCCCTCCCAGACCCTCCTACCTCCTGGACAGCATCCATTTTAGATGCATTCGGAAGCTGCATTGTTAGTGAGAGGAGGGACAGTGTAGCTGCTGCTGATTTAGTAGGGAAATCTATAGCTAGGCTAGTGTATTCAGTGTCCACTACAGTCCTGAAGGACTCATCTGATCTCTGCTGTAAGGACAGCACCCCAAAAAGCCCTTTCTAGGGCTGCTTTTTTTTTTTTCCTGTGTAATCTAATTGCAGTTGCCTGCCTGCCAGCATGTGTGTCAGGCTCACAGCGTATACTGTGCCCACTTGCCCAGTGCCACCACTCATATCTGGTGTAACAGTAGTGTAGATTTAAAAAAAAACACTTTTTTGACTGTGTTAAATAATAGCAGTCAGTTTCCTTCACACGTGTGCGTTTAAGTGCCTGCCTGCCAGAGCACAGTGTCACCCCAGTGCAACTCATATCTGGTGTAACAGTAGTGTAGATTTAAAAAAAAACAACACTTTTTTGACTGTGTTAAATAATAGCAGTCAGTTTCCTTCACACGTGTGCGTTTCAGTGCCTGCCTGCCAGGGCACAGTGTCACCTTAGACCTTGAAGCCCACCTTAGACCTTGAAGCCCAGCTCTTTCAGATTGCATTTAACAGTTATTCACCACTAGAGGGTGTTAGTTCACGTATTTCATATAGATAACACTGTGCTCGTGCACGAGAAGTTATCTGGGAGCAGGCACTGATTGGCTAGACTGCAAGTCTGTCAAAAGAACTGAAAAAAGGGGCAGTTTGCAGAGGCTTAGATACAAGATAATCACAAAGGTTAAAAGTATATTATTATAAATGTGTTAGTTATGCAAAACTGGGAAATGGGTAATAAAGGGATTATCTATCTTTTAAAACAATAAAAATTCTGGTGTAGACTGTTCCTTTAAATGGGGAGTTTGGTCTGTCACTGTGAAGCGGGCGTAACCCTTACACTACCTGATCGATACAACACCATCCGTGATGTTTTAAAGCACGTTGTTCCAAACAATTTAGCAATGTTAGGTGATTTATGCCCTTTATGGATTAAAACCAGACTCTTCATCAACTATGTAATTTTCCATGGGAGTTTTGCCATGGATCCCCCTCCGGCATGCCACAGTCCAGGTGTTAGTACCCTTGAAACAACTTTTCCATCACTATTGAGGCCAGAAAGCGTCCCTGTGGGTTTTAAAATTCGCCTGCCTATCGAAGTCTATGGCGGTTCGCCCGTTCGCGAACAGTTGTGGAAGTTCGCGTCCGCTGTTCGCGAACGCAAAATTTTAGGTTTGCGACATCACTAAAGTCCAGTAAAACAAATGGTTATCAAGGCAGCAGTTTCAAAGCACCTCAGTCAGGTAAACAGGCTGGGTCATAAACAGGTATTCCAGTAGAAAGATGTTAAACTGTAGTAGTCTCCAAAAAGCACAGTACAGTATTCAGGAAAGGCTATACATAGGAATCCAGCTAACAAGTTAAATATTTTGCTGTATATAAAAAGCACAAAGATCATTCACACATAATTAAGGACACAATCATTAATAAAACAATAATTACTAAACAGGAGTTAGTTGTGTTCTAAAGGCAGGTTTAGTGGCAGCAGGGGGTCATACATGGAAATCAGCAATGAATAATATTTTAAAAAGATCACAAAAAGACTGACTCAATGCACAGAATCAGAGCAGTGGATGAAAGCAATTTTAGCATTCATATGTAGCAACGCCTACGGTCTTTGTGAAATAACTTCAGAAAGGCAAAACCTGGCATGAATTGCAGATTCAGATTTTATATTGAAAAACATGGTGTAAGTATGTGTTTATATATTTTATGTCTTAAATAAGGTCTGAATAAATGTTATTGGGACCTTAGAGTATTGGTATATATACATTGCAACAAACCTTTAAAGTCAGTTGTGTCTTGGTGGTAAGACCACTTTTAATAAGTACTGTTGATTACTTGTTTAACTATTTTAACTATAATGGATATTTTCTAAATTATAAGAAAGGTATAAAATATTATATATCTATGTATGTGATCATTAGAGATTATAAATATCACAATTAAATTAGACATAAATTGATATTTAGTAAGAAATTGCAGCATATTCTGAATGGCTGGGGATATTTAATTTGTGAATTAATGTCCCCCAGTGATCTGTAATTTTTTTACAATTATGTGAAGTAAATTAAATGGTTAATTTAAATCGAATCTATATGAAAAATTATTTCCCCTGGCTCTTAGATAACTCTGCAGAGTAATCATATACTGTATGTAGACTTACAATGATATGTCCAAAAACTCTATACGGTTACAAAGCACATGCAACCTTATTAATAAGTTAAATTAATTAAATAAAAAGCATGTAATTCATATAAATTTATTTTTAAAACTCAAAAATCTTTATTAAGTTCATTGCGGGTGCTCAAGAATCTTTATTAAGTCTATTATGTTCTTGTTATATGATTGCACAAGCGGTTTGTAAATAATTTCAGAGAGAAATCTAAAGTTTGTGAAAAGGTTAACTTTTTTTTTATTTTATCAAATTTAGCGGTGAATTGGTGGCATGGAATATACTAAAATGGGCCTAGATCAATACTTTGGGTTGTCTACTAAAACAAATATATTATAGTTTTGATAGGTAAATAAAAAAACAATTTTTCTGTTTAAATGGAGTGATGGTAAAAATACTAAAAATGCTCTGATCTTTTGGGGAACTTTAATCTGAAATACCTGGTCCTTGAGGGGTTAAACAAATGCACAAAACAGGAAATGTATAGGTAAGTGGTCAGATAAATGCACACAAGCCAGGAAATTCAGAACTTAAACTCTACTCCTCATTACTTTATTGATGACATCATATTAACATCATTGTTTACATTATGGCTATATAACTTTTTACATCATAAATCATATCACTTAAGTTACTTATTACATAATATTTAACAAAAAAATATATCCAAAAAATGTTCCAGCGGACAAGAGTGTTATAAGTTTAAAAATTGAACTTTATTAGGACAAATTTAAAAACGATAGCAAAAACGACCGGAGGAGGAGCTGAACAGCGTGTCAGCGTGGAGACCAGCTGAGCAGAGTTGGAGCCGGAAACATTGCAACAGAGACTTAGACTGAGACGCGCAAGAGGATTTCTTTGACGGAGGACACGCTAAGGGTAGTGAGTAACTACAGACTGTGCTTTACAACGGCTTGGGGCTTTCTTTTTCAATTACAAGGTGGTTTATCTATAAGGGAGCCTTGCTATTTTGTATGAGTGCTTTTCCCCAGCCTATTATCTGTATCCTATCTGTATCCTAAAGAGGATATGTGAAACGGTGTATAAGGGTTTGTGGACTGAATGGCTTATTATACCTGAGTGCTAATATAAGCATCTGATCATGCAGGACCTGGTTTTCCTGATATCTACAGCCTGACTAACCACTTACCAGCTATAACATCTTTATCTGCTTTATTACTTTGCTTGGCAGTGATTGCATACTACATAATATATCTTGGATAATCTGATTGTGATATATGTGAAATGGTGATATCATCCCCCAAGAACTAAACTAACTCTGCATGTTGCGATAGTAACAGCTGTCTCCACTCACGCTTGTTCATTTACTGTCTGCATCATTTGCTTGTTCTCTGTTCTATTACATAATATTTAAAATTAACAATTTTTTTTATATATAAAATTATACATCGCAGCATTGAATCTATTGCTATTTGATCAAAAGAGGGTTGGTAATAATGTTTTGTGGTGTTTGACTTTGCATGAATGTAATTGTATTTTTAAATTGCTTGTAATATTTTGGTACACTCTTCTATTATGGTAAGGCGGTGTTTGACAGTAGCAGTACTAGTAGCTGGTTGCTGAATCAATGAAAGTTAGTGATGAGTAGGCAAAGCAGTTTTTTTTCTTTGATGATTATTTATCTATTATTCTAGATTGAAATGTATTATTGGTGGAACAAATTCAGTTATAATGTATGTTGTTCTTACTGTATAACTAGCACCTTACCTTGCCTTACCTTTGTATCATGTAACAGATTGCAGTGTCAGAAAGTTATGCACAAAGACTGGAAAAAGAGGTTGCAAAGTGGTGATATCAAAATCATTTTGTTTTCCTTTAAAGTATTAGTATCCATTTGCTGATCTGCAGTATTGGTGTATTTTTTTTTAAACACTCAGGTCAAAGATGCAACACAAATAAAATAATGTTATTGAATGTTTGTAGATTTGTTTATATGCAGTTTTGTTGGCAATGACAAATGTATTGTATTCAGAGATTTTATATACTGTATTTTTTTTTTTAAAAATATTATCATTGACACCATTGATGGTGCAGTCTATGACATCATCAAACAAATGCCTATAAAGTTTTACAAGAAAGTGCAACATTAAGTTCAGTAAGGTGATTACTAAACGGATATGGAATTACCATAACACCTATACAACTTTGCAACATAAGCATTATGCTACAAAATATATATGTTTAATTTGTATAATGTTTGACTTATTTTATATGAGTCCCAATAAACCATCACTCTTTCTGTCCATCTTTGCCCAGGTAGTCTGTATTCATAAATGGTCTTTCTCATGAATATTTGTATGCCTAAGTCAAAAACATACATTTGTTTTAAATATTTTTTTATGTCTCACAGCTGTTGGAAAAATGTTTATTAAAGCATATAAAATCAGGAATGAAAACATATTAAATATAACCTAAACTTAAATGTTTGCAACAAAAGCAAGCATCTTATTTGTTACTCCCCAACTGGCTGTGCTATTTTTTCAAAGCTTAAAGTCAAATTCCAGAATGCTTTTACACAACTGAAAGACATAAATTCAGATAAATCCTAATTCAAAATGTCTTGTAGAACTTGAACTCTTGAATCAGAAATATGAAAGCACAAGTTATGTACTTTAAAGGAACACCAAACCCACATTTTTCTTTCATGATTCAGATAGAGAATACTCTTTCTTTACAATTTACTTCTTCTATCAAATTTGCTTTGTTCTCTTGGTATCCTTTGTTAGAGGAACAGCAATATGCACTACTGGAAGCGAGCTGAGCACATTGGGTGAGTCAATGACAAGTGGCTGGGAAGCCAACAGCAATAAAATTTAATTGCTAGTACAATTTTTAGAACACTTTTTAGACAAACACTCCTGTTCAAAATCAGAAGAGAACATGACTCCCAATTAACACTAGAGTTATGTTTCCTAAGCCAAGGTAGTCTTAAAATCATGGGAAATTTTGATTTGGAGATTTGACCACATCAAATTTGATTTTTTTCCTCATGCAAATTTCAAGAGTGCAGGTCTCAAACATAATTGGGCCATAACTAATGGGACTACCATAAGCACCATGGCTGGATTCTCCTTTGCCTCCAGAGGTAACAACATCCTGAGTATAGGAAGAATCTAGAAGACCATTACTAGCACCAGAATCAGTCATAAACTTGAGTTAAACCTGTCTTTCAGCCCAATGAAAAACAATAGGAATAGATAAATCTTTTACTGCTGCAGAAGACGTAGTGCTAAATATTAAAGCTTTTCTTTTTTTGCTGGTGTCTCCTTTTCAACAAAACAGAACAATTCTTAATCATATCTCCCACATTACCACAATATAAATTAAGTTTAAACTGGAAACGGTGTTGCCATTCTTCTGGAGATAACAATCCTTTTATTAACCCTATTTGCATAGGTTCACATTCTGATTCAAAAGTTCAATACAATAAATTTAACCATAGACCTAGGTTCACTAGAAATAGAAAAACCCTCAAGAGAGGATTCCTTTAAAAAAAAACAGTCTGCCTGACTCCCTTCTCTCTCTTTCTTTCACAAAATCTGTGATTAATTTGAATAACTAGTCTTAGCAAATTATTCAGAGAACCAGGAGTACCAATATGGGCTAATTCATCCTTAAAGGGACAGTAAACACTAAATAAATGCAATATAGATTGATACATTCAAAGAAAAGATTAGTCTGAGAATAACATGTAGATGTATTTTTTTAAATTTTGTTAGCTATTTAAATTTTGACAAAATAAGTTTAAGTTGTTTTTTTATGTTTTTATATTTTATTTGTTTTATTGAGGAGTTGCGCATAACAAAAGCAAAAGTTACATAAATTAAAAAACAATTGGCAAAAATACAAATGATGCTACATGAGATTATATATAAATATGTAACAACTATCCTCAATTTTGTCCCAAATAACAACATTCTGGGCCACTCATGGGTCCTTGATTAGTATAAATCCATAATATATTGGGATATTATGGAGTGCGTAGATCACTCTTGGATCCTTATTATTTTTATATTAGAGAGATATAGGGGTTGTATAAGAGTAAACATAATCAATTCTAGTTAACCTAACTAGAGACCAAAGCCCACCTCGCTGGCTACAGTTAAGCAGGAATGTACATATTATGCCCAGCGTGGTATGGGAGGAATATATATCATAATAAGGGGTTAAAGAAACTGCCTCTTAAGAGTTTGAAAGCCAGATTAGTATAAACAACAATGTTAAATCCACATAAGCACAGTTACATATTCCACCTGAAGGTTCTGTAATCAATTATAAAAATTGAATAGTTAAAACATTTTCGTGTTGTGAGTAAAGTTTACAATGAAGTGTAAATATATATTGGACAAGGTTTTCCTTGTTTTTGTCTCCTTTACGGCCTCGGCTGCTGGCCATCAGGGAGGAATCTATGTTATGTTACGCTTTACACATAAAAAGTAATAACGATATATAAGAAACAATACCTGTTTCACCATCCCTGTTGTATAAGTCTCTCTGGAGGCCCCCCACAAACCCCCATATGGTAGATACATTCTGAAGTGGTGACAGCATGTCAAATATGATATTTGGTGTTTAAACATTATAAGAAAAGTGGGAATAAAGCTGCATGGTTCAGGCAGTGTGGCAAATGATAAATATGGGAACCTATGCTATAACTAGAGATACAACATATAGAAATATAACATGAAGAGAGGCATACAGAATTTAGATAAGAAAAGTTGGAAATTAACTAGATATCTCACAGTCTTTACTAGCATTACTGAAATACAGACAGCAATAATGTTGTACTAGAAATTTTTTCCCAACTGCCATACTTTATCTGTGGGAAGAGGAGAGTCTTTGTGGTGGTACTGATCTCCTTTGCAAAACATTGCATGGCAAGTTAAAGGAGTCCCTTGTCGGCTTCCATTAATGTCCCTCCCGGAGTGTTTGTGAGTGGTGTGTTACCATCCGTGTTATATGGAACCTCAGGTTGGAGCTCGATCTTGTCCTGTGCGTCAAGCCGAACTGTGATTGCGAGCGGAGAGTGTACTTGCTTTCTATGTATGTCTTTCTGGGGGGCCTTTATGTTCTGATTCCTGGCTCCGGTATCATTTATACAGTGTGGATCAGATGGTATGGAGTTCCACAATATAATGGGATGCTATAATATGTAGGTAAGGCAAGGTTACTGTTGAAAAAGCTCCTGTAACCGGCGGATTAGTAGAGGTTCCACCGGAGCTCTGGAGAGTGCGACCGCTCAGGTTTACTGTTCAGACAGTTGTAGTGTCTTTAAAACAATGGGAGCAGTTTTAAATAAGTCATGGCTGTGTGAAATATAACAGTGTTTGGCACTTGCATCTCCAACAGGAATTGAAAAGCTCACAATTTCATATGAATGTATATTCCAGAGTTTTTTTTTAAATATATACAATTTATCATTTTTTATTAATAAAGTTCCTAAAGAAGAGCAAGCAAACAGAAGCTCCACCTTGCGCAATATCATCAAATATAGGAGACAATAATAAAAATAAAAAATCAGTCCCACTCACATGATGTATTGCATACGATTGTGCTTAGAATGCAGGCCAAAACTTATGAGCCGCTCAGCTGACTCCCCTCACAGTGGCGATACACATATCCCACGGAGGTAACAACTGTTGGCTACCCGCTAGATGGTCCAATGGCTCTCAGTGTTCTTCCCGGTAGTGCCCGATACCAAAAACTCCAGGTAACTTCAAAACATTTACATTTGTTTTAATGAAACAAATGTAAATGTTAAACAAAAATTTATTTTTTGTTTCATTTAAAATAGAATGAAAACTGAATAGTGCAGGGAATGAATATTCTAGGAAATTGACTTCCCTGCACATGTCTAGTAGATTCTCAAATACCTCTACTATTGCCACATAGTTAAGGTTCTTGTGTCAGCCCAGAATCGTGGTGAGCCGGGCAGCATCTACCACCTGCAGTTAACATTGCTCAAGCAATTGCTTGTACAACCACGCACCCGGCTCTTAAGCAATCAATTGTGTGATAACTAAATACAAATGTATGGCTAGATTACGTGTGGAGTGCTATTTATCGCTTCCACTCTTGCTCGAACTAGAAGTAAGCTTTTTGCGTGCGTCAAGTACAAGTTGAAAGAAAAAACATTTTTGCTTGCCCCGTAGTGCTAAATATTAAAGCTTTTCTTTTTTTGCTGGTGTCTCCTTTTCAACAAAACAGAACAATTCTTAATCATATCTCCCACATTACCACAATATAAATTAAGTTTAAACTGGAAACGGTGTTGCCATTCTTCTGGAGATAACAATCCTTTTATTAACCCTATTTGCATAGGTTCACATTCTGATTCAAAAGTTCAATACAATAAATTTAACCATAGACCTAGGTTCACTAGAAATAGAAAAACCCTCAAGAGAGGATTCCTTTAAAAAAAACAGTCTGCCTGACTCCCTTCTCTCTCTTTCTTTCACAAAATCTGTGATTAATTTGAATAACTAGTCTTAGCAATTTATTCAGAGAACCAGGAGTACCAATATGGGCTAATTCATCCTTAAAGGGACAGTAAACACTAAATAAATGCAATATAGATTGATACATTCAAAGAAAAGATTAGTCTGAGAATAACATGTAGATGTATTTTTTTAAATTTTGTTAGCTATTTAAATTTTGACAAAATAAGTTTAAGTTGTTTTTTTATGTTTTTATATTTTATTTGTTTTATTGAGGAGTTGCGCATAACAAAAGCAAAAGTTACATAAATTAAAAAACAATTGGCAAAAATACAAATGATGCTACATGAGATTATATATAAATATGTAACAACTATCCTCAATTTTGTCCCAAATAACAACATTCTGGGCCACTCATGGGTCCTTGATTAGTATAAATCCATAATATATTGGGATATTATGGAGTGCGTAGATCACTCTTGGATCCTTATTATTTTTATATTAGAGAGATATAGGGGTTGTATAAGAGTAAACATAATCAATTCTAGTTAACCTAACTAGAGACCAAAGCCCACCTCGCTGGCTACAGTTAAGCAGGAATGTACATATTATGCCCAGCGTGGTATGGGAGGAATATATATCATAATAAGGGGTTAAAGAAACTGCCTCTTAAGAGTTTGAAAGCCAGATTAGTATAAACAACAATGTTAAATCCACATAAGCACAGTTACATATTCCACCTGAAGGTTCTGTAATCAATTATAAAAATTGAATAGTTAAAACATTTTCGTGTTGTGAGTAAAGTTTACAATGAAGTGTAAATATATATTGGACAAGGTTTTCCTTGTTTTTGTCTCCTTTACGGCCTCGGCTGCTGGCCATCAGGGAGGAATCTATGTTATGTTACGCTTTACACATAAAAAGTAATAACGATATATAAGAAACAATACCTGTTTCACCATCCCTGTTGTATAAGTCTCTCTGGAGGCCCCCCACAAACCCCCATATGGTAGATACATTCTGAAGTGGTGACAGCATGTCAAATATGATATTTGGTGTTTAAACATTATAAGAAAAGTGGGAATAAAGCTGCATGGTTCAGGCAGTGTGGCAAATGATAAATATGGGAACCTATGCTATAACTAGAGATACAACATATAGAAATATAACATGAAGAGAGGCATACAGAATTTAGATAAGAAAAGTTGGAAATTAACTAGATATCTCACAGTCTTTACTAGCATTACTGAAATACAGACAGCAATAATGTTGTACTAGAAATTTTTTCCCAACTGCCATACTTTATCTGTGGGAAGAGGAGAGTCTTTGTGGTGGTACTGATCTCCTTTGCAAAACATTGCATGGCAAGTTAAAGGAGTCCCTTGTCGGCTTCCATTAATGTCCCTCCCGGAGTGTTTGCGAGTGGTGTGTTACCATCCGTGTTATATGGAACCTCAGGTTGGAGCTCGATCTTGTCCTGTGCGTCAAGCCGAACTGTGATTGCGAGCGGAGAGTGTACTTGCTTTCTATGTATGTCTTTCTGGGGGGCCTTTATGTTCTGATTCCTGGCTCCGGTATCATTTATACAGTGTGGATCAGATGGTATGGAGTTCCACAATATAATGGGATGCTATAATATGTAGGTAAGGCAAGGTTACTGTTGAAAAAGCTCCTGTAACCGGCGGATTAGTAGAGGTTCCACCGGAGCTCTGGAGAGTGCGACCGCTCAGGTTTACTGTTCAGACAGTTGTAGTGTCTTTAAAACAATGGGAGCAGTTTTAAATAAGTCATGGCTGTGTGAAATATAACAGTGTTTGGCACTTGCATCTCCAACAGGAATTGAAAAGCTCACAATTTCATATGAATGTATATTCCAGAGTTTTTTTTTAAATATATACAATTTATCATTTTTTATTAATAAAGTTCCTAAAGAAGAGCAAGCAAACAGAAGCTCCACCTTGCGCAATATCATCAAATATAGGAGACAATAATAAAAATAAAAAATCAGTCCCACTCACATGATGTATTGCATACGATTGTGCTTAGAATGCAGGCCAAAACTTATGAGCCGCTCAGCTGACTCCCCTCACAGTGGCGATACACATATCCCACGGAGGTAACAACTGTTGGCTACCCGCTAGATGGTCCAATGGCTCTCAGTGTTCTTCCCGGTAGTGCCCGATACCAAAAACTCCAGGTAACTTCAAAACATTTACATTTGTTTTAATGAAACAAATGTAAATGTTAAACAAAAATTTATTTTTTGTTTCATTTAAAATAGAATGAAAACTGAATAGTGCAGGGAATGAATATTCTAGGAAATTGACTTCCCTGCACATGTCTAGTAGATTCTCAAATACCTCTACTATTGCCACATAGTTAAGGTTCTTGTGTCAGCCCAGAATCGTGGTGAGCCGGGCAGCATCTACCACCTGCAGTTAACATTGCTCAAGCAATTGCTTGTACAACCACGCACCCGGCTCTTAAGCAATCAATTGTGTGATAACTAAATACAAATGTATGGCTAGATTACGTGTGGAGTGCTATTTATCGCTTCCACTCTTGCTCGAACTAGAAGTAAGCTTTTTGCGTGCGTCAAGTACAAGTTGAAAGAAAAAACATTTTTGCTTGCCCCGTAGTGCTAAATATTAAAGCTTTTCTTTTTTTGCTGGTGTCTCCTTTTCAACAAAACAGAACAATTCTTAATCATATCTCCCACATTACCACAATATAAATTAAGTTTAAACTGGAAACGGTGTTGCCATTCTTCTGGAGATAACAATCCTTTTATTAACCCTATTTGCATAGGTTCACATTCTGATTCAAAAGTTCAATACAATAAATTTAACCATAGACCTAGGTTCACTAGAAATAGAAAAACCCTCAAGAGAGGATTCCTTTAAAAAAAACAGTCTGCCTGACTCCCTTCTCTCTCTTTCTTTCACAAAATCTGTGATTAATTTGAATAACTAGTCTTAGCAATTTATTCAGAGAACCAGGAGTACCAATATGGGCTAATTCATCCTTAAAGGGACAGTAAACACTAAATAAATGCAATATAGATTGATACATTCAAAGAAAAGATTAGTCTGAGAATAACATGTAGATGTATTTTTTTAAATTTTGTTAGCTATTTAAATTTTGACAAAATAAGTTTAAGTTGTTTTTTTATGTTTTTATATTTTATTTGTTTTATTGAGGAGTTGCGCATAACAAAAGCAAAAGTTACATAAATTAAAAAACAATTGGCAAAAATACAAATGATGCTACATGAGATTATATATAAATATGTAACAACTATCCTCAATTTTGTCCCAAATAACAACATTCTGGGCCACTCATGGGTCCTTGATTAGTATAAATCCATAATATATTGGGATATTATGGAGTGCGTAGATCACTCTTGGATCCTTATTATTTTTATATTAGAGAGATATAGGGGTTGTATAAGAGTAAACATAATCAATTCTAGTTAACCTAACTAGAGACCAAAGCCCACCTCGCTGGCTACAGTTAAGCAGGAATGTACATATTATGCCCAGCGTGGTATGGGAGGAATATATATCATAATAAGGGGTTAAAGAAACTGCCTCTTAAGAGTTTGAAAGCCAGATTAGTATAAACAACAATGTTAAATCCACATAAGCACAGTTACATATTCCACCTGAAGGTTCTGTAATCAATTATAAAAATTGAATAGTTAAAACATTTTCGTGTTGTGAGTAAAGTTTACAATGAAGTGTAAATATATATTGGACAAGGTTTTCCTTGTTTTTGTCTCCTTTACGGCCTCGGCTGCTGGCCATCAGGGAGGAATCTATGTTATGTTACGCTTTACACATAAAAAGTAATAACGATATATAAGAAACAATACCTGTTTCACCATCCCTGTTGTATAAGTCTCTCTGGAGGCCCCCCACAAACCCCCATATGGTAGATACATTCTGAAGTGGTGACAGCATGTCAAATATGATATTTGGTGTTTAAACATTATAAGAAAAGTGGGAATAAAGCTGCATGGTTCAGGCAGTGTGGCAAATGATAAATATGGGAACCTATGCTATAACTAGAGATACAACATATAGAAATATAACATGAAGAGAGGCATACAGAATTTAGATAAGAAAAGTTGGAAATTAACTAGATATCTCACAGTCTTTACTAGCATTACTGAAATACAGACAGCAATAATGTTGTACTAGAAATTTTTTCCCAACTGCCATACTTTATCTGTGGGAAGAGGAGAGTCTTTGTGGTGGTACTGATCTCCTTTGCAAAACATTGCATGGCAAGTTAAAGGAGTCCCTTGTCGGCTTCCATTAATGTCCCTCCCGGAGTGTTTGCGAGTGGTGTGTTACCATCCGTGTTATATGGAACCTCAGGTTGGAGCTCGATCTTGTCCTGTGCGTCAAGCCGAACTGTGATTGCGAGCGGAGAGTGTACTTGCTTTCTATGTATGTCTTTCTGGGGGGCCTTTATGTTCTGATTCCTGGCTCCGGTATCATTTATACAGTGTGGATCAGATGGTATGGAGTTCCACAATATAATGGGATGCTATAATATGTAGGTAAGGCAAGGTTACTGTTGAAAAAGCTCCTGTAACCGGCGGATTAGTAGAGGTTCCACCGGAGCTCTGGAGAGTGCGACCGCTCAGGTTTACTGTTCAGACAGTTGTAGTGTCTTTAAAACAATGGGAGCAGTTTTAAATAAGTCATGGCTGTGTGAAATATAACAGTGTTTGGCACTTGCATCTCCAACAGGAATTGAAAAGCTCACAATTTCATATGAATGTATATTCCAGAGTTTTTTTTTAAATATATACAATTTATCATTTTTTATTAATAAAGTTCCTAAAGAAGAGCAAGCAAACAGAAGCTCCACCTTGCGCAATATCATCAAATATAGGAGACAATAATAAAAATAAAAAATCAGTCCCACTCACATGATGTATTGCATACGATTGTGCTTAGAATGCAGGCCAAAACTTATGAGCCGCTCAGCTGACTCCCCTCACAGTGGCGATATACATATCCCACGGAGGTAACAACTGTTGGCTACCCGCTAGATGGTCCAATGGCTCTCAGTGTTCTTCCCGGTAGTGCCCGATACCAAAAACTCCAGGTAACTTCAAAACATTTACATTTGTTTTAATGAAACAAATGTAAATGTTAAACAAAAATTTATTTTTTGTTTCATTTAAAATAGAATGAAAACTGAATAGTGCAGGGAATGAATATTCTAGGAAATTGACTTCCCTGCACATGTCTAGTAGATTCTCAAATACCTCTACTATTGCCACATAGTTAAGGTTCTTGTGTCAGCCCAGAATCGTGGTGAGCCGGGCAGCATCTACCACCTGCAGTTAACATTGCTCAAGCAATTGCTTGTACAACCACGCACCCGGCTCTTAAGCAATCAATTGTGTGATAACTAAATACAAATGTATGGCTAGATTACGTGTGGAGTGCTATTTATCGCTTCCACTCTTGCTCGAACTAGAAGTAAGCTTTTTGCGTGCGTCAAGTACAAGTTGAAAGAAAAAACATTTTTGCTTGCCTGCTAACCCAACATGTGCAAAAAGTCCAACTTAGAATATGAACGTATTCCCCCATAGAAGTCAATAGAGTCGGAAAAACCTAACAACTTACTCACTCATTTTTTCAAGTGCGCTAACCCGACATGAAATATAAATATTTTACATTGCAATGATACTCACAAAGTATAATATGTTCTATTTATTCACAAATACACACACATATATATATATATACAGTATATATATATATATATATATATATATATATATATATATATATATATATATATATATATATATATATATAAAATGGATATTGGTAAAATATATATCTATACCTATAAATATATATGGTTATTTATAGGTATAGATATATAAAGACATGTATAGGAATATCTATTTATAAATACTTAGAACATATTCCCCTTTGTGAAAAACATTGGAATGTGAAATTTTTACTGTTAATACATAGTTAAACACTTTATTAAAAAGTAATATTGCATAAATGTGATTTTACATGTTTTCAGCTACTTGACTGCAAAGGGCTCCAATGCAATAATATGTATGTCTATATATGTATACATATGTTTTTATGCGTTTATATGTGTATATATTTCTGTAAATACATATATACACATATAAATATATAAATATACATATAAATATATATGTATACACATATAAACATATATATATAAAATATATATATATATATATATATATATATATATATATATATATATATATATATATATATATACTCAAACAAACATATAATATGTATATGTATGTATTTCCAATTTTTTTAATAATAATTTTATTAGATGTACTATGAGTAAAAATGTACTTTTAAATGTATTTTTTATGTTAGTGACACTTTTTATTCAAGCATAACAGTTACCCAGAGCTCTGAAGTGGCACTATCCCTACGCGGGTTAAAATCAATTGTGCTCAAGCGATTGCTTTTATTTTCAACCTGTAATACTACTTCCGATGTGAGCAAACAGGTGTTATAAACCCTTTTTCACTTGCGTGTAACAGATATTGTGCCACTCATAATCCAGACCTTAATTTGGTGTCTTATACAGAGGTTATTATTTTTTTTTTTTTTAATTATGGAAATTGTAGATGTCACAGTTTTCTGTGTGTAAATTAAAATGTAAATGTTCTCTAATTCTGTATCATATGTGTAGTCTTCCAAGTGACAAATAGACACATTATGTGTCAGATGAAAAGCTTTTTTAACATTTGTCACATGAACCACATAACACGTTACTTTATTTTTATTTTCATCCAAATAAATAAATTAATAAACACTGAGGGCTAGTTTACAAGTGTAGCACTACTTAACATTCCCACTTGAGCGTTAACTTTGCTAGAAGTAATCTTTATGCGTACGTCGGGTTTTACTCGTATTATAAGTTGAAACTTAAAAACTTACGGCCAGATTACGAGTTTTGCGTTAGAGGCTATGCGGTGCTAACGAGCAGTTTTCTCTCACCGCTCACTTAGATTGGAACAGCCAATAGAATGCAAGCTCAATCCTATTGGCTGATTGGATCAGCCAATAGAATCGAACTTCAATCCTATTGGCTGATTGCATCAGCCAATAGGATTTTTTCTACCATAATTCCGATTGGCTGATAGAATTCTATCAATCGGAATCTAAGGGACGCCATCTTGGATGATGTCACTTAAAGGAACCATCATTCATTCAGTAAGAAGACTCCGGATGAAGAGGATGCTCTGAGTTGGATGTCTTGAAGATGGAGCTGCTCCGCGTCGGATGGATGAAGATAGAAGATGCTGTCTGGATGAAGACTTCTGCCCGTCTGGAGGACCACTTCGCCCAGCTTGGATGAAGACTTCTCCCGGCTTCGTTGAGGACTTCGGGCCGGTTGGATGAAGACTTCTGCCGCTTCCTTGAGGATGGATGTCCGGTCTTCAGAACAGTAAGTCAATCTTCATGGGGTTAGTGTTAGGTTTTTTTAAGGGTGTATTGGGTGGGTTTTATTTTTAGGTTAAGGCTTTGGGCCGCAAAAGAGCTAACTGCCCTTTTAAGGGCAATGCCCATCCAATGGGGAGCATAGGTTTTTTTAGTTAGTATTTTATTTGGGAGTTGGTAGTGTGTGTGGTGGGTTTACTGTTGGGGGGGTTGTTTGTATTTTTTTTTACAGGTAAAAGAGCTGATTTCTTAGGGGCAATGCCCCGCAAAAGGCCCTTTTAAGGGCTATTGGTAGTTTAGTTTAGGGTAGGGTTTTTTTTTATTTTGATAGGGCTATTAGATTAGGTGTAAATAGTTTAAATATCTTGTAATTTGTTTATTATTTTCTGTAATTAAGTGGGGTTTTTTGTGATTTAGCTAATTTAATTTATTTAATTGTTTTTAATTTAGTTAATTTATTTAATTGTAGTGTAGTGTTAGGTGTTATTGTAACTTAGGTTAGGTTTTATTTTACAGGTAAATTTGTATTTATTTTAGCTAGGTAGTTAGTAAATAGTTAATAACTATTTAGTAACTATTCTACCTAGTTAAAATAAATACAAACTTGCCTGTAAAATAAAAATAAACCCTAAGCTAGCTACAATGTAACTATTAGTTATATTGTAGCCAGCTTAGGGTTTATTTTACAGGTAAGTATTTTTGTTTTAAATAGGAATTATTTAGTTATTAAATGGTTTTATTTAGATTTATTGTAATTATATTTATGTTAGGGGGTGTTAGGGTTAGGGCTAGACTTAAGTTTAGGGGTTAATAAATTTAGAATAGTGGCGGCGACGTTGGGGGCGGCAGATTAGGGGTTAATAAGTATAATGTAGGTGGCGGCGATGTTAGGGACGGCAAATTAGGGGTTAATAATATTTAACTAGTGTTTGCGAGGTGGGAGTTTGGCGGTTTAGGGGTTAATATGTTTATTCTAGTGGTGGCGATGTCCGGAGTGGCAGATTAGGGGTTAATAATTTTATTTTAGTATTTGCGATGCGGGAGGGCCTCGGTTTAGGGGTTAATAGGTAGTTTATGGGTGTTAGTGTACTTTTTAGCACTTTAGTTATGCGTTTTATGTTACTGACTTTAGAATGCGTTAGGGATCTTGGAGGTAGAGGGTGTACCGCTCACTTTTTGGCCTCCCAGGACAGACTCGTAATACCGGCGCTATGGAAGTCTTATAGAAAAAGACTTTACGAAGTTTACATAAGTCGTTTTGCGGCAAGGCCAAAGAAGTGTGCGGTGCCCCTAAACCTGCAAGACTCGTAATATCAGCGGTAGTGAAAAAGCAGCGTTAGGACCTGTTAACGCTGCTTTTTCAGCCTAACGCACAACTCGTAATCTAGCCGTTAGAAACTTAAACTGTTTTTGCTAGCATGCTAACCTGTCTGGTGTAAAAGTCGAACTTAGGATATCTAGCACGTGAAAACCTATTTCCCCATGGAAATCAATCAAGCAAAATAAGTGGAAAAAACCCTACTCATGCGCAAACAGGATTGCATATTCTCAAGTGTGCTAACCCAACATGAAATATGAATATGTCACATTCCAATGGTCTTCACATAGAAGAATATATTCTATTATATATTATATTATATATAGTATTTATATCATTAATACATATTTCTACATATATCTGATGGTATTTTGGTAAAATATAAATGTATACCTATATATATATATATATATATATATATATATATATATATATACACACTATGCCGCCACTTTTCTAGGTACAGCCCTGCGGTGCACACTAATAACTTGTTCCACTGCTTTTCATGTAACGTGGCCACAGTTTTGGTATAAATACAGCAGAACAACCTTCCTACTATCAGTTAAGCTTACATACCACAGCGAGAATGGGGAAGAGCAATAATCTAAGGGACTTTGAACGTGGCATGATAGTAGGTGCAAGACGTGCTGGACGAAGTGTATCTGAAACAGCAGTACTCCTGAACGTTTCAAATATCACATTTTAAAGGGTGTATCGAGAATGTTGCAATGAACAAAAAACATCCAGTCAGTGGCAGTTCTGTGAAAGAAAAATGCTAGATGATGAGAGATGTCAGAGGAGGATGGCTAGACTTGTGCAAGCAAACAGACAGCCCACAATTTCACTAATCACATCATAATTTTAACCTTGGTGTGAAGAAAAAACGTATCACAATGCACCACTAGGCACACGTATAACAGCCGGCGGCCATGTTGGGTGGTGTTGTTATCAGAGAAGAACAAAAAAGCATGCCTTCTTTAAGCACAACAACACCAGCACTGGAATATAGAAGACTGGAAAAAGCTTGCTTGATCTGATGAGCTGAATTTCCTAGTGTGTGATGTTGATGGCAGGCTCTGAATTAGGCAAAAACAGCATACATCGATGGACCCATGCAAGGTGGTGAGGGCGGTGTTATGGTGTAGGGAATGTATTCCGGTCACACATTGGGTCCATTGATACCCCTAGATTCACTTCTGAATGCCATAGCGTACGTAAATATTGTTGCTGATCAAGTGCATCTGTTCAATGTGGGAATATTTTTAACCCTAAAACCCCTGTGGTATAAATTTTTGTTTGTGAAATTTTGACAGATACACAGCATGTAAATAAAAATCTCTCTCTTTTTTTCTCCAAATGTGTTAGTTTGTGATAACTATTGAGTGGGGTCTCACCCTTCATCTCCTGCAGCTCCTGCAGGTCCGCAACACACCTTATGCACATGGCATCCTTTTCATAAAAGGTGAATTCTTCAATGCCCCATACAGGTCCCTTTAGGTTCAATCTGTGTACTGATTGCACACTCTATTAGACATGTGCAGCTTCGAAAAATTTGGTTCGGTTCAGTTCGGATCGATTCGGATCGATTCGAATTTCGGATCGATTCGAATTCAGAAGAAATCGAATGAATTAGTTTCGGATTCATGAAAAAATTTGGTTTGATTCGGTTCGATTCGATTTGGATCAATTCGAATTTCGGTAAGTGTTGTGGGATGTGCTGTGTATTACACTAGTATACTGTACAATACTAGTGTAATACACGGCCATCCGAATCCATCCGAATCTACCGAATAAATTCAAATCGATTTTGATTTATTCGGTAGATGCGGCACTACCGCAATTCGGAAATTCAAATCGATCCGAATCTCCGAATTCGACAAATTTGTCCGAATTTCGATTCGGACCGAATCGAATCGCACATGTCTACACTCTATAACTCTCATTGGTAAGTGAGTCAAATCTACAAGAAAATAACTGAGAAAAGTCCAAGGTGCTCCAAAGTCAAGAAATATATTCACAAACAGTCTCTATTGTTGTATTTTGTATACCTTTTTTGGATTGTGCACCCCACTAATGTTGAAATACAACACTAGAGACTGTTTGTGAATATATTTGTTGTCTTTGGAGCACCTTGGGCTTTTTACAGACTTCTAATGTAGTCTCGGATGAAGTTACACCGCAGGAGATAAATGCCTTTAAGACCCTTTCCAATAACAATAATATTGTGATTAGACCAGTCGATAAGGGAGGGTACATTGTGGTGCAGAATTATTCCCATGCTGTACATAGCACAGCAATGATAAAACCGGCTTCCTCCAATCACGGTGTGGCCTCAAGAAATGTTTGCTCTAGGGGGAAAGCCATGATTGGAAGAAGCCAGATTCGTCATTGCTGATGTAAGTACAGAGGATCTGCAGGTGGGGATCGCTGGTCAGGCTTGAAAGAAGAAAAAGGTAAGTATTTTAACAAAACCACTGCAATATAAACTTTCATGAATGAAAGTGCCCATGTGTTTAATAGTATTTTTGAAAACCAGGCACTTATTCATGAAAATTTACATTCACTTTAAGCAGTGCTTTAGCTCTATCATCCCCTCTTCTCAATTTTGTTACATGATCAATCAGTACTGTTCTCATTCATGAAAATTTACATTCACTTTAAATTTCACTCTAGATGGATTTATGTTTTGCATACAGTTTCCCTTAAAAGGCTCAATACCATGGTTGACTTTAGTCGTTTCTATACCCCTGAGATGCGATGTAGAGGTGGAGTTAAATTCTATATGTTTATGCATTTGTATACATTATAAGGTTTATTCGATTATTGAAATTACTTTTTTATATGATATAAAATGAGAGGGGATGTTCCTATAGAGTTTTGTTATAGACTTGATTCAATTGATTGATAGATATAAAGATTGTAGATAATTTTTATTATTCACTCTTAGGTGATTGGTTATCGGATCATCTCTTGCGCTGTGGTCCAATTTTTATTCCAGATTGTGATGATTTATTTTTATTATAGCGGGTTGCCATGACAACAGACTCGGGAGAGTGATGTCATTGAATGTCGACGCGATTTACCGTGCACGCCGCATCCGTGATGCAATACGATGCTGCTGCTGAGGATGATCTAAATAATGATAGGTAACTAGTAAGGGTATATTAAGGGGTCCTGGGTGCACTGTATTTGTATGCTTTCATTAGAAAAAAGGCTTGTGTTCGAGCCAAAATCATATGGATTAAAGATGTGTCTGTAAGTACATACAGTATATACATATATAAATACATAAATACATATGTACAGATACACACATATATATATATATATATATATATATACACATTTATATATATATATATATATATAAATATGTATATATGCATATACATATTTAGACATGTATATGTGTGTATCTCTATGTTAAAGCCCTTTGCCTGCTTTTTTTCTAACACCTGAGACCTCATATCTTTGAGCCTTTATTACTTTTTTGAGCAATATTTTTTCAATTATTTTTATTAGATGCTGTTATTATGAATGTAACTGTACTTTGTAATGTATTTTTAATAGTGCTCTAGAAATGGGCTGGCTCCTAAGCATACGTCCATGCTTTTCAACAAAAGATACTAAGAGTAAGAAGAAAATTTCATAATAGAAGTAAATTAGTAAATTGTTTAAAATCGCATGCTCTATCTGAATCATAAAAGAAAAAAAAATGGGTTTCATATCTCTTTAATTACATCTTTGATTAGAAACATAATTCATGTACTGGCAAATATGTTTCTAGTAAAAGTTTTCACTGTTTTGGTGATAACATTTTTCTATCCATGTGCATGTGAAGTATAGCTAGATATTTTCAGTGCAAAGCATTTTAACTATTGCAGCTGCTCAGAATGCCAGTAGGGCTTGTAGCATGCCAGCAATTAACAAATCGTGTCATTTCCAGATGGTACAAGCACCTAGGCTCTCTGAGCAAGAGCTGTGTTTAATATGCTGGTGCACTGTGCATAATTAAAGAGACAAGTTGCTTCAGAATTTTTTTTTTATAAATAATTTTTTATTGAGGTTTTTGCATAACAAACTTAAAATACAATACACCTTTTTGTCACAAAACAAACAAACAAGATATAGACAAGAGTAACTGAAATATTTCAGCATCTATAGAGTACATTGGTGATAAGCTAATGAGACCTCTATTTTTCAATAAAATATCATACATGACTGACCAGTTGGGGACATAATTTTAGGTCCTGCGTACCAGAAGCTTAGAAAATAATAGGTGTCTGATGGTCAGATGCCCAGCTCTTTCAGAGCTGCAGTAGGAGCATAAATGCATGTATAGAGAAGGGGGAGGGGGAAATTCAGTGGGTAAGCACCACTATATATATTAGGGGAAAGGGTGGAGGGCGGAGCTGTATATGTATGAAAGATTTTTCTTTATTTAACGTAGAGAGGGCTCTTGGACTAGTCAATATAGTAGAATAGATAAGCTATTTAGCTGGGACAGCTAACTATATGTCATTACCCATGCATAAGAATATGAATATTGGGGGCGTATAAAAGGATATTTTAAAATTAAAATTAAAATTAAAATTAAGCCGGGAAGTTGAACAGACTACTGGAGAAAAGACAATACATACTGCCCTGGTTCCTCTCCTTACAAAAGGAAGAGAGCTATGGTATGATGAGTGGTCTATAGCTAGGGAGGGGATATAGTGGGGGGTAAATCATATGATCATTAAAGAATGTGTTATGAGTGGAAAGAAATATTATATAACAATCTGGAACATATTGGCTACTAATTTAGTAGTAGTTTGAGCATAATTAAACCTTATGCTAGTCATAATCTCCAGAAGGTCTGGATTACACACCACGTCACAGGATAGATCTCTGCTACCAATAACATGTAGCATATTCCTGCCAATTGAGAGTCTCTACTTAACTAGTATAACAATACTGTAAACAAGTAGTGCATCATTTATTTAGCATATACCCTGTGGGATCTATATTATATTCTAGTCCCCTAGGAAGCATAAGTGAATATACCAAACATATACCCACCTATCGTAAAGATATGTACATAGAATAAGGTTAACAAACCCTAACATATAATGATGTACATCACTAACTGCAAAGGTGTCTATTTGTAACAACACTATAAACTGTGCGAGGTGAATGAGCTATGGAGTTAGCTAAAACCTAATTCTACACCTTTATTACAAGTAAATGGATGTAATCAGTGTGCATCATATATGCCCAAATAAATGTAAATGCAGAAAAGGACAAACCTATGCCAGTAGGTAGCTATAAAGTTACAGGGCCTACAGTGAATTTTGTACAGGCTGGGCACGATCATATAGGATTTAATACAGATAATGGTCTGTTCTGTCGTGTAGCGTATATACTTTACTTTTAACGGCTGAGTCACATTGCCTATTGTAGGCATGACTTATACCTAAGAAGGGCCACGTGAGGCCACAAATTTCAAAATTGAAATGTAGGTGTAGGGTCTAGAAATTAAAGCCTAAAGCATAGGTACAATAGCGGGGTATACACAGGATACACACTATAACCATAGGCAGTAGTTAAGCCAGGAAAAGGAATTATATTAATTATTAGAAGACATTTTATATATATATAGGGGGGACTAAGACTTTTTGATCTAACTTGCTGCGTCAGGTTACCTGTCCTAACGGAATGTAGGGGTATAGGGGTATATTTCAATGGGGAGTTAATACCCTCTGAAGCTAGTTAGGAAACTGCACTATGCACATAGTAAATAGAAACTAGATAATATACAGACATCTTTAGTAGTATTTGACTGTGGGCAGCCCTACTCTAACACAATATCAAGACATTAGTGAACATCTAGTATCCAATGATTCCCCTATTCTGAAATCTAAGTAACAGAGGGCAGCAAAACATAGTAGGCTAAAACGTCCAGTACTGGGAACAGACGTGCAAAGCAAACATAAAACAATGCACTCTGGTACCTGTAAAAAAAATATGTTACAATACAAATGTATTTCTCTTGTTAAGTGTATCCAGTCCACGGATCATCCATTACTTATGGGATATTAACTCCTCCCCAACAGGAAGTGCAAGAGGATTCACCCAGCAGAGCTGCTATATAGCTCCTCCCCTAACTGCCATTACCAGTCATTCTCTTGCACCCAACGAATAGATAGGATGTGTGAGAGGACTGTGGTGATTATACTTAGTTTCATACCTTCAATCAAAAGTTTGTTATTTTATAATAGCACCGGAGTGTGTTATTCCTTCTCTGGTAGAATTTGAAGAAGAATCTACCTGAGTTTTTCTATGATTTTAGCCGGAGTAGTTAAGATCATATTGCTGTTTCTCGGCCATCTGAGGAGAGGTAAACTTCAGATCAGGGGACAGCGGGCAGATTAATCTGCAAAGAGGTATGTAGCAGCTTATTATTTTCTGACAATGGAATTGATGAGAAAATTCTGCCATACCGATATAATGTAAACTCAGCCTTAAATGCAGTAGCAGCAACTGGTATCAGGCTGTCATGTATGTATATTTTACACTTCAGTATTCTGGGGAATGGCACTTCACTGGAATTATACTGTATGCATAAAACTTTAGCCTAATTTGCAGGGACTAGCAACAGGCTTTTTAATAACACTCAATTTATTAATGTTAAACGTTTTTTGCTGGCATGTAAAATCGTTTAATTTTCTGAGGTACTGGGTGAAAAAATGTTTTGGGCACTATTTTTTTCCACTTGGCAGTCGTTTTATTTAATTTATGACAGTTTACTGATCTCTCTCACTGTTATGTGTGAGGGGGAGGGACCTTTTTTGGTGCTTTTGCTACGCATCAAAAAATTCAGTCAGAAGTTTATTGTCTTCCCTGCATGATCCGGTTCATCTCTACAGAACTCAGGGGTCTTCAAAACTTGTTTTGAGGGAGGTAATCACTCACAGCAGAGCTGTGAGATTGTAGTTGACTGTGATAAAAAAAAGAAAAAACGTTTATTTCTGTATTTTTTTTTTTTTTTTTTCTGCTATCAGGGTTAGTTATCCTTTGCTAATGGGAGCAATCCTTTGCTAAAATTGTGTTTTTTACAAAGATTTGATGCTATAACTTTTCAGTTTATTAATTTTCAACTGTCATAACTTTTTCTGTGCTTCTTATAGGCACAGTACGTTTTCATATTATAGTAAATTACTTGAAAAGTATTTCCAAGTTGCTAGTTTATTTGCTAGTGTGTTAAACATGTCTGATTCAGAGGAAGATATCTGTGCTATATGTGCTAAAGCCAAAGTGGAGCCCAATAGAAATTTATGTACTAACTGTATTGATGCTACTTTAAATAAAAGTCAATCTGTACAAATTGAACATATTTCACCAAACAACGAGGGGAGAGTTATGCCGACTAACTCGCCTCACGTGTCAGTACCTGCATCTCCCGCTCGGGAGGTGCGTGATATTGTAGCGCCGAGTACATCTGGGCGGCCATTACAAATCACATTACAGGATATGGCTACTGTTATGACTGAAGTTTTGGCTTAATTACCAGAACTAAGAGGTAAGCGTGATCACTCTGGGGTGAGAACAGAGTGCGCTGATAATATTAGGGCCATGTCAGAGACTGCGTCACAATTTGCAGAACATGAGGACGGAGAGCTTCATTCTGCAGGTGACGGTTCTGATCCAAACAAACTGGATTCAGATATTTCAAATTTTAAATTTAAGCTGGAAAACCTCCGTGTATTACTAGGGGAGGTGTTAGCGGCTCTGAATTATTGTAACACAGTTGCAATACCAGAGAAAATGTGTAGGTTGGATAAATATTTTGCGGTACCGGCGAGTACTGACGTTTTTCCTATACCTAAGAGACTTACTGAAATTGTTACTAAGGAGTGGGATAGACCCGGTGTGCCGTTCTCACCCCCTCCGATATTTAGAAAGATGTTTCCAATAGACGCCACCACACGGGACTTATGGCAAACGGTCCCTAAGGTGGAGGGAGCAGTTTCTACTTTAGCTAAGCGTACCACTATCTCGGTGGAGGATAGCTGTGCCTTTTCAGATCCAATGGATAAAAAGTTAGAGGGTTACCTTAAGAAAATGTTTGTTCAACAAGGTTTTATATTGCAACCTCTTGCATGCATTGCGCCTGTCACGGCTGCAGCAGCATTTTGGTTTGAGTCTCTGGAAGAGACACTTGAATCAGCTCCATTAGATGAGATTACACACAAGCTTAAAGCCCTTAAGTTAGCTAACTCATTTATTTCAGATGCCGTAGTACATTTAACTAAACTTACGGCTAAGAATTCCGGATTCGCCATTCAGGCACGCAGAGCACTGTGGCTAAAATCCTGGTCAGCTGACGTTACTTCTAAATCTAAATTGCTTAATATACCTTTCAAAGGGCAGACCTTATTCGGGCCCGGGTTGAAGGAAACCTGCTGCTGCCCCTAAGACAGCATGAATCGAGGGCCCCCGATCCGGGAACGGATCTAGTGGGGGGCAGACTTTCTCTCTTCGCCCAGGCTTGGGCAAGAGATGTCCAGGATCCCTGGGCGTTAGAGATCATATCTCAGGGATACCTTCTAGACTTCAAATTCTCTCCCCCAAGAGGGAGATTTCATCTGTCAAGGTTGTCAACAAACCAAATAAAGAAAGAGGCATTTCTACGCTGCGTACAAGATCTTTTATTAATGGGAGTGATCCATCCGGTTCCGCGGTCGGAACAAGGACAAGGGTTTTACTCAAATCTGTTTGTGGTTCCCAAAAAAGAGGGAACTTTCAGGCCAATCTTGGATTTAAAGATCCTAAACAAATTCCTAAGAGTTCCATCGTTCAAAATGGAAACTATTCGGACAATTTTACCCATGATCCAAAAGGGTCAGTACATGACCACAGTGGATTTAAAGGATGCTTACCTTCACATACCGATTCACAAAGATCATTACCGGTATCTAAGGTTTGCCTTTCTAGACAGGCATTACCAGTTTGTAGCTCTTCCATTCGGATTGGCTACGGCTCCGAGAATCTTCACAAAGGTTCTGTGTGCTCTTCGTGCGGTACTAAGACCGCGAGGAATTGCGGTAGCTCCGTACCTAGACGACATTCTGATACAAGCTTCAAGCTTTCAAACTGCCAAGTCTCATACAGAGTTAGTACTGGCATTTCTAAGGTCGCATGGATGGAAGGTGAACGAAAAGAAGAGTTCTCTCTTTCCACTCACAAGAGTTCCCTTCTTGGGGACTCTTATAGATTCTGTAGAAATGAAGATTTACCTGACAGAAGACAGGTTAACAAAGCTTCAAAATGCATGCCGTGTACTTCATTCCATTCAACACCCGTCAGTAGCTCAATGCATGGAGGTGATCGGCTTAATGGTAGCAGCAATGGACATAGTACCCTTTGCACGTCTACATCTCAGACCGCTGCAATTGTGCATGCTAAGTCAGTGGAATGGGGATTACTCAGACTTGTCCCCTACTCTGAATCTGGATCAAGAGACCAGAAATTCTCTTCTATGGTGGCTTTCTCGGCCACATCTGTCCAGGGGGATGCCATTCAGCAGGCCGGACTGGACAATTGTAACAACAGACGCCAGCCTACTAGGTTGGGGCACTGTCTGGAATTCTCTGAAGGCTCAGGGACAATGGAATCAGGAGGAGAGTCTCCTACCAATAAACATTCTGGAATTGAGAGCAGTTCTCAATGCCCTTCTGGCTTGGCCCCAGTTAACAACTCGGGGGTTCATCAGGTTTCAGTCGGACAACATCACGACAGTAGCTTACATCAACCATCAGGGAGGGACAAGAAGCTCCCTAGCAATGATGGAAGTATCAAAGATAATTCGCTGGGCAGAGTCTCACTCTTGCCACCTGTCAGCAATCCACATCCCGGGAGTGGAGAACTGGGAGGCGGATTTCTTAAGTCGTCAGACTTTTCATCCGGGGGAGTGGGAACTTCATCCGGAGGTCTTTGCCCAAATACTTCGACGTTGGGGCAAACCAGAGATAGATCTCATGGCGTCTCGACAGAACGCCAAGCTTCCTCGTCACGGGTCCAGATCCAGGGATCCGGGAGCGGTTCTGATAGATGCTTTGACAGCACCTTGGACCTTCGGGATGGCTTATGTGTTTCCACCCTTCCCGATGCTTCCTCGATTGATTGCCAGAATCAAACAGGAGAGAGCATCAGTGATTCTAATAACGCCTGCATGGCCACGCAGGACTTGGTATGCAGATCTAGTGGACATGTCATCCTGTCCACCTTGGTCGCTACCTCTGAAACAGGACCTTCTGATCCAGGGTCCCTTCAAACATCAAAATCTGATTTCTCTGAAGCTGACTGCTTGGAAATTGAACGCTTGATTTTATCAAAACGTGGTTTTTCTGAGTCAGTTATTGATACCTTAATACAGGCTAGGAAGCCTGTTACCAGAAAGATTTACCATAAGATATGGCGCAAATACTTATATTGGTGCGAATCCAAGAGTTACTCATGGAGTAAGGTTAGGATTCCGAGGATATTGTCTTTTCTACAAGAAGGTTTAGAAAAGGGTTTATCCGCTAGTTCCTTAAAGGGACAGATTTCAGCTCTGTCCATTCTTTTACACAAACGTCTGTCATAAGTTCCGGACGTTCAAGCTTTTTGTCAGGCTTTAGCTAGGATCAAGCCTGTGCTTAAAACTGTTGCTCCACCATGGAGTTTGAACTTAGTTCTTAATGTTTTACAGGGGGTTCCGTTTGAACCCCTTCATTCCATTGATATCAAGTTGTTATCTTGGAAAGTTCTGTTTTTAATGGCGATTTCCTCGGCTCGAAGAGTCTCTGAGTTATCTGCCTTACATTGTGATTCTCCTTATCTGATTTTTCATTCAGACAAGGTAGTTCTGCGTACTAAACCTGGGTTCCTACCTAAGGTGGTCACTAACAGGAATATCAATCAAGAGATTGTGGTTACATCTTTGTGTCCTAATCCTTCTTCGAAAAAGGAACGTCTGCTACACAATCTAGATGTAGTCCGTGCCCTGAAATTTTATCTACAGGCAACTAAGGATTTTCGACAAACGTCTTCCCTGTTTGTCGTTTATTCTGGTCAGAGGAGAGGTCAAAAAGCTTCGGCTACCTCTCTCTCCTTTTGGCTTCGTAGCATAATACGGTTAGCCTATGAGACTGCTGGACAGCAGCCTCCTGAAAGAATTACAGCACATTCTACTAGAGCTGTTGCTTCCACTTGGGCCTTTAAGAATGAGGCTTCTGTTGAACAGATTTGGTCTTCTCTTCATACTTTTTCCAAATTTTACAAATTTGACACTTTTGCTTCTTCGGAGGCTGTTTTTGGGAGAAAGGTTCTTCAGGCAGTGGTTCCTTCCGTATAAAGAGCCTGCCTGTCCCTCCCGTCATCCGTGTACTTTAGTTTTGGTATTGGTATCCCATAAGTAATGGATGATCCGTGGACTGGATACACTTAACAAGAGAAAACATAATTTATGCTTACCTGATAAATTTATTTCTCTTGTAGTGTATCCAGTCCACGGCCCGCCCTGTCACTTTAAGGCAGGTAATTTTTCCATTAAACTACAGTCACCACTGTACCCTATGGTTTTCCTTTCTCTGCATGTTTTCGGTCGAATGACTGGTAATGGCAGTTAGGGGAGGAGCTATATAGCAGCTCTGCTGGGTGAATCCTCTTGCACTTCCTGTTGGGGAGGAGTTAATATCCCATAAGTAATGGATGATCCGTGGACTGGATACACTACAAGAGAAATAAATTTATCAGGTAAGCATAAATTATGTTTTACTGGGGATATTTCAACAAGTATTAAATACCAATAAAGATGGCTAGACAAGTTATGAGCTGAGAAGCCTAGCTAGGAGTTGGTTGGAGAGAGGAGGTTAGGTACATAACTTTACCATTGTACTAAGGTATCCTGATTACCCCTCTTAGAACCTATAATAAAATACAATAAAGTGGAGTTCTATAGAAGCATCAAACAGTATAAACATAGAATCACAGTAACTACACCTCCATTATTGGCAACAGAGCTATAGAGATTTATAGTTTGGAGGGAAATAGAACATTTTAAACTATAGCTAAATGAGTTGCTTTTAAACATTGAAATTTAGGAAATAGTCCGGTGCGAACTTTTCCTGTGAGTTGCAGTCTTTTATTATCCATGGGTAGCCGATATAATGAAAAGCAGAACGACAAGTAGAAAGGTCCCAAAACAGCAGCAGTAGTCCACACTTGTAGCCTGAAGCACTACTACGATTCATCCGATGCCTAGCTTAGGTGATATCTTTAATATAATCATAGAATGGTGAGTAGTTTAGCAAGCCGACCAGAAACTTGTAGGAAAAGGCCGAAGCTATGAGGAGAAGGGTTAATAGGATAGAGTGACCTCTGTTTAGATGGGTTAGAGTATTTGAGATGAGGGTCAGAATGTGCTCCGGATCTTCTGCGAATAGGCTTCTCTGGAACTGACTGCTGCAGTCCGGGATATTTCATAGGCGGCCTGCTCTGCTCCTCTCCCGATGCAGCCATCTCACATGACTGGGCCCTAGACTCTGCAGGTGAGCTCTCAGGGGTACTCACGTAAGTAAGAGCTATCAGCGGTAAACTGCATTCATCAGACGATCCCGGTCGCTGTGTCTGTAGCTCCATATGATACGTTACACTACGCCGCTCTGGCTCTATGGGTACTGGTAAGAGCTGTAAGTCACGGACCTGTGAAAGTATATCCGGCTGCTCTGGTTTTCTCTCATTCAAGACCTCCCTGCCTGCTATATCCCAGTCGACCGAGTCAGGGGGGTAATCTTTATCTCTTTGTGAAGGGTTAATTTCCAACCAGGTAGACTCCCCCCCGGCTTGCTCCTGCAGGGTACTATTATGGGATGGGGCCGTAACGGCTCTCAATTCCGCCACGAGGTCTTGCTTGTGTTCATCCATGGAGCGCACTAAGGCGAGTAGCGCCGAATAAATTTGTGGCTCCATTAATCTAAAGATGGAGGATACAGGAGGTATTTTACTGTCCGTGTAGACAGCGGGTGGTTATCTTCAAGTGAGATGATGGGATGTTAGCCGCGGTCTCCACTAGTTAGTAGGCCTCTGAGCTGAGAATATGTTATTTTAGTTCAAAACATCACAAACCACCTCCAAGTATGTGTTAGGAACCTAGTAGGTTGATATTTAGAGTTTTATAAATTCTTAGGAAGCCATAAGATAGTAATTTAAAGTTTAAATTTCAGGAGCTCTGAGAGAACCCGTCCTGTAGTTTCGGCAGTTGGCTCCACCCCCCTGCTTCAGAATTTTTATTGTTTAAAAAGATAGATAATCTCCTCTTTATTACCCATTCCCCAGTTTTGCATAAACAGCATGGTTATATTACTATAATCTTACATCTGTGATTACCTTGTATCTAAGCCTCTGCAGACTGCCCCCTTATTTCTCACTCATAAATAGTGATGTCGCGAACCTAAAAATTGGGTTCGCGAACGGCGAACGCGAACTTCCAAAAAAGTTTACGAACGGGCGAACCGGGCGAACCGCCATAGACTTCAATAGGCAGGCGAATTTTAAAAAAAACCCAGAGGGACTCTTTCTGGCCACAATAGTGATGGAAAAGTTGTTTCAAGGGGACTAACACCTGGACTGTGGCATGCCGGAGGGGGATCCATGGCAAAACTCCCATGGAAAATTACATAGTTGATGCAGAGTCTGGTTTTAATCCATACAGGGCATAAATCACCTAACATTCCTAAATTGTTTGGAATAACGTGCTTTAAAACATCAGGTATGATGTTGTATCGATCAGGTAGTGTAAGGGTTACGCCCGCTTCACAGTGCGCAATGTAGGTGATATACCTGCCCTGACCATGCTTTGCAGACCAGGTATCAGTGGTCAGATGGACCCTTGCCCCAACACTGTGTGCCAGACATGCCATTATAGCAGACTTATATGGCTTTGGCTTTGCTTTTTTGGTAATTAGAAGGCTGCTAAATGCCACTGCGCACCACACGTGTTTTATGCCCAGCAGTGAAGGGGTTAATTAGGGAGCATGTAGAGAGCTTGTAGAGTTAATTTTAGCTTAAGTGTAGTGTAGTAGACAACCCAAAGTATTGATCTAGGCCCATTTTGGTATATTTCATGCCACCATTTCACCGCCAAATGCGATCAAATAAAAAAAAATTGTTCACTTTTTCACAAACTTTAGGTTTCTCACAGAAATTATTTACAAACAACTTATGCAATTATGGCATAAATGGTTGTAAATGCTTCTCTGGGATCCCCTTTGTTCAGAAATAGCAGACTTATATGGCTTTGGCGTTGCTTTTGGTAATTAGAAGGCTGCTAAATGGCACTGCGCACCACACGTGTTTTATGCCCAGCAGTGAAGGGGTTAGTTAGGGAGCATGTAGGCAGCTTGTAGAGTTAATTTTAGCTTAAGTGAAATGTAGTAGACAACCCAAAGTATTGATCTAGGCCCATTTTGATATATTTAATGCCACCATTTCACCGCCAAATGCGATCAAATTTAAAAAAAAACTTGTTTTTTCGCAATTTTAGGTTTCTTACTGAAATTATTTACAAACAGCTTGTGCAATTATGGCACAAATGGTTGTAAATGCTTCTCTGGGATCCCCTTTGTTCAGAAATAGCAGACATATATGACTTTGACATTGCTTTCTGGTAATTAGAAGGCCGCTAAATGCTGCTGCGCATCACAAGTGTATTATGGCTAGCAGTAAAGGGGTTAATTAGGTAGTTTGTAGGGAGCTTGCAGGGTTAATTTTAGCTTTAGAGTAGAGATCAGCCTCCCACCTGACACATCAGACCCCCGATCCCTCCCAAACAGCTCCCTTCCCTCCCCCACCCCACAATTGTCCCCGCCATCTTAAGTACTGGCAGAAAGTCTGCCAGTACTAAAATAAAAGGTTTTTAATTTTTTTAATTTTTTTAAGCATATTTACATATGCTGTGGTGTAGCATCCCCCTTAGCCCCCAACCTCCCGGATCCCCCCCAAAACATCTCTCTAACCCTCCCCATCTGCCTTATTGGCGGCCATCTTGGGTACTGGCAGCTGTCTGCTATTATTTCACAGTCAGAAAAGTGTTGTGTTTTTTTTTTTTTTAAATGTACATTACTGTTACACCAGATATGAGTGGTGGCACTGGGCAAGTGGGCACAATATTCGCTGTGAGCCTGACACACACGCTGGCAGGCAGGCAACTGCAATTAGATTACACAGGAAAAAAAAATGAAAAAGCAGACTGATGTTCTAGCCCTAAAAAGGGCTTTTTGGGGTGCTGTCCTTACAGCAGAGATCAGATGAGTCCTTCAGGACTGTAGTGGACACTGAATACACTAGCCTAGCTATCGATTTCCCTATTAAATCAGCAGCAGCTACACTGTCCCTCCTCTAAGAATGCAGCTTCCAAATGAATCTAAAATGGATGCTGTCCAGGAGGTGGGAGGGTCTGGGAGGGAGGGTCTGCTGCTGATTGGCTGTAATGTGTATTCTGACTGTGAGGTACAGGGTCAAAGTTTACTCAATGATGACGAATAGGGGCGGATCGAACATCGCATATGTTCGCCCGCCGAGTCGAACGCAAACATGCTATGTTCGCCGGGAACTATTCGCCGGCGAACTATTCGCGACATCACTACTCATAAGTAACTTCACGGGAGTGAGCACAATGTTATCTATATAGCACATGTGAACTAGCGCTGTCTAGCTGCAAAAAACAAATTGACTGAAATAAGAGGCGGCCTTCAACGGCTGAGAAATTTGCATATAAGCCTACCTAGGTTTAGCTTTCAACAAAAAATACCAGGAGAACAAATCAAATTTGATGATAAAAGTACATTGGAAAGTTGTTTAAAATTGCATGCCCTATCTGAATGAAAGTTGAATTACCCTTTTGAAACAGCTATAGCTTTTATTAGAAACATTTTTGATAATACATTTATATTATAAAAATGCTTCTATTCAAAACAGAAACCCATCCACATGGATTCTAATTTTGGCTGAAATGTCCCTTTAATAAGAACTACAAAACCAATATTAGTACCAATTTAAATTTAAATAGCTTTTACCTTTTTTCAGGCAAAAACAACAACAACCTAATTTAGCATATTTAAATGCTGCTCTTTCAAATAGATAATAGAATATGCCCCTTTAATTTAGTTTAGGAACATAGTTATAGAAGAAAAAAAAATCACTTTTGTCTGACATCACATTCCTATTGTTAAACCTTGCAGTCTTTGATCTTGTAAATGTCTGAACCTTATTTCCTTTTTAAGTGTTTCCTGTAATTTATTTGACTTCAAAATTAAACTTTTAAGCCTGTAGTTATCAAAATCTTCTCTACCATCATTTTAAGAAGTGGTAACATGATAATAAAACTCCAATCATCAGGAATAATTGCTATCAACTGTTATAGCAACTAAAACAACACTCCTCACTGTTAAAAGAGACCGAGAAATATATGAAAATTAAGCATTGAAATTAAAATGAATGATAAATAAATGATGTGTGAATGATGAAATAGCAGAATGTATTTATTTCAAACTACTGGGATTCTGAGCTAAGAGGTTCCACTCTAGAAATATTTAAACCCCAGATTTTATTGTTTAGGACTATATTAAACCCTTCTCTGTGAGGCCTTTATCACACTTTTGTGTTAAGACAATTACATTTTGAGGGTTTAAATTTAAACGGTATTATAAGTCATATTTCAGTGAGAAACCCACAAAAAATATACACATTTTCAACAGATTCAAAATATGATTATTATATTTATATTTCATGATGTCAGAATATTGCTACAAAAATTATTATCTTTTTGTAAAGCTTTTAGTAAATAGCATTGAAGGTAGCCAGGTGACCAAGGGTGATACTGTGATCACCTTACTATAGTGTCATCATGGGTAGCCAATCATGGCTTGTAATAAACCCTTTTGTTCAAGTGTAGAACTAAAAGCACATTTACCACAGTGGTCACATATTTATTTAAAGGGGGACTTGTTCATTATAACAAAACAAAACAAACAAAAATCTTTATTGAGGTCTATACACATTTCAGATTTTTTAGTTTGAATAACATCCTACCATCCAGCTCCCTTTCAGGTACTTTGACATTTGGGTTGTGCCTCTATTTTTGATGTCACCACATGAAATTTATGGCAATGTCACTTACACTCATATTGAAGCCTTGGGAGTGTCACCCACTCTCTCACCAAGGATCATGTCTTGGAGTGAATATGCAGTACTTTTCTTATTTTCCAAAATGAAATACACTGTTTTATGTAGTAAACATATTAATTGACTCCCTTTGAATCACTGACTGCCAATCATTGATATTTATTGATGATAATTAACACACAATGGTTAAGTGTGTTAGATAGTACTTTCAAAATTGATTGACTACATTTCCCACATACATTCAGAATATAATCAGCCTGTAACTGTAATTCAAAGATTTCAGATGGAAAAGCAATTGCACTGTTATAACCTTCCAAATGAAACACAAGTGTGTCTTTGCTGTTTTAACAATAAACTTTATTTTTGATGACACACATTTATTAATCACTGTAGTAGGGTAAGAATAAATATATTGGCTATGACAACAAATCAATCCCCAGTTAAAGTTTACATCAATACATTTTCTTTTTTTTTAGTACAAGATTATAACTATCTGTATTACCATAGACTCTCAACACATAGCCAAATACACATCTACGAAGCCAAAGAAATATGTTATGTGTTAGGTCATTAGCAATAACTTAACATAGTTTATGTTTAACTGTCGAACGTTTCACGATTCTACAAACAATCATGAAATCCATGGGTGTTGCTAAGATACAGTAGGGCTTCTAGAGGTTAAATATTCAACTGTTACCCAACAGAGCCAAATGTTATTTTTTATTTTATTTTCACTGATACTGTTATGGCTGAAATTAAAAATATAAGATTGATGATTGTCTGATGATAATAACTATAAAGGTATGATGACTACTGTAAGGAGACATACAGACAGGAACAGATGGCCTCATTGTTAAATATTTCGCTGGATTAAATAATTATTACGTTTTCACCATTTAAATAATCAGAATAGTGAGTGGGCTAAATTTTTGCAGCCAACTTTCTCAACACTGTCCTGATTGATTAACTTTTCCAGACTAATTGTGATGGGTGGGTTAAAATTATGGGGTGTATAACAGTTGGGGATCACATAGGAGATTGCATAGGTGCATTTTGAATTAGTGGGTGGTTACCAGTGAGGGCTTTCATGAGTGTGTTTAATAGCATGGCAGATTATGCATGTGTAGTGCAGGTTTACCAGTTGTCACACTACTAGTGTATAGTCAGAAATTACCCAGAGTCTGAGGTAGGAATTAGGTATATTGCCAACTGTGGACTCTGGGCAACTCTTGCATACAAAGAGAGAATCACTCTACCAAAAACAATGGCAATTTACCACCTAGGAGCAGCCTTTTTTAGCCCAGCTCTGCTTTTCACAGAGGAAAACTTCCTGTAGTATATCAGACTGATGCCACTGAGTAAACCTCCCCAGGGTCATAACATAAATACATACAATGAGAGAAGCACTCTATCAGGGACAAACAACAGCTCAGTAGCTTTTTCTATGATGAGTTACCACCTAGGAGCAACCTCTTTTAGCCCAGTTTTGCTTTTCACAGAGGAAAACTTTCCTGTAGTATATCAGTCTGATCCCTCCAAGTTAGTCCAGCCCAAAAATTCCAGGCCATTCTTCTCGGAACAAGGAACATGAAAACCCCAGACAATCATTTTGGCCTTCTGTGAACCTCATCAGTGAGGTGCAGCCATATTCCTCTAAGTACACTGTGCAAGGAGTCGAGGGGCCGAAATTATCAAGGGCTGAACAGCCCCTGATGCCCCTGTTTCCGCCCGAGCCTTCAGGCTCGTCGGAAACAGCAGTTAAGAAGCAGAGGTCTTAAGATCACTGTTCTTTAACTGGTCTGCCGCCTCTGAGCAGCGGACAACAATCAACCCGATCAGATATGATTGGGTTGATTGACATCCCCTGCTAGCGACCGATTGGTCACAAATCTGCAGGCCGCGGCATTGCACAAGCAGTTCACAAGAACTGCTTGGGCAATGCTAAATACTGACATCTTATGCTGTCGGCATTCAACAATGCCTGAGCGGATCATATCGGACAGACCGATGATAAATCGGCCACTAAGTATGGTTTTTCCCATCACTTTTAGGGAGACCTCCCCAGGGTCATAATGCAAATGTATACAAAGTGAGAAGCTCTCTCCCAGGAAGAACTCCTGACTGTGACTAGTTTTATATCTAGATGTGCCACAGAGCAAATGATAGTCACAGAGTAAGTACTTTTAAGATGACACATGGAATCCTCAAGGATAGATTGGTACTGCAGAAATTACAGGAACAGGTAGAAGTTAGGGATTCAAGAGATTAGGAGAGGATCAGTATACAGTTCCAAGATCAAAGCTGGAAATCAGCCCATTCTTGCGAAGTAACAGAGCTAAAGGTAGGCCAAGGTCCCAATACAATCCAAGATCAGAGCCAGTTTTCAATCTTATCTTTGCAAAGGGGTTGCGAAGAGGCAAGGTTAAAACAAAGTCCAGAAGATTCATAGCCCATAATTCAATCAGAAAAGCACAGCCTTCATGTAGAACCAGTATACTATACTCAGGCACCAAAGGTAAGGTTGATTAACCTTATAAAGCCAAAAGTTTGTACCAAGATTGATGCTATTTTTTAAAATAAGATGCTAACATAAGATCTGAGCGTGTGCAGTAAGATACCTTGTGGAATCCATATAAGTTAAAATTCTTATTACATTGATTTCAATAAAGCAGTTTTCATTTTACTTCTCAAAGTTTGTATTTCATTTTGTGATAGTGTACATAGGGAAAAATTAATAGGCATGATTTAACACCATATGCTTTGCTGCACTTGTCTAACATAATTTTTAAGGGGATATTCCTTGGGTGCTTTTTATGGTTTTCATAAATCCTAAGAACCTCCTTCTGGGTTATTTTAGTAATAACCCTCCCACCTGACCACCCCCCCACGACGCCCGGAGCTATTACTACATACAGGTGTAGCGATTAGAGCTTGTTAGGTAAAGTTGGAACTTTAAGGGCTGTTTTATTATTTGATTTCTTGTATTTGGATACACAACATGTAATCATTGCTACTATTTTTAAATGTACTACGTCACAGTTTCTTTAATGTAGTCAACTGATCCAGTTTATTAGCTGTGATAAATGGATAACAGTTATTTTACTAAGCCAGGATTTTTCAAGAGACACCTTCAGTTTCTGGAATAAACCTAAGAGCTCAATTACTTGACTGGAATAGATCTTACCATATGAAGCCAGTATTTCACTCATGAAACAGCCTAGCTCAGCAAACATGGGCCTCAGACTGGGAAAGCTCATGGATGTTTTTCTTCACTTTGGCATGACTACTCCTTTAATTCTGTCTACAGTGTTTTGTTCTTTATATCTGTGTGAAACTGAGACTCTGCCGCAAATAAATAATTATAATTAGTTATACTACTGTGATTATCGTTATTGTCTCCAGTCATTTTATGGCAACAGAAATTAAAATGTATCATTTAACAGCATCAGCATACTGTGATTGGCCTTTTCATGTATGATATGTTTGCCTTAAAGTACTATGATGTAAAACATACACTTTACTACTAGACAGTTCATGATTAACCCTGCATATATAAGCAAATAAAGTCCATAAATACAATTGTCAGAATGTTTTCATGTGTTATTATGCAGAACAAAGTAAATAAATATTGCTGAATACATATGGTTAATGTCCATACATATTAGTACAACCAAAAGCTGATGAATGATTCCAGATGACTATCTTCTGCATGGGAAAAAATACAAAAGTATGATCATAATTCAAATTATGCTCATCTTTTTACAATTATGTCTAAAAATATTTTAAAAAAATGACCAAGTGAAGAAATGGGTTTAAGATCATAAAATGGATAAGATTTAATCTAGCAGTAGCATAAAATTTAACATGCAACGCTGAACTTTTGGTGCTTGAATTGATATAAAATTTTTTATATAACATCTTCAGTGTATAAGTACTGTTACAAATAACATTAAAAACATAAATTAGAAAAAAAGATAGAAAAATAATAAAGTCAGTAAAAATGAACTACCGTAATTTAACCAGTTAATTTGATTTGCTAAGATGACATTTGTCAAAGTGTGAACTAATGAATGTATATTAATAATGCTCTATCATAAATCTACTGTGTCTTTAGTGTGAAATCAATCTACATAATGTACAGATCAGAGCGGATACTATGGGCCACATTTAACAAATGGACAAGGTTTCTAACCTGTCCGCCTGTGTTCGCAGCTAGCAGGCAGCGGATTCCATTTGTGCACTGCACACATTAATCACTAGATTAACATTCTTGTGCAGACCCATGCCAAGAGCATGAGAAAAGCTTGTCAATCACCCCAAACAAACAAATGCGGGTTGTTTTACCACTGTCACCTATCCAAAGAACCTCCACAGCCTGATAAACGGAACTCTATAACTTTGTTTTCATATCATTGACTAGGATTGTTCCATATATTGTGGAGATTTTTTTTCTGAGACTTTATTTACAAGAACTTTATACTGAAATGTATTTTTGTGTGTATATATCCAGTTTTCATCTTCCAAAATAGAGACTGGTTTGAAATGAAGGGAACATAATTTATGAAGTAAAATGATAACTTTTATGGTTATAGCAATGTTTCCCTTTCAGATATATCAATTATTTTCTGGTGTCGATTATATCACTGAATTATATAACATATTTAGCAAACTAATCTTAGTAAATATTGTATACCTCATAAAAATTATTCAGTCAATGAACTTATGAAAAGATGTATCTACAAACATTTCCATGAACATTAATGTTGAATTTTGTAGATAAATCATTTGTAAATCATTTCTAAAGGATTAGAATTGACCAATATGTTTACATATTTATAAAAATAAATTACAGCACGTCATCTTGGTTTATATTCAATTGATGTTGTTATTCATATATATATTATGCTAAGAGAAAGACAGAGATTGAAGTGATTAAATGCTGCAAATAATATGAATGGTTTAAAAACATTTAAAAAGTACACTATTTTGCAGTCCAGTTACCTACCATTTAAAAGCCCTGTATCTTATTTTCTCTGGTAAGGCCAATTAGGAAAAAAAAGAACTGTTGCACTGTTGGACCTTCTCAACAAAGCACATTGGCCTCCCAAAGATAACATGTTTCTCTGTATAATGATTTTGAGGATAGCTAGATTGATAAATAGATAACATGGACCTACAATCTACACTAATAAAAAGCTACCCTGAATTAGGATTGTACACATTCTGCACAGGCCTATGTATAGACTGGCTGCTTTCACCCCCCTCAGCACTTGGGCCATGGGGCCACTGTACTTAGTGGTAGTTCCACCCCTGGTTGCACTGCTCATGCAACCACTGTGTAAAATGCAACAGGGTTAAGATTCTAAAGTTTTGAGTATGTACTTCCTATTAGCTCAGGAATTGGGCAAAGTACATTTTTTAATGTTTGGTTAAAGAAAAGGGCCACAATAATTAATTATGGTACATCTGATTTCTAAGCATAATTATTAATTTTATGGGGAATTTATTTTGAGTTTAAAGTCCCTTCAACTAAAGCATCAGGAATAATGTTTTTCATCATCTGTGTTCATTTAATGGCAGAGCCTGCCTTACTAATTTTTTTGCATTAGATACATTATATTAACGATCATAGTATTAACTTTTTTTTTAGCCCAGCATTTATTTCAAAAGAACAAGGTTTTAATAAATTGCCAGCTAATTTATTATGGATAGTATTTGTTGCGGATGAGTGCAAATATCCAGACAAGCATGAAATCCAACAAATATGGTTAGGTTTGTCCCCAAGAATAATTGGCATACACAATACAAATGAACTAAGGAACATTATTTCCTCATTTTACTAGTATATTTGGATTTCAGACAAACCTGGAAGCTAAAACATAACAGGGAAATACTAAGTATAATATAAGTGCAATACACAGCCAGTATTTAATAATAATAAGGAATTGTTGAAGCTCTATGCATTAACAGTTAAAATGTAATGATTTGCAAAACATATAACCCCTTAATGTCTACACATTAGAACTTAATACCCTGCAATCTATTCAAGCTGATTAATTTTTAGTATTTTAGGGAGGCTGTGTAGGACTTTTTTTTTCAAATGTGGAGCAGTGGCAGTTCTAGCAACCAGTTAGGACCACATCACAAGTGACATGCTATTTGGTGATTTTGCACAAGTGTAAACTTTATAGAAACTAACGGCTAGATTTAGAGTTGGGCGGTAGCCGTCAAAACCAGCGTTAGAGGCTCCTAACGCTGGTTTTTACCGCCCTCTGGTATTTGGACTCAGTCAGGAAAGGGTCTAACGCTCACTTTCCAGCCGTGACTTTTCCATACCGCAGATCCCCTTACGTCAATTGCGTATCCTATCTTTTCAATGGGATCTTTCTAACGCCGGTATTTAGAGTCGTGGCTGAAGTGAGCGTTAGAAATCTAACGACAAAACTCCAGCCGCAGAAAAAAGTCAGTAGTTAAGAGCTTTCTGGGCTAACGCCGGTTTATAAAGCTCTTAACTACTGTGCTCTAAAGTACACTAACACCCATAAACTACCTATGTACCCCTAAACCGAGGCCCCCCCACATCGCCGCCACTCTATTAATTTTTTTAACCCCTAATCTGCCGACCGCACACCGCTGCCACCTACGTTATCCCTATAAACCCTTAATCTGCTGCCCCTAACACTGCCGACCCCTATATTATATTTATTAACCCCTAATATGCCCCCCTCAACGTCGCCGACACCTACCTACAATTATTAACCCCTAATCTGCCGACCGGACCGCGCAGCTATTATAATAAAGTTATTAACCTCTAATCCGCCTCACTCCCGCCTCAATAACCCTATAATAAATAGTATTAACCCTTAATCTGCCCTCCCTAACATCGCCGACACCTAACTTCAAGTATTAACCCCTAATCTGCTGATCGGAGCTCACCGCTACTCTAATAAATTTTTTAACACCTAAAGCTAATTCTAACCCTAACCTTAACACCCCCCTAAGTTAAATATAATTTAAATCTAACGAAATAAATTAACTCTTATTAAATAAATTATTCCTATTTAAATCTAAATACTTACCTGTAAAATAAACCCTAATATAGCTACAATATAAATAATAATTATATTGTAGCTATTTTAGGATTAATATTTATTTTACAGGCAACTTTGTATTTATTTTAACCAGGTACAATAGCAATTAAATAGTTAAAAACTATTTAATAGTTACCTAATTAAAATAATTACAAAATTACCTGTAAAATAAATCCTAATCTAAGTTACAATTAAACCTAACACTACACTATCAATAAATTAATTAAATAAAATACCTACAATTATCTACAATTAAACCTAACACTACACTATCAATAAATTAATTAAATAAAATACCTACAAATAAATACAATTAAATAAACTAACTAAAGTACAAAAAATAAAAAAGAACTAAGTTACAAAAAATAAAAAAATATTTACAAACATTAGAAAAATATTACAACAATTTTAAACTAATTAAACCTACTCTAAGCCCCCTAATAAAATAACAAAGCCCCCCAAAATAAAAAAATGCCCTACCCTATTCTAAATTAAAAAAGTTCAAAGCTCTTTTACCTTACCAGCCCTGAAAAGGGCCCTTTGCGGGGCATGCCCCAAAGAATTCAGCTCTTTTGCATGGAAAAAAAACACATACAATACCCCCCCAACATTACAACCCACCACCCACATACCCCTAATCTAACCCAAACCCCCCTTAAATAAACCTAACACTAGGCCCCTGAAGATCTCCCTACCTTGTCTTCACCTCACCGGGTCCCGATCTGTCCAGAAGAGCCTCCGATGTGTTGATCCAAGCCCAAGCGGGGGGCTGAAGAGTGACGTCCATCCTCGGGCTGAAGTCTGGATCCAAGCGGCGGCTGAAGAAATCCATCATCGGGCTGAAGTCGGAAGTCCATCATCGGGATGAAGTCTTCTATCAAGCAGCATCTTCAATCTTCTTTCTTCCGGAGCGGAGCCATCTTCTTCCCAGCCGACGCGGATCCATCCTCTTCTAACGACGCCTACTCGCCGAATGACGGTTCCTTTAAATGACGTCATCCAAAATGGCGTCCCTCGAATTCCGATTGGCTGATAGGATTCTATCAGCCAATCGGAATTAAGGTAGGAATATTCTGATTGGCTGATGGAATCAGCCAATCAGATTCAAGTTCAATCCGATTGGCTGATCCAAACAGCCAATCAGATTGAGCTCGCATTCTATTGGCTGATCGGAACAGCCAATAGAATGCAAGCTCAATCTGATTGGCTGATTGGATCAGCCAATCGGATTGAACTTGAATCTGATTGGCTGATTCCATCAGCCAATCAGAATATTCCTACCTTAATTCCGATTAGCTGATAGAATCCTATCAGCCAATCGGAATTCGAGGGACGCCATCTTGGATGACGTCATTTAAAGGAACCATCATTCGGCGAGTAGGCGTCGTTAGAAGAGGATGGATCCGCGTCGGCTGGGAAGAAGATGGCTCCGCTCCGCTCCGGAAGAAAGAAGATTGAAGATGCTGCATGATAGAAGACTTCATCCCGATGATGGACTTCCGACTTCAGCCCGATGATGGATTTCTTCAGCCGCCGCTTGGATCCAGACTTCAGCCCGAGGATGGACGTCACTCTTCAGCCCCCCGCTTGGGCTTGGATCAACACATCGGAGGCTCTTCTGGACAGATCGGGACCCGGTGAGGTGAAGACAAGGTAGGGAGATCTTCAGGGGCTTAGTGTTAGGTTTATTTAAGGGGGGTTTGGGTTAGATTAGAGGTATGTGGGTGGTGGGTTGTAATGTTGGGGGGGGTATTGTATGTGTTTTTTTTCCATGCAAAAGAGCTGAATTCTTTGGGGCATGCCCCGCAAAGGGCCCTTTTCAGGACTGGTAAGGTAAAAGAGCTTTGAACTTTTTTTAATTTAGAATAGGGTAGGGCATTTTTTTATTTTGGGGGGCTTTGTTATTTTATTAGGGGGCTTAGAGTAGGTGTAATTAGTTTAAAATTGTTGTAATATTTTTCTAATGTTTGTAAATATTTTAAATATTAAATATTTAAATATTTTTTGTACTTTAGTTAGTTTATTTAATTGTATTTATTTGTAGGTATTTTATTTAATTAATTTATTGATAGTGTAGTGTTAGGTTTAATTGTAGATAATTGTAGGTATTTTATTTAATTAATTTATTGATAGTGTAGTGTTAGGTTTAATTGTAACTTAGGTTAGGATTTATTTTACAGGTAATTTTGTAATTATTTTAACTATTTTAGCTATTAAATAGTTCTTAACTATTTAATAGCTATTGTACCTGGTTAAAATAAATACAAAGTTGCCTGTAAAATAAATATTAATCCTAAAATAGCTATAATATAATTATAATTTATATTGTAGCTATATTAGGGTTTATTTTACAGGTAAGTCTTTAGCTTTAAATAGGAATAATTTATTTAATAGGATTTATTTCGTTAGATTTAAATTATATTTAACTTAGGGGGGTGTTAGTGTTAAGGTTAGACTTAGCTTTAGGGGTTAATCCATTTATTACAGTAGCGGCGAGATTCGGTCGGCAGATTAGGGGTTAATAATTGAAGTTAGGTGTCGGCGATGTTAGGGAGGGCAGATTAGGGGTTAATACTATTTATTATAGGGTTATTGAGGCGGGAGTGAGGCGGATTAGGGGTTAATAACTTTATTATAGTAGCGGTGAGGTGCGGTCGGCAGATTAGGGGTTAATTATTGTAGGTAGCTGGCGGTGACGTTGTGGGGGGCAGATTAGGGGTTAATAAATATAATATAGGGGTTGGCGGTGTTAGGGGCAGCAGATTAGGGGTACATAGGTATAATGTAGGTAGCGGCGGTATACGGAGCGGCAGATTAGGGGTTAATAATAATATGCAGGGGTCAGCGATAGCGGGGGCGGCAGATTAGGGGTTAATAAGTTTAAGGTTAGCGGTGTTTAGACTCGGGGTTCATGTTAGGGTGTTAGGTGCAGACTTAGGAAGTGTTTCCCCATAGGAAACAATGTAGCTGCGTTAGGAGCTGAACGCTGCTTTTTTGCAGGTGTTAGGTTTTTTTTCAGCTCAAACAGCCCCATTGTTTCCTATGGGAGAATCGTGCACGAGCACGTTTTTGAAGCTGGCCGCGTCCGTAAGCAACGCTGGTATCTAGAGTTGCAGTGGCGGTAAATATGCTATATGCTCCCTTTTTGGAGCCTAACACAGCCATTCTGTGAACTCTAAATACCAGCGGTATTTAAAAGGTGCGGGAGAAAAAAAGCACACGTAGCTAACGCACCCCTTTGGCCGCAGAACTCTAAATCTAGCCGATAGATTTTGACGGCAGATAAGAGCCATAGGCCCATCAAGTCTGCCTGATATTTCCTAAATGTATAAACTTATCTAGTTCGTAGGATAGCCTTATGCTTATCCTAGGCCTTCTTAAAGTTTTCCCCAGTGTTTGTCATTACCACCTCATGTGGAAGTTTATTAAAATGAATCAATTACCTTTTCTGTAAAGAAGTGCTTCCTCAAATTACTCCAGAATCTACTACCATTTAGCTTGAGATCATTACCTCTTGTTCTTGAATTTTTCTTTATATGAAAAATACTCACAGCCTCAGCTTTACTTAGCCCTTTAATATATTTGAATGTTGTTATCATATTACCTCTTCCCTTCTCTCCTCTAAGCTATAAATATTTTGGTAATTGAGCCTCACCTAGTATGTTTTATGTTTTAGACCATGTACAATTTCAGTACCCTTACACCGGGTTCAAGTGGGGCAGCCTTTGTCTAAAGCACACATTACATGACTTACGTCACAGACTTACACTGTCGGATAATTGCTTTCTTTCCACGAGGAGCGAACTTTGGTAACATTCTACATACGTTTTTTTTATTGATTAAGCGTGCCCTTATAAATTCCCCTCCTGGGAATTTTAATAGTTTATCCTCAGTTACCTACCTCCTCCAAGAACTGCAACTAACTCTGCCAAGTCCAGAGTTACATCCAGCCACATCAGCTTTTCTACCTCTTCAGCTGTTCTCTCCGGTGCACTGCTGCAGCGTGACGTCCTCAGCTGCAGCCGCCCGGTCTTCCTCTCTGCCTCTACGCTGAAGTTGCTTGTGATCTGCAGGAAGCCTGTTCCCTGCTACGGCTCTAACTCCGGTTGCACTACAAGTCTTGGCAACCTATCAGCTTATTGAGAGACTCACTTCCAACAGGTACATATTATACTATCTTTATTGTGTATGTTTACAGCTCTCCATTTACCTGTTATATGCCATACTGTGTTAGTATTGTATTTGCTATATGCTCTCACTGATACTCTTTTTCGGCTAAACTAAAAAATGAATAAAAACAATATGGGAATTTCTTTCACTCACAATTACAGTAAAAATTGTATAACATTTTTGGACCTAGATATTGAGGTTATTGACAATAAACTGATTACCAAAACACATTTCAAGGAGGTGGATGCTAATAACTTAATTCACTATAACAGCTGCCACCTAAAAAAGTGGAAACAATACCTTAGGATTAAAAAAAAATTCTCAAGAACATTAGAGTATCAAGAGCAAATTAAAATCTTAGAACAGAAGCTTATAGAAGGAAGCTATGACCCAGCAATAATTGAACAAGCTAAATAAGAGACCGAAGAAAGGGAAAGAAAGAGTCTTCTTAAATATCAATCAAAAAATGATCAACAAAAAGATACTGGAGTCAAGCTATCAGACAGTTTAAAAATCCAAGTCAAGCTATCAGACAGTTTTGGAGCTATCAGACAGGTTTAAAACAGTAGTCAAGCTATCAGACACTTATTTGTTAGCACTTTCTTAAGACTATTAAAGGCTGTACCATACATATATGCAAATAAGAAATGTTTTAATGAATACCACAAGCATTTTTGTTATAAATGTCACTCAAATGTAAAAGAAAAGTCATATTCCAGCATTTCTCTAAGCGTTAAAAACAAAATTCCCCATTGTGCCACTACATTTTCACCACAGCTAGCTCACACAATGACTCTCTATGATATCATAAATTTTGGAGAGTTTTTACTGTGGAATTGTAAAAATATTGGGCCCCAAATGTCCCTCAAATTGCATAAATTGGCCCTTTTCAGCAAATTCACTTAGGAATAAAAAAGAAATCTCCCATTGTGCCACTAAAATTTCACCACAGCTAGCTCACACAATGACCCCTCTACGATATCACAAATTTTGGAGACTTTTTACTGTGGAATTTTAAAAATATTGGGTCCCAAATGTCCCTCAAATGGCAAAAATAGGCACTTTCCAAATATTTCACTTTGGGATAAAAAAGAAATCTCCCATTGTGCCACTAAATTTCCACCACAGCTAGCTCACACAATGACCCCTCTACGATATCACAAAGTATAGATGTATAGATGTGTCAATTATTACTGACTATATTCACGATAATAGATTAACAGCCAAAATTTAAAAAAACATTGGCATCTGGTTCAAACAGACCTCATTATAGGAGAAAAGGTAACAATTCAACCAAAAGGAATAGATAGGAAAGCAAAGAATTTAAAAAGCATGCTAGCTCAGTGAACTAAAAAAAAACGAAAAACAAGAGCTATGAAGTAGGTATAGAAGGGAATCAATTAAATGGTTCTTTCCCTGTTTTGGCTGCAGGGCGTGCAAATATAGCAGCAAATTTAAAGTCCTTAAATCAGAAACTAATAACTGTGAACACAAGATTATGGACATGATCAGATGCCAAGACAAAGGCATAATCTATGCAATTCAGTGTTCACGTAAAAAACTCTATATTTGTGAAACGACCAGAACTCTACGTGAAAGAATAAGGCAGCATTTGTCCTGTATTGACAGGGGCAATTTAGACATACAGTATATCTACAGTCACTTCAGGGAAACACATAACAATAACCTTAAAGACTTCCTATACTGGGGTATTAAGAAAATACAACCAGATTGGAGAGGGGGAACTGGGAAAATAAATTACTCAGAGCAGAAGTAGAAATAATTTACAAACTAGACACTCTATAGCCAGGAGGTTTAAATTCTGAAATTGCCATTTCCCCTTTTTATAAGATATACTGCCCATACTTCCACCCCACGTCTTTCTTGTTTTTCCATTTCCATTCAAAGTTATCCTAGATTCAAGTTTAATTAATACAAATCCAGTTTTATAAATCTATACATTTATTGCAATATAATCCCCTAGCTTAAATATTACCAAGCTCACTATTTATTTAAAAATTCAACCTCTACATGTATTCCTATTACTCTCATCTAGACATTTATTTCACATAAACAATGTATCCAAAATGATTTTAAGCAGTAGAAACCTTTTGCATATTTGTCACTAAGTATATAACTGTAGACATTTCTCTGTATAATGATGTATCTGGAATCAATTTTCCTCCTTTAATGAAAACCATCTTTATTAAAAGGTGCAACAGGTGGAAATCCAACCAATTGAAAGGAAGGGACGCCTTTTTAAGTCTGCAAGTGAGCAGTATGTGCATGTCTTGATAAAGCACACAGGGTGAAATGCGTTGACCAGGACTTGCTGCCACTTATACACAGATATATTGTCACTTTCAGTCATTTCATCTTGGCTGTTTATTGGACTTTTATTCAGCATCTAAGGCTTATGGTGTACTTCTGTGACTTTGCTGTGTAAACTAACACCCAACCTAAGGCACCTAGGAAACTACATAGGAGGATGTGTAAGACACTTCTATTCAGCAAACCAGATAAAGCACTGAGAGGATTGCACATTGTATCGATTGCTGTCATCCAAAGCCATTGGGCTATAACATGACCTCCGACCTCTGAAGCATAGAGGGGAGTCAGGTGACTACGTGCCCGCAACCAAGCCTCACATACGCATTGTTTGATGCACTCAAAGGAGGATAGAGCAGCGGGGTAATACAGAAACCTCTACTAAAGCCGTATAACCAACTAAGGTAAATTTACACTCCCATTACCCTCAAAATCCCTCTGGATGCGGTTTGATCCACCGAGGGGAGAGTATTAAAGATAATTGCCTATCCTCTAAACCTATACCATTCCTCTGGACGTGGTGAGATCCACCGTGTGGATTGTGAACTGCCACTTTACTAACAGCTGTTAGTCTAATTGACACTCATTGTCTTTGGTGTTTTTAACATCTTGTTCTCAATGCAATATTTGCTTATATATATTTGTTAATTTTCACATTATTATTTGTGCTGCCACACTGGTTTTAATTGGGAGACATCCCTATACTGATTCTAATTGTCATTGAATTTTATTTGTTTTTGTTTTTTATTACTTGTTCTTTATATATTAAATTTTGTTAAGATACAGATATTATACTTTTATTTATCCATGCTTTAAGTGCTGCTAATCAAACGTTTTGTTTTTTTACTAAACTAAGACAGGTTAAACCTATTATTCCTTATAAGTTGAGTTATATTATTTTACCCTGACACATCATTACCATCTACCTAAACCATATTAGAGTATCATCGAATTCAACAGCTGCAACCCAACACCTTATTAAGAAAAACTGCCAGGAGGTCCATATCTTTGTGAGACCTAATAATCCAATCCTCCAATCCTCCTAATAATCCAATCCTCCTCACTTCCCATTTTGTCTAACCCCTGGAACATCTACTCTATTACACATTTTTTAATTATTTGCAAACAGACATACTTTCTCCTGTAGCTCTTTGCTGATATCTCTGATAAATACGGTGTGTTAAACAAAACAGGCCCCAGTACTGACCACTGCGGAACAACACTAGTAACGGCCCCTTCTGATGCATGTACTCCACTTACCAAGACACTCTGTTTTCTATCCTTAAGTCAGCATTCTACCCAGTTCACAATTTTTGAGTCTAGACCAAAAAGATACAGTTTGTAAATAAGTTTGTTGTGTGGGACGGTGTCAAATGCTTTGCTGAAATCTAGATATGTATATCAACTGCTCCACCCTGGTCTAATACTTGTGTTACATAATCAAAGAGGTCAATTAGTTTATTCTGACATGATCTCACTGAAGTAAAACCATGCTGAATTTGGTTCTCTAAAGTGTTTGCCTTTATGAAAGTCATAATTCCTTCTTGTAAAAGAGTTTGCAATAATTTCTATACTAGTGAAGTTAAACTAATTACCAGATTCTTCCCTACTGTCCTTTTTATGAAGAGATACTACATTTGATATTTTCAAATCACCTGGAACAACTCCTCTCAATAGTGACTGATTAAACAGATCAGTTAATGGGGCAGGTAGCACTGATTGAAGTTCCTTTAAAACCATTGTATGAATATTATAAGGACCCACTGACTTTTTAAAGATTAGTACTAAGCTTGTTTACATTTTTTGTAGCATCCTTTAATATAGAAATTCTATATTCACAATCTTTTGAAGAAGCATTCATTGAGACAGTCTGCAATTTGCTTATCTCATTCTAGTATTCTACCATAAACTGTTTTAATTTTTACTATTCCAAAATTCATTTTTTCTGCTTTCACTGATATATCTAACGAAGGTTTTGCCCGCATGTTTTACTGACTGTGCTATCTTCTCTTCTGCATAAGCTTTAACCTTCCTAATTAACTGTTTAGTCTTTTTGTTATTTGCATATCATCATCTTACTGTGTGTGTCTCTACTAAGTTATCTTTTTTGTCTTTACAGCATGTGATACTTCTTTGGAAATCCATATTGTTTTCCTCTTTCTTTTATTTTTATAGGCATGTCTAATACAGTGTGTGGTTGGATCTAAAATGGCACCCTTCAAAAATCCCCACTGTTCTTTAGCCCCAGTAATAAGAGTTTGCCCTTTTAAATAGCTGTTTTGGTATTCTCCCTTGTATGAAAAATCAGCCTTCCTAAAGTCTAAAACTTTTGTTTTAATCTGGGTGGAATGAATACAAAACCAGACAGATTGATGATTACTTGATCCTAAGTTCTCACCTACAGACACATCTGAAACTATATTACTGAATCACTGTTTGTAAGTATTAAATCTAATATAGTTTCCTTTCGAGTCACTTGAGGTAAGCTTTTTATGCGCGTCAGTTGTGCAAGTATTACAAGTTTAAAGTAAATAGTTAGAGCGCGAGCAAAACCTGATGTGTGCTAACCAAATATCATGACCTTGTTAATGTATTCTCCCAATAGAGGTCAATAGAGATTGTAGAAGAAAAAAACCTATCGCTCATGCACTAACCTGACAGGATTTATGAATATTTCTCATTCCAATGTTCTTCACTTACAGGATATCTAACTTCTATTGTAATGTTAATGAGCAAGAAAAAGGCACTCTCTGGAAAAAGGTGCAACTTAACATATAATAAGTTAGGTTAAAAATGCATAATGTTTTGGAGGCATTGCACCCCCTTTTTCAAATGCATGATACAGCCGTTTGTACAATACATTACCCCATCACCTTAAATAACCATGTGTGGCTCATAAAGACGCCGAGCCGCAAATGCGGCCTGTGCACAGTGTCGACCGGAAGTTGCGTCATCAGCGTGAGTCACGCATAGACATCTGTAGCCATAGTAACAATTTTTGCAGACCAATAGGAGAAGCCTCACTGCCTGTCAACGAGTAAAGTAAACACATCAATGTTACATATACCTATCACAATAACAATCAATTTTATACATCTACTGTTTTTAGCTAAGGACACTTACAAAAGGAGCCACATGTGAATATTAAAAACAATAATGATTAATTAGAAAAGATCATAAAGATCTACATACGTATGGGGGAAACATAATGAATGGCTATGAATATATGATTGCATAGGACATCAGAATGTTAATTTGCTAAATAACAGGAGCGGCTTCACTATTACATTATACATCATTAGTAGATTATAAATCATTAGTATAAATTAGGCTCATCCCTGTGCAATACAATCCGTCTGTCTAATTAATAGTCATTCATTAATCCTAAAATATGGCAGAAACTATACTAGAGGTCTTGGATGTGGCAAATATGCAGGATATATAAATATGCAGGATATATAAATAAATATGATGGTATAGAGGATATAAAAACAGTGATCATAGATGATTTAAGATCCTGTGTAGAATGGTGAAAAGTCCAACATGGTATTCAACCCTTTAGGTGTTATGGTGTTCAATGTGTATCTCCATCTTGTCTCCAGTCTAAGAAGTCGATTACCCCTATTGCCTCTCCTTGTCAGTGGTGGTACCTGGTCAATCAGCATAGTTCTAAGACTTGAGACACTATGCTTATGTCGGGCGAAATGGCGAGCCACTGGCTGATCAGTCATCTTTGTTAAGGGCGTCCCTGATCGTACAGCGATGATTTTCCATACGTTCCCGAAATGTAGTGACCGTTTTACCTATATATACAAGGGACCACGGGCAAATCAGCATGTAAATTATGTAAGTAATCATGCATGAGAGTCTGTAGTTGATTTTATAGCGCTTATTAGTGTGTGGATGTTGAAACATGTCTCCTTTCAGCATACTGTCACATGTGACACAGTCACCACATTTAAAGCAGCCCTTCTTATTGGACTTTAACCAATTGCTTGTCTCATAAAGGCTGTGACACACTGCAAGCGATGCGGCGCGAAGCGATGCAGCTGCTTCGCACCGAGTCGCATCGCTTCTGAAGTTCAATTATTTCATCTCTGAGTGTTCAGCTACGCGAACTGACGCAGCAGAGTGCTCAGAGATGAAAAGGCAGGACACACTGAGCGCGCACAGCTGCATCTACACGCTGCACACCGCTCCACTTGCAGTGTGTCAAAGCCTTAACACCTAACTGGGTCAGTCTTTACCAATAAATCTCTCAAGTTTTAGCACAGCGGTACACCATCCTTGGATGTTGTTTGTGTATAAATGGTAAAGATTTGTCTGTGTTGACCAAGTCCCAATGTTTAGAGATAGTCTTCTTGACACTTTGGTGCATGGGATCAAATGTGGTGATGAAGTTGATACTCTCATCAATATTGTTACTGTCCTTTTTACTGATCGTTGTACTCTGAAAAGGCTTCACGACTTCATCTCTAATCTCTGTTACCATCATCCTGTCATAGCCACGTACAACCAATTTGTCAGACATTTCATTTAGTTGTGTCTCTCTGTTGTATGCCTCAGCATTATTGCGTAGAACCCAAGAGAGTTGAGAGGCTACGATCCCCCTCTTCTGATGTGTAGGGTGATAACTGTGTACTTCTAATAAGGAGTTATGGTCTGTCGGCTTGGTATACAGAGATGTACCAAACCTACATGTCTTTTCATCAATCACCTTAAAGATCTTGAGGTCCAAAAAATGAACCATATCAACATTATGCTCAATTTTAAAATGAATCGGGAGTGCCAAATTATTTAAGTCATTTACCCAAGAGTTGAGACTGTCAGGGGTACCCCGCCAAACCAGAAAGACGTTGTCTATGTATCTGTATGTAAACATTATTTTCTATGTGAAGAAGATAGGAACGTAAAAAATGCATGATGTGATTCGTGTTTTGCAATTTACTAAGAATTACTAATCTTACCATCGCGTTATTGAAATATTACAAATATATATATTTTAAAAAACTATTAATTATTCCAAATTATTATAGATACTCTTAAAAAATCTAAATAATGCATATAATTTATATACAGTATATATAATTCATTTTTTTACAATAGTTATATTTTTAAATAATTATTAAAAAAATTAAGATTTTTTATGTAATATTTCAATAAATAATTAGTTATACCTAAATTAGTTATACCTAAATTGCAAAACATGAATCGTGTTACTGATATTTTACATTCCTATGTTCTTCACATTTTTTTAAATAAATTATCTCTCTCTCTCTCTCTCTCTCTCTCTCTATATATATATATATATATATATATATATGTGATAATCTTCATGTAAAATAGATATATATACCTTTATAGCTATAGGAATGTAAATATATATTTGCAATAAAAATGACATTATCCTGTAAGTGAAGAACATTGGAATGTTTAATGTGTACAGAAAATATACAGTAAAATACATAAATACATCTGTACACACACACACACACACACACACATATATATGTATATGTATGCAAGGCATATATACAATATCGCCCTTTGCAGTCAAACTTGTTATATACTTTTGAACCCTTTTAACTTTTTTTTATATTTTTTTGAATAATTTTTATCAGATAGTGTATATATACATGTAACTGCAATTTTGAATGTATTCATGTTGTGTTTTATTCTACATTTTTTTAACACTCTATCCTTCGCGCATGGGTTTCATTAGCACTAACCTGACAGTGGTAAAATGTGATTGTGTTCTCGCAATAGAGTTTTACTTGTAATAAACTCAATATTTTTGACACGTTCAAAAACCCAATATCACTCATGTGCAACAGTTAGCTTGCCACTTGTAATCTAGCCTTTAACCCCTTAATGACCGGACCATTTTTCAATTTTCTTACCCTTAATGACAATGGCTATTTTTACATTTCTGCACTGTTTGTGTTTAGCTGTAATTTTCCTCTTACTCGTTTACTGTACCCACACATACACATATTATATACCGTTTTTCTCGTCATTAAATAGACTTTCTAAAGATACCGTTATTTTCATCATATCTTATAATTTACTAAAAAAAAAATGATAAAATATGAGGAAAAAATGGAAAAAAACACACTTTTTCTAACTTTGACCCCCAAAATCTGTTACACATCTACAATCACCAAAAAACACCCACGCTAAATAGTTTCTAAATTTTGTCCTGAGTTTAGAAATACCCAATGTTTACATGTTCTTAGCTTTTTTTGCAATTTATAGGGCAATAAACACAAGTAGCACTAGGCTATTTCCAAACCACTTTTTTTCAAAATTAGCGCTAGTTACATTGGGACACTGATATCTGTCAGGAATATCTGAATATCCCTTGACATGTATATATTTTGTTTTAGAAGACATCCCAAAGTATTGATCTAGGCCCATTTTGGTATATTTCATGCCACCATTTCACCGCCAAATGCGATAAAAAAAAAAAAAGTTCACTTTTTCACAAATTTTGCAGCTTCTGCAATTATGGCACAAATGGTTGTAAATGCTTCTCTGGGATCCCCTTTTTCAGAAATAACAGACTTATATGGCTTTGTGGTTGCTTTTTGGTAATTAGAAGGCTGCTAAATGCCACTGCGCACCCCACGTGTTTTATGCCCAGGAGTGAAGGGGTTAATTAGGGAGCTTGTAGGGAGCTTGTAGGGTTAATTTTAGCTTTAGTGTAGTGTAGTAGACAACCCCAAGTATTGATCTAGGCCCATTTTGGTATATTTTATGCCACCATTTCACCGCCAAATGCGAGCAAATAAAAAAAAAAAACTTTACATTTTTCACAATTTTAGGTTTCTCACTGAAATTATTTACAAACAGCTTGTGCAATTATGGCAGGAATTGTTGTAAAAGCTTCTCTGGGATCCCCTTTGTTCAGAAATAGCAGATTTATATGGCTTTGGCGTTGCTTTTTGGTAATTAGAAGGCCGATAAATGATGCTGCGCACCACACGTGAATTATGCCCAGCAGTGAAGGGGTTAAATTCGGTAGCTTGTAGGGAGCTTGCAGGGTTAATTTTAGAGATCAGCCTCCCACCTGACACATCCCACCCCCTGATCCCTCCCAAACAGCTCTCTTCCCTCCCCCACCCCACAATTGTTACCGCCATCTTAAGTACTGGCAGAAAGTCTGCCAGTACTAAATAAAAGAGTTTTTTTTTTTTTTTAAATACAAATTATAAAATATTTTAGTTGTGATGGACCCCTGCCTTAGCACCAACCTCCCTGATCCCCCCCTCCAGCTCTCTAACCCTCTCCCCTACCTAATTACCGCCATCTTGGGTACTGGCAGCTGTCTGCCAGTACCCAGTTTGGCCCCACAAACCAAACTTATTTTAATTGTATTTATAACTGTTATTTGTGTTTAATTATTTCTGTAGTGTAGCAGCCCCCCCCACAATACCCCCACCCCCTCCCCCTCACAGATCCTTTTAAATATAAAAAAAAATAATAACTTTTTTTCCCCTTACTTTTTCATTGGTGTCAGTGTGGCTAATGTGCGCATGTGCACGTGCACGCGCGCCCACGTGCACACGCACACCCGTGCACATGCACGCGCGCATTGTGCACGTGCACGCGCGCATCGTGCACGCGCGCGCACACGCTCCCTCCTCCCACCGGTCAGAGGCACCATCGGCACCATCACTACCGGTGCAGAGAGGGCCACAGAGTGGCTCTCTCTGCATCGGAGTCTTGTAAAGGGGTATTGCAGGATGCCTCCATATCGAGGCATCACTGCAATACCCTCAGAGCTGCTGGAAGTGATTGTGATCACTTCCAGCACTCTGTTAGACAACTGACGTACCAGGTACGTCCATTGTCATTAACTGCTTGTTAATGCATGACGTACCTGGTACGTCAGTTGTCATTAAGGGGTTAATGGGGGGGGGGATGATATTTATCCTGTCATAGTCAGGGAAGCATGTGACCAGAGTCACAGGTTTTCCATAGGTAGAGTTAGTGCTGTTAGGGGCAATGGTGTTTCTTGGGCACAATTGGTGGTCAGATGACTTTATTCTGTGGCTAGGGGTTCTGCATGACTTGACTGGAAGAAACAGTGGTGGGGAGGTAAAATTGTATCCCTCTTCCACATCAAGGAGTGGGCAACATGAAGGGTTGCAATAGTTTTGCTATCCTGTGTTGTATTGTATTGGGTACTTGGAAAAGCACAGCTAATCACCCATAAGGGTCTCAAGACGCTGCTCATTTTATCGACCTCTGAGTAGACCTCGCCGGGAATCAAATCTGCAACCCTCGGGTTGCTACAGAGCTCAGACACAGTGCATTAGCATGCTGAGCTATCTGTTGTGTCATTTACAACACATTTTAAAAATCTTAAATAAGTCTCACTTACTAAAAGGGATATTGAACTGTAAAATGTTCTATCATTTAATGCGTTCACAATTATGCATCTTACCTGCATGAGTCAAATAATTGTTATCAAATAGCAAGCACTTGTCACTTAAAATAGCTGATTTTGCCTGTTGAAACCACAACCTATATTGAAAATTAGCATTAGCTATAGAAAAGCTATGTAATTAAGAGACAGCAGCATAAAGCATACCCCAGTAGTGATGGGAGAAAGAGAGCCCAGGAAATGGTTGTTCCTGCAACAACTTATCAGCTGCTTGCTATTTGTTTGGCCACATTGTTACTTTAACATTGGGCTGCAGATTAACCAGTAAATGCATTTTCAGTACATCCAAGAATAATGCAGGGTAATATAATGTATCTATTTGTGCTGTTGTTTCATATACTATTGGGTTTAACATCACCCAGAATATTATACTACCCTTTGTAGTAGAAATAGAACGCCCTTATACACAGTGACATCAAAGACACTGACATCATCAATGGATTGTGCAGAAGAGAAATTAAATTTTGGTTTAAAGTATTCTGATTTCTGCTAAGCAGTAAAATGTATTGCTGGATAATATTAGCAGTATGGGCTACATTTAACAAAAAGCTAAATCTTTGTGCAATATTAAATGCGTTAAGTGGACGTACACCGTCTGCTGCTCACTTATGGGTGGACAAATTCCCTGGTTCTTTAATAAATGGGGTCCTTAAAGGGACAGGTTACTCAAAAATGTTCTCCCCTTTAATTTGTTCCCAATGATCCACTTTACCTGCTGGAGTGTATTAAATTGTTTACAAATATTTCCATTACCCTTATATTGGCATTTAAAATAGTTTATTTAACCTGTGGTATCCCCACCCGTCATGAAAGTTTTTGGCCTCAACACAGCCAGTAGAAGAAATTACACTCCCAGTGGGTTATAGAAGAGATATGGTAATAAAATGTTATTTTCCATTGTTCTCTCCAAGTATTGGTGACTGGTTTATGGACAGATATAAGATAAAGTATATGTACACAATGTGATAAAGTAATGAGATCTGATTATACCTACAAGCTCAACCCATTTTATTAGGTTGTGGCTTCAAAACACAAAAATCAACTAATTCATATACACAATTAAGCCTTAAAAAAGCAAATCTCATACATTTTATACTCTGCAGTTGATAAAAAAGTTATTGGAAACACAATAAGGAAAAAATAATTTTATAGTATACTGTCCCTTTAAGTGTGGATTTGAGGCCACTGTTTGTTATCAACCTGTTTCAGATGAAAATCAAATTCTAAGTAATGCACAATCCAATAGTGAGTTATATAATATCATTTTGATAACTGCTATGTCTTTTCACGTTATATGACCTAAAACACATTTTTGAAATTAGTATAGTCTATTTCCCTAAAATGTTCCCTAGTATCAACATTATACCAAATAGTAGTTTACTGATCCATCAACAATTAAAAGAGGCACATAACTCAAAATCCTTTTTAAAATGATTAAAGGGACAATCTACCCTATAATTTTTATTGTTTAAAATGATAGATAATCCCTTTATTGCCCATTAACCAGAACTGTTATATTAATATACTTTTTACCTCTGTTATTACATTGTATCAAAGCCTCTGCAAACTACCCCCCTTACTTCACTTCTTTTGACACACTTGAATTTTAGCCAATCAGTGCTAACTCTATGGCGTGAGCACAATGTTATCTATATGGCAAACATAAACTAGGCTGTTTAGCTTTGAAAAATGTCACAATTGACTGAAATAAGAGGCGGCCTTTAAGGGCTTAAAAATTAGCCTATGAGTCTACCTTGGTTTAGCTTTCAACATTGAATACCAAGAGAAAATAGCAAATTTGATGATAAAAGTAAATTGGAAAGTTGTTTAAAATTGCATGCCTTATCTGATTAATGAAAGTTTAATTTTGACTAAGCTATCCCATTAATGTGATTTACTGACATCAAGACAATAATATATGTTTTTATTTTCACTTTTCTTATAACGTATCTATACACATTGTGCATACATCATACTTAAAGGGACAATACCGTAACAAATATCAGCAACTAAGCACTAAATTGAAAACTATGGGCCAGATTTCAAGTGGCGCGTTGAAAAATGATTCAGTTTGTGCTGGAAGTAAACATTTAATGCGGGCGCGTTAGTGTACATTAAAAGTTAGTGTGCGAGAAAAACCCGATGCATGCTAACTTCAGGACTTCAGATATTGCGACTGCACTAACGTCTTTTCCCTATAGAGTTTACTGTAGTGTACTTTTTTTTAAAAAACTAACACTTAATGCTTCCACGCTAACCTGGCACTGTGTTAGGCCAAAAGAGCTAAAACTTAAGGTAGTTAAGAATATTTCATATTTTAATGTTCTTCAGGTAGAAGAAAATGTTCTTTTTATTTTTAAAAATATATTTCTGTATATATAATTATTTTTTGTAAACTATATATTTATCCCTATATACAACACACAGAGGAAGTCCAGCACTCACTTGCAAGTACTCAGCTAAGATTAGTTACCGCATCAGGCCAAATGGGACAAGCCCAGGTACCACGTCAAGGTCTCTCCCAAAACCTGGGTCCCTAATACAGCTATACAAATGCAAGCTCTCAATCAAACAAACTGAGAACAAGTCAAGGGTTCACAGACTTATGTAATCACCCTAGACACGTTCTATGATCCTGCAACATGCACAGCTATTGAGCACCCAGAGCCATATACACACACAGAGTGTGCTCATGACAGTGTAATGGAATTATTTTTTTGTGTGAATATTAAGCTAGGGAGCCTCATTCTATTATGAAGAGTGAAAGCAGGAATGATTCAGCCCTCTGTGGCAAAAGGACTGTAGTCTTAGGACCAGTCTTTATTGGGGCACCTTGTAAGTGGTGACTGGCTAAGCAACATATGGCCATATTGTGTGATTAAGATCCCAATTTTATTTAAAAAGAATAGTTGTCTCTTGATGTTGTTTGCAGGCATTTTTTTGCAGCAGTTCAAAAAATATGTTGTGCTTTTGAAAATGGATGTGCGATGATACCTTTTTGTTTGTGTAATTGCTGGGTCATATTGGCAGCACTCCCAAAGTTGTATATATAAACTTTTTGTAAGGTGTGTTAAAAAAACATAATTTATGTAAGAATTTACCTGATAAATTAATTTCTTTCATATTGGCAAGAGTCCATGAGCTAGTGACATATGGGATATACAATCCTACCAGGAGGGCCAAAGTTTCCCAAACCTCAAAATGCCTATAAATACACCCCTCACCACACCCACAATTCAGTTTAACGAATAGCCAAGCAGTGGGGTGATAAAGAAAGGAGTAGAAAGCATCAACAAAGGAAATTTTGGAAATAATTGTGCTTTATACAAAAAATCATAACCACCATAAAAAGGGTGGGTCTCATGGACTCTTGCCAATATGAAAGAAATTAATTTATCAGGTAAATTCTTACATAAATTATGTTTTCTTTCATGTAATTGGCAAGAGTCCATGAGCTAGTGACATATGGGATATCAATACCCAAGATGTGGAGTCTTCCACTCAAGAGTCACTAGAGAGGGAGGGAATAAAACAAAAACAGCCATATTCCGCTGAGAAAATAATCCACAACCCAAAAATAAGTTTATTTTCACTTTTGAAAGAAAAAAACTTAAATCAAAAAGCAGAAGAATCAAACTGAAACAGCTGCCTGAAGAACCCCTCTACCAAAAACTGCTTCCGAAGAAGCAAATATATCAAAATGGTAGAATTTAGTAAATGTATGCAAAGAGGACCAAGTGGCTGCTTTGCAAATCTGATCAACTGAAGCTTCATTCTTAAAAGCCCATGAAGTGGAGACTGATCTAGTAGAATGAGCTGTAATTCTCTGAGGCGGGGTTTGACCCGACTCCAAATAAGCTTGATGAATCAAAAGTTTCAACCAAGAAGCCAAGGAAATAGCAGAAGCTTTCTGACCTTTCCTAGGACCAGAAAATAAAACAAATAGACTAGAAGTCTTCCTGAAATTTTTAGTAGCTTCTACATAATATTTCAAAGCTCTTACCACATCCAAAGAATGTAAGGATCTCTCCAAAGAATTCTTAGGATTAGGACATAAAGAAGGGACAACAATTTCTCTACTAATGTTGTTAGAATTCACAACCTTAGGTAAAAATTGAGAAGAAGTCCGCAAAACTGCCTTATCCTGATGAAAAATCAGAAAAGGAGACTCACAAGAAAGAGCAGATAGCTCAGAAACTCTTCTAGCAGAAGAGATAGCCAAAAGGAACAACACTTTCCAAGAAAGTAGTTTAATGTCCAAAGAATGCATAGGTTCAAATGGAGGAGCCTGTAAAGCCCTCAGAACCAAATTAAGACTCCAAGGAGGAGACATTGACTTAATGACAGGCTTAATACGAACTAAAGCCTGTACAAAACAGTGTATATCAGGAAGTATAACAATCTTTCTGTGAAATAAAACAGAAAGAGCGGAGATTTGTCCTTTCAAGGAACTTGCAGACAAACCCTTATCCAAACCATCCTGAAGAAACTGCAAAATTCTAGGAATTCTAAAAGAATGCCAGGAGAATTTATGAGAAGAACACCATGAAATGTAAGTCTTCCAAACTCTATACTAAATCTTTCTAGAGACAGATTTACGAGCTTGTAACATAGTATTAATCACTGAATCAGAGAAACCTCTATGACTTAGAACTAAACGTTCAATTTCCATACCTTCAAATTTAATGATTTGAGATCCTGATGGAAAAACGGACCTTGAGATAGTAGGTCCGGCCGTAACGGAAGTGGCCAAGGCGGGCAACTGGACATCCAAACCAGATCCGCATACCAAAACCTGTGTGGCCATGCTGGAGCAACCAGCAACACAAAAGACTGTTCCATGATGATTTTGGAAATCACTCTTGGAAGGAGAACTAGAGGCGGGAAGATGTAAGCAGGTTGATAACACCAAGGAAGTTTCAGTGCATCCACTGCTTCCGCCTGAACATCCCTGGACCTGGACAGGTATCTGGGAAGTTTCTTGTTTAGATGAGAGGCCATGAGATCTATCTCTGGAAGCCCCCACATCTGAACAATCTGAGAAAACACATCTGGATGGAGAGACCACTCCCCTGGATGTAAAGTCTGGCGGCTGAGATAATCCGCCTCCCAATTGTCTACACCTGGGATATGCACCACAGAGATTAGACAGGAGCTGGATTCTGCCCAAGCAAGTATCCGAGATACTTCTTTCATAGCTTGGGGACTGTGAGTCCCACCCTGATGATTGACATAAGCCACAGTTGTGATATTGTCTGTCTGAAAACAAATGAATGGTTCTCTCTTTAGTAGAGGCCAGAACTGAAGAGCCCTGAGAATTGCACGGAGTTCTAAAATATTTATTGGTAATCTCGCCTCTTGAGATTTCCAAACCCCTTGTGCTGTCAGAGACCCCCAAACAGCTCCCCAACCTGAAAGACTAGCATCTGTTGTGATCACAGTCCAGGTTGGGCGAACAAAAGAAGCCCCTTGAACCAAACGATGGTGATCTATCCACCATGTCAGAGAGTGTCGTACATTGGGATTCAAGGATATTAATTGTGATATCTTTGTATAATCCCTGCACCATTGATTCAGCATACAAAGCTTTAGAGGTCTCATGTGAAAATGAGCAAAGGGGATCGCGTCCGATGCTGCAGTCATGAGACCTAAAACTTCCATGCACATAGCCACTGAAGGGAATGACTGAGACTGAAGGAGCCGACATGCTGCGACCAATTTTAAACGTCTCTTGTCTGTTAGAGACAGAGTCATGGACACTGAATCTATCTGGAAGCCTAAAAAGGTGACCCTTGTCTGAGGAATCAAAAAACTTTTTGGTAAATTGATCCTCCAACCATGTTTCCGAAGAAACAACACTAGTTGATTCGTGTGAGATTCTGCAGTATGTAAAGACTGAGCTAGTACCAAGATATCGTCCAAATAAGGAAACACCGCAATACCCTGTTCTCTTATTACAGATAGTAGGGCACCCAGAACCTTTGAAAAGATTCTTGGAGCTGTTGCTAGGCCAAATGGAAGAGCAACAAATTGGTAATGCTTGTCTAGAAAAGAGAATCTCAGAAACTGATAGTGTTCTGGATGAATCGGAATATGAAGGTATGCATCCCTAAAGTCTATTGTGGACATATAATGTCCTTGCTGAACAAAAGGCAGAATAGTCCTTATAGTCACCATCTTGAAAGTTGGTACTCTTACATAACAATTCAAAATTTTCAGATCTAGAACTGGTCTGAACACATTTTCTTTCTTTGGTACAATGAATAGGTTTGAATAAAACCCCAAACCTTGTTCCTGAGGAGAAACTGGCATGATTACCCCTGAAGACTCCAGGTCTGAAACACACTTCAGAAAAGCCTGAGCTTTTACTGGATTTACAGGGATGAGTGAGAGAAAAAATCTCACAGGAGGTCTTACTTTGAATCCTATTCGATACCCTTGAGAGACAATGCTCTGAATCCAATGATTTTGAACAGATTTTATCCAAAAATCCTTGAAAAACCTTAATCTGCCCCCTACCAGCTGAGCTGGAATGAGGGCCGCACCTTCATGCGGATTTAGGGGCAGACTTTGGTTTCCTAAATGGCTTGGATTTATTCCAATTTGAGGAAGGCTTCCAACTGGAAGCAGATTCCTTGGGAGGAGGATTGAGTTTTTGTTCCTTATTCTGATAGAAAAGAGCGAAAATGGTTAGAAGCCTTAGATTTACCCTTAGGTTTTTTTATCCTGAGGCAAAAAACTCCTTTTCCTCCAGTGATAGTTGAAATAATAGAATCCAACTGAGAACCAAATAAATTATTACCTTGGAAAGAAAGAGATAGTAATCTAGAATTAGATGTCATATCAGCATTCCAAGATTTAAGCCACAAAGCTCTTCTAGCTAATACAGCTAAAGACATGGATCTAACATCAATTTTGATATCAAAAATGGCATCACAAATAAAATGATTAGCATGTTGCAGTAAGCGAACAATGCTAGATATGTCAGAATCCAATTCATGTTGCCCTAAATTTTCCAACCAGAAAGTTGATGCAGCTGCAACATCACCCAAAGAAATAGCAGGTCTGAGAAGATGACCTGTATATAAATAGGCCTTCCTTAGATAAGATTCAAGCTTCCTATCTAAAGGATCCTTAAAGGAAGTGCTATCTTCCATAGGAATAGTGTTACGTTTAGCAAGAGTAGAAATAGCCCCATCAACTTTGGGGATCTTTTCCCAAAACTCTATAGATTTTGCTGGTAAAGGATACAATCTCGTAAACCTTGAAGAAGGAATAAAGGAAGTACCTGGCTTATTCCATTTCCTAGAAATCATATCAGAAATAGCTTCAGGAATGGGAAAAACACCTGGGGAAACCACAGGAGGTTTAAAAACAGCATTTAAACGTTTATTAGACTGAACGTCAATAGGACTGGTTACCTCAATATCCAAAGTAATTAACACTTCTTTTAATAAAGAACGCATGTACTCTATTTTAAATAAATAAGTAGATTTGTCAGTGTCCATATCTGAGGAAGGATCTTCTGTTTCAGATAGATCCTCATCAGAAGAGGATGAATTATTATGTTGTTGGTCATTTGAAATTTCATCAGCTAAATGAGAAGTTTTAAAAGACCTTTTACGTTTATTAGAAGGTGGAAATGCAGACAAAGCCTTCATAATAGATTCAGAAACAAATTCTTTAAAATTTACAGGTATATCATGCACATTAGAAGTTGAAGGAACTGCAACTGGCAATGTACTATTACTGATAGAAACACTATCTGCATGTAAAAGTTTATCATGACTATTACAAATGACATTTGTTGGAATAATTTCTACAATTTTACAACAAATGCACTTAGCTTTTGTAGAACCCATGTCAGGCAGCAATGTTCCAGCAGAAACTTCAGAGGCAGGATCAGATTGGGACATCTTGCTCAATGTAAGAGAAAAAACAACATATAAAGCAAAATTATCTATTTCCTTAAATGACAGTTTCAGGAATGGGAAAAAATGCAAAAGCATAGGCCTCTTGATAGAAAGGAAAGCAGGAGGCAAACAACAATGGGGTATTGAAATAATGAAGAAAAAATTGGCGCAAAGTATGATGCACAACGTAACGTAAACGTAACGTAAACTTTTTTGGCGCCAAAAATGACCGGAAATGACACACTTGCATCACTAATGACGCCGCCGTGTGAAAGGTCTCGACGTCACGTATGACGCCGGAAATGACGAAGTTGCATCAAAAACGTAATTTCCCGCACCAAAAAAGTTTGCGCCAAAAATGACGTAATAAAGTCTAACATTTGACGCACCCGCGGGCCTAATACCCGCAAATGAAAAAAGTAGTCAAATTGAAAAAGACTAAACCCCAGGTAAGAAATAAATTTCTTAAAGTGTTTATATTCCCAAATATGAAACTGACAGTCTGCAGAAGGAAATACATGAACCTGACTCATTGGAAATATAAGTACAATACATATATTTAGAACTTTATATAATTTGCATAAAGTGCCAAACCATAGCTGAGAGTGTCCTAAGTAATGAAAACATACTTACCAAAAGACACCCATCCACATATAGCAGATAGCCAAACCAGTACTAAAACAGTTCTTAGTAGAGGTAATGGTAAATTTGAGAGTATATCGTCGATCTGAAAAGGGAGGTAGGAGATGAATCTCTACGACCGATAACAGAGAACCCATGAAAAAGACCCCCGTTAGAGAAATCATCGTATTCAATAGGTGATACTCCCTTCACGTCCCTCTGACATTCGCTGTACTCTGAGAGGAATCAGGCTTCAACAATGCTGAGAAGCGCATATCAACGTAGAAATCTTAGCACAAACTTACTTCATCACCTCCATAGGAGGCAAAGTTTGTAAAACTGAATTGTGGGTGTTGTGAGCGGTGTATTTATAGGCATTTTGAGGTTTGGGAATCTTTTCCCCTCCTGGTAGGATTGTATATCCCATACGTCACTAGCTCATGGACTCTTGCCAATTACATGAAAGAAAACAAATTTTCTCCAACATTGGTGTGTCTGGTCCACAGCGTCATCCTTACTTGTGGGATATTCTCTTCCCCAACAGGAAATGGCAAAGAGTCCCAGCAAAGCTGGTCACATGATCCCTCCTAGGCTCCGCCCACCCCAGTCATTCTCTTTGCCGTTGCACAGGCAACATCTCCACGGAGATGGTTAAGAGTTTTTTGGTGTTTAAATGTAGTTTTATTCTTCTATCAAGTGTTTGTTATTTTAAAATAGTGCTGGTATGTACTATTTACTCTGAAACAGAAAAGGATGAAGATTTCTGTTTGTAAGAGGAAGATGATCTTAGCAGACAGTAACTAAAATCGATTGCTGTTTCCACACAGGACTGTTGAGATGAAGTAACTTCAGTTGGGGGAAACAGTTAGCAGACTTTTCTGCTTAAGGTATGACTAGCCATATTTCTAACAAGACCATGTAATGCTGGAAGGCTGTCATTTCCCCTCATGGGGACCGGTAAGCCATTTTCTTAGTTAAACATAAAAGAATAAAGGGCTTCAAAAAGGGCTTAAAAACTGGTAGACATTTTTCTGGGCTAAAACGATTGCTTTACTAGGCATATTATGCAGATTCTAACTAATTATTGGTATTATAATCTTGGGGAACGTTTAGAAAAATGGCAGGCACTGTGTTGGACACCTTTTTCAGATGGGGGCCTTTCTAGTTATAGACAGAGCCTCATTCTGGGACTGTATAGGGGTTAAATGTAAAAACGGCTCCGGTTCCGTTAATTTAAGGGTTAAAGCTCTGAAATTTGGTGTGCAATACTTTTAATGCTTTAAGACACTGTGGTGAAATTTTGGTGAATTTTGAACAATTCCTTCATACTTTTTCACATATTCAGTAATAAAGTGTTTTCAGTTTGAAATTTAAAGTGACAGTAACGGTTTTATTTTAAAACGTTTTTTGTTCTTTGTTGACAAGTTTAAGCCTGTTTAACATGTCTGTACCATCAGATAAGCTATGTTCTATATGTATGAAAGCCAATGTGTCTCCCCATTTAAATTTATGTGATAATTGTGCCATAGTGTCCAAACAAAGTAAGGACAGTAATGCCACAGATAATGATATTGCCCAAGATGATTCCTCAAATGAGGGGAGTAAACATGATACTACATCATCCCCTACTGTGTCTACACCAGTTTTGCCCACACAGGAGGCCCCTAGTACATCTAGTGCGCCAATACTTATTACCATGCAACAATTAACGGCTGTAATGGATAACTCCATAGCAAATCTTTTATCCAAAATGCCTACTTATCAGAGAAAGCGCGATTGCTCTGTTTTAAACACTGAAGAGCAAGAGGACGCTGATGATAACTGTTCTGACATAATGTTAAGCATAAAATTGCTTAACATTCCTTTCAAAGGTAAAACATTATTTGGACCTGATTTGAAAGAGATTATTTCAGACATCACTGGGGGAAAGGGCCACGCCCTCCCACAGGATAGGTCTTTTAAGGCTAAAAATAAGCCTAATTTTCGTCCCTTTCGCAGAAACGGACCAGTCTCTAATTCTGTATCCTCTAAGCAAGAGGGTAATACTTCACAACCCAAACCAGCCTGGAAACCAATGCAAGGCTGGAACAAGGGTAAGCAGGCCAAGAAGCCTACCACTGCTACCAAAACAGCATGAAGGGATAGCCCCCGATCCGGGACCAGATCTAGTGGGGGGCAGACTTTCTCTCTTTGCTCAGGCTTGGGCAAGAGATGTTCAGGATCCTTGGGCGCTAGAAATAGTTTCTCAAGGTTATCTCCTGGAATTCAAGGAACTACCCCCAAGGGGAAGGTTCCACAGGTCTCAATTATCTTCAAACCAAATAAAGAGACAGGCATTCTTACATTGTGTAGAAGACCTGTTAAAGATGGAAGTGATACATCCAGTTCCAATAAGAGAACAAGGAATGGGATTTTATTCCAATCTGTTCATAGTTCCCAAAAAAGAGGGAACATTCAGACCAATTTTGGATCTAAAGATCCTAAACAAATTTCTCAGGGTACCATCGTTCAAAATGGAAACTATTCGAACGATCCTACCTACTATCCAGGAAAATCAATTTATGACTACCGTGGATTTAAAGGATGCGTACCTACATATTCCTATCCACAAGGAACATCATCAGTTCCTAAGGTTCGCTTTTCTGGACAAGCATTACCAGTTTGTGGCACTTCCATTCGGATTAGCCACTGCTCCAAGGATTTTCACAAAGGTACTAGGGTCCCTTCTAGCGGTTCTAAGACCAAGGGGCATTGCAGTAGTACCTTACTTGGACGACATCCTGATTCAAGCGTCGTCCCTGTCAAAAGCAAAGGCTCATACGGACATCGTCCTAGCCTTTCTCAGATCTCACGGATGGAAGGTGAACAAAGAAAAAAGTTCTCTGTCCCCGTCAACAAGAGTTCCCTTCTTGGGAACAATAATAGATTCCTTAGAAATGAGGATTTTTCTGACAGAGGTCAGAAAATCAAAACTTCTAAGCTCTTGTCAAGTACTTCATTCTGTTCCTCGTCCTTCCATAGCGCAGTGCATGGAAGTAATAGGATTGATGGTTGCAACAATGGACATAGTTCCTTTTGCACGAATTCATCTAAGACCATTACAACTGTGCATGCTCAGACAGTGGAATGGGGATTATACAGACTTGTCTCCGACGATTCAAGTAGATCAAAAGACCAGAGATTCACTCCGTTGGTGGCTGACCCTGGACAATCTGTCACAGGGAATGAGCTTCCGCAGACCAGAGTGGGTCATTGTCACGACCGACGCCAGCCTAGTGGGCTGGGACGCGGTCTGGGAATCCCTGAAAGCTCAGGGTCTATGGTCTCGGGAAGAGTCTCTTCTCCCGATAAACATTCTGGAACTGAGAGCGATATTCAATGCTCTCAGAGCTTGGCCTCAACTAGCAAAGGCCAAATTCATAAGGTTTCAATTAGACAACATGACGACCGTTGCATATATCAATCATCAGGGGGGAACAAGGAGTTCCCTGGCGATGAAAGAAGTGACCAAGATAATTCAATGGGCGGAGGATTACTCCTGCCACTTGTCTGCGATCCACATCCCAGGAGTGGAAAATTGGGATGCGGATTTTCTGAGTCGTCAGACATTCCATCCGGGGGAGTGGGAACTCCATCCGGAAATCTTTGCCCAAATAACTCAATTATGGGGCATTCCAGACATGGATCTGATGGCGTCTCGTCAGAACTTCAAGGTTCCTTGCTACGGGTCCAGATCCAGGGATCCCAAGGCGACCCTAGTAGATGCACTAGTAGCACCTTGGACCTTCAACCTAGCTTATGTATTCCCACCGTTTCCTCTCATCCCCAGGCTGGTAGCCAGGATCAATCAGGAGAGGGCCTCGGTGATCTTGATAGCTCCTGCGTGGCCACGCAGGACTTGGTATGCAGACCTGGTGAATATGTCATCGGCTCCACCATGGAAGCTACCTTTGAGACAGGACCTTCTTGTTCAGGGTCCATTCGAACATCCGAATCTGGTTTCCCTCCAACTGACGGCTTGGAGATTGAACACTTGATTTTATCAAAGCATGGGTTTTCAGATTCTGTAATAGATACTCTGATTCAGGCTAGAAAGCCTGTAACTAAAAAAATTTACCATAAAATATGGAAAAAATATATCTGTTGGTGTGAATCTAAAGGATTCAAATGGAAAAAGATAAAAATTCCTAAGATTCTATCCTTTCTACTAGAAGTTTTGGAGAAAGGATTATCTGCAAGTTCTCTGAAGGGACAGATCTCTGCTTTATCTGTTTTACTTCACAAAAGACTGGCAGCTGTGCCATATGTTCAAGCATTTGTTCAGGCTCTGGTTAGGATCAAGCCTGTTTACAGACCTTTGACTCCTCCCTGGAGTCTAAATCTAGTTCTTTCAGTTCTTCAAGGGGTTCCGTTTGAACCCTTACATTCCGTAGATATTAGGTTATTATCTTGGAAAGTTTTGTTTTTGGTTGCAATTTCTTCTGCTAGAAGAGTTTCAGAGTTATCTGCTCTGCAGTGTTCTCCGCCCTATCTGGTGTTCCATGCAGATAAGGTGGTTTTGCGTACTAAGCCTGGTTTTCTTCCGAAAGTTGTCCAACAAAAATATTAACCAGGAGATAGTTGTACCTTCTTTGTGTCCGAATCCAGTTTCAAAGAAGGAACGTTTGTTACACAATTTGGACGTAGTCCGTGCTCTAAAATTCTATTTAGAGGCTACTAAAGATTTCAGACAAACATCTTCCTTGTTTGTTGTTTATTCTGGTAAAAGGAGAGGTCAAAAAGCGACTTCTACCTCTCTTTCCTTTTGGCTTAAAAGCATTATCCGATTGGCTTATGAGACTGCCGGATGGCAGCCTCCTGAAAGAATCACAGCTCACTCCACTAGGGCTGTGGCTTCCACATGGGCCTTCAAGAACGAGGCTTCTGTTGACCAGATATGTAAGGCAGCGACTTGGTCTTCACTGCACACTTTTGCCAAATTTTACAAATTTGATACTTTTGCTTCTTCGGAGGCTATTTTTGGGAGAAAGGTTTTGCAAGCCGTGGTGCCTTCCATTTAGGTGACCTGATTTGCTCCCTCCCTTCATCCGTGTCCTAAAGCTTTGGTATTGGTTCCCACAAGTAAGGATGACGCCGTGGACCGGACACACCAATGTTGGAGAAAACAGAATTTATGCTTACCTGATAAATTACTTTCTCCAACGGTGTGTCCGGTCCACGGCCCGCCCTGGTTTTTTTAATCAGGTCTGATGAATTATTTTCTCTAACTACAGTCACCACGGTATCATATGGTTTCTCCTATATATATTTCCTCCTGTCCGTCGGTCGAATGACTGGGGTGGGCGGAGCCTAGGAGGGATCATGTGACCAGCTTTGCTGGGACTCTTTGCCATTTCCTGTTGGGGAAGAGAATATCCCACAAGTAAGGATGACGCCGTGGACCGGACACACCGTTGGAGAAAGTAATTTATCAGGTAAGCATAAATTCTGTTTTGTATCTGTGTGTATATATATATATATATATATATATATATATATATATACTGTATATGCACATATACACACACATATACATACACACACACACACACACACACACACACACACACACACACATATATCAATATTAATGTTATTTTTATGTTTTTGTCATGTTTAATATTTGTCTCCTTCACTAGTATTGCACAAGAACATTACTTTACTAACTTAAAAACAAGTCATCATTATAGCACCAACCCATCTTCCACATAGTAACCTATTAATCTTCCTTATTAAAGGGACGTGAATGTCAAAATGTGTTTTGCATGATTCAGATAGAGCATGCCAGTTTAAAATACTTTTAAATTGACTTCTATTATCAAATTCACTTTGTTTTCTTAGTATCGTTTGTTAAAAAGCACATGAAAAGATCATCATCATATTCAGCAGCAGCAATACACTTCTGGGAACTAGCTATTTATTGGTGGCGACACACATTTGTCTCTTGTCATTGGCTTATCAGATGTGTTCATTTATCTCCCAATAGTGAATTGCTGCTATTGTGCTGACTTTACCTATGTGCTTAAACCCTTTGTTGTGTTAAGCACGTAGTTATATTCAAGCAATAGTGCAATAATGAAATTCTCTAACATGTTATAGCATTTTCTTTGAACACCTTATGGTCGTAGTAACAGAACTGTACCAGACAAGTTTTGTATTTTCTATTTAAAGTATTATCATTAAATAGTGATTCTACTAAAGTATTTTATTTTTTCTCAGGATATGTCTTTAAATTATAATGGTTAATAAATAAATCATAGGTGTTAGTATTGCCCATTTTTCCCTATTTAGATTTTTACAGCTTAAAGTTATTTGAGGATGTTTAAAACATATTTCAACTACTTTGTAGATAAATCTAATTGTTGGTTTAGGAAATTAATCCTTAGTCTGCAATATATATAGCAATTAAAAATCATCTGTGCAGTTTAAGTGAATTCTGCTGCTGGATATAACGTTCTGAGCATTTCAAATACTTTATCAAATAAAACATTCACTATTATAGCTACACTACACTTTTATTTTCCATTTTATCTTTTAATAGAAGGACATACTTCCATAAACAAGTATATATTTTGTCCTTTTTTAGATACACTGACCAAAAATACCATATATATATATATATATATATATATATATATATATATATATATATATACACAGTTGCAAGAAAAAGTATGTGAACCCTTTGGAATGATATGGATTTCTGTATAAATTGGTCATAGAATGTGATCTGATCATCATCTAAGTCACAACAATAGACAATCACAGTCTGCTTAAACTAATTACACACAAAGAATGAAATGTTGCCATGTTTTTATTGAACACACACAGTGCAGGTGGAAAAAGTATGTGAACCACTAGACTAAGGACATCTTCAAGAGATAATTGGAGTGAGATGTCAGCCAACTGGAGTCCAATCAATGAGATGAGATTGGAGGTGTTGGTTACAGCTGCCTTGCCCTATAAAAAACACACACAAGTTCTGGGTTTGCTTTTCACAAGAAGCATTGCCTGATGTGAATGATGCCTCACACAAAAGAGCTCTCAGAAGACCTACAATTAAGAATTGTTGACTTGCATAAAGCTGAAAAGGGTTATAAAAGTATCTCCAAAAGCCTTGCTGTTCATCAGTCCACGGTAAGACAAATTGTCAATAAATGGAGAAAGTTCAGCACTGCTGCTACTCTCCCTAGAAGTGGCAGTCCTGTAAAGATGACTGCAAGAGCACAGCGCAGACTGCTCAATGAGGTGAAGAAGAATCCTAGAGTGTCAGCTAAAGACTTACAAAAGTCACTGGCAAATGCTAACATCCCTGTTAGCGAATCTACAATACGTAAAACACTAAACAAGAATGGATTTCATGGGAGGATACCACAGAGGAAGCCACTGCTGTCCAAATAAAACATTGCTGCACGTTTACAGTTTGCACAAGAGCACCTGGATGTTCTACAGCAGTACTGGCAAAATATTCTGTGGACAGATGAAACTAAAGTTGAGTTGTTTGGAAGAAACACACAACACTATGTGTGGCGAAAAAGAGGCACAGCACACCAACATCAAAACCTCATTCCAACTGTGAAGTATGGTGGTGGGGGCATCATGGTTTGGGGCTGCTTTGCTGCATCAGGGCCTGGACGGATTGCTATCATTGAAGGAAAAATGAATTCCCAAGTTTATCAAGACATTTTGCAGGAGAACTTAAGGCCATCTGTCTACCAGCTAAAGCTCAACAGAAGATGAGTGTTGCCAAAGGACAATGACCCAAAGCATAGAAGTAAATCAACAACAGAATGGCTTAAACAGAAGAAAATACGCCTTCTGAAGTGGCCCAGTAAGAGTCCTGACCTCAACCCGATTGAGATGCTGTGCCATGACCTCAAGAAAGCGATTCACACCAGACATCCCAAGAATATTGCTGAACTGAAACAGTTCTGTAAAGAGGAATGGTCAAGAATTACTCCTGACCGTTGTGCATGTCTGATCTGCAACTACAGGATACGTTTGGTTGAAGTTATTGCTGCCAAAGGAGGTTCAACCATTTATTAAATCCAAGGGTTCACATACTTTTTCCACCTGCACTGTGAATGTTTACATGTAGTGTTCAATAAAAACATGGCAACATTTCATTCTTTGTGTGTTATTAGTTTAAGCAGACTGTGATTGTCTATTGTTGTGACTTAGATGATGATCAGATCACATTTTATGACCAATTTGTGCATAAATCCATATCATTCCAAAGGGTTCACATACTTTTTCTTGCAACTGTATATATATATATATATATATATATCGTACTAAATAATCCCAGCCAATGAGTCTTAGAATTTCAACAAAAGATTTTAATAGTTTCACACTATATAATAAACAATCGGGCATTGCTTAGAACCAAGCAGGAGGAGACCAAAGATGGACACCCCCAGGGCATCCCCAGGGAGTTAAAGACAGCAGCACCTGTCACACAACCTGTCAGAAATACTTATGTCAATGTAATTTCAAAACAACATAAGATAATTCTCATCATTTAAAGAGAAATAGCATAAATTGTATCCAATATATTGAAATCTTTACAATCTTTATATTGTATCTTTCAATATATTGGATACAATTTATGCTATTTCTCTTTAAATGATGAGAATTATCTTATGTTGTTTTGAAATTACATTGTCATAAGTATTTCTGACAGGTTGTGTGACAGGTGCTGCTGTCCTTCACTCCCTGGGGATGCCCTGGGGGTGTTTTCTGTTATAGTTACATATTCATTATTTTTTATATCTTTTTTTTGGTCCGTTTTTTTCTTATATGGTACAGATGTGTTTGGTGGATGGGGTTTGTGTGGATATGAATGAGTCCATCTTTGGTCTTCTCCTGCTTGGTTCTAAGCAATGCCCGATTGTTTATTATATTGTGTGAAACTATTAAAATCTTTTGTTGAAATTCTAAGACTCATTGGCTGTGATTATTTAGTACTATATTATTATTGAGTCAGGGACCAGACTCTATCCTGTGCCTGAGCATTTTACATTTACTAGGTGGTGCGGTCACTGTGTGAGTATCATATATATATATATATATATATATATATATATATATATATATAAAAGCAGGAATAGATCATTTTACATTTGAAAGGAAAGAATAATGAATTGCAGATACATTTTTTTTTTCTGTGAAAAATCTATTTCTCAATCGAAGTAACACAATAAGTTTTATGATTGTTCATTTGAATGCCAAACCACATCAATTGCTTTTCCAGAGCTAAACTTTTTAACACTCCTTTTATCACAGTGCAATATGTGCACCAATTATTTTTAAGCAATAGATCTTGTTAATATTTTTTATAAGATGCATGCATGACTTCAAGCACTAACAATTAGTAGTTTGTATACATAATTTTAACAAAATCATGAACAGCAAATACATTTGATATATTTCAATATTTTCTTTTAAAAAAATACCCAAACCCCCTAATTACAGCTCCCACAAATTTGAAGTGGGGTTTTATATTGGAGTGGAGAAACATGCAGCTGGGATTAATTAGTGCAGCTGAGGTTTAAAACTGTGTGTTAAAGATACAGGCATTTACTTGTAAACCCAGCTCTTTAGCAGTAGCACCAATGTTAACATTACTGCAGATGGGAGTTCATTGCAGTGTCTGGAATATATTGACATTAAGGCAGGGGTCAAGTCTAGAGGGAACACATGGGAATGGAGTTACTGCACTATTTATGCAGGAGGAACTAAGTTCCCCCTGGACAGAGAACAGAAACACTTCAGTAAACACTGCTGCTGCTGGTGAGAGTAGTTGAAGCACAGTCTAGTTAGTGGGATAGTGAGATCCTCTTCTAATGGGCAGTAAAAATTCCTAATGCAAGCCTGTCAAGTGGTCCTGCTGTGTGATCACCATGCAATGTGAGGAACACATGGTGCTTACATTTCTGTATGGCTTGTTATGGGGTTATTTAGCTCCCCTCAGCAGATCTAAAAAAAAATCAAAAAATAAAACCTAACACTTACCACAGAAAATCTACTCACGGTTGCTGAAGTCTGGACTTCCATCTCCATCCAGGCGGTGAGGTCTTCATCCAGGGGTTGAGGTCTTCATCCATCCCGGGGGCATATTCTATCTTCACCCGGGTGGCATGGAGCAGAGCAATCGTGGAAGCCGAAGACATCCTGCTCAGAGCGTCCTCTTCATATGGTCGCCGCCGTACACTGAAGTTGAATACAAGGTAGCCGTTTCAAAATGGCGTACCGTGCATTCCTATTGGCTGATTTGATTCTTCAAATTCAAATCAGCCAATAGGATGCTTCTGAAATCCTATTGGCTGTTCAAATCAGCCAATAGGATTTCAGTAGCTCTCATCCTATTGGCTGTTTTGAACAGCCAATATGATTTCAGAAGCTCTCATCCTATTGGCTGATTTGAATTTGAAGAATTAAATCAGCCAATAGGAATGCAAGGTACGCCATTTTGAAACGGCTACCTTGCATTGAAGCTTAAGTGTACGGCGGGGATCGTATGAAGAGGACGCTCCGCGCTGTATGTCTTCAGCTTCCAGGATGGCTCAACTCCACGCTGCTGGGATGAAGATAGAAGATGCCCCGGGGATGGATAAAGACCTCTCCACCTGGATAAAGACTTCTCGCCGTCTGGATGGAGATGGATGTCCGGACTTTAGAAACCATGAGTAGATCTTCTGGGGTTAGTGTTAGTTTTTTTTTTTTTTATTTTCTGGGTGGGTTTTTTTTTTTTAGATTAGGGCTTTGAGCTTTGAAAAAAGAGCTAAATGCCCTTTTAAGGGCAATGCCCATACAAATGCCCCTAAAGGGGTAGCTTAGGTTTTTTTTAGAGTTAGTTTTTTTTATTTTGGGGGGTTGGTTGGATGGTGGGTTTTACTGTTGGGGGGGACTTTGTATTTTTTTTTTACAGGTAAAAGAGCTGATTTCTTTAGGGCAATGCCCTAAAAAGGCCCTTTTAAGGGCTATTGGTAGTTTTTTTTTTTTTTTAGGCTAGGGGGTGTTGTTAATTTGAGGGGGCTTTTTTAATTTTTTAGGAGGCAATATTAGATTAGGTGTCATTGTTTTAATTTTTTATAATTTAGTTTATTTTTTGTAATATTAGTGTTTGTTATTTTTCGTGATTTTATTGTTAATCATTTTTGGTAAACTTAGATTTTTAAAATTTTTAGGATGTTTTTTTTTGTTTTTTTGTTGTAATTTAGATTTTTAATTTTTTTTCTTAGTGTTAGGTTTTTTAAATTTGTAATTTAGATATTTTAATTGGTAGTATTTATTTTATTAGATTAGTTATGTTAGGTTAATTTATAGTTTAATATTTTTACAGGTAAGTTTTTATTTATTTATATTTATAGTATTTATAGTTATATTGTCATTTTAATTTAAATTTAGAGGGGGTGTTAGGTTTAGGGGTTAATAGTTTAATTTAGTGTTTTGCGATGTGGGGGCCAGTGGTTTATGGGTTAATAGGTTAATTTTAGTGGCGGGGATGTGGGAGGCCAAAGGTTTAGGGGTTAATAACTTTATTATAGTGGAGGAGATGACGGGGAGCGGTGGAATAGGGGTTAATAAATCTTATTAGTGTCGGCAATGTCGGCAGCAGCAGATTAGGGGTTAATAACTTTATTTAGGTGGCACCGATGTCAGGGCAGCAGATTAGGGGTTAATAGCTTTTATTAGTGTCAGCAATGTTGGGGGTGGCAGATTAGGGGTTAATAACTTTATTTAGGTGTCAGCGATGTTGGGTGCGGCAGATTAGGGGTTAAAATCTTTATTTAGGTGTCGGCGATGTCGGGGAGACGGATTAGGGGTGTTTAGACTAGGGGTTTATGTTAGAGTGTTAGGTTTAAACGTAACTTTTTTCCCCCATAGACATCAATTGGGTTGCGTTACGGAAATTTTTATTCCGCACTTCAGGTGTTAGTTTTGTTTCTAACCCTCTCTCCCCATTGATGTCTATAGGGGAAAGCGTGCACAAGCACGTCAAAGCAGCCCTTGGATTTTGTGCGGTATGGAGCTTAATGCCACCATATCGCTTGCACAAGGAGACTTTTCAGTAACTCGTAATGGCAGCTCTATGGAGGGGGAAATAACGCAACTTTTGTTGCATTCGTTTCGCACCCTGTTAAGCGCAAAACTCATAATCTAGGTGAAAGCGATTAACCCCTAAACCATCATCCCCCACAAGGCAATAAACCTAATTAACCCCTAAACCATCAACCCCCCACAACGCAATAAACCTTATTAACCCCTAAATTGCCAACCCCCCCACAACGCAAAAAAACTAATTTTAATCACTAAGCCCCCTAACCTAGCACCCCATAAATTAAACCCAACTAGATGAAATAATAAAATACTATGTTAAAATTAAATTAAAAAATCCTAACAGTACTTAAAAAAAAAACTAAGATTAAATAAAAAAAATATATTACAAAAAATAAAAAAGTCTAAAATTACAGAATAAAATAAACGAAATTATCAGAAATAAAAAAATAAACCTAATCTGATACCCCTATGAAAATAAAAAAGCCCCCCATAATAAAAACACCCCCTGATCTAAACTGCCATTAACCCTTAAAAGGACCTTTTATTGGGCATTGCCCTAAATTCAACAGTTCTTTTACATAAAAAAATACTAAGTCCCCCTAACAGTAAAACCCCCCACACCTACCAAACCCCTCCAAAATAAAAAAACTAACACTAAAAAAACCTAAGCTACCCATTGCCCCTTAAGAGGAGTTTTTATGGGCATTGCCCTTAAAAGGGCAATCGACTCTTTTACAGCCCATGAAAATAAAAAATATCCCTAATGTAAAAAAATAAAAACCACCTCAAAAAAATAAATAAAATCTAAGTCTTACCCCCAAATGGGTACTCCCCGTTACTGAAGTCAGGGGGAGAAGGTCTTCTTCCAGGCGGTGAAGGTTTTCTTCCAGGCAGGGACATCTTCTTCCAGTGTGGGGACCTCTTCTATCTTCATCCAGGGCAAAGCCGGCATGGAGCGGAGGTGACTGCCGAGCCATCCAGCATAGAGGATCCTCTTCATACGATCGTCGCCACACACTGAGGATTGAATACAAGGTACCTATTTTATATTTGGGGTACCTTGCATTCCTATTGGTTGAAATTTTTTAAATCAGCCAATAGGATGATAGCTACTGAAATCCTATTGGCTGATTTGAACAGCCAATAGGATTTTAGCTCTCTTGATTGACAGTTTCTTTCTCTCAAGTGATTGGTCGTGCAAGAGAAGGAGCAGGCATTACAGACGCACTTGAGTGTGTAATGATACATACTGGCAGCGGATCCTGTTCGTCCACTGCCCGTATGTTGCAAAGTGAGCAGACAACTTCTTGAGTTCAGAAGCTTGTCTGCTCGACCTTTAATACATGGGGCCCTTAAATGTAAATCCTGCCACTTTATCTCACTACTGAAAGTACCTGGGCATTTATGTTATAACTAAACGGGAGTGATAAAATGGTCCTTGTGGGTGGTCATTCATTGCCAGCACCTGAAGTGACCTCTAAGATTTTAACATACTGTCACCAGAATGGCAAAAAAGAAAGCAGATAAATAAAGAAATAAGCAGTAAATAATATTTCTATTGGATTGCACACTGAGGCTTTTAAAAAGCATTCATAGTAATCTTGCCTTGCATTTTAAACTTAAGAATTGATTGAGTAATGAAAACATAGCATAAGATACAGACGTTATTTGATGCATTTTAACACATTTAAGATGCAATGATATAGAGTCCTTTTATACTGTTTACATATATCAACAGTAATTTTTTGAGCAAGTTGAACAAACGTAATTATACTTAGAAATTCATATTTGTAAAACACTTGTATAAATTTCTAAAGCATTATAGAAAGGCATTTAAAAATATTTTAAATTGAAACAGACAAACCATTGGGTGCTGAATCAATTTTTCTACAAAAGATAATCAAACAAACCATGGAAACAAATATTTATATTAAACTAGGTAAAATTCATGCTTCTCATATTATCAGTGGTTTATTTGGAACTGCTTGTGTTTACATAATTTGCTTCACCTCTTACTAAAGCTCAGTTTAAAATAACAATCACCTAGATTACGAGTTTTGAGCGCTATAGGGAAAGTAAAGAACGAACAAAAGTGGCATTATTTAACCCCCTATAGAGCTGCCATTACAAGTTTAAAAAAAAACCCGGCTTGCGTGGGAGATATGGAGATTTTGAGCTCCATACCGCACCAAAAACAATCAGTGTTTTGACGTGCTTGTGCACGCTTTCCCCATAGACATCAATGGGGAGAGCCGGCAAAAAAAAAAGTCTAACACCTGCGATCGCGGAAACAAAAGCTCCGTAATGCAGCACCATTGATGTTTATGGGGAAAAAGAAAATACAGTTTAAAACTAACACCCTAACATAAACCCCGAGTCTAAACACCCCTAATCTTCTGCCCCTGACATCGCTGACGCCTGTCTACAGTTATTAACCCCTAATGTTCTGCTTCTGATATCGCCACCACTATATTAAAGTTATTAACCCCTATTCCGCTGCTCCCCAACATCGCCACAACTAAATAAAGTTATTAACCCCTAAATCTCTGACCTCCCACATCACTACCACTAAATAAACCTATTAACCCCTAACCCTAACGTAACCCTAACACCCCCTAACTTTAACATAATTAAAATAGAGCTAAATTAAACTTACAATTAACTAAATAAACATATTAACCCCTAAACCACCAGCCCCCCACATCACAACAACCTAAATTAAACTATATTAACCCCTAAACCTAATCCTAACCCTAAACCTAATCCTAACACCCCCTAACTTTAACATAATAAAATTAGATCTAAATTAAATTTATAATTATTAACTAAATAATTACTATTTAAAACTAAATACTTACCTGTGAAATAAAACCTAAGGTAGCTATAATATAACTAATAGTTACATTGTAGCTATCTTAGGTTTTATTTGTATTTCACAGGTAAGTTTGTATTTATTTTAACTAGGTAGACTAGTTAGTAAATAGTTATTAACTATTTATTAACTAGCTAGCTAAAAAAATACAAACTTACCTGTGAAATAAAACCTAACCTGCCTTACACTAAAACCTAACATTACAAAAAATAAAAAAAACCTACCATTACAAAAAATAAAAAAACCTACCATTGCAAAAAAATAAAGCTTATTCCTATTCTAATACAATAAAAAACAAACAAAAAAAAAACCACCCCAAAATAAAAAGCCTAATCTAGAATAAACTACCAAGGGCCCTTACAAGGGCCTTTTGGGGGGCCCTTAAAGGGCCTTTTGTAGTGAATTCCCTGAGTTAAACAGCTCTTTTGCTCCAAAGAAAAAATACAAACACCCCTAACACTATACAAACCCCACCCCCCAAACTACCAGGGCCCTTAAAAAGGCCTTTTGGGGCCCTTAAAATGGCCTTTTGTAGGGCATTGCCCTAAGTTAAACAGCTCTTTTGCTAAAAAAAATCCCCTAAAAATATACATTACACAAAATAACAAATTATCAAAAATAAAAAAATGATTCCTATTCTAATACCCATAAAAAACCACCCCAAAATAAAAAACCTAATCTAAAATAAACTACCAATGGCCCTTAAAAGGGCCTTTTGTAGGGCATTGCCTTAAAGATAGCAGCTCTTTAATGAAATTTTTTTACAAAGACCCACTAACATTACAAACCCCCACCCCCAAACCCCACAAAATAAAAATAAAAACTATCTAAAAAACCTAAGCTACCCATTGCCCTTTTAAGGGCATTTGTATGGGCTTTGCCCTTAAAAGGGCATTTAGCTCTTTTACTGCCCAGACTCTAAACTTAAAAAAAACCCCACCCAAAAAACCCTTACAATTAGCCAATAGAATGAGAGCTGCTTAAATCCTATTGGCTGATTTGAACAGCCAATATGATTTTAGCAACCCTAATTTCTATTGGCTGATTCAAATTTTTCAGCCAATAGGAATACAAGGGACGCCATCTTGAATCGGTTAGTGTTAGACTTTTTTAACGTTTTTTTCAATGGGGTTTTTTTAGTTTAGGGCCTGGGCAGTAAAAGAGCTAAATGCCCTTTTAAGGGCAATGCCCATACAAATGCCCTTTTCAGGGCAATGGGTAGCTTAGGTATTTTAGATAGTTTTTTATTTTGTGTGTTTGGGGGGGGGGTTGTAATGTTAGTGGGTATTTTGTATTTTTATTTCATAAACAGAGCTGATTCCTTTAGGGCAATGACCTACAAAAGGCCCTTTAAGGGCCATTGGTAGTTTATTCTAGATTAGGTTTTATATTTTGGGGTGTTTTTTATGGGTATTAGAATAGGAATATGTTTTTATTTTTGATAAAAGAGCTGTTTAACTTAGGGCAATGTTCTACAAAAGGCCCTTTTAAGGGCCCCCAAAAAGGATCTTTTAAGGGCCCTTGGTAGTTTGAGGGGTGGGGGTTTGTATAGTGTTAGGGGTGCTTGTATTATTTTTTTAGCAAAAGAGCTGTTTAACTCAGTGCAATGCCCTACAAAAGGGCCCTTGGTAGTTTGGGGGTTGGGGTTTGTATACTGTTAGGGGGTGTTTGTTTGTTTTTGTAGCAAAAGAGCTGTTTAACTTAGGGCAAAGCCCTTTAAAAGGCCCTTTTAAGGGCCCTTGGTAGTTTATTTTAGATTAGGCTTTTCTATTTTGGGTTGTTTTTTTTTTTTTTTTTTTTAAAGAGTATTAGAATAGGAATAATTTTTTTTTTTTTTGATAATTTCGTTTCATATTTTTTGTAATGGTAGGTTTTTTATTTTATGTAATTTTAGGTTTCAGTGTAAGGTAGCTTAGGTTTTATTTCACAGGTAATTTTGTATTTATTTTAATTAGGTAGTTAGTAAATAGTTATTAACTATTTAATAACTAGTCTACCTAGTTAAAATAAATACAAACTTACCTGTGAAATAAAAATAAAACCTAAGCTAGTTACAATATAACTATTAGTTACATTGTAGCTAACTTAGGTTTTATTTCACAGGTAAGTATGTATTTAGTTTTAAATAGGTATTATTTAGTTAATAATTGTAAGTTTAATTTAGCTTTATTTTAAAGGGACATTATACACTAATTTTTTCTTTGCATAAATGTTTTGTAGATGATCTATTTATATAGCCCATAAACATTTTTTTAAAAATAACTGTATAGTTTTGCTTATTTTTAAATAACATTGCTCTGATTTTCAGACTCCTAACCAAGCCCCAAAGCTTTATGTGAATACTGTCAGCTACCTTCTCCAGCTTGCTCCTGTTTGTGTAAAGGGTCTTTTCATATGCAAAAGAAGATGGAGGGGGGAGTGTCTTATTTGCCACTTGCAGTGGGCTTTCCAGCTACCTTTTCAACAGAGCCAAACTGACAGCTTCTAAGTAAGTTTTTAAACAGTTTTATACTGGATTTTTATATCAGTATCTGTGCATCTTGTTCTTTATAGTAGTGTCTATTACATGCAGTTATATGAAAATGAGTGTATACTGTAACTTTAATTAAGTTAAAGGTAGGGGGTGTTAGGATTAGGGTTACGTTAGGGTTCGGGGTTAATAGCTTTATTTAGGTTGTTGCGATGTGGGGGGCTGGCAGTTTAGGGGTTAATAGGTTTATTTAGTTAATAATTGTAAGTTTAATTTAGCTATATTGTAATTATGGTAAAGTTAGGGGGTGTTAGGGTTATGTTAGGTTTAGGGGATACTAGTTTAAATTAGTTTTTTGCGATGTGGGGGCTTTCGGTTTAGGGGTTTATAGTTTAATTTATTATATTTCATTGTGGGGGCTTTCGGTTTAGGGGTTAATAGGTTTATTATAGTGGCGGCGGCGTAGGGCTTAATAACTTTAGCATAGTGGGGGCAATGTGGGCGGACGGCAGATTAGGGGCTAATATTTAAATAGTGTTTGCGATGCTGGAGGGTGGCGGTTTAGGGGTTAATAACTTTAGTATAGTTGCAGCGATATCAGGGAGTGGCGGAATAGGGGTTACGGGAGCGGCAGATTAGGGGTTAATAAAATTATTATAGTGTTTGCGATGCGGGAGGGCCTGGGTTTAGGGGTTAATAGGTAGTTTATAAGTATTACTGTACTTTTTAACACATTAGTTATGAGTTTTATGTTACATCTTTGTAACGTAAATCTCATAACTACTGACTTTAGATGGCGGTACAGATCTTGTGGTTTTAGGCTGTAACGCTCGCTTTTTAGCCTGACCGCAAAACTCGTAATAACGGCGCTATGGGAATCCCATGAAAAAACATAATTTTTATAAGTGCGGGATTGATGTTGTGATACAGGCTAAAAGGCATGCGGTACACCTATACCGACAAGACTTGTAATGGCTGCGATGCTATTTTAACACTGAAAATATCATATTTTCAACGTTAAAAGACAAACGCACAAACTTGTAATCTAGATGATAGTTAGTTATTATTTTAATAATTTTTATTAAACTTTTTAAAATCTAACACATAAATACAAAAAGTAAAATGAAAAGAACCAACAAATACACAAAGAATATGTGATGTCCTAACAGAGATAAGTATTAGTTACAAAATCTTAAGAGGGTCGATTCCAATTCTGATCTGGTTTATCTGCATTTTTTTTGGCTCCTGATCTGAGCTTTTCCAGTTGTGAGTGATAACACCATTTCCTTAACCCCTTTACTACCTGGACTTCCAGAGAAGAACTTGCCCAAAATACCAGAGAATTTTTAGCATTTAGCATGCTATCACTCCATTTAAACAGAAATAGAGCCTTGTTTTGTTTAATTCACCTGTCAAAACTTATATTTATATATATATATATTATTTATTTATTTATTTTTATATATTTTTAAGTGGACAACCCAAGGTATTGATCTAGGCCCATTCTGTAATGATCTGGCATCTTTCTTCACATGGAAGCAGAGCAGCGATTGTGCTATAACTTAACAGCCGAGATTGCGGGAGCTTCCTGCAGCTAAGAAGTATATATACTTTGTACAGTATGATAAGCAAAGTACCGCACAACGTATATATATGTCTGATTGAGTTAAGGGGTTAAAAAAAGTTTGGATAGGAACCTTCTAACCGCAACATATTGAACACATAGTGACAACAAAATGGACACAACAAATTCAACATGCAAAGATTAACACCACCAAAAGCAACGATAAAACACATATGATACAACATAATGATAATAGACAACCCTTTGTGCTTACATAGAACAAAAATAAAGATGGTGAGGCTAACAATGGTGGCAGCATTTTGTGATGTTGATTCAAACAAGATAGCAATGTCCATGCTAACAGCTACAGCTGTTTGTGATGACTATACAAAATTTAGATGCTGATGCTAACAATGGGACAGCATTTGGTGGTGATAAAAATGATAAATGATGCTGAATACTTAAATAATTTAATGTAAAAATAAGAAATACACAGATCCACAGTATACTGACCATTGAGAAATCAATACAGATATTAATAATAATGTATACATATCAGGAACTGACTGTTAACATGCATTTAAGGTTAAAAAAATCATTTTCGCTTCCATCGAAAATAAAACATGAAATACATTAAACCCATTAAACCAATATTTATAAGGAACTGATCACTTACAGGAGCTGTGTGCCTTTGGAGATTGGATGTGGAGAGTTTGCATTGCAGAGAGAGAGAAAATAATGTTAGGAGAGAATGATGGACCAGCAAAATAAGAATCAATGGCTGGGTCAATTGGAGAGAGCTGCTAATCTGGAAAGTGTGGTAGGTTAGGGAAAATTCAAAGGATTTGTGACATTTAAGCCAAGTGCTGAATTAGGCACTATAATAATTAGATAGAGTGGGTTAAAATGAACTCTTTATTGAACATTTATGCAAAGACAGACTAATTACTCAAATTGGATCACACTATAGAAACAGGTTATCACCAAATGTTCCTATATTATGGTCATTGTGAACGATCCAACTAAAAATTAAAAACAAAAGTTAAAAGTAAGGGCAGTGTGCTCTGGTAGGTGCCAGTGTAGTGTGTAATTGAATCAATCAGAGTTGTGTAGTAAGGGATATATACTGTTGCAGTCAAAAGCAAACATACAGACTATGCGCTCAAAGGCGTCCTCCTACCTGCGTACTGCTGGGATTTAACCCAGTCAGCCGATTTCTGACTAAGTCCCTATATATGAACTAACACAACATTCATGCAGATACTATGTATCTAAGTGGAGTCACACTCTTATGCTCCTGTGCAATAAAAAGTCTCTTAAGTCAACGTTGGTTTGCAGTATGCCCTTTATAATATTGAAGCTTCACTAAGTAAAATTATTATAAATGCTTCTTACGCCTAGAGAAAATTCAGTTACGTTCTAAGTGCATATTATCACTATACAAACTAATTCTCTGTACTATCGGCACCATTTACAATTTAAATATACCGCTGTGAACCTTAGCGTTATAATGCTGAGAGACAAAAACACTGTTTAAACAGCGGATATTGCAATTAACAAGCATAAGTTTCAGAGACTGCTCTCACACGACACTAGAGCACCAGAGCACGCCCACCAATGCGTTTCGTCACTGTGCGTGACTTTGTCAGGGCATAGGGCCGGCCCAGCCTTGTATTCCGTCTTTTAACATCAACGGTTGCCGTGGTGACGGATTGTGTATTGCGGAAGTGTTCACCGCAATAGCTTTGCGATCATGTAGTATAGCTTAATGTTCCGATGTTTCAAAATGTAAGTTTATTCAATGTGATCTGTCCACACATTAATAGAGGAATATTATAAAGGGTATTGCGATAAGTCTTCCTACTGGATATAGTATTATTTACACATGCATATGTCTTATCGTATACTGACAGCGGATCCTAATATTGCGAAAGTCGATACTCAATAAAGAGCAACCATTTTAACTTTTTCGATATACACTGTTTCAATCAAACTTCTGTGTTTTCTTTACTGTGTTTCCTATTTACACGGACATTCAATTGGAGATTATTAGCCACAGTTTGAAAAACGTCTTACATATACAACATGGCAACCTAACTCTATCCATGCGTGCTTAGCTTATAGATATGCAATTCATATATATGATATGGTAACTAAATTGCCTCCTCAAACCAAGTCGAAACATGTTCTTAACAACGCATATAGAGGTTTGCCATATCACTTGTCAGTACTTACTAAAAGGCGACATTTAATGCAATGTGGTAGTATGTATTCATACAGTGGAGAGATTAATACCAGATTGTTATGGTATTACAGCAAATTTAAAACTAACATTTACAGACAGCATAGAAATATATCAGTAGTTTAAGTAATAATTTACTAAACATGGTCGGCTCTGATAGATGAATGGTGCTCATATCTATATCTTACCATACACAGATTCTAATAGAATTCATATCAATAGGTTTGTGGTATTGGGTATAGCTTCCTTTATATCTAGTATATATCAACACCAGGCTCACTCCAAAAACTATCACGTATTCCATTTAGTAATATTGGAGTTCAAAAAGACCAATATTTATTGCGTTTATATTAAAAAACGAGAATATATATTGGAGTAGATAGAATATTTCAATGTTCATATATATAGTTAGCTATTATTTATCTCATATGTTATGTAAACTTAAATATGGATCTTTACTTAGGATCATATCTCTAAAGAAAGCTCTTATATGAAATGGCCTCATTCAAACCCTTTGGTGATGCTGATTTTAATTTGTGTATCCATCTGCATTCTTTCTGAAGCAGAAGTTTATTGATATCACCCCTTCTGCCTTTTAGCTTAAGTTGTTCAATGGCAAAAAATTGAATCTGATATTTGTCTTGGCTATGAACTGTGTTCATATGCTTAGCTACCGGTACATTCTTGTCCCATTTGATATCACCTATATGTTCCAGAACTCTTGTTCTTAGCTCTCTTGAGGTTTCGCCCACGTAAATAAGGGGACACTTGCACATAGCAACATATACTACTCTCTTGGTTCTGCAATTCATGAACTCATTGATAGGGTAGTTTTTCCCTGTTTGTGGGTGAACAAATGTTTTCATTGGAGACATATTCTTACAAGCTTTTTCATTGGAGATATATTCTTACAAGCTTGACAGCGACCACATTTAAAAAACCCTTTTGTTTCTTGGAGCCATGTTTTCTGTTGATTTTGTACAAAATGGCTTTTGGTCAGGGTATCTTTAAGGTTAGGTGATCGCCTATTAGAATTTTCTGGCTACAATAGATTGAACCATGTGGCACTCAAGCCAATTGAAGATCAAGAAACCATATACAGGAAACATAAGCAATTTCACTCTATCAATGTGCAAGTTGTTACAATTATTCCAATTGCATATAAAGTGTCAATGCATCCTTCACAGAAAGCACTCACAACTCATATATGCTATGTCACACTGCCGTCTTTGACTCGATTGTGGATGGAGAATTCCCTTATGAATGGTTGCTAGGTATGCCAATTCATACAGCTACTCAAACACCTCTGCCTGCTAACACCTGCACTACATTTTTTTCAATAAAACAGCAATCCACAGCACCAAATTGTAGTAAAAAAACTTTAGAAATGTATTGAGGTACAAACAAATGCAACGTTTTGGGAGCCATTCCCTTAATCATGCATAGAGGTAACAGGTGTGTACACAGCCCTTTTAAGACAAAAATCTTAACCCTTTACATGCTGTTGATTACTTGCTGCAACATAGCATTACCTAGTGCTGAACATATTATACCACATCATATATAAATATATTACCTAACATATATTAAATGTTAACATCTTTATTATACCTTATATACAAAACCTATTACTATATATAAAAACGATACTTACACTGAGCAGATACCTTAAATATTAAATTATCCAAAGATGAAAAAACCTACAGAAACACTGCATAATCCAGTTCCCTATTTAAGCCTATAGGGGCCATAGCATTAAGTTTATGAATCCAAAAGGATTTTTTTTTGTCAGCCACCAATTGTGCAAGTTCTCCCACTTAAGAAGATGAGAGAGGCCTGTAGTTTTTATCATAGGTATACCTCAACTATGAGAGACAAAATGTGGAAACAAATCCAGACAATCACATTGTCTGATTTGGAAATAATTTATTTGCAAATATTGGTGGAAAATAAGTATTTGGTCAATATCAAAAGTTCATCTCAATACTTTATTATATATCCTTTGTTGGCAATGACAGAGGTCAAACGTTTTCTGTAAGTTTTCACAAGGTTGTCACACACTGTTGCTGGTATGTTGGCCCATTCCTGCATGCAGATCTCCTCTAGAGCAGTGATGTTTTGGGGATGTCACTGGGCAACACAGACTTTCAACTCCCTCCAAAGGTTTTCTATGGGGTTGAGATCTGGAGACTGGCTAGGCCACTCCAGGATCTTGAAATGCTTCTTACGAAGCCACTCCTTCGTTGCCCGGGTGGTGTGTTTGGGATCATTGTCATGCTGAAAGACCCAGCCATGTTTCATCTTCAATGCCATTGCTGATGGAAGGAGGTTTGCACTCAAAATCTCACAATACATGGCCCCATTCATTCTTTCATGTATACGCATCAGTTGTCCTGTTCCCTTTGCAGAGAAACAGCCCCAAGCATGGTGTTGCCACCCCCATGCTTCACAGTAGGTATGGTGTTCTTTGGTTGCAACTCAGCATTCTCTCTCCTCCAAACACGACGAGTTGTGTTTCTACCAAACAGTTCTACTTTGGTTTCCTCTGACCATATGACATTCTCCAAATCCACTTCTGGATCATCCAAATGCTCTCTAGCATACTTCAGACAGGCCCAGACATGTACTGGCTTAAGCAGGGGGATACGTCTGGCACTGCAGGATCTGAGTCCCTGGCGGTGTAGTGTGTGACTGATGGTAGCCTTTGTTACGTTGGTCCCAGCTCTCTGAAGGTCATTCACTAGGTCCCCCCATGTGGTTCTGGGATGTTTGCTCACCATTCTTTTGACCCCAAGGGGTGAGATCTTGCGTGGAGCCCCAGATCGAGGGAGCTTATCAGTGGTCTTGTATGGCTTCCATTTTCTAATTATTGCTCCCACAGTTGATTTCTTCACACCAAGCTGCTTGCCTATTGCAGATTCAGTCTTCCCAGCCTGGTGCAGGTCTACAATTTTGTTTCTGATGTCCTTCAACAGCTCTTTGGTCTTCACCATAGTGGAGTTTGGAGTATGACTGTTTGAGGTTGTGGACAGGTGTCTTTTATACTGATAACAAGTTCAAACAGGTGCCATTAATACAGGTAAGGAGTGGAGGACAGAGGAGCCTCTTAAAGAAGAAGATACAGGTCTGTGAGAGCCAGAAATCTTGCTTGTTTGTAGGTTACCAAATACTTATTTTCCACCATAATATGTAAATAAATTCTTTCCAAATCAGACAATGTGATTGTCTGGATTTGTTTCCACATTTTGTCTCTCATAGTTGAGGTATACCTATGATGTAAATTACAGGTCTCTCTCATCTTCTTAAGTGGGAGAATTTGCACAATTGGTGGCTGACTAAATACTTTTTTGCCCCACTGTACGTGGAAGTGAATTTTTTTAACTGGTCAGGGGGATAACTGTCAAATGCCAATAAAGTGTTTCTGTCAGTTGGTTTTTTATGTATATCCACATTTAGTAGGCCATCAGAGTTTCTATATACAACCGTATACACAGAAAGACTATGCTTTCCTCACTATAAGATAGAGTGAATTTTACACCATTGACAGAAATATTAAGCTGTTCAACAAAGGAAAACAAGGTTCCAATCACATCATCTATGAAGCACCCCCAGGCTGCTCCATAGAGTTTAAACAAATTGTTTTCATACATAAATCTTTCTTCTATCTGTCCCATGAACAGATTGGCGTATGATGGGGCGACATTGGAACCCATCGCTGTACTTCTTACCTGCTCATACCATTCATCTGTAAAGAGGAAGTAATTATAGTATAACACTATCCTCAATAATTCTTCCACAAATTGTAATTGGGGTATGGTATATATGACAGCATTCCTTAAGGTACACATACTAGATTCAATGCCACTCTCATGATTTATAACAGTGTACAAACTACATACATCAAGGGAAAACAATATATATATATATATATATATTTGGTATTTTGTACAGATAAGCTTTTAAGTTTGAAAAATCATTAGTATCCCTGATATAGGAAGTTAGTTTTAACACCTCTGGTTGGAGTATCTTATCCAGATATGTAGCAATGTTAGTGAACACCAAATTTACTCCCGCCACAATTGGATGGCCTAGGGGTCTCTCTAGGCTCTTATGTACTTTAAGTACTGTATAGAAAATGGGAGTTTTAGTCCATTCTATATATAAATATGTGTACAGGGATTTATCAATAATATTTCTGGACAATGCCCTATCTAGAATAAGCTTAATCTCCTTCTGGATTTTAAACACTGGATTACCATTCAATCATCCATAGGTATTTCTATATTTAAATTGGTCTTCTATTTCTTTTATGTAAAATTAATTTTGCAATAGCACAGTGGCACCTCCCTTGTCATGCTTTCGAATGGTCACCCCTTTAGATCTTAAATAACCTAAAGCTATTAACTGATCCTTAGACAAATTTGGTCTACACACCTTAGGCTGATGTTCCACCTTTTCTTTTACTCTTTCCAAATCACAGTTAACCAATTTAATAAATGTCTCCACACTACCATTGGTGTCAGGGGGAATACACATGCTTTTCTTATATAAACCTGTGCCCTTTAGCTGTAATTTACCATTAATTGAACCTGTAGTTGAATCACTTGTCATATATGCTTGTTCTTTATTTGCAAAAAATGCATTTAGTTTTACAGTCCTAAAGAATTTGAACATGTCCTTGTCTAATTCAAACAAATCAATGTTCTTTACCGGACAAAAAGGTAATCCCTTGTCGAGCACTGCCACTTCACTTTCAGTCAGTGGAATATCGGACACATTAATAACATTTGTTACTTTCTTAGTGGTGTTTTCTTCCGGTTGGTCTCCCTTGCTGGCTGTCTGTGGCGTGTTGTTTCTCTTCCGATGCTTGCGGCCCCATCTGTGGCCTCGCCTGATGACATCACCGCCTCGTTGCTCGAATCCAAAAAAACGGAATCACTTGATGAATCAGATCCCTGTGTGTCTTCTCTTGTCACCTGTGTGTGACGTACGTGTCCGCGACCAAACCTCTGGCCTCTGTACCCAGCTGATCTCTGTGGCCAATAAGAACTTTCAGAGCGCCATCTATATACTCTGCCTTGTTGATAATCTAGTTCATTCCTCAGGAACTTCGTTCTTTTTCGATCTTGCATCTCCTTCCTTTGAGCAGCAATCTTGTCATCAATCTCTTTGATCTTTTTTTCAAGTGCTATATGACGTGTTTTTAATTAATATTTCTTTTTAAAACTTTCCAGGTCTGCTGAGCATGGATGGATCAACATTTTCTATGTTGTGTCTTATTCCTGTCATTGCCTCAGGTGTGACTGGTTTTCACATCATCTCCTTGCATTCATTGAACTTAATGTTTAAAAGGGGCCTCTCCTGTTTTTTTGGATTGTTTATCCAACATGCCCATTTTTTCTTGAGTACAGGTTTGCAGTCATGAAACCTGTGTTTCACACAGCTAATGGTTCCTGCTAATACTCTACAAACTGTCCCTTTCACCATGATGTTTTTTCTTTTTATTTTAGAAGCACTAACTTTATTCTCTGAAATGCCAAAAAATGTCATGGTGCAGTATAACCACAATTAATGCTTTATATTTTCCATGTGTACCACTGTCTGTAAACCACATTTGTTTTTTTATTCTGTTGACCTTCCAGTTCTCTCTCCCCTGCTTCCACTGTCTTTCTTGTCTCTACTGTGTGTATGTATATATATATATATATATATATATATACATATATTTAGTTTGTAGGTGCATGCACTCTCACCACCTGTCCTCAGCTGCCAGGGTGCTATAAAAAAATATCCATAGTTTCAGTAGTAAATAAGCACTCTCTGGACTTTGGCCATCTGTGTAAACAAAAGTATTTATTTGTGACGTTTCGGGACACCAAACAGTCCCTTCCTCTGACAAACAACAATTCAAAAATGGCAAACTTTTAAAGGTGAATAGAACCCTCCCCTGATCGTTGATCCAATCGGTGCAAGTATTGTGTGAAGACAGGAGAAACAAACCCCTGATAGGATCATCTTTAAGATAGAAACAACCTGATAGGCTGAAGCTCATGTGCTTACTGTGTAGCGTGATGCAAGAAAAGACAGCGCCTCATTGTGCAAGTAGGTTTCGTGGGTAAAATCACAGTGGAAGTGAAGACAAGTGAAAATATACTCACAAGGATACTGGCACCCTTATTAAAAGTGGTGCGAATATGCGGACTGACGTTTTAACAGCAGTCAGTACGCTGTACCAGGTAAACGTCCGAGATCCTGAGCGAACAGCTGTGGGCTCTCCTCCCCAGATCAAGTCTGGATCTTTTATTGTTGTGCTGTGAAAAATAACAGCGTGCAGCTGCTCTCCAGATATAATCCACACTAGTAGCCGATAATCAGAAAGCCGTCCTCGGCAAAGCCACACTCGGTGGGATAATCTGCTGATAATGGGGAAAACTTGGCAGGCAAGGATAAAAAAGCCAAAAGAATAACGCGTTTCTCGGCCGCAAGCTCCTGGCCGTTTCATCAGAAAAGGTGTATACACCTTTTCTGATGAAACGGCCAGGAGCTTGCGGCCGAGAAACGCGTTAAAAGCTCACTTTAAATAAAGTGTTTTTACTCTTTTTTATATATTAAGCCTTGTATTCTTTTGGCTTTTTTATCCTTGCCTGCCAAGTTTTCCCCATTATCAGCAGATTATCCCACCGAGTGTGGCTTTGCCGAGGACGGCTTTCTGATTATCGGCTACTAGTGTGGATTATATCTGGAGAGCAGCTGCACGCTGTTATTTTTCACAGCACAACAATAAAAGATCCGGACTTGATCTGGGGAGGAGAGCCCACAGCTGTTCGCTCAGGATCTCGGACGTTTACCTGGTACAGCGTACTGACTGCTGTTAAAACGTCAGTCTGCATATTCGCACCACTTTTAATAAGGGTTCCAGTATCCTTGTGAGTATATTTTCACTTGTCTTCACTTCCACTGTGATTTTACCCACGAAACCTACTTGCACAATGAGGCGCTGTCTTTTCTTGCATCATTTTTAGATACTGGGTCCTGATCAGACATCTACAAGACCAGCTGCCGACTGCACCACGAACTCCTTTGTTTTGAACTTTTCGATTGAGATAATAAAGATCTTCACGACCTATATATATCTTTTTGAATATTGACGTTTTCAGCCACCCACTTCCAGCATCATTCCTGGGACTTATATCACGATAAGCTTTTTTATATTTTACATTTCATATTGTATTATATTTTATCATATTGGTCACATTTTATATATTGGTCACATTGTATATTTTGTATCACTTTAGTGGTCTTAGTTGACTATTTCGCATATTTTGTATCACTTTAGTTGTTTTAGTTACAGGATAATCACTATTGATCCAACAATCTTATTCACGGTATTACACTTAAAGTTTATAGATACACTTCACAAGATTGTAATTTAATTTTGCATTTAGATTTTTTTGCACCATTTACACACTTTCCAAACACACACTTTTTTACACCAAATAAGTACCTTCTCATGGGTTTTTTAGACGTTTGCAAAAGCACCTTTAAAATATCTCAGGAGGATTAACCAATCACACTGAGTGCACTACCTCCGGGCTTTTGGCGCCTGCTATTACCATTTTTTATCTGGTATTATATCTTACTGTGTAGCGTGAATGTAAAGAAAGAAATATGTGAGTTAAAGGTTATCCCCTTGGACCGCAAGAGACTACTATCAATAAAACCTAAATCATAAGCATATGCCGATGGGAACAATGTTCCGACAAATATGCGAATAGTGAGACAACTGGCAACATGCTTCCACCAATCAGGTAGCATTAAACAACACACTCCCTTCGGCCAGCCAATAATCTTAGAGCAACTGTGAGTCTGTCATAAACACCACCTACCTGTGTAAACACCATGTCAGGTGTCATCAAGAGCATGAGACACAACCTAGGAAGAAATGTGCCATAAGAAAAGCGCTGCACTCCCTGTTGAGGTGGGTGTTGCTTAAGGTGGTGTCCACGCTATGAATCAACGTGTGCAATATAATAGTATATGTTGGGAAATTTATGAATAATCAATGATTGAAGAAGTATAGGTAAAACTATTTAATTATAACTTTTAAAAAAGGATTAAAAAGGTACAATGAAAAACACAATTGGTAGTTTGTATACAATTCACAATTTTACAATATCCAGTACAATATCACTAAAATTACATTAAAATTTGTTGTGTATCTAGTTTAATAACAGTTTGGCGTTTGTAGAATGTGGTATATATAAGCTATAGTTGCAGAAATGATTGAAAATAGCAAAGGTATTAATCTATTGCATGCGTGCTGATCCCAATATGTGAATGGTGTTCCTTAAATAAATATTAAGGTAACAAATATAAAAGCAAATGTTTATTTGTGCATGAAATGTCCCAAATAAAAACTCCAAGTATAATCCAATGTGCTCTCCTAAAGAATATGGTGTCCAAATTATGCGTGATAATCCATGTCCTGCATTAGTAATAGTCACAATATACACAATATGTGAGGGGTGAAAAAATAATTAAATTTAAAAATGCAAAATTCAAAAATTCAAAATTCAAAAACTGTGTCGAAAAAACAAGGTGTACACCTAAAAAATATAAAAATATAAAAAATGTAAAAATATCCTGTGAGTACTGTGATGCAGAAAGGTGACTGAATTGCTTGGTAAAATAATAATATTGTATTCCTAATTGTTGTTTGCTTCAAATTGGGTGAATTCCAAAATAAATTATACGATGTGTGAATAGTCCCTCGGTAACCTAAGGAAAAGAAGAAAAATACATAGCGCAATAATGCCTCTAACAGTGTAAGTGATAAGTGTTTAGCTTACCTAGTGCTCCTGAGCCGTTATACCAGTTTTCTACGCGTTTCGGTCTTGTAAAAGACCTTTCTCAAGACTGGTATCGGCTCCATCTATTACTGCCCTTTTATTAACCTAACTGGCCAATGATATTTTTTGAAAATTGCGCCGAAAATTTTCCGCCGATAATTTTCGCGCCTATTTTACCTCTATGTCCCGTATGTTTGGCCTCTTGTTTTGACCTGGAAGAACAATACAGGGTTATAAATCCTTGAGGTATGTATTGGATTAATCCTTCCCATAATTTCCCATAGTAGACTAACCGGAAGTGCGTTGCGGCTTTCATACGCACTTCCGGTCTTGCGTTATGTGTCTGGACTGAATTAAAATTGCGGTTAAACAGAGAATAAAAAGGTGGTATTACAGACTCAGGAGCAACTGGTTTACATCCAAACTCTAGATAGTCTAATTTTGGAAATAACAATTCAAATATTCGCCGAAAATATAATTGCGCAAATTAAATAGTATCTTACTTTATATAATTTCTTATTGCTGAATTATTGTAAACAGGTGTGAAGGCATTAGTATCTATAATGAATCTATAAATATATTGATCTGTTTTAACTCAAATCAAGACACTATTGAAACTTAGCATTATCCATTTCTGGTATAAACTTAACAATATACATTTGTGGTTCATTTTATAATCTCCACAATTCCCACTTCTGTATTAAACTGTTGGGCATAACCTGCTTAATTATTTAACAGTGATTTTTTAGTGTACATAATTTATTAGGTTTTTAGAATGTGTAATTTACAACAATATTTTTTTTTTTTTTTAATCAGCAATTTTCAATCATTATTTTACTTGAGGTTTAGTTTTAAAAAATACTTCGAAAAATGTTCTTTGAATATATCTTCTGAGTATATTTTCTGAATAGATTTCAAATACTAATGTAAGATAACTCACATATGTGGCTTCACTCTAATCTGTCAAATATCAACATATTTATAGATTCATTATAGATACTAATGCCTTCACACCTGTTTACAATAATTCAGCAATAAGAAATTATATAAAGTAAGATACTATTTAATTTACGCAATTATATTTTAGGCGAATATTTGAATTGTTATTTCCAAAATTAGACTATCCAGAGTTTGAATGTAAACCAGTTTCTGCTGAGTCCGTAATACCACCTGTTTATTCTCTGTTTAACTGCAATTTTAATTCAGTCCAGACACATAGCGCAAGACCGGAAGTGCGTATGAAAGCCGCAACGCACTTTCGGTTAGTCTACTATGGGAAATACGGAGTTAAGGATTATTCCAATATATACCTCAAGGATTTATAACCCTGTATTGTTCTTCCAGGTCAAAACAAGAGGCCAAACATACGGGACATAGAGGTAAAATAGGCGCGAAAATTATCGGCTGAAAATTATCGGCGGAAAATTTTCAGCGCAATTTTCAAAAAATATCATTGGCCAGTTAGGTTAATAAAAGGGCAGTAATAGATGGAGCCGATACCAGTCTTTAGAAAGGTCTTTTACAAGACCGAAACGTGTAGAAAACTGGTATAACGGCTCAGGAGCACTAGGTAAGCTAGACACTTATCACTTACACTGTTAGAGGCATTATTGCACTATGTATTTTTCTTCTTTTCCTTAGGTTACCGAGGGACTATTCACACATCGTATAATTTATTTTGGAATTCACCCAATTTGAAGCAAACAACAATTAGGAATACAATATTATTATTTTACCAAGCAATTCAGTCACCTTTCTGCATCACAGTACTCACAGGATATTTTTACATTTTTTATATTTTTATATTTTTTAGGTGTACACCTTGTTTTTTCGACACAATTTTTGAATTTTGAATTTTTGAATTTTGCATTTTTAAATTTAATTATTTTTTCACCCCTCACATATTGTGTATATTGTGACGATTACTAATGCAGGACATGGATTATCACGCATAATTTGGACACCATATTCTTTAGGAGAGCACATTGGATTATACTTGGAGTTTTTATTTGGGACATTTCATGCACAAATAAACATTTGCTTTTATATTTGTTACCTTAATATTTATTTAAGGAACACCATTCACATATTGGGATCAGCACGCATGCAATAGATTAATACCTTTGCTATTTTCAATCATTTCTGCAACTATAGCTTATATATACCACATTCTACAAATGCCAAACTGTTTTTAAATAGATACACAACAAATTTTAATGTAATTTTAGTGATATTGTACTGGATATTGTAAAATTGTGAATTGTATACAAACTACCAATTGTGTTTTTCATTGTACCTTTTTAATCCTTTTTTAAAAGTTATAATTAAATAGTTTTACCTATACTTCTTCTATCATTGATTATTCATAAATTTCCCAACATATACTATTATATTGCACACGTTGATTCATAGCGTGGACGCCACCTTAAGCAACACCTACCTCAACAGGGAGTGTAGCGCTTTTCTTATGGCACATTTCTTCCTTATCTCTTAGAGATCCAGTTGGGAGATCTCGCCTAAATTAAGAAAAGTTTGTGTGGCATAACCTTTCGGTGCATTTTGATAAACTCTATCTGATGAGACACAACCTGGCTGTGTGAACCTCATAATCAAATAGAACATGTATAGAAGCCATATCAAAACTATGCAAAAACCGATGTGACAAATATCCTGTGATGCAAAGCCTCTGCTTCACAAAAGAGGAACAGTGAGCAATCGCACTCATAACCGATCACGAACATCAATCCGACGGTAGTGATAACACCTCCCTTACTTAAGGGGCTGCAGGAATAACAGCCATAATAAACTGCTCAGTAGCTCTAAACCTAGCCGATCCGAGCAGCATACCCTCGATCAATGATGATAGAAATTTACAAACATAGCCCATGTCAGTACTATCTCCAATCATCAAAGGCTATTCCCTAACACTCCTCCATGCTGTCAAGCAGCACCAATGGAAGGGAAGAATCAGGTTCATACTGACCGCCCCTAGTAGTGACGGCCCTTCTCTGTTGTTACATACGCCGCAGCAAACAGCACCCAGTCTAGCTATGAAAACCATCAACTCTGATGGTGCATAGTACAGGAGAAATATAAAAGTAAACGCTCAATAATCCACTACTTAAAATCATTCAACAGACAAAATATCACTAAGCCGATACTGATCAAATGGGCTATGTGAGTAGGGCCGCACACTACATCACGAATGTGTAAATTGACAGTTCTTACCGCTACTAGGTGTATCTACAAAGTGTCCAGTTCAGCTGAAATCGGCGGCTGTCAGTGTTAACACATAAAACTACATTTCTTAAATGTGAATACTCACTGGGAATAATTGTCAATACAAGCTCCGCTATATAAAGGCATGATGTACATCTGATCAAACCGTGAATAAATAGGGTAAAGCACCCACACAAAGCTAAACTCTTAAATAACCACAAAATGTGAAATCAACATACCTAATCTTATCATAGATAGATCTATAAAACACTCCATATAACCTAATCAAAAGAAATACCAAATTAAATATAAAAGTGTATATGAACAGCTCAACAGTATCTGTGGCCGAAAAATAAATATAAATATAAACCATTCTATATCAGTCATCAGCGGGCCAAGGGGAAAAAAAGTTAAAAACATAGATAAAAAAATATGAGTCAATCTGATGTATAGAGGAACATTTAAATAAGTGTCTACAGGGAGTGCAGAATTATTAGGCAAATGAATATTTTGACCACATCATCCTCTTTATGCATGTTGTCCTACTCCAAGCTGTATAGCCTCGAAAGCCTGCTACCAATTAAGCATATTAGGTGATGTGCATCTCTGTAATGAGAAGGGGTGTGGTCTAATGACATCAACACCCTATATCAGGTGTGCATAATTATTAGGCAACTTCCTTTCCTTTGGCAAAATGGGTCAAAAGAAGGACTTGACAGGCTCAGAAAAGTCAAAAATAGTGAGATATCTTACAGAGGGATGCAGCACTCTTAAAATTGCAAAGCTTCTGAAGCGTGATCATCGAACAATCAAGCGTTTCATTCAAAATAGTCAACAGGGTCGCAAGAAGCGTGTGGAAAAACCAAGGCGCAAAATAACTGCCCATGAACTGAGAAAAGTCAAGCGTGCAGCTGCCAAGATGCCACTTGCCACCAGTTTGGCCATATTTCAGAGCTGCAACATCACTGGAGTGCCCAAAAGCACAAGGTGTGCAATAATCAGAGACATGGCCAAGGTAAGAAAGGCTGAAAGACGACCACCACTGAACAAGACACACAAGCTGAAACGTCAAGACTGGGCCAAGAAATATCTCAAGACTGATTTTTCTAAGGTTTTATGGACTGATGAAATGAGAGTGAGTCTTGATGGGCCAGATGGATGGGCCCGTGGCTGGATTGGTAAAGGGCAGAGAGCTACAGTCCGACTCAGACGCCAGCAAGGTGGAGGTGGAGTACTGGTTTGGGCTGGTATCATCAAAGATGAGCTTGTGGGGCCTTTTCGGGTTGAGGATGGAGTCAAGCTCAACTCCCAGTCCTACTGCCAGTTTCTGGAAGACACCTTCTTCAAGCAGTGGTACAGGAAGAAGTCTGCATCCTTCAAGAAAAACATGATTTTCATGCAGGACAATGCTCCATCACACGCGTCCAAGTACTCCACAGCGTGGCTGGCAAGAAAGGGTATAAAAGAAGAAAATCTAATGACATGGCCTCCTTGTTCACCTGATCTGAACCCCATTGAGAACCTGTGGTCCATCATCAAATGTGAGATTTACAAGGAGGGAAAACAGTACACCTCTCTGAACAGTGTCTGGGAGGCTGTGGTTGCTGCTGCACGCAATGTTGATGGTGAACAGATAAAAACACTGACAGAATCCATGGATGGCAGGCTTTTGAGTGTCCTTGCAAAGAAAGGTGTCTATATTGGTCACTGATTTGTTTTTGTTTTGTTTTTGAATGTCAGAAATGTATATTTGTGAATGTTGAGATGTTATATTGGTTTCACTGGTAAAAATAAATAATTGAAATGGGTATATATTTGTTTTTTGTTAAGTTGCCTAATAATTATGCACAGTAATAGTCACCTGCACACACAGATATCCCCCTAAAATAGCTATAACTAAAAACAAACTAAAAACTACTTCTAAAACTATTCAGCTTTGATATTAATGAGTTTTTTGGGTTCATTGAGAACATGGTTGTTGTTCAATAATAAAATGAATCCTCAAAAATACAACTTGCCTAATAATTCTGCACTCCCTGTAGAGGAACATTTAATACCCCTAAAACAGGGAACTTAGATACAATATTGCATGATTGTTACCTCAATAAACATATTTTCATATAGATTAATATAAATTAATAGAGATTAATGTTATAACACCCCGTTATTTATTATATATATAATGTGTGCGTATTTGCCGGCACTGGTGTCCACTTTGCTGTCTGCTTTGCTATCCTCTCTAGCTTGCATCGATCTGGTTCTAAAATGGAGGTTTTGTATCTTGCTTGAAGTTGATAAAGTGTGCAGCAATGCTGAATTTTCGTAATTTGGTTGAGGTTTGTGATTGGCTGTGGAGTAGACGTGATGTAATGTGAAATGGGCATACATCCTCAATTTTTATTTTTGTATTGTTTGTTTTGCAGTTAAAATTCATAGAACATGGGACGCTCTTTATGGACATTTTTTCCGTGCATTGGTGGGCCTGGGGGGGCACTTTCAAAGGAGATATATATATTTTACATGCATTGGGGTCCCAGGGGAGTGGGGGCACTCTCAACGCAAAGAATATAACTTGCATTGGGGGATCAGGGCTGAGTGGTCAATGGTGTGTGCACTCAAAGGAGATGTTTATTTTTTTACATAGTGTAGTGAGCAAAGCAGTCTGAAAAACTCAAGTTATGCAGCTAAGCGGCTGCCTGCACAGAGCACAGTATTGCATCTGCTCCCCCCCCCCCACTCCCGAGTTGCAAATCTCCAGGGTTGCAACCTTTGTTACCCTAGAAGTTCCACCACTGGTGGAAAGGCCACTCTCCAATCTGACTCTTAAGAGAAATAAGAATTATATGGAAAAAGGAAGAAAAAGTACAAATACATTTTCTTAGATGAAACAAAGAACCATTAAATCATTTTTGAATTGAATTGAAAATGTTTCCTTGTCTTGCTAAAGGATCACATATCAGTCAAGTAATTTTTAAAACAAATTAACTTCTTATTTGTTGTAGCTGTTTTCAATATATGAATTCCACACACTGCTTTATTTGGAGGATTTCTAGAGAAGGAAAGGCTAATCACTGTAATTATGTTTTATAAATTGCTTTGAGTTTTTATTTGCTGAAGTCATTTAGGGACATATATGTACAGTGGATATAAAAAGTCTACACACCCTTGTTAAAATGTCAGGTTTCTGTGATGTAAAAAAAATGAGACAAAGATTTCAGAACTTTTTCCACCTTTAATGTGACCTATAAACTGTACAACTCAGTTGAAAAACAAACTGAAATATTTTAGGTAAAGGGAAATAAAAATAAAAAAATAAAATAATATGGTTGCATAAGTGTGAACACCCTTAAACTAATAGTTTATTGAAGCACCTTTTGATTTTATTACAGCACTCAGTCTTTTTGGGTATGAGTTTTTCAGCATGGCACATCTTGACTTGACAAGATTTGCCCACTCTTCTTTGCAAAAACATTCTAAATCTGTCAGAATGCGACGGCATCTCCTGTGCACAGCCCTTTTCAGATCACCCCACAGATTTTGAATTGGATTCAGGTCTGGGCTCTGGCTGGGCCATCCCAAAACTTTAATCTTCTTCTGGTGAAGCCATTCCTTTGTTGATTTGGATGTATGCTTTAGGTCATTGTCATGCTGAAAGATAAAGTTCCTCTTCATGTTCAGCTTTCTAGCAGAAGCCTGAAGGTTTTGTGCCAATATTGTCTGGTATTTGGAACTGTTCATTATTCCCTCTACCTTGACTAAGGCCCCAGTTCCAGCTGAAGAAAAACAGCCCCAAAGCATGATGCTGCCACCACCATGCTTCACTGTGGGTATAGTGTTCATTTGGTGATATGCAGTGTTGTTTTTGTGCCAAACATATCTTTTGGAATTATGGCCAAAAAGTTCAACGTTGGTTTCATCAGACCAGAACACCTTTTGCAACTTGCTTTTGGGAAACTTCAGATGTGTTTTTGCAAATTTTAGCTGGGCTTGGATGTTTTTTTTTGTAAGAAAAGGCTTCCGTCTTGCCACTCTACCCCATAGCCCAGACATATGAAGAATATGGGCGATTGTTGTCACATGTACCACACAGCCAGTACTTGCCAGATATTCCTGCAGCTCCTTTAATGTTGCTGTAGGCCTCTTGGCAACCTCCCAGACCAGTTTTCTTCTTGTCTTTTCATCAATTTTGGAGGGACATCCAGTTCTTGGTAATGTCACTGTTGCACCATATTTTCTTCACTTGATGATGACTGTCTTCACTGTGTTCCATGGTATATCTAATGCCTTGGAAATTATTTTGTACCCTTCTCCTGACTGATACCTTTTAAAAATGAGATCCCTCTGATGCTTTAGATGCTCTCTGCGGACCATAGCTTTTGCTGTATGATGCGACTAATAAAATGTCAGGAAAGACCTACTAGAACAGCTGAACTTTATTTGGGGTTAATCAGAGGCACTTTAAATGATGACAGGTGTGTACTGACTCCTATTTAACATGATTTTGAATGTGATTGCTTAATTCTGAACACAGCTACATCCCCAGTTATAAAAGGGTGTTCACACTTATGCAACCATATTATTTTTTTTTTTTTTATTTCCCTTTACCTAAAAGATTTCAGTTTGTTTTTCAATTGAGTTGTACAGTTTATAGGTCACATTAAAGGTGGAAAAAGTTCTGAAATGATTTATCTTTGTCTCATTTTTTTGCATCACAGAAACCTGACATTTTAACAGGGGTGTGTAGACTTTTTATATCCACTGTAGCTGGGTTAGCCCTGAGATGTTTGCTGTGTGCATTTACAGTTCTGAAAATTAGAAAATACACACATTTTATAGCAAAATTACATGAAAAGGGGCAACATAAATAATTAATGTATTTTGCAAGGCTGTTTTATTTTGCATAATTAAACATTTCTTATTAAAATCCCAAGGTGCTTACTATCCCTTTAACCCCTTTGCTAACGGGAATTTCAGAGAAAATTTTGCCCAAAATACCTGAGAAAGTTTAGCATTTTTGCTATCGCACAAACAGAAATAGAGTCTTGTTTTTTTTGTTTTTTTATTTACCTATCAAAACTTTGTATTGTTTTAAAGGGACAGTCTAGTCCAAAATAAACTGGTGATTCAGATAGGGCATGTAATTTTAAATAATTTTCCAATTTACTTTTAGCAACAATTTTGCTTTTTTCTCTTGGTATTTTTAGTTGAAAGCTTAACCTAGGAGGTTCATATGCAAATTTCTTAGACCTTGAAGGCCACCTCTTTTCAGAATGCATTTTAACAGTTTTTCACCACTAGAGGGTGTTCGTTCATGTGTTTCATATAGATAACACTGTGCTCATGCACATGAAGTTACCTGGGAGCCAGCACTGATTGGCTAAATTGCAAGTCTGTCAAAAGAACTGAAATAAAGGGGCACTTTGCAGAGGCTTAGATACAAGATAATCACAGAGGTAAAAACCATATTAATATAACAGTGTTGGTTATGCAAAACTTGGGAATGGATAATAAAGGGATTATCTATCTTTTAAAACAATACAAATTCTGGTGTAGACTGTCCCTTTAAGTATACAACCCAAGGTATTGATCTTGGCCAATTTTATTATATTTTATACCACCATTATGCCACCAACTGTGATCATAAAAAAAGTTAACTTTTTCACAAACTTTGGGTTCCTCACTGAAATTATTTACATGCCACTTGTAAAATCATGGCACAAATGATTGTAAAAGCTTCTTTTGGATCCCTTTTGTTTGTAAATACCAGACATGCATGGTTTTGCCATTGTTTTTTTGGTAATTAAAAGGACACAAATTGTAGCTGTGCACTACACTTCTGAAATTCCCGGCAGTGAAAGGGTAATTAGTTAGCTGGTAAGAGAAATAGTATAGTAATGTAGGTATTACCCTCCTACCTGACACCTCCCACCTCCCTGATCCCTCCCAAATAGCTCTCTTCCACCCCCACCCACACTCCTCACCACAATCTTAGGTACAGCAGATAGTGTGCCAGTATGCAGTTTAGGGCTTTTTTCTAAAAAAAAAAAAAAAAAAAAATTCTGTAGTGTAGTAACCCCTCCTCAATCCTCCCACTTCCCGGATCCCTCCCAAACAACTCTATAACCCTCCCCCTCTCACTAGTGACGGCCATCTTTGGTACTGCCCATACCCAATTTACAGTTTTTAAAAAAATGTATTTCTTTTCTTTTTTTTTTTTTAAGTGTAGTCCCCCCCCATCTCCTTCCTTCCCATGGTCATTACTAATGATGTCCCCACCCCTCCCATCTTAACTTTTTTTTGCAGTAAAGCACCCCAGCAGTCCCTCTCCCTTCATAATATTTTTTCTCTAGTATAGGGCCGCAAACAACCCCCTAAGTGCACCAAGTGTAAAGAAAGGCAGCTTCACATTAGGATAAAAGGTATGTAGATGTTAAGAACAAAAAAGATTGGTAAAATAGAGGTTTTTCTTTGATTTGTGTTTTTACATTCATGCTGGTAAAGACAAATTAATATTTTTTAAAAAAAAGGGTTACAAGGGGATGGAATTGTCAAAATGTGGGGGAAGATGTTAAGCATGACAGGTAAAATGGGGGAGCGGACGCTCTTAGTTGCAGAAGAGGACTATGATGTTATCTGGGCATTTAACTTAGAGGGATATACTTTATTTAGGACGAGCAGGAATAATAAAAGGGGTGGAGGAATCTGCATGTATATTAAACCTAACCTTATACCTACAATAAGGGAAGATATTTATGATACACGTGAAAATGTAGAGACCCTGTGGGTTGAAATAAAGAGTGGGGGGAAACATCCTAAAAAAATATTACTAGGAACATGCTACAAGCCCCCTAACATTAGTGACCTGGAGGAAACTCAACTACTAATGCAAATAGGTAAGGCTGCTAATAACAGTGCTGTAATTATGGGAGATTTTAACTACCCTGATATAAACTGGGCCAATGAAACTAGTAATTCAGCTAAGGGGGATAGATTTTTAAATGTTCTCAGGGATAACTTCTTGTCACAATAAATAGAGGAGCCAACTAGGAGTAAAGCTATATTGGATTTAGTGCTAGCAAACAATACAGATATAGGGGGGTAGTTATCAAGCCATCAACCTCAAATACGCTGGAATTCCGCAGCGTATTTGTGGCGAGGCTGATTCGCCTTAGTTATCAAGCCCTAGATACCGGCAAAAGTAGAATTTTGTGACGTAAGCTTCGATCCGCCGGACTCAGTCCGACACAGATCGATTCTTACGTCACTCCAGATGTTCCGCTCACAAGTGCGGCACAATCTGACTACTTTTGCTAGTTATCAAAAAACTAGCAGGTACGCTCGGCACTTTTCCGGCCCAGCGTACCTGGCTTTCAATCTTGGAGGCGGTGGATCCCATAGGAATCAATGGGAGTCTGACCATAGCGAAAGTACAAGTTCACTGCTGCCAGACATCCCATTGATTTCTATGGGAGCTGTCTACACCTAACACCCTAACATGTACCCCGAGTCTAAACACCCCTAAGCTGTCCCCCCCTACACCGCCGCCACTAAATAAAGTTATTACCCCCTAAACCGCCGCTCCCGGAGCCCACCGCAAGCTAATCTATACATATTAACCCCTAAACCGCCTCTCCCTGACCCCGCCGCAACTATAATAAATGTATTAACCCCTAAACCGCCGCTCCCGGACACCGCCGCAACCTACATTATACCTAGTAACCCCTATCCTGCCCCCCCTATACCGCCGCCCTCTATAATAAACTTATTAACCCCTATCTTGCCGATCCCAGGCCTCGCCGCAACTAAATAAATAGTTTAACCCCTAAACCGCCGCTCCCGGACCCCGCCGCAACCTATATTAAATTTATTAACCCCTAATCTGCCCCCCACTAAACCGTTGCCACCTATAATACATTTATTAACCCCTATCCTGCCCCCCCTACACCGCCGCCACTGTAATAAATTTATTAACCCCTAAACCTAAGTCTAACACTAACCCTAACACCCCCCTAACTTAAATATTAATTAAATAAATCTAAATAATATATCTCTTATTAACTAAATTAATCCTATTTAAAACTAAATACTTACCTGTAAAATAAACACTAAGATAGCTACAATATAATTAATAATTACATTGTAGCTATTTTAGGATTTATATTTATTTTACAGGTAACTTTGTATTTATTTTAGCTAGTTAGAATAGTTATTAAATAGTTATTAACTATTTAATAACTACCTAGCTAAAAGAAATACAAAATTACCTGTAAAATAAATCCTAACCTAAGTTACAATTAAACCTAACACTACACTATCATTACATTAATTAAATAAATTAATTACAAATAACTACAATTAAATACAATTACATAAACTAACTAAAGTACAAAAAATAAAAAAAGCTAAGTTACAAAAAATAAAAAAAATAAGTTACAAACATTTAAAAAATATTACAACAATTTTAAGCTAATTACACCTAATCTAAGCCCCCTAATAAAATAACAACTCCCCCCAAAATTATCCCTACCCTATTCTACATTAAAAAAGTTCAAAGCTCTTTTACCTTACCAGCCCTTAAAAGGGCCTTTTGTGGGGCACGCCCCAAAGAAAACTGCTCTTTTGCCTGTAAAAGAAAAATACAACCCCCCCCCCAACATTAAAACCCACCACCCACATACCCCTAATCTAACCCAAACCCCCCTTAAAAAAACCTAACACTACCCCCCTGAAGATCATCCTACCTTGAGTCATCTTCACTCAGCCGAGCCACCGATGGAACCGAAGAGGAGATCCGGAGCGGCAGAAGTGATCCTCCAAGGGGCGCTGAAGAAGTCTCCCATCCGATGAAGTGATCCTCCAGGCGGCGCTGAAGAAGTCTTCCATCCAGGCGATGTCATCTTCCAAGCGGCGCTGAAGAAGTCTTCTATCCGGGCGATGTCATCTTCCAAGCGGGGTCTTCAATCTTCTTTCTTCAGGATCCATCTTCATCCCGTCGACGCGGAACATCCTTCTTTCCCGACGGACTACCGACGAATGAAGGCTCCTTTAAGGGACATCATCCAAGATGGCGTCCCTTCAATTCCGATTGGCTGATAGGATTCTATCAGCCAATCGGAATTAAGGTAGGAAAAATCTGATTGGCTGATTGAATCAGCTAATCAGATTGAAGTTCAATCCGATTGGCTGATCCAATCAGCCAATCAGATTGAGCTTGCATTCTATTGGCTGTTCCGATAGCCAATAGATAGCCAATAGAATGCGAGCTCAATCTGATTGGCTGATTCAATCAGCCAATCAGATTTTTCCTACATTAATTCCGATTGGCTGATAGCCAATCGGAATTGAAGGGACGCCATCTTGGATGATGTCCCTTAAAGGAGCCTTCATTCGTCGGTAGTCCGTCGGGAAAGAAGGATGTTCCGCGTCGGCGGGATGAAGATGGATCCTGAAGAAAGAAGATTGAAGACCCCGCGGCGAGGTGCGGGATCAGCAGGATAGGGGTTAATAACTTTATTATAGAGGGCGGCGGTATAGGGGGGGCAGGATAGGGGTTACTAGGTATAATGTAGGTTGCGGCGGTGTCCGGGAGCAGCAGTTTAGGGGTTAATACATTTATAAGAGTTGCGGCGGGGTCTAGGAGCGGCGGTTTAGGGGTTAGTAACTTTATTTAGTTGCAAGAGGCTCCGGGGGCGCCGGTATAGGGGGTAGAACAGTGTAGTTAGTGTGGGTGCTTAGTGACAGCTGGTCAATAAAGCTGTAGAAAAGCCGAAGAGCAGCGAGATCGGATGATTGATAACTCTCACAGTCCGCTGCTTATCGCCCGTACTTGGTGCGCGGCTTTTTGACAGCTTTATTGATAACTTAGGCAATTTTTTTCAGGTCCGCGGCGGCGATGGTAGACGAGCTTAGGCGGGCGTATTGGGCTTGCGAAGGCAGGAAAGTTGACACGTTGATAACTACCCCCCATAATATCAAACACAGAAGTCAAAGAACATTTGGGTAACAGTGATCATAATATGGTCACATTTGAAATCTCTTTTCATATGCAATGTCTTAAAGGTTTAACTAAGATGTTTAACTTCAAAAAAGCTAATTTCAACAATTTAAGGAAATCATTAAATAAGTTGGGACAATGTATTCTCTAATAAAAATACAGAGGATAAATGGATAATATTTAATACTTTGTTAAATAAATATACATATCAACAAATACCATATGGTTATAAAAATAAAAATAAAAAATCAAAGCCATTGTGGATAAATAAAAATGTGTTAAGAGAAATTAGGAAAAAAATGTAGGGCATTTAAATTATTCAAAGAAAATAGTACAGACTCAACATACAATATTTATAAGGAATGTAACAATGCATGCAAAAAAACAATCAAATTAGCCAAAATTGAAAATGAAAAATTAATTGCAAAGGATTCTAAGTCTAACCCTAAAAGGTTCTTTAAGTACATAAATAGCAAAAAATCTAAGAAGGATAATATAGGTATATTAAAATGCGTGGAGGGTGGCATGATAAATAATGACACGGAGAAGGCTGAGGAACTAAAACAGTTTTTTTTTCTTCAGTATACACAAGAGAGGAACTATTGGATGATACTTTGGAACAAAATAGAACATGCCAGTCCATACCATTAACTGGGTTATGTTTAGAAGATATCAGGAAAAACTGGATAATATTAAGGTAAAGAAAACTCCAGGCCCAGATGGAATACACCCAAGGTTGTTAAGGGAACTTAGCACTGTTATAGACAAACCTCTACTCTTAATTTTTCAAGACTCATTATCCTCAGGCATGGTACCCCAGGATTGGCGTAAAGCTGATGTGGTGCCACTCTTCAAAAAGGGAAGCAGGGATGATCCAGGAAGCTATAGACCAGTTAGTCTGACATCAATAGTGAGTGGGGAAGATATTTGAAGGGATTATATTGATGAGCATATTCATGTAAACAAGATTATGAGTTCTAATCAGCATGGTTTTAGGAGAAATAGATCATGTCAAACTAATCTAATTAGATTCTACGAGGAAGTAATTAAAAATATAGATAAAGAGGAATCAGTTGATGTGATATACTTAGTATGGTAAATATTAGTTACATTTTATATATATTTTTCACATTTTACATATATATAGAAATTTATTCTTCTTATACTTATACCTATTTTGCACACTTTTTTCTTCACTACCACCTTTAGCATTCATTTGCGCAATCTATATTCACTTTTTTCGTTTATAAATTATCACTAAAGGGTCTTTGGGGCCACTTTTTTAGATTGTTTGTGTGGCATTCTGCGCTGATCAAATCACATATTTTCCTATACTTAGATTTTGCAAAGGCATTTGATACAGTGCGACATGAGAGATTAATGCACAAAATTAAGGGACTGGGAATAGCTGAAAATGTTAGCTCATGGATAAATAACTGGATAAAAGATATGGAGCAACAAGTAGCAGTAAATGGATCATACTCAGATTGGACAAAGGTAATCACTGGAGTCCCCCAGGGATCAGTACTGGGCCCCGTTCTTTTTAATATTTTTATAAATGACTTGGAGCAAGGATTAAATAGCGACATCTCTATTTTTGCAGATTATACTAAGTTAAGTAAGGTCATTAGGTCAGAGCAAGATGAACTTTCATTGCAAAGGGATCTGCAAAAATTAGAAGTATGGGCAAGTAAATGGAAAATGAGATTTAATACGGAAAAATGCAAGGTTCTACATTTTGGAAGTAAAAATAAGCAGGCAACGTATTATGGGACAAGCCAAACAGAGGAGGAAAGGGATTTGGGAGTAGTAATAGGTAACAAGCTAAAGATGGGTGCACAATGCAGGGCAGCAACTTCAAAGGCTAATAAGATACTAGCATGTATTAAGAGGCATTGATTCAAGGGGGGAAAGCATAATTCGGTCACTATATAAAGCCCTGGTAAGACCTCACCTTGAGTATGGAGTGCAATTCTGGGGACCGATCGCAAAAAAAGTTATTGCAGAACTAGAAAAAGTTCAGAGAAGGGCCACAAAGCTAATAAGGGGATTGGAGAAATTAACCTATGAGGAGAGGCTAGCCAAACTGAGTCTGTTTTCTTTAGAAAAAAGGCGCTTGAGAGATGACATGATTATTTTATATAAAAAAATTCAAGGCCCATATTTAGAGATGGCAGAAGCTCTGTTTATTACTAGAAAATTGTTTCTGACAAGAGGTCACAATTTAAGGTTGGAGGAAAGGAGATTTAATCTCCTGCAACTGAAACGTTTTTTCACTGTAAGAGCAATAAAATTGTGGAACTCATTACCAAAGGAGGTAGTGAATGCCAGTACCCTAGATACATTTAAAAATAGTCTGGATAAATTTCTGTATATAAAACAAATTCATGGATATGATTGCTAGTATTAAACAAGTCACCTTTTAGTGGGGTTATTTAAGCTTAACTGGAGCTTTTTGTAAGTATTTTAGATTTGTATAGATTGAACTCGATGGACTTCAGTCTTTTTTCAACCTTATCTACTATGTTACTATGTTACTATGTTACCTTATCTCACAACAGAGATCATCTCCCATATTAATATATTATTTTGTATCAACAGAGATATTTATTGTTTCACCAAGCTACACTGATCTTGTAGAAGAATTTCCTTTAGCACTACCCAGTGATAATGATTTGTTCTCTGACACTGATTCACCATTAAATGAGCAGCTTAATAATAAGTTAAAATATGGGGAACACCCAACCCACCCTTTTCTTTAGGAAAATATATAAAACGCAAATAATAGGCCCTTAAGGCTAGAAGAGAGTTGATATAGTTCATGGGGATTGTAATAGGTAGAGATCGAAAGATACATCTTTATAGTATGGATTCTACTTAACAATAAAATATTGGGGTAGGTCTTTCAAGAAGAAAGTGCTGACTGAATTGAGTGGCATAAGACATCATAGTTCAGTTTACACATCTCATCTACTAGTGACCCTTAATACATTCCTAAATATTTTACACTATAGGAGCTAATTTTTATGTCAATTTTGATGTCTGTGTTTACCAGATTTCTGAGCAAATTGTATTAAATATAGGTCTCTGAGAGTTTTATCCCGGGCTTCCCTTCCCGGAATAAACCCTGATTGGTCTTAAAGAGACCACTTGGGAGGACATTAGTTTATACAGCTTGCAAAAAATCTTTGCATTGACTTTAACACCTATAGTAGGAAAATATATAGGTATACCGTTTTGTGGATTAACCAGGGGATTTATCTCAGGTTACAATTATATATGTGTGTGTATGTGTGTGTGTATATATATCTATCTATATATATATATATATATATATATATATATACATACATACAATTCCAATAGGTAAGTCCAGCACCTTTCTTTGTTATTCAAGCATATTTTTCAGCATTTATCATTTCTTGAATAGTGCACGCACGCTTAGTGAGGTCTGCCAGCCTCACATATATAAATATAGTGAAACAAACTGATAGCTTCAGCACTTTTTAATAAAATTATCCATTCTTTATTGAGGTCACAAACAAAATAAAAACAGCAACGTAAAAATAGCAACTTATGACAGCATGACTAAGGGTCTGTGTTGACTCGAAACGTTGCTGTTTTTTTTTTTTATTATTATTTTTATTTTTTTTCAGGGTTGGACTGACCTTGTTGGGCAAGGCCAGACTTATATACTTCAGAGAAGTTGTTCTCTGTAAAAAGTATTACTGGGCTTAAAGAAGCTGCACCCAGGTGGTAAATCATCAAAGAACAAGTTAACAAGTTTTTGAGCTGGTGTTCGTTCCTGCGAGTTCAATTCTCTTTCTGTATGTATTTAGTCTCCTTAAAGGGAAAAAGGGAAACCAGATGTGGACTCCTTACCCAATGTACTTAGAGGAAAATTGCTGCACCTAACTGACGAGGCCCAATGAAGGCCAAAAGAATCATCTGGGGTCGCCATGCTCCTTGTTCAGAGAGGGATTGCCTGGTATTTCGGGGCTGGGCTGACCTAGTTGGGGAGGGATCAGACTGATTTACTTCAGGAAAGTTCTTCTCTGTGAAAAAGCATTACTGGGCTAAAAGAAGCTGTACCAAGGTGGTAAATTGCCAAATAAAAAGCTAACAGTTATTGAGGTGATGTTCATTCCTGAGTTCAAGTCACTTTCTGTATGTATTTAGTCTCCCTATAGGGAAAAAGGGAAAACATATGTGGACTCCTTGCGCAATGTACTTAGAGGAATATGTCTGTACCTCACTGACCAGGCCCAATGAAGGCCAAAACAGTCATATGTGGTTGCTATGCTCCTTGTTCAGAAAGGGATTGTCTGATATTTCTGAGCTGGGCTGACCTCGTTGAGTGGGCTCAGACTGATATACTTTAGTAAAGTTCTTCTCTGTGAAAGGCATTATTGGGCTAAGCAAAGCTGCACCCAGGTGGTAAATCACCATAGAACAAGCTAACAAGTTATTGAAGTGGTGTTTATTCCTGAGCGTGCGCTTCTCTTTCTGTATGTACTGTATTTACTCTCCCAAAGAGGAAACAAGGGGTGGACTCCTTGCTCAGTGTGCTTAGAGAAATATGACTGCATCTCACTGACAAGGCCCAGTGAAGGCCGAAACGATCATCTTGGGGTTGCAATGTTTCTTGTTCAGAGAGGTATTGCTTGGTATTTTGGGGCTGGACTAAAATTGTTGGGGGCAGGATCAGACTTCTCTGTTAACAGCTTTATTGGGATAAAATAAACTGCACTAAGGGTGTTAAATTGCCATAAAACAAGCTAGCAAGTTACTGAGCATGTTATACAGTATATACGTATGTAAATATATACAGTATACATACACATATATGTATATATAAAGCTATGCGTGTGTGTATATATACTGTATATTTTAAAGTAAGATAATAAAAATGCACTAGGCATCTTTAATAACAGTATAATCCATCAAATCTGATTTTTGCATTGTCTGTTCACCCATTCATCTGCTCATATGGATTTCTAGCCAAAACTATATATGTCACACCTCAAACATGACTACTGTATACAGTGAAATTAAATTAACTACATAAGTTCCAAATGTTATATAAACTCTAGATAAATATAACATCTGATATCGGAATTAAAAGTTTAAAGCCAGATTACAAGTGGAAGTGAATTTAGGATATTGCATGTGCGTTAACATATTCCCCCATAGAAGTCAATGGAGCAAAAAAAGTGGAAAAACACCCTACTTGCGAGCAAACCTAATCACATATTCTCAAGAGTGCTAACCCAACATGAAAATATGAATATTTCACATTCCAATGTTCTTCACATAGCAGAATATGTTCTAAACATTCATAAATATATATTTCTTCAAATAGCTGATGGCATTTTGGTATAATAAATCTATACATATATATTTATATATATATATATATATACACAGAAATATAGGAATATCTATTTAAATATACAATAGAACATATTCTGCGTTATGTAGAAATTTGGATTTTAAAATACTTACAGTAAATACACACTATAACACTTTATTAAATATGAATTTTGCATACATATGCTTTTTCATATTTTCCTCTACTAGAGTGCAAAGGCCTCCAATGCACAGATAGATAGATATAAATATATATATATATATATATATACATACACACTCACCGGCCACTTTATTAGGTACACCTTGGTAGTACCAGGTTGGACCCCCTTTTGCCTTCAGAACTGCCTTAATTCTTCATGGCATAGATTCAACGAGGTATTGGAAATATTCCTTAGACATTTTGGTCCATATTGACATGATAGCATCACGCAGTTGCTGCAGATTTGTCGGCTGCATATCCATGATGCAAATCTCCCGTTCCACCACATTCCAAAGGTGCTCTATTGGATTGAGATCTGGTAACTGTGGAGGCCTTTGGAGTAAAGTGAACTCATTGTCATGTTCAAGAAACCAGTTTGAGGTGATTGTAACATGGTGCATTATCCTGCTGGAAGTAGCCATCAGAAGATGGGTACACTGTAGTCATAAAGGGATGGACATGGTCAGCAACCATACTCAGGTAGGCCGTGGCATTTAAACAATGCTCAGTTGGCACTAAGGGGAACCATTGATACAAGGCAGAATGGATCCATGCTTTCATATTGTTTATGCCAAATTCTGATTCTGTATAAAATGAGTCATCAGTGTATGTGACTTTCATTGATACATTTTGCTAAATTTGTTTATTTAGCTGTACTTGCATCAGGGAGCAGAACTTGGAATTCTGTTTTTCTATCCTCACACAGACAATTTTGTTTGTGCACAGCTTTTCAAAATTAGAAGGAACATTGGTCCTTAGAGCTTTATTTTGGCAGAATCCGGGTAGTGGAGTTTTTTCTTTTTTTTGCATTTTCTTTTTTGTTTTCCCTTTTCCCTTTTGGTCAGCTATAAATAACTTATTATTTGCATGCTGTTATAACTGCTATCTTTATCTGTATAAGCATTACATGATATTTAGCTGTCATCCTTATGTTGGAGTACGTGGTATAACTCTGTCTCCTGTTTTTGAGATTGTAGCTGTATAACAAATTGTATTATGCAGAATTACAGATAATCTACTTATTGGTCTTTGTCTACCTGGCTCATCAGATGTGTAAAGCACAGGTCACACAAAGTATAGGCAATTATATATATATATGCATAGCCCTATAGCTCAGTAAGCAAGGCTATGGCTCCAAAGTCATATATTTGATTCCCAGTGAGTGAGCCTCTGACCATTAGAGTTAGACTGTTTAATCTTTTTGCTCAGGAGCTCTAAAGAGGTTCTGACAATACTCTGCTATGTGTGCAGATACTATGGTAAACATAAAGGAACAGGAATCCCCAAATTTTTCTTTCAAGATTTGGATAAAACATTCAATTTTAAACAACTTCCAATTTACTTCTATTATCAAATTTGCTTTATAATCTTGCTATCCTTTGCTGAAGGTACAGCATTGCCCTACCAGCATCTAGATGAACACATCTAGTTAGACAATCACAAGAGACAATTGTGTGCAGACACCAATCACTAGAGTAGGATATGTGTGTATTCTTTTTCAACAAGAGATACCAAGAGAAAGAAGAACATTTGAAAATGTGACTTTAATATCCCTTTAAGGATATAAGGGACTTGACGATGTTCATGTTATTGAAATTTCAAGCACTTAATTTCTGAGTTAAGAATTTGATAGTGATTCTACAATTTATTAATTTGCATTATGTTTCTTGCTTATGACTTACTAGAAGTCTTTTTCTCCATGGTTTTATAAAACAGGAAATTATTAGTTGCTGAAAACATTTAATACATTTTGTCTTCTTTTCGCTTACTAGATGCGTATCACCTCAAGAACGCCAATTTTTCTCGATTTTAATCTTGTCTTTGAGCCGATCAGTTAATCATTTTTCCTTCTTAATAAACAAATGCTGATAATTTAAACCAGTCCTCCAAACCCCCCACTAAAAAAATGATGCTATTAATGCTTTTGATAAATGCCTTTGCTAAGTATTGCAACATCTGCATTTTCAACACCAACAAAAAGAGCAGTAAGGAATCTGGAATTACTTTTTTGAACACTTTTTATGCGAGGTACACAAAGACAATCCTTGAAAAACCCATAGCAGAGAGATAAATCACCATATGTACTGTTTTAATCAGATTTATAAGAAACGTGCTGCCTTATTTTTTGCTGTATTGATGACATATTAATATATTGATGTATACAGCACATACAGTACATACCAAGCTGTGCTAACTAATCCACTCATTAACACAATATTTTATTAAATTATTTAATATGATATACAAAACCTTATTAACAACTTGAAAGTATGTTACTTGCCTCCCTTAAAGTGTCTTCTTTTGAAAGTGTTCAAGTCACTGCTGCTTCATGGCAGTGGGATGCACTGGAGACCTTCAGTGAGGTAAGTACATTAGCTAGGCTGCTAGGCTACATCTGTTTAAATAACGGCTTTACAGAACTGTGTTTGATAAACAACTCACCAGAAACGTTTATTATAGTTTAACATGTTTGACCCCCATACTAGGCACTAAGTTCCATTCAAATAAATACACTGACACCAAAAAACTGGTTTATAAATGCTGGAGCTTGCTTTATTATACATGCCATTATTAACATTATCATAACTTAATTAAATAAGCAGGTAAACAAATACCTAAAACCCCAGGGTGCTTGCCTGGCTACCAAATGTGCCGTTTCTAACACCTGAGAAGGGCACGTCTAATCAAAGTGGAGGTACCAACAATCCCCACTATGACCAAAGTCACTAAATAGGCAAGCACCCCTGCCATAATCAGGTAAACATTAATATAAAATCCCAGGATGCTTGTCCTAGCTACAACACATGACCATACTTACACTCAAGAAGAGTATGCCTTCAAATCTCTCCAGCCAATTAAAGCGGAGGTGCCAACAAACCCAAATCTTAAACAAAGTTACACCATAGGCAAGCACTGCATATGCTGCGGCAAATCAAACATCTCATATGAAAAAGTGAGGGGGGGACCTTCTCCTTGCATGTTTTGCTTCAGATATGAAGATCACTTCTGTTTCCCACATTTATCTCTTAGTCCGTTAACTCCACCCACTAACTTAAAGATGACTGCCTTCATGTGGCCGAGATGGGGGATCACAAAACCCTTACTTCCATGCATAAATATATAGCCAATAAAACTCACAAAATGCCACAAGATACCCACTAAGAATGGGACTACACAAACCACAAAACATGAGAAACATCCATGAGTTCTCCAGCATTTATATACCACAGCCCCAGTTTCCCTTTTTTTCTTTTTTTTTTTTATTATATCTGAAAACAAAACAGCCTTAAACCAACCAACTCGAAAGACAGAAATACCAATCACAAATTCAGAACACAATACCACAAAGGCCTATGCAATCCAATGAGCAAAGAGAAAGCACATGAAACAAATACCCCACAAGAAGATAACTACTCAGATAGACAGAAACCTTTTGCCTCCACAGCCACAGATGAAGTCACCATAAAATACAATTCCCATAAAAATAAAAACACAAAAAACAACAACCGGAAAAACTACAAACACACATATTAACCAGCTACACATACACATATACAGTATACCTACATACTAAGGATTAGCAAATGTTTTGCAACATGTAATAGTATTTCTAATGAAAGCTCTAAATGTAATATTTGATTCAAATTGTTCCAATTCAAATTGAATTATGCAACATTTGAACTAGAAAAACATGAATCAAAATATTTGTAATAGTATTTCTAATGCTATCTTTTAAATAAATATTCAAATTATGCAATATTCGAAATAGAAAAATTATAATTGATATATATGTATATATTATGTATCAATTTACTAAATTCTCTACCACATGAACTATTGAACTTCTGAATAGTATTTGGTTAACCAAACATTCGAAATTTGGATTGTGGATTTTCGAACCAATTATGAACATTCAAAAATGAAAGTAACATTTGAAAACTGGAAATAACATTTAATTACTGAAGTTTAATGCATTTTCGTTCTTATCAACATTCGATTGTCCATAAGACTATTCTTTCTACCAAGCAAATTGCACTTTCACCACATTTCTCCATCACTAGTACATACATAAATAAACATACAATATATATATATATATATATATATATATATATATATATATATATATATATACACTGTGTGCAGAATTATTAGGCAAATGAGTATTTTGACCACATCATCCTCTTTATGCATGTTGTCTTACTCCAAGCTGTATAGGCTCAAAAGCCTACTACCAATTAAGCATATTAGGTGATGTGCATCTCTGTAATGAGAAGGGGTGTGGTCTAATGACATCAACACCCTATATCAGGTGCATAATTATTAGGCAACTTCCTTTCCTTTGGCAAAATGGGTCAAAAGAAGGACTTGACAGGCTCAGAAAAGTCAAAAATAGTGAGATATCTTGCAGAGGGATGCAGCACTCTTAAAATTGCAAAGCTTCTGAAGCGTGATCATCGAACAATCAAACGTTTCATTCAAAATAGTCAACAGGGTCGCAAGAAGCGTGTGGAAAAACCAAGGCGCAAAATAACTGCCCATGAACTGAGAAAAGTCAAGCGTGCAGCTGCCAAGATGCCACTTGCCACCAGTTTGGCCATATTTCAGAGCTGCAACATCACTGGAGTGGCCAAAAGCACAAGGTGTGCAATACTCAGAGACATGGCCAAGGTAAGAAAGGCTGAAAGACGACCACCACTGAACAAGACACACAAGCTGAAACGTCAAGACTGGGCCAAGAAATATCTCAAGACTGATTTTTCTAAGGTTTTATGGACTGATGAAATGAGAGTGAGTCTTGATGGGCCAGATGGATGGGCCCGTGGCTGGATTGGTAAAGGGCAGAGAGCTCCAGTCCGACTCAGACGCCAGCAAGGTGGAGGTGGAGTACTGGTTTGGGCTGGTATCATCAAAGATGAGCTTGTGGGGCCTTTTTGGGTTGAGGATGGAGTCAAGCTCAACTCCCAGTCCTACTGCCAGTTTCTGGAAGACACCTTCTTCAAGCAGTGGTACAGGAAGAAGTCTGCATCCTTCAAGAAAAACATGATTTTCATGCAGGACAATGCTCCATCACACGCGTCCAAGTACTCCACAGCGTGGCTGGCAAGAAAGGGTATAAAAGAAGAAATCTAATGACATGGCATCCTTGTTCACCTGATCTGAACCCCATTGAGAACCTGTGGTCCATCATCAAATGTGAGATTTACAAGGAGGGAAGACAGTACACCTCTCTGAACAGTGTCTGGGAGGCTGTGGTTGCTGCTACACGCAATGTTGATGGTGAACAGATCAAAACACTGACAGAATCCTTGGATGGCAGGCTTTTGAGTGTCCTTGCAAAGAAAGGTGGCTATATTGGTCACTGATTTGTTTTTGTTTTGTTTTTGAATGTCAGAAATGTATATTTGTGAATGTTGAGATGTTATATTGGTTTCACTGGTAAAAATAAATAATTGAAATGGGTATATATTTGTTTTTTGTTAAGTTGCCTAATAATTATGCACAATAATAGTCACCTTCACACACAGATATCCCCCTAAAATAGCTATAACTAAAAACAAACTAAAAACTACTTCCAAAACTATTCAGCTTTGATATTAATGAGTTTTTTGGGTTCATTGAGAACATGGTTGTTGTTCAATAATAAAATTAATCCTCAAAAATACAACTTGCCTAATAATTCTGCACTCCCTGTATATATATATATATATATATATATATATATATATATATATATATATATAAACACTAAAAAAGAACATTGGGGTTCCTAAGGACCCCAAAGAAAAAAGACTCCCCTTTCCAGCACCAAAGTCTTGTCTTGTCTTGTCTAACAAAAATAACTATATATTCCTAGAAGAAGGAAGAGGCAGGCTTAAATAAGGTGACAATATCATCCTTTATTATACCAAAAAAAGAGACTAATGATATTGTATTAAGTAGCACTTGTGTAACTATGTAAATACATAACCACCAGTAAACACCAACAAATGTGGGCCGACTCTAAAAAAACAACAGTAGTACATAGGATACCATAATGGTTTGTTTCAAAAAGTGACACTAAATAGTCGTCACATGAGGTAAAATATGTAATATCCAGGATTCCAAAAAATTATAAATCCAAGTTCAAAGAAGTGTCAACTTATAGAAAGGGTCCAATTTTTAACAAAGTAGGTGGGAAATACTCTTGCTAAAGCAACTCACCTAAAGAGGAGTATGGCAGTGAAAAGGGTTAATGTTAGTTAAACTTGAATTGGCTTCAAACAGTTACTGCAGTCATCAAAGTTTTCGTCTCTTTGTCCGGCTACATTAAACATACTACCCCAACTGATTTCCCGGTCCCGTATCTGCAGTTACCTCTAATGATTTAAGGTATAAATATTATCCATCTACCTTCCCAGATGTGTTGTATCGTAAGCCGTACATGAACAGAATTAATAGGCATCGTTATCCTTTGCCTACCTTAGCTGATGTGTCGCTTGGGAGACCGAATACATCAAGATACATTTATTTCCAATGGAAGTATTGCTGCTACTAGTTTATTTTGTATCCATATTTCTATTACTCCATCACCATAATATCCATGATCCTCCACTTCCTCTTAAACATATATTGGAAAAGATCACCCGTATTTCTACCACCTATTTACATAATATGGGTATAGCCAGATGATCATCAGATAGGGGGTTCAGCTGATACTCCCCTGAAAATCTAGTTCAAACTATTAGACAAAGTTTTATATTCCAAAACAAGCGACCACATCAGCTTTCCAAACCATCCAACCACCACACCCATCCACAAATAAAACATACAAATCTTCAATTATCTGGGAACTCAGCCAACCATAAAATATCTAGGAAGAGATATGCCTTTTTTTGACCAGCAAATTCATTATTGGGCCTAGAAAAAAACACAACCATCCTCACTGGTCACTGCTACAGTAAATTGGAAAACCTGCCTGCTGACAACCCTTTTCCACTAAAATTGCTCCCACTCTGGGAATAAAGAATCACAGTCTCATGCCTTCTACACCCCCATGCCAACTCAATATACTTCACATTGTCATCCATCAGAAGGGTAAAGCCCTTTACAATCAAGAAGAATCCTACTAGCTGCAAATTGCTCATGAACTGCTTGCCTGTGCAAATGTGCCTACTAATTTCCTCTCCCCAGCCTCCCCAACCTGAAATACTACCTATACTGTTAACCCTCTTAGTGCATCTATGATCAAGCCCACATAATAACAAGCCCATTATTCCAGGCCCCACTGTTCCAACCCTCTACCTCCATGAACAGAAAGTAACATAATCTCCAACAAACCAATCCCAGCACTCAACCCAGCCTCTTACTTATAAATCCTTCATACCCCCAGTTCTGATAGCCTACAGCCCATAAGGGCCACCACTGATAATCCCCCTAACCTAGCTCTTGCACAACTTAAAGTAAACCTCTCACTTCTGGAAATTAAAGAAATGAAAACCCCTTGCTATTCTTCCTCGGCCTCCATTGTTCCCTCTAAAGCCAAACGGGCTCCTAAGTACCCCTCAACATTTCTAGCCTTCCAGCCACCAGAAGCTGTTTCTTTCACTCTGAAGATAGCCTGTTACTCCTGTGACAACACAGACCTACTTCTCTTCAGTTCCTTCAAACTGAACTAGGTTCACCAGTGACCCTGGAGCCATCTCACCTGATCCTGTTCCAATGGAAACCACTGTCCACACAGAACCCATACTCTACCTATCCAGACACACTGCCCCTTCCATCTGATATCACTAATCACTGCTGCTCCATTAACAGTTCCGGAAACTGATGCCTCTATCTGCAAAAAGCACTACTCACCTGCACCAACTGCACAAACGGACACCGCTCTCCACACCTGCATTGCTCTTCCATAACGCTCTGCTGCTGTCCATGAGCTTCCCACAATGTTCCTGCCATCACTCTTGTGCCACTTACATTGTCACTCCAGCACTCACCACAGCCTGGGACACCATCCCGCTGTCACCACAGCTCTTGCCAGCTGCCTGACTGGCATGTAACTACCACTGCCGTGTAACTGCTCCAAGAAATCAACATGTGTAAGGAGAAGCAAAACAGCTTCTCCTTGCACGTTCTGCTTCTCCACTTCCTTTTTCCACATTTATCTCCTAGCCCATTAAAGATGACTGCATTCATGTGGCCCAGATGGGGGTCACAAAACCCTTACTTCCATTCTCTCATTCAGGGTTTCTCTTTCTTATTTCAGTTTCAACATTTACAACAAATCATGAAAGATTTTGCTTAATCAAATCTGAACTGAGCATGCATAGAAATAATTTTCTTTGGGCTTTATATATTCAAAAAGCCCTTTGGAACTGTCCAGTAATAGGGTAAAGAGGGTTTCTGGAGGCTGGATGTCGTTATAAAAAACTCCATTTTAAAATCTACTGTGGATTAGAATAAGGGTTGAATTATTGCCTAGTGTTAGGTATCTGATATTTTACATTGCCTGAAGCTAAGAATGGATTGTATTTTAACAGACTGACTAGTATACTTCACAACTTGAGAAACCTTATGTGTCATGGAAAAACCTATCTGCAGAAATGAAGAGCAAGAATAGAATCTTGGTGACTTGGTCAAATAACAGTTCTTAAAGAGAATCTCATGTTCCAAAGCTATTGAGCCTCCCTTTACTCATATTTTCCACAGTTTCATTTGTGGGGGTTCCTGCCATCTACCCAGTGCATGATATCTTGCACATCAATAGTGAACCACTAGCAATGCAGAAATATAGGAATTACAACCTCAACACCTTGGAAACTTACAAAATGTATTATGTAAATGAATGTAACTGTATTTACTTGTATGTCTGATATTTTTCACTTACACTTAGGCCAAATACAAATTGTTATGAATTCTAGAATCTTTAAGTTCTGGTAAGTTTTATTCTGAAAGATATTAGTTTTGTGAATGTGTTTTAATGAACCAACTGTAAACCCACCCTCCCATAAAACTGAAAGGTGCTTCCTTTGTGCAATATGCTTTGCCAAATTGGAACAAACAACACATACAAATAGAGAATTGGAGCACTTCAAAAAGTACAATTGGAGCAGGGTGGAGCTGACTGATCTGGGGTTCTATATGCAAAACAAGAGCAAGAAAAAAAAACCACTTTACACACAATTCATACACAATAAAGGTAAAATTACTACTTCACTAAGGGCTCGATGATCAAAAGCTCTCCCCTCAGGTGAGATGATCTAAGAAGTCTTGTCCATACGAGACCCCTAGAAAAAATGTAGAAACACACATTTTAGCTTGTTAAAATGTCACCATATAGTGTTCTTTATTTTAAAGAGAGACTCTTACATTAAAATATAAGCTCTAAAATACAAATCCCAAAGATATCGTGTGCTTCCTCTTCTTGCCGGCAAGTTTTTGATCCTCAGGCCCTAAGAGGGCACACCATATAGAGGTTCTATATTCTCAGGCTGGAATAATTAGCAGCCTACCAGCTGGCAGACCACTCACTGTAGATGCCAATTTGTAAACAAGGTAATGTCCTGCAGTGATGGAGATAGTAAAAGTAAATATAATTAAAATGTCTAGATTAAAAACAACAGAATACTAAAAAGTTCAAAAACAAAATACAATCTTAAGCAACGTGTTTCTCTAGCACAAAAGTAGTTTTTTTCATGCTTCATAATAATCTACATTATTGCACAGAGACATTTAAAAAAAAAACTGACAAGCAATAAAAATCATAGCACAACGTAAACACAATTTCCTCCATATAGTCAAGCCTCATCTCGGGTTTGGGTTTTAAAAAAATGTAGGCAATTGTCCCTTTTAGGGAGTGCATTGCAGTTAATGACCAAAAATTTTGGGATCGCTGTTTTTTTGTTTTTTTTACATATACAAAGAAAAACTATCGTTATGAAATAGAGGTCTACATTTAATATGTGTGCATTTTAATTTATTTTTATTTCCGTTAATTATTCTCAGCATTGGTGAAAATCATATTAGGACAATTTCCTTGAATTAAAAGAAAATGTTCCAGGGCTGATATATTTTTAGAACATTTATTTAAGAAACTAAATAATTATAGCAAATAATGTGAAAGATACAGAAATACTAGCACATGTTCCTTTGTCAAAATGCTCTGGGGAGTAACTTCAAGATGTTTTCATAAAATCTTGGAACTAACAATGAAAATCAGTTTTTGTAACAAAATTAAAAGTATATTTAATAAATCTTATGAAAGATTTTGCATAAAAAATAATTGTTGGGAAGGAAGCCTTAAAGGGACATAAAGGCACAATAATAAATTGCTTTAATAAGCTACATTAATATATTAAGACACTATTGCTTGAACGGAACTTTGTTTCACCTGCATAAAGTGGTTAAACACATAAGGATAGATTACAAGTGGCGTGCTAATGATAAAGTGGGAGAGATAAGCAGTATCAATTAGCCGTCCTAAAATTAGTTCGCAAAAAGAAATTATAAGTCCATAGCAAGAATTATTTACCAGTGAATGACATCACTCTAGTGCAACGAATACTTTAAATTAAGTTTGTGCAGCAGCGAAAAATCTGTTTCAGACTAATCGTTTAGAATTTATAGTCTGAAATTATTTTTTTTAGAATATTCGTATGCTGCACTTTTCAGTATTTGCTTTGTTTAAAACAATGCAAAAGTAAATGTTTCTTTATTGTAGGTGAAGAAGTATCACCTGCACGCTTATATTTACCTATAATGTGCTGGGAAGCCGTGCTAATCCTAACCCTTCTACACAGAGCCAGGGCCACTCTAATAGGAGACTTTAGCACCATGCATGGCCAAGAAGACCCAGAATTAGCGCGGCTCCCCAACACACTATAGGAAAGTATTTAACCTTTTAAAAGTAATTTAAAGGAAATAAATGTATACTACCGAATTTCGCTAGTATACATTTGTTTACTTTAAAATGAATGCATTTGTTCGGATTTTCAATGCGTGATCTATGTTTTCATCACAAATATGCATTTGTGACGAAACTAATGCATGTCTGTTTTCAATGGATATCAGGACCACGCTAAATATATATTCATATACATATACTGTATATTTACAGTGAAAACACAGTCCCAAAAGACCCCAATGTAAAGGCACTTTTCAGTGCCGTTTTTTTTATATAACACCCCACACCCTCCACACCCTCCACTTTTAACCCCTTAAAACAGCCTCCTGCAGTTACAACTGGCTCAATACCATTGTTAGCCTGTTCTATGGGGATTTACCACCTGGGTGCAGCTTTTTAGCCAAGTAATGCTTTTCACAGAGTAGTCAGAATGTAGCCAGAGCCGAGGGGCCCCAGAGAGGTGCGCTGATATGGCCAGAAAAGGAAAACCCCGATTGCGGCAGCACTCTTGACAAAGGCATCAGAGATGATGGATCCTGTAAGAGACAGAAACGGAGAGGCGCCACTCCAATTCTGTCTCTTACAGGATCCATCATCTTTTCACAGAGTAGAACTTTCCTGTAGTATATCAGTCTGATCCTGCCTATTATGGTCAGTCCAGTGCCGAAATACCAGGCAATTCCTCTCTGAACAAGGAACACAGCAACCCCAGACAATCGTTTTGGCCTTCATTGGGCCTCGTCAGTAAGGTGTAGCCATATTCCTCTAAGCACACTGTGCAAGGAGTCCACATCTAGTTGCCCCTTTTTCCCATAGGGAGACAAAATACATACAGAGAGAAGTGCACTCCCAGGAACAAACAACTGGCTCAATACCATTAAAAGCTTGTTCTATGGCGATTTACCACCTGGGTGCAGCATCTTTTAGCCCAGTAATGCTTTTCACAGAGTAGAACTTTCCTGTTGTATATCAGTCTGATCCCGCCTATTATGGTCAGTCCAGCACCAAAATACCAGGCAATTCCTCTCTGAACAAGGAACACAGCAACCCCAGACAATCGTTTCGGCCTTCATTGGGCCTCGTCAGTGAGGTGTAGCCATATTCCTCTAAGCACACTGTGTAAGGTGTCCAGGTATGGTTGCCCCTTTTTGGCATAGGGAGACTAAATACATACAGAGAGAAGTGCACTCACAGAAATGAACAACTGGCTCAATACCATTGTTAGCCTGTTCTATAGCGATTTACCACCTGGGTGCAGCTTTTTAGCCCAGTAATGCTTTTCACAGAGTAGAACTTTCCTGTTGTATATCAGTCTTATCCCGCCTATTATGGTCAGTCTAGCGCCAAAATACCAGGCAATTCCTCTCTGAACAAGGAACACAGCAACCCCAGACAATCGTTTTGACATTCATTGGGCCTGGTCAGTGAGGTGTAGCCATATTCCTCTAAGCACACTGTGCAAGGAGTACACATCTTATTGCCCCATTTTCCCATAGGGAGACTAAATACATACAGAGAGAAGTGAACTGTATATATATATATATATATATATATATATATATATATATATATATAAATAAAGTGTCCAGTCAACAGCATGCTGATGAAGGAGATTATCTCTCTGAAAACGTTCCATTAAATTTGGTTTGGTTTTGTACAAGTCCTGAGAGTGCATTATATATATATATATATATATATATATATATTTTGAGATATATATATATATATATATATGCTTTATTTTAAAGATGGGCTTAGGAGCTTTTAAAACAAGGGTCATAGGGGTCTCTATGCCTTTTTGATGGCATATTGTAAGTACATTAAAACTGGTGTATTATTATTTAAAAAAATGTGCTTAAACCTTAACCCCTAAGACACACACCATTTAAAAGAGCTGATGATTGTCTTTCAAATGGTGGGTCTTGGGGGGACTTCTTTGTGGAGAAGTCATCGGGATCACCTGGCATCTCTTCATTCAAACGTAAGGGGTTAATACACTCATTAAATCACCTGTTAGTAAATAAAAACGGTGAATTGAAATTAAATACTTTTTGGCGGGTTGGCTGGGAAGTAGAGTGTAAATGTGTTAGGAGACCAGAGCAACTACTGTTCATAATGTAGGAGGAGTATATAACTCTATGGGTTAATTTTGTTGTGAGTTAAAAATGTTAGGAAGAATACAAAAAAAGAAAAGAAATATGAGACTTGAATATAAGCAGTATACAGGCATTAATGTCTATTATGTTGATTTTACTATAAATTGAACTTTTCAGTGCATACTTGCTCAGTACTAATAATTATGCTTGTGGCAGCTGTATCACAGAAGCAGACACACAGTATCAGTAACCTGACTATAATGTGTACAATCCTGTTTTTTTTAGACAACATTGTACTTTTATTTATGTAATGCAAAGTACCTGCAATTCATATAATGCTACACAGATGGAAATGTTGTTCTGTCTCTCACATGTCGTAGATGAATTTTTTTTATATGTAGGAAATAGAGATGCAATGTCATTTTTGTTATTTGAAACTTTAACAAAGTTGCTTAAGTGAGCTATTAAGGTCAAACCTTACAATGTAGAAACCTCCTGTGTCAGATTAGACCCACTCTTCCCAGAGGACATTAATCCTTGATAAAGATTGAAAATGGATATCTACTTTCAAAAGCTTCCGTTTCGGAAGTTAGTGCACGTTACATGTATTGATAGGTTTGTTGAAATATACCACATTGAAAGATCTGGCCCCAATAAAGTTTGCTACTCTGTATCTGTTGTGAATTAAAATAATCTGTCAATGGAGATTTAAGCTATGTTCTCTTCTTTGCTTATATAACTTGGAATTAATTTACATTTTATTACAACATAAAACTCAATACTATCATAACAAAACTGTCCTATTGCTTGTTTCTCTCTAGTATATGCATGCAGTACTTTTTGACTTAATCTTCCCTAATTAATATAGCATATTTAAAAGCAGTACTACAGCAGTATAAAATTAATACTTATTATCCTTTTAAAATACTATCGCCTAGATTTAGAGTTCTGCGTTAGCTACGCGTGCTTTTTTCTGGCCGCACCTTTTAAATACCGCTGGTATTGAGAGTTCACAGAAAGGCTGCGTTAGGCTCCAAAAAAGGAGCGTATAGCATATTTAACGCAACTTCAACTCTCGATATCAGCGGTGCTTACGGACGCGGCCAGCTTCAAAAACGTGCTCGTGCACGATTCCCCCATAGAAAACAATGGGGCTGTTTGAGCTGAAAAAAACCTAACACCTGCAAAAAAGCCGCGTTCAGCTCCTAACGCAGCCCCATTGTTTGCTATGGGGAAACACTTCCTACGTCTGCACCTAACACTCTAACATGTACCCCGAGTCTAAACACCCCTAACCTTACACTTATTAACCCCTATTCTGCCGCCCCCGCTATCGCTGACCCCTGCATATTATTATTAACCCCTAATCTGCCGCTCCGTAAACCGCCGCTACTTACATTATCCCTATGTACCCCTAATTTGCTGTCCCTAACACCGCCGACCCCTATATTATATTTATTAACCCCTAATCTGCCCTCCACAACGTCGCCTCCACCTGCCTACACTTATTAACCCCTAATCTGCCGAGCGGACCGCACCGCTATTATAATAGAGTTATTAACCCCTAATCTGCCTCACTAACCCTATAATAAATAGTATTAACCCCTAATCTGCCCTCCCTAACATCGCCGACACCTAACTTCAAACATTAACCCCTAATCTGCCGACTGGAGCTCACCGCTATTCTAATAAATGTATTAACCCCTAAAGCTAAGTCTAACCCTAACACTAACACCCCCCTAAGTTAAATATAATTTAAATCTAACGAAATAAATTAACTCTTATTAAATAAATTATTCCTATTTAAAGCTAAATACTTACCTGTAAAATAAATCCTAATATAGCTACAATATAAATTATAATTATATTATAGCTATTTTAGGATTTATATTTATTTTACAGGTAACTTTGTATTTATTTTAACCAGGTATAATAGCTATTAAATAGTTAAGAACTATTTAATAGCTAAAATAGTTAAAATAATTACAAAATTACCTGTAAAATAAATCCTAACCTAAGTTACAATTAAACCTAACACTACACTATCAATAAATTAATTAAATAAAATACCTACAATTACCTACAATTAAACCTAACACTACACTATCAATACATTAATTAAATACAATATCTACAAATAAATACAATGAAATAAACTAACTACAGTACAAAAAATAAAAAAGAACTAAGTTACAAAAAATAAAAAAATATTTTCAAACATCAGAAAAATATTACAACAATTTTAAACTAATTACACCTACTCTAAGCCCCCTAATAAAATAACAAAGACCCCCAAAATAAAAAAAAATGCCCTACCCTATTCTAAATTACAAAAGTTCAAAGCTCTTTTACCTTACCAGCCCTGAACAGGGCCCTTTGCGGGGCATGCCCCAAAGAATTCAGCTCTTTTGCCTGTAAAAAAACCCCACATACAATACCCCCCCCCAACATTACAACCCACCACCCACATACCCCTAATCTAACCCAAACCCCCCTTAAATAAACCTAACACTAAGCCCCTGAAGATCTTCCTACCTTATCTTCACCATACCAGGTTCACCGATCGATCCAGAAGAGCTCCTCCGATGTCTTGATCCAAGCCCAAGCGGGGGGCTGAAGATGTCCATGATCCGGCTGAAGTCTTCATCCAAGCGGGAGCAGAAGAGGTCCATGATCCGGCTGAAGTCTTCATCCAAGCGGGAGCTGAAGAGGTCCATGATCCGGCTGAAGTCTTCTACCAACGGCATCTTCAATCTTCTTTCTTCCGGATCCATGTTCATCCCGCGGACGCGGAACATCCATCTTCACCGACGAATGACGGTTCCTTTAAGGGTCGTCATCCAAGATGGCGTCCCTCGAATTCCGATTGGCTGATAGGATTCTATCAGCCAATCGGAATTAAGGTAGGAAAATCCCATTGAACTTGATTCTGATTGGCTGATTCCATCAGCCAATCAGAATTTTCCTACCTTAATTCCGATTGGCTGATAGAATCCTATCAGCCAATCGGAATTTGAGGGACGCCATCTTGGGAAGTCGTCAGTGAAGATGGATGTTCTGCGTCGGCGGGATGAACATGGATCCGGAAGAAAGAAGATTGAAGATGCCGTTGATAGAAGACTTCAGCCGGATCATGGACCTCTTCAGCTCCCGCTTGGATGAAGACTTCAGCCGGATCATGGACCTCTTCAGCTCCCGCTTGGATGAAGACTTCAGCCGGATCATGGACATCTTCAGCCCCCCGCTTGGGCTTGGATCAAGACATCGGAGGAGCTCTTCTGGATCGATCGGTGAACCTGGTATGGTGAAGATAAGGTAGCAAGATCTTCAGGGGCTTAGTGTTAGGTTTATTTAAGGGGGGTTTGGGTTAGATTAGGGGTATGTGGGTGGTGGGTTGTAATGTTGGGGGGGGATATTGTATGTGTTTTTTTTACAGGCAAAAGAGCTGAATTCTTTGGGGCATGCCCCGCAAAGGGCCCTGTTCAGGGCTGGTAAGGTAAAAGAGCTTTGAACTTTTATAATTTAGAATAGGGTAGGGCATTTTTTTATTTTGGGGGTCTTTGTTATTTTATTAGGGGGCTTAGAGTAGGTGTAATTAGTTTAAAATTGTTGTAATATTTTTCTGATGTTTGAAAATATTTTTTTATTTTTTGTAACTTAGGATTTATTTTACAGGTAATTTTGTAATTATTTTAACTATTTTAGCTATTAAATAGTTCTTAACTATTTAATAGCTATTATACCTGGTTAAAATAAATACAAAGTTACCTGTAAAATAAATATAAATCCTAAAATAGCTATAATATAATTATAATTTATATTGTAGCTATATTAGGATTTATTTTACAGGTAAGTATTTAGCTTTAAATAGGAATAATTTATTTAATAAGAGTTAATTTATTTCGTTAGATTTAAATTATATTTAACTTAGGGGGGTGTTAGTGTTAGGGTTAGACTTAGCTTTAGGGGTTAATACATTTATTAGAATAGCGGTGAGCTCCAGTCGGCAGATTAGGGGTTAATGTTTGAAGTTAGGTGTCTGCGATGTTAGGGAGGGCAGATTAGGGGTTAATACTATTTATTATAGGGTTAGTGAGGCGGATTAGGGGTTAATAACTTTATTATAATAGCGGTGCGGTCCACTCGGCAGATTAGGGGTTAATAAGTGTAGGCAGGTGGAGGCGACGTTGTGGGGGGCAGATTAGGGGTTAATAAATATAAAATAGGGGTCGGCGGTGTTAGGGGCAGCAGATTAGGGGTACATAAGGATAACGTAGGTGTCGGTCGGCAGATTAGGGGTTCATTATTGTAGGTAGCTGGCGGCGACGTTGTGGGGGGCAGGTTAGGGGTTAATATATATAATATAGGGTTCGGCGGTGTTAGGGGCAGCAGATTAGGGGTACATAAGGATAACGTAGGTGGCGGTCGGCAGATTAGGGGTTAAAAAAAATTAATCGAGTGGCGGCGATGTGGGGTACCTCGGTTTAGGGGTACATAGGTAGTTTATGAGTAGTAGTAGTTTAGAGCACAGTAGTTAAGAGCTTTATAAACCGGCGTTAGCTCAGAAAGCTCTTAACTACTGACTTTTTTCTGCGGCTGGAGTTTTGTCGTTAGATTTCTAACGCTCACTTCAGCCACGACTCTAAATACCGGAATTAGAAAGATCCCATTGAAAAGATAGGATACGCAATTGACGTAAGGGGATCTGCGGTATGGAAAAGTCGCGGCTGAAAAGTGAGCGTTAAACCCTTTAATGACTGACTCCAAATACCAGAGGGCGGTAAAAACCAGCGTCAGGAGCCTCTAACTCTGGTTTTGACGGCTTCTGCCCAACTCTAAATCTAGGCCTATGATAGCAGCTGCACATAAAAGATAACCATGTAAACTATAAAAAATATCCACATTCCCCTGCAACCCCACATAGTATTAGGAAACATGAATCAAATTATAAAAAAATAAAAAAACTGCAGAAAATATACAAAATAACTATATACATAACCACATCAAATAACATATAGGGCAAGATTACAAATGGAGCGCTAATTTATCGCACACATGTAAATAGAGGTCAGACCTCCGGTTAATTTTCTAATTGTCCCCCAATTGCCCCCAAATTTCATTGTAATTATCTTTATTAAATATCATGGGACCAGGGGTGCCTCCTTACTTGTTCGCCGGTGGGTAAGGGGGAGGGCGTCATCGCAAGTTTCTCCATGGCTGTGATATCGCTTGGTTGCATGGTTGCTCCTGTTGGTGCGCACTCATGTGCGTCTTGGCGGGCACCTGTTTGCGCGCGTGTGCGCAAGAGATGTCACAGGTACTTTTCATCAGCTAGGGGAATCTGTGTGACACACTTCTCTCTTTCCTGCCTTCTCGTTGGGTACTTGGTATCTGATGCTGTTGTTGTCTTAGATACTGGGAGGCATTCCTGGGCCCTGTTAGGTTTAAATTCCGGTATGAAGCCCTGGCTTGTTGCTGAGTTATTCTGCATAACTAAGCGTTGTATTTTCTCCTGTTCCCTTTTGCCTACTATTGGGTTTGCTGGTTTTGACCCTTGGCCTGACTCTCGTGTATGATACTTGCTGCCTGGACTGACCCATATTATTCTGACTACGCCTTTTTAGGTCTTCCCTATCTGTACCTCGCCTTGGATTTGCATGGTCCTTGCCATAGGGTTTAACCTCCTGCACACAGGGTAGCCCTGCTCCCTGACATAATAACTCAGCCTATCATGGAACCGGAAAAAAGAGCATCTGATACTATAGCATCCCTTTCGCAACAGCTGGCGGCTATGACGCAAACTCTCCAGGACTTGCAAACCAGTCACGAATCTATGTTGCAGCAAGTGAGAATTCAAGGACAACGCACCACTGCTGCTCCTTCCGCAGCCCCACCTCATAGATATGAGGTTCTGAGTTTTTTTTGCCTTACTTGAAAAATTCACTGGTGATCTCAAGAACTACCGAGCTTTCATCACTTCTGTGAATTATTATATTCCTCAAAACCCTGCACCTATGCCACTAATTATATTAAGATGTGTACTGTGATTTCATTACTCACTGGCCCTCCTTAGACATGGGCACATCAACTTCTGCACAATGAGAATCCGGCTCTTACTACCTGGTCATTCGTCACTGCTATGAATGTCCTCTATTATGATCCTCTATGCTCTGCTACTGCTCGTGGCACCTTACGATCTTTGCGGCAGGGGAGGAGACCAGTGGAGGACTACATTACTGAGTTCAGGGAAGTGGCCTCTGACACAGCACTTAACCATGTTGCTCTCATTGACCAGTTCCACATTAGTCTTTCTGACCAACTGAAAGACAAACTTGCCCTGATCGGGATTCCTGCTACTCTGGAAGAATTAATCGTAGCAGTGAATCAATTGGATCGCCGATTTTGTGAGAGAAGGCAGGAGAGACAGAATGTCACGCAACCATTGCCTAGACGGTCAGACTATTATCCTCCTCCTGTTCCAGTGATGTCACCTGCTGCTTAAACTACTTATGTAGCAGAACCTATGCAGATTGGGCTCGTTTGCAGACCTCTATCTGCTGTAGAAAGAGCCAGAAGAAGACATCTCCATCTTTGCCTATACTGTGCCAAGCCTGTTCTAAAAGACTGCCCCATTAGACCAGTAACGAACATGTTATAAGCCCAGGCTACCTGTCTTAATGTGCCCATTTTCAATTCCTCTTCTCACCTTGTCATTTCTATTTTGCTGCATCTGGACGAGAATGTCATTGAACTTTCTGCTATCATAGATTCTGGTGCCAGCAGCTGTTTTTTGGATGTCAACCTAGTCTCCCAATTACGCATTCCTATCCAACAGAAGAAACAACCTTCCATGCTTCATATGGTGGATGGCAGTACTTTAAAGACTCACCCAGTTACCTAGGAATCATATCTACTGGTAATCCATATTGGAACCCGGGCATCAGGAGCTTGTCATCTGGGATATTGTTCCGTCACCTTTATTTCCCGTCATCTTGGGTATTACATGGCTACGCAAACATAACCCACAGATCAACTGAATCACCGGACAACTATTATTTAAGTCTCTTCACTGTTCATCTGATTGTCTAATTCCTAATGTCAACCCCACTACCCCACTACTCTCTACCAAAACATCTCTACCCCTTAAATACCATGACTTTCTGATGTCTTTGAGAAGAATGGAGCTGATGTATTTCCACCCCATAGGGCATATGACTGCCCAATTGATCTCCTTCCGGGGGCCCCAGTTCCTCGTGGCCGGCTTTATAACCTTTCCAAGGCTGTAATTAAGGTGTTAAAAGAATACATAGAGGAAAGTTTGGCCAAAGGGTTCATACGCCCTTCTACGTCACCAGTGGATGCAGACATCTTTTTCGTGGGTAAGAAGGATGGTGGTCTTTGGCCTTGTGTGGATTATCATGCCCTTAACGATATCAAAATCAAGAACCGCTACCAACTTCCTCTTATTTCTGAGCTACTGGATAGGGTGAAAGATACCAAGTTCTTCACCAAGATTGACCTTAGGGGTGCTTATAACCTCATGCATGTTAAGAAAGGGCATGAATGGAATATGGCCTTTTGGTCCAGATTTGGACATTTCGAGTATCTTGTAATGCCATTTGGGCTTTGCAATGCCCCAGCCAGGTTTGCGTGTTTTATTAATGACGTCTTCTCGATACCTTCCTGGTCATTTATCTGGACGACATATTGATATTCTCTAAAACACTTCCAGAATATGAGAAACCTGTGAAAAGTGTCCTACAGCGTCTTTGATTCCACAAATTTGAGAAAAGTTAAACTTGAGAAAAGCATGTTTGAGGTCTCATCCATTGAATTCCTTGGGTATGTTCTTTCACCTGGACAAGTAGAGATGGATCCAAAAAAGATTAAGGACTTTCTCGAGTGGCCTAAACCACAAAATAAATGTATTGTCCAGCAATTGATTGGCTTTGCCAACTTCTAACGGAGATTTATCAGGAGCTTCTCCTCTATCTGTGCTTCTATTACTGTGCTTACCAAGAATCACACAACCTTTGAATGGAATACTGCCACACAAAAAACCTTTCTTCACCTCAAATCTCTTTTTACTCAAGTACCAATTTTGGCACAACCGAACCTCATCTCCATTCCACCTTAAAACTGACACCTCTGAGGAAGCCATTGGTGCAGTTGTCTCTCAAAAGACGGGAGAGAAAAACCTCTTACATCCTATAGCCTTTATTTCATGCAAACTCAACAGTGCGGAAAGAAATTACGATGTGGGAGAGTGAGAACTACTGGCAATAAAAATTGCTCTTGAAAATGGAGACACCTGCTAGAGGGCACCATCCATCCCATGGTGGTGTATATGGATCACAAGAACTTGGAGTATCTACGCACTGCCAAAAGTTTGAAACCTCATCAAGCTGGATGGCCCCTCTTCTTTTCCCGTTTTGATTTACAAATCACCTGGATCGAAAAATGGGAAGGCAGATGCTTTAACAGGTATGTATGTCTCTGGAATGGAACCTGTATCCAATAATCAAGAGACCATCTTTTCCTCTGAATATTTGATGACCTCTTGTCAGTCTCTCATAGAGGAGATCCGACAAGCCAGTGCTACTGTACTTACTGAAGTAGCTCATCTAGCTCTTACTCATGGCCTTCACTACTTACCACCAACAATGTATGTATGTCCCTGCTAGCCATTGTGTACCCATCATGCAACATCATCATGATAACCCTATGGCCAGTCATAGAGGGGTTCACAACACAATTGAACTTATTCAACTTAAGTTTTGGTGGCCTTCCCTATCTTCTGATGTGTGATCTTTCGTCAACTCTTGTACAGTTTGTGCCCAAAATAAACCACCACAAAATCTGCTGGACTGTTACAACCCTTAACTGTGCCAACCCATCCTTGGCGAGATATTAGTATGGACTTTATAGTCGAGTTACCTCTGTCCCATGGTTGCAACACTATTATGGTCATGGTTGACCGCTGTATGAAAATGGCACATTTTATTCCCTTGGATGGATTACCTACTGCTCAACGTACTGCCAAACTCTTCATTCAGCATGTATTTCGCCTTCATGGATTCCCAACGTCTATCGTCTCTGATAGAGGATCTCAGTTTACATCCCACTTTTTGAACCAGTTCTGTCACAGTCTATATATCCTCGCACTAACGGGCAAACCAAACGGACCAACCAGACCCTCGAGAAGTATTATCGCTGCTATTCGTCTCATCTACAGGATGATTGGGTAGAACATCTATCTTGAGCTCCTTCTATGCAAACTATGGGTACCATTTCCCATCCTTTCCTGATCTTCTATCTCTTATTCTTATGTCTGATGTGTCCCACCGATTACGCAACCTAAGAGCTCTGCTTTGCAACCTTCATCGGCAGCTCACCATTGCCCAACAGCAACAAAAGACTAAGGCTAACCACAAATGCAAACCTCCTCCTACATACAAAATAGCTGACAAGCTTTGGTTGGCTACCAGACATCTTTGTTTAGCCTGTCCTACCAAAAAACTTGGACCTCATTTTATTGGTCCTTTTATGTTGATAAGGTGATCAATGATGTTGCTATGAAACTGCAATTCCCGACTCCCTTAGAATACATCCTGTTTTTCATGTGTCACTGGTGAAACCATTTTCTGCTAATCCTTTCCCAGGTGGCAGTTCCTCCTCCTCCTGTACTGGTGAATAACGATGAAGAGTACAAAGTCCAAGACATTCTAGAATCTTGTAGGAGACAGGATCGTCTAGAATATCTTGTCCATTGGAAAGGTTATGGTCCCAAGGAATGTTCCCGGGAGCCTGTTGGTAATATCCATGCTGCTGCCAAGGTGTGTCCCTTCCATCAGAAACATCTTGACAGGCCTTTCCTGGGTTTGTGTCCGTAGGCCGCTCCTTGGTGGGGGGCTCTGTCATGGGACACACACTATAATAAATCTATTAACCCCTATTCCGCCGCTCCTCGACATCGCTGCAACTAAATAAAGCTATTAACCCCTAAACCTCTGGCCTCCAACATCACTATCACTAAATAAACCTATTAACCCCTAAACCGCCAGCCCCCCACATCGCAAAAACCTAAATTAAACTATTAACCCCTAAACCTAACCCTAAACCTAACACCCCCTAACTTTAACATAATTAAAATAGAGCTACATTAAAGTTACAATTATTAACTAAATAATACCTATTTAAAACTAAATACATACTTACCTGTGAAATAAAACCTAAGCTAGCTACAATATAACTAATAGTTATATACCTAGCTTAGGTTTTATTTTTATTTCACAGGTAAGTTTGTATTTATTTTAACTAGGTAGACTAGTTAGTAAATAGTTATTAATTATTTACTAACTACCTAGTTAAAATAAATACAAATTTACCTGTGAAATAAAACCTAAGCTGCCTTACACTAAAACCTAACATTACAAAAAATAAAAAAACACTAAAATTACAAAAAATAAAAAAACCTACCATTACAAAAAATAACAAGCAAAATTATCCAAAATAATAAAAAATATTCCTATTCTAATACCGTTTTCAAAAATTAATTAATTAAAAACCCACCCCAAAATAGAAAACCTTAATCTATAAACTACCAAGGACCCTTAAAAAGACCTTTTGTAGGGCATTGCCCTAAAGGTTACAGCTCTTTTCCTACAAAAGAAAATCAAACACCCCCTAACAGTATACAAACCCCCACCCCCAAACACACAATATAAAAATAAAGTAAAACCTAATCTACCCATTGCCCTGAAAAAGGCATTTGTATGGGCATTGCCCTTAAAAGGGCATTCAGCTCTTTTTTCTTCCCTTAAAAGGGCATTCAGCTCTAATCTAAAAATAAAAACCCCAAAATGAAAAAAAAAACACTACACAAAATAACGAATTATACAAAATAATAAAAATTATTCCTATTCTAATACATTTAAAAAAAAAAACACCCCAAAATAAAAGAAACCTAATCTAGAATAAACTACCAATAGCCCTTAAAAGGGCCTTTTGTAAAGCATTGCCCTAAAGATATCAGCTCTTTCTCTGAAAAAAAAATACAAAGACCCACTAACATTACAAACCCCCATCCCCCTAAACCCACAAAAAAAAAAAACATTTAAAAAAACTTCTCTACCCATTGCCCTGAAAAGGGCATTTGTATGGGCATTGCCTTGAAAAGGGCATTCAGTTATTTTGCTGCCCTTAAAAGGACATTCAGCTCTTTTAAGAGTGCCCATCCTAATCTAAAAAAAACCACCCCCAAAAAAAACTTAAAAAACCCACTTACCCCTCTTTAGGTACTCACAGTTGTTGAAGTCCTGCTTGAATGATCTTCATCCCGGCGGCTCCATCTTCATCCAGGCAGCTCCATCTTCACCCATCGCGGTAACGGCATCTTCTTCATCCCTGCGGAGGAGAAGCAGCGATGCGTGGAGGCGGAAGTCCAGGCGAAGGTTCAGACGGAGGTCCATCGATCTGACATGGAGGTTCTCTTCATGCTATCGTCCACCACACACTGAGGATTGAAATGCAAGATACCCCATTTATATATTTGAATCAGCCAATAGAATGAGAGCTGCTTAAATCCTACTGGCTGATTTGAACAGCCAATATGATTTTAGCAGCCCTAATTCCTATTGGCTGATTCAATTTTTTCAGCCAATAGGAATTCAATGTTACCCCCAGTATAAAAGGGGTACCTTGCATTTCAATCCTCTGTGTGCGGCGGATGATCGCATGAAGAGGACATCCACATCGGATCGATGGACCTCCGCCTGGATCTCCACCTTGGACCTTCGCCTGGACCTGCGCCTTGGACCTCCACCTGGACCTCCGCCTGGACCTCCGCCTTGGACCTTCACCTGGACCTCCACCTTGGACCTTCGTCTGGACCTCCGCCTCTGCACATCGACCGCTACACCTCCACAGGGATGAAGAAGATGCCGGTCCCGCGATGGATGAAGATGAACACCTCTCGCCGCCTGGATGTCCGGACTTCAGGAACTGTAAGTTGATCTTCGGGGTTAGTGTTAGGATTTTTTAAACTTTTTTGGGTGGTTTTTTTTTTTTTAGTTTAGGGTTTGGGCTTTTCTTAAAAGAGCTAAATGCCCTTTTCAGGGCAATGCAAAATAGCTAAATGCCCTTTTAAGGGCAATGCCCATACAAATGCCCTTTTCAGGGCAATGGGTAGCTTAGGTTTTTGTTAGAGTTAGGTTTTTTATTTTGGGGGTTTGATTGGATGGTGGGTTTTACTGTTGGGGGTCTTTGGTTTTTTTTTACAGGTAAAAGAGCTGTTTAACTTAGGGTAATGCCCTACAAAAGACCCTTTTAAGGGATATTGGTAGTTTATTGTAGGCTAGTTTTTTTTTTGGATGGGCTTTTTTATTTTTATAGGGCTATTAGATTAGGTGTAATTCTTTTTAATTTTTGATAATTTCGTTTGTTATTTTTTGTAATTTAGTGTTTGTTATTTTTTTTAATTTAGTATTTTTTATTTTTTGTAATTAGATAGTTTGTAATTTTTATAGTAGTGTAAGGATTTTTGTAATGTGTATTTTAGTTTTCTTTAATTGGTAGTTAGTTTAATTTTAGTTTAATAGTTATATTAGTTTAATTGTTAGTTTAAACTTAGTTTTTTTAATTTGACAGGTAAGTTTTAATTTAATTTAATATAGGGAAATTGTAATTTTAATATAAAGTTAGCTAGGCGTTTTGGGGTTACTAGTTTAAATTAGTTTATTGTGATGTGGGGACTTTCGGTTTAGGGGTTAATAGTTTAATTTAGTATATTTCGTTGTGGGGGGCTTCCGGTTTAGGGGTTAATAGTTTAATTTAGTATATTTTATTGTGGGGGGTTTGCAGTTTAGGGGTTAATAGGTTTTTGTATTGGCGGCGGTGTTGGGGAGTGGCGGAATAGGGGTTAATATTTTTATTATAGTGTGGGCAATGTTGGGGTGCTGGGGAATAGGGGTTAATAACTTTAGTGGCGGCAAAATCGGGGAGCGGCGGAATAGGGTTAATACATTTTATTAGTGGCGTCGATGTCGGGAGCGTCAGATTAGGGGTTAATAACTTTAATATAGTATTTGCAATGCGGGAGGACCTCGGTTTAGGGGTTAATAGGTAATTTATGGGCGTTAGTGTACTTTGTAACATTTTAGTTATGAGTTTTATGCAACAGTTTTGTTGCGTAAAGCGCATAATTACTGCTCTCAGATTGCGAAACGGATCTTGTCGGTATAGGGTGTAATGCAAGCATTTTTGCCTCACTGCAAAACTCGTAATGGCAGCGCTATGGAAATTCCATGAAAAAACGTAATATTTATGAGTGGTTACTGACTTTGCGTTACAGACTAAAAAGGCTTGCAGTACAGCTATACCGACAAGACTTTAATGGCTGCGTTGCTGTTTTAACGCTGAAAAGACCATTTTTTAAGCATTAAAAGCGAAACGCAAAACTTGTAATCTAGGTTTAAGCTTTGTATTTTCTCCTGTTCCCTTTTCCCTGCTATTGGATTTCCTGGTTTTGACCCTTGGCCTGACTCTAGTGTTTGATACTTGCTGCCTGGACTGACCCATATTATTCTGACTACGCCTTTTAGGATCTTCCCTGCCATAGGGTTTCACCTCCTGCACACAGGGTAGCCCTTCTCCCTGACATTAAAAAATAAAAATAGTAGCATCTTTATTTTTTAATAACTACACAAAGAATTTATAAGAGGCTAAAGTTGATGGGTGTGTTAGAAAAAAAAACCCGGCAGTAAAAAGTGTCTTAATATTGCAGTCTATAGGAACTCTGTGTTCTCTCTAAATATATACGTACATGCTTATATACATATATAATTACATGTTAATACGTGTATATACACATATAAACACATACATATATATATATATCTATATTCATATAGATATATATTTAAAATTGCTACCCATCGCTATGCTACTTACCCCCTTTGCTGCACCAGTTCTCATGTCTGATGGCATGAGAACGAGGCTCCCATTGGAGCCCACGGAAGCAGACAATTGTGAGCGCAATGCTTTCATGTAATGTGAATGCGAGATTGCGTTTGTATTGCCTCTAAATTGTAATACCAGCGCACATTTGTGAGCAAATATTGCTTTCGCAAAAGAGATATTTTGCGCTCAATTTATAATCTAGCCCGTAATAATTAGGGATACGATAATATATATAATGGCAGTATTATGGAACCTGAAAAAATGGCAGCAGCATTGGCATTAATTATTATGCATATATAGGGGCACACTCATAGAATCATTTAAAAGCTTAAAACAACGTTTCAGACTATTAGGCCAGCAATGATTAGTATAAATAGAATTGGCTCGCTGATGTAACAGATCGATGCAATAGCTAAACTAATCTGTATTGGCCTGATTTTAATCAGGAATATTAGAGACGTTTCATGCTGAAAAATATGATTGACATGTCCCTTTCAACATTATGTTTTTAAATCAATTACTGCAGTCCCATTCTGTACAGTGAGAACATTTTTGTGAGTTTCTCTGCATGGGAAGAAAGATTTATTAATTTACACATTGTTTAATAAAAAAGAAAATTGATTTAGAATTTGTCCTTTTTCCCGGGTAAAAAATGTTACTTATTCACTGCCAATTTGTAAATCTTCTTTCCAGAGCCAATGGAGAATGGACAGTTGATAGGCAAGAACGTTAAGGTTTGAAAAGAGATTGTAACCAATGATATATTATTTCTATGTAACTTATTACTTTTGAAAAAGAGGATTTTATCTTTGAAATGCTTTGAGCTTTACATTTTTTTTATCTAAACCATTTGAAAATCTGCACTTGGACTTCCTGTATTTCTTTCATGAAATTGGCAAGAGTCCATGAGCTAGTGACATATGGGATATACAATCCTACCAGGAGGGGTAAAGTTTCCCAAACCTCAAAATGCCTATAAATACACCCCTCACCACACCCACAATTCTGTTTTACAAACTTTGCCTCCTATGGAGGTGATGAAGTAAGTTTGTGCTAAGATTTCTACGTTGATATGCGCTTCTCAGCATTGTTGAAGCCCGATTCCTCTCAGAGTACAGCGAATGTCAGAGGGACGTGAAGGGAGTATCACTTATTGAATACGATGATTTCCCTAACGGGGGTCTATTTCATAGGTTCTCTGTTATCGGTCGTAGAGATTCATCTCCTACCTCCCTTTTCAGATCGACGATATATACTCTCAATTTACCATTACCTCTACTGATAACTGTTTTAGTACTGGTTTGGCTATCTGCTGTATGTGGATGGGTGTCTTTTGGCAAGTATGTTTTTATTTCTTAAGATACCTCAGCTATGGTTTGGCACTTTATGCATTTATATAAAGTTCTAAATATATGTATTGTACTTATATTTGCCATGAGTCAGGTTCATGTATTTCCTTCTACAGACTGTCAGTTTCATATTTGGGGAATATAAACATCTTTTAAATATGAAATTTATTTCTTACCTGGGGTTTAGTCTTTTTTTTCAATTGACTACTTCTTACAAATTGTGGGCGGTATTAGGCCCGCGGGTGCGACAAATGCTAAACTTTATTGCGTCATTTTTGGCGCGAAAATTTTTTGGCGCGGAAAAGTACGTCTATGACGCAAGTTCGTCACTTTCGGCGTCATACTTGATGCCAAGACCTTTCACACTGTTGCGTCATTAGTGACGCGAGTGTGTCATTTCCGGTTATTTTTTTGGCGCCAGAAAAGTTTAGTTACGTTGTGCGTCATACTTGGCGCCAAACTATTTCAATAACCCATTGATGTTTGCCTCTTGCTTTTTTCTATCAGAGGGCTATGCTATTTGCATTTTTTCCCATTCCTGAAACTGTCATATAAGGAAATATATAATTTTGCTTCATATGTTGTTTTTTATCTTACATGTTGCAAGTTGTCTCAACATGATCCTGCCTCAGAAGCTTCTACTGGAACATTGCTGCCTGACATCGGTTCAACCAAAGCTAAGTGCATTTGTTGTAAAATTGTAGAAATTATCTCGCTGAATGTCATTTGTAATAGTTATCATGATAAACTTTTACATGCAGATAGTGTATCCATTAGTAATAGTACATTGCCAGTTGTAGTTCCTTCAACTTCTAATGTGCATGATATACCTGTAAATTTTAAAGAATTTGTTTCTGATTCTATTCTGAAGGCTTTGTCTGCATTTCCATCTTCAAATAAACTTAAAAGGTCTTTTACAACTTCTCATTTAGTTGATGAAATTTCAAATGACCAACAACATAATGTATCCTCTTCTGATGAGGATCTATCTGATTCAGAAGATCCTTCCTCAGACATTGACACTAACAAATCTACTTATTTATTTAAAATTGAGTATTTGCGTTCTTTATTAAAAGAAGTGTTAATTACTTTGGATATTGAGGTAACCAGTCCTCTTGACGTTCAGTCTAATAAACGTTTAAATGCTGTTTTAAACCTCCTGTGGTTTTTCCTATTCCTGAGGCTATTTCTGATATGATTTCTAAAGGAATGGAATAAGCCGGGTACTTCTTTTATTCCTTCTTCAAGGTTTAAAAAATTGTATCCTTTACCAGCAAAATCTATAGAGTTTTGGGAAAAGATCCCCAAAGTTGGGCTATTTCTACTCTTTCAAAACGTACCACTATTCCTATGGAAGATAGTACTTCCTTTAAGGATCCTTTAGATAGGAAGCTTGAATCTAATATAAGGAAGGCCTATTTATATTCAGGTCATCTTCTTAGACCTGCAATTTCTTTGGCTGATGTTGTGGTTGCATCAACTTTCTGGTTGGAGAATTTAGCGCAACAGGAATTGGATTCTGACTTATCTAGCATTTTTCGCTTCTGCAATATGCTAATCATTTTATGATGCTATTTTTGATATTATCAAAATTGATGTTAGATCCATGTCTTTAGCTATTTTAGCTAGAAGAGCTTTGTGGCTTAAATCCTGGAATGCTGATATGACATCTAATTCTAGATTACTATTTCTTTCTTTCCAAGGTAATAATTTATTTGGGTCCCAGTTGGATTCTATTATTTCAACTGTTACTGGGGGAAAGGGAGTTTTTCTGCCTCAGGATAAAAAACCAAAGGGTAAATCTAAGGCTTCTAACTGTTTTCGTTCCTTTCGTCATAATAAGGAACAACAAATTCAATCCTTCCCCCAAGGAATCTGCCTCCAATTGGAAGCCTTCCTCAAATTGGAATAAATTCAAGCCTTTTAGGAAACCAAAGTCAGCCCCTAAGTCTGCATGAAGGTGCGGCCCTCATTCCAGCTCAGCTGGTAGGGGGCAGATTAAGGTTTTTCAAGGTTATTTGGATAAAATCTGTTCAAAATCAATGGATTCAGAGCATTGTCTCTCAAGGGTATCGAATAGGATTCAGAGTAAGACCTCCTGTGAGAAGATTTTTTCTCTCACGTATCCCAGTAAATCCAGTAAAAGCTCAGGCTTTCCTGAAGTGTGTTTCAGACCTGGAGTCTTCAGGGGTAATCATGCCAGTTCCTCTTCTGGAACAAGGTTTGGGGTTTTATTCAAATCTATTCATTGTCCCAAAGAAGGAAAATTTATTCAGACCAGTTCTGGATCTGAAAATTTTGAATCGTTATGTAAGAGTACCAACTTTCAAGATGGTGACTATAAGGACTATTCTGCCTTTTGTTCAATCTTGGTACTAGCTCAGTCTTTACGTTCTTCAGAATCTCACATGAATAAACTAGTGTTGTTTCTTCGGAAACATGGTTGGAGGATCAATTTACCAAAGAGTTTCTTGATTCCTCAGACAAGGGTCACCTTTTTAGGCTTCCAAATAGATTCAGTTCCATGACTCGACGTTTAAAATTGGTTGCAGCCTGCCAGCACCTTCAGTCTCAGTCATTCCCTTCAGTGGCTATGTGCATGGAAGTTTTAGGTCTCATGACTGCAGCATCGGACGCTATCCCCTTTGTTCGTTTTCACATGAGACCTCTTCAGCTTTGTATGCTGAATCAATGGTGCAGAGATTATACAAAGATATCTCAATTAATATCCTTAAATCCCAATGTACAACACTCTCTGACATGGTGGATAGATGACCATCGTTTAGTTCAAGGGGCTTCTTTTGTTCGGCCAACCTGGACTGTGATCACAACAGATGCGAGTCTCTCAGGTTGGAGAGCTGTTTGGGGATCTCTGACAGCACAAGGGGTTTGGAAATCTCAAGAGGCGAGATTACCAATAAATATTTTTGATCTCCGTGCAATTCTCAGAGCTCTTCAGTTGTGGCCTCTGTTAAAGAGAGAACCGTTCATTGTTTTCAGACAGACAATATCACAACAGTGGCATATGTCAATCATCAGGGTGAGACTTACAGTCCCCAAGCTATGAAAGAAGTATCTTGAATACTTGGCAGAATCCAGCTCCTGTCTAATCTCTGCGGTGCATATCCCAGATGTAGACAATTGGGAGGCGGATTATCTCAGCCGCCAGACTTTACATCCAGGGGAGTGGTCTCTCCATCCAGATGTGTTTTCTCAGATTGTTCAGATGTGGGGTCTTGCAGAGATAGATCTCATGGCCTCTCATCTAAACAAGAAACTTCCCAGATACCTTTCCAGGTCCGGTGATGTTCAGGCGGAAGCAGTGGATGCACTGACACTTCCTTGGTGTTATCATCCTGCTTACATCTTCTTGTCTCTAGTTCTCCTTCCAAGAGTGATCTCCAAAATCATCATGGAACAGTCTTTTGTGTTGCTGGTGGCTCCAGCAGGACCACACAGGTTTTGGTATGCGGATCTGGTTCGGATGTCCAGTTGCCCGCCTTGGCCACTTCCGTTACGACTGGACCTACTATCTCAAGGTCCATTTTTCCATCAGGATCTCAAATCATTAAATTTGAAGGTATGGAAATTGAACGCTAAGTTCTAAGTCATAGAGGTTTCTCTGACTCAGTGATTAATACTATGTTACAAGCTCGTAAATCTGTCTCTAGAAAGATTTATTATAGAGTTTGGAAGACTTACATTTCATGGTGTTCTTCTCATAAATTCTCCTGGCATTTTTTTAGAATTCCTAGAATTTTACAGTTCCTTCAGGATGGTTTGGATAAGGGTTTGTCTGCAAGTTCCTTGAAAGGTCAAATCTCCGCTCTTTCTGTTTTATTTCACAGAAAGATTGCTATACTTCCTGATATTCATTGATTTGTACAGGCTTTAGTTCATGTTAAGCCTGTCATTTAATCAATTTCTCCTCCTTGGAGTCTTAATTTGGTTCTGAAGGCTTTACAGGCTCCTCCATTTGAGCCTATGCATTCTTTGGACATTAAACTACTTTATTGGAAAGTGTTGTTCCTTTTGGCTATCTCTTCTGCTAGAAGAGTTTCTGAGCTATCTGCTCTTTCTTGTGAGTCTCCTTTTCTGATTTTTCATCAGGATAAGGCAGTTTTTTCGGACTTCTTTTCAATTTTTACCTAAGGTTGTGAATTCTGACAACATTAGTAGAGAAATTGTTGTACCTTCCTTATGTTCTAATCCTAAGAATTCTTTGGAGAGATCCTTACATTCTTTGGATTTGGTAAAAGCTTTGAAATATTATGTGGAAGCTACAAAAGATTTCAGGAAGACTTCCAGTCTATTTGTTTTATTTTCTGGTCCTAGGAAAAGTCAGAAGGCTTCTGCTATTTCCTTGGCTTCTTGGTTGAAACTTTTGATTCACCAAGCTTGTTTGGAGTCGGGTCAGGCCCCGCTTCAAAGAATTACAGCTCATTCTACTAGATTAGTTTCCACTTTGTGGGCCTTTAAGAATGGAGCTTCAGTTGATCAGATTTGCAAAGCGGCGACTCGATCCTCTTTGCATACATTTACTAAATTCTACCGTTTTGATGTATTTGCTTCTTCGGAAGCAGTTTTTGGTAGAAAAGTTCTTCAGGCAGCTGTTTCAGTTTGATTCTTCTGCTTTGATTTAAGTTTTTTTCTTTCAAAAATGAAAATAAACTTATTTTTTTGGGTTCTGGATTAATTTTTCAGCGAAATATGGCTGTTTTTATTTTTATTCCCTCCCTCTCTCGTGACTCTTGAGTGGAAGACTCCACATCTTGGGTATTGATATCCCATATGTCACTAGCTCATGGACTCTTGCCAATTTCATGAAAGAAAACATAATTTATGTAAGAACTTACCTGATAAATTCATTTCTTTCATATTGGCAAGAGTCCATGAGGCCCACCCTTTTTATGGTGGTTATGATTTTTTGTATAAAGCACAATTATTTCCAAATTTCCTTTGTTGATGCTTTCTACTCCTTTCTTTATCACCCCACTGCTTGGCTATTTGTTAAACTGAATTGTGGGTGTGGTGAGGGGTGTATTTATAGGCATTTTGAGGTTTGGGAAACTTTGCCCCTCCTGGTAGGATTGTATATCCCATATGTCACTAGCTCATGGACTCTTGCCAATATGAAAGAAATGAATTTATCAGGTAAGTTCTTACATAAATTATGTTTTTCCTTTTTAGTGCCCACCTTCAGCATTGTGCAAGAAAGCCGAAGTCAGGTTAGCGCACATGAAAGCTTAGGATACTTAATGTTATTGAAATATTACATATAAAATATATAAAAATATAATAATTATTAAAAAATAATAAAAATACTGTAAAAATAGATATATTCTATGGATTATTTAGAATATTGTACAGTGTATTTAATAATTGCAAATAATTTATATGATTTTTTTATATTTGTATGTAATATTTCAATAACACCTGAAAAATCCTAACTTTTCATGTGCGCTAACCTGACCATGTTAAGATCTTGAGAAAAGTGTTGTGAAAAAATGCATATTTTCCATTGCTATGTTCTTCACATAAAAAATAATGTACTTTTATTATTAGGCATATCTAATACTGTTCATGTAAAATACATAAAAATACATATCTACACCTATATGTATAAAGGAATAGACATGCAGGTATAGGTATGTACACATATGCTGTATATAGAGATATGTATTTAAGAATAAAAAGGACATTATCTTGTAAGTGAAGAACATTGGAATGTGAAATATGTTCAGTAAATATATAGTAAAAAACATAGAAACACATGAATACATAAAATGCAAAATCATTTTTATGCTATATTCATATTTAATAAAGTGTTTAACTATGTACTTACTGTAAATATTTTATATTCCTATGTTGTTTGTATTTTTAAATACATTTTCCTATATATATAGTGGGGGAGGTTCCCTTAATGACACCTAGAAGATCACCAAATTTATGAGATAAGTTGGAACATAGTCACTTCCAAAATCCAACAAAAATCATACTTGGCTACAAAAGTACAAAAAGAAAGATGGAAACCTCCCTTTTGGAAAATGCAGCATCTGTAAAAATATTCAAAAAGGAGAGGTAACGGATGCTCGTGGGATTAATCACAGGATCAAAGGACACATAAACTGTAGAAGTGAAGGTGTGGTTTATGCAATATCGTGTTTATGCCCCAAATTCTATGTGAGTAAAATCTATAGAGAGCTTAAGGAGAGAATAAAAGAACATAAGAGGGATATAAATATTGAAAATGTGAAAGATAGCAGTGTAGCCAGACACTTTTATAAATATTATAACAGTTCAGTCATTGGCTTAAAGGCAATGGGATTAGAATTGATAATTCAACAAGAAAGAAGGGGTAACCTAAATAAATGCCTGTTACAGGCAGAATGTAAATGGATTCACAATATGGACACATTGAAACCAACGGCTAGATTACAAGTCTGTGGTCATTTCAGTGTTAAAACAGCACTGCAGCCATTACAAGTCTTGTCGGTATAGCTGTACTGCAAGCCTTTTACCCTGTAACACAATGTCAGTACCGCATTCTTAAAAATGAAGTTTTTTTAATGGGATTCCCATAGCGCTGGTATTACGAGTTTTGCGTTCTGGCTAAAAAACGGCTTTACAGCCTAAAACAACAAGATCCATAACACCATCTAAAAGCAATAGTTATGAGTTTTACACTACAAATCTGTAAAATAAAACTCATAACTAAACTGCTACAAAGTACACTAAACACCCATAAACTACCTATTAATCCCTAAACCGGGCCCTCCAGCATCGCAAACACTATATTAAATTTATTAACCCCTAATCTGCTGCTCCCGACATTGCCGCCATTACATTTTTTTATTAACCCCTATTCCGCCGCTCCCCGACATCGTCACCACTATAATAAACTTATTAACCCCTAAACCACCACCCTCCCACATCGCAAACACTATTTAAATATTATTAACTCCTAATTTTCCATTCGCCCACATCGACCCCACTGTACTAAAGTTATTAAACCCCCACTATAATAAATCTATTAACGCCTAAACTGAAAGCCCCCCCACATCGAAATATACTAAAGTAAACTATTAACCCCTAAACTGAAAGCCCCCACATTACAATAAACTAAATTAAACTAGTAACCTCTAAACCTAACTTTAGATTAAAATTACAATTTCCCTATCTTAAATTAAATTAAGGCTTACCTGTCAAATTAAAAAAACTAAGTTTAAACTAATATAACTGTTAAACTAAAATTAAACTAACTAACAATTAAATTAAACTAAACTACACATTAAAAAAATCCTATCACTACTCTAAAAATTACAAACGATCTAAATGCAAAAAATCGAAAAGACTAAATTGCAAAAAATAACAAACACTAAAGTATGAAAAATAACAAACGAAATGATCAAAAATAAAAAAGAATTACACCTAATCTAATAGCCCTATAAAAATAAAAAAGCCCACCCAAAATAAAAAAAAAACATGCCTACAATAAACAACCAATAGCCCGTAAAAGGGCCTTTTGTAGGGCATTGCCCTAAGTTAAACAGCTCTTTTACCTGTAAATCTGCAGCCATTAAACCCAATCCTCTGGCCTCCAACATCAATAACACTAAATATATTAACCCCTAAACATAACCCTAACCCTAAGCATAACCCTAATCCTAACATAACCCTAAGCATAACCCTAACCCTAACACCCCCTAGCTTAAATATAATTAAGATAAATCTAAATAAAAATTACAATTATTACCCAAATAATTCCTATTTAAAACTAAATTCAAACTTACCTGTAAAATAAAACCTAAGCTAGCTACAAACAAACTAATAGTTATATTGTAGCTATCTTAGGTTTTATTTTTATTTCACAGGTAAGTTTGTATTTATTGTAACTAGGTAGACTAGTTAGTAAATAGTTATTAACTATTTAATAACTACCTAGCTAAAATAAATACAAAGTTACCTGTCAAATAAAACCTAACCTGCCTTACACTAAAACCTAACATTACAATAAAATAAATTAAAATATTAAAATACAATTATCTAAATTGCAAAAAAATAAACACTAATTTATTTATTATCTAAATTTAAAAAAAAATTGCACAAAATAAAAAATGAAATTAGCAAAAATAAAAACGAATTACTCCAGTGCAAAACTCACTTCATGAAACACTGAAGAATAAAGACTTTAGATTACTGCTATAATCTCAGTGGTTACCTCAAAACAAATAAACCCCACTGGGAGGTAAGAGGAGGAGAAACACAAAGTATGAGAGAGGGAGGATGAGACAGTGCTTAAAAAATAGTCAGAACACTTCAGTATAAATAAATGAAATCAATATAAAACAATTAGTTCATTAAACAATTAAGTTAATCAGTCTTCCTTAGTGAAAAAAAAGCACACAGTAAAAAGAACAATCAAAAAAGATGATGATGATGTCATATAGAGGTAACCGGTAGGTATAGCACTTACTAGAAAATACTTCAATCATATGAGGTAAGTTGCCGCATCTATCAATGGAGTGCCTCCGGAAATAACTTGTATCAGATTCAGAGATGAAGATGTCGATGTGTCAATCCTTCTCCCCTTGGAGTATGGTGTGTAGGTCTGGAGAGATAATGCAATGGAATTCCTCCGTGAATCCAGCAATTATGCATGATAAAAAACACAAGGGGGATTAAACATACTACAGGGGTAGTATACACTAAAAACGAAGATATAATTAATAGCTTCGTCACATATTATACTTCACTATATAATATTAAGGACACAAATGAACAGGAGAAACGAGACAAATTAAAGACATACCTAGAGTCAATAGACGTCCCATCCATCCCTGAGGAAGACATAACTAAGCTAGATTCCCCTATCACTATACAAGAAATCGTGACTACTATTAAATCCTTACCAAATGGAAAGTCCCCAGGTCCAGATGGCCTCTCTGCCAAATTTTATCAATTGTTAGTAGGTAATCTTGGCCCACACCTACACAAATTATTTCACTCTATAGACCAAGGTCTTATGTTCCCTCAATCCCTTCTGAATGCCATGATAACAGTGATTCCAAAATCGGATAAGTCTAAAGACCTTGTAGGTAATTATAGACCAATCTCTTTATTAAATGTTGATATTAAAATATATGCTAAGATTTTGGCTAACTGTCTTACCCATATCTTGCTGAAGGTTATCCACCCAGACCAAGTTGGCTTTGTTAGTGGCCGTGAAGCAAAAGATAATACTACTAGACTCCTCCATACCATATTTACTTCTCACGAACAATCCAGCCCCCTGGTATTACTCTCTACTGATGCCGAGAAGGCCTTTGACAGGGTCGACTGGCACTTTATGTGGTTGGCCCTGTCAAAATTTGGTCTCTCAGATGTATTTTGGTCTAGAATAAAGGCACTATATAATAACCCTCGGGCTACTATTAAGGTCAACGACACAATATCACAGTCTTTTCCTATCTCCAATGGCACCAGGCAGGGGTGCCCGTTAGCCCCTCTCCTATTCGCTCTCATGGTAGAAATCTTAGCTATCCAAATTAGAAGCAATCCAAATATTTTGGGTATTAAGATAGGCAACATTCAACAATCATGTCTTCTTTTTGCAGACGATATTATTTTTACTTTGCAAGCTCCATCAACTTCCATACCAGCCCTGATACAAGTTTTGGAGAACTATAAACAATTTTCCAACTACTCAATAAACATGGATAAATCTAGAATCATTCCCGTTCACATAAACTCAGTTGAAATGGACTATATCTTTCATAAAACTCCCTTTTCCATAACAAACACTCTTAGATACCTAGGATTAAATATCCCAAAGAACCCTAAGAATTTATTCCATGATAATTACATAACGCTTCAAACTAATGTTTTCTCCCTACTATACACATGGCATAAACAAGGTCACCTTTCCTGGACAGGCCGAATAAACACAATAAAGATGATGATACTTCCTAAATATTTATACATATGTCAAGCTTTACCGATTACACTACCAAGACATTACCTCCACACTCAACAAAAGATGCTGGAATCTTTTATTTGGGCCTATAAAAAACCAAGAGTCTCACGGAACTCCATGTATTTGAGTAAAGAGGATGGTGGCCTGAATGTCCCAAACTTAGCACAGTATCATAAAGCGACACATTTAACGCGTATAGTCTCATGGAATCATAATTCCCCTTCTAAAATTTGGATCCAAATGGAAGCAGCTTCACTCAACCTGAGTGGAATGCGAGATCTATGCTGGCTCCCAAAATTATTTAGACCCCCCTTGACCAAGGCAAATGAATGTATTAGAACTACACTAGCCATATGGGACTCTCTTATTCAAAATTCAAACACCCTCTCGACCCCACTCTCTCCAATTACCCCATTGTTGAATAATACCCTTTTTTTCTCCCACCACCAGTTTCAATATGAGCGGGAGGATGCCTCCCTTAAAAAACTTGCCTATATTCTTACTCACAGAATTATCCCAAATAAAAGACAGAATCACCCTGAGGGACTTAATAGTTTCCCCTTTCCACAACTGGTTTTCTTATCTCCAAATTCGACAAGCAATTATGGATAACCCTCATAAAAAAAACTGTCTTCGCACGCTTACCCCCTTCAAGAGACTATGCACTGCAAAAAACATTCACAGATCCCACCTCTGTCTCACACATAAACTTTTAAGGGTTTTGCATACACTCAAACTACCCTCCTACACCTCCAAGTGGGAGACTGAGCTTCGGGTTCAACTCCCAAAAGACACCTGGTTACAATGTTTTTGTACTGTCCACTCCTCTTCAATCTCACTCACCTTGACTGAACTTAACTATAAAATTATTTCACATTGGTACCTCACACCCCAAAAATTAAATGAAATATATCCAGGAGCTAACTCCAGTTGTAGGCACACTCTCTCACATATGGTGGTCCTGTAACAATTTATCTATTTTTTGTGCTCGAATTGAACGTTGCATCAATCTCACATTGGGCACACAGATATCCCTTTCAGCAACTATGATTTTATTAAATCAAGTCCCTAAATTGCAGTGTGTCTATCGCAGGAAACTCCTTCAACTGATGCTCACATGTGCCAAACGCATCATCCCTCAACTATGGAAGCAGGTGCTCTCCCCTACTTATGATCAATGGGTGGCAGAAGTCACATATATATTAACCTTAGAAAAGAGACACTATTGTTTTGTAGGTAAGAAAGATTTTATATTAGATATCATTTTCTTATGGGAGCAAAGAACATCATAAATCTGTAATGATATCCCTTCTTCACGATTATACATAATAGATCCTATAAACGTTAGAGGTGTGTGTTCTTATCTCTGAAGGGATTGGGTGCAAGGGAACTATGCTACACTATATTATATTTTCTTATATCTTTATTTTTACTATGTACTTTCCCCTTAATACCCCTAGTCTCCTACCTGAACCCCTCCCATTCCCCTCCTTCTTACACCCCCCTCCCCTCTTGTTCCTTTATAGAAACGATCAGTAAGATGGTGCAATGACTTAATGTAGATGAAAAATATTCACTGATCTTTGTTATTCATCTATCTGTCTATGTTATTTACAAAAATGCCAATAAAACTTGTTTAAACAAAAAAAAAAAACACAAAGGGGGTATATATACACAGTTTAATTAAAGTAAAAATAAATAAAATGCACCAAGTGACCACATACATTTAAAATCCTCAAACATATGAGGTATGAGTAAGACACATATAATAATATATGTACACAATAGAGTCCTCATTGTGCTTCAATGTATTCAGCAGGCCCGGACTGGCCATAGGGCATACCGGGCATTTGCCATGTGGGCCAACAGTTACCTTAGCCCTGCCCACCAGTAAAATCATGTGTGGGCCAGGCCGGGTCAACTTAGCACACAGTGATGAGCAGTGCAGCTGTATATGCGCACACACAGTCTGTGACAGTGACAGTCATCATGACATGTGGGAGAGAGGGGCCTCATCAAATGGGACTACTGGACTGTCTGAAGTACAGCTTGCTCCAAAAGTTTACTTGGCTTGCCTGCAGCTGCACACTATCTCTGGGGACTGAGTTAGAGAGGGCAGTAGAACAAGGTAGGTCAGACCATCAGAGCAGGGGTGGAACTACCGGGGGGGGGGGACACGGGGGGGCCGTGAGGGGGGATCCCTAGCTCAGCTGCCTGGATGCATTATAGTATGTATATAAAATCGTAAAAAATGTGCCTATCAGAGATTCAGAGGGTCTAGTGGGGGCATTTTGTAATGAGGTGCTCAAGTGCTGATATATACTGTGCATAAGTATGTGACTGTGTGACAAGAAGTTTAGAAATGGTCTGACCTTAGGCAAATATATTTTTAAATAATTAACCATTCCATTTCTAAACTGGCTCTGCTATGTTAAATAGTTGAAACCTATATGTTCAATACCTCAAACAGATTGAAAAGAAAAGGTTAAAAATCTGGATTGCAGGTCCTAACCTTGCAAGCCCCCACCCCCCTATGTGTCACCTCAAAGACTTCCTAGTCACTCACCCCACCCTCCAATGTGAAACTCAAGAGATTATCTCCAACTTCCTTACTATTAACGACACACCACAGGTCACCTCAGAGGCCCTATGGGCCTCCCTTAAGGCTTTTCTTAGGGGACACTACATTACTATTGCATCACAACTGCAGAAAACGCAGGGAGCATCACTAGCATCACTTAACTGCCAACTTAGATCCCTTAGAAACCAACTCTCTGCCGCCTACTCTACGACACTTAACACTCAACTCACAGAAGTGATACAACAGATCAGAACACTTGAATATTAGAAAACTCAAACCAACCTTGAAAAACTCAAACAGATATATTACTATAAGAGTAATAAGGCCTCCTCACTCTTAGCAAAGAAACTGAAACTCCGGTCAACTCAGGCTAAAATAACCCGCATATACACACAATATGGTCCAGTGACCTCCCCAAGAGAGATAGGAGAGGACTATAAGATGTTCTACTCCAAACTCTATAATTTAGAGACTAGTGAGCCCAATAAACTACTTCCACTAGTGGAAGTGTCCTCATTTTTGAAGTCTCTAAACCTCCCCTCTCTGCCCCAGGAGGTAGGGCAAGAGCTTAATGCCCTGATTACACTTGATGAAGTACGCCTAAGTATAAAAGATCTTAAAGTAGCCAAATCCCCAGGCCCAGACTACTTTACGGGTCAATTTTATAAAACTTTCGACCCCATTATCGCCCCCATACTATGTAGAACTTTCAAGTGAAGCATAATGGACACTTTCGCAAAGAACATCTAGAGGCCACAATCACCACCATACTCAAACCTGGCAAAGACCCCTCAGACTGCGGTAGCTATCGTCCCATCTCCCTGCTCAATTTGGATACCAAATTATATGCCAAAATCATAGCTACACGTTTATCTAGGGTAGTCCCATACCTGGTTCATACAGACCAGGTCGGATTTATTCCACGGAGGGAGGGACTCGATGCTATGAGACGGGTTCTAGACATTTTGATTGAGGCAGCCAGGAGAGAGATACCCCTGCTTGCCCTGTCACTTGACGCCAAGAAGGCCTTTGACAGGGTGAGCTGGGAATATTTATGGGAGACACTCCCAAATGAATTTTTAATCGCTATACAGGCTTTGTACTCCAATCCATCAGCTAGAGTTAAGGGTGTAGGTTTTCAGTCTGTTTTCTTTTTAGATATCTAATGGGGCCAGACAGGGGTGCCCCCTCTCACCACTTTTATTTGCTCTTTCTATAGAACCGCTAGCGCAAGCCATTAGATTATATCCAGCCATTTCGGGTGTCCCCTTCATGGAGACCCAACATAAAATCGCCCTCTACGCGGATGACATCACACTTCTTTTAACTAACCCTTCCAACTCTCTTTGGGCTGTCTTCAAACTGTTCACCCACTTTGGTTTCATTAGCTATTAAAAATTAAACTTAAACAAGTTGGAAGCCCTCCATCTGAACATCTCCCCTAATGAGTTGATTCCTCTTCAGAAACAATTCAAATTCCAATGGTCCACACACACTATTAAACTCCTAGGCACCCACCTTAGCATGTTGACAGCCACTGTTATCACTAAAAACTTCTCTGACAGGATCCCTGAATGGCAGAGACTCCTGGAATCCTGGGAATTCCAAGAGATTTCATGGACTGGGAGGAAAGCCGCTATTAAGATGTCTTTTATCCCTAAGATTCTTTACCTCTTCCGTTCCTTACCGATTAATGTCCCCAGGCCCATACTTAATAGATTACAAAGCCTCATTACTAAATATATTTGGAAGGGTAAAAAACCCAGGACCTCTACACGAACCTTACAGAGAGACACCACTTGTGGTTGACTCAGTCTACCAAACATCATTTTCTATTATAAATCAGCGCGGTTATCACACTTAATGGGCTGGAGTGACACAGTGGGTGTCTTCTCTTGGAGGGAGGTGGAGCAATCGCTTCTCCCATGAGGGTTACTTCTAGGTGATTTGCCCTGGATCCCCTCACATGGCTGGGGATATCTCAAGACTACTCATCCTGTAATACTGGATACTCTACAGTTCTGGAATCAGATCAGACACCTCTCTGCTATTGCTCCACACCCCTCCCCGCAGCAGACAATTGCCAGCTCCCTCTTCTGCCTTCTCGACTCTCACATATTGACCTGGCAACACTTTACGGTCACCTTTATCTCAGACCTCTATGATCATAAAAACACATTGTCGCATAGTAGCGTATGTGATAACTTACATATTCCGCCCACACTTCAATTTGAAGCTTTTCGGCTATGTTCTTTCCTTAAAGCATGGGGATTTCCTAGAAGGGATCTTAGGGAGCCCACTATTTGGGAACTAAACTGGATACAAGCCCGTTTGTCAGGGGGGTCTCTTTCATTCCATTACAGTCTCCTCCTAGAACCTCACTTACACCATAATATATCACAACATCTTGCTTGGGAGAGAGAACTAAACTTTTCTGTTGACACTGAAACTTGGCATAGGGAGATCCTTTTTACTAGGAAGCTATTACATTGCGCAACCTTATGGGAGTTATATTACAAGATTACAGTTAGATGGCATCTAGTCCCTATTACCTTGCTCAGAACCATCACCATCCCACCTGCTGGAGAGGATGTGGTCTACTAGGCACACAGAGCCACATTTGGTGGTACTGTCCAAAAATTACACCAGTATGGACACAGCTGTTTCACATTTTCAATTTCATGCATATCACCTCTGCACTTAGCCCTCAGTCTTGCCTTCTACATAAAGACTTCCCGACAATGTCCCAAGCCCAAAATCCCTTACTATCTATCTACTCATGTCCATTAAACTTGAAATTGCGAAAGCATGGAAGCAGAAATCCCCTGACACCATCTCACAAATCATTGCCACTCCAGAAAATGGAATCATACTCTTATTCTGTTTTAGACAAGATGGACTCCTATATTGACATCTGGTCTCCATGGATGGAGAAATTCCCACAATGAAGATCCGCATAATATCCTTAGTATCCTATAAATCCTAATCCCCCCCTTATTTCTTCCTTCTCATATTTCCTCCTCCTCCTCTCCTCCCCCCCTTCCCCCTCCCTTTTTTTTTTTTTTTTCTTCCTTCCCTCCCTCTCCCCCACTACGGTAACAGTCTACGAGAAACTGGTTAATATGAGATATCATATACTATGAGATATTAAATGTAAAATGAGAACCGTTGAACCCATCTGATTGACTTTAGTTCACGATTATAGTTATGAAATCATAACAGTTTTCGCAGGTTTACTAGACTATATATTGCTCTTCATATACTACGCATTACCTCATTTACTGCCGTTTATGTTCTGCACCTATTCAGTAATTTTACAATGTATATGCCAAGATTTTTGTAACACCTATATTTGCATAGATTTACATATATCCCTGCGTGGATACGTAAGATGGTAACATTTGTATTTATATATTTAATTTGTTCTCAATAAAAAGAATTTAACACAAAAAAAATCTGGATTGCTTTCAGATTGAATATTTGGCAGTTTCTGTTTGAACTGAATTGAATTTTGCAGGAAAGCTTATATCTGTGTTTCCTCTGGTCATAATGATTTGCTCTTCATTCTCTTTGTATCTTTATTTGAAAAGCAAAAATGTACAAATGTGCCTATTTTTGGTTAAGCCCTGGGTAGGGGGGCCTCTTTGTCCTAAAATGCCCGGGCCTCTTTTTGGTCCCAGTCCGGCCCTGGTATTCAGTATACCAAACAGGAATAAAAGAAGTCCCAGAAGGATAACATCCAGTATATCTTCAAACAGTACAAGTGTATATAACACTATAAAGATGTAAATATAAACACAAAGTCCCAAGGAATAGTCCATAACGCGTTTCAAAGGCTTGGTGTCCTTCTTCAGAGGGTTCCATATAGAATACAAACATCTGTGGGATCTTTTAAAGCTGGGCGGCGGCATGCCCCTACAAATGCCCTCTCCATGCTAATTGGTTGAGGCTTAATCTCGTGGTATAATATACTGCTAGAGCAAGGCATGATGGAACTGTATGTTTATTCTAAACACTATGGTAAGTAGAGAGGCCCAAACGGTTGTCACAGCAACCGGAAAAAACATAGGCGGTATGTGTATAGCATTAGTACAAAGCATAATGATGCTGAGGGTAGAATCTACTCACTGACGTTAGTCCAATATGACAAACGGTTGCCATAGCAATAGTGTATATTACTCCCTTATGTCGGATCTTAGTGGCCAATGCTAATACCAGCATCCAAATATAAATCTGCAAGTCTTATAGATTTAACTGTGTAAAAGTCATAGACCGTAGTGTAGTTATTATTAAAACCAAAATAAAAAATGCATTCATAATACAAACAATAATAAATATATAAAATACATAATTGTGTCCAAAGAACTGCTATGTATTTATCAGCAAGGAGGATTAATAACAAGGGGGATCAATAACAAGAATAAGACATTTACTATAATTCTCCAGGGGGTAGAACACAATTAGTCCTCTTAAAAAGTAAGATCTACCTTGTTATTAATCCTCCTTTCTGATGAATACATATTTATTTGACATCTTCAGCTGTTATAAATAACCGTTTGGCTGCTAAGAACTGCCATAAGTGAGTAACATACACTATTGGTGTAATTTTGACACGCATCAGATCTCAGATGTTGTTCTGGTTGCTATGGCAACCGTTTGTCATATTGGACTAATGTCAGTGAGTAGATTCTACCCTCAGCGTCATTACACTTTGTACTAATGCTATCCACATACCGCCTATGATTTTTCCGGTTGCCATGACAACAGTTTGGGCCTCTCTACTTACCATAGTGTTTAGATTACACATACAGTTCCATCATGCCTCGCTTTAATAGAATATTATACCAAGTGATTAAGCCTCAACCAAATAGCATGGAGGGGGCGTTTGTAGAGGCGTGCCGCCGCCCAGCTTTAAAATATCCCACAGATGTTTGTATTCTATACGGAACCCTCTGAAGAAGAAGGACACCAAACCTTTGAAACGCATTAGGGACTATTCCTTGGGGCTTTGTGTTTATATTTACATCTTTATAGCGTTATATACACTTCTACTGTTTGAAGATATTCTGCATGTTATCCTTCTGGGACTTCTTTTATTCCTATTTGGTATACTGAATATATGGAAGCACCCTGAGGACTCCATTGTGTACATATATTATTTTATGTGTCTTACTCATACCTCATATGTTTGAGGATTTTAAATGTAAGTGGCCACTTGGCACATTTTATTTATTTTTACTTTAATAAAACTGTGTGTATGTACCCCCTTGTGTTTTTTATCACGCATAATTGCTGGATTCATGGAGAAATTCCATTGCAATATCTCTCCAGACCTACACACCATACTCCAAGGGGAGAAGGATTGACACATCCACATCTTCATCTCTGAAACAAGTTATTTCCGGAGGCTCTCCACTGATAGATGCAGCAACTTACCTCATATTATTCAGGTATTTTCTAGTAAGTGCTATACCTACCAGTTACCTCTATATTACATCATCATCTTTTTTGATTGTTATTTTTACTGTGTGCTTTTTTAGCACTTAGGAAGACTGATTAAATTAATTGTTTAATGAACTGTTTTATATATTGATTTCATTTATTTATACTGAAGTGTTCTCTCTTATATATATATATATATATATATATATATATATATATATATATATATATATATAAAAAAAAAAAACATAAGATATATATATATATATATATATATATATATAAATACTGTATATATTTATGAATAAATGGAACATATTCTTCTGTGAAGAACATTGGAATGTGAAATATTAATATTTCATTTCATATCAGTAGGGTTTTGGTTCCATTGAAGTATATGGGAGAATATGTTAACGCAATTACAATATTGTAAGTTCGGCTGTTTGTGCCCGTCGGGTTAGCGCGGAAGTAAAAACATTTTACTTTCAACTTGCAATACGCATTGTATCTGACGCATGCAAAAAACTTACATGTATGATGTTAATGCTTATGCAGGAGCGATAAATAGCACTCCACTCACAATCTGGCCCTATATTTGTTATTGTTTTTTCAACAGAGTATTCGAGCCAATACAATGAAATTTGCTCTATTCTGAAGAAAAATCTCCATCTACTTAATGAGGATGAGGTGTTGAGACCCCTTATTGGAAACTGTAAATTTGTGTCAAAAAAGCCCCCAACCTTGTCTTCTAAACTATCTCCCAGTTTAATACATTCAGGAGGTAAGGACAAAAGTGATTGGATTAGAAGGAAGGGGACCTATAGATGTGGACATGGCCCTTGTGTCACTTGCAGCTTTATTGGTATAGGTAATGGCTTCAAAAGCACCCAAACTGGTGAGGAATTCTCTCATAAATTTTATGCAAATTGCAGAAGTACCTATGTTGTGTACTTGCTTGAGTGTAAGCAATGTTTTCTGCAATATACTGGCCAAACGACCAGAGAATTAAGATCTTGAATTAGGGAACATGTGAGGGACACTAGAGAGTATGTCAAAGAATCAGCGGTTGCAAGACATTTCAATCTTGTACACATGACTAGTGTCTTTAATATGAAGGTACAGGTAATTGACCGCGTCATGTTCCCACCCAGGGGTGGTGATAGATGTAAACTTTTACAGAAACAAGAACTATACTGGATCTATAAGCTCAGAACTATCACACCCCTGGGTTTGAACAAGGAGTGGGATATGAGCTACTTTGTTGAGTAGTATTCTCTTTATATGCCACCCACTGTACTATATGGTACAAACATCACTGGTTACAGGTCAGCCCAATATTGGTTACATTGACATTGTTAGATTAATATTGTTAGACTGATGTTCTTTACTTGTCCTTCCTTTTTGAATCAATAAGTAAAGTGGTCCTTGTAATGCTCCATTTAATAACATTGAGAAATATATTGCTTTAAATGTTTTTTACATTATGCATATATCTTTATCTCATATATAAAATTATACATGTATATATATATTTTTTGTGTTATTTAATGGAGTGTTTTCTGTCTTCCTTTTGTTCTTTTTGGACTGCACTTTGAGTATGCATGTTTGCATATAATGTTTCATATGGTTGGACATGTAAGGCTTTTTTGTAACAATTCAATATCCATGATTTGTATGTACTTGTTCCCCTCCTTTTCTTTAGGGGGACATTTTCAATAATTTTAGAATTTATTTTTACAATATATTTTTACAATACATCTGTATATATAGATACTTACATACATGGATATTTATTGTAATTTGTCACCTACAATTACAAATATTGTTATTGTTTTTGGTCTCTGACATTATTATCTTTTGCAGCGTTTGTACAATGTATTTTGCAATATGTTATTTTTAACATCGTTTTCTCCTTAGACATTGTGCATGTGATTTGTAACAGATTTTGTTTGTTTTGTGATTGATTGATTTTTCAATGTGTATGTGCACTCATAGGTTCCCATACATACATTGAATTTTAATATGCATGTAAATTTAACTAATCACTAACAGGTGTTTCTTTCCCTTTAAAAAGGGAGGGTTCACACCTAGCAACTTACCCTATGATTAAGTGCTCTGGTGAGCACGAAACTAGTCAGGGAAGCTCATTTGTGTACTTATGTAAATCGTTCCAATAAAGGTAAATTTTGTTTTACTTTTTTGGCCCTGGATTTTCCTTGCACCAGTGCTGCTGTGTTTCCTTTTTGTATTTTCAATCTTTTTCGGCTACACCGGCCGTTAACCAACAGCATGCACCCCTTGTGACCTGTGTAGTACCTGTAACACTCCGCCTCTGCCTCAGCTCACGGACACAGCCGGAACTTCCGCATTTGCAGCGGCTTGTCTCTCTGTGCTCATTGTCAACACATCACAACCCAAAATACTGTAATTTTAAAATAGCGTCTATTACCTACTCACATATTTCATCTTAATTTTTTGAAAACCTTTGTCAGTCAACACCATTTGCCACTGCATCCACAGATGTAAGTTAAGGCTTTACTATGTAAAGCAGAAGTCATACATCAACACTGTCCAGAGGCGACGCAGACTTCTCTGGACTCTGTCTTATCTGAGATGGAAGTAGCACAGTGGAATTGTGTTTTGTGGTCCAATGAGTCAACATTTCAAATAGTTTTTGGAAAAAACAGCCATTGTGTTCTTCTGGCCAAAGAGGATAAGGACCATCCAAACTGTTATCAGTGTCAGGTCCAAAAGCCAGCTGCTGTCAAGGTATGGGTTTTTTTAAGTGCCCATGGCATGGGTAACTTGCACTTCTGTGAAGGCAACATTAATGCAGAAAAATATGTATAGATTTGGGAGCAACATATGCTGCCATCCAGACATAGTCTTTTCCAGAGACATCCCTGCATTTTCCAGCAGGACAACGCCAAACCACATTCTGCCCAGATTACAAGCGCATGGTTGCGTAAGCAGAGAGTGCGGGTGCTAGCATGGCCTGCCTGCAGTCCTGACCTGTATCCAATTGAGTGGCGCATTATGAAGCGCAAAATAAGGCAATGAAGGCGGCATACAGTTGCGCAGCTGAAGACATGCATAATGGATAAATAGGGGGAAATTCTGCATGCTAAACACAACCAACTGGTGTCTTCAGTGAACCCTTGAATTTAGTATCTTGTTGATCATCTTTAAACAGCAACAACCTCCACAAAATATTTCCTGTAGTGGCTTATAAGGCTTGTACAACATTGATTACGAATTTTGGACCATTCCTCCCTGTTTTAGTTTAACAATATTTCTGGGTTGTCTTCATTAAACCCCCCTCTTCAGGTTATGCAACAGCATCTCAGTTTGGGTAAACTCAGGACTCTGACTTTGCCATTACAAAACACATATCTTCTTCTTTTTCAGACATTCTTTGGTTGATTTACTTGTGTGCTTTGGGTCAATGTCTTGTTTCATCACATGGACTGCTGCATGACATTCTCCTGCAAATTGTCATGATACCTACCTTTGAACTCATTGTTCTCTCAATGATTGCAAGTCATCCAGGCCCTGAGGCAGCAAAGCAGCTCCAAACTATGATGCTCCCTCCACAATGCTTCACAATTAGGATGAGGTTTAGGTGTTGGTGTGCAGTGCCATTATTTAAAAGGCAGGGCATCTGTGCAAGCCACACTTCCAATATTATCTTCTGAATTGAAACACCTGACTCCAAATAGCTTTTAGAGAAGTAATTGTCATGGGACCAGGAGGAACCCTCTTACCTTGGTACCGGGTGTCCTCCCAGCCCCCTTGCATTGCCGGTATGGCGGCCGTGCACTGGTTTAAGTGTGTTCGCATGCGCAAACCTGTACCCACACTCATAGTGTCGCAGGTAGCGCACGTCACGTTCATGATGCTGGATCAGTGCGGGGAGTGTCTAGAGGACACTCCCTCCTTTAGCAGGGTCCTTATTGGCTATCTGGAACTGAAGCTCCCTGGTTGTCGGGGTGATGAGGGCATTCCTAGTCCCTGTAGGCCTTATAAGCTAGGCACTCCCCTAGCCCAGTGCTAGGTTATTCTGCCTGTTTCCAGAGACCAAGCTATTTTCTCATGCAATGTTATTTCCTGAGTCCCTTTTTCTCCCTTCAATATTTTTGACTTCCTGGTTATTGGCTTCGGCTTATTCATCTGACTATGTGTACCTCTACTTGCCCTGACTACGGAATTGTCTAACCAATCTTATCTCCATATCTGTGTCTCTTGCCACTGGGTTTCAAACCTTAAAAGTTGGAGGATATATCCCCCCTGGTGACAGTAATTAACACAGAGATTCCCTTTTTCCAGCCTGCGAATGATTACTCAATGTCTTTGACAAAAATGTGAAAAGTGTTTTTGTGTTTTCAGTTTAGTTAGATTGTGTTTGTCTATAACTCTGACTTAGATGAACATCAGACAACATTTTATGAATATTAAAGGCAGAAATACAAGTAATTTAAAAGGGTTCACAAACATTTTCTTGCAATTGCAGTTACATATTTTAATTTCAAGACTGACCAATATTGAAGGACTATAAAACACATATGAATAGAGCTTTAATGAATCCAGACTATTGCATATTAAGTAAAATGAGATCAGTGTGTTTTGTATATGAACAAAAGCAATTATTTTGAAATAGTGTGAACATAAAACCCAAGAGGCCAGTTTTGTGGTTTAGGAAGTCCTTTATGAGCAGTCACAATGACTTTAACAGAGCTTTTGACCCTTTGAGTGCTAAGCTGGAATTTTTTTTGTCTGTTTTTTACTATATAAAAAAAAAAAATACTCCCCCCCCCAGATCCCCAAGACCTATACTTTTGGAAAGGTTATGCGATTACCTTTCCAACTGTGGGTCTTGGGGGTCTGTAGCTGTTTAGATGCCTGAGATACAAGGGGCCTATTTATCATGATGTGAGTGGACATGATCCGATATTGCGGATAATGTCCACTGCACATCGATAAATACCGACAGCATACGCTCTCTGCATTTATCATTGCACAAGCAGTTCTTGTGAACTGCTGGTGCAATGCCACCCCCTGCAGATTCACAACCAATTGTCTGCTAACTGGGGGTGTCAATCAACCCGATTGTATTGGATTAGGTTGATTTCCACCTCAGAGTAGGCAGACAGGTTATGGAGCAGAGGTCTATAGACCGCTGCTTCATACCTTGTGTTTCTGGCGAGCCTGAAACATGGGGCTTTAAGCTCCGTTTGGAGCTTGATAATTTGGCCCCCAAGTCCTAAAAAAGACTTCTGCCCACTCAAAGTAACCACTGTGTTCTTGCACTCAATACCCCCACCTCACAATGAAATGTAATTTATATATATATATATATATATATATATATATATATATATATATATATATATATATATATATATATTAATTGGCAAACAACTTATGTTAATGCCTAGAGTTTAAGTTGTTAACCAAATGTTAAAAAGCAAGGAAATTCCTAACTTAAACTGCCCCTGCCCTGGGTGCTTTGCATGACATTATCAATGATATCAATGATTACATAACACATGACATCACCAATGATGAAGAATCCTATCAGCCAATCAGAATTAAGGTAGGAAAAATCCTATTGGCTGATGCAATCAGCTAATAGGATTGAAGTTCAATCCGATTGGCTGATACAATCAGCCAATAGGATTGAGCTTGCATCAGCCAATAGGATTTTTCCTACCTTAATTCCGATTGGCTGATAGGATTCTATCAGCCAATCGGAATTCAAGGGATGCCATCTTGGATGACGTCACTTAAAGGACCAGTCATTCAGTCATCGGCCGTCAGATGAAGAGGATGCTCCGCGTCGGATGTCTTGAAGATGGACCCGCTCCGCTCCGGAAGGATGAAGATAGAAGATGCCGCCTGGATGAAGCCTTCTGCCGGTCTGGATGTCCTCTTCTGGCCGGATAGGATGAAGACTTCGGACCCTCTGGAGGACCACTTGTGCCTGGCTTGGTGAAGACGGCTCAAGGTAGGGTGATCTTCAAGGGGGTAGTGTTAGGTTTTTTTAAGGGGGAATTGGGTGGGTTTTAGAGTAGGGTTTAATGTTGGGGGGTATTATATTTTTTTTTACAGGTGATTACTTTGGGGCAATGCCCCACAAAAGGCCCTGTTAAGGGCTATTTGTAATTTAGTATAGGGTATGGAGTTTCATTATTTTGGGGGGCTTTTTTATTTTATTAGGGGGATTAGATTAGGTGTAATTAGTTTAAAATTCTTGTAATTCTTTTTTTTTTCTGTAATTTAGTATTTGTTTTTTTTCGTAATTTAGTTTATTTAATTTAATTGTAATTAATTGTAGGTAGTTTAGGTAATTAGTTTAATTATAGTGTAGTGTTAGGTGTAATTGTAACTTAGGTTAGGGTTTATTTTACAGGTACTTTTGTACTTATTTTAGCTAGGTACTTATTAAATAGTTAGTAAAATAAAAATAAACCCTAAGATGGCTACAATGTAATTATTATTTATATTGTAGCTATCTTAGGGTTTATTTTATAGGTAAGTATTTAGTTTTAAATAGGATTAATTTATTTAATAGTAGTAAATTTATTTAGATGTATTTAAATTATATTTAAAGGGACACTGTAGCCAAACAAAATATTTTGTGATTCAGATAGAGCATGCAATTTTAAGCAACTTTCTAATGTACTCCTATTATCAAATTGTCTTCATTTTCTTGTTATGTTTATTTGAAAAGCAAGAATGTAAGTTTAGATGCCGGCCCATTTTAGGTGAACAACCTGGGTTGTCCTTGCTGATTGGACAGCACCTTTAAACAAGTGCTGTCCATGGTTCTGAACCCACAATTTGCTGGCTCCTTAGCTGAGATGCCTTCTTTTCAAATAAAGATTGCAAGAGAATGAAGAAAAATTGATAATAGAAGTAAATTAGAAAGTTGCTTACAATTACACGCTCTATCTGAATCATGAAAGAAAAAAATTGGGTTCAGTGTCCCTTTAAGTTAGGGGGTGTTGGGGTTAGACTTAGGTTTAGGGGTTAATAAATTTAATGTAGGTGTCGGCGATGTTGGGGGCAGTAGATTAGGGGTTCATAAGTATAATGTAGGTGGCGGCGGTGTCCGGAGCAGCAGATTAGGGGTTAATAATTATAATGTAGGTGTCAGCGATAGCGGGGGCGGCAGATTAGGGGTTAATAAGTGTAAGATTAGGGGTGTTTAGACTCGGGGTTCATGTTAGGGTGTTAGGTGCAGACATAAATTTCATTTTCCCATAGGAAACAAATGGGCTGCGTTAGGAGCTGAACGCTGCTTTTTTGCAGGTGTTAGGTTTTTTTTTTCAGCCAACTCAGCACCATTGTTTCCTATGGGGAAATCGTGCAAAAGCACGTTTTGCCAGCTTACCGCTACCGTAAGCAACGCTGGTATTACAGTGAGATATGGAGCTAAATTTTGCTCAACGCTCACTTTTCTGAGGCTAACGCCGGCTTGAAGAAAACCTGTAATACCAGCTTTGGCTTAAGTGAGCGGTAAGAAAAAAAGTCTCGTTAGCCCTGCACAGCCTTACCGACATAAACTCGTAATCTAGGTGTTACTCTTTTATTTCACACTTAACACATTTAATACAAGCAATTAACTTCAAACAACATATTAAATATCTCACTTCATTCTTTTTTCATAGTAAATATGCATATATTTGTATACATTCTGTATATACTGGTACCATTAATTACATCATATATGATGTTATAAATAATATTGCACATTGTAATATGAGATATATTGTAATATATTGTTCCATATTTCTCTGATGTGTAGGAAATTATCATGAGTTATGTCACTACTGATGCCATTGATGATATTATAGGTGATGTCACTAGTGTTGCAATTGATGATGTCATCAACAGTGTCATGTGTGATGTAATCATTGATGTCATTGATGATGTCATGCAAAGCACCACGTGTGGGGGCAGTTCAAGTTGGTAATTTCCTTGCTTTTTAATGTTTGATTAACAACTTAAACTTTATAGCATTAAAGTTAATTTCCTCATTATTTTTAATTTTTTTTAAAAAATATTTAAACCATATTTATAATAGATATGTTTATTCTTACAGTGCTGTGCTTCTAAAAAATAATAATACAACTAAACAAAAAGAAAAAGGTTTTGTAAAAAAAATAAAAAATATCTTCTTTTCCTCCATACTTTTAAATTACAAATTCTCAAGACCACTCTATTATTTTCTAAGTCAACTAATACATTTAAAATGTATAATTGCTAATACCTGTTATCTTGAAAATTTAATTGAATTGCGGGGACTTCCGGCCAAGAGCCCCTCCATCCCGCGATATTGCAGTGCTCCTTGGCCAGCCTCTTTTCAGCTGGCCTGGACTTAAGATCTATGGATCCATGATTTGGAAGTCCCGATTGGCAGCATGTCACTTTTTGGCTTAATCGAACTCCGGTGCCCTCAGCCTAAACCAACAGCTTTTCTACCTGATACAGGTGGTATCTTGTACACCTACCTCTCTACCAGTCTGGGTGGAAGAACCTAGCGACGTGCTGTTCTTACTGGTCATTTTTCCAGGTTCCCTATAAAAACATTAATTCAGCAAGTTTAAAAGCTGATTGGGGTTTACTTGAAGGGGTTTGTTTGTAGATTACTGAATATTTATTGAAAGTATTTCTATCCCCCTGTTAGTAGTGATGTCCCGAACTGTTCGCCCGCGAACGGTTCACAGCGAACATAGCTTGTTCGCGTTTGTGGGCGAACACATGGCGATGTTCGATCCGCCCCTATGTGTCATCATTGTGGAAACTTTGACCCTTTATGTCACAGCCGCCTGACACATTAGAGCCAATCAACATCAGACACTCCCTCACAGACACTCCCAGCTACTCGGAATCCGCCATTTTAGACTCATAACGACCTTGCTTTTTTAATGAGAGGACGTGTTGTGTTTTTGCTCCTGACATTAATAGGAAAAACATAGCTAGGCTAGTGTATTTACAGTCCAGAAGGACTCCACTCATCTCTGCTGCAAGCACAGCACCCCAAAAAGCCCTTTTTAGGGCTATATTTCGTGCCGTTTATTTTTTGTTTTTGTTTTTTTTTTATTAGCATTTGCCTGGCTTTCAGCTGTGTGTTTAAGGCTCACAGCATATGCTGTGACTACTGCCACCACTGATATCTCCCTAACAACATTAGTTTAAATTTAACTAACCCAAAAATTTAATTATTTTTCTAGTGTAATTTTTTTTCATTTTCTATCAGGCCAGTGTCACACAGCATATACTCTGGTTCATTGCTCTGTGCCAGCCAGCAGCCACCAGTGTTAATATCCGTTTATAACATTATTTTAAATTTAAAAAAAAAAAAATATATATATATATTTTGCTAGTGTAATCTAATTACATTTACTATCATGCCTGTGTCTGTCAGGCTCACTCAACATTAATATACCTCTTTTTTCAGTCTTTTGGTTAATTGGTCTGTGCCAGGCAGCCACCCAGCACTCATATCTATTCTTCTTCACCTTAATTTTAATATATAAAAAAAAGTTTAAATTTGTTTGCTAGTGTAATCTAATATAATTTTCTATCCGGCCTGTGTGTTTTGCTGACATAGAGAGCCTACTGTGTTTACTTGCTGCCCTCCCTAGTCTTTGAGCCACGACTCATATGTGTTTAACCTTTTTTTAATTTCCCCCCCAAAAAAATAATTTCAATAATTTTTCTAGTGTAATCTAATAGTATTTTCTATCCGACTTACAGAGCCTATTGTTTTTAATAGCTGCCCTTCCAAGGCTATCAGCCACGACTCATGTATGTGCTTAACCTTTTTCTTAAAATTTCCAAAAAAAGTCTTTAAATCATTATGCTAGTGTAATCTAATTGTATTTTCTATCAGGCCTGTGTCTAACTGTCTATCTGACTTACACAGCATACTGTTGTTATAATTGCTGCCCTACGTAGCAGCCAGCCAGTGCGACCACTCATAGAGTCATATGTGCATTGCACTTCTTAACATAATTTTAATATTAAAATCTAAAATTTTAAAATATTTTGCTAGTGTAATCTAACTTAATTTTCTATCAGTCCTGTGTTTTTGTCACTTACACAGCATACTGTGTTAAATTGCTGCCCTACCTACCATCCACGACTCATATCTGCCAGCCTGTCTGCCAGGCCCAAGTTGCCAATTAGTGGCACCAATCACAATTCTTGTAACAGTAATTAAAAAAAAAAATCATAATTTTTTGGACTGCAAATATTCAGTCTCCTAGTGCATTGAATTTCATTTACCTCCTGCCTGCCACTGCCAGCCTTTTGTGCCAGGCCGTCTAGCCAACTATTTACACCAATCATAATTGTTGTCACAGACAGTATAGTTATTAATTTAAATAAAAACATTTTTTAGTGTTGATCTTAATCCTCAGTTTGCTTGTGCCCTAGAATTGCACTTTTCTACAGCCTTCCAAGCCTGTGTGCCAGGCCTACTTAAAAAATATTTACACCAATCATATTTGTTGTGACAGTATTCTAATAATTAAAAATTAAATTTTTTGGTAATAGTTGTTGTGATTTGAATCCTCAGTTTGCTGGTGCCATTGAATAGCACTTTCCTCCTGCCTTGCAGCCTGCTGTGAGCCAGGCCCACCTAGCCAATTGTTGTCAGCAATCATATTTCTGTTAACAGTATTGCAAAAATTGTCAATCATCACTGTTTAGACTGTAAGTAATCAGTCTCCTAGTGTCCTTGAATTGCATCTACCTCCTGCCTGCCATCCTTTTGTGCCAGGCCGTCTTGCCAACTATTTACACCAATCCTAATTTTTTGTCACAGTATAGTTACTAATTAAAATTAAAAAAATCTTGATTGTTGATGATCTTAATCCTCAGTTTGCTTGTGCCCTAGAATTGCACTTTTCTACAGCCTTCCAAGCCTGTGTGCCAGGCCTACTTAAAAAAATATTTACACCAATCATATTTGTTGTGACAGTATTCTAATAATTAAAAATTTAAATTTTTGGTAATAGTTGCTGTGATTTGAATCCTCAGTTTGCTGGTGCCATTGAATAGCACTTTCCTCCTGCCTTGCAGCCTGCTGTGAGCCAGGCCCACCTAGCCAATTGTTGTCAGCAATCATATTTCTGTTAACAGTATTGCAAAAATTGTCAATCATCACTGTTTAGACTGTCAGTAATCAGTCTCCTAGTGTCCTTGAATTGCATCTACCTCCTGCCTGCCATCCTTTTGTGCCAGGCCGTCTTGCCAACTATTTACACCAATCCTAATTTTTTGTCACAGTATAGTTACTAATTAAAATTAAATAAATCTTGATTGTTGATGATCTTAATCCTCAGTTTGCTCGTGCCCTAGAATTGCACTTTTCTACAGCCTTCCAAGCCTGTGTGCCAGACCTACTTAAAAAATATTTACACCAATCATATTTGTTGTGACAGTATTCTAATAATTAAAAATTTAATTTTTTGGTAATAGTTGTTGTGATTTGAATCCTCAGTTTGCTGGTGCCATTGAATAGCACTTTCCTCCTGCCTTGCAGCCTGCTGTGAGCCAGGCCCACCTAGCCAATTGTTGTCAGCAATCATATTTCTGTTAACAGTATTGCAAAAATTGTTAATCATCACTGTTTAGACTGTTAGTAATCAGTCTCCTAGTGTCCTTGAATTGCATCTACCTCCTGCCTGCCATCCTTTTGTGCCAGGCCGTCTTGCCAACTATTTACACCAATCCTAATTTTTTGTCACAGTATAGTTACTAATTAAAATTAAATAAATCTTGATTGTTGATGATCTTAATCCTCAGTTTGCTCGTGCCCTAGAATTGCACTTTTCTACAGCCTTCCAAGCCTGTGTGCCAGGCCTACTTAAAAAATATTTACACCAATCATATTTGTTGTGACAGTATTCTAATAATTAAAAATTTAAATTTTTGGTAATAGTTGCTGTGATTTGAATCCTCAGTTTGCTGGTGCCATTGAATAGCACTTTCCTCCTGCCTTGCAGCCTGCTGTGAGCCAGGCCCACCTAGCCAATTGTTGTCAGCAATCATATTTCTATTAACAGTATTGCAAAAATTGTCAATCATCACTGTTTAGACTGTTAGTAATCAGTCTCCTAGTGTCCTTGAATTGCATCTACCTCCTGCCTGCCATCCTTTTGTGCCAGGCCGTCTTGCCAACTATTTACACCAATCCTAATTTTTTGTCACAGTATAGTTACTAATTTAAAATTAAATAAATCTTGATTGTTGATGATCTTAATCCTCAGTTTGCTCGTGCCCTAGAATTGCACTTTTCTACAGCCTTCCAAGCCTGTGTGCCAGGCCTACTTAAAAAATATTTACACCAATCATATTTGTTGTGACAGTATTCTAATAATTAAAAATTTAAATTTTTGGTAATAGTTGTTGTGATTTGAATCCTCAGTTTGCTGGTGCCATTGGATAGCACTTTCCTCCTGCCTTGCAGCCTGCTGTGAGCCAGGCCCACCTAGCCAATTGTTGTCAGCAATCATATTTCTGTTAACAGTATTGCAAAAATTGTCAATCATCACTGTTTAGACTGTTAGTAATCAGTCTCCTAGTGTCCTTGAATTGCATCTACCTCCTGCCTACCATCCTTTTGTGCCAGGCCGTCTTGCCAACTATTTACACCAATCCTAATTTTTTGTCACAGTATAGTTACTAATTAAAATTAAAAAAATCTTGATTGTTGATGATCTTAATCCTCAGTTTGCTCGTGCCCTAGAATTGCACTTTTCTACAGCCTTCCAAGCCTGTGTGCCAGGCCTACTTGAAAAATATTTACACCAATCATATTTGTTGTGACAGTATTCTAATAATTAAAAATTAAAATTTTTGGTAATAGTTGCTGTGATTTGAATCCTCAGTTTGCTGGTGCCATTGAATAGCACTTTCCTCCTGCCTTGCAGCCTGCTGTGAGCCAGGCCCACCTAGCCAATTGTTGTCTAATCAATGTTTTTTTCTATTTCACGGGTCATATAAATGATCTGTAGGTTTCTAAAATCAATGCCTTTCTTGTAATCTATTATTCAAAAGGATGACATATGTCCTCTTTCATGCTGTTGTTTCGGTTGAGGCTCCGGGACCCTCGTATTAAAAAGGCCTGAGGATAAATAAGTGTAACGGGTGTCTAATCAATGTTTTTTTCTATTTCACGGTTGCAAATAATGATCTGTGGGTTTCTAAAATCAATGCCTTTACTGTAATCTTTTATTCAAAAGGATTACATATCTCCTCTTTCATGCTGTTGTTTCGGTTGAGGCTCCGGGACCCTCGTATTAAATAGGCCTGAGCCTAAATAAGTGTAACAGGTGTCTAATCAATGTTTTTTTCTATTTCCCGGGTCATATAAATGATCTCTGGGATTCTAAAATCAATGCCTTTCCTGTAATCTATTATTCAAAAGGATGACATATCTCCTCTTTCATGCTGTTGTTTCGGTTGAGGCTCCGGGACCCTCTTATTAAAAATGCCTGAGGATAAATAAGTATAACGGGTGTCTAATGAATGTTTTTTTCTATTTCAAGGGTCATATAAATGATCTCTGGGATTCTAAAATCAATGCCTTTCCTGTAATCTATTATTCAAAAGGATGACATATCTCCTCTTTCATGCTGTTGTTTTTGTTGGGGGTCCGGAACACTATTCTAAAAAGGCAGAAGTAGAATGACCTGTACTGTACTGGGTGTCCAATCATGTTTTTGTTTTCTATTTCACGGTTAATAATAAATATCGCTGTGTAACAAAAATCAATGCCATACCTGTACTCGGTTGTTCAAAAGGATGGCATATGTGGTGTTTCATTCTGTCTTGGTTGTTGAGGGTCGTGGCCGTGGGACAGCGTATAAAACGGCTGAAGGAGAACAACCTGTACAGCCTTGCTCCTCTTTTTAGGCAGGCCAGCTCTTTGCATACATGCCCACAGACTTTGTAACGCATGCCTCTTTTAGGGAGAGGTGCAGGAAGTAAGCTTACCATGGTTCCCTGCACGCACGTATTGTTGTTATATTTTGGTGAGGGTAATCATGATGGCCATGTAGACCACCACCACTGAGAGTCCTGGAAGTAACAGGGATGAGATGAAAGAGCTAAGAATAGTAGAACTTGAAACAACAGAGTTAGCCATGGGTGTTAGTGCAAAACCGCTTGGCTTTTTTTTTGCTTTGGGTGCGGCTATTCATGCAGGCCATATAGAGCTGCCACCATTCAGTGTCGTATCAGCTATTAAACTAATAAGAACAGTACTACCAAAATACAGCCAATGAAGGGCCTTAGGAAGACTGAGCCAAGGTTGGATTGTAGTATTTGGTTAGGCTAATCATGATGGCCATGTAGACCACCACCGAGAGTCCTGGAAGTAACAGGGATGAGATGAAAGAGCTAAGAATAGTAGAACTTGAAACAACAGAGTTAGCCATGGGTGTTAGTGCAAAACCGCTTGGCTTTTTTTTGGCTTTGGGTGCGGCTATTCATGCAGGCCATATAGAGCTGCCACCATTCGGTGTCGTATCAGCTATTAAACTAATAAGAACAGTAATACCAAAATACACCCAATGAAGGGCCTTAGGAAAACTGAGCCAAGGTTGGATTGTAGTATTTGGTTAGGCTAATCATGATGGCCATGTAGACCACCACCGAGAGTCCTGGAAGTAACAGGGATGAGATGAAAGAGCTAAGAATAGTAGAACTTGAAACAACAGAGTAAGCCATGGGTGTAAGTGCAAAACCGCTTGGCTTTTTTTTGGCTTTGGGTGCGGCTATTCATGCAGGCCATATAGAGCTGCCACCATTCAGTGTCGTATCAGCTATTAAACTAATAAGAAAAGTACTACCAAAATACAGCCAATGAAGGGCCTTAGGAAGACTGAGCCAAGGTTGGATTGTAGTATTTGGTTAGGCTAATCATGATGGCCATGTAGACCACCACTGAGAGTCCTGGAAGTAACAGGGATGATGAGATGAAAGTGCTAAGAATAGTACTACTTGAAACAACAGAGTTAACCATGGGTGGTAATCCAAGACCGCTTGGATTTATTTTTGTATTGGGTGCGGCTAATCATGCAGGCCATATAGAGCTGCCACCATTCGGTGTTGTATCAGCTATAAAAATAATAAGAACTGTACTATCAAAATACAGACAATGAAGGGCCTATGAAGACTGAGCAAAGGTTGGATTGTAGTATTTTGTTCGGCTAATCATGATGGCCATGTAGACCACCCGTAACAGGGCTTTTTTTTGGGTTTGGGTGCAGCTAATCATGAAGGCTAGATAGACCTGCCACCATTTGGTGTTGTAACAGGTATTAAACAGCAAAGAACAGTACTACTTAACACAACCAACTTACCATGGGTCCCAGAGCATATGTTTGGTTGTTATATTTTGTAAGGGTAATCATGCAGGCCATATAGACCTCCACCAATAGGGTGAGTATGAGTAACAGCTATTAAAATGCAAAGGACATTACTAATTAACACAACATAGTTACCATGGGTCGCATACCAAGAGCAGATGTCTTATTATATTTTGTATGGGTAATCATCCAGGCCGTATAGACCTCACCAAATAGGGGGAGTTACAGAGATTAAAGTGCTAAGAATGGTAGTACTTAAAACACAACCTAGTTAAAATAGGTAGCAGACCGCATGTCTTATTATTATAATTTTTCAGGGTAATCTGGCAGGCCATATAGAACACCCCCGATAGGGGGGGGGGAACAGGGATTAAAGTGCTAAGAAAAGTACTAATTAACACAAGCTAGTTGGGTCCAAGAACGCATGTTTAATTATTAGACTTTATTAGGGTAATTATATATCTAACAAATATATCTATTTCTCTTCTATCGATACTATCTAACTATCAATCTATGTATATCTATCTATCCTATCTATCAATCTATCTTCTGTCCGGGATGTTTTGAGACAGCCACTTTGGGAATGTTAGTTGATTTAGACCCATTATGGCTTAAAAGCAGACTCTGCATAAACTATGTAATTTTCCATGGGAGTTTTGCCAGGGATCCCCCTCCAGCATGCAACAGTCCAGGTGTTAGTACCCTTGAAACAACTTTTCCATCACTATTATGGCCAGAAAGAGTCCTTGTAGGTTTTAAAGTTCGCCTGCCTATTGAATGGGTTCGCGAACAATACCGGAAGTTCGAGTCCGCCGTTCGCGAACCGAAAATTTTAGGTTTGCGACATCACTACCTGTTAGTAGTTACAATCTCTGTTCCCACCCAGCTTAGTCCTGTAAGTGCTGTTTATTGCTTTATCGATCGTAACCAAAAAGATTTGGCTAGGTGATGGAGAAATCACCCTGCATGACCCTACATTAATTATGTTGTATTTACTTGTATTTTTTTTTCTTTCTTTTCTTTTTTTTTATTTTTTATTACACATTTATACATTTATACACTTGCACGTGTGCAAGCACAGCACACATGTCTGTGCACTGTATAGATTTACTTAGCTTTGGTTAACCTATTTCACAATCTAGATTAGATAGGGTTTAGAATCTACCTGGTATAAGCTTCTTAAAAGATTGTTGCCTTTCTATTCTCTTTATTTTTGTGCCTTTATAGGTCTTGTATATATTGAAGTATTTTATACGTTTGCTTACTGCTGAACAGTACACTATTACACTATAACACTTAGGGAATTTGTCCCTTCCTTTCTCACTGTCCATCTCTCCTAACCCTTTGGATAAGGGTTCCCACTACTTGTTAATAAGGTCACTTGTTTTGTCACTTATCTTTACTATTACGCTGTTTGTGATTGTTTGCTGTGTGTTACACTTTTTTCTGCCCTTTTGGGGTAGGGTCCATGGAAAGATAGATTACACAAGCCAAAGGTAGCTCCCTAAGTATAACACCCAAACAAAGGGATATAAAAGGCAAAAAAGGCAATAAAAAACAGATGCTTGCCGTGATACATCCCAAGACGGTAGGGGAATTTAATTTCTTGTTAACCAGTCTGTTCACTTTGTAGTAATCCAACTGATCTCACTGCAAATATTTTATGACATCAATCTTCATAGATCCTTCCAGTAGAAGTTTAGTACTTATTGTGCATATATAACAGGAAATAATGAACACTCCGCAAGTACATTTTAATAAATGAAATAGAAAATCAATTAAAATAACAATGTTGCAGTCATTTCTATTAGCAGTATATTGCTTCTAAGAGCTTCAAAGATAGTAACAACGAAAAATATATTTAAAATACCTTTAACTTGTTTTCTATCACTAATATCATTAATACCCACTATATATTTATTTTGTTAAAAATGGTAATAAAATATATATTTGGTACTTCTCTGATCTAGCATCACCTTACACCACCAGTTATATTGTAACATCCTCCTCTTATAAATCCTTTTATTATAGTGTATTATTCTCATCACTCACACTTCTCCTATATCTAATTGCCATAGTTTAGAAAGTGACAGGGAGCTGTGTGCAGCATTCAGTTATAACAGAGAAGATCATTTACAAAAGCAATAAAACATGCATGTACAAAATTGTACTTATGGTGCCATCCTGAATTTTAATTTAAACTACTCCATAGGGTCAATTTATTATAGTGCGAGTGGACATGATACGATGTAGCATATCATGTCCGCTGCACATCGATAAATGCTGACAGCATACGCTCTCGGCATTTATCATTGCACCAGCAGTTCTTGTGAACTGCTGGTGCAATACCGCCCACTGCAGATTTTGCGGCCGCTAGCAGGGGGTGTCAATCAATCCGATCATATTCGCACTAGGACCTAGGAATAAAGGAAAAAGTGCCTTTGGTATTGCCCGGGGCTGCCCCTAATATAATATACAATTAATAAAATGGGAAAAAGAAAAAGGGGTTAAACGATGAGGACATACAGTATCCTCTAAGGTAAACCAAGTGAAACACCAACCAACCAAACACAGCTTACATACATGTCTCTCACCCCTGGCACCTGAAGTCGATGATTCCTGATATTGACCAGGAGACAGGGGGGTGATTGCATAATGTTATTTTAGCTGTGTTTGGTTGGTTGGTGTTTCACTTGTTTACCTTAGAGGATATGTCCTCATTGTTTTAATGCATATTTATTAAAGTTATATGAATTTAACTTAGATCAATTTAAAATAGGAAAGACTGCTAGTTTAACCCCTTCTTTCCTTTTTTCCCCCTATTTTATTAGCCATCTTGAATTTAAAATAACTAAAAAATATCTTAAAAACTACTAATTACACAAGTTTTCACCCATTGTAACGGAAGACCCTCACCACATGATCCATTTAAATACTAAAAGTTTTAAACAAATCCTTGCAGCCAATTCTTAGATAACCTATTCTGTTCTGTATCTCCAAAATTGGGCTAAATTACGAGTGCAGGGCTTACAGTTACACGCGAGTGAAAATATTTTTTGGCGATAGTTTGCGAGCATAGTTTTTTCTGCTCGTATTACAAGTTGGAAGTAAACGCGATGGCTTGAGTGTAATTTAAGTTAATGCTCATCAGGATAGGACGTCCTTAAAACTCTGGTTAACTGTTTTGCAACTATTTTAGAATAGCTTTATGCAATGAATTTAAATATAACCATATGGTTTATGTGGATACATTTTCTTATTGCTGAAAGAGATTTGTCTGTCATGCATATTAACGGGACAATGTTAGCAAAACTTCCATGCGTCAAAATAGTCAGATTATATAAGTTTTGAATTACTGATCCTAGTCAACTATGGAGCTGATCACAATCTTGGTAGACAATGATTTCTGAACTTCAACCAGAATTATTACTGAACTTCAACCAGGATAATTACTGGTACCCATGGATAGGCAAGGACCAATGCTGTGGTGGACATTTTCCGTAGTACAGACCTTAGTGAAGGAAACCAAGGTACATTTCAATTTAAAAACATCAGAAAACATTCTCTTTGAGTTTAAACATGCATGGGATAGGCATAAGGCTGGATATAAGATAAGGCCAGGAACTAATGAAAGTATTCAGAAAATTGGGTAGACTTGATAGGCCTAATGGTTCCTATCTGCTGACACATTCAATGCTACTATAAGTCAGGACTCAGGAGAGCGGCACTTTTCTTCTTTGGAGGAGCCAGCCTGAGCTTTAGTCCAGACATCAAGGCTAGCCACTGTCATAAAGTTAGTATAGAATTCATAGTTTTGAAGTTGTTATAAGTTGACGCCCATTAGGGAAAATATGTAACAGAGTTAACCTTGAGAAGTCAGCAGGGGCATTTCAAGTTCTAAGAATTAGAAATTGCTCAGTTTTCAGAGCAAAAATTATATTAAAAGGGGGCAAATTAAATAATAAAAATATACTGTTGGCGCTCTACAAATAACCGATAATAATAATAATAATAATAATAATATACTGCAAAGTAGTTTAATTTTGTATAACTAAACACATTTTTTATAACAATTTCAAGGTGTTACTGTGTGACAGTGGTGTACCTTTTACTTTTTTTATTTTAAAGCAAAAATATTTGAAGTTAAACTATTTCTTAGATATATGGGTTTTTTTGCTTAATGTCCTTTAACCATTTTATTTTTTATTTTTAAAAAAGATAGAAAAAACAATCATGCTGGGGTGTGGCATATTCATTTTTATTCTACTATAGTATTATTGCTTCATCTATAAATAGAATAATTAATTAGAGTGGAATTATTTTATTTATATATGAAGAAACAATACTAAATACTATAGTAGAATAAAAATGAATATAAAATGTAGAGATTTCTATAGATGTGATCTGACTGTGATATATGCACATATTCTAGTTTTAGGGGGATATTTATCAAAGCGTCAACTGAAAATACGCTTGAATCGCGAGTCGTATTTGTCGCAAGATTGATCCGCCGTAGTTATCAAAGCATTAAGATCGTCAAATGTTGAAATTTGTGACATAATATTGACTCCCGCGATCTCAAGCAGACGCAGATCGATACTTGCGTCATTACAGATGTTTCGAATTCACATATGACTCTATTTGACCCTTTTCCCAATTTATCAAACATTTAACATGTAGGCTCCCGTCTATTCCGATGCAGCGTACCTAGTTTTCAATCAGCCACCCTTGAGGCAGCGGATTCCATAGAAATCAATGGGAGTATGAAAACACAGAAAGCTTATGTTCGATGCTTCAAGACAATGAAGTATATTACATAATAAAAGTAAATTAGAAACTTTATTAAAATTGTTTACCCGTTACTAATAAAACAATATTATAGCTCCACATTTGGTGCACTAGTAGATATAGGGATAAAAATGAAAAATACATTACTACTTATGGATTATGTTACAACTTTGTCTCTCATTACAAAGCAAGGGGACAATATTATTTCTCCAAATTTGTTGCAAAGTTTTGCCCCAAACTTGTTGCACTAATAGATATAGAGATAAAAATGAAATAAATACACAACATAATATAGCTAACTTCCTTTTTATTTTTTTGGATAAATCTATTTGCACCATGTTTAAGCCATGTAATACAGGTCCCACTCTCCACTTTGCACCAAATTTGACGCAACACTTTTTGCACCAGTTATGATGGAAACCCCTAAACAACCAACACACTAGTGAATTTTCAACCACTTTTGATTGGAATATGCATAATCACATGCTTTATGACATCAGCCAATCTGATTCAAATATACATTTTAAACTATCACTAACTAATCAAATTGTTGAGGCATAAATGTAGCTATTTCTTGGACATTAACAGATGAAAAATAAAAGATTAGCTTTAGGTAAATGTGCTTGTTCATAGACAGTTATGACATGGTATAAATAAAGTTGGAAAAACCCTGAATAACTGCGACATCGATGACTGTTAGTTTTTGATGTTTTTTGCGCATGTTTTTGACATTTTTTTAATAAATAAGGGCATCGTATATGGATCCGTGGCGGCGATGTCTGGCAAGCGTATTGACGCCGGTGAATGCACCGAGATTAACGCTTTGATAAATATCCCCCAAAGTGTGCTATCTATTTCACACAACAGCAACACACAGAAATGTAAAATTACATTCATAGCATGCTGCTGCATTTACAATTCAATTTATAAATCACAACTGCAACTGATAGTGATATACATAAATGAATGCACACTGAGTATGCAATAAAAGCCCTGTTTAATAAAAAAAATATTCTGACTGGAATCTGGCTATTCTTTAAGTGCTGATTGATGATGATGATTTGCTATGTATTACACACTTCCATACAATATATATATATATATATATATATATATATATATATATATATACTGTATATATATAGATATATAGATATGAATATATATATATATATATATATATATATATATATAAATAATAAATATATAGGCTAATTACTGGTACTTCTGGAACACAAAGCTGATTACTGGTACTTCATGGAACACAAGGCTGATTACTGGTACTTCGGGAACACAAGGCTAATTACTGGTACCTCTGGAACACAAGGCTAATTACTGGAACTTCTGGAACACAAGGCTAATTACTGGTACTTCTGGAACACAAGGCTGATTACTGTTACTTCTGGAACACAAGGCTTATTACTGGTACTTCTCGAAAACAAGGCTCAGTACATAAAAAGCTGGCAGCAGTTGTAAGTTTTCTATGACTGGTGGAGCACAGAGAGGCGCAACTCTGTAAACTTCCATGAAAACCAAATAAAATATTCTCAAAAAAAAAAAAATGCTGGCAGCAGAATTGTAAGGAAAAGCCAATGTCAGAACAAGACTATCAATAAGAGTACAGGTTCAAAAAACAAAATACAGAATATGGGCAAAAGATTAGGTACCACATAGCTAATAAAGCAGAAAGATAGTTCAGATAAATAGTCAGTTTGTAAGTCAAAAGTGTTATTTAAAGATTGTAATCAGAAAGCATCTAAAAGCAGGAAGAGTCACAATTAGGGATGACAAATTGAACTATTTTTAATCATTGTTCATTCGTTTCAAATTTCGAATGTTTGTACAACATTCTAACATTCGTTTAATGTAATAGTATTTCTAATGTTTTCTTTAAATGTAATATTTGATTCAAATGTTTCTAATAATTTGATTCAAATTCTGCAATATTCGAATTCAAAGAATTTGAATCTATATATTTGTAATAGTATTTCTAATGCTCTTCTTAAATGTAATATTCAAATTATGCAATATTCAAAATAGAAACATTCAAATTGCTATTATATTTGTATCTATTATGTATAAATTTACTAATTTCCCTACCACATGAACTATTGAAACTCTGAATAGTATTTGCTATATCGAATGTAGATATTCGATCCAATTATGAACATTCGAAAACTAAAGTAACATTTGAAAAACAGAAATAACATTCGATTACTGAATTTTGATGGATTTTTATTCTTATGAACTTTCGATTGTCGAAAATTAATGCCCACAGGACTATTCATTCTACCAAATGAATTACACTTTTAGCACATTCACCCATCCGTAGTCACAATCAGAGAGTAATGCTTAAAAGAATATGAAACACATTTTTTGTTTTCATTATTCAGACAGCGAACGTCATTTTAAACAACATTGCCATTTACAACAAAGTGTCACAAAACACATCAAAAATGCATTACAAAGTAGAGTTAAAATCATAATAAAACTATTTAAAAAAATTATTTTAAAAAAAAAATTGCACAAAAAAATTATAGGGGCTCAAAGATATGGAGTCTCGGGTGTTAGAAAAAAAGGCAGGCAAAGGGCTTTAACATACAGATATGTCTAAAGACGAATATGTTTGTACAGTATAGTAACAGCACCACATAGTTAAAGAGCCAGGATACCCAAATGTTTAAACACTTGAAAGTGATGCAGTATAGCTGTAAAAAGCTGACTAGAAAATATCACCTGAACATCTCTATGTAAAAAAGAAAGATATTTTACCTCAAAAGTCCCTCAGTAGCCACATCCCATTGTAAAGGATTTCTAAGCAGCATATTAGTATATCTGTCCCAGGACAGCTAAGGGGATGAGCCTCGTGCACTCTCACATTACTTCCCTATTCAGGTTAAAGGAAGCTTACTATGAAATCTCATGAGAGTTAAGTCAAATCTCATGAGATCACAGTAAAAGAGTTCATGACCTCAGCACTGCTGATGCTGATTAGCTGCAGTTCATTGCTTAATTTTTTTATTTTTTTTTTTACCTGAAGCTGGGAGCAGCTGAGTATAACTTTTTACACAGAACTTACTCTGCTGAGCTGAGGAGATTGTGAGGTAAAATATCTTCCTTTTTTACATAGAGATGCTCAGGTGATATTTTCCTGTCAGCTTTTTACAGTTATACTGCATCAGTTTCAAGTGTTTTAGCATTTGAGTACTATGTCCCTTTAATTAGTGGAGAGATTTAACAAATAGTTGCTACTATTGCATTTCATGTAGGAATTACTGGTGCTAGGGGGCTATTATTTGTAATTATTTATTTGAAAAGTTAGAAAAAGAAGAAATACAATGAGATTAGGTAAGAATAAGGATAAAGGAGGGAATGGGACAAGATAGCCCTATCCAGCACTAAATCATTTACCCTATAATAAACTATACACTTTAGGTAATGAATAGTATCACACATTATATTACACACATGATTTCTATAAACTAAGCATCAGTTTAATGCTAAATGCAATAATGTTACAAAAACCAGCAGCAAAAAATGTGTATAACGAGAGCACACAACAACTTGTGTTTGTATGATGCAAGGGGCCCCTTGAATAAATATCATCTGAGGATTGAAACAAGTAGTCCCAGAAAAAAAGTCTAAAATTAATTGGAATTCAAAATTTAACTATAATTCTATTGGGGATCCCCTTGTTGAAGCAGAGGACATCGATAGAATACTGTCCTTTCAACATGCAATTTGAATTTTCTAGCTAGGCGCTCAGTGCAGCGGTAATTCTAATATCCAAAAACCGCTAAGCACTTACCAAGCAGCAGTGTGATCAAGTAGCAGTGGACAGAAAACAACAAGCACCCAGGGACTCTGTAGTCACAGGAACAACTCTCGTAAGGTGTGATTGATAAGCAAGGAAGCTGTATTTCAAGGAGGTGTGGATTGGAAGCACTCTCCAAGTCAGCAAGGGAGGTATTGTATACGCTACGCTGATCTTTACATCAAGATACCTGATATACAACATGAGTGAGTACCATAATTGAGCTCAGTTACTAAGTGGCTGTATGGAGGAAACACAACAATTGTAATGTTGCAATTATTAGTGTGACTGTGTTTTCAAGCAATAGTATACTTGCATCTTTAGAAGGACATTCAAATTGCATGTTGAAAGGACAATGATCTATCGATCTCCATTGCTTCAGCAAGGGGATCCCCAATAGAATTATAGTTCAATTTTGGATTCCAATTAATTTTGGACTTTATATTTTTTTCTGGGACTACTTGTTTCAATCCTCAGATGATAGTTATTCAAGGGGCTCCTTGCATCATACAAACACAAGTTGTTGTGTGCTCTCGTTATACACATTTTTTGCTGCTGGTTTTTGTAACATTATTGCATTTAGCATTAAACTGATGTTTAGTTTATAGCAATCCTCTGTATAATATCATTTGTGATACTATTCATTACCTAAAGTGTATAGTTTATTATAGGGTAAATGATTTAGTGCTGGATAGGGCTATCTTTTTCCATTCCCTCCCTTATCCTTATTCTTACCTAATCTCATTGAATTTCTTCTTTTTCTAACCTTCAGATATATATATATATATATATATATATATACACAATATCAAACGAAAGCACTCTCAGGACTTCTGAATAGTGGGTCAAAAACCAGTGTTTATTGACGTTTTGGGGTTCACACAGACCCCTTCATCTGTGTGAACCCTGAAACGTCAATAAACACTGGTTTTTGACCCACTATTCAGAAGTCCTGAGAGTGCTTTCGTTCGTTTGATGTTGTATACTTTACATGTTTGCACCCAGGCAGTTGACCCAGGAGGGTAGATTTACTTTTTGGATTATATATATATATATATATATATATATATATATATATATATATATATATATATATATATATAAATCCAGAACAATTAAGGCACTCCCCGGTATTAAAGACAATCAATTTCTTTAATGTGACGTTTCAGGGTTTTAACCCCTTCCTCAGACCATAAAAAATATAATAACATAACATAGACTTACCCCCATATATACCCCACACCGTGCATAATAGTCCTGAGTGTGTATGCAGCATCAGCGTTCCAGTGGCGCAAAGCAAAATGGTAATTGTTAACAGAGCACTAAAGTTCCCATAACTCTAATTGGTTGAACACTACCCACAGAATACATAATACATGGATTAATCAATATCCCGTGTCAGTTTGTATAACAGTTCATCAATGCCCTTTTCTACATTAAATATATTAAACAGGCTGAATCCATATGTCTGTCAATAATATGTATGTGAACGCTCCATCCTGCGTATATCTAATTCCACCTAAATAAGCATAACCCAGGACATACTTGAAAACGAGAGAAATCTCAATGTATCCTTCCTGGTAAAATATTTTATAATATTTTATAAATAAATAAACCGCATACTACACAACTCACTTGTTAATTATAATGTACCACACACCTATAGAGTAAAGTCCGGTCATGTTCCAGTGCCTCTAGTTTCAGCGTCAGGTAAATCAGACCCTATCCTAATGCTGATTTCATACAGCTGTCATTAGAAAGACGGTAGTACTCATTAGTGTATCTAACTGTTAACACTCAGATGAGTGTAATCATATTGCACACCACTCAATTAGAATTTCAAATATACCTTAAACATCTGGTTTGTTATAAAAATCCCTTAACATGGCCCCTGTATACAGTCTATGATAGATATTTAAATTAGCCACGCGGTTTTGTTGTGAGGGGGCGGGTGCAATCCCTGAGCGGATCTCTGACCATTGGCTCTCTCGACCGGAAGTAAATGACACAAGTAGTTTAAATAGAGGTGGGGGTAGATGTTTAATTATAACAGTTTTTTTCCTCACACTTGGTGTCCCAGTGAACAAGGTACACGGTTGGTAACGAAACGTTTGGGAATATGCCTTTTTAATACAGCTTCAATAAAAGTGACGTTTTACTTTACAAAGAATCCGAGTGCAGTGTCTATTCTAGAGTGAATGGAGTGGAATTGCTATATATATATATATATATATATATATATATATATATATATATATATATATATATATATATATAACACACAGAAAACCTGGTATTCACTAGCAGGCACTCAGTAATGTTTAAAAGCAAAAATGGGAGAATCAGTAGCATTTGGCACCAAACTGTTTAAGCCCAGGACCATGTCAAGGTCTCCCCCCTTGGAACCCTAACCAAGCAGCTACATGATGCATACTTTCAAACAAACAAACTAGGAACCACCCAGGGTTACACATGCATTTGTAATTTCTCTAAGTACATACAAAACAAAGAAATGGGTTGTACTCTGACTGGACAGGGCACACATCCTAAGTCACTGTGTCTCCTCCGGCCTGAATACTTACAGCTGTACAGTATTGTGCAGTAGTGTGAATTCTGTCCTTGAGGAGACAGAAATTGAATAGTTGAATGGGAACACTGTTTACCCTGCAAAAATAAAAGTAGAATCTACATACAGGCAGTTCAACCAATGATGTAATCACTAAACTCTCAAAATTGATATGTTTTTGTCCTTAATCCTGTATTTGTTTTTTGGATTAAGAAATCATGAGAATAATGATGCAGATAATTATTTCTATTGTTTTTGACAGAGACATTTTGGGATTGTGATTACTGAAAATATTGGTTTTAGTTCAGAAATCATTATCTAACAGGATTATGATCAACTCCATAACTAGGATCAGTATGCAAAAATTATATGCTGTGACGATTTTGACGCATGAAAGTTTTCCTTACATTGTTCCTTTAATATGCATGACAGACAAATCTCTTTCAGCAATAAGAAAATTCATCCACATAAACCATATGGTTATATTTAAATTCATTGCATAAAGCTATTTTAAAATAGTTTCAGGGTTATCTGAAAAAGTATATTATGTTTTAATTTATGCAATTGTCACAGTAAATATATTTTAATTTAAAAAAACCTTTGAAGTTGATAAGAATATCCCTTATGATATATGACATAATATATTATCTTATGCCCTTCTTGCTGGAAGATAAATCTGTTCTACTTCATAGGAGTCTGCTCTCTCATAAAAATGAAACCCTTTGTGGTTGTTAGTAATATCAATCTAAGGAAATATTTAGCTCAGCAAATAACTAAACTGATTAAAACATTCACAATGAAAATGGAGAGTAGTTGTATATATATATTAAAGGGATATGATAGCCCAACATTTTCCTGTACCTTCTAAAATAGGCTGTTTTATATTGTATTGCTTTCTGTTATCAGCATATGAGAGGCAAATGCATTTTCTTTTTAATCAGATTTGAGTTAACCTTTTTTCATGCAAAACAAATATGATGTTGCACTATTATAAACACAGCAGAAACAAATCTGAGTACCTTTTAAATAATGAATACAACTCACTAAAACAACCTTTGTAAAAAGATGCTGCAATTGAAACCCAAAGTGAGGACTATTTTTACATAATTATGTAATATTTCCATACCCTGTTCATTTCCAATACAAATATAAACACTACCCTTAGGGGCATATTTATCAAGCTCCGAATAGAGCTTGATGCCCCGTGTTTCTGGCGAGCCTGCAGGTTCGCTAGAAACAGCAGTTATGAATCAGCGATCACAGAGGCCGCTGCTACATAACCTGTCCGTCTGCTCTGAGCAGGTGGACAGACATCGCCGAAAATCAACCCGATCGAGTACGATCGGGTTGATTGAAACCCCCCCTTGAGCTGCTGGTGCAATGCTGAATACGGCGAGCGTATTGCTCGCCGTATTCAGCGAGGTCTGTCGGACCTGATCTGCACTGTCGGATCAAGTCCGACAGACCTTGATAAATATGGGCCTTAGCCTCTTTTTATCGTAAAAATGTAATCACTATCGATTAGCAACTTAACAAATGTATTAAATAGGATGAGCTGTGAGACAGAAGATTACTTCAATTTTGGATATTTGCTAAAATAACAAATCATATTAAGCATTATATAAAGTCAGTGTCACCTTGATTTAACAAATAATAGGGTTAACCGTGACATTTTTGCTTTTTTTTTTTTAAATCTGACTGACACATGGTTACAAAACAGATGTTTAAATTTACTTCCACTCCAGAAGAAGGACCCAGAAGCTGATAATAGATTTAAAGTGAAAGTAAAGTTAGCTTTATCGTATGAGTACATGTTAAAATAATCCCAAAATTAATGCTAGTTTCATTCATCATTTTTTTTAATTTAGCATATAAACTCACTTATATCTGTTTTTGCATTTAATTTTCTGCGCTTTCAAAACAACCCGCTTTTTTTTTTTTTTTTTCATTGCCGGTCACGTTCTTGAAAAGGCCAATTGAAAACCTGGCCGTTAGGCGGCCGTCATTTGACGTCATTCCTCTACTTGACGATTTGCGCATGCGTTGCAATGAATTCTTCCCTTATTTGAGAAGCTCGCTCCCGTTTAGCGCTGCTATTTACTCTTCATTACAAACGATTTGAGTAACGCATGCGCATAGGTAATCGTCGTAGCAATGTGCGCATGCGCAATTTGTTAGTTACATGAGAATGCTCTTTTGAGATACGTATAGAGCGGGTGGGACCGCTCTATACGTAAGAGTGTCAAAAACCAGGAAATGGATCGTGGGAGGAGTAAACACCGGCACAGTTAGTAAATATAAATTATTTGCAATTAAAAAATACATATTGAAATGCTGGAAAAAAAGTTAGCGATCACACTATTTAGGCTATAAGTAATATAATTATGCTTGAAAAACATCCATACTTTACCTTCACTTTAAATTGTCACATTCAGTGTCGGGTCAGCTGAGTGGTGCTTGCTATTAAAGATGGTTGCAGACTTCTAAATGAAAAAGTATAAGTGATACTTGTTTGCCTTTAGGCCTATTAACCACACACTGGTTAGTATCAAAGTTTTATTAACAAAAACTATGACAGAGTAGGCACTCTTCTGGCACTGTAGCAGTAGCACTCACACAGGTCTGAAGCAGAATGCTTGGAGCACAAGCCTGGATAGGATGCTTGGAGAACAAGCCTGGGATAGGTACCTCTAGAACACAAGGCTGATTACTGGTACCTCTGGAACACATAGCTAATTACTGAAACTTTGGGAAAACAAGGCTGATTACTGGTACCTCTGGAAAACAAGGCTACTTACTGGTACTTCTGAAACAGAAGGCTATTTATTGGTACCTCTGGAACACAAGGCTTATTAAAGGTACCTCTGGAACACAAGGCTGATTACTGGTGCTTCTGGAACACAAGGCTGATTACTGGTACCTAGGTTAAAACAAGATGTGGACTCCTTTCCCAGTGAAGCTTAGAGAAATATGGCTGCACCTCACTGGCAAGGCCCATAGGAGGCCAAAACGATCGTCTGAGGTTGTCGTGTTCCTTGTTCAAAGGAGAATTGCCTGGTATTTTGGTGCCGGATTGACCTTACTTGGTGGGATCAGACTGACATGCTTCAGGAAAGTTTTTGTTTGTGAAAAGCAGAACTAGGCTAAAAGAGGATGCTCCTAGGTTCTGACTTGCCATAGAACAAGCTATTTAGGCTGTTGTTCGCTACTGGTAGAGTGCTTCTTTCTTTGTATGCATTCGAATATTGACCCTGGGGAGGTCTCCCTAAGGGTGATAGGGGAAACCAAATGTGGATTCATTGTCCAGTGAAACTTAGAGTAATATTGCTGCACCTCACTGCTGAGGCCCATAGGAGGCCGAAACGATCATCTGGGGTTGTCATTAGGGATGGGCGAATGTTTCTAAAATTCAAAATTTAAAATGAATTTTGATACATTCGTTCGTTCGAATCGAATTTCAAATGTTTATATCACATTCTAACATTCTATTTTCAAATTTTCGTTTTCGAGTTTTTCAATAAAGTTCGAATAATAGAATGTTTAGCTATGTATTCATTCAATTTCAAAATGTAATATTCAAATTCGAATGTGACATTCAAATTTGAAATAGTATTTCTAGTCTACAACTGTGTTTAATAAATGTAATATTCAAATTTGAATGCTACATTCGAATTCGAATGTCACATTCAAATTTGAAATAGTATTTCTAGTCTAATACTGTATTTTAAATGTGATATTCAATTTGAATGTGATATTTCGATTCGAATGTGACCATTCGAATTCGAAATAGTATTTCTAGTCTAATACTGTGTTTTATAAATGTGATATTCGATTTGAATGTGACCTTCGAAATAGTGTTTCTAGTCTACAATTGTGTTTTATAAATGTAATATTCGAATTCGAATGTGATATTCGAATGTAACATTCGAATTCAAATGTGACATTCGAAAACTGTAAATAACATTCGAAAATCAAATTTTTAAGAATATTCGTTCTTATCAATATTCTAATATGTAAATCGAATTTCTACAATTAACATTCGTTCTAACATTCGAATTCAGATATAAACACATTCGCCCATCCCTAGTTGTCATGCTCCTTGTTCAAAGGAGAATTGCCTGGTATTTCGGGGCTGGACTGACCTTACTTGGCGGGATCAGACTGATATGCTTCAGGAAAGTTTTTGTTTGTGAAAAGCATAAGTGGGCTAAAAGAGGCTTCTCCTAGGTGGTGACTCTCAATAGAAAAAGCTATGAGCTGTTGTTTGTTCCTGGTAGAGCGCTTCTCTGTTAGTGTGCATATATATATATATATATATATATATATATATATATAAATATATATATATATATATATATATATATATAATATATATATATATATAATATATATATATATATATATATATATATATATATATATATATATATATATATATATATTGTGGACTGGTTAGGTCAGTGGAAGAACAGTCATAATGGCTGTCGTAACTGTATTTTCAAATTCAATTGTATTCACTGAAAACAGTCTTAACATAAAATGTGCACTGTTCCTTTAAGTACAGCTAATTCAAGGCAGTCAGCAAAATAAAGCTTACAAAACAAAGCCTATACCTGTCAGGAACCTATCTATACATAGAGTTTCCCGTACTTATGCTAAACTGGCCAGCTACCCTAAACAGTTTAGTACTTAACAGAAATTGAAAACACAAAACAAATCGCAACACATTTGCCTCACCTATGTCTCTCTTTAGAGGCAGTCAATCATGCTAACACCTCTCCATCCTCTCTTTCATTCTGGAAAAATCCTGCTCCCTGAGACACATACTTTCCTAGTGTAAGTTAGCATATTATGGGCCAGATTACAAGTGGGGAGCAAACATTTGCTCACAATCAATATGGGGTTTATCGCAGGTGTTTGCGCTTGTCGGATCTATCACTGGTATTATGAAATGAAAGTAAATGTGAACACTTGAGCGCATTCTCAATTTACGCTAGAATGATTAACGAGTCCTTAGAGCTCTGGTTAACTGTTTTGCTAAACAAAAAATGTTCACAAAACACATCAAAAATACATTACAAAGTACAGTTACACTCATAATAACACCATATAATGAAAAGTAATCTAAAAAAAATATTGCATACAAAAGTTATAAGGGTTCAAAGATATGAGGTCTCAGGTGAGAAAAAAGGCAGCCACAGGGCTTTAAAATAGAGATACATACATCTATCTCTCTCTCTCTCTCTCTCTCTCTCTCTCTCTCTCTCTCTCTCTCTCTCTATATATATATATATATATATATAGTTGTAATCAAACATTTTTAACCCTATTGCAAATCAGATTTATTGTCAAAATTTACAGACTTTCAGCTGTATGCAATGAACAAATCAAACAAAAGAAATTTAAATAGCCCAACACAAGGAATGTTTCAAGTGTTTTTCCCAAATTCAACTAAAAATGCAACTTTTAGTGAATTCTGCAGTCTCAAAATTATTCAACCCCTTCATGCAAACATCTTTAGTACTTAGAGCAGCCTTTTGCTGTTATGACCTGCTGCAAACGAAATGCATAAACAGAGACCAACTTCTAGCAGCGTTCCTGAGGAATCTTAGCCCACTCCTCATGATCAATGGCCTCTAGTTCAGTAATATTCTTTGGTTTTGCGTGCTGAAACCACCTTCTTCAAATCCCACCAGAGATGTTCTATGGGTTTCAAGTCAGGTGACTGTGATTGCCACTGTAGAATATTCCAGGACTTCTTCTGCAACCAAGCCTTGGTGGAATTTAAGGGAAGGCTTGGATCATTGTGCTGTTGGAAGATCCGATGACACCCAAGCGTCAGCTTCCTCACAGACAGCATGACATATTCTATGCGCAAGAGAATTCTTGGTAAGATATGCAAATTAGATATGCAACATCTCAGCTTTTTGCTTCAAATACAGTGTTAACACACAGCGGTCCCCTAATGGGGTGAGTGCAGCAAATATAAAAATAACTACTAGACAGCTGTTTCGTTCTTACTAAACTCATCAGTAGTATATACATTTTTTGATTGCTGCTAGGTAAAGCTCATTTCAAGGCAAAATAAAATTCATTAAAATTATGGTGGAGATAAAAGCATGAGAATAAAATCCTCCATATCGCAAAGTAAATTAATAGAAATTTATTGCACAGGCACATCTAGGCAAGTATCCCCGCTTGCCTTTTACCCAGTAAAACTCCATATACCAATGCCCAAGAGGATTCTGGGTAAGATATGCAAGTTAGATATGCAACATCTCAGCTTTTTTGCTTCAAATACTGTGTTAACACACAGCGGTTCCCTAACTGGGTGAGTGCAGCAAATACAAAAAATCACTACTAGACAGCTGTTTCATTCTTATTAGAAACTCATCAGTAGTAGATACATTTACCCAGAATCCTCTTGTGCATTGGTAAAAATGTATATGGAGGTTTACTGGGTAAAGGCACATGGGGATACTTGCCTAGATGTGCCTGTGCATATAATTTCTATCGATTTACTTTGCGATATGGAGGATTTTAATCTCATGCTTTTATCTACACCATAATGTTAATGAATTTTGATTTTGCCCTGGAATGAGCTTTACCTAGCAGCAATCTTATTTACATATTACCTAGAATCCTTTTGTGCATTGGTAACAATGTATATGGAGTTTTAGTTTTAGAGGTGGTGCAGAGTGTAAGAAGCAGCGGTCTAATGAACAATGCTTCTTACATTGCGGTAAGCAGACTCGCATATGCGAACCTGCCCCACAGTTAAGTTAATGAAACATGTAAAAATATATTTATCAAATATTTATATTTATTAAAATGTTATAGTGTGTATTTACTGTAAATAATTCACAATTGAATGTTCTTCACATAAGGGAATATGTTGTATGTATTTATAAATATATATTCGATATATTTTATCTGTACTTAGCTATACCTTTATAAAATCATCTATATATATAAAGTTATATATTGAGAAAAAAAAATGTCAGATATAAATAGAAATATTTATTTATGAACAAATAGAACATATTCCTGTATGTGAAGAACATTGGAATGTAAAATTTCATATTTTCAAGTCAGGTTAGCGCACATGAGATATTTGAGTGGGTTAGCGCGGCGAGTAGGGTGTTAGGTTTTTTTTTATTCCACTTTCATTTCTCCAATAACTTCTGTGGGGGAATACGGTGAACATGCTACGATATTCTAACTTCGGCTTTTTGCGCTTGTTGGGTTAGCTCGCTAATAATAATACAAGTGTTACCCGGCGAGCACAAAAAGCTTACTTGAAGCGTAGTAACGGGAGCGTTAATTAGCACAACACTTGTAATCATGCCCTATATTATTTAAAGTAATTTTGTTATAAATTATTTTCTCATATTGTTATCACATTCTACGAAACGGGTTCTATTTTAAGAAACTCTTTGTATAGTGCAATTGCAATATTAAAAATTAACTTAAGGGGTTTCACGAGTACTGAATGCTTATGATTCTAATATTGCCGCTACACTAATAACCAAAACAAGTTATTAATATGGAACATGTTTGGTACAGTGCAGTTTACAATATAGAGGTAAAAGATGCTCAGTACAGTGTACAACTTATAGGGGAATTATATATATATTTAAAAAAGCAGTCAATTTAAAAAAAGAAAAAAAACTGTTTGGGGTGGAGATTGCTTACTTATAAATTGCATGGACAGCCTGATCACTCCCTCTTTTGTTTCCTGTTCGACTGAGAGAAGTGTTTTAGTGTTTCAAGATGTATCGTCCCAGGCTCCAATCCGTTCCTCTAAGCATTTGAGGATCTCCGGTTACACAGCGAGTATCAGGGAGGAGAGAAGAGGTCCAGGTCTGGTAACGAGGGAGGAGGCCTCGTCCCTTCCTCTCAGCAGGTTTCAGTTCCCTTTCAGGCCTATCCCCCAACTCCTATATCCCTTTAACTCAGATGTTGAGCTATTTGATTCAAGGTATGGGTAGTTTAGACAGAGAAGAAGGGGGAAGCGGCAGCTCTATATGGCTCAGTCGGCCTCCTGGTAGCTAGGGGTAGCAAGGAAGGGGGCCGGTTGATTCAGCAGGCCGCAGGACCTAGTAACTGGCAGACAGGCAATGCCGGGGATGATTTGGGTGGTGAGGGAGGTGATTTGGAGGGTGCCGGGCCTTCAGGCCTTACTCCTGGGCAATGTGTACCTGGTGACCTAGTGGCCTGCCCGCATCCTAACCCCCACATCCCGGTTACTGAGTGCGGCCTAGGGGCTTCTATGGCCGGGGTTATACTGCAGGACCTGGTGGTCTAGCAGTTTTGACAGCACTTGCATCCCCTTCATACTCACCTAACTTACCGATAAATGTTTTGGCGATGGCAGCCATTTTGGCCTTAGTGCAGGCCATTGCGTCATCTGTGGTGAGTCCAGTTGGGGCATCGGTGGGGGGCATCAGCGGTACCGGGATCCAGTCGAGCAGGGTTTGTGGCATTGGAGCAGCGGTCCACGTGGACAGCGGCTTCCAGTGTGGCGATGACGTCACTTCCGGTAGTCACGGGCATGACGGCATTTACGATCATGGTAGAAGCAGTGGTGGTGTGCGGCGGTCATCTCCTCATGGCGCAGGTGAGTCGGGAGTCCGCAGACCCAGGGTGGGGGGTCAAATGGGGGTCCAGGTGGCAGTAGAGGCTGGTTTGGTTGAACAGGAGGTTCGCTTTGTTGCAGAAGCAACTGGGTTCCATGAAGGGGCAAGGGGTGCCTGGTAGAGGGATCAATGCAGCGGTCAAGGGCAGGGATCTGTTCTAGGTGAACCAGGTGTAAGAGGTTTGGGTGATCAGATGGGCAGGCCATATAATACTTTAGGTAACATGGCTGGGGGCATGAGCCACTTGGAAGCGGACAGAATGCAGTTATGGAGGAAATTTATCAGCTGGCTTCATTGCTGGCTCAAGGGGCAGAGAATAGACCTATAGAGTATAGGCAACTGGTTGCGCAATAGACGCAGTACAAGGGAGAGACGCAGGTTTTGGTTGTGACATGGTCGCTTATAACCAGGGGTGTTTGAATGTGGCTCAAATAAGCAGTATTAAGGCCACAAGTGTGCAAGGAGGAGTGGGGGGGGGGTCAAAGACGGCTGCATGAAAGGAGTGAGGTAGCAGGGCAGTGGGTGGGTGGGAATATGCCAGAGGTGGGGTTTAACCCCATTCCTGGTGTCCTTGGAACTGGTTCTGTTTTGTCTTTTCAGGAACAGCTAAGGTCGGTCAACAGAATCTCTGCTGTCCCTGAACAAGCAGCAGGATCCAGTGATGTGGCAGCACAAAGGGATCAAGCAGCAGGGAGTTCAAAAGGAGCAGTGCACCCAGCTCCATCTGCAGGTGACATTAATAATATAAGAGAAAAGAAGAGAAGCATAAACTGGCATACTAGCGGGGGATAGTAAAACAAGTGTGTGCTGTGTAATAGATGTGCGATTAAAACGTAACATTTAATATAGACATAAAAATAAAAGAGAGGTAAATGGACTGTGCCATCAATAAAATATAATTAAAACGTGTCTCAATAGACACAATGACTCTACCAACAATACAAGTAAAACCTGTATTGAGAATAACTATAGAATATCCAGATTAAATTAGACTTGTAGGAAGAGCAATATTAGACTCTGGAATTGCTTAGGGAAATAAGAGCTGACGCTTACAAATTAGCAAAAGAGCACCCTTAGGTGCCAGGACAATTAAGCTCAAATAATTAAATACCCCAGTCCTACAAACGAGTCTCAAAAGATGCCAATAAGGGCAGCAATTTAACTACTCTAAGTAAATAGGGAGGAGGCAGTCCGAACGCCTAAACGCCATCTGGCAGGTGAGGCATTAGTACTTTTGGGAGGGGAAAGGGCAGAACAGGTTTCATCTAGTGATTCAGGTCCTGAAAGTGACGATTTCTTAGGGCCAGTATCTAAACCACAGAAGAGGGTTCTTAGGTACTTGCGTAAGTTGGTAGCGGGGCAAGAGAGACAGGAGTCGAGGCAAGCAGCAGGGGCTGGGCTAAGCCTGGGGTCTGCAGGTAGGACACTTATGGGTGCTACCAGTATAGGAGGGCTGCCAAGTATGGAACAATGGGCTATCCTGCCCAGGGTACCGGAGAGGAAGATGGCATTGCAGTGGTGACACGTCTCCCTGAAATGTTCACTCACTACATTCTCACCTTAAGAGGAAGGTAGTGAAGAAAGATCAGGGACAGAAAATATGTAAATATTTTCAAGTTCTCGGTTGAGGCCTTACAGAGCCAGAAGAAGGGAGGAGATGATGGCACGTTGTCCTAAGAAGGTCAAAAGATCTGAAACTATGGATGAGTGGTGGAGTTTTTTAGGGTGCTAGCATCCTGTCTGATCGAGGCTAGGCCTGAGCAGAAGACTGGAAATGTTTAAAATATATGGAAGCAATCAAGTTTATCCATAAAACGTACAAGGAGTGAGTTGGGTATGGTGGTCGTACGATGCGGATTACAGGCGTAAGATGGTGGGGAATTCACTATTGTCATTTGGTACGACTGATGTGCACCTGTGGCAGCTCCTGGGGGCAGAAAGGTCACATTCCCCCCGCCAGGAGGGAGGGCTGGTACGAGCAGATAGTTGGGTGGCTTAAAACGGAAGGGCAGAGAATGCTGGAAATACAATGACGGCAAGTTTGACAGAGGATACAAGAAATAACTATTCGCACTTCTTTCTGAAAAAATAATCAAGCTATTATTGGAAAGTTGTTACCAAAATTGGTAATAAAGCTATGGCGGTTATAAAAATAAGGGTTAAAATGCCCAAATTCAAGCAGATAGTGCAGATATCGCAATAGCATATGCATATACATAAAAAATACATTAAACAGATGTCATAGAGGGTTAAAAAAAACATACAAAGTGGACAATGCAGGTTAGGTAAATGCGAGTGTGTTAAATCAGATTTGCAAATGGATAAGCTTATATTATCCAGTTGGGGTTGTCAAATTGCACATAAAAAACCTTATATTGCAAAGGTCTTTGGCAGAGTCCTGTCCAAAACGTACAAATGTTCTTAGATTGCACTGTAAAATTATTATCCAAGAGTCTAAAGTGCAATGTGCAGTTGAAATGCTGTGTTGCAAAACTTTGCGTGCACAAATTGGCTGTAAATACAGATAGAGAACTTTTCTCAGAGTATACAAAGAAGATATATATATAAAAAATGTTATCCAAACTTACTTTCAAGTTTTAGGAACGCCAAAAACAGAGGCTAACTGGGGTGTAGGTGAGTAAGACTCTAAGCCCATCAACTTTCGCTAGGATAGCCAGATCGGATGTATCAGGAAAGTCTGAAACTTCAGACTACGGTTGCCTGTGTCCACCAAAAAGAAGCAACGTGTTTCAAATGAACTTTCTCAAGCTAAAGTTAATTTGAAACGCGTGGCATCTTTTTGGTGGACACAGGCCACCATAGTCTGAAGTTTCAGACTTCCTGATACATCCAATCCGGCTACCCAGCTGAGGACTTTGGTGGGGGATATGGTAAGGGCCCAGCAGAAGCGGAACTTGAAATCGGCATAAGAGTATCCCTGTGCAGTTAGGGAAAAGCTGGACAAGGAGTTGAAATTCGGAACCACCTTTGAAAGGGCTTGTAATCTCCCCTTCGGGAGTGGTACCAAAGAAGGACAAAGGGAATTTTTGGTTAATCCAGCATTTATAGTACCCTAAGGGTAAATAGGTCAATGACGCGATCAACCGGAGATTAGCTCTGTTCATTATCAGTCCTTTGACCAGACTATAGCGCTGGTTCAGCAGGCAGGGGTGGGGGCATTGATGGCCAAGCTGGACATTGAGTCAGCATTGTTTCCCTTTCATCCAGCATCCTTTTGGCTGATGGGTTGTTGGTTTGCAGGCTTCTACTTTGTGGATCGCTGTCTTTTAATGGGTTGTTCAGTATCCTGCGCTTTCTTTGAGACATTTAGTACATTTCTTCACTGGGCGGTTTCATCAGCAGCCGGCGGGGGTCAGATAGCACATTATTTGGATGATTTTTTACTAGTAGGGAGGGCAGGGGGCAGGCTCAATGGAATGTTCTAGGCTCATGTCCGTAATGAGAAAACTTTTTTCCCATTTTGGGATGCCTTTAGCAGAGGAAAAGACACAGGGGCTGTGCACTCACTTAACATTTCTGGATATCGAAATTGACACACAGGAAAGGCTGTGCTGGTTTTGTATGCTAGCCATGGTTTCTGCAGCTGCAGCAGTTGAAACGCTCATGATAAGGGAGCTTCAGTCACTTCTAGATCTTTTGAATTTCATCTAAAGGGTCATCCCTATGGGTAGGGTGTTTAACAGGAGGTTAGAGGGCCAGCTAAAGGGAAAAGATAGGGGGTACAAGCAATGTAGGGTCTCAAAAGAGATGAAGGAAGATCTGAAAGTTTGGATGTTGTTTCTATCAGACTTTAACAGGGTTTTGATGTGGAAGCAAGGGAGACTGTCTAGTCAGGCGTTGCACCTGTTCACAGATGCAGCAGGGGCTCATGATTATGGGGCATACTTCAAGGGCGCTTGGAGAGCAGAACCCTGGCCTCAGGAATGGGTAGCTAAGGGTTTGACTAGGAATTTGACATTACTAGAGTTGTTTCCCATAGTGGTGGTCATTGAATTATGGGTGAAGCGACTGGCCAACAAAACTGTTATTTTCTTGTGGGACAACATGAGTGTCGTATTCGCTATCAATAAGCTTTCAACTTCTTCCCCAGTGGTGGTGAGATATTTACGTTGGTTGGTGCTTAGGTGTTTGTGGCACAATATTGACTTTTCAGCACAACACATGCCAGGGGTGAATAACGTGGTTGCAGACACGCTGTCTCACTTTCAGTGGGGATCTGTTAGAGAAATTGGTTCCAGGATCAGATAAAATAGGTGCTTCTTGTCCTTCTTTTCTTTGGCAGCTGGCCGAGGGGGGGGGGACGTACTGACTTCTTTGGTGAAGGCTTTACTGGCTCCTGCTACTTGGAGGGCTTACGTTAAAAACTGGGCAGAATGGGAGGCCTTCTTGATGGGTAAAAGCGTTCCATTAATGGATAGTTCTCCAGCATGGGTATTAGAATGGATGGTACAGTTGAAGGAGAGTGGATGCAGGAAGGGAGCAGGGGCGATTGGCAGCAATTGCATTTTTCAGTAAGTTAAAGGGCTTGCCATATTATTAGAATACATTTTTAGTTTGTCACGTGTTAAAAGGCTGGGGCAAGATTGAAGTGTGGTCGGCAGACAGGCGTGAGTCTATCACAGTTCAGGGGTTAGAAGTTTTGTTGGCGGTATAGCCAAAAGTTTGTGCAGATGACTTTGAGGTTTGCTTGTTTAGGGCAGCATTTGCAATGGCGTTCTTTGGGGCTCTGAGAATAGGTGAATTGGTAGCTCAGTCCAGGCTATTGGTGGGGACAGGTATTCAGGTTCATCATGTTCGGTTTGATCAAGAGAGGAAAGGAGCATGGTTAACGATGCAGGGACAGTCAAGTACAGAGTGTTGTTCTGTCGAGCCTGACAGGACAACACTCTGGACTTGACTGTTCCTGCATCATAACGATACTCCTTTCCTCTCTTGAGGAATGCCTTCCGGTCAAACAGAACATGCTGAATACCTGTCTCTGAGTATTCTAAGAAGCATCAGGGAGCATCAGGGCAATTGTTTGTACATATGTATTGCAAAAAAAAGGTATTGAACTGTGCGGTGGAGAAGGCGGGGCTTAACCAAGACGTTATTGCACCTCACTCCTTTTGCATCAGCTCTGCCACTAGTGCAGCTGCTGAAGGTGTGTCAGAACAAGGAATTAAAAAATTAGGTAGATGGAACTCTAAACAGTATAAATTATATATTAGACCTTTAAGCGAACATAGCTAAGTAGTCATTTGTTTTAGTTAAATAATGTTGTTAAGTTTAGCCAGTGTTATTTTAATTCTCCTTTGTTTTAGGGATAAGGACCACTCCATGCAGGATGTGGATAGTCAGGCACTCATATGTGCACTGGGCGGTAATACAAGCCTTGAAGCATCCGGGCGGCCAGCAGCTGGGGATTCGACCAGATGCGGTTTCCATTCGATGGCTTTGGAGGAGGGTAATGCTTTGGAGGGACCTGCCGAGGTGTCTTGAAGAAGCTGTTCCCCGGTGGGGCAGGCCTTCCCTAATTGTGCTGCATCTGGGGGGGAATGATGTGGGGCCTGTGCCTGTGCTTGAGTTAACATCTATTATTCAATCGGATGTGCAGTAGTTGAAAGTTTGCTTCCCAGGTGTGCATTTGGCTTGGTCGAATGTCATAGCTCGTTAACAGTGGTGGAATGTGTGAGTGCATAGATCAGCTTACAGGATTCGAAAGAAGTTGAACAGGGATGTGGGGAGGTTGATTGTGGAGGAAGGTGGTTTCGTGATCAGGCACGAGAACATTATAGGGGATTGTAAAGGCCTCTATAGACCTGACGGTGTGCACTTGACTGAAGAGGGTTTAGATTTGTTTTTTAGCAAACTTGAAAGAGGCATTGAGTCGCTATGTACTATAAAGAGTCCCTATGTATAAATTGTAAGTGGTGGTGGCAAGAGCTCAAGTTAGATGGGGGATAGTGAAGCGGTGTCACAGCCTAATAATTTTTCTGGCTTCTGTAAGGGTGTGGTCGAGCTAATGGGAGAGGCATGATGTTGCAAGTCGCAGCTTGTAATGCCTCTCCCCGTGGGCCTGCTGATCTAGAAATCCCGAACGGATGATGCCAAAACGCTTTGAAAGGCAATGCTCGGCAGGAGCACTGCAGCCCTTGAAGGTTGGCCATTGACCTCATAGCGGTTGCTCTAAAGTTATGTTATTTGTACATATATAATTTAGGACCTCAGATGCTGCCACCTAGCTTTAAAGCTTTAAAGAAGTTTAGTTATTTGTGCCTGGTTATTTAATAAACATGACCTTGCTCCATGGTCTTATACCTCCAAAAATTGTCTGTGTGTTTATTGGGTAAAGTGATAATGAAGTAATGGTGATTTAACCCTTATGATAGTGTAGAGCATAATTGTGCTTGAAGCATCTTAAGGGTTATGCTGCCTGTCTGATATGTAAATCTGGTGCTGAGAATGAGTGTGCAACATTGTCACCAATGTTGGGGTGGAGATTGCTTACCTATTAAATGCATGGACAGCCTGATCACTCCCTCTTTTGTTCCTGTTCGACTGAGAGAAGTGTGTTCCCACACGGTCCCTCCCTTGTTGTTTAATGTTTTTATTTGTTTACAGGTATTATGGGGTGGCACTGAGGTAACGGCAACCACTAGGGTGACTTGAGGATTTTGGCGGGAGCATGTCTATTCAGGCTAGCTGTTGTAAGCCCAAAATGTTAAAGCTCGGCTTCCCATCTGTGATGTTTGTTGAGGCGTTTTACATCTTGAGAGCCATTAGGGGTTGAAGCTTGGTGAATAGGAAGAATATTGTATCAGCTGGCATGTTCAGGGGCATGATGTTGCAAGTCGCAGCTTGTAACGCCTCTCCCTGCTGGCCTGCTGACCTAGTAATCCTGAACGGATGATGCCAACCTCCTTTGAAAGACAATGCTCGGCAGGAGCATTGCAGCCCTTGAACATTGGCCACTAACCTCAAAGCACTTGCTCTAAAGTTATGTTATTTGTACATATATAATTTAGGACCTCAGATGCCGCCACCTAGCATTAAAGCTTTAACATTTTTTAGTTATTTGTGGCTGGTTATTTAATAAACGTGACCTTACTCCATGGTCTTATGCCTCCAAAAGTTGTCAGTGTGTTTATTGGGTAAAGTAATAATGAAGCAATGAAGCAATTTAACCCTTAAGCACTTTGGTACAACAAAAAACTGCAGCTACTGTCTTCTATGGGGTATTAAAATCCAGTACATGGCATGTTGTTCCTAAAAAGAAAAAAGCATGCAGAAGGTTAAAAATACATAAACAAATAAAAAAAGGAAAAGACTTTCGGCTAGATTTAGAGTTCTGCGGCCAAAGGGGTGCATTAGCTACGCGTGCTTTTTTTCTCCCGCACCTTTTAAATACCGCTGGTATTTAGAGTTCACAGAATGGCTGCGTTAGGCTCCAAAAAGGGAGCGTACCGGCATATTTACCGCCACTGCAACTCTAGATACCATAGTTGCTTACGGACGCGGCCAGCTTCAAAAACGTGCTCGTGCACGATTCCCCCATAGAAAACAATGGGGCTGTTTGAGCTGAAAAAAAACTTAACACCTGCAAAAAAGCAGCGTTCAGCTCCTAACGCAGCCCCATTGTTTACTATGCGGAAACACTTCCTAAGTCTGCACCTAACACCCTAACATGAACCCCGAGTCTAAACACCCCTAGCCTTACACTTATTAACCCCTAATCTGCCGCCCCCGCTATCGCTAACCCCTGCATATTATTATTAACCCCTAATCTGCCGCTCCGTACACCACCACAAGCTACATTATAGCTATGTACCCTTAATCTGCTGCGCCTAACACCGCCGACCCCTATATTATATTTATTAACCCCTAATCTGCCCCCCCTCAACGTCGCCTCCACCTGCCTACACTTATTAACCCCTAATCTGCCGAGCGGACTGCACCGCTACTATAATAAAGTTATTAACCCCTAATCCGCCTCACTTCCACCTCAATAACCCTATAATAAATAGTATTAACCCCTAATCTGCCCTCCCTAACATCGCCGACACCTAACTTCAAGTATTAACCCCTAATCTGACGATCGGAGCTCACCGCTACTCTAATAAATTTTTTAACCCCTAAAGATAATTCTAACCCTAACCCTAACACCCCCCTAAGTTAAATATAATTTAAATCTAACGAAATAAATTAACTCTTATTAAATAAATTATTCCTATTTAAAGCTAAATACTTACCTGTAAAATAAACCATAATATAGCTACAATATAAATTATAATTATATTGTAGCTATTTTAGGATTAATATTTATTTTACAGGCAACTTTGTATTTATTTTAACCAGGTACAATAGCTATTAAATAGTTAATAACTATTTAATAGTTAACTAGTTAAAATAATTACAAAATTACCTGTAAAATAAATCCTAACCTAAGTTACAATTAAACCTAACACTACACTATCAATAAATTAATTAAATAAAATACCTACAATTATCTACAATTAAACCTAACACTACACTATCAATAAATTAATTAAATAAAATACCTACAAATAAATACAATGAAATAAACTAACTAAAGTACAAAAAATAAAAAAAAGAACTAAGTTACAAAAAATAAAAAAATATTTACAAACATTAGAAAAATATTACAACAATTTTAAACTAATTACACCTACTCTAAGCCCCCTAATAAAATAACAAAGCCCCCCAAAATAAAAAAATGCCCCAAAGAATTCAGCTCTTTTGCATGGAAAAAAAACACATACAATACCCCCCCCAACATTACAACCCACCACCCACATACCCCTAATCTAACCCAAACCCCCCTTAAATAAACCTAACACTAAGCCCCTGAAGATCTCCCTACCTTGTCTTCACCTCACCGGGTCCCGATCTGTCCAGAAGAGCCTCCGATGTCTTGATCCAAGCCCAAGCGGGGGGCTGAAGAGTGACGTCCATCCTCGGGCTGAAGTCTGGATCCAAGCGGCGGCTGAAGAAATCCATCATCAGGCTGAAGTCGGAAGTCCATCATCGGGATGAAGTCTTCTATCAAGCAGCATCTTCAATCTTCTTTCTTCCGGAGCCAAGCCATCTTCTTCCCAGCCGACACGGATCCATCCTCTTCTAACGACGCCTACTCGCCGAATGACGGTTCCTTTAAATGACGTCATCCAAGATGGCGTCCCTCGAATTCCGATTGTCTGATAGGATTCTATCAGCCAATCGGAATTAAGGTAGGAAAATTCTGATTGGCTGATGGAATCAGCCAATCAGATTGAGCTCGCATTTTATTGGCTGATCGGAACATCCAATAGAATGTGTACTCAATCTGATTGGCTGATCGGATCAGCCAATCGGATTGAACTTGAATCTGATTGGCTGATTCCATCAGCCAATCAGAATTTTCCTGCCTTAATTGCGATTGGCTGATAGAATCCTATCAGCCAATCGGAATTCGAGGGACGCCATCTTGGATGACGTCATTTAAAGGAACCGTCATTCGGTGAGTAGGCGTCGTTAGAAGAGGATGGATCCGCGTCAGCTGGGAAGAAGATGGCTCTGCTCCGCTCCGGAAGAAAGAAGATTGAAGATGCTGCTTGATAGAAGACTTTATCCCGATGATGGACTTCCGACTTCAGCCCGATGATGGATTTCTTCAGCCGCCGCTTGGATCCAGACTTCAGCCCGAGGATGGACGTCACTCTTCAACCCCCGCGCTTGGGCTTGGATCAAGACATCGGAGGCTCTTCTGGACAGATCGGGACCCGGTGGAGGTGAAGACAAGGTAGGGAGATCTTCAGGGGCTTAGTGTTAGGTTTATTTAAGGGGGGTTTGGGTTAGATTAGGGGTATGTGGGTGGTGGGTTGTAATGTGGGGGGGGTATTGTATGTGTTTTTTTTTCCATGCAAAAGAGCTGAATTCTTTGGGGCATGCCCCGCAAAGGGCCCTTTTCAGGGCTGGTAAGGTAAAAGAGCTTTGAACTTTTTAAATTTAGAATAGGGTAGGGCATTTTTTTATTTTTGGGGGCTTTGTTGTTTTATTAGGGGGCTTAGAGTAGGTGTAATTAGTTTAAAATTGTTGTAGTATTTTTCTAATGTTTGTAAATATTTTTTTATTTTTTGTGACTTAGTTCTTTTTTATTTTTTGTACTTTAGTTAGTTTATTTAATTGTATTTATTTGTAGATATTGTATTTAATTAATTTATTGATAGTGTAGTGTTAGGTTTAATTGTAGATAATTGTAGGTATTTTATTTAATTAATTTATTGATAGTGTAGTGTTAGGTTTAATTGTAACTTAGGTTAGGATTTATTTTACAGGTAATTTTGTAATTATTTTAACTAGGTAACTATTAAATAGTTATTAACTATTTAATAGCTATTGTACCTGGTTAAAATAAATACAAAGTTGCCTGTAAAATAAATATTAATCCTAAAATAGCTACAATATAATTATAATTTATATTGTAGCTATATTAGGGTTTATTTTACAGGTAATATTTAGCTTTAAATAGGAATAATTTATTTAATAAGAGTTAATTTATTTCGTTAGATTTAAATTATATTTAACTTAGGGGGGTGTTAGGGTTAGGGTTAGAATTAGCTTTAGGGATTAAAACATTTATTAGAGTACCAGTGAGCTCTGATCGGCAGATTAGGGGTTAATACTGGAAGTTAGGTGTCGGCGATGTTAGGGAGGGCAGATTAGGGGTTAATACTATTTATTATAGGGTTATTGAGGCGGGAGTGAGGCGGATTAGTGTTTAATAACTTTATTATAATAGCAGCGCGGTCCGGTCGGCAGATTAGGGGTTAATAAGTGTAGGTAGCGGCGACGTTGGGGCGGCATATTAGGGGTTAATAAATATAATATAGGGGTCGGCGGTGTTAGGGGCAGCAGATTAGGGGTTCATAGGGATAACGTAGGTGGCAGCGGTGTGTGGTCGGCAGATTAGGGGTTAAAACATTTTAATAGAGTGGCGGCGATGTGGGGGGACCTCGGTTTAGGGGTACATAGGTAGTTTTTGGGTGTTAGTGTACTTTAGAGCACTGTAGTTAACAGCTTTATAAACCGGCGTTAGCCCATAAAGCTCTTAACTACTGACTTTTTTCTGCGGCTGGAGTCTTGTCGTTAGATTTCTAACGCTCACTTCAGCCACGACTCTAAATACCGGCGTTAGAAAGATCCCATTGAAAAGATAGGATACGCAATTGACGTAAGGGGATCTGCGGTATGGAAAAGTCGCGGCTGGAAAGTGAGCGTTAGACCCTTTCCTGACTGACTCCAAATAGCAGAGGGCGGTAAAAACCAGCGTTAGGAGCCTCTAACGCTGGTTTTGACGGCTACCGCCCAACTCTAAATCTAGCCGTTTAAATGCATAAGATAGTATTTATTAGCATAATGCATACATATAAGAAACTACATACACATGTAAAATATACCTACAACCCTACAGCTCCTATAGGTATAGTATTATATATATAGTATTTTTGTTCTTTATTAAAGGGATACGAAACTTAAAAAAAATATTTTACGATTCAGACAGAGCATACAAAAAGTGCTCAATGTACTTCCATTATCACATTTGTTTGTTCCTATGGTAGATGTCTGGAGCACTACATGTCAGGAAATATCACTGCTATCTAGTGTTCTTGCAAATGGATGGGATTCTTTCAAAACGGCTGCCATATAACATTTAAGACAGATGTATGCTCCTGAGCTTACATCCCTGCATTCAACAAAATATACCAAGAGAACAAAGAAATTTGATAATAGAAGCAAATTAGATAATTGTTGAAAAACAGCATGCTCTATCTGAATCATGAAAGAAAAATGTGGGATTTCATGTCCCTTTAACAAGGGCAATCACATACATAGTGAATATACGTTTCATGGACGTTCCATGGAAGTAACCTGTATTTTAATGGGGAAAGATGCTGTAATTTTCAAATTTTAAAAGGAATATCCTCGACTGGTCTACCTTTTCACACATACTGTCTCACCACCCTTTCTTGGAGAGATTTGTAATTGTACAAATTCTACTGAATGTACAGTGAAACTTAGTTTACGTATCTATTATCTAAACTGTTACTACAAATGAACCATTTTTTACTTTCAGCGAAAGCACAATATATGTTGTTAAATCATGCTTTGAATACAACGCCTTCTCCCCACTGCCTTGATCCAAAGTCATTGGCAATGTGGGCAGATTTTTTAGCAGGCAACCATCCCTATTGTTTCCTATGGAAGGTGAATCACCTTAAAGGGATATGAAACCCAACATTTTTCTTTCATGATTTAGATAAAGCATGCATTTCTAAACAACTATCCAATGTACTTCTATTAACAATTTTGCTTAATTCTCTTGGTACCCTTTATTGAAAGAACAGCAGTGCACTACTTGGAGTTAGTCAAACACATTGATATGCCAATAACAAGAGACATATATGTGGAGCCACCAATCAGCAGCTAGCTCCAACCTCCTGAGCCTATCTAGATATGCTTTTCCACCAAGGATATCAGGAAAACAAAGCAAATTAAATAATAGAAGTATATTGGAAAGTTGTTTAAAATAGTTTGCTTTTTTTTAATCATCAAACCAATAATTTGGTTTTCATATCCCTTTAACCCCTTAAGGACCGGGCATTTCAGACTAAAACATCCCCAAAAGACCAGAGCATTTTTAGCATTTGTGCCATCACTCCATTTAAACAGAAATAGAGCCTTGTTTTTTTGTTATTTACCTATCAAAACTATATATATATTTTTTAGTAGACAACCCTAAGTATTGATCTAGGCCCATTTTGGTATATTTCATGCCACCATTTCACCGCCAAATGCAATCAAATAAAAAAACCTTAACTTTTTCCCAAACTTTAGGTTTCTCACTGAAATGATCATGGCACAAATGGTTGTGAAAGCTTCTCTAGGATCCCCTTTGTTCAGAAATAGTTTTGTCATTGCTTTTTGCTAATTAGAAGGCCGGTAATTACAGCTGCACACCACACTTTTATTATTCCCAGCAGTGAAGGGGTTAATTAGGTAGATTGTAATGTTAATTTTAGCTTTAGTATAGAGATCAGCCTCCAACCTGACACTTCCCATCCCCTGATCCCTCCCTGATCCAGCACTCTTCCCTCCCCCCAATGGTCACCACCTTCTTAAGTACTTGCAGACAGTTTGCCAGTATGCAGTTTTACATGTTTTTTTTTTTTTGTGTGTGTTATTATTATTATTGTCCTTAGTGTAGGATTACCCCCTTACCTTCCCAACACCTAATCCCTCCCAAAAAGCTTTATAACGTTCCCCCCTCAAACTAATTACCAGAATCTTAGGTACTGGCAGCTGTCTGCCAGTAAAACAGTTTATAAAAAACTTGCGCTGGATTTAGATTAGGCTGCACATTAAAAACAGGCAATCCCAAAACATGAAATTAAAATGTATAAAGCAAAACTTATAAATGTGAGCGCCCCCTGTATATAGGGGCTTAAAATTTACTAAAATGGAAATAAATATGTTCCGATGTTTAAAATGAATTAATCTGTTTGTGAAAGATTAAACATCAATTTATTTATAACACAAGTTAAAAAAATACATATACAATTGATTGATTTTACATAAATAATTCATGCATGATATATAATCAATTGATAAAGGAATTCCTTTATATATTCTAAAAGTATATATTGGTACCAATAAAGTTAAAAAAATGTCCCAGAAAAAATAGATCAAATATGTCATTTTTTTTTTCTGTAGCGTAGCGGTCCCACCCAAACCCACCCCTCCCACCTTTCTCCCGCGCCCCTCCAGCGATGAGCCGCCCACCAGCATTCCTCCTTACCCTCCCACGCCACCAACGATCTGTAGCACTGCTGCCCTCTGCATTGGTAACTCTGCAACTCTATTTCTTGCAGAAATAGTGAAATCTCGCTACTTTTAGCGAGATTGCGGCAGAGAAAGGCACTGGTCAATAAGGGGTTAAGTTATGGGGCTTGATATTCAAAAGTTCTCTGCTCAGGTGAGATGATCTAAGACTTCTTGTCAGTATGGAGACTTCCCTAAACAAAAAGTTTGAAATCCAAATTTTAATTGATGTGAAGGATGATGATGTGAAGGAGAGACACCTACATTAAAATATTTTGCATGATTTCTCTCCATGACGGCAAGCTTTTAAATATCAGGCCCTTAGCAAGAAAGTGTTTAATAGATACCCTTGCAGAGTGATAAAACAATGTTGGTGATTACTTTTGTATTGGTGTGTGTGATGTAATGTAGAATGTTATCATTGATTTGATAAGTGAACTCATATGTCTTTGTTTAGTGATGTAATGATTGATAACATTTATGAATATGTATGATGTGATAAGCTGTGCAAAGGTTAAGTTTAATATAAGTACATTACAATTTATGTTTTGCATTAGTTTTATTGACGTTATGCAGTAGGGAGGGCATCCTACGTGGTGCTCACGTACCTCTAATAAGCCATTTTATTACCGCTACTTCATAAGTTGTGGCCGCAGGTTCACATTTACTGCATCTGCAGCTTCAAAACAGGAGTCCATTGTGTTAATCGTGCTGCTCATCTTGTTCACGAAAGTATAAAATATAATTCTTTATATTTTATAGCCTTTGATGTTACTATTTTTGTTTCACATGTTATAGCTCTATTTAAATTGTTGACACATTGAAGCGGTTTTTAAATTCAAGTTTTTTTTAAATCACTTGAAACATATAAGAAAACCGTTTCTCAATATTTTCTTATTGCTTTTCACCAGGTTATCTCCATCTATATTTAGCAATAAGATAATTCATCAACAGTATTCCAGTCCATCAGAAAAAATATACAAGATAAAAATAAAAAATAAATGTCAAGTAGTATTTTTTGTTAACTTTTCTATATCATTAGCCTTGATGTTTCAAAACATTATAGCCTATTTTAAGAAGCATTTCTTGGCTGTTCACCTCTAATAGTATGGTTTCCAACATGAAGCCAAAATTTAACAGAGCATGCAAACAATAATTATTTGGATTGGATGAGAGATGACAGTTTCCTGGTTTTCAACCAAGTCTCCAAAATTTAACAAGCCTGCAATTAGCTGTGTTTTTATTTACAGAATAAATAAATTGAAATTCATACTGATATTAGCTTAACAATAACATCATATAATGGACTGATTCATTTGATTACTATCATTGATTTGTTATTGAATAAAAAATACTATAACATATTGCTTAATCAGGACCATTGTTTTTTTTTTCCTGAGTATATTTTTATAAGGGGTAATACAAATATTATTACTACAAAACAAAAAACAATTAGCTTAATTGTGCATCTTTAAAATATAGTTTGAAAAAAGAAACTTAATAAACATGTTAAGATGTTTAAAATAATAATAATAATAATATATATATATATATATATATATATATATCCATCTATCAATTATGTATCTATCCATCTATCAATTATCTATCATCTATCTATGAATTATCTTTCTATCTTTATCTATTCAAAGTTGACTTGCTGGGGTGCTTTAAATAAAGAAATAAGAAACCAAAGTTTTTATGTTGACAATATATATATATATATATATATATATATATATATATATATATACTGTATATATATATATATATATATATATATATATATATATATATATATATATATATATATATATATATATATGTTGTAATTGTATACCAGTGTGAACATTTACACATCCGATTGTTTAAATTGCAGCACATCATTCAGAATTCTTTTGGGAGTATTCATTTTATTCAGGAAATTGCACATTTTGTTAAAGGAAATTCATTAAAATAAGTAATGAGCACAATTTTCACACTGCTCTATTAAGCAATATTTGTGTACTCCACCTTACAGAATGTCTAACTCCTATTCCCAATGGTTCCAAACTTATTGCGAGACCATAATTTACCTTTTGTTTTTACTACCATGTCTAATAATGTTATAAGCAACAGGACATAAAGAGAACAACTACCTTTATATAATTACAAGTTGTGTAACTGTTGAAAGCAGTATGCATGCATTTTACAATTTTTTAGACCTTTGTGGTTATAGGTAATAATAATAATAAATAATAATAGTAATAAAAATAATAACGACAATAATAATCAGCTATATTACGAGTTTTGAGCGCTATAGGGAAAATAACGAATGCAACAAAAGTTGCGTGATTTAATCCCCTAAAGCGCGGTCATTACAAGTTTTCAAACAGCCGTCTTGTGTGTGCGATATGGTGCTTTTAAGCTCCATACCGCACCAAAAGCAAGCGCTGTTTTGACGTGCTCGTGCACGCTTTCCCCTTAGACATCAATGGGGAAAGCGGGTCAGAAAAAAGTCTAACACCTGTGATCGTGGAAAGAAAAGCTCTGTATCGCAGACCCATTGATGTCTATGGGGAAAAAGAAAATATCGTTCAAACCTAGCACCCTAACATAAACCCCTAATCTGCAGCTCCCGACATCGCCGATGCTCGCCTACAGTTATTAACCCCTAATCTGCCGCTCCCAATATCGTCGCCACCTAAATAAAGGTATTAACCCCTAATCTGCTGCTCCCGATATCGCCACCACTATACTAAAGTTATTAACCCCTATTCCGCCGCACCCCAACATCGCTGCCACTATATTAAAGTTATTAACCCCTATTCCGCTGCTCCCCGACATCGCCGCAGCTAAATAAAGTTATTAACCCCTAAATCTCTGGCCTCCCACATCACTACCATTAAATAAACCTATTAACCCCTAAACCGCCAGACCCCCACTTCGCAACAACCTAAATTAAACTATTAACCCCTACACCTACCCCTAAACCTAACCCTAACCCTACCCCTAAACCTAACCCTAACGTAACCCTAACCCTAACACCCCCTAACTTTAACATAATTAAAATAGATCTACAATTATTAACTAAATAATACCTATTTAAAACTAAATACCTGTAAAATTAAACCTAAGCTAGCTAAAATATAACTAATAGTTATACTGTAGCTAACTTAGGTTTTATTTTTATTTCACAGGTAAGTTTGTATTTATTTTAACTAGGTAGACTAGTTAGTAAATAGTTATTAACTATTTAATAACTACCCAGTTAAAATAAATACAAAATTACCTATGAAATAAAACCTAAGCTACCTTACACTGAAACCTAAAATTACAGAAAGAAAACAAAACGAAATTATCCAAAAAAATAAAAATTATTCCTATTCTAATACCCTTTAAAAAAAAAAAAACACCCCAAAATAAAAAAAATAATCTAAAATAAACTACCAAGGGCCCTTAAATGGGCCTTTTGTAGGGCATTGCCCTAAGTTTAACAGCTCCTTTGGTACAAAAACAAACACCCCCTAACAGTATACAAACCCCCACCCTCCAAACTACCAGGGGCCCTTAACCTTATGCAGGGCATTGCCCTAAGTTAAAAAGCTCTTTTGCTACAAAAAAACAAAGAAACACCCCTAACAGTATACAAACCCCTACCCCCCAAACTACCAAGGGCCCTTAAAAGGGCCTTTTGGGGGGCCCTTAAAATGGCCTTTTGTAGGGCATTGCTCTAAGTTAAACAGCTCTTTTGCTACTAAAAACAAACATACAAACACCCCCTAAAAAAATACATTACACAAAATAACAAACAAATTATAAAAAATAATACAAATTATTCTTATTCTAATACCCATTAAAAAAAAAACATCCCAAAATAAAAAACCTAATCTAGAATAAATTACCAATGGTCCTTAAAAGGGCCTTTTGTAGGGCATTGCCTTTAAGATATCAGCTCTTTTTGTGAAAAACAAAATACAAATACCCACTAACATTACAAACCCCCATGCCCCCAAACCCACAAAATAAAAAAAACTATCTAAAAAAACTAGGCTACACATTGCCCTGAAAAAGGCATTTGTATGGGCATTGCCTTTAAAAGGGCATTTAGCTCTTTTGCTGCCCACACCATAATCTAAAAATAAATCCCACCCAAAAAAAACCTTGAAAAAACCTAACACTAACCCCCGGCGATCCACTTACAGTTTTTGAAATCCCTCTTGAACGATCTTCATCCCAGCGGAGAAGTCTTCATCCAAGCGGCCTCTTCAATCTTCATCCCGGCGGCGAAGTCCTCATCCAAGTGACAACAAGTCTTCATCAAGGCGGCCTCTTCAATCTTGATCCCGGGGGCGCGGAGTTGGTCAATCCTGAAGACATCCGGCGCGGTGCATCCTCTTCATACGGTCGCCCTCGTACACTGAATCTTCAATGCAAAGTACGCAATTTGAACAGCCAATAGGATTTAAGCAGCTCTCATTCTATTGGCTGATTCATCATCCAATACAATTAGAGCTGCTTAATCCTATTGGCTGATTTGAATAGCCAATAGGATTTTAGCAGCTCTAATTCCTATTTGCTGATTCAAATCTTTCGGCCAATAGGAATGCAAGGGATGCCATCTTGAATCACGTATCTTGCATTGAAGATTCAGTGTACGATGGCAACCGTATGAAGAGAATGCTCCGCGCCGGATGTCTTCAGGATTTACCCACTCCGCACCACCGGGATCAAGATAAAAGATGCTGCCTGGATGAAGATTGAAGAGGCCGTCTGGATAAAGACTTCTCGTCGCTTGGATGAGGACTTTGCCGCCGGGATGAAGACTAAAGAAGCCGTCTGGATGAAAACTTCTCGCCACCTGGATGAGGTCTTCTCCGCCGGGATGAAGATCATTCAAGCAGGACTTCAAAAACTTTAAGTGGATCGTTGGGAGTTAGTGTTAGGTTTTTTTCTAAGGGTTTTTTGGTGTCTTTTTTTTTTTTTAGAATAGGGTTCTACTACCCATACAAATGCCCTTTTCAGGGCAATGGGTAGCTTAGTTTTTTTAGATTTAGGTTTTTTATTTTGGGGGCATGGTTGGGTGGTGGGTTTTACTGTTGCAGGGGGGTCTTTGTATTTTTTTTTACAGGTAAAAGAGGTAATATTTATTGTAGGCTAGGTTTTTGTTTATATTTTGGGTGGGCTTCTTTATTTTGATAGGGCTATAAGATTAGGTGTAATTTTTTTTTGATAATTTTGTTTGTTGTTTTCTGTAATTTAATGTTTGTTATTTTTTGTAATTTAGTCTTTTTTTTAATTAGATACTTTGTAATTTTTTTAGTAGTGTTAGGATTTTTTTAATGTGTAGTTTAGTTTTATTTAATTGGTAGCTAGTTTAATATTAGTTAAATAGTTATATTAGTTTAATTGTTAGTTTAAACTTAGTTTTTTTTAATTTGACATTTATTTAAGATAGGGAAATTGTAATTTTAATATAACGTTAGGGGGCGTTAGGTTTAGGGGTTACTAGTTTAAATTAGTTTATTTGCGATGTGGGGGGCTTTCGGTTTAGGGGATAATAGTTTAATTTATTATATTTTGTTCTGGGGGTTAATAGGTTTATTATAATGGCTGCGGTGTAGGGCTTAATAACTTTAGTATGGGGGGGCGATGTTGGCGGACGGCAGATTAGCGGTTAATAATATTTAAATATTGTTTGCAATGCAGGAGGGCGGCGGTTTAGGGGTTAATAACGTTAGTATAGTGGTGACGATGTCGTGGAGCGGTGGAATAGGGGTTAAATTTTTTTTATTAGTGGTGGCGATGTCGGGAGCAGCAGATTAGGGGTTAATAAATTGATTATAGTGTTTGCTATGCCAGAGGGCCTCGGTTTAGGGGTTAATAGATAGTTTATGGGCGTTAGTGTATTTTTTAACACATTAGTTATGAGTTTTATGTTACAGCTTTGTAGCTTAAAACTCATAACTACTGACTTTAGATGGCAGTACAGATCTTGTCGTTTTAGAGTGCAACGCTTGCTTTTTAGCCTCCCAGATAAACACGTAATATCAGCGCTATAGAAATCCCATTAAAAAACATATTTTTTACGAGTGCAGTACTGACGTTGCGTTACAGGCTAAAAGGCCCTACAAGACTTGTAATGGCTGCGGTGCTGTTTTAACGCTGAAAATACCATATTTTCAGCGTTAAAAGACGAATGCACAGACTTGTAATCTAGCTGAAAGATAATAATAATAATAATATGTTATACCAATACCTTATATAAATTAAAAAATGGCTTAGATACATTTCTGGCTAAAAACAGAATTCAGGGGTATTATTGCTTGTGATATCAATGATATTAATAATAAAACACTGGGTTGTAGGCTGTACCACCAGCACTATTGACAATGGTAGTGTGCTTATGTACTTAATATTGTAATGTAGAGTAGCGGAAGCATGCTACCATTATAGCTACTACTGCTAGTATTATTGTTAGGGATGGGCAAATGTTTTGCAACATTCAAAAAAATGAAAATAATTTTAACACATTTGTTTTATCTTTTGGAATTTCAAATGTTAGTACAACATTCTAACATTTGTTTAATTTAATACTATTTCTAAGGCTATCTTTAAATGCAATATTCAATTTGAATTGCTCTAATTTGAATATTGCATAATTAAAATTGAATTATGCAATATTCAAATAAAAAAAATTGAATTTTATATATTTGTAACAGTATTTCTTATTCTCTCTTTAACTTATGCAATATTTGAAATAAAAAAAGGAATATATTTGTAATAGTTTTTCTATTGCTCTCTTTAAATGTAATATTCAAATTAATGCAAAATTTGAAATATAAAAATTTGAATATGTTTGTAATTGTATTTTCTATTCTCTCTTTAAATGTAATATTCAAATTATGCAATATTTGAAATAGAAACAATTTAATCAATTATTTATATCTATTATGTATCAGTTTACTAAATTCCCTACCACATGAGCTATTGAACTTCTAAATAGTATTTGTTTAATTTTGAATGTGGATATTCAATCTAATTATGAAATTTCAAAAATGAAAGTAGCATTCAAAAAACAGAAATAATATTCTTATCAGCATTTGATTGTCCAAAACGAATGTCCACAGGACTATTTATTCTACCAAGCAAATTGCACTTCCACCACATGCGCCCATCCCTAATTACTGGTCACTAAAGAAAAAAAAATATTTGTAATAGGGGGTTGGTTGATGACTGCATGAAATAAGGTAAGAATTCCTTTATATAATAAATACACTGTACCTGCCATCCTTTCTCTGATGCAGGTACCTGTCCCTTTAAATCCTACATGTTGTTTTCACTCAATGCTCAGGCATTAGGGGTGGAGCCTAGCTCTTTAAATACTCCATGCTGTTTGCACTCAGTGCTCAGACATTTGTTTGCTCAGTAAATGTTTCTTACCATTTGCATCCTGTTTAAAAATAGAAACATATATATACAGTAAAAATATAATTAACAATCAGCTAGATTACAAGTTTTGCGTTGCGGCTTGCAACGCTAAAAATATGGTATTTTCATTGTTAAAACAGCACCGCAGCTATTACAAGTCTTGACGTTATAGGTGTACCGCACACCTTTTAGCCTGTACCGCAACGTCAGTCCTGCACATGTAAAAATGACATATTTTCATGGGATTCCCATAGAGTTATGCGGTGAGGCTAAAAAGTGAGTGTTACAGCTTAAAACCACAAGATCCGTACCGACATCAAAAGTCAGTAGTTATGAGTTTTACGTTGCAAAACTGTAACATAAAACTCATAACTAAACTGTTAAAAAGTATACTAAACAGTCATAAACTACATATTAACCCCTAAACTGAGGCCATCCCGCATCGCAAACACTATAATAAATGTATTAACCCCTAATCTACCGGTCCCAATATCGCCGCCACTTACATTTGTATTAACCCCTATTCCGCCATTCCCCGACATCGTCACCACTATACTGAAGTTATTAACCCCTAAACCGCCGCCCTCCCGCATCAAAAACACTATTTAAATATTATTAACCCCTAATCTGCCATCCTCCCACACCACCGCTATAATAAACCTATTAAGCCCTAAACCTCAAGCTCCCCACAACGAAATATACTAAAATAAACTATTAAACCCTAAACCGAAAGCCCCCACAACAAAATAAACTAATTTAAACTATTAACCCCTAAACCTAATGCCCCCTAACCTTATATTAAAATTACAATTTCCCTAGCTTAAAGGGACACTGAACCCAATTTTCTTCTTTCGTGATTCAGATAGAGCATGAAATTTCAAGCAACTTTCTAATTTACTCATATTATCAAATTTTCTTAATTCTCTTGGTACATTTATTTGAAATGCAAGAATGTAAGTTTAGATGCCGGCCCATTTTTGGTGAACAACCTGGGTTGTCCTTGCTAATTGGTGGATACATTCATTCACCAATAAAAAAAAGTGCTGTCTAGAGCCTGTCCAAAAAAGTGTATTTCTCAAATAAAGATAACAAGAGAACAAAGAAAAATTGATAATAGGAGTAAATTAGAAAGTTGCTTAAAATTGCATGCTATATCTGAATCACAAAAGAAAAAATGTGGGTTCAGTGTTCCTTTAAATTAAATTAAAACTTACCTGTCAAATAAAAAAAAATAATAATTATAATTATTAAACTAAAATTAAACTAACTACCAATTAAATAAAACTGAACTACCAATAAAAACCCTAAAACTATTCTAAAAATTACAAAAAGTATCTACCTACAAGAAATAAAAACTAACTAAATTACAAAAAAAACAAAACCCCCACTAAATTATGAAAAATAACAAAAAAATATCAAAAATAAAAAAGAATTACACCTAATCTAATAGCCCTATCAAAATAAAAAAGCCCACCCAAAATAAAAAAAACCCTAGCCTACAATAAACTACCAATGGCCCATAAAATGGTCTTTTGTGGGGCATTGCCCCAAAGATATCAGCTCTTTTACCTAGAAAAAAAATACAAACACCCCCCCAACAGTAAAACTCACCACCCCCACAACCAACCCCCCAAATAAAAACCCTAACTCTAAAATAACGATTGCCCTGAAATGAGCATTTGTATGGGCATTGCCTTTAAAAGGGCATTTGGCTCTTTTACTGCCCAGACCCTAAACTAAAAAAAAACACACCCAAAAAAACCTTAAAAAAATCTAACACTAACCCCAAGACGATCCACTTAAAGTTGTTGAAGTCCCGCTTGAAGGATCCATCCAGCCGACAAAGTCCTCATCCATGCGGCAAGAAGTCTTCATTGAGGCGGCCTCTTCGATCTTCATCAAGCCGGCACAGAACGGGTCCATCCTGAAGACATACGGCTTGGAACATCCTCTTCATACGGTCTCCGCCGTAAACTGGAACTTCAATGTAAGTGACGTCATCCAAGATGGCGTCCCTTGCATTACTATTGGCTGAAAGATTTGAATCAGCCAAAAGGAATTAGGGCTTCTAAAACCCTATTGGCTATTCAAATCAGCCAATAGGATTTAAGCAGCTCTCATTCTATTGGCTAATTCGAATTAGCCAATAGAATGAGAGCTGCTTAAATCCTATTTGCTGATTTGAATTGCCAATAGGATTTTAGCAGCCCTAATTCCTATTGGCTGATTCAAATCTTACAGCCAATAGGAATGCAAGGGATGCCATCTTGAATTGCATCCCTTGTTTTGAAGATTCATCTTATGGTGACCACTGTATGAAGAGGATATTCCGCACCGGATGTCTTCAGGATGGAAATGCTCCGCGCCGGCTGGATGAAGATCAAAGAGGCCGCCTGGATGAAGACTTCTTGCCACATGGATGAGGACTTCGCCGGCTGGATGGATCCTTCAAGCAGAACTTCAAAAAATGTAAGTGGATCATCTTGGTGTTTTTAAGGGTTTTTAGTTTTTTTTTTTAAGTTTAGGGTCTGGGCAGTAAAAGAGCTAAATGCCCTTTTAAGGGCAATGCCCATAAAAATGCCCTTTTCAGGGCAATGGTTAGCTTAAGTTATTTTCGAGTTAGGGTTTTTATTTGGGGGGGGTTGGTAATGGGGGTGGTGGGTTTTACTGTTGGGGGGTTGTATTTTTTTCCAGGTAAAAGAGCTGATATCTTTGGGGGCAATGCCCCACAAAATGCCCTTTAAGGACCATTGGTAATTTATTGTAGGCTAGTTGTTTGTTTGTTTTGGGTGAGCTTTTTTATTTTGATAGGGCTATTAGATTAGGTGTAATTCTTTTTTATATTTGATAATTTGTTATTTTGTGTAATGTATATTTTTAGTTTTTTTTTTTAAAGTAAAAGAGCTGTTTATTTTAGGGCAATGTCCTACAAAAGGCCCTTTTAAGGGCCCCCAAAAGGCCCTTTTAAGGACCCTTGGTAGTTTATTCTAGAGTAGGGTTTTTATTTTGGGGTGTTTTTTTAAGGGTATTAGAATAGGATTAATCTTTTTTTTATGATTTTGTTGCTTTTTTTTGTAATGATAGGTTTTTTATTTTTTGTAATGGTAGTTTTTTTATTTTTGGTAATGTTAGGTTTTAGTGTAAGGCAGGTTAGTTTTTATTTCACAAGTAAGTTTGTATTTATTTTAAATAGGTAGTTAGTAAATAGTTAATAACTATTTACTAACTAGTCTACCTAGTTAAAATAAATAAAAACTTACCTGTGAAATAAAAATAAAACCTAAGCTAGCTACAATGTAAGTATTTGTTATATTGTAGCTAGCTTAGGTTTTATTTCACAGGTAAGTATGTATTTAGTTTTGAATAGGAATTATTTAGTTAATAATTGTAAATTTAATTTAGATCTAATTTAATTATGTTAAAGTTAAAGGAGGTTAGGTTTAGGGTTAGGTTTAGGGGTTAATATAGTTTAATTTAGCTTGTTGCAATGTGGGGGGCTGGCGGTTTAGGGGTTAATATGTTTATTTAGTTAATACGTGTAAATTTAATTTAGCTATATTTTAATTATGTTAAAGTTAGGGGGTGTTAGGGTTAAGGTTATGTTAGGGTTAGGTTTAGGGGTTAATATAGTTTAATTTAGCTTGTTGCGATGTGGGGGGGCAGGCGGTTTAGGGGTTAATAAATGTAGTATAGTGACGACAATATCAGGAGATGCAGATTAGGGGTTAATAATTTTATTTTGGTAGCAGCGATATAGGGAGCGGCAGATTAGGGGTTAATAACTGTAGGCAGGCGTCGGCGATGTTGGGGACAGAAGATTAGGGGTGTTTAGACGTAGGGTTTATGTTAGGGTGTTAGGTTTAAATGGCATTTTTATTTCCTCATAGACATCAATGGGGCTGCGTTACGGAACTTTTGTTTCCGTGATCGCAGGTATTCTTTTTTTTTGCCAGCTCTCCCCATTGATGTCTATGGGGAAATCGTGCACGAGCAGCGCTCTGATTGTGTGCGGTATGGTGCTCTAACACGCAAAAGGCATATGTTTGAGAACTTGTAACAGCAGCGCTATAGAAAATTAAATAACGTAACTTTTGTTGCGTTGATAGTTTCTCTATATCGCTCAAAACTCGTAATCTAGCTGAATGTTATAAAATCAAAACAGTGAAAAATTTGAAAAATAATTTGATACTATACAACACCATGCACTATAATATGTGATGATGGAATATTCTCAGAAGATCTTAATTATACCTCAAGGAAAATGAAAAGAAACTTTCATAGTGTAAAACTGTTTTAAAAAATGCCTTTAAAAACAGTTGAAAATTTACGACTGGATCCTGAAGATCCTGTAGGTTTGCTAAGGAACAAGGATCTAATCAGAAGAAAGGAGGAGGTTTATAAGGACAATAGAACATACAGTGTGCCATCCTTGAAAAAGCCAGTCAGGTAAAACGTACATTGGAGGCACGTAGATAAGGGCATCACATGTCACAAGGAGGGTCACACCTACTGGTACACTCAAACACTAGAAATACTTAGACAGCCTGAAGTTAACACAGCTGCCAAGAGGTCCTAATAAGTATTTCCACAAAGGCGGTTTGGACCCTGAAGTTTGATTGCCACCTTTGTTTGCCAATTAGTTTTTTTATATAAACAAGGACTTTGTTTTAATATTGTACAGATATTGTTAATAAATATTAGAACCCCCTGAAAAAGCACTGAATTAGGATGCATATGTACTGAGTGCATCACTTAGAGCTATAGTAGCTCTACATCATGTGAGTAAATTTTCAACAGTTTTTAAAGGCATTTTACACTATGAAAGTGTCTTTCCATTTTCTTTGAGGTATGAAGAAGATCTTCTGAGAATATCCCATCATCACATATTATAGTGCACAGGGTTGATTAGTATTATTTGTATCATGTTAACCTTTCTGAATTTGGATTCCTGAAACTTCCTGGATTCTTCCTTTGCCTCATCCCATTTGTTGTGACGTTTGGATTAAGGACTTTTTGCTGTGTTTGACCCTGGCTAGTTCACTGGTATTGTTTTACCCCTAATTGTACTTTGCTGATGGGCTGTCTTTATGGTATATGACCAGGGCCTGCTACTGGATTTCCTTAAAGCTATATCCCTTGCTGAGAGACTTATTTGGATTAATTCCTGATTTTGAACCTATGGCCTGTTCTTGTATTTTGGGTATTACTCCTGCATATCGATTCATCATCAAACAAAACAAGACAAGTGCTCCCTTGACATACACTTCTTGATTGTTTTTCACAGAAATATTTTCATAGACGGTGTCTGTGCTCTGCATAGATTAATACACAATGCTTTCATACCCTTTGTTTATTGTGACTTTAAGAATGCAGAAAGCCCTTTCTGGAGTAATTGGAGAAACACTCCATTTGCAGTTAAAAATAACAGAAAAGGGAGGTGGAATAAACAATGAACTATAGTTTATTTTCCCTACTTTTGTAGGGGGGGGGGGGGTTAATGTTGAGAATGATTTTGGTTCATTACAGCAAACCATAATAACCACAGATATATGGATGCAAATTAAAATTCAAACAACAAACACATTTAAAAGAGCAAAGTTATAATAAGCTATACTGTATATACTGTTCAAAACAAATGTGTACACTGTTTGAAAGCATTATAGTAAATAGTGTGATTTATGTGTGTAATATTTTTGTGACAGAATAAAAATTGCTTATTAAATTTATCTAAATCTGTCTGTATGTCTTTTACAGTTGATGTGCAAAGCTTTATTTATTAATATTGTATCCTTGATTACTAGAGAGCTCTCAGAACATGACTCTTATAATTTTCTGTTTCATGTTTTGCATTCTTATTGGTTCTAATATCTTTCTCTTTAAATATGTTACTAATTATTCCTTATTAATAAAAGAGCTTATTCACAAGAATATTGAATGACCTTCAAAAAAATGTCATGCAAGGCTAATAAACAAAAATTACTACATGACTGACAGCAACAGAAGTAGGCAGATGAGCTACGAAGTACATATAAAGATCTATGCACTGCAAATTATGTATTATAGTCAATGCATCCAAGCAGCTTAGACTGGAGCTTTCATATAACATAAGAGTATTGTCATAAGAGAAGTTATTACCCTGGCAGAAAGGTCAAATCATACAATATGCCCAGGTGCCTCAGAATCTAAAACTAGTCTTCCCGGTCTCACAATGAGAGCAGACTTCTCACATCCCAACTGGGAACAGACCAAAACTCTGCTTAAAACATTTTGCTGTGTCCAAAACCTGTATGCTCCACCCCTGATGTCAAAATAAATTTGGGAGACCAGATATGGAAAAAAAGAAAACTTTATTAAGAACACACAACACATGCAAACCAAACAATGGCTGATTTGACTTGGTTTTAGTTATAACACTTCAAACTATTTATTTTAAATTAAATAATGCATAAAACAGTTGGCACTATTATCTTGGTTTCTAATGTACAACCTTTCATGAAACATTGCTAAAAACATGTTCATACAATATATATATATTTTGGATAAGTCTCCTAAAAAAGATTTCTGCCAAGAGCTACAAGAAGTGTTAACTCAGGCTTTAGATAAAAAGATCATATCTGAAAATGAATTTGACTTCCTATTCAAAAAGGATTCTAAAACACCCATTTTTTATCTTTTGCCCAAACTACATAAAAATTCCACACATCCCCCAGGACGCCCTATCATCAGTGGTATTGACTCATTAACAGCCAATTTATCTTCCTTTATTGATTTTTTACTCCAACCCTATGCACAAAATTCACAATCCTATTTAAAAGACACCACACATGTCTTGAGTGTAATTAACAATATAAAATGGGAAACAGATTACTATTGGGTTACTTTAGACGTCACTTCCCTATACTCTATAATTGACCACCAAAAGGGTATTGCAGCTATTGAATGGAAATTAAAACAAGACCCCGACCTCTCATCATTACTTTTAGAATTCATCATCACAGCTATAGATTTTATGTTGAGTCACAACTTTTTTTGGTTTGATAATAAATATTTTTTACAAACATGCAGAAATGCCATGGGCACCAGGTTTGCCCCAAGTAACGCCAATATATACATGGACCACTTTGAACATCTATATGTTTGGTCCAATATGGTGCCTGGGGTGAGCCTGGTGTCCTGGCGAAGATACATAGATGATGTGCTATGTATTTGGAAGGGAGATTCACAATCCTTACAGGTCTTTATTGCCCTTTTAAATAATAATAATATGAATATCATACTTACCCCAGAAATACATAAAACAGAGGCTACTTTCTTAGACTTATCATTTTCAGTAAAAGATGGGGATATTCACACTAAAACTTTCTTTAAGAAATGTGATACCAACACTTACATCCGACACGAGAGCTTAAATAAATATCTTTTTATCAAAGTTGGAAGACTGTTGATATTCTTCTTTGCTGAGACAAGCCGGATTCTCCTATTTATGGAGTAAGTTACTATTTAGTTTTTTCTTGATTTACTGGACACCTTTGGTCATTTTGAGTCTTCATTTGCTTGCAGACCTATTAACAGGTTCTTGAGAGATTCTGAAACTATTCTGGGGAACTACATCACTCTGAAGACACATTACATCGCAGCTGAACTCCCACTACTTATGGAGTGAGTATACTGCACTTATATTAATTGGATCCTACATACACCTCAAGCCCTTTTTCTCTTCGCCATATAGAGAAACATCACTGTACAGACCAGCGCCATCTATTTGCCATTTTTCCACTTGTATAAAACAGTCACAGAGGAGAGACTGTAAGAAGGCTGCGGTCTTATCTAACAGGAGAGTATCAGTTCTTGTTACATTTAAGTGTTATTTTCCATCTAGCACTGTATATTGTATCTTTTTGTATCTATATTGTTCTATCTCCTACATGTCCAGGAACACTCTTAATGATTGGAGGGGCAGCACGACAGCATAGGTATAATAACAATTTTAAGGATAATCAATCTGAAGTTCCAAATTGGGGAATCCATTATAAATAAATACAAAAACTTTATTCTAAAGAAACTAAAAAATGGTGGGAGGAACCACCTTTTCTCAGTAGATATTTAAATGTAAAATATTGTACCTAGAGGTTTAAGAGTATATAAAGTACCAGCTTTTGGAACCAATGATAAAGAATTTTTGGTTAAATGGAATGCAGCATTACATAAATGTTCTACTGAACTTGTGAGTTTATTATATGAATATCAAGAGGTTAATTTAAAACATATAGAGAAAAAGAAAAAACAGCTTTGGAAATTGAATTAGAGCCTTATTTGTCAAATAAAGCTTGTTGTGAAAAATTTGAGGATATTAAGAAAAAAGCAAAAGAATTAGATGAACAAATAGGAGATTCAAAATATAACAAATACCTTAGAGATAAGGATGACTTTACTAATGGAACACAATATGTACAACTTCAACCAGATAATCTCCAAAACACATACAATTAAAAACCCTCCAATGGCTTTTCAAATAGAGGGAGACCACATTCCAGCATAAAACCATGGGAAAGGTCTAGAACTCAGTCATACACCTATAGCATTCAGGGGGGTACACACCAACAAAAAGATAATGGCCCTTACTATGCACAATATAAAGAGAACCACCACACCATTTCCAAACTAGAGCCAACTTTACGAACCGTTCTCATAACACCAGGGATAATCATAGGAACACAAGGGAAAACTATAGGAGCCCTTTGACTCAGAAATACTAGAAATCCCTTTGAACCATCAAATCAATACCATTTGAGATAATAGACATTCCAATAGAGATGGTTCAGAACATAGCCATCCTTTTCAAAATCAATCCAATCGAGACAGACACAAAACACAATCTATAAACACTCTGAGACATCAAGATTGGTTTCACCCAAAACAGATATTCACGCCATCAGACCAGACAGTGCCAAACAACTATGTATGCACAACAGACAGACAGGATCCATCAAAAGAAAAGGGAGCGAACACCAGAACATCCAGGGGAGGGGAGAGGAGGCAGGAGAAAGACACAGACGAAGGAGGACAGATGGAATAGGGGTATATAATATATCAACTAAAAATCATCTCAGAACAAGGAAAAACTAATTTTAGCTAAAGGCCTCAATTTATTCCCACACAAGGGGTAAATACCTTCCAATTGTTCATAGATGCACAAAAATGTATCAGAAATTTAACAGTGAAACTTTTTTTGCAAAAAAAGATACTACCAGTTATAATACACCAGAAACCTAGATCGAAATTTAAAAAACCCATCTAAATTCCTACCCAAGCCATTGCAAGGGGTCTAGCATAGATGTTTTTGGGTAAACTCATTCCTAAAAGATATAGAAAATATAAAAGAACAACCGAAGTCTCAATAATCTAACTAATATAGAAACAGAAATTTTAAAAGCACTTAACAAAAGGGAAGACATTGTCATTAAAGAAGTCGACAAGGGGTGGAGGGAGTAGTTGTGATGGATAAAGAATTTTATTTACAGGAAGCATACCAACATATTATCAGATAAAAAAACATATAAAAGTTTGAATAAGTCTCCTAATAAAGATTTCTGGCCAAGAGCTACAAGAAGTGTTAACTCAGGCTTTAGATAAAAAGATCATATCTGAAAATGAATTTGACTTCCTATTCAAAAAGGATTCTAAAACACCAATTTTTTATATTTTGCCCAAACTACATAAAAATTCCACACATCCCCCAGGACGCCCTATCATCAGTGGTATTGACTCATTAACAGCCAATTTATCTTCCTTATTGATTTTTTACTCCAACCCTATGCACAAAATTCACAATTCTATTTAAAAGACACCACACATGTCTTGAGTGTAATTAACAATATAAATGGGAAACAGATTACTATTGGGTTACTTTAGATGGTCACTTCCCTATACTCTATAATTGACCACCAAAAGGGTATTGCAGCTATTGATTGGAAATTAAAACAAGGACCCCGACCTCTCATCATTTCTTTAGAATTCATCATCACAGCTATAGATTTTATGTTGAGTCACAACTTTTTTTGGTTTGATAATAAATATTTTTTACAAACATGCGGGAACCGCCATGGGCACCAGGTTCGCCCCCAAGTTACACCCAATATATACATGGACCACTTTGAACATCTATAAGTTTGGTCCAGTATGGTGCCTGGGGCGAGCCTGGTGTCCTGGCGAAAGATACATAGATGATGTGCTATGTATTTGGAAGGGAGATTCACTTTGTTTTTATCAAGTTGGAAAGACGGTTGATATTCTTCTTTGCTGAGACAAGCTGGATTCTCCTATTTTTGGAGTAAGTTACTATTTTGTTTTTTCTTGATTTACTGGACACCTTTGGTCATTTTGAGTCTTCATTTGCTTGCAGACCTATTAACAGGTTCTTGAGAGATTCTGAAACTATTCTGGGGGAACTACATCACTCTGAAGACAAATTACATCGCAGCTGAAATCCCACTACTTATGGAGTGAGTATACTGCACTTATATAATTGGATCCAACACACACCTCAAGCCCTTTTTCTCTTTGCATATAGAGAAACATCACTGTACAGTGCCATCTATTTGCCATTTTTCCACTTGTATAAAGCAATCACAGAGGAGGAGACTGTAAGAAGGCGTGCAGTCTTATCTAAAAGGAGAGTATCAGTTCTTGTTAGCATTTAAGTTGTTATTTTCCTTCTAGCACTGTATATTGTATCTTGTTGTAATATATATACCAGGCACAAACAACCTGTAATTCTCACTAGTCCCATATTAAACAATTAGTTAACTTTTAATTATAACTTCTGTGTTTTCACTGCCAAGGGGTATATATAGAACCTGCTACCCGTCACTATTATGTTTCACTTGATAAGGACAGAAGTGTTCACCAGTGACTTTAGTTCAGTATGTCTCTGTCTGCCACTCTCATGTAGTCTAGATTACGAGTGGAGCTCAACTTTGCATGCAAGTGAATAGGGTTTATCACGGGGCGGTTGTGTCCCGAAAGTATACGTGTATATTACAGGTTGAAAGTAAATGCATGTCATGTCCTGAGGTCTTGACAGTTTGTCTGTCCCTTTAAATTTGAACCTTATAAGGCTCCTCCTAACTAAATCCTGTGCTCTGTAATTTGATCCTTATGCTGAGTATCCTGAGCCTACTTACAGGAACTCACCAAAAACTATTGCCTGCAACTTTTTGTTATTTCTTATGCTTGCTACAAATACCTTTTTGTCTCCTCACATTTACTTAAGCTTTTAGGGCGTACCAGCTCACAGATTGTGCTTTTCAGAATTCCTCTGCCATGCCTGTCAGCAGGCTCCTCTGCTATACTCACAGCCTGCACTTCCTGTTTGGCGATACTGGACTCCAGGTAACTGCTGCTTTACCTCTAGCAGAATCTTTCACCAGACCACAGGATTAAAGGTACTGAAGTATTCCTTTGGCATTACCATTTGAAAGTGTTTTCTGGACTCATCAGGTTTTATTGCAAACTTGTATCTTATATGCTGTGAACTGAACTTATCATTGCAATCTGTGCCTATGTACATTCACTCCAGGAAAAGGCTGCATTTCTCATATATGGTGACTCTATTTCTGATACTCCTACAAGTGAACTGACTTATTGCTTAAGTATAAGTATAAATTTCTACCTATTCTTCAGTATTATATGCAAGTTTCATTTTGTCTCACTCTTGCCTGTTAATCCTTATATACAGGCACTAATATCCTTTTCTCCTCTGTTCAGCAAGTATTGATTCAGCTTTCCACTAATTGAGCTATCCTTTCTGCAGAGTTGATAATCCCTTTTTAAACCCATACAGGGCCCTCAGTGTAGGATCAGAATAGGGGATTGTGACTTAACAGCCCCGATATTTGTGAGACTGAGTGGTAACCTAACCAATTCCTGTATTGATTCTTACATATTACAGAGCCAAAAAAGAAAAAGAAAAGGGAATTAAGTATGGAGTTAGCAGAACTCACTAATAAAGTATCTGCATTAGCTCAGAACATGGAGATCTACTAATTCAAGGCATTAGAGAGATCCAGTCTGAGAATCAGTATCTCAGAACAGTCATTAGAGACAACATTGACAACAGACCCTTCCATGTCCGAATCACCCCCTGATCCTCAAGTCTGTCCCCAGAGAGATTTTCAGGGGATAGAAATCAGTTCAGAGACTTTAAAAATTCTGTCTCCTTTTCTTCTCATTGAAACCTAAGACTTATCCTTACTGAACGTACAAAAGTTCTTACTGTTATTTTCATATCTGAAAGGAGAACCACAGCTTGGGGCTACCAATTTTTTGAGAATAATGATCCAATTCTAGATTCTCTACAACAGTTCTTGAGAAAATGGTCTTTCCTCTATGAGGATACAAATAAACAGAATACAGCTGAAAATGCACTTAAGCATTAAAACAGAATAGAAGACCTGCTGAGGATTATGTCTTCTGATTTCAAAAAGGTGGGCACCTGACACCATGTGAATGAGGCAGCATTGCTATACCAATTCCGTAACTGGTCTTTCAGACATTGTTAAGGACGAATTGGCAAGGGGTCCTCTCCCCTCTACTCTCGATGGACTTATGTCACATGCTGTCAATATAGATCGAGGATTCGTGAACGTAAAAGTGAGAGAGGTTATGCAGAAGCAGCCATGGAGAAAGTCACCTATACCATCCTATACTCCTCCTGTTGCCCGCACTTCTGATGAACCAATGAGATTGCTTTTACTAAGGGTCTTTGACTACAGAAGAAAAGAACAGACGAAAGGCAATAATTTAGTGCTTATACTGTGCTTCCAAGGCACATACAGTAAAGGACTGTCCTATTCTCCAGAAACAAAAGGGGTAAGAGTAGGTCTTCAGTAGTAGTTTGTACTCAACACTTTTCACTTATTCCTCATTGTAACCTCTCTATCTCTTTACAGTGGGAGGGACAAAGAATCCAGACACAGGCCATTATTGACTCCGGAACCACGGGCAATTTCATTGATAAAACTTTTCTTGATAACTATATCACATTCCATTAATAAACGTATTGATTCACTAGCCATACGTGTGTTGATGGTTCTTATTTATCTTCAGGTCCTGTCACCCCATAAGGACTGTACCACTGCTCATGACCACTACTTCTGGTCTAGAGAGTCTATATCCTTTGACGTTATAGCATCACCGCTGTTTCCTATAGTTCTAGGTCCTCTCTCTGGTTGCAAAACACACGAACCTCAGATATCTTGGAGAAATTCACAAGTTCTCTTCAATTCTACATTTTGTTCTAAATCCTGTTACCTGCCAACCACATATACTTAACACATCCATTGAGACTCCTGTTATTCCTAAGAGCATACTCAGACTTTATGGATGTTTTTTGACAAAACTGAAGCAGAAAACTTACCTCCACACAGGTCATACGACTGCCCCATAGAATTGTTACCTGGTTCTGATATCCCATACGGACATATATACCCTCTTTCTGAGCCAGAATTAGTACATTTGAAACAATATCTCGATGACAACTTACGGAAGGGCTTTAATTAGGGCCATCCACATCCCCAGCTGCGTGCGGGTATGTTCTTCGTCCGTAATAAAGATAACACGTTAAGACCAATTATTGAGTTACCGCGAGAGTTCAACAAAAGAACCAAGAAGAACAGATACCCTCTGCGCCTTATTCCAGAAATCATAGAATTGATTACAAGGGGCGACTATTTTCACTAAACTTGATCTGAGAGGGGCGTATAATTTAATAAGAATCAAAGAAGGACACGAATGGCTGACGGCGTTTCGAACAAGGTATGGCTTGTTCGAGTACGCTGTCATGCCATTTGGTTTATGTAATGGCACCAGCAACTTTTCAGTGCTTTATTAATGATTTATTTAGAGATCTACTTGACGTATGTATGATTATTTATCTTGACGACATACTGATTTACTCCAAAACTGAAGAACAACATACTATACATGTACGCACTGTTTTACTCCGACTTAGACAAAATTCACTTTATGCTAACCTGAAAAATGTATTTCAATACGGATACTATATCTTTTCTGGGTTATTCAAATTTCTCCTTTAGGCATACAGATGGAACAAAAAAAAAAATAGAAGCTATAACTTCTGGGCCTACTCCTACTAACAAGAAGACATACAGTGTTTCATTGGTTTTGCTAACTTTTTATAGAAGATTATCAGAAATTTCTCTTCTATTGCTAAACCTATCACTTCTTTAAGTGGTAATTCATCAACATTCCATTGGACCCCTCAAGCAGAACAAGCTTTGTCCAAAAGTTGAAACACTCTTTCACTACTGCTCCAATTCTTAAGTTTCCTGATCCCAATTGCAATATATATTGGAGGTTGATGCATCTGACTATGGCTTGGGAGCTATTTTGTCGCAAAGAAAAAACACCCTACACCCCATGCATCCCGTTGGTTACTTTTCAAGAGTTATTGACATCCCCAGAACCTGAACTACTCCATTGGAGAAAAGAACTCCTGGCCATAAAATCTGCCCTTGAATTTTGGAGGCATCTCCTGGAAGGTACAACCATTCCTTTTTTGATTTACACCGACCATAAAAACTTGGAATACCTTAAAACCAATAAAACATTATCGGCACGTCAAATCAGATGGAGCTTATTTTTCAGTCGTTTTGATTTCCTTATTACATACAGGCCTGGATGCAAAAATGGTAAGGCCGATTCTCTTTCCAGGAAAGTTTTAAGACCTTCATATTCCAACACAACTGGTAGTGTCATTCCCCAAAGTAAATTATTGGTTTAGCTTTGGATTTCACTACTAACCTCCAGTCCTCTCAAAAACAAGATCCCGACTTACCTCTGCCTTACCTTACCAAAAATAAGGATGGTCTGTATTATCATGATGGAAAGCTCTACATACCCTCAAATCTACGAAAAGAGATCTTGCATTCTGTCCATGAATCCGTTATATGTGGTCATCCTGGATTCCGTAGAACCAAACATCTCCTAAAAAGTGATTTCTGGTGGCCCTCCATGTCATCTGATGTTGATAAACATATCAAAGCTTGCACTATTTGTGCTATGGCGAAACCATCCAAGGCAGCTCCATATGGTTTACTCTTATCTCTACCCGTGGCTGATAGGCCTTGGAAAGACATTGCTATGGATTTTGTGGTAGAACTTCCTAGCTCTAACAACCATAACTGCATCATGGTGGTCGTCGATTTATTTCCAAGATGGCTCATTTTGTACCTTGTCATTCCTTGCCTACAGCCTCTGAAACTGCAAAACTTTTTCTTTCTCATAATTGTTAGGTTGCATGGACTTCCAGATACCATAACATCAGATAGAGGGTTCTCAATTCACCTCAAAGTTCTGGACTCAACTATGTATCATTTTAAAAATACTGCGCAGCGACTCAGCTCTTCATATCACCCCCAAACAAATGGACAAACGGAGAGAACAAACCAGACACTTGAGCAATACTTACGCTTGTCATTGTGCTTTCTTACAGAATGATTGGTTGTCCTTTACTACCTACTAGCTGAATTTGCTTTTAATAATGCAGTTAATGCTTCTACAAAAGTTTCACCTTTTTATGCAAATTACGGTTTCCATCCTAGATTTCATTTATATCCCAGAGAAGACACCATCTGTCCCGTTGGTCAATGACACAATAAACGAATTATCCCAACACTTTCGGATCAATCAGGACAATCTTAAAACATCTCAACAACAACAGAAGACCTTTTATGATTTACGCAGGAGGCAACCTCCTGCTTATGTAGTTGGTGTTATGGTTTGGTTATCGACTAAACATCTGCATCTGAAGGTTCCTACCAAGAAACTGGCTGCCTTATATATTGGTCCCGTTTAGGATATCTAGGGTTATTAATCCCAACGCTGTCACTTTGGATTGCCGGACTCCATTCCAGTGCATCCCACCTTTCATGTCTCGCTCCTTAAGCCCTCTACAGTTGGGGCTCCTCCCTTCTCTAGTTGTGCTCCCCCGATTTCTGATCTTTTGCTTCCAGAATATGAGATTCAGGACATTTTGGATTCCCGTTTTCATCTCAATGAGCTGCAGTATCTCATCCAGTGGAAGGGGTTTTCCCATGATGAGGATTCTTGGGAACCCTCCACAAATCTGACGGCTCCTCGCTTGGTCTCTCTCTTTCATCGAAGGAATCCTGATCGTCCTAGGCCATGAGCCTCGGAGTGGCTCCTTTGGGGGGGGGGGTTCTGTCATGTCTGAGGTCTTGTCAGTTTGTCTGTCCCTTTAAATTTGAACCCTTATAAGGCTCCTCCTAACTAAATCCTGTGCTCTGTAATTTGATCCTTATGCTGAGTATCCTGGCTTGTGCTGAAGCAATCTACATGCTCTCTGGATCTCTACCTGAGCCTACTTACAGGAACTCACCAAAAACTATTTCCTGCAACTTTTTGTTATTTCTTATGCTTGCTACAAAATACCTTTTTGTCTCATCAGCATTTACTTAAGCTTTTAGGCTTACAGCTCACAGATTGTGCTTTTCAGAATTCCTCTGCCGTGCCTGTCAGCAGCTCCTCTGCTATACTCACAGCCTGCACTTCCTGTTTGGCGATACTGGACCTCCAGGTAACTGCTGCTTTTCTCTAGCAGAATTCTTTCACCAGACCACAGGATTAAAGGTACTGAATATTCCTTTGGCATTACCATTTTTGAAAGTGGTTTTCTGGACTCATCAGGTTTTATTGCAAACTTGTATCTTATATGCTGTGAACTGAACTTATCATTGCAATCTGTGCCTATGTACATTCACTCCAGGAAAAGGCTGCATTTCTCATATATGTGACTCTATTTTCTGATACTCCTACAAGTGAACTGATTTATTAGCTTAAGTATAAGTATAAATATTCTACCTATTCTTCAGTATTATATGCAAGTTTCATTTTTGTCTCACTCTTGCCTGTTAATCCTTATATACAGGCACTAATATCCTTTTCTCCTCTGTTCAGCAAGTATTGGATTCAGCTTTCACTAATTGAGCTATCCTTTCTGCAGAGTTGAGAATTCCTTTTTAACCCATACTGGGCCCTCAGTCTAGGATCAGAATAGGGGATTGTGGACTTAACAGCCCCGATATTTGTGAGACTGAGTGGTAACCTAACCAATTCCCTGTATTGATTCTTACAATGCATCATCTGAAGCACAAATGAATTTTATCTTGTGTCAGGATTGTGCAACTTCAGAGCTCTGGTTAACTGTTATGCTTAACTAAAAAGTTGCACAACACACATTAAAATATATTTAAAAAGTACAGTTACACTCATATTAAAACTAATAATTAACAATTATTTAAAAAATGACAATAAAAGTTATAAGCGCACAAAGATATGAGTTGTCAGGAGTTGGGGAAAAAAATAAGGGAATATGAGTAGTTTTAAACAGATATTCCTATATATAGGTATATATCTGTACCCATATATAATCAAATAGATATAAAGGTATAAATATATATTTTACCCAAAAACCATCTTATATATATAGAAAATATTTATTTATGAATGAATAGAACATATTCTCTAAGTGAAGAAACATTGATAATATTATAATATATAATATTTCATCTCGGGTTAGCGCACTAGGATTAAACGTGATCGGATTTGCACGACTTGTTGGATGTTAGTTTTTTTTAACTTTTCACGCTCCATTAAAGTCTATTGGTGTAATATGTTAAAGGGACAGTCTACACCAGAATTGTTATTGTTTTAAACAATAGATAATCCCTTTATTACCCCATTCCCCAGTTTTGCATAACCAACACAGTTATATTATATACTTTTTACATCTGTGATTATCTTGTATCTAAGCCTCTGCAAACTGCCCCTTTATTTCAGTACTTTTGACAGACTTGCAGTTTAGCCAATCAGTGCCTTGCTCCCAGATAACTTCACATGCACGAGCACAGTGTTATCTATATGAATCACATGAACTAACACCCTCTAGTGGTGAAAAACTTTTAAAATGCATTCTGAAAAGAGGTGGCCTTCAAGGTCTAAGAAATTAGCATATGAACCTCCTAGGTTAAGCTTTTAACTAAAAATACCAAGAGGACAAAGCAAAATTGGTGATAAAAGTAAATTGGGAAAATTGTTTTAAAATTACATGCCCTATCTGAATCATGAAAGTTTATTTTGGCCTAGAATGCGGTCATGATATTTTAACTTTGGCTTTTTGCTCGTGTTGGGTTTAGTTCACATGTGAAAACTTTTTGCTTTCAACTTGTAATTCCAAGCTACCTGACATGCGCAAAAAGCCGAAGTCCAAGCACAGTTAGCACTCGAGTTGGATCGATAAATAGCGCTTCACTCCTAATCTAGCCCAATATGTGCTGCTCACAATATGTGCTATATACCATATGTACTGTTCACAGTATGTGCTACATTAAATGTATGCTGTCCACTTTTTCTGCAACATATACATAGTTGTAAACTGTTCCCGTTTTTCCCCCAGACAGTCCCATTTTTCCCACTTATTGTCCCTACACTATTAAGTCTGTGCCTTGTTCATTTCAAATCTGTGTTTAGTTTATTGCTATTGGGCCAGATTATGAATAGCATTCATCGCAATTTACATTAGAATGATTTACCGCCATCCTCAGAGCTCTGGTTAACTGTTTTTCAAAACTAAAAAGTGCCACAAAACATCAAAAATACATTATACAGTACAGTTACACTCATAATAATCACCATCTATTAAAAAAAATATTAAAACAAATATTGCTCAAAAAGTTTTAAGGGTTTAAAGATATGAAATCTCAGGTATAAGAAAAAAAGGTTTCACTGTGAAGAGGAATCACAAAACAAAGGCCCCTCCTAGTGTGATATAGTTGGTACAAATGAATAATGTGAAATGCCAAAAAAGATACTCACAAATAGAGAAGCACCCAATTGTGCTAAGTCAAGCAGACTGGGAAATTGCAGTGTCCCAGCTCACTGGCACAGCATGAATACCGATCTCTATGATGTCCTCAATGGATCGAATAAGCTCAGACTCTCAGAAATGTCAACCATATGAAACTGATAGTTAAAAAACCCAGATAGCAACACGTTTCTCAGACTACTGTCTGTTTCATCAGGATTCTGTTCATAAAATGAGAGTTCTGGCTTAAATACATCAAGTGGACAAACAGAGACAAATTGAGCCCCAATAGGTTAAGACGTCAGGTTAGACGTCAGTTTTAGAATGACACATACGGAAATGCTCTCTGGTAACAACCAGAAGTTGCCCATATTGGATATATGGGATCCGGCCGTGAGAAAAATAAGGTGCTAGACACAATCGCTCCATATATCATTAAGTATAAAACAATATCAACACAGGTATTAATATATACACTGTTAGCTTGTATAAAAGATATAATCTATTTACCTTAATCCGGGGTCAATAAAAGATATACAAATAATACAGCGGTCAGTAGATTTTACTGAAAAAGGATGTTTAAAGCAACTTTAATAAATCAGCAAACAAAATTGGTCAAATATGGTACTGGGCAATAAGATTCCCTAATAGTAATCTATAGATATCATCTCAACTCTTATTGATTTTACACATATGTAAGTGTTTGTACTACAGGAGTTTTTTTTAGGAACTAATTGGGTATAATAGAGACTATATATAATGATATAATATATGGTGTTGACATGATATTCACAACAAGGTATTATGAAGCTGTTTTTGTTTATGATATGTATATGTATTGATTTATATATGTGGTGATAATGATTGGTTTTTGAATCAAATGATGTCAAAGATTTTAAGATGGGCTGTCTTCACTCTCAGCATAAGTAATTAGTCTAATTATGCACACACACACCTGAGAGGTGTGCTAGTCAATAGAGGATAGGGATTGGTTACTTGATGTATTTAAGCCAGGACTCTCATTTTATGAACAGAACCTGATGAAACAGACAGCAGTCTGAGAAAACGCTTTGCTATCTGGGTTTTTTAACTATCAGTGTCATATGGTTGACATTTGTTTTTTATTTACACCATTAAATTGTGGAATGTTTTACCTTTTCTGAGAGTCTGAGCTTATTCGGTCCATTGAGGACATCATAGAGAGCGGTATTCATGCTGTGTGCCAGTGAGCTGGGACACTGCAAGTTCCCAGTCTGCTTGACTTAGCACAATTGGGTGCTGCTCTATTTGTGAGTATCTTTCTGGCATTAACATTATTCATTTGTACCAACTATATCACACTAGGAGGGGCCTTTGTTTTGTGATTCCTCTTCACAGTGAAAGTTTGTATCCAGATCGTTTACTAGGCAAAGAGCTGACTCCATATTGAGTGTGACAAACAGACTATACATCATCTGAATTACACAGAACCTAAGGACTAACTCCTGGAACAGATAAGAATCAATAAGAGCCATTGTGCCTTATCATTTATTTTACCTATCTTATCATTATAATTGTGTATGTCTATTGTGTATATGTATTATCACATTTAATATTGGTATACATTTACTATTGTTCTATAGTCCTTGGGTGTATATGTTAATATATATATATATATATATATATATATATATATATATATATATATATATATATATATATATATTATATATATATATATATTTATATATATATTCAAACAATTTCCAGCTCAGCCCCCACCAAGCGTTCAACCGCCTGGGTGCAAATATAAGCAATATAAGTAACCCAGTCAAATGCAACTCTCAGGTCTTTTTCAATAGATTCTTTAATGGAACGTTTTCGGGGTTCACAACCCCTTCTTCAGCATGAGCAAATAACCAAATATCACACAATTTATAGTGTATCAAAACAGTGGTCTCACCAAACAATTGTTGCTTCCAAAAAGTGCGCCAAATATCGATTGTGAACGCATCTTGCGTTCCACCGTGATCATGCCAACCGGTTTCGCGACATTATTAAAACATATATACATTGCTTTGTATTTCATTTAAAAACAATCTACAATGTGCCTCAAAATTACCTTATAGGTATTTGAAAATGATACCAACAAAGTATGTAATTACCTGTGATCTGCACAATAATTATTATAGTGTAATAAATCGTCATAGTAACCGTAGCCATGGTTACGATACATACCCAAGTTAGTGTATTTATATAATAGTGGATTGTCTAGTGCAGCAAGCATATACAGTGGCACTAATTGCCAAACAATTCTGTGTCATGTCCATTCACAACTATGCACAATAATTTATATACATAAATACATAAAAAAAGAGGGAATTAAATCTAGAAGTAAACTTAAAAAGTGGCTGTTCTTGCTGTACTTGTTATCAATACATATAGAAATGTACACTACCTGCAGGATAGTACATGTACCTTATATAGGCAGTATATCAATGAAATCGATTTGCAACATTATTCTGTTGTGTTTTACCCTAAATGTAAAGATAAATAAATGATGTACTATGGCTAGTTTAGCATAACTTGTTATGTTAGCGTTAAAAATTAGCAAACAAAAAAGTACATCTATTTCTCTGTATGTTAGTAATATGATACAGATATGTGGCCCACTAATGAAAAATTCACTAATGAATTCACAAAGGGATCTAGATTAACATACTAGGACAAAGAGAGGCATATTAAGTCATGACAATATTCATAGTACCTCTATTTCTATGTATATATTAATGTGGCCTATAGATGTTTTCTACTTTATATGGTGTATGGAAATATGTCTAGACTGTGTCTAGGATATGATCTCTTATACACCAAGATGAAACAGGTAACAATGTCCAACATGTAGATGACCAAGTGTGGACACATAAGAACAGTCCATCTTATAGCTCCTTAGTATTTGCAGTTAGATTGGTTTATTCCCGGCTTAAGGTATAAAGTGCAAAATTGGGTAATCTCACCTCAGAAACCAGGCTTCCACAAACCCAGATGGGGAGATATTCCTCCACCCTGGTGTGGTCGTAGCGACCATCTCACATCGCTCAGAAGAGCCATAGAGCTGGGAGCTAAATGTAGCCACAATGACCCTGGGTACACCCAAGCATGTAGCACTACCTTATAACCTTAAGTAAGATTTTTGAAATCTGGGGGTAGTGTTTAATCCGCCTGGATGGATAGTCCCCAATTTAAAGATCCATTGGGCTTCCCGTTTAAGTAGTATCTTGCTCCTATCCCCTCCCCGATCAAGTGATATGATCGATGAGGATATAGCGGATTGAAGATACGGCATGGCCTTGCTTGGCACAATGGCGTTGGCAACAGGTTGGTCAGAATCCCCCGTTTGAGTGCCGATCTGATTGCGTGCCCTATGGTTTGCCATTCGTTCACAATAACGTGCCTGTGGTTTTGCCCACGTAAAAACAAGAACATGGGCAAAAGAGGAGGTATCACCACGTGTGTGGTAGTGCACGTGATAGAGTGCTTAATCACATATCTTCGATTAGTATGTGGGTGATGAAAGGTTTTAGTACTGACCAAACCATTGCACGTTGTGCAGCCTAAACATCTGTATGATCCTTTGATGTTTATTTTAGCCCCTGTGGTGTAGCTAGCTTTTTGATCAGTGCGCATCAAGAGGTCTTTAAGGTTAATACCCCTCTTAAAGCCCACCATTGGTTGTACCTGCTGGGTAAATGTTAACTTAGGGTCTGACGTCATGATAGGCCAATGTTGATGTAGAATACGTCCTGTATTTTTGGTAGTTGGAGTAAATGTAGTGGTCATAATTAGTTTATTACTCATGTCCCTCTTTGGTGTGGGCTTGATAAGTTCTTCCTGAGTGAGTGAGGATGCTGTACTCATGTTTTCTTGGATAATGGAAGGTTTATATCCCCGCTCGCGGAATCTTTCTCCCACTCCTGCCCAATTGGGAGACCCCAGTTTGTATATCTGAATTATTTCTCATGGTTCTCACAAATTGAGATCTGACTATGCCCTTCAAAAGGGCAGGGGGGGTGACAGCTGTCAGCGCACAAAATAGAGTTTCCGATCGGTTTGGTTATGATAAAGGGTCGTGCCCAATTGATGTGTTTTTTTAAAAACAGTCAAGTCCAGAAAATTAATGGACTGTGTATCAACCGTCATTTTGAATTTTTTTTTTTTTTTTTTTTTTAAATATATTTTTATTGAGGTTGTGCGAGAACAATACAACTTATTTGAAATAGCAAAACATAAGACAGACATAAATGATACATCTCAATTTAAATGCTTCTATATAGATACATAAAATTCACATTCTGGGTAATGCTATAACAAACACTGGAACCTCTTTTTTCTTTTTTTTTTTACATAACCTAAACACAGTGTGTTTCCTCATTTGACACTAGAGGCAACTCTTGTACCTCTTGTAAATTGCAAGGATCTCTAGAAGAGGAAAATGGTTAGTTTGAGGAGATCTATAGGCTTCAAAAGGTTAGCAACTAACATTTTAAATGATAACAACGATGATAGCGTAATTCCTATGCTTAGGTGCTATGATGAGATATGTAGGACTGTTAAAGTAATTATTATGGATGCTGGTATAGAAGAGAATAACCGCTTAAGTAGTCCTCCCACTTAGTGGAGGCACATTATGTTGGGGGGGGGAGGTGGTTATTTAGAGTGCGTGGAGAGACAAGATGGCTTATAATTACAATAACACAGACATGAGACGAACTTCAGTAGTGCTCTCAGGAGCATGTGGGCTACTAAGGGAATGACAAAAAAGGATTAGTGTCGTACTGGGCTGTTGAGCGGTTTGGCCTGTTAGAGCTTTAAGGTCGAAGTCTTTTGTGGAGCTACGATTCGTTTAGGGTTTTATGCACTGGGGGGCCTTAAGTGAGAATAGCAATGTGGGTCCAGCCCACTGAAGTGACGTAACAGATGGTTCATTTATGTGACATAAAATATTAGCATTAAAGGATTAAGCATGCAGGAATAGGCCAAGTTACAGAGATACGAAGAATAGTGGAATAATGTTTAGCCTTTTAATAAGATGGCTGTGTTTAAACTATAGAACTTGTTAAGTTAGAAATTGCTGGAAAGTGTAAGCTACCCAGCCTTCCTATACATATATGTTATTTTTGGGGTCTTAAAGGTCTTGTTAGACTCTAGTAAGGGATGCCTTCCTCTTGATGTAATTTGGGAGCTGCAAGTTTAATTGTGATGCCTTCCTCACTTACCAATATAGCTATATAATGCATGACTACAGTAATTAAATCCTCTACTAACAAGCTAAAAAAGCCTACCTAGTTATAGGGAAATAAAAATAACTCCAACATTTTAGTCCTGATGATCAATTAGGCATTATAGTATAAGCAGAGAGTAAGATATAGTATTTTCCACATACTTGGAAACCTTGCTGTCTAGACACGGGCCCTATGCCCAAACAACAAGCACACTCAACCCTCCCTCAGTTATCTATATAGCATTTGCAATACCTATTGTATTACTTGAAGAATCTGAGTTGATAGGACCTAAGCTGAAAGACAGTCTAATAAGGCATATCAATGGACCTGGTATACATACATTTAAATTCACATACACATAAATAGGCATCAAAACATGTAAAATATATAATGAACGTCAGCAACATGAAGCAGGACTAACATAAGGCTAATAAACAGATTTTAAGATGATAGAAGCAAAATTTGTCAGTGAGACTAACATTTAGCATGCATATAGCGATCTGGACTTGTGTCCCAGTGTATAAGAACATTATAAACTGAGAACATGCAAAGAAGTCATTAGTAGAAAAAGATTCGCTAGACTGCAATATGTCTCGGCCGCATTTAACTAATGAACCTGCGGGTGCACTTAAATTAGGGTTATATATCTGGTAATAGGCTCAATCCATGAAATAATAAATTAGATTGCAGTATATACAAATTAAGCCCGATATGAAAGCACGTGGCAGCTATGTGGTTCAATAGGCATTAAGGACTGTAGTCCAGTATAACAGGTAGAGTAATAATAAAACTAAACACGCTAGCCAAATTATGAACAGAATGCAAGTCAGCTAAACATATGGGCTAAAGTCACTACAGATTAAAGTTGCAGGACATAACTGGCTACCACAGAAGGAGATATGATATAGTTAAACTGTAATATGTCTCAGTTTCCATTTAACTATTGAACCTGCAGGCGCACTTGAATTAGGGTTATATATCTGGTTGCTGGTGCAGCACATGAAATAAAAGGTTAGATTGTGGTATTTACAAAGTAAGCCCCATATGAAAACACGTGACAACTATAAGATTCAATAGGCATTAAGTACAGTAGCCCAATATAACAGATAGAGTAGTAATAAAACTAAAGGGGATGTCCTTTACATGATGGCTAAATTATGACTAGAATTTAAGTCAGTTAAACATAGGGGTTAAGGTTACTGTAGATTAAAGTTGCAGGAAATAACTGGCTAGCTCAGAAGAATACATGATATATTTAACACTTAGGAGTATGTATAGGGATATATTGTTGTTCCAATCTGAAGTGTACCGTAATAACAACAGGTTTAACCGGTACCAAGCAATTATTCAAACAGATACACAAAACCCTATGTGAGTTAAAGTAAGGAGATCCTTATTTACAGTAGCGGTTGTCATAAGCATTTAATCCCAGGAACGGAGTTAATACTCTAAAACTGCAGACCTCAAAGTCATCATATGGAATTCCCGTTAGAGGGGTAGCGTTGTAGTGGAAGTCCAGGTGAGGTTTTAGAAAAGTTACAGGAAAAAGTAAAGGTGAAAAAGTGTTGCCCTGCTTCATATTAACTTCCACCCATGTTTCATATTTGTGGCCACAGATAATTAGGCTAGGGTTAATCTGTGTTAGAGTTAGTACAAGTGTTGCCTCCTCTTCAACCAATTCCTTCTCTGTGACCACAACAAATCACACTGTAACTGCTGTGAAAGTTTCAGTAATGGCCGCCATCTCTCGTTGGACTTCCAAACTCTGGGTGTCCCAGCGCAACAGTACAGCCCATGTTCTGAGCCAACAAGCACTTTACCAACATCGCCAGGAAGTCTCCTGATCTCCCAGGGGGTCTCTGTGTGAGCTCCGGTAATGTAGCTGGTAGTAGGGAGCCGAGCGTAGCCCCTGTGCCCACATCAAGTGTGCAGCGCACTGCAAACGAGTTTCATCTGTGATGTCGCTCCCTAGAGTTTTTATGCGGCGAGTAGAATTGCGAGCCACACAGTTCGCCTCTATGCCCAACCCTCTTCTGGGCTAATGATCTCTCCTGCCGCAGCCGTATCGGAGCAAGAAGGGTTGTGTTCCGGCCTAGGAATTAAAGATGGCGGTTGCTGGGGCTCCGTTTACACCCACTGTGTCATCACAGTTCTCCTTGCAAACAGCTAGGGCAGCTGAAGCGGCGGTATGGGAGACAAGAGCATTGAAGGATTCATCCATCACTTCCAGGAGAGTTTGATGGTGATGCTCTAGTATGTGAGTTATCTGTGCTAGTAGAAGGGCAGCCATATTTCTCGTGCTTCAGCTTGAGGCAAAGTTAAGTCAATATACGTGGACTTACAGAGCTGGAACGGATAGTGTAGGGTTCTCAGGCAGCAATAAAAAGTTAATACTCTTTAGATACCTCTAATTAGAGGTCGCAAATAGGATAAAGTCCAAATAAATATTGTATATATCGGGAGCTCCTGATATGTGCAACTTGTCTTGGTGGTAGTTGGCTCCTCCCCCCCGTCATTTTGAATTTAACATTGCTTGTGGCCGTGTTATATGTTTCAAACCAAATTTTGTAGTTCCTCCATGGTCCCCCGCCATACCATGAAAATGTCGTCAATATATCTGTAATAACATACTACTGCCAAATTGGTAGTGTTCCATAGATACAGATTTTCGAATTGAGACATGTACAGGTTGGCGTACTCGGGGGCCATGGAGGAACCCATGGCTGTACCTGCTGTTTGTAAATAGAAATTACTCTCGAATCTGAAGTAATTCTTATACAAATAGAATTCTATCAAGGAAAGAAAGAATTTAATTGGTGGGCCCTCATAAAGAGGGTTATTGGTGATATGTTCCTCAATTGATTTCAGACCCTCAGTGTGGGGAATAATAGTATACAGACTGTTGACGTCCAAACAGACCAATAGGTCATCAGGTTGGACGTCAACAGTCCGTATCTTTCGTATGAAGTCACCTGTATCCATGATATATGATCTTACCTCCCTAACAACAGGTTGTAATAAGATATCCACCAGTTGTGCCACCGGCTGTGTCAAGGGAATCCCTTGCTGACACAAGCGGGCGGCCTGGTGGATGATCCAGTGTTTTGGTGTATCTATATATAATATATAACTCTGTAGATGAAAGCACTCGCAGGACTTCTCAATAGTGGGTCAAAAAACAGTGTTTATTTACATTTCGATGTTCACACCAGACCCCTTCATCAGAAATCATTCTGATGAAGGGGTCTGTGTGAACCCCATAACGTAAATAAACACTGTTTTTTTGACCCACTACTGAGAAGTCCTGTGAGTGCTTTCGTCTACAGAGTTATACCTTTTCATGCTAGCACCCAGGCAGTTGACCCAGGTGGACGGATTTGCTTACATGAGGATTATATATATATATATATATATATTTATATATATTATCAAGACTCATTGAATCAATAGATCACACCAAAGATTATTTTAACCCCCCTTACTGTTTTTGCATCCCCTTTGTAAGAAAAAAAGCCAGACAAAGGGCTTTAACATAGACATACATACATGTACGTGTCTAAAAAAATATATATATATATATATATATATATATATATATATATATATATAATATATATATATATATATATATATATATATAATAGATATATATGAAAAAACAATAGAGAACTGGTAGATCAGAAAAGGTGCACTCAGCTATTAGAATATGTAACTACAATATGAGTTAAATTGGACCTACGAAGCAGTTGCAAATAATGCTAATGTAGATAATAGTGTAGACAAATAGACAAACCTTCACACATAAGATGGTACAATAAAATCACTAAAAGTCAGTCCGACGGGTTGACGATTCAACGCCGTCCTGTAGTTACTACTGTACGGAACAAGCTGCTACCGCCTCAGCAATCTATACAGTTGTTTTATCTGGACTCACCATCAATGATTTACTCTTGGAAGACTCTCCCTACACTGTGCGACACTTACCTTATACAGATTGGGGGTAAGAAATGTAAGTAGATACCCTAAGGGGTCCTCTATTCTTGGCACCTTTGGATTTCTTATATATTATTATTATTACTATTATTGTAAATTAGTTTTTTGTTTTATCTCTGTAATTGCTTTATCCTTGTATTTTCTTTTCTGCATTACAGATTGTATTGTATTTTTACTATTGCATTTTTCATGTTGAAATACACCATTTGCTTATCTTTATTCGAATATTATACATGCATATATTATTAATGCACATCTTTGGTTTTCTTTTGTGATATATATTTTTACACTGTTACATTTAATGTTCTAATAGAACCAGCATTTATCAACATAGCAGGGCAACTATACTACTGCCCTAATTTAGGTGTATGAGACTTGACACCACATTTTATACTGACTTTTAGTGATTTTATTGTACCATCTTATGTGTGAAGGTTTGTCTATTTGTCTACACTATTTATCTACATCTAGCATTATTTGCAACTGCCTCGTAGGTCCAATTTAACTCATATTTTAGTTACATATTCTAATAGCTGAGTGCGCCTTTTCTGATCTATCAGTTCTCTTTTGTTTTTTCATTTTGTTTTGTATCAGAGCAGGAGTCTATAGGGAACTCTCTGCTCTGGTAGGTAGACCTAGGCAGCATACGGTTGGTTTAGTTTTTGGGTACACCTTAGCGCCAACACTCACAAATCTTTCTTTGTGTATATATGTATATATATATATATATATATATATATATATATATATATTTGCATTGGAGCCCTTTGCTGTCAAGTAGAAGAAAACATGAAAAAACATATTTATGCAATATGAAAGGTTTTAACTATGTATTTGAACTTATATTTACTGTAAATATTTCCCATTCTAATGTTCTGCACATAGCCCATTTTTTCCACTTTTTTTGCGCCATTGACTACTATGGGGGGATAGGTTATTGTGTGCGTGATATTCTAATTTTGGCTTTTTGCGCGCATCGGGTTAGCAAGCGAGCGATAACCTTTTACTTTTAACTTGTAAAAAGAGCACTACCCAATATGCACAAAAGGTTTATTTCTAGCGCAGTTAGAGTGCAAATGAAAGAGCTAAGTAGTGATCCACTCGTAATATGGACAATTGTGTGCAGTGCTATACTCTCAACCACAGGAGTTTTTTATTTTATTTTACTCCATTGTTATTACCAGTCTCATTGTTTACTAGTATGTGCATTCGGATCCTTTGTGTGCAGCCGCATGTTCCCTTCGGATATTTCATAGCCGGACTGATTCTACAAAAAGATCCCCACTCTAAGATCTGGATTTGCACAAATCTTAGAGTGGGGATCTTTTACAGAAATCACTCCGGCTATGAAAATATCCGAAGGAAACAAATGGCTGCTTACAATCACATCCGGATCCTCACGAAGGAGCCAAATGCACATCTGTATCTCTTACTATATGTAATTTGTTTCTGTATTAGTAGTGGCATTTATCTGTGATCTTCTGTTACATTGAAGGTTGGCAGTGTGTATACAGGTCTCAGGTAAGGGGGAGCCATGAGATGTGAAATATAATATCAGGGAGGGTAGAATCTGTATTAGTGCTAGCAGGTATGTGTGCTCATCTGTTATACTTTAGGTTGGCAGTGTGTATACAGGTCTCAGGTAAGGGGGAGCCATAAGATGTGAAATATAATACCAGGTAGGGTAGAATCTGTATTAGTGCTAGCAGGTATGTGTGCTCATCGGTTACACTTTAGGTTGGCAGTGTGTATACAGGTCTCAGGTAAGGGGGAGTCATGAGATGTGATAGATAATTCCAGGGAGGTTCGAATCTGTATTAGTGTTAGCAGGTATGTGTGCTCATCTGTTACACTGAAGTTTAGCAATGTGTATACAGGTGTCAGGTAAGGGGGAGCCATGAGCTGTGATATATATAATACCAGAGTAGAAGGCAAGGGGGAGGACACAAGACATTGTCAGCAGTGTTGCACAATTTGGAAATGTTCCCATTTATATACTGAGGTTTTGCTTTGGGACTGGCATTAAGAGACCTTACAGAAAAATCCAGATTTCCTGTGACATTTTGACATCTGTTTACCTACTACCAGCAATCAACATTTGAATCAACGATATAAAAGGGATGAGCAAATATCTGTAATTCAACATTTGTTGAATGCAGAAGTGGTCATAGTCTGCAGCCTTGGCTCATTTCATTGCTGGAATTTATTAGAGTAAAAGTGTTGAAATGAGATATTTGTGTGTTTGCACTTTTACCCTAATAAATCTGGCACTGAAATGACCGAATGTTGCAGACCTTGGTCATTTTTGCATTTTTTTTTAATAACGAATGCACAATTCCGAATATCTGCACATCCCTACTGTGTAATCACTGCTAAAGAATGAATCTTTACCTCATGAAATGCCACCTACTTGTGAAACTTTCAATAGCAATTCAGCAAAAGTTAAACACAAAAAACAAACAAATCCTCAGCATTTATATATATATATATATATATATATATATATATACTGTATCAGGGGCGGAACTACCATTGGAGCAGCAGGGGCGGTGACACCAGGGCCCAAGTGCTTGGGGGCCCAATGAAGCCAGTTATACATGGGCATGTGCAGAATGTGTACAATACTAATGCAGGGAATCTTTTTATTAGTGCAGATTGCAGATCTATCTACAGTATCTGTATATCTATATTATTGCTATTGCTTTCTACTGAGTAACCATTTGGGGGCCCCAAAAAAAGATTGCACTAGAGCCCTCTGTTGAGTATGTCTGCTATTGTACTGTGTGTGTGTATATATATATATATATATATATATTATATATATATATATATATATATATATATATATATATATACAGTGACGGCTTGACCAGCTGGAATACCGGGACCTTTCCCGGTGGGCTGCTGTTGCTGTTGGGCCATATCCTTTGTCAGGGAGTTTAAAGAGTGAGCCTTATGCGCATGTGTAGTGCATTGCTTTAAGGCTTCTCCACTACTGACAAGGGTATGGGGGCCTGTGGCGGCTAAAAAAAAGGCCCTAAGACAGGTAGGGGGGTAAAAGTGGGGCCGGGAGTTGGAGGCAGGATCAGGTGGTGGGGTGCTGGGGCCAGTCTTCAAACATTTTCAAGACCTGTCTAATTTCCCAGCCCGGCCCTGTATGTATATATAGTGTAACAGGGACCACTTTTAACCACGGTCTTCTAGGGCACAAATGCAGCACAGGACAGTCCACTGTAGTTTAAAAGGCTTTATTTTTCACAGCAAATAACAAACAGGCAGTTCATTTTCAAAAGAGGGAAATCCTTCTTCTGCAGCAAAGTTAAGTACTTTTAAATGTGTCCCAGCACTTCACAGCATTCCACAAGTGCTTTGTAAAAATAATGTCCTTTTACAGTTCACAGGAACAAAAGTCTTTTACACAGTGTAACAAACACACACACCAGCTTCTGTAGCTGTGTAACTCTCTCCAAGGCCTAAGTGAGGCTGCTATTTAAACCCTCACAACTTCTAATTAGCCACAACTGTGATTAGCTGCTGGACAGCTTCACAGCTGTCTGGGATAATGGCCCACCCTCTCTCCAATTATCCCAAACCCCAGGGACCCAGAACACAGTTTATCAACTGCATAATCAAATACACATTCTTTCTCCCTGGGGTTTTAACTGAAAGGAGAAATAGCATTTACAATGCTTGGTCTTAAATATCTTCCATTTATAACCAGGCCTTGTTTTCTGTCACATATCCTCCCCCCTAGCTCACACCCAGTGGTTTGAGCGACCATGGACATCAATGAATGTACCCGAGACAAACCATCAGCATTGCCCTGCAAAAGACCAGCCAAGCTAAGAAATATATATATATATATATATATATATATATATATATATACTTCAGGAAAGTTTTCTTCTGTGAAAAGCACACTGGTCTAAAAGAGGCTGCTTCCGGGTGGTAAATCGCCATAGAACAAAGCCACTGAGCTGTTGTTCGTTCCTGGTAGAGCGCTTCTCTCTTTGTATGCAAATTATTATGACCCTGGGGAAGTCTCCCTATGGGTGATGGGGGAAACCAGACGTGGACTCCTTGCCCAGTGTGCTTAGAGGAATGTGGCTGCACCTCACTGACGAGGCCCATAGGAGGCCGAAACGATCGTCTGGGGTTGTCATGTTCCTTGTTCAGAGGAGAATTGCCTGGTATTTCGGGGCTGGACTGACCTTAATTGGCAGGATCAGACTGATATACTTCAGGAAAGTTTTCTTCTGTGAAAAGCACACTGGTCTAAAAAGAGGCTGCTTCCGGGTGGTAAATCGCCATAGAACAAGCCACTGAGCTGTTGTTTCGTTCCTGGTAGAGCTCTTCTCTCTTTGTATGCAAATTATTATGACCCTGGGGAAGTCTCCCTATGGGTGATGGGGGAAAACCAGACGTGGACTCCTTGCCCAGTGTGCTTAGAGGAATGTGGCTGCACCTCACTGACGATGCCCATAGGAGGCCGAAACGATCGTCTGGGGTTGTCATGTTCCTTGTTCAGAGGAGAATTGCCTGGTATTTTGGGGCTGGACTGACCTTACTTGGTGGGATCAGACTGATATACTTCAGGAAAGTTTTCTTCTGTGAAAAGCACACTGGTCTAAAAGAGGCTGCTTCCGGGTGGTAAATCGCCATAGAACAAGCCACTGAGCTGTTGTTCATTCCTGGTAGAGCACTTCTCTCTTTGTATGCAAATTATTATGACCCTGGGGAAGTCTCCCTATGGGTGATGGGGGAACCCAGACGTGGACTCCTTGCCCAGTGTGCTTAGAGGAATGTGGCTGCAAATCACTGACGAGGCCCATAGGAGGCCGAAACGATCATCTGGGGTTGTCATGTTCCTTGTTCAGAGGAGAATTGCCTGGTATTTCGGGGCTGGACTGACCTTAATTGGCAGGATCAGACTGATATACTTCAGGAAAGTTTTCTTCTGTGAAAAGCACACTGGTCTAAAAGAGGCTGCTTCCGGGTGGTAAATCGCCATAGAACAAGCCACTGAGCTGTTGTTCGTTCCTGGTAGAGCGCTTCTCTCTTTGTATGCAAATTATTATGACCCTGGGGAAGTCTCCCTATGGGTGATGGGGGAAACCAGACGTGGACTCCTTGCCCAGTGTGCTTAGAGGAATGTGGCTGCACCTCACTGACGAGGCCCATAGGAGGCCGAAACGATCGTCTGGGGTTGTCATGTTCCTTGTTCAGAGGAGAATTGCCTGGTATTTCGGGGCTGGACTGACCTTAATTGGCAGGATCAGACTGATATACTTCAAGAAAGTTTTCTTCTGTGAAAAGCACACTGGTCTAAAAGAGGCTGCTTCCGGGTGGTAAATCGCCATAGAACAAGCCACTGAGCTGTTGTTCGTTCCTGGTAGAGCGCTTCTCTCTTTGTATGCAAATTATTATGACCCTGGGGAAGTCTCCCTATGGGTGATGGGGGAAACCAGACGTGGACTCCTTGCCCAGTGTGCTTAGAGGAATGTGGCTGCACCTCACTTACGAGGCCCATAGGAGGCCGAAACGATCGTCTGGGGTTGTCATGTTCCTTGTTCAGAGGAGAATTGCCTGGTATTTCGGGGCTGGACTGACCTTAATTGGCAGGATCAGACTGATATACTTCAGGAAAGTTTTCTTCTGTGAAAAGCACACTGGTCTAAAAGTGGCTGCTTCCTGGTGGTAATTGCCATAGAACAAGCCACTGAGCTGTTGATCGTTCCTGGTAGAGCGCTTCTCTCTTTGTATGCAAATTATTATGACCCTGGGGAAGTCTCCCTATGGGTGATGGGGGAAAACCAGACGTGGACTCCCTTGCCCAGTGTGCTTAGAGGAATGTGGCTGCACCTCACTGACGAGGCCCATAGGAGGCCGAAAACGATCGTCTGGGGTTGTCATGTTCCTTGTTCAGAGGAGAATTGCCTGGTATTTCGGGGCTGACTGCCCTTAATTGGCAGGATCAGACTGATATACTTCAGGAAAGTTTTCTTCTGTGTAAAGCACACTGGTCTAAAAGAGGCTGCTTCCGGGTGGTAAATCGCCATAGAACAAGCCACTGAGCTGTTGTTCGTTCCTGGTAGAGCGCTTCTCTCTTTGTATGCAAGCTAAGAAACCACCTAGTAACCCTTGAATTTGTTTCCTTATTCTGACTCATCCATGTGAGAGGAGCATGATCTGTTATTAATTTAAATTTTCTTCCCAACAGATAGTACCTAAGGGTCTCTAAAGCCCACTTAATGGCAAGGCATTCTTTCTCCACTATAGAATAGTTATTTTCCTGTGAAATAAGTTTTCTGCTTAGGAAAAGGACAGAATGCTCTTCTCCCTGACACTCCTGTGAGAGAACTGCTCCTAAAACCAACATCAAAGGCATCTGTCTGTACAATAAAATCTTTAGCGAAATTGGGGGTTACCAAAAACTGGATGGGCACAAAGGGCATCTTTCAAATGCTTAAAAGCTTGTTCTGCTTCTGGGGACCATTTTATCATAATTGGGGCCCTTGCTTTTGTGAGATCTGTCAAGGGTGCCGCAATTGTAGCGAAATTCGGGATAAACCTTCTATAATAACTAGTTATCCCAATAAATGCTCTTACTTGTTTTTTAGTTAGAGGCTGTGGCCAGTTCTGTATGGCCTCTACTTTTGTTGTCTGAGGTTTAACTAATCCTCTACCAATAGTATAACCCAAGTACTTAGCTTCCTGTAAACCAACAGTACATTTTGCAGGATTGGCAGTTAACCCCAGCGGACCGTATTGCATCAAGTACTGCTTGAACTTTTGGAAGATGGGATTCCCAATCTGTACTATAAATTATAACATCATCCAAATATGCTGCCGCATGACGAACATGGGGTTTCAGAATTCTATCCATCATCCTCTGGAATGTTGCCGGGGCCCCATGTAAACCAAATGGCAACACTGTATTCTGAAATAAGCCCTCTGGGGTTGAAAAAGCTGTCTTTTCCTTTTGCTTGACTAGTGAGAGGCACCTGCCAATACCCTTTCGTTAAATCAATTGTAGTGAGATAACGTGCTTTTCCTAGCCTTTCTATCAACTCATCTACTCTAGGCATTGGGTAGGTGTCAAATTTGGAAACACAATTAAGCTTACGAAAGTCATTACAGAACCTTAATGAACCATCCAGCTTTGGAACAAGCACGATTGGACTGTTCCACTCACTTTGTGATTCCTCAATTACCCCAAGCTTTAACATTTTTTCTACCTCCAGTTAATAGCCTTTCTACGAGCCTCAGGGACCCTATAGGGTTTTAATGGCAGACCTTCTTCCCTGGTTCTGTTATTATGTCATGCTTAATAACATTAGTTTTTCCTGGTACCACAGAAAATACCTCTTTGTTTATTCTAATAAAATCCTTGACCTCTCGCTTCTGATGTACAGATAGGGTTTCCGATATATTTACCTCTGGTTCAGTGACAGGGCGTTCTGTAGGTTTTAAGGCAACTAAAACTTCCCTATCTTTCCAAGGTTTGAACAGATTTATATGATATATTTGCTCAGGTTTCCTTCTCCCTGGCTGACTTACTTTGTAATTAACATCACCCACTTTCTCAATTATCTCATATGGGCCCTGCCAAGTAGCCAAGAATTTATTTTCAACTGTAGGGACCAGAACTAACACCCTATCCCTAGGTTGAAACACCCTGGCTCTAGCATTACGGTTGTAGCTGTACTTTTGTGCTTCCTGTGCTTTTCCCATATGTTCCCTTACAATGGGCATGACAGCTTCCATACGATCCTGCATTTGGGAAATATGTTCAATAATACTTCGATAAGGTGTTGTCTCTTGCTCCCAAGTCTCTTTAACTATATCTAGTAATCCCCTGGGATGCCGCCCATATAACAGTTCAAATGGGGAAAAACCTGTAGAAGCCTGGGGAACCTCCCTGATAGAGAACATTAAATAGGGTAACAGAAGGTCCCAATTTCTCCCATCTGTGTCAATTACCTTTCTTAGCATACTTTTGAGAGTTTTGTTAAACCTTTCTACTAAACCATCAGTCTGAGGGTGATATACTGAGGCCCTTAGTTGTTTTATGCCCAACAACTTACACAATTCTTTTGTAAACCTGGACATAAATGGAATTCCTTGGTCTGTCAAAATTTCCTTAGGTATCCCGACCCTGCTAAACATTAGCATGAGTTCTTTTGCTATGGACTTTGCAGAGCTGTTACAAAGGGGAACTGCCTCAGGATAGCGTGTAGCATAATCAAGGATTACCAGTATATACTGATGTCCTCTAGCAGATTTAACCAGCGGACCCACCAAGTCCATAGCAATTCTTTCAAAAGGCACATCAATTATAGGCAAGGGCACTAAAGGGTTACGAAAATCTTTAGCAGGAGCTGTAAGTTGACACTTAGGGCATGAAGCACAATAATCCTTGATGGCTACAAATATCCCTGGCCAATAAAACCTTCGAAGAACTCTCTCTTTGGTTTTCTCAACTCCCAAATGCCCCCCTAGAATGTGGTTATGTGCAAGATTTAATACAGTGTTCCTAAAAGTCTGGGGCACCAACAGTTGTTTAACAATGTCTGTTCCTTTCTTCTCTACACGATATAACAAATCATTAACTGCTTCAAAATAAGGATAGGGTAATACATTTCCTGGCTGTGTCACAACATCATTTATAACCCTGATATTATTTCTTGCCTCTACCAATGTTGGATCCTCCCATTGGGCTTTTTTAAAATTACCAGGGCCACCTACCAGATCTATCAAATCATCAATATTTTCCGAGCTAGTACTTGGTACTTCATTACTCTGAGAAGGTTGATCACCTACTAATACAGGCATAGGGCAATAAATCTTATTTTTCTCCTTTTCAATGGAACCCCCTTCAAAATCAGTTTCAGAGAAAGGAAATACATAAATATCAGAAGTTTGACATATTTCTGGAGATTCCCATAACTCCAGAAATTTTGGAAAATCTCTCCCTATCACCACCTCATGGGCTAAATTTGGTACTACACCAACACAATATTTTAATTTACCACACTGAGTCTCAATCTCCACCTCAGCTGTAGGATATTCCCGTTTATCTACATGAACACAGATAATTCCCATTTTTTCCCCATAATCTAATACTGCATCTGGTACTAAAGATTTAGCCACTAGTGTGACCATACTTCCTGAATCAAGCAAAGCCCTAGACACTTTACCATTAACCATCACAGTACACCAATGGGAATCATTATTAACAGAGCTGTTGCTATTAGACAATAGTGAATGTGCAACATTATAGTCCATAAATTCATCTTTATCACAGTCTCTAGCAATATGCCCAACCTCATTACATTTAAAACATCTTACAGGTTGGTTATATTTAAATGTTTCCTTAATTCCTGGGGAAATGTCTCTGGTGTTTTGCCTATACACCTGCTGCTCTCTTATCCCCTTTATCCCCTGAACAGTCTTAAGAGTTCTTGTAGAGCTCTGGGACTTGGGATTGTGGGGCTGATCCATTGAAGATTGTTGCAAAACTTCTCCTGAAGCTATAAATCGTTCGACCAATACAATCAACTGATCCGCTGTTTGAGGATCACCTTGATTAACCCACCGCCGCAGGGAAGCAGGTAATCCACGCTGAAACCGGTCCATCACCAGTAGTTCCACTATTTTGGTAGCCGAATTAACCTCTGGTTGCAGCCACTTCCTGGCAAGGTGTATAAGGTCGAACATCTGGGATCTTGCAGCATTATGAGATGAAAACATCCAGGAATGGAATCTTTGTGCACGGACTGCCGAAGTCACCCCCAGGCGTGCAAGGATTTCTGCCTTCAATTTCTCATAGTCACTGGCTTGTGCTGGCTCTAAATCAAAGTAGGCCTTCTGAGGTTCACCACTAAGAAATGGCGCAAGTATACTCGCCCACTCAACTGTCTGCCATTTTTCTCTTTCTGCTGTGCGTTCAAATGCCAAAAGATATGCCTCAACATCATCAGCTGCTGCCATTTTTTGAAGATAATGATTAGCCCTTATTACTCTGGAACCTTGGCTGCCACCAACATATTCAGAGTTCAGTTTTTCTGATATGGCTTGAACCTCTCGTTGCAGAGTTTGTGTAGCACTTTGTTGCTCTTCCCGGGTCTTCCTGAATGTCTCAGCTTGCACAGCAGCCATCTGTTGTATCAACAATTCAGTGTTCTCCTTCTGTGATTTAGCCAGCAGCATAGCACTCTCTGACTGGGCCAAGACCAACTGTTGCAGTGCTGCACTATTTTCAGCAGCTTTTCTGTTAGTCTCCTGCTGTATAGCATTAGAATGGATCAAAGCTTTAATGACTTCCTCCATGTTGCTTGCAGATTATTATGCCCACAGACATACAACGTGGTTGCCCGTATTCTACACCAAGTGTAACAGGGACCACTTTTAACCACGGTCTTCTAGGGCACAAATGCAGCACAGGACAGTCCACTGTAGTTTAAAAGGCTTTATTTTTCACAGCAATAACAAACAGGTAGTTCATTTTCAAAAGAGGGAAATCCTTCCTCTGCAGCAAAGTTAAGTACTTTTAAATGTGTCCCAGCACTTCACAGCATTCCACAAGTGCTTTGTAAAAATAATGTCCTTTTACAGTTCACAGGAACAAAAGTCTTTTACACAGTGTAACAAACACACACACCAGCTTCTGTAGCTGTGTAACTATCTCTCAAGGCCTAAGTGAGGCTGCTTTTTAAACCCTCACAACTTCTAATTAGCCACACCTGTGATTAGCTGCTGGACAGCTTCACAGCTGTCTGGGATAATGGCCCACCCTCTCTCCAATTATCCCAAACCCCAGGGACCAAGAACACAGTTTATCAACTGCATAATCAAATGCACATTCTTTCTCCCTGGGGTTTTAACTGAAAGGAGAAATAGCATGTACACTGCTTGGTCTTAAATATCTTCCATTTATAACCAGGCCTTGCTTTCTGTCACAATATATATATATATATATATATATATATATATATATATATATATATATATTTATAATTCTCTATTCCAGTAACCCAAAGAGAGTAATTAGAAGGGTCAAAATATTGCGGTAATATCATTGCCTAATTTTAGGCTGTGCGACATGTACTGTATATAAACTTGCTTTATGGTGCTGTACAGATGCTAAAGGGATAATAATTTATCACTTGCTTGATTGTTTTGGTACTTGCTGTAAAATAATTCTTCCTATGCCAATTATGTGCTTGAGAGGGGGTAAGGTAGGTGATGAGGAACTTGATGATTCAACCTGCATTAAAGTTATATAACAGGGCAAAAAGAAAATACTGTATTATTATTAATAATGTAATTGCACTGCGGCTTGCATACAACTGTGTGTTTAAAAAGTAAGTAATCTATAGTATTGAGCTAGGTCAGATAGATATCAAACTCCTCACATAAACAAATTGTAAGAAATACAAATTATTACACAGATAAAAAAGTGAGGGCACTAAAAGTAGCTGAAGATATCAGATTGCATTGTCTACTGTGTAACATACATAGTAACATAGTAACATAGTAGATAAGGTTGAAAAAAGACTGAAGTCCATCGAGTTCAACCTATACAAATCTAAAATACTTACAAAAAGCTCCAGTTAAGCTTAAATAACCCCATTAAAATGTGACCCATTTAATACTAGCAATCATATCCATGAATTTTGTTTATATACAGAAATTTATCCAGACTATTTTTAAATGAATCTATGGTATTGGCATTCACTACCTCCTTTGGTAATGAGTTCCACAATTTTATTGCTCTTACAGTGAAAAAACGTTTCCGTTGCAGGAGATTAAATCTCCTTTCCTCCAACCTTAAATTATGACCTCTTGTCAGAAACAATTTTCTTGGAATAAAAAGAGCTTCTGCCATCTCTGTATATGGGCCTTGAATATATTTATATAAAGTAATCATGTCACCTCTCAAGCGCCTTTTTTCTAAAGAGAACAGACCCAGTTTGGCTAGCCTCTCCTCATAGGTTAATTTCTCCAATCCCCTTATTAGCTTTGTGGCCCTTCTCTGAACTTTTTCTAGTTCTGCAATATCTTTTTTAGCAATCGGTCCCCCAGAACTGCACTCCAAACTCAAGGTGAGGTCTTACCAGGGCTTTATATAATGACAGAATTATGCTTTCCTCCCTTGAATCAATGCCTCTTTTAATACATGCTAGTATCTTATTAGCCTTTGAAGCCGCTGCCCTGCATTGTGCACTCATCTTTAGCTTGTTATCTATTACTACTCCCAAATCCCTTTCCTCCTGTGTTTGGCTAAGTCTTGTCCCATTTAAAAAATACGTAGCCTGCTTATTTTTACTTCCAAAATGTAGAACCTTACATTTTTCCGTATTAAATCTCATTTTCCATTCACTTGCCCATAGTTCTAATTTTAGCAAATCCCTTTGTAAAGAGAGTTCGTCCTGCTCTGACCTAATGACCTTACTTAACTTAGTATCATCTGCAAAAATAGAGATGTCGCTATTTAATCCTTGCTCCAAGTCATTTATAAAAATATTAAAAAGAACAGGGCCCAGTACTGATCCCTGGGGGACGCCACTGATTACCTTTGTCCAATCTGAGTATGATCCATTTACTACTACTCGTTGCTCCCTATCTTTTATCCAGTTATTTATCCATGAGCTAACATTTTCAGCTATTCCCAGTCCCTTCATTTTGTGCATTAATCTCTCATGTGGCACTGTATCAAATGCCTTTGCAAAATCTAAGTATATCACATCAACTGATTTCCCTTTATCTATATTTTTACTTACTTCCTCGTAGAATCTAATTAGATTAGTTTGACATGATCTATTTCTCCTAAAGCCATGCTGATTAGAACTCATAATCTTGTTTACACAAATATGCTCATCAATATAATCCCTTATAATCCCTTCAAATATCTTCCCCACTATTGATGTCAGACTAACTGGTCTATAGCTTCCTGGATCATCCCTGCTTCCCTTTTTGAAGAGTGGCACCACATCAGCTTTATGCCAATCCTGGGGTACCATGCCTGAGGATAATGAGTCTTGAAAAATTAAGAGTAAAGGTTTGTCTATAACAGTGCTAAGTTCACTTAACACCCTTGGGTGTATTCCATCTGGGCCTGGAGTTTTATTTACCTTAATATTTTTTAGTTTTTTCCTGATATCCTCTAAACAAAACCCAGTTAGTGGTATGGACTGGCATGTTCTATTCTGTTCCAAAGTATCATTCAATGGTTCCTCTCTTGTGTATACTGAAGAAAAAAACTGGTTTAGTACCTCAGCCTTTTCCCTGTCATTATTTATCATGCTACCCTCCACACATTTTAATGTACCTATATTATCCTTCTTAGATTTTTTGCTATTTATGTACTTAAAGAACCTTTTAGGGTTAGACTTAGAATCCTTGGCAATTAATTTTTCATTTTCAATTTTGGCTAATTTGATTGCTTTTTTGCATGCTTTGTTACATTCCTTATAAATATTGTATGCTGAGTCTGTACTATTTTCTTTTAATAATTTAAATGCCCTACGTTTTTTCCTAATTTCTCTTAAATTACCTGTAAGTCAGCCCCAGAGCAGCGCTACTGAGAGCTAGCTGAACACATTAGGTGAGACAATGGCAATAGACAAATGTATTCTGGACAAATATTGATGCTGTCCTTCTCTTGGGAATGAGTCAATTGACTTTGAAGCAGCAAGGTTCTTTCTTTCCACTGCATGGGTGCAGAAAACCTCAAAAACGAGAACCAAATATAGTGCAATACAGTTGGATCACTAAAAGCCACCAAATGGAAAATACTCACAGGTATTCGTGAAAAGAGATTCTTTATTCATGAAAAACAGAATACAATGGACGCTTAAATTCCAGTTTAATTGAATATCATTAAAAACTCATAGCAATAAAATGCTTAACCATTTTCAGCTTGCAACGCCTTTTTCAAGAGCAAGAGCAATAAAAACACACAAAGCTCTCTCTCTCTTCCTGTTTCCTGTCCTCTGCCCTCTGATGATCTCACTTCCTGCAGTAATTATATTTTACATATTCATTGTAAACTGTACTCAACACACTTGAACTATTTTTAAAAGACAGGCTGTGTTTCCCTAGAAAAGATTGGATGAGCATTTATTTTACAGTTTATTCACCCCTGTGTAATTGTTTTGTTTTTTTCCAGGAAAATGATTATACAATACAAATAACACATTGGTAGAAAAACTTTGCATGATTTTGTTTCAGGAGTTGGCTTAATAAGAATAATGCAGAATTAGAATATAAATTCTACTAAAGCTGCACGCATATATCAATGTCATTATTCTGACACACATACACATTTGCTATTAAACAAGATGTGTTCCAGAAGCTCAGAAATCTCACTAACCTAGTGATATTTACTTTATGTATTTTCTTTGTCCTTTAAAGGGACAGTAAAACAAAATTAAACTTAAATGGATTGAATAGAGCATGTAATTTTCAACAATTTTCCATTTCACTTCTATAATAAATTTTGCTTAGTTCTTCTGGCAGCAATTTCTGCAACAATGTTTATAGCAATGTTACACATAGTTGTAAACACTGCTGCCACAAAATACTAAATACATGTGCACGCTCCTAAGCACTACCTTGCTTTGCTCTTTAACCACTTCCTGATGGTACTTATTTGTTGCATCAAAACAAAGTTCCGATATAAACAAATAAGTAAAAAGGTAAATCACGTGATCGTTCATGCAATCGCATGATTTCAATGATTGGATTGGGTCATGGGAGAGTGCCTAATGGCGGAAAAAGGTTAACAAAGGATATCAAAAGAAAAAAACAAATTAGATAATGAAAGTAATTTGTAAAGCTGTTTAAAATTGTGTGCTCTATTAAATCATGAAATTTAAATTTTGCCTTTACTGCCTCTTTTATATTTGAAACTGTCTTTAGATAAAACATTTTGTTACATTCTCCTTTATAGTAGCTGGTATGATTGTTATCGGTATAGAGTAAGAAATATTAACATCCTATCCAGTTTGTGTCAGCACTTGTTTTTTTTACAGTATTCTAAAACTCAAATGGAGAGATCAATGTGTTCATAAGGGAATTAAGTTATTTCTCTTGTCAATATACTGTTTGAAACCTTTTATTGTGTTTGTATTTTCTTAACTAAAATAGGTTAACCTTTCTATCTGTGGTGTATTTTTTTAATGTTTTTTGTGCAGAAACTTGATTAATAGCCTTCATGGCATAGTAATGACTGCATGCTTTCCTGGTGACCTTAAAAACCACTGAATTTATGTTTACAAGTATTTAAAAGAAAATCATACTGCAACAACATTAATATAAACTATGTTGTGTATATAAATAGAAAGTTTATATAGGGTAGATATTTTTAAAGTGATTGAATCACAGTTTATACCAAAACTGCTAGGAACCCTAACCCTGATGAAATAATGTATTTACTTTATCCACTGGCTGGAAACATAATCATTTATCTTTGTTCTTTTTTGCTTTGTTTTAGCTATCCAAGATAACAAATAATGGGATGTAAAATAAAACATTACCACATATGTTGTGAAACATATGGTCAGTTATTGTATTATTAATGTCTATAATGCTATTATACCTGTTGTTATACAATAATAGATTGTTTTATCACATACTTACAAAGTGCTCTGATACAGTTTGAAAAATTGCTATGCAAAAGCATTGTTTAAATGACAGCAGAAATCATAATCTAATAAAACTTTAAGGCAACATTTAGCAAACCTCAATTTTAAACATATTTCATGTACTTTTAGAGTTGCGGCTAGCGTATCCCACGACTGTGGGCAGTTGAATCGTCACCTTCTATGCCAACTTGTCACGCCTTCACCTAGGCCAGAGCCAATCATATGGCAAACATTGTGTAAGTAGAAGTTCTGAATTCTTCTGGCATAACAATGCCGTGATCGGAAAGCAAAATCCTCTTTCGGCCAGCCAAGTTGTGGCGCATGCTCACTACTCTCATTCTGTCAGCAATAATCATGACGGACAAAAGCCCTATAGGGCAAAGAGATATGGGGTGTCTTACACATATACATATTCCAAAAGGTAGTATATGCCCCACACGTCGCGGGTACTCCCCCAATCATCCAATGTAGGCATCATTATGAGAGTGTAGATACAGTGGATCAGAGTATGTTTTGTTTCAAGGTACTTCTGTATATGTAATTTATGAGTGTCAGCATGTGGGGTATTGGATCATCTCAGTTAACAGTGCGCAACATCTAATCAAAGCAGCAGATAAGCCAGAGAAGAGAAAATAAGTAAAGAAAAAAAAGGAAAGGAATAAACATAGAAATGAAAGAATAAGTACATAGTTAGAGCTGCAGAGTTATGGACATCCCCCTTCATCAAAAATAGGAGATACAATGTTATTTAGCAGAGGACTTGATGGACTAAGTCAATCATCCAATAAAGGGTCCAAAATCAAGTTTGATATTCAACCCCTTTGGGGACACAGTGTCCAGCATATATATCCATCTGGATTCCAGTTGCAATAGCATGTTTGCTCGATCACCTCCCCTCCTAAGTAATGGCAGATGGTCTATGATCATACATCACAAACTTGACAGGTTGTGTTTATGTGCAGCAAAGTGTCGAGCGACTGGAAGATCAGATGTTCCTTTTTTGAGTGCATCTCTAATAGAACATCTATGGTTAGCCATTCGGTCTTTGAATGGGGTGGTCGTTTTCCCCACGTAAAATAAAGAACATGGGCAAATTAATATGTAGATAACACATGAGCTATTGCAGGTTAAGCGATGTAGAATAGAGTATCTTTTATTTTTGTGTGGATGTTGAAAGGAGTCCCCCGTCTGCATGGAATTGCAGGTAACACATTCACCACAATGATAGCATCCATTTTTTCTCAATTTTAACCATGTATCAGTCTGATAGCTACTTTTAGGGTCTGTTTTCATGAGTAAATCTCTAATACTTTTTGCACATCTGTACACCACTCTCGGTGGTTTCATTTTCCAATTAGCAAGACCCTTATCTTTATCAAGAAGGTCCCATCTCTTATGGACAGATTCAAGTATGGTGGTGTGTAAGGGTGAAAATGTAGTGATGAAGTTAAGTGATTTGTCATCCATATTAATTGATTGATTGATCTCTTGATTGGAATCTTCCAATGCCTGTCTTGCCTTGGTAATATCACGTTTATCATAGTGTCTTGCTTCCAATTTCAAACACATAGAGTCTAACTGTGATTCACAAAGTGCGGGTTCAGAATTATTTCTTATTACTCTCGTGATTTGAGAGGAGATGATTCCCAACTTCTGGTGCCGAGGGTGATAGCTAGAGGCTAGTAACAATGAATTCCTATCTGTAGTTTTAGTATATAGTGATATGCCAAACCTCATATGCTGATGTGTTTTAACTTTGAATATATTGAGATCTAGGAAATGTATTTGATTATTATCATATTCCATTTTGAACCTTATAGGGGTATTCATGTTGTTTATCTGTTCTACCCAATCTAACAGATCGGTTACAATCCCATGCCAAATCAAAAATAGGTCATCTATATACCTGGTATACATCCTAATATTGGGATGTTCAGTGGGTTTCATAATTTGGAATACGTACCATAGCATAAAGATGTTTGCATATACAGGGGCCATGTTAGATCCCATGGCCGTACCTGCTGTCTGTAAATAAAAGGACATCTCAAATGAGAAATATTTTTTTTGTAAGACAGTGCTCCATCAATTCTAATAAAAATTCCAGTGGGGGTCCACTATAGGGTTGGTTACCTGTGACTATATATATATTTATTTTAAAATGTAAAATATATTTTTAATGTTTATATTTGCATAATTTTGTAAAGAAATTATGTATTGTGTCATTTCTCTGGAGTAGGTTTTTGCTTCTTTTATTTTATAGGATAACATTTTACAAAGAGGCATTAGTATAATAATAAAATGCTCTAATGTATTAGGTAATTTAACCTGCAATTTAACATGCGATGGGTGGTAATTGCTATCTGAGTTATTGAAATTCCCACAGAAAGGTAGTTACAGACTTCCACTGGGGCAATAATTGAGATGGGAATAGTGTGATACGTTTCATTCCTATTTATGGTTTTACTCATTACATTTTTGAATCAAGAAATCATAAGAAGCACAACAAATTTTCATTTGCGATTCAGACAGAGCAGACCATTTTATAAAAAGTTTCCAATTTTCTTCAATTATCAAATTTTCTTTGTTTTCATAATAATCTGTGTTGAAGAGACACCTAGGTAGGCATCTGGAGCACTACATGGCAGGAAATAATGCAAATGGATATGATTCTTGCAAAACTGCGGGCAAATGGTGTTCCAGGAATGGGCTGGCTCCTAAGCATCCCTTTAAATTGCAATTCCCAGCATCATCAATGTGAAATTCTTCACTACCAGCTCTCCAAGTAGGTACAAGATGAAAACATGGGTGCACCCAGCAAAAGGACATATGCTCTGTATGGGCCTGATAGAGAGAAATCTGGCCAAATCCTTGGGGGCTTCTTTTGACCATTATTTTGCCATATAGGTGTCACTGCTTCCCATTCAGAAATCCACATAGAGAGATAGACAACTATCAATAAAAAAATTGCCTTTTTAAAAGTCTTTGAGGGACCTTGCAGTACTAAAGAGACATATTAGATCTGTTTGCCAGAGCAGAAAGGTTTAGATCATCAGACCTATGCCCCATACATAGTAAATCATTGTCTATGAGGAAGGTGTAATGCTGAAACATGTAAGACTGGTGTTGCACTATCCTCAGGACACTTTGATGTTTATTTTTATTATTTTCCAATAAAAGTTATATTTTAACTTTTACACTGGCTGACTCGCTTACTAGTTTTTCTTTATATCTGACATGTGGATTGGGAATCCTCCCTGCGGTTTGCAGCACAGTGTTTTCTTTGATACTAGTAGGAGAGCAGGCAGAGCAAATTTCAGTGTGAGACACTGACTGAATAGTGTGCAGCAGTTTGGAGCTCAGAAATGCCTACGTACCCTATCAAGCAGGAGACCAGCGGCTTGTGACCTGGATGCCGAGGTTTGACAAGTAAGTCTCTTATACCGGCAGGTCTATGAATAGTTGTGAGCTGACTCTGTGGCATTTTTGGATTAGATATATGGAGTGTCAGTGCGCTTTTTAAAGGGATATTGCTTTGTTGTGGATAGTAAATCATTACTAGAAGCATTTTAGTTTACACATGCACTGAAATATTGATTATAATCAAGCAAACATTAAAATACACTTTGATTTTAAGTGAATGTCCAAATGCTTTGAAATACGGTGTGTAAACTGAAATAATGTCAAATTCTTCAGTCTATTACATATATAATTAGATACAGAAAGTTCTGTTGCATACATATAAATGAAGATACAAATATCAGATATTGCAAAGACTACCAACCATATGTACTTAAAGAGACAGTAAACACCTTGTAATTACAAGACATTTCTGTTGTGTTGATATTGAATAACATATTAACCAAGCCTAAACATCTTTAGAACAAATTAAACTACCTATTAACCCCTAAACTGAGGCCCTCTGGCATCGCAAACACTATATTAAAGTTATTGACCCCTAATCTGCTGCTCCCGACATCGCCGCCACTAATAAAGTTTATTAACCCCTATTCCGCCGCTCCCCGACATTGTCACCACTATAATAAAGTTATTAACCCTTAAAATGCCACCCTCCCGCATTGCACACACTATTTAAATATTATTAACCCCATAATCTACCGTCCCCCCACATCGCCCCCACTATACTGTAGTAAAGTTTTTAACCCGTATTCTGCCGCTCCCCGACACCGCCGCCACTATAATAAACCTATTAACCCCTAAACCGCAAGCTCCCCACAACGAATTATACTAAATTAAACTATTAACCCCTAAACCGAAAGCCCCCCACATCACAATAAACTAATTTAAACTAGTAACATCTAAACCTAACGCCCCCTAACTTTATATTAAAATTACAATTTCCCTATCTTAAATTAAAACTTACCTGTCAAATTAAAAAAACTAAGTTTAAACTAACAATTAAACTAATATAACTATTAAACTAACTACCAATTAAAGAAAACTAAAATATACATATAAAAAACACTACTATAAAAATTACACAGTATATAATTACAAAAATAAAAAATACTAAATTACAAAAAATAACAAACACTAAGTTACGAAAAATAACAAACGAAATTATCAAAAATAAAAAAAGAATTACACCTAATCTAATAGCCCTATAAAAATAAAAAAAGCCCACCCAAAATAAAAAAAAACCCTAGCCAAAAATAAACTACCAATAGCCCTTAAAAGGGCATTGCCCTAAGTTAAACAGCTCTTTTAGCTGTAAAAAAAATACAAAGACCCCCACAACAGTAAAACCCACCACCCAACCAACCCCAAAATAAAAAAAAAACTAACTCTGAATGTATGTATGTATTGGGTACTTGTAAAGTACGGCTAATCACCCTTAAGGGTCTCAAGGAGCTGCTCATTTTATCGACTTTGGAACGATAAAAGGCTGAGTGGACCTTGCCAGGGATCGAACCTGCAAGGTAAGAAAGGGTATCCGTAGCAACTCCTCTTCACAAGAAAACAAAGTCTCCAATATAAAATAGACAAATATTTATTAGTAGCAAGTGCAACATAAAAACAAAATGTGAGCACACAGCTCACACAGTCAGGAAAGAATAGCCAGTAGTGCAGAGAACGGCAGACATGTTTCGTGTGGGACCTCCACACTTGTTCACTGCTATAGACTGCACATACTGGACTCACCTTTTAAAGGGGCATCATTCAATTTAATTTAACACACATGTAATGTTTAACACCTTCCTGTCTATGCTGATTAATATATAATATATATGAAATGCAAAGATATACACATTAAATAAACAAGTTAACATCCGCCTCCATATTTATTCCAAAAGGGTGTCTAGTGTTTAACACCTTCCTGTCTATGCTGATTAGTTTTATACACGCAATTAATTATATCTCAAAAACAGGCTAATTTTAATAATGGTATAGAGATAGTCAAAAAAAGTCAAAAAGGTAAAGTCTAATGTACAGCTGCACAATGCAATGGAGATAATAAATATATATATATATATATATATATATATATATATATATATATATATATATATATATATATATATATATGAAATGCAAAGATATACACATTAAATAAACAAGTTAACATCCGCCTCCATATTTATTCCAAGAGGGTGTCTAGTGCACAAAGTAAATATCCACTGCGCTTCCTTGTAACTCAATTTATACTCCCTATCACCTCCCCTCTTGTGTCTAGGGATATGGTCTATTGCCTGAAAGGATGCCAGTGATGAATCTGCTGCATGCATAGTTTTGAAATGCTTAGCTACTGGTGTGAAGACATCGGGATTGCCAATATCCCTGATGTGTTCAAAGGCTCTATCTCTGAGCATCCTCTTAGTTTTCCCTACATATTGAATCTGGCACCCCCTACAGGTCAGGAGATAAACAACATATGTAGAATTACAGTTTAAATTGTGCCTAATTTGATAATTCATTTTGGAAACTGAAGAACTGAAGGGCTCACCCTCTGTGACATAATTACAGGTCTTGCAAATCTTAGATTTGCACTTATAAAAACCTATTTTGTGTGGCAACCAGGTACGTGTGTTGTACTCAGGCAATTGTGAAGGAGCCACCATATTGCCTACAGAGATAAGCCACAGTGAATAAGCATGCTGAGCTATATGTCTGGCCCTAAAACCTAAGTTACCCATTGCCCTGAAAAGGGCATCTGTATGGGTTTTGCCCTTAAAAGGGCATTTAGTTCTTTTGCATTGCCCTGAAAATGGCATTTAACTCTTTTAAGAAAAGCTCAAAACCCTAAACTAAAAAAAAAACTCACCCAAAAAAGTTTATAAAATCCTAACACTAACCATCGACGATCCACTTACAGTTTCTGAAGTCTGGACATCTAGGCAGCAAGAAGTCTTTATCCAGGCAACGAGGTCTTCATCCATCCTGGCGGCATCTTCTATCTTCCCCCAGGCGGCATCTTCTATCTTCATCCCGGTGGCATCTTCTATCTTAATCCCGGCGGCGCTGGTCCATCCTGAAGACATCCGGCGTGGAGCAACCTCTTCATATGGTCGCCACCGTATACTGAATCTTCAATGCAAGGGAGCCTTTTAAAAATGGCGTCCCTTGCATTCCTATAGGCTGATTTGATTTTGGAAATTCAAGAGCTACTGAAATTCTATTGGCTGCTATGATAAGTATGAAACTGTTAACTTATCTGTTTTTTGGCTGTGGGATATTAGTTATGCTATTAGATGCTAAACTAAATGCTGGATACATTGTGTTTTTAATTAAGTTGTTTAATTTTCTTTTTTTTTTCCCTCTCCCGCGCCCCGGCCCCTCCCCATTTGCCATATTTTATCTTGATCCTTTTTGTGGCCTTGGTCTATGGTTCTGGGTATAATATTTTTTTTGATAATATGATGGCAGAGGGATTTAAGATGTTATCCTGGAATGTAGGAGGGATTTCCTCTGCGGCTAAACAGAAAGTAATTAAAATTCTAGTTAAACAGAAACCGGACCTGGTATTTCTCCAAGAAACACACCTTAATGATTCATGAACAGGAAGCTGCTAAACTCAAGATGAAATGGGTAGAGGAAGTTTTTACTACTTCAGGTACCAATAAGAAAAGTGGGGTGGTGTTTTTTTTTTTTTTAAACAATTTTTTATTGAAGTTGTGAGTAGATAAAACATACAGATTTCGTCCGTAAATAACAATTGCATCAAATCAAGTACAACAATGAAATGAACAGGCATTGACTAGGACACATTTTATGTCTTAATATGGTATGAAAGAAGGTTCGGACTAACTAGCATGGAACTTCCTTTTATGTTATCTTCTATGACTAATGTTCCCCACACTGATATAAAAGGTGCACTTTGGTCTGATGATGGTAAGATGTGGGGAGTTGGCTTTTGTGTCGGCCACTCTTGGACTGAGGTGTGTAGGGGGGGGGGAGTCAGCGGGCAAGAGCCGCTCAGTAAAGAGGGGAGAGATGGGGGGGAGGGCCTTATTAAGGGAGCCATATGGAATACAGAAGTGTCAGGAGACTTTAAGGGTTTAAATCAGTGTCCTAAATTGTTTGAAGAAATTAGCTAAGTGGTATTTGCAGAGACTTATTGATAGAGTATAGTATATATATATACAACAATAACCAGACCTCTAGGGAGGTGAATATTAAACAGACAAACATTAGTTCAATACAATATTCATATGGTATACAATCAATATATCTGGAGCAAATAATGTAGGGCTGAGTTAGGACCAAGGAGCTTTTAAGCTAACTAGTGATATTGATAAACCCTCATGGAACCCTTATGTAAGCTGGATATAAAGCCTATAGGAGATACTGAGCTGGAATCATAAACATAACCTATGATGCTATAAAATATGAAGATCTGTACAAAATGAGAAATGGGCTATAATATAGCTATTAGAATGTAAGTATACGTGTACAGCATTCACATTTTGGAAAAGCATAGTATCTGATTTAGTAGGGCATAAAGCTATTGTATAATATACAAGAAGACACCTCAGACACAGGTTCAAACCTAAAACGATAGATAAGTATAGAAGCTCAATCTATTTTATGTAATGGTGAACAGTCTTACACATCAGGATAGTCTAAATCATCTCGGTAATGAATAGGAGCAATTTGAATTATAAAAATACTCCCAACAATAAATATGGGGAAATATAAATAAGGGATATAATAAGTGCTAGCATATAAACACTTATGTATAACTAGTATACAGGGTTTTTTTTCTCTTTTTTTTTTAACAAGGTTTGCTCAATCAGCTACAGTTGGAGAAAATATTCAGCGATCAATGAGTGTATTGCACTTACTCTATGGAGCACGAGTAAAGCTCTGTCCCAATAAAAATAACATAGCAATTATATGCTGTAAGCACATTATATATAACCTGGGAACATTTTGTCAACAAATTGGTGACCTGTATAATCTAGTTTCCGAGCTATCAAAAGTATTATAGAGAGGGAATAGTGGGTTTTGAGGACCTTTGTCAAGGCTTAATACAACTCAACTGTGGGTCTATAATAGGGATAAGAAACCATGAAACAGGGAACAAGGAAACTATACTGGGTTTAGTTATAACAGATTCATATTGCAGTGACCTTAGCAGCTGTAGAGCAGGTACATGTATAGAAGGACAGACCACATATAAAATGACATGGTAACCCAGTAGATAATGTAGGATGAATAGAGAACTTGTTCAAACAGACATCAGTTGACGTATAGAACTAGAAAAAATAAAAAACAAACAAAATAAAAAATAAAAAAACCTGATAGTATAACAGATACATAAATAATAACATGCAACAACCGTGAGGGCATATCTCAGGCTTCTAGCCATCATCATCAGGTTACAGTGTCCTCCTTAGTTTGACTATAGAATTATATGTGAGATGTTCCTGGGGCATAAACACCTAGGAAAACAAAGCACCACAAATTGTAGCTCCCATAGCTAGCCGATCCCAGCTCTGCTAGTACAGTTATAAGAATGTCTCAGAAATATAAGCCACTTGTGAATTGGTGCTGCTGCAATCGATAGGTCTGAGCACCACTTCGCAGTGATCAGTACCGGGTTCTCCCAAAGTGCTGAGGGTAAGTCCATCATATTGCTTGTGGTCAGGGAGGATCCAGGTGCGCCCAACATTGGGTGGGACAGGAGTAAATTAGGTGCTATCTTAGGTGGGAAGAGGCTCCCATTCGACCGGCTTCTCTCCCTGGTCACCTCTAGAGATGGTATGTACCCTGTGACTAACATGTCGCCTGTTTCTGTACCAGCTACCTTGGCTTTTTGGCGCTGAGTGGAAGATGGTTCGTGATCTGACTCCCTATTTGCCATGCTAAATATAGATGACTGTTGTGACTCGCAGTCCACTTCAAGCTTCAGTAGCGCTTCAGGTAGGCCTACCGGTGAGCCTTGAGTAAGGTCCCGGCTGGGGACTCCCCTAATGGTGGAGATGGACACATGCCTTAGGTTGTGTATGAGGTCTACATGGTAAAAGTCAAAGCGGGAGCAGAGCGCAGCTAGGATACCAGCCAAATCCATGTTTTCATGAGAGAGATATTATCGATTCAGGACCCAGATATTTCTATATCTCCCCAGTGACTTATTCTATCAGTTAAGGCTCAGATCTTTATCCTCAGGCATTGGTAGTTAGGTTGGTCAATAGCATGATGTGATTATCGCATTTACATGTATCCACTAGGAATATGTAGTCCCTTGGGGTTATGTGCGATAAGCTGTGGGTGCTGTCTGTCTCCCCTTTCTCAGCTTGTGTTGCTGTGTATTGTGCATTTAAAGACCGTTTTTCTTATATTACTAATAAAGTGTTCAGCTGAGTGTTATTATGGGCTGTTAAAGTGCTCAGCTTTTAGGCTTACCCTCTGTGTTTTTAAATAGCGCGACTGCGTTCTGCAGAATATTGGACAAGTGAAGCACTTATAAGCAGTTTCCTGGGGGACGTTTTTATGAGCAATGTATGTTTTTGCTTACCGTTGGCTCCTGATTATTTTCTCCTGCAGAGGCTTTGTGAACCTCCCAAGGCTTCAGTATGTCATACACTGATCTTCCATTTACTTTAGCCCCAAGTGACGCAGCCGATGTATGAAAGATGCTGCACCACTAGTGAACATTGAAACAAGGCCCAGTACAGGGTTTCCCAGCCCAAGCGAAGGGCGCGATCTTAGCGCAGACTTAATGCTTAAGTTAGCGATAATGTGAAAGTTTTCTGTCCATTAATGTTCCTGGTGCCTTCAAAGGTGTTCTCCCTGCTTTTACCAGTTTACATCACTATGTGACAGTAGGATTTTCTCCTCAGATGGCAAACCATTAACGCAGCTTCAGCTCAATGCGGCCATCGTGTATGACAGTTGGCTCCGCCCCCTGTGGTGGTAGTTTTAATACATAAGGAAGTTGAATACAAGATTATTATTATAGAAATAGATGTTCATGCTAGATTCATTCTACTTCAAATCATTATAAAAAATACAAAATTTATACTCTGTAATAACTACACACCAAATAAATTCTTGGTGGAATTCTGGGAAAAATTAAAAGCAAGTTATTTCCTTTCAAGGAAGAAAATGTAGTGTTATGTGGAGATTTTCATGTGACTCTGTGTCCTGAATTGGATAGATTTTAAAATAAAAATATGTCTGAATACAAGAAAAGTGCAAAATATTTTAAAAATGTTTGTTATAAATTAAATTTGGTAGATATTTGGCAGATTCAAAATCCTGATGTTCAGGCATTCACGTGCGAGTCTAAAGCTCATAGAACCTTCTCCAGGATTGATTTGTTCCTAATATCAGAGTCCTTATCCATTCGTCAATCAAAATTGGAAATTAGAGAGATTCTGATATCAGATAACGTGATTGTATCTTTGTCTTTCCCTGTGTTAGACAAAGATAAATCTAAAAAGTCTGCTTTCTTTTTTCCTCGGTTTCTTTATACTGATCCTAGATTTGTATCTTGGCTAAAACAAAAATGGTATGAATTTTGTATGCACAACGCTGCTTATATGAATAAAGCTGAAATCTTTTGGGAGGCATCAAAAGCGGTCTTGCAGGGGGAAATTATAGCATATATGAGTAGACGAGACAAAAAGAATAAGACGCGGGGAAGGCAAATTGCCAATCAGGTGAAGAATACTTATAGAAAATATCAGGTAGATCCTTCTCAGATAAATTTGGACAATTACGCTGAAATCAAAAAAGAGAGAGACCTTGTCTTAAAGCAAAAGTCACAAGAAGAAGAGTTAAGAATGAATTATCATTTTAGAGGTTTCCATGGCTGCTCGGCGAAATATCTTGCGTGTCTTATGAAAATCAGGATTTTTTTTGCTATCAAAAGTGGTGACTCTAGGTACCAAGCAACCAAGGAAATCAATGAGGTATTTTTTACCTACTACCAGCAACTTTATTCTTCTGTTATTATAAATTCATGTAATCCGGACAATTTTTGGGCTAAGATCAGGATCCCTAAGATTCAGCTTGAAGTGTTGGCCCCACTCAATGCTCTGATTACAAGGGAAGAGATAAGTAAAGCTAATGATAAACTTAAATTGAATAAAGCGGCGGGCCCTGATGGGATCCGCGGAAAATTCTATAAATGTTTATCCGAGGAATTGCTTCCAGTTTTGGAGACCTTGTTTAATAATTATTTTATATCAGACAAGCCTATTTCTCAGTACTTCTCAGCAGCAAATATTTATCTTATTCTTAAGAAAGGTAAAAATCCATATGATCCTGCCTCTTATCGGCCTATCTCCGTGCTAAATACAGATTACACAATACTAGCTGCTATAATTTCTTCTAAATTTTCTGGGTGTTTACATAATCTTATCCACCCGGATCAGACGGGGTTTATGACGGCAAGGGATCCGATCAAGAATTTACGTAAAGTTATTACCATTCTGGATTATGCATGGAACATTGATCAATGTCAAAAGAATCCGCTTTCACAGGATATGGTCGTCCTTACGTTAGATGCAGTTAAAGCGTTTGACTCTATTGTCTGGGGACATCTCTTTCGGACGCTTGAGAAGTTCGGTTTTGAGGGGAATTTTATACAGTTTGTGCAAAAATTATAATTAAAACCAATATCTTATTTGTTGGTTAATGGGACTTTGTTCCCAAAGATAACATTGCAGCATGGTACAAGACAAGGTTGCCCTTTATCCCCCCTTTTGTTTAATGTTGCCTTGGAACCATTAGCTGTACGATTAAGAGACATTTTAATAGGGATCCCTCTGGGTACTCAATGGTTAATAAACGCTTTTCTATGCAGACGATTTACTTTTGTTCCTGGGAAATATTCACCAATCTATTCCAATAATATTACAATGTCTTCAAGAATTTAGCTCATTATCTGGGTATAAGGTTAATCTAGAAAAAGTGAATTAATGTGTGTAGGTAAATGTTAGACTCTCCCTGCTAAATTCCATTTTAAAGTAGTTAATGCAATTAAATATCTTGGTTTGGAACTGCATAAGAATCCTAAACAGTGGTACCTATTAAAAAAAAATGGATCTTCAATTATGGGCTTCCTTCCCGCTATCCATGACGGCTCGAGTGAATCTAATTAAATCTATTATCTTTCCTCGACTTCTGTATCCACTTCAAAACCTACCATTATTCATACCTAATATGGATTTAAGAAAGTTCTACGCTTATTTTTCTTTAAGTTTATCTGGAAGGATAAAAAATCCTGAATGGCTCTTGCTAGACTAATGCAAAGCACAGCTATTGGGGGATTAGCACTGCCGGACGTTAAGCTCTATAACTTAGTTGCCTTGACAAAAAAAAAATGTTTCTCCTTTTTCTTGTTTTAGTGCTCTTTATGGTATTAATAAATGTCTATATACTAAGAGGCTTTAAACTGTATCTGAACAGATGTAGATGATATTAAAAAATATCCCTATTAATAATGTTTATTTATGCTGTCTTCAATGTTTTTTTTTTTGTTTGGTCCTATTTATTTGTTTGGTTATTCATTAACCATTCTGTAAAATCAATAAATATATATATATATATATAAAAAGGAATAATTCTTATTATTTTGGATAATTCATTTGTTATTTTGTGTAATGTTTTTTTTTATTTCATTTTGGGGTGGGTTTTTCTTTTTAGAATAGCCATTTTTTATTTGTAATGGGCAGCAAAAGAGCTGAATGCCCTTTTAAGGGCAATGCCCATACAAATGACCTTTTCAGGGCAATGGGTAGATTAGGGGGGTGGGGGCTTGTATACTGTTAGGAGGTTTTTGTTTCTCTTTTGTAGAAAAAGAGCTGATATCTTTAGGGCAATGCCCTACAAAAGGCACTTTTAAGGGCCCTTGGTAGTTTATTATAGATTAGGGTTTTTTATTTTAGGGTATTTTTTTTTATTTTTTTTAAGGTATTAGAATATGAAATTTTTTTATTGTTTTGGATAATTTCCTTTGTTATTTCTTGTAATGGTAGTTATTTTTATTTTTTGTAATTTTAGTGGTTTTTATTTTTTGTAATGTTAGGTATTAGTGTAAGGCAGCTTAGGTTTTATTTCACAGGTAAGTTTGTATTTATTTTAACTAGGTAGTTAGTAAATAGTTAATAACTATTTACTAACTAGTCCACCTAATTAAAACAAATACAAACTTACCTGTGAAATAAAAATAAAACCTAAGCTAGCTACAATATGACTTTTAGTTATATTGTAGCTACCTTAGGTTTTTAATTCACAGGTAAGTTAGTATTTAGTTTTAAATAGGTATTATTTAGTTAATAATTGTAACTTTAATTTAGCTCTATTTTAATTATGTTAAAGTAAGGGAGTGTTAGGTTTAGGGTTAGGGTTACGGTTAGGTTTAGGGCTAGGTTTAGGAGTTAATAGTTTAATTTAGGTTGTTGCAATGTGGGGGTGGTGGTTTAGGGGTTAATAGGTTTATTTAGTGGTAGTGATGTGGGCGGCCAGAGGTTTAGGGGTCAATAGATTTATTGTAGTGTGGGCGATGTTGGGGTGCAGGGGAATAGGGGTTAATAACTTTAGTATAGTGGCGGCTATATCTGGAGCGGCAGATTAGGGGTTAATAAATTTATGTAGGTGTCGGCGATGTCGGGGGCAGCAGATTAGGGGTGTTTAAACATGGGGTTTATGTTAGGGTGTTAGGCTTAAACTTAACTTTTTTTTCAAAAAATGGGGCTGCATTACGGAGCTTTTCATTCCGCGATCGCAGGTGTTAGGTTTTTTCTAACCCGCTCTCCCCATTGATGTCTATGGGGAAAGCATGCATGAGAACGTCAAAACAGCGCTTGAATTTTTTGTGCGGTATGGAGCTCCGCAACCATATGGCACGCACAAGGCAGCTGTTTGATAACTTGTAATGGCAGCGCTATGGAGGGTGAAATAACGCACATAACTTGTATTCTACCTGTTTGTGATTCAGATAGAGCAGAACATTTTTGAAAAGGTTTCCAATTTACTTCTATTATCAAATTTGTTTTGTTTCCATGATATTCTGTCTTGAAGGGATACCTAGGTAGGCATCTGGCGCACAACATGACAGGAAATAGTGCTGCCATCTAGTGCTCGTGTAAATGGATAACATTATTAAAAAATTGCTGCCTTATAGTTCTCCAATAAAAGGGTGGCTCCAAACCATAAGCCCCTGTTTTTAACAAAAATAAAGATAAGATGTTCTGTCTGAATCATGAAAAAAATTTGGGCTTCATATCTCTTTAACATTCTCTTTACTGCAACTGTTTTTCAATAACCAAATTCCACCCACTATTTGCCTTATTTGGAGGAGCCAATCCGGCTTAAGTCTATAGAAAAAAAGACTGGTAATGTTGTATAAAGTACATTGTTTTTCAGTTTTTATCAGTTAATGAAAAAGACAGCAGGGTACAAATTCTGACAATTAGAAAATCCTAATTTTCAGAGCTAAATAACATAAAAACAGAGCCAAATACATAATGAAAGTTTATTGCAGAGTTGTTTCTTCACACATAACTTTTAGATAAAAATGTCAAGGTTTTTACTGTCTGTTTAAGAAAAGATGTTGATAAACCCCAAAAATTCAATGACTGTTCAGTTTTCCATCCTTAACAGCTGGAGGAAATGGCAATAAGTATTATGTTACTGTTAAAAAAAAGTGGTAGGTATTCAGTGGAAACCCTGTCTTCATACATAATATTTTAAATAGTCATCCACCACAATATTCTGCATGGGATTCTTTTCTCATTTCTAGCATGAAGTGGCTGAATAAAGTAGAATTGCAGACATTTTCTTAAGACCTTAATCTCATTTTATTAAAAATATTTACATCTCTCAGTCTCTATAGACTCAACAGGATTTTCATGGTTGCAAAAATATATACTATATTAAGACTCTTTTGTTTTCTTGTAGATTTAAACACTTGCTTTATTATACTTTAAAGTTTCAAGAAAAAGAACAATTAATATGACTCTGTTCTCTGCTTTTTCCTGTTTTTATCAAGTTGAACTTTTTGATGAAAACATTTTAATAATAATTTTATTTTATAATTACAACCAATTAAGGGCCAGATTACAAGTGGCGCACTAACTGTTGTGTGCAAGCAAAAAGGGGTTAATTGTGGTTCTTTGCATGCCTCAGAAGCAGCGCTCATATTACAGGTTGAAAGTAAAAGCGTTTGCTTGAGCACAATTGAATTTAACTCACGTTGGGATAGTGTGACTTTAGTGCTCTGGTTAACTGTTACGCTTGACTAAAAAGTTGCACAAAACACATAAAAAATATACTTAAAAGTACAGTAACATTCATAATAACACTATCTAATAAAAATTATTTTAAAAAAAATATTGCATAAAAAAAGTTATAAGGGCTCAAAGATATGAGGTCCCAGGAGAAAAGGCTGCAAAGGCGTTTATCATAGAGATAAATAAATACACATGTAACTGGAAAAGGCATATGTTAACTAGAATCAAAGTAAAAAGTCAATCTATCAAACAATGAATAAATTATAAATATTTATTATACTAAACACAGATTGTTCAAATATACAGATGTCTGACCGGTAAAATTTATATATAAAAAATTCTTATATAGAATAAAATAAGCAAACCTAAAATATATAAATACAATGGGTTAAAAAATGCAATGCTACTACATCTAATAACATAAATATGATATAGTGATAGAAATATAAGCGGTGCACCAATGGGGGATTATTGGAATCCTGATATGATATGTCACCAATCCACCTTATACGTAAAATACATTGGTATCATGTGCGTTAATTGTTGCACAAAAGTCCTAAAAAAGTTAAGATGTGGGATAGATTCGTTGGTTTTATAAATATAATCGTTTTGTCAAAACGTATTCTAAAACGTGTTATAAAAGGCTTGTCCCAATGTTTTTGTTAGTTATCCTTTGGGTGTATGGTCCTGCGTGCTTTTCTCTTTATTTTTACCGTTTACAGGGTGCACAGTTTTAACAAAGCATAATAATTTGTAGATGGATTGTGTGTTGCACTCGCACTATCAGCTACTTTACCTCTAGGTGCCTGTCTGTCCGTTTGTGGGTATGTGTCATCTACTCACCGTCTGGCACAGAGAACTTTGCAGCCCCACGGATAGTTGGTGACATCACACGCTCGTCCGTCTTCTTCAAAAAGTAGATCCGTCCCAGTAGGGAAAAACTTCAACTCTGCGTAGAGCGTGTATGTTACTTGTAGTTGAAAAAGAAGTGCCAATGCAATCCTTTGCAATCCTCCGTTCTTTTAGGTTTGTTATATTGGACAAAGTGTAATTTATGTCCGTGATGCAACCATAAACGCGTTTCACCACTTGTCGTGGCTTTCTCAAGATATAATCGTTTTTTTTTACAAAACGATTATATTTATAAAACCAACGAATCTATCCCACATCTTAACTTTTTTAGGACTTTTGTGCAACAATTAACACACATGATACCAATGTATTTTACGTATAAGGTGGATTGGTGACATATCATATCAGGATTCCAATAATCCCCCATTGGTGCACTGCTTATATTTCTGTCACTATATCATATTTATGTTATTAGATGTAGTAGCATTGCATTTTTTAACCCATTGTATTTATATATTTTAGGTTTGCTTATTTTATTCTATATAAGAATTTTTTATATATAAATTTGACCGGTCAGATATCTGTATATTTGAACAATTTGTGCTTAGTATAATAAATATTTATAATTTATTCATTGTTTGATAGATTGACTTTTTACTTTGATTCTAGTTAACATATGCCTTTTCCAGTTACATATTAACCCCCTGTTGCTGGCAGCGCACTTACACCAAACTATAAAAAAATTTCCTTGTCTATTTTTCTATCTGTTTTTGGTAGCAGATAGGTGTTTGTGCAAGGGGTATTTTGCACACCAATAAGAATCCAATACCTTTCTGTACAGTTCAATGCTGACCAGACCATTCACCACAAGCCCTCCAAGTGATGCCTGGAACCCCACAGCAGACAACCAGTACAGGTACACTCGAAATTCACCAATAAGGTGTAGCAGCAACCTCAACGCGTTTCCCCCGTTTAACGAACGGGCTTTCTCAAGAGGACAGGTGAATGTAACCTGTAATACCATTTATTATATAGTTGTGATGTACCAATCGGATTTCAATTCAGACATTGAATTACACACCCCTTCTGTGTGCTGTCTGACATTAACCCTTTCACTTCAACTCCGCACATTAATAACAAATTCATTGAATTGCATAATAAATTACCTATAAATATACATACATAAACTCATAAATACTCACAATTTCATTAATTAATTTAAAAAATAATATACATAAAGCCTAAAAACATAAAGAAAATTCAAGGAAATTAAAAAGGACCTGAAGAACTATATCATATTGGTCCATATTTGGTCCATATTTCTAAAAACAGTTATGTTGATATTTCATTAAAATATGATTATTCACATGCACTTTGATGGAAAATATTAGATTCTGATACTCTAAAGCCCAGATTAAAATACATAAATAGGTCCTATATGTGGACCATACAGTATAGTTACATGTGTGCTGCCACGTCTATATCAATATTCAACCCCAGAGGTGTTAAACATTTCATTTTATATATCCACAGGGTTTCTAATTTGCGCAGCTTTAGGAGTCTGTTTCTCTCTCTGGGGGGTACCCAGTCCATCACCTTTATGCGTAAGCTACTGGGGTCACAGTTATGTGCATCCATGAAGTGCCTAGGCACACTGTGTTTGTGATATTTCTCTTTGATGTTATACACATGCTCATAGACTCTCCTCTTTATTTTTCTTTTCGTGCGACCTATATAAAATAGGCCACACCCACACTCGAGGAGATACACTACGAATGTGGAATGACAATTACTCCTGACCTTAATGTTAAACTTTTGTGAATGATCAGAGTTCATAAATGTAGGAGAACTATTTATATGTCGGCACATAACACACTTTGACTTGCCACATTTAAAAGTTCCTTTTTTACATGTCAGCCAACTGAAGTTCTTATTACCATTTTCCAATTGATTTTTCAATCTACTGGGAGCTAGTATATTCTTTGGATTTTTCCCTTTCTTAAATGTTAACTCCGGACCGTTCCCTAATTGGTTTCCTAAAATGGGATCTGCCTTCAGGATAGGTCAATGCTTATTGAGGATCCTCCTAATTTGTTTAGCTCCCTCATTATATGTTGTGATAAACCTGATAGCAGTCTCCCCTTGCTCCTTGTCATTTTGTTTTTTATTTTTGAGTAAGTCTTTTCTATTCTTTTGTAGAGCTCTTTCTTTTGCATCTTCCAATAGTTTCTTATCATAACCTTTCCAAATCAATTTATTTTCTAAAATTTCAGATTCCAACTGGAAGTTAGTTTCATGTGTACAGTTCCTGCGCATACGGAGGAACTGGCTGTAGGGGATATTTTGTTTCCAGCTCTTTTTATGTGCGTTGGAATAATCTATAAAGCTATTTCTTTCAGTCTTTTTTCTGAAATTCGTGACTGCAATTTTATTAGATTCATCTTTATATAGAATCAGGTCCAGGAATTCAATAGAAACGTTTGAATGATTACCTTCAAATTGAATTCATTGTTATTAATATAACCATAGAATTCCTGGATCTCAATTTCATTGCCCCGCCATAGGATGATAATATCGTCGATGAAACGGCTATATTGTATAATATTTTTTCTCAAAGGCATTTTTAACCCATATATACTGATTTTCAAAATGATTCATATAGAGGTTCACGTATGAGGGTGCGAAAGTGGTCCCCATTGTGGTCCCTTTCGTTTGTATCTTTGAAATTAAAATAGTTATGGGACAATATAAATCTAATGCTATCAGTCAAGAATTGAGCATGTTCTGATGGAAAATTAGATCTTATAAGTTCCAATTTTACTGCTTTGACACCCAAATCATGGGGGATACAAGTGTACAGAGCAGAAACATCACACGTTATCCAAAACATGTTCTGTTCCCACTTGATCCCTTCAAATTTATTAATCACTTCATGCGTATCTTTCAGAAAAGCTTGTGTTTTGCTAACTAAAGGCTGTAAATAAAAGTCCACATATTTGGACAGGTTATCACAAAGTGAGCCAATCCCAGACACAATGGGTCTTCCCGGTGGGTTGGCTACATCTTTGTGAACCTTGGGTAAATGATAAAACAAAGAAATGGTGGGGAACGGGTTCGATACAAATCTACACTCATCATTATTTAAAATACCATCTGTTTTTGCTCTTGCCAGTAGTTTCTCTAAATCTTTACTGAATATAATAGTTGGGTCAAATTTCAAAACGTTATAAGTAGAAGTATCATTTAGAAGATTAAATGCTTCCCTCATGTAATGGTCTCTTTTTTGTATGACAATGCCGCCGCCCTTATCGGCAGAGCGGATTACAATATCCCTATTGTTACTGAGATTCTCTAAAGCCTTCCTTTCCAATATTGTCGTTATCATTATGTTTATTAATAAAACTATTGTCATCTTTAAAGGCCATTTCTAAATCTTTAAGTACCAATTTAGTAAAAAGGGGAATTTGTTCCCTTTGTGACCCTGTAGGGTTAAACATAGATTTACCCTTAAACTTAGAGTGTTGGATTTCAGGTCCCGAATCATGCAGAGATGTTAAATAATGCCTCTAATTCTAAATTATCAACAGGATCCCCATCTCTACATCCACCATCATAATCCATAGCCCCTTCGTTCTCTAGATCATGTAGAACTCTAAGAGCTTCTATATCTGATGCCTGAATGTATTCCACCTGTTTATTAGGTCTATTAATGGGATTTTTAAGAAAATGTCTCTTGAGAGTAAGTTTCCTGATGTACTTATGTACATCAACTAAACTCTCAAACTTATTGGGTTTCGACTTTGGTGCAAAGTTTAACCCTTTATTAAGCAGGCGAATATCATTATTACTCAAGGGGATATTGGCTATATTAAAGATGTCTGTTCTGGCATTATCTAATTTTTCCTTCTTCTCTCTTGATGCCTGTATTCTTCTCCCAGCTCTTGTTCCACGTCTATTTCTAATGGTCTTTTTCCTAATCTTATTAATGGTTGGACATGGTTTGGGGAGGGTGTTATGTTTGGTTCTTTGGGGTTCTCTCAATGGTCTAAAAAATGCTGGTGACTTACCACAGCATTAGTTTTAGGTTTAGCCCCCGTTTTTTCCCAACTACTATTATTTGTATAGTAATTGTACAGAGGTTCAAATCTGTTCATTGTGGGAACATGATACCGATCAGTATCCTGACTCCTATTGGAATAAAAACCTCTTTGATTTGAATAATCGTTCCTAAAGGAATGAGGATTATTGTTTTTCCTCTAGTTAGAGGGAGAATCTCTCTGATAGGAAACAAAACTAGGTCTATGCGGTTGAATCCGGTTATATATAGGGGATTTAGTTTGCATATTATAATCCCTAAATTGATGACTTCTTATAAAATTGGATTCATTATAATAATTATGTTGTCTATAGTTATTTTTGTTTGCTGTCCCAGAGTAGTTATTATAGGTGATGTCACTTCTAGGTTCTTCCACCTTTTGGGCATAACTTGTGTAATCTCTACTACCAGTATTACTATTATTAATATGTGTATATGTAGCATTATTGCTCATCTTGCTAGTTTGTTTTGCTAGTCTTGCTTCTTTAGCTTCTTGTTTATAACTATAGACTCTATTTTCTTTGAAATCCTCCATGCCCCTAACCAGTTTTTTGTGTTTATTTGCTTGCAATTCAACATCTATTTTTTTAATTCTAGATTGAATGGTAGCATTCCTGTTTATCCATTTCTCTTCATTCTTATACTCCTGTATGCTCTGGGTTATGTTTTTAATTTCAATTTTATTTTTCTCTAGTCTCTGCTCCCTATATTTATTAAGATTTTGATTAATTTAATGGAGCACTCATGCAAAGCTGCCTCCCACTCAGTTGCATGTTCTACTACATCCAACTCAAAGGCTGGATGTTTAAATATCCTTAGGCCCCTAGGCACAATGTTGTGCAATATATAGTTATCTAGCAACACAAGATCTTGCCAGTCTTTGGTATCAGATTCAAGTAGGTGCTGAAGAAGATGAACTTACTGCATTGTCATCTAAACGAAGTAAGTTAAGATTACGATGTCTATTTTCCCTGAGTGTACATTCCCCAAAGTTATCCACCATCTTGTGATGTAACGCCCTATATATTTTCTATATATATATTAAAATATATACAAAAATTATACAGAAGGGGAGCGTTATACTCAACACCATCTTGTGATGTAACGCCCTATATATTTTCTATATATATAATAAAATATATACAAAAATTATACAGAAGGGGAGCGTTATACTCAACACCAGAATATAATTGTAATGTAGAGAAAATGGCTATATAACACAAACTGGTGAATAATTCAAATTTAAAATCACAAAGGTTGCCCCACAACAATGAGATATAAAATATAATCACAATTAGGAGCACAGTGGAACCAAATCGATATCTATAAATGAGTGGTAACTTAATGTCGCGGATTGTAATAAGATATAAACATAAAAGCAAAACAAAAGAGAACACTCCGCGCTAATAAGAATTAACACCCAAAACAATCTTGAGAAAGCCCATTGAGAAAGCCCGTTCGTTAAACGGGGGAAATGCGTTGAGGTTGCTGCTACACCTTATTGGTGAATTTCAAGTGTACCTGTACTGGTTGTCTGCTGTGGGGTTACAGGCATCACTTGGAGGGCTTGTGGTGAATGGTCCGGTCAGCATTGAACTGTACACCTCTCAAATTACCTGCATTTTTTACTTGGAATCTTGTAAGTGTATTACTGTTTGTGTGTCATCTGTATCTCTGTGAATAAACACACTTGAATCTGGATGCGCTCTTTGTTTTCTCTTTTATGTCTATATCGTTGCTGGTGGAGTGCCTAAGATCTCCACATCTGCAGAGCTGCATCGGATTGTGCCGCACACAGCGTGGCCGTGACGTCATCATCAGGTGTCCTAGAGGAACACACCGGGTGAAGACGCCAACATCGGAGAAGAGTATCACGGAGTTCCCAGCCAGAATAGATCTGGCCGACTAACGGAAACCTTTGGGACATAAATCTGAGACTATCTGATAATATTTCAGAGACTGGTGGCTGCAAACGGAGGTATTTGTAAATATATACTGAGATATCCACCGGCTACTGTTGAGACTGTGTTGCTATCTGTGACCAACATACATGAGGATTGTTTTGGATGTTAATTCTTATTAGCGCGGAGTGTTCTCTTTTGTTTTGCTTTTACAGTATAAGAAGGCCAAAGAGAGCACTCACCGTATTCAATGTGTCAAAAAATGTATTCCATGTGAACGTTTTCGGGGAGTGACCCCATCATCAGACAAATTCAAACAAAGCAATCAAGTGTACTCAGCAAACTGTGCCATTATATGTGCTGGTATTATACAGGCCACCATCCCCCCATGTGCACGCTATTCCAAAACCGGAAGTGTCGTTGCCGTCATCACGTGGAGTTCCGGCGGCCCGCCTATTTGCTATTGGACCATAGTGGGTAAACAGAACAGTTACCATAGTGATACTACAAAAAACAACAAGAGTTTAAATAATAAACATTTTATCTTTATGGGCAATATAGTGATGACTAAAGTAAAGCGGTATATCTATTTATGAATTCCACTCAGTTTCAGATTTGTGTATATCTTGTTAGGTGAACTATGATTAGTGTATGTGTTAAAGATAAAACACAAAATTAAAAAGAAAAAAGTCATGGACCGGGATATGACAGTAAGGCAGACACTAAAAGTATATAGCTAGCTGTATAAGTAAGTACAGTAAATCAGTCAGAATAAAAAAGTCAGACTAAAAAAAGTCAGAATAAAAAAGAGGGCAATTAACTACCTAAATACTATGATGTTTATCCATGGCTCTGGCTCATCTATTATCTAGGAATAATATTGTATTAACCATGTCATAGGAAAAGACTATAGCCAGACAGATAGCTCAGCATGCTAAGGCACTGTAGCAACCCAAGGGTTGCAGGTTCGATCCCCGGCGAGGTCCACTCAGCCTTTAATCCTTCCGAGGTTGATAAAATGAGCAGCACCTTGAGACCCTTACGGTGATTAGCTGCGCTTTACAAGTACCCAATACATACATACAAGAAAAACTATAAAGGGTATATCTAATGTGAATTGTGTTACTGCCCTAGGAAAAGATAGATCTAAAAAGAAGGAGGAAAAGTGGAAAAAAGAAGACAAGAGAAAATATGTAACAGCTATCCTGGTAAAGAAAAGGATAGTAGCCAGGCCATTATATGGTGTTGTATAGGTTTGAGAAATGGAAATGTACCCAAGTTTAATAGACTATGCTTAAATAATTTGGTCCATATATATATATATATATATATATATATATATATATATATATATATACAGGGAGTGCAGAATTATTAGGCAAATGAGTATTTTGACCACATCATCCTCTTTATGCATGTTGTCTTACTCCAAGCTGTATAGACTCGAAAGCCTACTACCAATTAAGCATATTAGGTGATGTGCATCTCTGTAATTAGAAGGGGTGTGGTCTAATGACATCAACACCCTATATCAGGTGTGTATAATTATTAGGCAACTTCCTTTCCTTTGGCAAAATGGGTCAAAAGAAGGACTTGACAGGCTCAGAAAAGTCAAAAATAGTGAGATATCTTGCAGAGGGATGCAGCACTCTTAAAATTGCAAAGCTTCTGAAGCGTGATCATCGAACAATCAAGCGTTTCATTCAAAATAGTCAACAGGGTCGCAAGAAGCGTGTGGAAAAACCATGGCACAAAATAACTGCCCATGAACTGAGAAAACTCAAGCGTGCAGCTGCCAAGATGCCACTTGCCACCAGTTTGGCCATATTTCAGAGCTGCAACATCACTGGAGTGCCCAAAAGCACAAGGTGTGCAATACTCAGAGACATGGCCAAGGTAAGAAAGGCTGAAAGACGACCACCACTGAACAAGACACACAAGCTGAAACGTCAAGACTGGGCCAAGAAATATCTCAAGACTGATTTTTCTAAGGTTTTATGGACTGATGAAATGAGAGTGAGTCTTGATGGGCCTGATGGATGGGCCCGTGGCTGGATTGGTAAAGGGCAGAGAGCTCCAGTCCGACTCAGACGCCAGCAAGGTGGAGGTGGAGTACTGGTTTGGGCTGGTATCATCAAAGATGAGCTTGTGGGGCCTTTTCGGGTTGAGGATGGAGTCAAGCTCAACTCCCAGTCCTACTGCCAGTTTCTGGAAGACACCTTCTTCAAGCAGTGGTACAGGAAGAAGTCTGCATCCTTCAAGAAAAACATGATTTTCATGCAGGACAGTGCTCCATCACACGCGTCCAAGTACTCCACAGCGTGGCTGGTAAGAAAGGGTATAAAAGAAGAAAATCTAATGACATGGCCTCCTTGTTCACCTGATCTGAACCCCATTGAGAACCTGTGGTCCATCATCAAATGTGAGATTTACAAGGAGGGAAAACAGTACACCTCTCTGAACAGTGTCTGGGAGGCTGTGGTTGCTGCTGCACGCAATGTTGATGGTGAACAGATCAAAACACTG